>NC_137164.1:34997334-36240013 GCF_951394435.1 Stenella coeruleoalba | reverse complement strand
AATATAAATTTATTTTTTGAATGTACCAGAATACATACTAAGAAAGCAATGACATTTTTACCAGAATATATGAAAGAAGACATGGGTCAATAAAATACAGGGAATATTTGTGCTCTGAATGAGTCAATATTGTAAAGTTGACAATTCTCTCTAAATTGGTTTATAAACCACATAACTTTCTGTTGAAATTCCAGTGTTTTTTAAATTATTTCTAAATTTTATCTTGAAGAAAACTCTTAGGAAACTTATTTTGGTAAGGGAAAAAGAGAGGGAGAGAGAAAGAGAAAGAATACTTGGGAATGATGTATGACTTACACATTTAGGTACCAAGATTTATTATGCTTAAAGTAATTAAAACTGTGCATAAATGGCATATCAATAAATGGATCAACGGAATAATGTCAAGAAGCAGAAACAGACACATCTATATATGGGATTTTAGATTTGAAAAAAGAGAACTTTTAAATCTTTGGAAGTAGGATGGACAATTCCAACAAACATGTTAAAGGACTTGAAAGTCTATTAAAATAAACACATAACTCTAGAGCTCTTCTTAAACTGAACAACATATTCAAATAAAGATTAAAATATGCATGTGAAAGGAATATTTGACATTTATTGGTGATTACTACGAACAAGTCATTCTTCAAAGCTCCCTCTATATATTTACTGGTGTATTCTTCATAACCACTTGTGAAATTGTTATTACCTTCCTTTTAGAGATAAGAAAACTGAGGATTAGATAGGTTAAATAACTTGAATGAGACTACATGACCAATAAGTAGTGGAGTTGGTATTCAAACTCAGGAAATCTGACACCTCAGTGTCTGACCTCAGATTCTACATAAAACAATAATACTTGAAAATGTACAAAAATTGTTAAGTTTTATAAGCTGGGTGTGGGGAAATAGTTTCTATGGAATGAAATATTAATTCATAAGATACGACTCTAAAATGTCTGAAGGCGTTAAAAACGGTTTAAAAAATTGTATGGCAAAATAAATCCTGTAAAGAAAGTTATAAGATCATATTAGGAAGGAAGAAAGTATTTTCAATAAAGATGAGAGAAAATGGTTATATTCCACTATAATTTTTAAAAGTTCAAAAAAGAATAAAATACATATGAGAAAGTGAAACATTCCCCAAAAGAATTCCATACATGAGTATGAACTTATTTGTTCAAAAAATACCTTTGAGAGACTACTATGTGGATGCAATGATGGACAAACAAATGCACAGGTTTTATCATTGGAAATATTACAGTCTACTGACCTGTTACAAAGAAGCACAGGAGTGAATAATTTTGGCTTATTTACAGGTGGGTAGCTATTAGGGATTTATTCTTGTACATTCTCTAAGTGACTTCTTAAAAATGGTTTACACCATAAGGAGATATTTTAACAAGAATATAACATATAGGTTTGTTAAAACCAGAATTAAACTAAGTAAATTTTAAAGATCTTATTGGCTTTATTCAATGACTCATGAATCAGGCAGCATACAATCTAGCAGAGAGAAGGGAGTTCTGAGGAGCTGTACAAAATGAAAGACTTTTATAGCCAGAAGGCAACAGGAACAAGGAGGTTATACTAGGCCAAAAAGTGATTTGGTTATTGCAAGGTTACTTTCCTTCAGGGAATGTCAGAAGTCTACCAGGCAGATTTTGTAATAGTGCTGATCAGGTAATTCTTGGCTGACTGGTTTAAGATTCCATTTCTGGGGGAGTTGAAACTGTAATTAAGTTTAGTCTTGGTTTGGTTACATGGGGTTTAGAATAAGTAACTCCATTTTGGGCCTTTTTTTTTTTTTTAACAGATTGCCTATTCAAAATTACTACAACATTTCTCATTTAATTCATTAGTTATCTATATTCAGAATCAGTATACTTGTTTATTGCTTCAGTAGAATCAAGAATAAGGATAGCATAGAAACTGTAATATGATATTTTCTTCCACCAGACTCTTCTCTCATACCTCATGTTATTCTGGGCAAAGACATTCTCCAAACTAAGAAGAATGAGGATGATTAGAAAATGAAAATAAAAGCTTTTGAAGAAAATCTAATACTCCCTACCAAGCTAAAGAATTGTTCAATTATCTTTAAATTTAATGGGGTACTGAATTGTAGTGGAAAGAAAATGGATCTCAGTGTTATTAGACATGCTTCAGAATGTTTGTCCTTGACATTATTACATAAAATAACAATGCAGAAATATAAAGTACATTTATTATCAGCAAATAAAAATTGTTGCCAGAGGTTGAAATGTCCTGAGGAGGACTGTCTGACCTTCTCTTATAACTGAGGCATATCAGTAAACAACAACGATATAGATAAACAGTATCGTGAATGAAAGTAAGGTATGTGAAGTTAAATGTACCTCTTTCCAATGGAGTTTGTGCAATTAAATATTAAGATATAGTACAATTAAATGCTATTTTTGCTAAGAAATAACCATTATTTCAGTAGGTTTTCAAATGTATCTGACCATTTATGTCTTAGTCACACAGTTTGGCAGCAGCTTTTATTTTATAATAACATGTCTCCTGGTCTTTTCCATTATTACAACATAGATATCATGATCAGGATATTATGAGGAACATTATTTTCACATCTTTTGGAATCAGGATCATGTAATATTTGTAGTGATGGCAACTAAGCAATATTAAAAATGGACTCTAGGAAACTGAATCACTAAACATTTTGTTTTAACAATGCAGGCTTACCATTCATGTTATTTATTTTACTGATATGGACACATATCCAGGAATTAGAAGAATGTCCTTTATACATACTCTAATTTGGCATAAAGTTAGTTAATATAATCAGATTATTACGTTTTTATTTTTATAAAGTTTATGACATGCTAAGGCAGGTAAATAAAGGCCTAAGGGCAAAAAATTAATTGTGATAATACACAAAGATGTCACATATTAGTAATGATGTAGATAAGCCATCTGGCTGGAGTGGGGGTAATTGAATCATAGAGGAAAGCAAATACAAGCATGTGGTAGACAAATGAACAGCCAGAAATTAAAAGTTTTATGGCTTATATGCTCATTATTTTACTATAGAAAAAATCTTCAGATAAAAGTAGAGAAAATATTTTGCCCTGGTATTGTTGCATATTTTTTCTATCCAAAAAATAAATATATATATATATATACATTTTATCTTTTCTCCTCTTTTCTTCTGTGACTTGAGCAGTAGTTTTAGGAACAACACACTGAAAAAGAGCATTTAGCTTATAAGCTAGAGCTTCCTAAGGAGGAACAACATCCAGAATAAAGCATAAAAGCAGAGAGTCAGGAAATACTGTAAAGCTATGATCTTCTCTTGACCAGAAGGCAAAGAAATAGATGACGGGTCTGGAAAGGAAGTTTCCTTATCCCTTTACTCAATGAATTTAGCCGTATATTTCAAAACATATATCAAATACCACTCTCGTAGCAGCAGAGACTTAAACTCAACTCCTGTGGATGGCTTGATTTTCATTTATTTCACCATAAATGTCTAAGCTTTTTCTGTTTTGAAAGGCACAATAAAACCAAGGATATTGTGATACTTATTACAGAATTAAGGGAGGAAGTAAGTTAGCCAGAGGAGGACATCCAAATTGGCTAATCAAATGAGAAATTAATAATACTACCTTATATTTACTGTTTATTATAAACCAGTCATTGCCTTAGGACATTTGCTAGTACTATCAAAGTTACAATTACACCTACGATAATTAAATATATAGATATATTAGGTATACATATATAATGGTTAATATAATTTTTATCTTTCATTTATAGATAAGGCTACTGAGACATAGACACATTAAAAAAGTTACTGATATTTTGATTATGAAATGATGTGATTAAGATTTCAACCCAGAAGACTTATATCAAGGTATAAATTTCTAACTTACCACACATGAAAATAGATAATAAAGGTGCCTAAAAAATTAAAGAGGCAACAGAAAAGAAAAGGAAAGAAAATGGGTACTCTGAGAAGACAACTGAGATGATAATTAATTCAATTTATCAACATTTAAATAAAAAAGAGATTGTGTAAATGGTATGACCTAAGAGGTACCCAACAGATAACTCATTATAAAGTAAGAGACAAATAAACACAAGTATTTTATCCATAATATGATCAATGCTTTCAGCCTGGAATGATTGATACAGTGTGTGGCCTCCCAATAAGAAACACCAGCCCAGCTTGTGATTTCATGTTATGACTTCAGAATCTAGGAATCACATGAAGAGCAAGTGATACCAAAAGGGTTGCTCTACTAAATCTCCATAGCTCACTGCGGGCATAATAAACACTTTATATATATATATATATATATATATCTTTATTGGAGTATAATTACTTCACAATGTTGTGTTAGTTTCTACTTATCACAAAATGAATCAGCTATATGTATACATATATCCCCATATCCCCTCCCTCTTGAGCCTCCTTCCCACCCTCTCTATCCCACCTCTCTAGGTTGTCACAAAGCATCGAGATGATCTCCCTGTGCTATACAGCTGCTTCCCACTAGCCATCCATTTTACATTTAGTCGTGTATATATGTCAATACGACTGTCTCACTTCGTCCCACCTTCCCCTTCCTCCCCTACCCCATGTCCTCAAGTCCATTCTCTATGCCTGTGTCTTCATTCCTGCCCTGCCACTAGGTTCATCAGTACCATTTTTTTAGATTCCATATATGTACATTAGCATACGGTATTTGTTTTACTCTTTCTGACTTACTTCACTCTGTATGACAGACTCTAGGTCCATCCACCTCATTAAAAACAACACTTACTTTTAAACTATGTAGTAGAAGCAGGTAATGAAGAAAGGTATCTTCCTTTTATAAACTGCTCTGGGAGTAAGAACATTGAATTAGGAATATTACACATTTTATGAGCATAGAGTAAATCAGGCTATGAATGAAGCAGAGAAAAAAGTATTGAAAAGCATTATGCTTTGGTGGTTTTATGACAACATCCCAGCAGCTGATGGGTGACTTCAGCATATTTTGGCAAGATTGGATATTTCAGGACAGAATTGTTGGTTAAGATGAGTCATCTCAACAGATTACATCAGGAAAAGAGTAAAATTAAGGATCTTTGAACTAACTAACTGAGAAGAAAAATTCATGAGCCCACAGGAACATATGGGACAAAAGTCATTTGGGACAATGCAAAAAAATGTCATTTTCATCCAAAAGCAATAAAGAAGATTCTAGTCGTATTATCTTCCTCACTAATGAATTTCTGAGTTTGAAAAGACTTTTAATTTTTCTGGACAAATGTCAACTGAAAAAAAGTACAACTTAAAAGTTGAAAGTTATGTCTTATTCATTTGATTTTCTGAGGACTTCAAGCCCAGGAGACAGGACTCTCAGGTCACTCCAAGGGTCTGCTCCCAAGAGGTGAGGAAGGAGCCACCTCCTTCCTACCTAGGTTATGTTACTACCTAGGTAACATAACCTAGGTAGTCAGAACATCAAAGAATTACTGTTAATTAAAGAAAACCAGACATTTCAAGTTAATTAATTTAGCACTTTTCTATGTATGGGAAGATGTAAAGGTCTGGGCTCATTGAAATCATTCCTTTGATAAATTCACTTCAGTTATCTAGGGCTAGTATCCTGTTGTTTTCCATCCTGAGTCTCCTCAGGTTGCACCCTGGGGGGTTGCTCTACTGTAGTGGCTGCTGGGTTGTTGGCTGCAACATCCTTTGTTTACACATATGGCAAGTGGCATTCTTAGTCCACTTCTTACTAACTTATAGAAGTGAATGTATTGATATAGACATGGTCATTCTAAAATGTGTGGGCTCATTGATACTTAGGTATATTAGAATACAATTGGATCAGTCTGCTATTGAAGGATTTAAATTAACACCCTATTGAAATGTACTTAACCCATCCTCTTACAGAATTCCGATTTCTTTACTCTGGTGTTTACTTTCTAACAATACTACAATTTTATAAAGTTCATGTTTCATGTCAACTTTTAAATAAAACATAACCTACATATAGCAATATACACAAATCTTAAGTATACAGCTCGATTAATTTTCACAAAGTGATCAAATATGAGTAAATAGCATCCAGGCAAGAAACAAAAAGTACCAGAATCCTAAATGCACTCTAATACTCATAAGAGCAACCATTATTCTGACTTCTGATAGAATAGAAAAGTTTTGTATTGGTTTTGACCTTTATATTAAATAAAATAGTTTATATAAGTAGGATCATTCAGTATATACTCATTTATATCTAGTTCTTTTCACTGAATGTAATGCTTGAAAAATTCATTAAATCTGTTTGTTTGCTTATATTTTTAATTCTGCATCTAATTGTCATATGGTATGACACTGAATGACCATGCCATAGTTTGTTTATTCCCTGTAGTGATGATGAATTAAGGTTTTTGAAATAGGTAGAGTAATAAGATAAATAAGAATTATTTTTTATAGCATATAAGATGAGAATTTATAAAATGTACATTAATAGACTAAGATCTCATACATTTTAGGTGGAAAGAAAGACCAGTATAAAAACTTAGTATCTATTTACTGAGAATTTATATTTTGCCCCTAAGTGTCTTTATACATTATCTTTATAATTCAGTACTTGAGATAATGGAGAGAACAGATTTTATCATAATATCCTATTTTTTAGGTGTTAAAACTATGCCTTGAGAATTTTAATAAATTTTCATTGAAAGTGCATGGTATAGATAGTATTCAAGCCAGATCCTTTATGTTATAGACAGTACTTTTAACAACTAAAGAATATTACTTGAATATACAGACACCACTTTCTTTTTTGCACGACTTTTGAATAACCTGTGATGTTCTTTATACAAGTCCAATTTCTTTATTAATTATTTCCTCACTAAAAATTAGACCCCGTGTTAGTCCCTAGGGTAATTATGATGCAAAAATCATAGTCTCTGAACTATAGAAGCTCCTAATAATTTGAAGAGAACAGAAACTTTGACATCCATTTAATTGTATGCATATGGTATTTCAGCATAGGCACAATTACATCTAAATCAGTTTTTTGCCAACCCTATATGATGGACCGATTCTTTCCCAGTGACCCCCTTGGCATTCAGCATGATAACATCATCTTTGAGTCTTTCCTCTATCTTCCTCTATACCTTTTGAGAAACCTCTGCTAAATCTATATGTTAAGTGCCTTGTTTTTGCAAGTTTAGGTAAACTACTCCACAACACTGCTGCTTTGGTAGCCAGCCACCCGTTTGTGTGGTTAAGCAGCCTGCAGGGGCCTTGGGCAGACACTACCCCTCCTGTCAACACATGGCCTAGAAAACACTCACAAGTAAATGTAAGCTCCTGATAGGACTCCCCCGCTAGCCCTTGGGATGAGTGCTTTCCCCTGCCTCCTAGGGTCTTCCTCTTGTGTGCCCCTTAGAAAAAACCAAACTTACCAAACTTCAACTTACCAAAATCCAACTCTTTTTGGTCTGAATTGACCAATATCCCCTTAACCAGGAAACCCAGAGCACTCCCCCCACCAACCCTAATAAAGACATGTACCTGTGCCCTGCCATATTCTCTGCCTTCACCCTGCCTTGACTTCTCCATGTGGCTCATCCAGGCTTGCCTTGCACCACCTCCAGGACCTGTGAATGATAAATAAGCTTCTCTATTTCACTGTCCCTTGAAGTCTTTTGTTGAACAACAGCTCACCACTGGATATCCAGTGGCTCTACTTAACAAATGTTAATTTAACAAAGTCACAACACTTGTGAATCTTTTTTTTATTTTTCTATGTCCAGTTATACTGTCTGATTTATTACCTTATATTTTCCATCTGATATTTTTACATTTTGATAGGTGATAGAAATCTCTGATAAAAACATAGAGTGTGCAAAGAATAAATAGATATTGTGCTAAACCACTAAGTTCAAAGATTGTATTTGTTATCTTATCTCAACTAATAGGAGGTCTTATCTCTCTGCACCTCTCCTCTCCCTTCAGAACAAAGGACAAAACAAACTATGTGACATTGAACTCCTTGGTACTCCTTACACAGGTGTCACACTTTTATTCATAATCTTCCATTATTCCATAAAGGCAATGACTTCCTGAAAAAAAATAAAGACAAATCCATTTTAACAAGGATTATTATGTGAACCTTGAAAAATACAGGCCATTTGTTCTTAACCTTTATTTTAAAGGGAACAGCAGATAAATATATCCTATTGCCTATGGGTTTTGTTTCTCTGGAGAACTTTGATGCTACAATAGAACAATTAAGAGTTTACAGGATTGTCCCCAAGAGTAG
This sequence comes from Stenella coeruleoalba, assembly GCF_951394435.1. Classification (NCBI taxonomy): domain Eukaryota; kingdom Metazoa; phylum Chordata; class Mammalia; order Artiodactyla; family Delphinidae; genus Stenella; species Stenella coeruleoalba. The sequence goes on along the minus strand of NC_137164.1, from coordinate 36,231,702 downwards.
ACCAGTAAAAAAATGAAGAAAAAAAAAAGGAGTATATGATATTCTTAATTTATAATATAGACTAGGAATGCATGGTAACTATGTTTCTAATAATATGATTATGTTATTAAGTTAAAAGACTTAGTTTTACAACTAAGTACAACATTTTCTGCATCTCTTGAATGTCAAAAAAAATGATGGTTTTAATCTGTTGTCATTAGTAGCATCAAAAATAAATTAAAATCTTTGGGAAATAAAATCATAGTTGATAATTTAATTATTTTTAACTGCTGATATACATATTGTTGTTTTTATTTATAATTTTAATAATATTAAATATCCTTTATATATTTGTGATTTTTTAATAACACTGTATGTTAAAATATTTGGAATTAATAAATTTAGGAATTGATTTCATGTTAATCTATCAATACTCATGTTAAACGTTTTACATATATTAAATAATTTACTGTTCACATCATCCTGTAAGATAGAGTCTATTATTTTCCCATTTTAAGATGGAAATACGTTGGCACAGAGTAGTTAAAACTTGGCCAAGCACTCTGAGCTTGCAAATGATCAAGCCAGAATGTGAGCCAACCAAATATACATAAATAATGCTATCATAAATAGTGTTTTAATATATTTATGTTAGCAAAGAACTTTGCAAATTTCGATATATTTTGGAATGTGAATTAAAACATATTTGAGCTGTTTCCCTTCAGTAGATCCTATCCATGAGATCCTATTGTTTTAGGATTAGGACCACTAATCTTTTCACATTTAATTATTTTTTAAACCAATATTGCTTGCCATGTGATACTGGATAAAATCTTGTTTAAAATGATCCAAGAGGTGACTGATCAATTAAGATACTAAAAGACAAAATTACATTTGCCAAGAGGAGAAAGTTATTGTTGCACTTTTTCAGATATTTGTTTTGGATTGAAAAATCCTACAAATCCCACTCTTCTTCCTCTGTAAGAATTTTATATACAAGATATTAAATCTGTATGTTAAATAATATATATATCTTTTACTACTTTGTCATATACAAGTATGTAAAATATTTTGCCAATTTCTGCATGAGGATTAGTAAATTTCTAACTAATAAAAGGGACCATTCCTCCACAAATGGATCATAATTCACACCTAGCCATCTGGCTAAAGAAAGTAGACAGAGAAGCTGAAAGCAAATATAAAATGTTTAGTTTTTTCTTGTTACATTATACCAGTCAGCCTCTGCTAGTTATCTAGATTCTAATATATAAGTACCTAAAGCTCTTTTGGGGGATTCTCCATTCCAGGGGCTAATTGTGATTTTATGCTTATCATAATTGAGCTCCTGATGGGAGATCACCTTATGAAAGTTTATGTCACCAAGAAGTTTCTGTGCATTTGTGTTAATTTCCTAAGGCTTCTGCAAAAAGTACCACAGGCTGGGTGGCTTAAAACAATAGAAATATATTGTCTCACAGTTCTGGAGTTCAGAAGTCTGAAATCAAGATGTTGGCATGATTTCCTAGGGACTCAGAGGAAGAATCTGTTTCCATACCTCTTCCTGAGCCTCTGGTAATATATAGTATATATGCCATATATAACCATATATGTGGTCATATAACTCCAATCCCTTCCTTTATTGTCATGTGACATTCTCCTTTATCTATGTCTTTTCTTCTGTTCTTATAAGGGTGCCAGTATGTTGGATTAGGGTTCACCCTATCCCAGAATGACCTAATATTAATATAATTACATCTACAAAAGACCCTATTTTCAAATAAGATCACATTCATGTGTACTAGAGTGTAGACTTCAACATATTTGAGGGGGACACAATTCAACCAATAATCATCTGCCCACTTGCTCTCCAAAAGCCATGCCTTTCCCAAGTACAAAATACATTCAACCCATCCCAGTATCCCCAAAAGTCTTAACCCACTACAGCATCAAACTACAAAATTTCCTATAAGCATAATCAACTCAAAAAGTCCTGAATCTCACCTTCAAAATCATCTGAATAAGGTATGGATGAGACCCAATATTTTCCAACCAGGGGCAAATCTCTCTCCATCTGTGGACTTGTGAAATTTAGAAAACAATTAATTTGTTTCTAAAATACAATGGTTGGGTAGGCATATATTAGGCATTCCATTCCAAAATGGAGAAATTCAAAGGAAAAAGGGGTTACATGTCCAAAGCAAGTTGAAATCCAGCAGGGAAAATTCCATTAGATCTTAAGGACTGAGAAAAGTCTAGGTGGCTCAATGTTCTGTGCTATGGGCAGATTGGGGAGAAACCCCCACCTCCTCGGTCCTCAGTGGTGACCGTGTCTACTATGCCTGTGGTAGCAGTAGCAACACAGTTGGCCTCTGAACCACCCTAAAAGTCATCATTTCCTTTTCTTGAAGGATACCACATGTTCACAGCTGAGTACAGTCAGTTTTCCATATCCACAGGTCCTGCATTTGCAGATTCATCCACCTGTGGAACAAAAATATTTTTTGAAAATATTCCAGAAATTTCCAAAAGGCAAAACTTGAATTTGCTGCATACTGGCAACTATTTACATAACATTTAATAGTATTAGGTACTATAAGTAATCTATGGATGATATAAAGTACATAGGAAGATGTGCATAGGTTATGTACAAATACTACACCATTTTACATAAAAGAGTTGAGAATCCACAGATTTTGGTATCCAAGGGGTCCTTGAACCAAATATCCATTGATACAAAGGAACAACTGTAGCTCTACTGGATCATTTTGAACTTGTAAAATATCAGAAATCTGACAGTCTTCCTATCATTTTGTCATATTTCTGCCCCCATCTATCCAAGCTGTGTGTCAATTATATCTCAATAAAACTGGAGTAGAAAATGGCATCACTATTTTCTTTTTCTGAAATAAGAAGAGGGAAGGTTTACAATGCCCATCTGCCAGGTACTTTCCTTGTGTGTTTGTGCACGTGTGCATAATATGTGTGGTATTCAGGCATAAGCAGATTTTATAAGTGGCTGATTGGTCATTCTTTTTTTTTTTTAATTTATTTATTTTTGGCTGTGTTGGGTCTTCGTTTCTGTGCAAGGGTTTTCTCTAGTTGTGGCAAGCGGGGACCACTCTTCATCGCGGTGCACGGGCTTCTCACTATTGTGGCCTCTCTTGTTGCTGAGCACAGGCTCCAGACGTGCAGGCTCAGTAGTTGTGGCTCATGGGCCTAGTTGCTCTGCGACATGTGGGATCCTCCCAGACCAGGGTTCAAATCCATGTTCCCTGCATTAGCAGGCAGATTCTCAACCACTGTGCCACCAGGGAAGTCCAGTCATTCTTTTTTAATTACAAACTAATTTTATAAATTTTAATCTAATTATAAATTCTGTGTAATATCCTTATATGAAAATATTTTACATATTTAATATATAATATAATTTGTGTTTCAATTTTGGTGAGAGTTAGTAAAAATGTCAAAGATCATTATGTACATAGATTTATTTCTTTTGTAATTTTAAAACTATAAATAAAGTAAATCTTGTGAATTATCTTCATGTCTGGTTCAAAATAAATGTAGCTATTTCTATTCTGACTTCAATAACAGTATTTTAAGCTATATTTATTAAAAAAATAAAGCTTAGTTTTAATTTACAGAATAAAATAATTTGTTAGTTTGTATATTCCATTCTTGGAAAAAAATTAAAAGGTCATAAATTTTTAAGATCATCACAAACATGTTATTTAGTGCTTACTAAGTATCAGGAACTAGGTTAAATAATTTATATGCATTAATTTATTTAATCCATACAACAGTGCTGTAGGGTAGGTACTATTAATCTTCTGACCTTAGAAATAAAGAAATGGGAGTAAAAGACATTATGTAACTTAGCCAAGTTACAAGCTAATAAATGTCTGAATGGCGATTTTAATGTAGGAAGTCAGTCTTCATAGTGCATATTTTTAAAACCAAGCTATAAGGCTTTCTGTTAAATTACAATTTAGTTAAATTTAGCATCTATTTTAAGTCTAACTTTCAACCCCTGTTCATTTTCCAACAAAACACCTTTGGAATGAACAATCTAGAATGTATGCTACTAGATAACAGATTTTTTTTTTTTTTTTTTTTTTTTTTTTTTTGCGGTACGTGGGCCTCTCACTGCCGTAGCCTCTCCCATTGCAGAGCACAGGCCCCGGACGCACAGGCTCAGCGGCCATGGCTCACGGGCCCAGCCGCTCCGCGGCATGTGGGATCCTCCCGGACCGGGGCACGAACCCGTGTCCCCTGCATCGGCAGGCGGACTCTCAACCACTGCGCCACCAGGGAAGCCCCAGATTTTTTTTTTTTTTATCACATTTTAACTGTTGAATCCTTAGTACTGAAAGCAAGGCCTAGTTCACAGATATTTATAGTTCCTTATAAATATCTGAAGAAATAAATGAATGAATGAATGATTTTGGTTTTACTAGTATTCCTTTGCTAAACTCATGGAAACAACAACAAAAAAATGAAATGAAAAAAATCAGAACATGTAGCAGGAATTTTGACCAATGATCTATTAAGTTGTGAATGGAAGTTTTAGCATGCAAAGCAGGGATTGACAAACTATGGCCCACTGATCAAATACAGCTTGCTTTCTATTTTTTTTTTTTAATTAAGTTTCACTGGAACATAACCACATCTGTAGTTTCATACATTATCTGTCGCTGTTTTTTGCTTCATGGCAGGTTGAGTAGTGATGACAGAAATGACATGGTCTGCAAAGCCCTAAATATTTACTATCTGGCCTCTTACAGAGGAAGTTTGCTGACACCAGATTTAAAACATAGATGAGGCACAATTTAAAACATTCTGAGGCACAATTTCAGAATGCAGCTGACATATTTTTATTCCTTTCTTGGTAACCAAGATCTTGTCAAATAAATGGAGAAAAGTGACCCCTTTGATGCAGAAAAGCTGATATATCAGCTAGGGCCATATATCTTTGTATGCCCCTGATGTAACTTCCTTGACTGCTTCTAAGGAAAAAAAGAGAGTGAGTGAGAGAGAGAGAGAGAATTGAGAGAGAGAGGGAGAGAAAGCCTCAAAATGTAATATAATTGGGTATCAAAGTGGATTGAATTATAATGTCAGCAGTAAAATAGGGCTTAAAATGGGAAACAAACATAGAAATGCCCCACTGGCATTTTTACTTTACATAGTGAGGGATGTTAAATACAAAATACTTTCCATAATTAAAAGCTAACACTATGTACTATATGTTTAATGAGGTAGCAAAGTAAGAAGGCCTTCCTACAGCCAGGTAATTACACTGGAGAATACAGTACAAAATCATCATAAGAATTAAGATAAATGGCATAGCAATCATCAGGAAGGTAAAGAGAAATGGTGAGAATATACCCATCCTGATAAGACAACCATTGGCCTAGAAGGGTTTCTTTTAAGAAGAAGATGCTATAACCAGCATCCAAGATGTCTCACAATGAGCCCTGCTTCCTGATTGTCACACCTTCTTGTTGTCTCCCACATTGTACCAGAGTGTGCCTGAGTGTCACCAGTGGAAGTGATGGTATGTCACACATGAAGAAACAGGTAAAGGTATAGGTTACCTATAGTCTATAAATTAAGTGGAGAATCAATATGAGAATCTTTCTTCAGAAACAGAGTTCTAAACCACTATGGTATCAACTGAAAACAAAACTGTTAATATTTTGTACAATGCTGAATATAATGGAAAGACTGACTTCAGTAATTTGTTGAATTGAAACTTAACATCACAATTGTTAAAAAGCATTTGCTTTGGTCATTGCAACCACACAGTTGTTTAATTTCACTGTACACATATCTGTGAAACTACATAAAAATGAATTCTAGAAATGAATAGAACAATTTTCTTGTTGGTTTCTTTTAATATGGTCCATTAATTATAAATTGATAAATTAACTTTGTGATAAATTATAAAATTATAAAAATTAATGTTACTATGTATGTGTTTACAGACAATTCAGAATAAATATAGGGAAATGAAGTCCTAACAGATTGGTACTATTCAGAGACTAGTTCACACAGTTCACCATTTCGCTCATAATTATGTCAGCCATCATAATTGGGATTCAAGTTTGACTTGCTACAGTAATGGTAATATTAAAGATGTTGCCTTATTCCTCTGGAAAAGTAGAGACAAAATTTTTCACTGGAAAATGTCAACAACAAAACATGTTGGTATGAATATTGGGAGAAGAGGAATGTAAAAATCATTTTCAAGAAATCCCATCTAAGTAATGAAAGTCATAACACAAAGATGGAAACAGAGTGCCAATCTTCAGAAGACAATTTACATAAGCCCTAATAACACTTGTAAGTAGCTGAGGTATTTAAAGTTTGTAGTAAATCAGGTTTAAAAAATATGAATCAAATTTTATATGAAGCAGTATCACAGAATAAGTGAATGGAAATAGTTTGTCCTGATGGCTTCGGTTTATATGAATGCATGCAGTAAAGTACAATATTCATACAGATTTATTATGAAACAAATTACTGTTACTACAGAACTAAATCCAGCTTAGAATAAAGACATATCTTTATTACATTGTCATATTTTGGCCCAAAGGTTATGGCATAAATTAAAGCTGAAATTAGTATAACAGGGTCTCATTATTTTTTCTCAGCATGAAACTTTATTAATATGACATAGATTGACCTTATTTCACTATTGTTTCAAGATATCTTGTTAATATTCCTGTTTGGCATTCTCTCTTTCTCTTCAGCATATTTTTTTTCCTCTAAAAAGTATATTTTAGCTTCAGCTGCACCTTATTCAGCTTGCCATCTGTTGAACATTTGGATTTCAGCTGTAAATGCTGGCACAGTTATTCTGCAAGGAAATTTTGCCAAATGACCATTCTTTCTCTAGTCATTCCTAAGACCATTGTCATGTGCAGGTGCTCTAATTTTGGAGAAAACAAATTTACTATATTCAGAAAATAATGATCTCAGTAAGCAAATAACTTGTTACAATTAAGAATATTTACTGAATATTTCCAAGTACAAAGTATGTGTTGAAACTAATATAATTGTGATTTTTCTTCTAACTGAAATCAGAAATAAAATATTCAGAAAAGCAATACTAATAAAATTCCCTAAAACATCAGTTGTGGCAAGACAGCTAATAATTTCCATGAATAAAATATTCATCTTCATTTTCTGCTATCAAAAGAAACTTACATAAGGATTTTCTTCTCTCTCCCAATTGTACCTGCATATATTTTAGTGGAGGTGAAAAAATGTACTTTCTTTTTTTTTTTAACTTCTTTATTGGAGTACAATTGCTTTACAATGGTGTATTAGTTCCTGCTTTATAACAAAGTGAATCAGCTATACAAGTACATATATCCCCATATCTCTTCCCTCTTGCATCTCCCTCCCTCCTACACTCCCTATCCCACCCCTCTAGGTGGTCACAGCACCAAGCTGATTTCTCTGTGCTCTGCGGCTGCTTCCCACTAGCTATCTATTTTACATTTGGTAGTGTATATATGTCCATGCCACTCTCTCACTTTGTCTCAGCTTACCCTTACCACTTCCCGTGTCCTCAAGTCCATTCTCTAGTAGGTCTGCATCTTTATTCCCGTCCTGCCCCTAGGTTCTTCATAACCATTTTTTTTTTTTAGATTCCATATATATGTGTTAGCATATGGTATTTGTTTTTCTCTTTCTGACTTACTTCACTCTGTATGACAGACTCTAGGTCCAACCACTTCACTACAAATAACTCAGTTTTGTTTCTTTATGGCTGAGTAATATTCCATTGTATATATGTGCCACATCTTCTTTAGCCATTCGTCTGCTGATGGACCCTTAGGTTGCTTCCATGTCCTGGCTATTGTAAATAGAGCTGCAATGAACATTGTGGTACATGACTCTTTTCGAATTATGGTTTTCTCAGGGTATATGCCCAGTAGTGGGATTGCTGTGTTGTATGGTAGTTCTATTTTTAGTTTTTTAAGGAAACCCCATACTGTTCTCCGTAGTGGCTAAAAATGTACATTCTAACTAGTATTTGAAAAAATACCTACTGTTTATGATTAGTTGCTTAATATAAAGGTCCTTTCTTTAAAATACAATTATGTAGTTTTATTTATTTCAGAAAATAATCTGGAGCTGTATTTACTGCTACAAAAAGTGAAATTTGTAAGTAAATAGATGTCAGTCACTACTTAGCCACATAAAAACTCTCCTGAGTCATTCACAATAATTTTTATTCACATTTGATAAAAGTTTAAATAATTTAACCAGTGCAGTTTTATTATATGTTTATTCTATATTCATTTGATATTATTATTTAATAATCCAAATCTAAGATTTGTGTAATAAAAGTTTTGTTGTGAAATGTAAAGTTTTCAATTTATATTCCATGACTTCCTAAACATGTAAGTCTGTATATAATCAGTTTACTAAATTTTATTTAATAAATCATAATTGTGCAGTAGAATATATGGACCTAATTTTTTTTTAGATTTTAGTAGCCCCAAATACAGCAGCTACTTCTGATTTTTTTCCTTGTCTGTCCTGTGTTATGCTATTAACCATCACTATGGTCTTCACGGAGGAAAAGAACTAGGTCACAGGTGAATTCTATCAACTTGGGAAGCCAAAAAAGTTTTTATGAAAAACGGTTTTTACATAAAATTTGAAATAATAGATTATCTTATTTTTAAATGGAAACAGATCCCTTATAGGCAACAGCTTATTGTCACATAGAGATGATAAATAATTGAGAACTTGTTTTATCATTGTCCTAAGTACATTCCATCTACTAAGATAAAATTTGATTACAGCACAGTTAGTACTGAGGCATTCTGAGTGGAAAATATACTGTGTTAAAAACCTTTTTTCCAGAAAAATAAAATTTCTCATGACATTTGTGAATAACAGCTATTGCTCTTTTGAAATCCAGTGGAAATTAATAGTTGTGCTAAACAGGAAATCAGCTGAGTAAAATGAGTCCTTAGCTGCTAAAAACATCAATTAAAAAGTCAGGGAAGTGATGGACTTAGCTATTAAATGCTGACAAGCACATCGTTTAAAAGTTGGAAGTTAAAAGTATATTTCAAAATCTTTGAAAGCAAGAACATTAGGGCCAATAAAAATTGGAATGAATTACAAGGGAGAAACATTTAAAGATGAAACTGAGCACCTGTGAATTTGGGACTATTTGGTAAACATATTAGACAATATTGAACTCACATCCATAAAATTGATAAGACTTTGAAAAATAAAATGTGCTTTCCCCAGGATCAGAAACTCTGCTGATTACATGGTTTCATGTATGTTTATATATCAAAGATTAAGTTATGGGTTATGGATAAGAGAATAGACACATTACTCTTCTTTATGTGTAAAATTAAAATACAAATACATACACAGAAGTAAAAATTATGAGCAAATGTCTGTAAGGCAGGATATTTTTTGTTCTTTTATCATACTGTATGCATATATTTACATGGAATTTTATTTAAACACTGAAAACTGTATAAACATCTTATTTTCTAACTAAAAGAATTTATCAGTGAAAAACACAAAATTAAAAAAATACATAAGGTATATTAATTTTTGGTTTAAGTACAATAGATCAATAATAGAGTAATCAAAATATCTGTGTTTATCTTTATATACAACACCTACAATGAATATTGTAACTTAGAAGAGCTAAATGGTACTAATGAAAATGGAACACATATTTTCTGAGGAACAACAAAAAAAAGAAAAGTTTCACTTACAAGGATTTAAATATCAGAAAAATAAGCATTCATTTTTGACAAATTTGTCTCTGATTGCCTATAAAGATATTGTAGAGTTATGATGCTTTTAAATATTAACCACAGGATTAGTTTTGATGGAAACCTTTATATATTCAAATACTTGGTCTTGGAAGATCAAACTATTTTATTTATACACTTTCCAAAACTACATATATAGTTCTAGCTATTATTTCTAAGAAACTAAGAACATTAAATATGTTAACTGCTTTAGAAGAATATTAAAGTATTATTTCTATAAATAAGACAGATATTACATAAGTAATTGGGAGTTTACTCTTTTACAGGACTTTATCTTTGCATTAACTCTCAGTGATTATTTCTACAAAGGTAACAAAGAGTGAAACTGCTCATCATTTACATGAGAAAAAATGAAAAATGTATGCTTATAACACTTAAAATAGGAATATAAAAAAAGAATGCCTTTAGCAAAAAGCAATTCATGAATTTTATACATACATGCATTTTATCGAGAAAAATTTGTATGTGAAGGTAAAAACATATAATTTGCAGTATATTAGAAACTGATCCATAGTTGAGCATATATTTCAACTTATTTGTATATATATGTCCATATATATGTTGTGTGGCCATATATATATAAGAAAACAAATATTAACACTCCTCTATACATGTAAATATGCTTTGAATAATTTATATATGTGTATGTAGGCATATATGTATATATGTGTATATATGATATGTATGTATATATGTTCACACATATCTACATATATGTATGCATGTGTAGATTGTGCGTACGTATGTGTGTGCATATATAAGTATATAAGGAAAATTATTTTAAATTACATATGATCACAAACTAGTGGTTACCCATGGGAAGAAGGAAGGGGGAGGGGCAAGATAGGCATGGGGATTAAGAATTACAAAATACTATGTATAAATAAGGTACAAATATATATAGTACAATGCAGGGAATATAGCCAACATTTTATAATAACTATAAATGGAATATAACCTTTAAAATTTATGAATCACTGTGTTGTATACTTGAAAATTACATAGCAATTTACATCAACCATACCTCAATTAAAAAAATAAAATAAATTACATATAATCAGTAGGGATCTTGTAAATAATAGTAAATAACAAATAGCTTTTGGAAAGGGAATCAAAACAATTTGTCTCATTTGCCAGTTTCTAAACCAATCATCATGGCTGATGTCAAGCTAACAACATGATTGCAACTGACCTACCTGATTTGTGAGCTTTCAAACAATCAGTTTTTGCAGGGCAGTAAGTTCTTGTTCCAGTACATCACACTATGTAGTGTAGAATAAGAGTGAATAGAGGAATTTAGCTATTGCTTTTTCACTTTGTTTAAAATATTTATTATTATTAATATTAGCACATAAAAATAATATTACCAAGTAAAACACAATTTTAGTCAGCATAGTACTTAAAACAACATAGAGAGCTTGTAATAAGTTTTGACTGTATGTTGCTTTGTTACTTGTTATCCATGTGTTTTTATTCTAAAATTGTAATTTTCCATATTTCAGTTTTTCATGTATTTTGTTTTCATTTCCATTTTCCCCTATATTACATTAATTTTTCCCCCCAGTTTAAAAATAAAACAAATTTGAAAAAGAGCAATCTGGCTACTCAATTCTGGTGAAATACAAAACAAATAAGCAAAAAAACAGAACAAAAAACAAAAAAACCTTAATCTTAGCAGTGTTTCTTTTGGTTGCCTCATTAAAACACATTTCTCAAAAGATAGAAATTATTTTACATGATATGATTAACAGTATTTTCCTATTTTTCAAAAATACCATATTAATTTTTAGAACTTTAATCAAATTCAGGTTTTTTTCACATAATTTTTTCTTATACCTATCCTGTCCTACAGTTTATCCATCATACAATTTAGCATAAATATCTTAAATCCTTTACTATGAAATTTCTGCTTAATATGTCCAATAATGAACATGATTTATGAGTCCAATGTTAGTAAAGAAGAATAAAAATTATTCTTTAAATAATCATACAATATTTCAGACTTCCCTGGTGGTGCAGTTGTTAAGAATCCACCTGCCAATGCGGGGACATGGGTTTGAACCCTGGTCCTGGAAGATCCCACATGCCACAGAGAAACTAAACCTGTGTGCCACAACTACTGAGCCTGTGTTCTAGGGCCTGTGAGCCACAACTACTGAGACTGCATGCCACAGCTACTGAAGCCCAACTTCCTAGAGCCCATCCTCTGCAACAAGAGAAGTCACCACAATGAGAAACCCATGCATCGCAACAAAGAGTAGCCCCTGCTCTCCACAACTACAGAAAGCCTGCACACAGCAATGAAGATCCAACACAGCCAAAAATTAAATAAATAAATAAATAAATAAATAAATAAATAAATAAATAAAATCATTATAAATAATCATACAATATCTCATGTTCACTAATATTCACCACCTTACATATGATAGCAAAAGATAGAAGATAAATAAAATGTCAATTAAGTCATTCATTGCATTTTTAACTTCCTGCAATGAAGTGAATTTCCTGCAATGAAGTGAATTTCTTTCTTCCATATCTTAATGGGAAAGACTATAACTCTTGATTATTCAGAAAATATTTTGTCAACAATTTCTACCTATATATGTTAATAGAAATGACCCCAAAATAGTAACACATATCATAACACAATGCAGCATGTACAAAAATGTGTTCACATGGTGTCAGGATTTATACATAAACTATTCTCAGATAAATTTATTAAAGAATCTGTGTCATTTTGCTCTTCATGATATGACCATGTTTCTTACATTAACTTGGCAAAGGTAGAGCATTCAGAAGTTAAAAAGAATGTTTAAAATATTTCAAATTTTAGTGCAATTAATATATAAATAAGGAAACAATTCAGACAGATTAAGTAACCTTTCCAAAGTCATAGAGACAGAAGTTACTCATACTCTATATTCCTGGTTGAGTTCCCTTATCAATATCTTACCATACAAGAGAAATTTTGTATAGTTATGGTAGTACAAAGATTAAGGGCATGCTCCCTGCTTTCTGGATCTAAGTTTCAGGTAAAAGAGACATGTAATTTTCATACATTTAAATTGGATAAGTAATGTAATTGAGAGTTGTACAAGATATTTTTTGAACACATGAAAAGGAGAAATTAAATCTTCATGAAAGTAAGATTTAAAATGAAAAAAGGCTTAATAGAGGATGTACTATTTTATCTAAGTATTTCATATTTGAAAAAGTTCTACAAAAGTAATGTTTTATATGCAAAGGAGAAAAGTCTAAAAACCAAAACCAGGCAAGATGTAGTTGCCACACTTGTCTCAATCTTCCCAACTTAGTACATCTAAAAACTCAGGAAAATCATAAAAGGCTCAGAATGACAGGTGGAAGAAGGCAGTTCAGCCCAAGATCTTGGAACCCAAGGAAAAACAAGTCATTAAGTTCCATGTTTTGTTGTTGTTGCTCTTGTTCATATATTCCAGTCTGGGTGAAAGAGGAGTTGGAAGCCTGGAAACTCCAGCTGATGCAGAAAATAAAGCCCCAAGAAAAGCCTGTTTACTTTAGCAAAAGGACAAATAAAGGGGCAGTCTACCAAACAGAATTTTTTAGACAATAACTTTCTAATGCTAGGCAAAGCCAAATTTCTCTCTCTCATCATAAGGGAATTCAACCAGGTTTATAGAATATGAATAACTTCTGTGTGCATGGCTTTGGAAAAGTCCCTTAATCTGTCTAAATTGAGTTTGCTTACTTATATATTACCAGTGAAGTTCTAAATAAAATATGGGCCAAAGAGGAAATCTTAAGAGAAATAAATATATTGAATCAGATGAAATTAAAATATAACATATCAAAATTTGTAGGTCACAACAAAGCAGTGCAGAGATGAAAATGTATGCCACACACTGTTTACCATAGCTTAGAAAAGAGGAAAATTCTCAAATCAGTAATTTAAGCTCTCATCTCAAGAAACTAGAAAAAACAAGAGCAAAATGAACCCCAAGAAAGAAGTAAAAAAGCACAATATGGATAAGAGAAAAAAAAAACATATTTAAGAAAAGACAAAAATCAATGGGAAAAATATCTTGTTCCTCAAAAATAAAATCAACAAAAATTGAAAAATACCTAGTGAAACTGACAATAACTAAATAACTAAATAAATAACACAATTCATCAATATTAGGGATGAAAGAAGGAATATCACTTTCCATCACCATTAAAAGAGAATATTACAAAAAATTTACAAGCATACTTTTAAGATACTGTGGATTCAGTTCCAGGCCATTTCATACATCACAATAAAGGAAGTCACAATTTTTTTGGTTTAGCAGTACATATAAAAGTTATGTTTACACTATACTGTAGTCTACTAAGTGTGCAGAAGCATAATGTCTAAAAAACAAATGTATGTATCTTAAGTTAAAAAATACCTTATTGCTAAACAATACTAACCATCATCTGTGCCTTCATTGAGTCACTACACTTCGGCTGGTGGAGGGTCTTGCCTTGATGTTGGTGGCTGCTGACTCATCAGAGTGGTGGTTGCTGAAATCTGGGGTGGCCATGGAAATTTCTTTAAATAAGGCAGCAAGGAAGTTTGCCACATCAGTTGACTCTTCCTTTCACAAACGATTTCTCTGTAGCATACAATGCAGTTTGACAGCCTTTTACCCACAGTAGAACTTCTCTCAAAATTGGAGTCAGTGTCTGAAACGCTGCTGTTGCTTTATCAACTGCATCTAAGTAATATTCTAAATTTTTGTTGTCATTTCAACAGTCTTCACAACGTCTTCACCAGGAATAGATTCCACCTCAAACACTCACTTTCTTTGCTCATCCAAATGAAGCAACTTCTCATCTGTGAAAATTTTAATATGAGATTGCAGCAATTCAGTCACATCTTCAGGCTCCACTTCTAATTTTGGTTCTCTTGCTATTTCCACCACATCTGCAGTTACTCCCTCTATTGGAGTCTTGAACACTTCGAAGTCATATGTAAAGGTTGGAATCAGCTTCTTCCAAACTCCTGTTAATGCTCATATTTTGACTTCTTTCTATGAACCTTAAATGTTCTTATTGGCATCTAGAATGGTGATTCTCTTCCAGAAGTTTTTAAATTTACTCTGCTCAGATCCATCAGAGAAATCACTATCCATGGCATCTAAAATATATAAGAGTTGAAAGTCAAGATTACTTCTCTATCCATGGACTGCAAAATAGATGTCATGTTAGCAGGTATGAAAGCAACATGAATTTCATAGTACATCTTCATCAGAGCTCTTGGCTGACCAATTGCATTGTCAATAAACAGTAATACCTTGAAAGGAGTCTTTTTTTTCTGAGCAGTACCTCTCAAGAGTGACTTAAAATATTCAGTACACAATGTGGTAAACAGACTTCTGTCATTCAAGCTTTGTTGTTGCATTTATAGAGCACAAGTAGAGTACATTTAGCATATTTCTCAAGGACACTGGGATTACTGAGATGGTAAATAGACATTGGCTTTAACTACGAGTCATCAGCCTGCACTGGCATCTAACAAGAGGGTCAACCTATCCTTTGAAGATTGAAGCCAGGCACTGACTTCTCCTCTCTAGCTAAGAAAGTCCTAGATGTCATCTTCTTCCAATATAAGACTGTTTCTTCTACATCGTAAATCTGTATTTTAGTGTAGCCACCTTTATTATTATCTTAGCTAAATCATTTAGATAACTTGCTGCAGCTTCTACAGCAGCACTTGCTACTTTCCCTTGCACTTTTATGTTATAGAGAGGGTTTCTTTCCTTCAACCTCATGAACCAACCTCTGTTAACTTCAAACTTTTCTCCTGTAACTTCCTCACCTCTCTCACCTTCATAGAATTGAAGAGAGCTAGCACCTTACTCTGGATCAGGATTTGGCTTAAGGGAATATTGTGGCTGGTTTGACCCAGACCACTAAAACTTTTCCATATAGGACTTTTCTTTTGCATTTACAACTTGGCTAAGTTGTATTTGTCATGAGGCCTAATTTTCAGCCTATCATAGCTTTGAGCATGCTTCCTCGCTAAGCTTAATCATTTCTAGTTTTTAATTTAAAGTGAGAAATGTATAATTCTTTCTCTCACATGAACCCTTAGAGAACATTGTATGATTATTAATTGGCCTAATTTCAATATTGTTGTGTCTTAGGGAATGGGGGTGGGCAGAGGCCAGCGAGAGAGATGAAAGAATGGATGGTAGAGAAGCAGTAAGAACACACTTGACATTTATTGATTAAGTTTTCTGTCTTACATAAGCCTGGTCCCTGGGTCCCCCAGACAATTACAATAGTAACATCAAAGATCATTAATCATAGATCACCACAACAAGCATAATAATAATAATAAACTTGAAATATTGTGAGAATTACCAAAATGTTACACAAAGACACAAAGTGAGCAAAGCTTTTGGAAAAATGGATTTGAGAGACTTGCTCCATGCAGAATTGCCACAACCTTCAATTTGTAAAAAAAATGTAATATCTGTGAAGCACAAAAAAAGGAGGTATGCCTGTAATACATTTAACAATTTAAAATAAATGGAACAATTCATTGAAAACTGAAATCTCTCAAAAAATAAGCCAAACTTATAGTGCTATAGTCACTAAAGTAATATAATTTTTAAGTGAAATTCTTTCAAAAATGAAACCTTCAGTACAAGATAGCTTCACTGGAGAATTCTACCAAATATATAATGACGAATAAGCATCAATTATACACAGTCTCTTTCAGAAAATAAAATAGGATAAAACTCTTTCCAACTCACTTAGTGAATACTAATATCAGACAGATACTAACTCAGTCAAAGCCAGTACAAAACAAAACTATAAATTTATATATTTAATGAAGTTAGACTCAACAATCCTCAACAAAATATTAACAAACTTAATCTAGCAATGTATAAAGAGAATTACACACCACAGAAAAGTGGGATCTATCCAAGAAGTGCATGCCTACATTCATGTACATTCAAAAATCGAAGTAATCCATCATTCAAATGAATAAAGAAAAAGAAAATCATGAGAACCTCTTATTTGACACAAAATATTTGACCAAATCCAACATCCATTCATGATAAAAACTGTAAGCAAACTAGAAGCATAGCTAACTTTTTAAATTTGATAATGAACATCTACAAAAACCTACAGCTAATATACTTAGCACTGAAAACTAAATGCTTTCCCTTTAACATAAGAAATAAGTTAAGGATGACAGATTTTCTTAAGGATGACTGCTTTTCTTAAAATAGTACTAGAAATCTAGCCAGTGTAAAAGGTGAGAAAAGGAAATAAAAGGCATTACAATGACAAAGGAAGAAATTAAATTCTGCCTATTTGCAGATGAAATAATAATCTGTGTAATAATTCACAGGGAATCTAATGAAAAAGTTGTTAACTTATGATTTCAGCAAGATCACAGATACAAGATGAACATAAAAAAAAATAGCATTTGTACATACTATCAATGAAAAATTAGAAACCAAAATAAAACTATACCATTTTTAATAGTTAAATATGAAATAATTATCTATATGTAACAAAATATGGCCAGTACTTGTATGCTGAAACCTACAAAACACTGATGAGATAAATCAATGAACTTTTAAATAAATGGAGAGACATACTGTATTCAGAGATTGTATTAGCTGTTTCCCTCTCAGAAAATTGCCCATTCTTAGAGGAAGATTTCTTGTCCAATGTTGGGTCTCCTCCTTTAGGACAGCAAAGAGGAGGGCAATTCAGGAGCACAAAGAGACCCCTCCCCCTTCCCTCAGGTTAATTGCCTTCAGGACAATTCAGAAAAGCCATCCATTATACAGGTTTCCCTCTTGCCATACCATCCTCTTCCAAATCATGCTTTCCTTGTTCCTCAAAGGTGTTCCTAAGAATACCCTTCAATAAACTACTGCAAGCAGGCCTCAGAGTCTCAGAATGTGTTTATCAGGGACCCAGACTGTGACCACAGTTCAATCATTCAGCATATGGAGGTCTGTCTCTGTTTTTGCCTCTGTCTCTCTCTGTATGTATATGTGTATATTAGGCAGAGATATTAGGAAACATTTTGCAGAGACATTTCACAATGAACACACAATCATTAATGTTTCTCCAAACTTTCTTTGAACTCCTTAAGAAATCCAATATTCCATGATTCTAATATCAAATCAAGAATAAAGAACTCATATAATACCATTGTGTGATATACATTTACTGGTACTGATTCTAAGCTATGTTATCTAATTAATTAAAGTTGTTTTAAAACATATTTTATGATAAGTTTATTTAAAACATTTCCAAAATGCAATACTCCAAACATTGCCCTAATATGAAATTACAACAAAAAATATATCATTTTTCTCTGATAATATTGTATTATCAGAGAATATTCTCTGATAATATTCTCTGATAATATTGTAAATATATCAGATAATAATTGGATTTATTATTTTAGTACAGTATTCACTTTAGTGCTCTATAAATGTGAACAATATGAAATTCCCATAAACCCTAATGGATCTAGAATATACTCTGATAGTTTGTGTTGTTTATGTTGTTTTAAGTTGTAATTGAGAATTTAATTTTATACCGGTGTCTCATAAAATATTGAAAGCAAAAAAAAATAAATAAATAATTGTCAGTGTAGGAAAACTAAAAAGTAATTTAATTGGTACTTGCTGACAAAATTATACATCTGTAGGAAAGTGGTCAACAGTAAAATACCTTCAATATTTAATTCTGGTGAGAACTAAATATAATTCTCTATCAATATTCAAAATATCCAGTTTAAAATAAAATGAGGTAATGTGTCTTTGGGCTGATTATTGTTTATCAGGAAGATTCCACCAACTTGTGGGGCTTTTTTGATGCATTAGTCGTCATCGCTTTCTGGAAAGCTTAATCCCTGAGATGTAAATTTTAGTAAAACTATGTTTTCAAAGTTACTGTGTTTTAATTCTGTAATATACAATCTGCAATTAATTTCATACAGTGTATTTTCCTCTCTGATCTTGTACTTTGCTTTTATAGAACACATATTCACATGTTCTTTATTTTTTTCATGACTTTGCTTAACCTGTTTGAGTTTTACTCAAGCTCCTTGCCTATAAAGAATGTAGTTATAATAACTCTTTTAACACCCCCCCCCTTTTTGTTTTCACGTATTCTATCGTCTGTTTCATTTCTGGTTCAGTCTTCATCCATTGACTTTTTTCCTGCTTCATTTCTTTTCATTTTTTTTCTGCTTCATTGCAAGCCTGGTAATTTGGGGTAGTATGCCATACACTGTCAATTTTACCTAGTCTGGTACTGGACATTTTAATTTTCCTGTAGATATGCATGTGCGTTTTTCTGAGATTCAGTTAAGTAACTTGGAAACACTTTAATCCTTTTCAGTCTGTCAGTTAAGATTTTTTTTTAGGCAAAATCATAGAAGCATTTACTCTAGGACAAACATCTCACCCTTACTAGCAAAACCCTTCTGACTGCTATACCTGAAAATTATGAGATTTTCCACTCTGGCTGATGAAAATACTAAATATTTCTACCCTTGTGTGGGATATGAGGAGTGTTTCCTCTAGTTCTTTCAGATTGTTCTTTCCCTGACTTTGGATAGATTTCCCACATGAATACACTGATAATCAATTTAAGGGTCCAGGGACCATCTATAGAGATGTAGAGGTTTTAGTCTGCAGAGCGCTTTCCTTTCTGGAAATCTATCCTGTGAACTCTAGCTGCCCTTGCTCTCCCCAGATGCCTAACTCCATCTCCTCAACTCATGGGGGACTGGCAGGCTTTGCTTGTCTTTCCCTAATTTATGGCACAACCTATAAACTCACCAGACAGTAAAGTAAGATAAATTTAGTGTAATGCTTTGTGGTTTCCTATTTGTAAGGAATTACTTTATTTCTTAATGTCCAATGTCTTGAACTACTATCATGTATTTTGCCTGTTCCATTTTTTCTTTCAAGTGTGTATGCGTGTCGGGGGTGGGGGGTAACTTAGTTTTTGTTCTTCCATCTTTGCCGGAAACAGAAAACCACCCTTAGATTGTTGATGCTGTATTTCCATGTTTCCTATTATTTTTAAGAATTTTGAAATTTTGAATGTAACTCCTTCATAGTGTTTTCTCCACAGTATTTAAAAACTACTAATTTGATGCTACCTATAGTAATGTCAATATATTTGTCTACTATTTCTTTAGTACTATCTTTCATATGTACTAAATGTTGTATCTACAACAGCATTTTCCTGAAAATATAGTCTTTGCTAGTTCTCTCTAATTAAAACATGTTATAGTTAATGGAATTTTCCTGCAGGAATAAGTAAAGGAAAATAAAATTATATACATTTTTGTTTTGAAAAATAAAATAATTGATGGTTTATAGATGATCTTAGCTCTTGCCATAATATAACTGTGAAAAAAAAAAGGCAAAATATAAAATGATAAAAATGAGAAGCCAAAAATATTGTAAAGTCATATTATATATATATATATATATATATATATATATATATATATATTATAGAAAGAGAGAGAGAGAGAGAGAGAGAGAGAGAGAGAGAGAGCATCCGGGTAAAATGCAAGGATAACATACCTTAAGAGTAAGCTCTGGACTGAAGGTTTTGCTGAAGGACAAAGGACATATCTCAACAAGTTTAGTTCACAAGACTAAAAGCCAGGCCTCCAGAAGATCAAGATAGTACTCTGGTAATTTACCTGCCAGAAAAAATTCAACATTCTTTAATAAGAAGAAACAAAACTGAAATATAGCGATGAAAGTAAGAATAGTCATTGCCTTTGGTTGAAAAAGAATCATGTTTGGATAAAAGGAAGAAGAAACCTTTCAATGGTAATGAAACTTTCTACATTTGCCCAACATTTGTACACATTTGTCAAAGTTCATCAAACTGTGAATTTAAAAATCTCATCATTTGACATATGTAAATCATACTTCAATCAAAATTTTTTTGTTAAACATAAAACAAACTCAAAAGCAAATTTACAATGGATATGAGATTGACAAATTTACAGGTGTGTTTGTTTGTGTGTGTGTGTTGAGCTAAAAGAATAGTTTGCTAAATCAAAGACACATGAATCCACAGTCTTAGCCAAGTTAAATTTTACTAATAATTTCAAAGTTTCAAACAATAAGTAGACATAGGCAAAGCAGAGAGGTTTGGTACATCTCAGATGGCCCTTCCTTTTTTACACTGGACTCATGTTCTCTGGTAAAAAATAGTAATGAAGTTTTTTTAATGAGGTCCTAAATCACCACACACTGCAGAGAACATTATGAAACATCTTCATTATTTTTTTAACCACAGAAAGTTGATTACATCCACAACGTTCACTGTAGAGTGAGGCATCATAAATCCATAGATTGCAGTTGTGTTTACAAGAAACAATCATAAGCTAGCAACATACTTTTAATAGCATTTTATAGATAAATACTATATCCTAGCAAACAACATTTACCTTGAGCTCCGATCATCATGCTTATGATTATATTATTTGTATTTCATATTTTCTTTTCCCTAGGAGTGCCTCCCCACATGACTGCAAAGAAATGGATCACAGGGCAGCTAGTTTACCCCCTTCCTTCTAAGTTTTCATACTAAAATAAACTGTTTAATAATGCACTCCTCATTATATTGCATTTTTAATTTAGCTTGAAATCAACTTGCAAACCAAAGTTTGTTTATCTTTATCCAGTTTTAGTGACAGAGGAAACCTCCACAACAGCTAGAAAGAGATGTCCTGAATAAATGCTGATAAGCAGCATACAGAGTCCTCAAAACAGGTTTGCAACAAAGTCTTTAAGTTGTTGAGATGGCACATGTACTATTTTCTTAAGCCTCAAAATGATGCTTAACGAAATCTACTCTTATCTGTAAACAGGTGTCATAGAGATATAGTGTAATATTACACATTTTAGTGTACTGAGAAATTAGAAAATATGTATATATGATTCCATAAGAATCATCTGAAAACATGACTGAATGTAATTACATGTGTTTTCTTGATATGCTCAATTTAAATGTTAACTCCAAAGTTGTATTGTTCTTAATATACAACACTTTATGTTCAGAATCTTTTTCCTTCAATTATTCTGATAAAGCTTTCAACTGGATATCTCGTTAAAATCATAGACAGGGACATATAAACTATAAAATTTTTTTGACTGCAGCAATGATACTGAGAAAATATCTTATTCCACAAAGTGGAGAATGCTGGAAGGTGTGCTTCTTAATCAGGTTTCAGATTATTTATTCAACCACAGATTTATTGACCCATATTCTACCACTCTTTTAACTCCAACTGTTCTTTATTCAATTCTCCAACCATTCTATTTCAGAGGCTTTGGAAATGGCATTTCTTCATATTTATCCTTCAGATCACAATTTTAATGTCACTTCTCCAAGACTGATTGTCCTAGGACCTAGACTAGGTCAAAACTTCCATTTATGTACTTTACTAGTACCCTGCACTTTTTCTTATTAGCATTTGCCACTCTTCTAAGTCTTTTATTTGTGTAATCACACAAACATATCACAGCTGTTAGATTGTAAGCTCCATGAAGTCTTGAATGTATTTAAGTGGCTCACATTTTTATTCCTATCATTTAACAGCAACCTGGTTTACTGAACTTGTTCAAGAAGCCCTCACTTACAGAGAAAGAAAAAAAAATAGAAAGAAAGAAGGAAAGAAAGAAAGGAAGAAATGAAAGAAGGAAGATGGAAGGAAAGAAGGAAGGGAGGAAGGAAGGGAAATGTGTCCATGTTATTAGTGCCAAAGGATGATGACATAGTTGTCCTCTGTAAGCCACGGCATTCACTAAAACTAAACTCCTAAATGGGAGGAGAAAAAAATTAATTTCTCCAACACTCTTCATTTTACAAATTCTTATATAGAATTAATTCAGGAGTATCCACACTTACCATTATGGGTCAAATTGTGTGTCTCAAAATTCACATGGTGAAGCCTTAAGCCCCAGCACCTCAAAATGTAAGCATACTTGGGGATAGGACCTTTAAAGAGGTGAAATTTAAAATGAGGTCTTTAGGGTAGCCTCTAATCCAATATGACTGGTGTCCTTATAAGAAAAGGAAATTTGGACACATGGAGAGATTCCAGGAATGTGTGTACTCAGAGGAAAGACCATGTGAGGACACAGTGAGAAGGTTGTAGGATCCAAGGCAGAGAGGCCTCAGAAAAAAACTAAACCAGATAAACAAAACTAAACCTTGACCTTTGACTTGCAGCCTCCAGAACTGTGAGAAATAAATTTTTGTTGTTTAAGCCACCCAATCCATGTACTTTGTTCTGGCAGCCCTAGAAAACTAGTATACTTATCCAATCTACTTTAGTCCTCAACATAATCGATGTTCTAATTGTAATTTATATATGGGCCATAGAAAGAAACAAAGAAAAATGATTGAATTCATATTTAAATGGGATTTCAGAGAAAAGTTATTGATAAAAATCTATTTATTTTTTGTTCATGAAATATTTTGTTTTTCCCCCCATCTTCTTTTGTGTTTTAGAGTGAGTGTGTTTGTGTATGTTTGTGTATTAAAGGATGGCTTTGGGAAAGGAGTATTTTAATGTCAAATAAAATAAATTATAAGTGTGTGTTTGCACCTAAAATATTATATCTTAAATATTAATAAATCCTACCATTATCAGTGGGAATCATTGGATAAATGTCAAAATCAATCTTCTAATATGCATAAAAAAGAAAAAAAATGAAATAAATAAGTTTGTATGTCTTTCACCTCTAATTCAAAACTTGGTCACACAGTTTATTATTTTATCAAATTTTCACTTTAGCAAGGCATAAAACCCTTATACACTGTACCTTTTGAAGTATGCATGTGATTACAACTAAAAATGAGAAAACAATATTGACATCTCAGAATTTCTTGTAATATGAATAAACATAGGGTCATACCACTAGTATGATCCTAACTAATGGCCTAAAATAATGTAGGAATCTCACGATTTTAGATAACAGTTCATTTATAAATATCTTTTTTCACAAGATTAATTTTAAAATAACAATATCAATTCTTTAATTTTGATTTGTAAGGGGTTGTGATAACTTTTAAGATAACATTATGTAGCTCTATCAAGCAAAGTTGTCAGAGGAATACAGCAAAGAAAACAAAATAGTGATTCCGAGAACTTCTTAGAATTTTCTGGGACATAGAAATGTTAAAGAAATCAGATATGCCAGAGGGACACATCACATTTTAAAATAAATTCTATTTAAGGAAACCAACATATATAGCAGTTTTCATTTTCTTTATTAATTTCTCACAAAAACCTAGCATCTCAATGTACTTTCAGACGAGATTTATTAGCACAGGATTTTAGTTAGCTGTCTAAACCTCAAAATTCTATTTCATAGGATACTAGAGGCTATTCATTAGCATACTGTGAAACATGTCATAAGTAATTTAAACTATAGTTGTCAAAATAAATGAAAAAATCAATTTATGCTGCACTGCCTTTAATTTTTTATTATGCATGTATTTGCTTGCTTAATAATCTACAAAATCCAGTAAATCACAGTTCCTGTCATTTTAGTGAATTAATCTGCATCATTTCAACTTGACTATGTTGAGAGAAAATCATCAAGAATCTTAGACTGTCATTTAGATAGTGTTTTTAAAATGCATGTAAATACCTAAAAAAATGATGTTTTAAAAGCTCCAAGAAGCACTGAAGAAAAAAATATTCAACAGATGAGTAAGTTTAGTGATTTCTTATCACTCAGGAGATTCTAGAACAACAAACTCAGGACAAGAAATGGAAAAGAGAACAGCAAATTAATTCAAAATATATTAACAGGAAAAAATGTAAAACCATCTATTTTCACTGTTGAAGATTAGCAAATAGAAAAGAAAATCTGTACTCCAAAATTACACATTAGATAATTAAAAAAAAAAAAGATTTTAGCTTAGTGTTTAAAGTTGAGAGCCAATAAGAAGGTCTGAAATTCATTTTTAGTTCCGTAACTTACTCAACATGTGGCCTTGAGTTAATTAACTTGTCCTTTAAAGAAAAGTTATTCCTATCTTTTATTTCTTGACATAATCTTTTTCCACGTTGGATTCTTTGGTGCTAAATTTGGGCTTGACATTCATTTTAAGCTTAATCTCAGGTACTTTCAGTCAATTTGAAACTTATCAGTATATCACTTACTGACTGAGGGACTTTGGGTCTTTAGGTTCCTCTGCTATGGAATTTGTCACCAGAAGTGGTAAATGGGAAACTGCAATGAGTGCCTTTGGGCAAGAACCCATTGGTTGAACGCATTTTGGTCTATTTTATTCTACATGAAACATATCTCTCATGACTAAGACATTGTTTGACCTCTATAGCTCTCAGTGAATTTAGCATTCTTATTCAGCCATATAGTACTCCATTTTCTTTATTTTAGTTTGTACAGATTTATAACATAGAATTTTTAGGCTCTGACAATTATCTCAGAGATTGATATAATGTGAACCACTGCCAAAAGGCAATTTTCTACTTTGTAAATATCCTACAGAATCATAACCTCAAATTTCACAGAAAGCCAATAGACTGGCTAAAGATGCATTTTACTGAATAAAGATAACATAACAAATATAATAATATGTAAAGTTCAATATAATTTAAGGCAAGATTAGTTGAATATAGTCACTTAAACTGTTAATTAATTGTACTGAAGAAATAAGTATAACAAACAAACATATAAAAATCTTTGAAAAGTTAACAGGACAATTTTCTGGTTCTGCATGTAAGGAGCTTAGATATTGCTACTCCATCCTAACAAAAAGTAAAGATCCAAACAGATTGAAAAGATTAATTATTTGATCCATAAAAGAGGTGAACACACAGGGCAAACCATTCCTCCCGAGATTAGAAAGAGAGACAGACAAATACAGGGAGTCACTCTTTACCTCACAGAGGGGAGAGGAACCATCTTTAAATATGCCAGAGCCTCTGTTCTTCTTAACAAGGCCTGCCCTCAGTATGCACTAGTTAACAAGACCCTAACATGCTGGGATGATATCAAAGTCTAACTGACCTGAGGAAGGGAAATACCCAACTCCAGACCACTCTAGCCATTCTGTCCCCCTATGAGGGGAGAAAAACATTGAGAAACACTTGTGAAGTTTACAGAGGCTCAGTAAAAACTAAGACCTAATCATAAGACTATAGAGTAATTTCCCCCCACACTTCACCACCACATTACTAAAGTCCTCCTTACAGCAGTTTCTTATACCCAGTACATCATATCCACCATCAAGCAAAAATCACAATGCATACCAAAAGGCAAAAAACACAATATGAAGAGATAGAGCAAGCATCAGAATCAGACATGACAGGGATGTTTAAATTATCAGACCAGAAATTTAAAACAACAATGATTAATATGCTAAATACTCTAAATGGAAAAAGCAGATAGCAAGAAACAACAGATGGACAATATAAACAGAGATGGAAATCCTAAATAACCAAAAAGAAATGTTAGAGATAAAAATCATCATGACAAAAATGAATAATGTCTTTGATGAGCCTATTAGTAGACTGGTCACAGGTAAGGAAGAAATTTCTGAATCTAAGGATATATCAACAGAAACCTCCAAAACTGAAAATCAAAGAGAATAAAGACTAATAAAACCCAAACAGAATATCCAGGGACAACAATGAAAGGCAAAAGATACTTGTAATGGGAATATCAGAAAGAGAAGAAACAAACAAACAAACAAACAAATATTTGAAACAATAATAACTGAGAATTTCCCCAAATTAATGTCAGACACCAAACCACAGATCCAGGAAACTCAAGGTCACCAAGCAGGATAAAAGCAGAAAAAAAAAAAAAAAAAGGAACAAACAGAACTTCAACTAAGTCTATGATTTTCAAACTACAGGAAATCAAAAATAAAGAAAAAATTCTGGAAGAAGCAGGGAGGGAAAAAAGCACTTTACCTATAGAGAAAGAAAGACAAGAATTAAATCCAATCTCTTCTCAGAAACCATGCAAGAAGAGAGTGGAGCAGAAATTTAAAGTGTTGATAGAAAAAAGCAAAAACAAAACACTGAACTAGAATTCTATATCATGAGAAATTATCCTTCAAAAGTGAAAAAGTGAAGAGAAATAAGACTTTCTCAAACAAACAAAAATTGAGGGAATTTGTTGCCAGTAGACCTGCCTTTCAAGAACTATTAAAAGAAGTTATTTAGGCAGAAGGAAAATACTATGCAAGAAGCTCAGATTTACATAAAGAAAGGTAGAGCATCACAGAAGAATAAGTGAAGGTAAAATCAAAAACTAGGTGAAAAATACTACCAAATAATAGTAGTAGTTATGGATGTATGGTATTTGTGTCATTTTCTGATTTTTAGACCATGCACATGCATTATTTATTATCAAAGAAAAGGTAACTGTTTTAAAAATGATACATTAGTCAGGTAGAATTATCACATATATTATATATTAACTACAGTCAGGTAGAATTATCACATATATTATATATTAACTATTAACTATATAAGTAATTAGAAACTCTAGCCTAGAAATAGGAAGTGAAATATTGTATTACATATATATCAAGGTATTATTTCTCTAGAATGCTTTATTTCCTGTGTATTTTTGCACTAGGCATATAATTAGGAGAAAATCTTAGTGATCGAATTATGGGATCTATAATTCCATATTAATTCATAGATATTTATTAACCATAATAATTAGAAAACCTCTCATGAATTAGGCCCAGGAAACAATAATATATATCACTCACTTTATTTAATACTAAGAAAGTCATCTCACAGATGCATGTGGAAAACATGCAGATTTTATCAAAATATCTACAATGTATTTTATTTCATCAGCTCTTGTTATATGTTATACACCTACCTAGTCATTGGGTGTACAGTGGTGGAAAGGAGATCTGGAGTCCCTGCTTTCAAGAAGTTGAATGTGTAGAGGAAGATTCAGACACTAAACCAATAAATATACTTAATATATCCTACATTGTAAAATGTGCCATAAAATAATAAATCTGTGTTAGGAAATAAAAATGATATACACAGGTGGGGTACATAAATACATGGGGTGAAGGGCATGATGTTAGATAGGGTATTAAGGATGGCTCCTTTAAGGATTTGATAATAGTTGAAAATAAGATGGAATACTTGTCTTATTTTTCAATAACCAGTAAAACCATGGTGAGTTTGACTAATGAAAGACAAAATAACCACAGTGAACACTCTTATATTAGGAAAATATAATTGTTAAAGTTGGTGAAAGTTTCTTCAATGTTGTCTCTGAGAAGAATCTTCCTGTACCATTTTTTGGTCTTCCTTGGCTTCACACTCAAAGTTGTTCTTCACTCTATGTTTTTCTCCATGGCTTCACTTGAAATGAACGTTGGGGAGTATGTTTTCCCTTAAAGACTGTTTACGGGTGTTCAGGTTTTATTAATTCACTACTTTTGGGACAGAGGGATGAGATTTTGCTTTCTTTGGCTATATAATTGCTTCAAAAATGTGGTAGACTTCTAATATTCTTGTTTATTGTCAATTTTACTCACCAAGTAACCACACACACACAAAGGTTTTATCTGAGCATAGGGGTTAGGCCTTCTGTACTCCTACTTCTCCTTCATCCCATTTTCATCAATTTAATGGTCTTTTTGAAGCCATCTGGAAGGCTATATCCTTAATCTGAAGTTTGACAGAAGATTGCTTTACTTTATCCAACTAAGATATTTTACAGAGTTTTTGTTTCCCCAGGCTTTTTTAAACTAATATTGCTGCTGTGACAGTTATTATTATGATTTCCACTTTGAGGTCTAGAACGGTCATATTTTTCAAGCTGAAATGCCTTTGACCTTTAAACTTTCTCTATTCCTTCTCTGCACTTAAAAAACATAATTTCTCTCTTGAGTTGACTATCATAATATGTTGCTTAAAGTATCCAATAATAACGAACACATTTGAGCACACTATTACTTACAACCATTTCTCCTAGAGATACAGCCTCAGTAAATATCAATACATCATTTATCTTGAAAAGCATCACAAGAGACAATGTTTGCTAAAGCATAAGAAGCATTTCCACCCTTCCATCCAGAAATATCTATTTCTTTGTCCTTTCCCTCCTGAATTCTAACCCAATGGCACAAATCTGACAAGAAGCCACCTCAATGTTAGGATCAGTTTCTATACTAATAGGGTTACACAAGTTCTTTCATATGAATATTTCATGATATAAGTGGCTTAACTCCTCAAAAGTTATGAATGGGATTGGTGCCATTATCAGAGTCTAGAGAGAGCTTGCTCCCTTTCTCTGCTCTTGGCCATGTGAGAATACAACAAGAAGTCTGCAGTCTGCAACCTGGAAGAGGATTCTTATCAGAACTCAATCACTTTGGCACTCTGATCTCAGATTTCCAGTCTCTAGAACCATGAGAAATATTTTTTCTATTGCTTATAAACCACCCAGTCTATGGTATTCTGTTATAGCAGCCTAAACAAAGACAGCAAGCCAGACATTGATTTGAAAGGGCATTAAAACATCACTGGAAATGATGAACTAGAAGTAGAAAGTTGTTTACAAGAATATTTATTGGAATTTGTTGAGCAATTTTTTAATATGGATATGTGAAAAAAATTAGTATCTCCAAGGGTTCCACGATGGCATGTGAAAATGATAAATTTTGCTTAACTCAACAGCCTTTATTTTTCTGAATGAGGTAGGCTAAATTACTTGCCCCCATTTGCTAACACCTTTCCCACACAGAATTCAGTCTATTTATCCAAAAATAAATGTTTGCAAGTGTTTCTTAAAAATATGACTTCAGACTTTGCCTAGGGTGTATAAATCTGGAAACAGCATGAATCCCATTCTAACAATAAGAAAAAGCTTGATCAATAACAAAATCATAACTTTTCTTGAATCCATCAGATAATTGATGTCACTGCACAAATGTTTGATATATAAGAAAATACAGATTTATTTCAAAGAGAAATGGGATGTAGCACTGACCTACAGTGGTAGAGAAGAGGAACAAGGGATGTGGATTCCATGCAGATAGGTAATAAGTTGTAAGAATTCATCTAAATTTTATAACAAATGGCTAAAAGCTGAGTGTATGCTAGATGAATGTATAGAAATCCTGAGAGCTGCAGGAACAAGTGGAGTTTGAACTCATTCTCAGGTGCTTCTCCATAGATATCCACTATTTATTCACTGGAATGTTTGGAGTTTGGGAGCTAGCTGAGAAATATCTATCTTCTTTGGTGACTTGAACTGCAGTGAAAAATACAGAGAGCCCTGATTGAGTCCTCACTTTCTATGAAATAATAACTTCAAGTTGATGGAGAAAAGAGAGCAAACCTGTCCACCCATGATCAAAATCTACTGTGTCTGGGGAAAATAATAAGGTTTTTACTCTATAGGAAGGGTAGGACAAAGTTCTGGGCCCAATAATCTATTTTACTCTCATAAGAGGTCTTCTACCACCAGGTGAAGAGAAGAAAACTCTATCTCCAAAAAAACTCAACAGAGATGTTGTTTGTTTATTTGTTTTGTTTTGTTTTTTTGCAAGTGCGACGACAGGAAGGATCACTGAAAAAGAGACACTTTTGAGAACCCTAAAGCTGGAAAACACAAAACTATCTTTATCCCCCAAAACTTTGTAGCTAACATTGAGTAAATACAGTAACAACTGAACGCTACAGATGGGCATGAGGATGGAGAAGAAACAACTTTGTGGCAGGTCACAAAGTTCAAAATCAGAGAATGGATCAAAAACACTGAGAAAAATTCTCTGGTGCCCTTTCCCCTACCTGAATCACAAGGTAATACACAAGAATCTGAAACCTGTTGTGCACTGAGGATAATAAAGACAACAAGAATACCCAAACCCAGCTCAACAACTGCTGAGGAAGAATCAAACTCCCACACTAACAGTAAACAGAAGAATAGGCAGGCACACTTCAAGGGGTAAATATAACTTACCTCAGTCTCTGCAATGTCAGCATTCTAGCATTCAGTCAAACTGATATCAAACATTCAACCAAAAGTACAACACAAATTTTAAAAAGCAAGAAAGAAGAATCCACTATCAAGAGTAAACTGAGTTGATAGAACCACACTGGATTCACCAATGATCCAGATGTTGGAATAGTCAGACAAAATTCAAAGTAACTGCACATAAATTATGATTTCTGTAACAAGATGAACAACATGCATGAACAGATGTGGAATTTTAGGAGAGAAAATATGCTGAACTTGAATTTTGGTCAATAAAAATTACTAATTTTTAATTTATTTCTTCTATTTTTAGGCCTAAATTCCCTTATTTTTTTAGTTTCCTAAGTCTGAAACTTAGGTTATTGAATTTAGATCATTCTTTTCTAATATTAGAATTTACTGTGATAAATTTCCCTCTGAGCACTTATTCCACTGCATCTCATACTTTTTGATGTTATATTTTCATTTCATTTTATTTAAAATATTTTTATTTTTCCTTTATACTTCCCTCCAATGTGTTATTCAGAAGTGTGCAGTTTAATTTCCAAATATTTGGGGACAATCCTAATATATTTATGGGTTTGGTTTCTAGGTTAATTATATTGTGGTATGAGAAGACACTTTATATGATTTATACTCTTTTGGATTTCTTAAGATATGTTTCATGACTCCAAATGTATTTTATCTTGATGAATTGTCCATGTGAGTTTGAGAATAATGTGTATTTGGCTGTTGTTAGATGGAGTTTGCAAGAAATGTCAATAAGACCAATTACATTGAGGGTGGTATTCAGGTCAACTTTAGTTTTTTGACAGTTCTATTGGCCTATTTTCTCTCTTGATTTTTTTCCCCACCATTTAGTCTTTTATCCTACAATACCTGTTGTTTCGATTAACTGAATGTTGATATTGTGTGTTAAACATTTTTGAGGCTCCAGGTGATGTTAAATTCTCTAGACATGGTTTAATTTCCTTTTCACAAACAGTTAGATAAGAAAATTATATCACAGGTCCAAACAAGGATTGAGAAAAATTTGAAACACATTTCAAATGTTTTAGGGATGATTTCACTTCCTCTCTGTTCTTATCTTGTATGTAGACTTTAGAAATCTCAAAGGAAAGAAGCTCAGGTGATTTCTGGTTTTGTTTTGTAATCAAGCCCCTTCTTCTTGGTGGAACTTCAACTGCAATTTGTGTTGTTTCCTTAGCTCCATGAGATTGATAAACTAGGTTCTTGGTGGCCTGTTAGTAGCTGCTTTCCTCTTGCTTTTTTTTTTTTTCTTCTCAGACTCCTGAATAGCTTATAAATTGTAGAAACCTCAGAGCAAAAATCTGATGTTCTCTTTTCTTTGTTTCCCATTTTTCCAGGATTTTGTCATCTTAAGTTCTGTCTGATCTGCTAAAGTTCACTTTTTGGGCTTTCCCACACTGCCAGACTGCTGAATGCTCTAGGCCTCTGACTTCTTCTTGACCTTTATACCATGAGACATATTGCAGCAAATAGTGGTAAATAAAAAAAGTGGAAGATAATGTCTATTACATTCCAAAATCACCCTTTTGGGAGGCTTGGTCCTTCATGCCTCCAAATAGATATTTTTAAACATAGTTTTTCATTGTTGTTTGATTTCGTTGTGGCAAAATATTCATAATATAATATTTATTATTTTAATCATTCATAAATGTGCAATATAGTGGTATTAAATACATTCAAAATGTTGTATAACCATCACTACTAGTTATACATAAAACCTTTCATCATCCCTAGCAAAAACTCTATACCCATTAAATAATACTCCAACTTGCCCATCTCCTCAGTCACTGGCAACCTATATTCTATTTTTTGTCTCTAGGAATTTGCATATCCTGGGTACATCATTTGAGTGGAATTATGCAGTATTTGTCTGTTTATGTCTGGTTTATTTTACTCAGCATAATGTTTTCAAGGTCTATCCATATTGTCACATATATCAAAATTTTATTACTTTTTATGGACAAATAACTTTTCATTGTGTGTATTGTCAAAGATAAACACAGCTGGACACTATTTAAAGCAATAAAAACATATTTAATTCAGTAACTATTGACAATAGTCTGGGAAAGAGCTGAGTTCCATTATGATTTGCATAGAGGTGATTAAGTGTGCAAGGTAGAATGAGGAAGAGGAGAGATAAGGGGCTCACAAGAGTCAGAGAAGTGGCAAGGTACAAAGGATTGCTCAGTGTAAATGCAATTAGGTCATCTATGTTTGTGAGCTGACAGTTATTGAAGTTGGGATTCTAGCCTCCCAAAGAGACTAGAAGATAGAGGCCCTTCTTGGTGATTAGATTTCCAAGAAATGACTCTCAGGCTCTTGAAACAGACACTTTTGAATTGTAAAATTAACATATTCACAATTGTAAGCCCTTTAAAACAAATGCTTAAAAAGGCGAGGTCAAGGGACTATTATCCGGTGTTGACTAGAAAAAGTGGTAAATTTTCCTGGCAGCATTGAGCTTCCTCACAGAGTCATTTAGGTGGCAGGCTAGGATCAGTGAGGGCCTTGCGTCATCCTAAGGATATGTCCTTCTGCTGCTAGAAGCCATGCTAAAGTTTGGTGAAGTTTCTTAATGCAGGGTTTAAGATGGAGTAGTTACATGCTGAGAGTTCATAATTCTCAGTGCAGTTCTCAAAATATGTTTTGCTTATCCATTCATCTGTTGATGGACAATTGAATTATTTTCACCTTTGGGTGATTGTGAGTAATAATCCTATGAACACTGGTGTTCAAATATCTAAGTTCTCCTGGATATATATTTAGGAGTGGAATTACCATGTCCTATGGTAGTTCTGTGTTTAACCTTTTGAGAAACCACCAAACTGGTTTCCAAAGTGTCTGCATCACTTAACATTCCATAAGCAATGCATAAGGAATTCCAATTTCTCCATTGCCTTGGCAATACTTATTATTTTATGTTTTGTTTCTTTTTAATTATAGCCATCGTAGTAGGTATAATGTGTTATCTCCTGGTTGTGATTTGCATTTCCCTAGTGACTAATGTTGTTGAATATCTTTTCATGTGCTTATTGGCCATCTGCATGTCTTCTTTAGAGAAATGTCTATTCAAGTCCTTTGACTCTTTTTGAAACTAAATTCTTCACTCTCATTAACCAAGGAGTAAGAATTGCCTGAGACATTTTTATCTCCTCTTTCTTTCTCTTTTTCTTTCTAAATTTTCCTTTCTTTACAATGCAGTTTGTCTCTATGTTATCTCATTTTTTATTTACATGTTTAACAGTGAGCTCTCTGAAAGAAAAATATGTGTGTGTGCATACATAAGTGTTTTATAAATTTTACTGTTATAAATGAAGTGTAGTGAACATATACATATATCAGTAAACTATACAATTCTCTTCATTCTAAAACCCTTAGAGCCAATCAGTTATCAAGAGGGCTTTTACAGTGTTTTGTCAAACCTTTGTATCCATGGACACAACTGACTGATGAGAGTAGTTCTGACATGAAATTTGATTGATATTTTTGTTTAAATTAATGATTAAGGCAAAGCAATGATGACTTATATTAAAAATTCTAAAGTTTGTCAATGATGTGTGACTTATTTGCTGAAAAAGTTGATAGCTTTCCAATACAGGAAGAACATGATTTTAAATGCTTGTTCTAATCATAATGTAATATCTACAGACATGGCATACACAACACTTTCAATCACTTTCTTACGTCTAGAAAACAAAACAATAAATTGAATGTTGATTTGTAGCTCTTGTCAATTTTCATGGTGTAAATACTCTCACGTAAGACTTTTGGAGCTACCAATTTAATATCACTTGGGTTTAAGAAAATGTGGATAGTAGCAGATACTTAGTGTTTTCACTACACAGCTAAAATAGACAAGGGACAATAGAAGAATTCATTAGAAGGATTAGAAAGTCATTAGTTTCAAATATTAATTATCTTTGTTTCTAACATAATTTAATCTGTAAAAAATATATTTGTTCATGGTTGTGGTTAACAAATGGATCTAGTCAGCTGGTGTGATCTGTCTTCTTCACAGCATTATTTGTATACTAATACCTAATATTACAGCCTGATCTTTATTACAATACAGGTGATTATGTGGCAGAGATACATCTGGTTTCACAAACCCCTTTCTGTTTGCATGCTTGTCTGCTTATTTTCTTCAAACATGCAATTTCCCTAAGATGGTATGAGCGTGTGTGGTCTCTCTTTCTTCCCCTGTTCTTGGTCAGTGAAAAAATGTGTTGGGAATTTCTGTAATTGTTCTGGAATAATTTTTTTAAAGAAATAATATCGATTTATTTAATTGATTGTTATTTATTTATTATATTCATTAAATACCCCCATGTTAAGATAACTTAATATTTTAGAAAGGAAATATGTGTATCAGTACTCAGTGCAAGGCTTAGCAGTATTACTCAGTGAATATTCTTGAAAGAATGAGTTAAGACACTTAGTTCTGGATATTTTTTCTGAATTTACAATGGGAATAAGAAAACACCTAATTTACATTGTCAATTAGACCTTCAGGTTTGAAATAAAGTAAACAGATGACACCAAAAATACATGAGGAATCTGGTAAATTAAAGACAAAAATATTTTTTATATAGTGTATGCCATTCTCAATCAAATTTCATTCTAATTCACTACTTTTCATAGTTATAAAAATATCCTTGGACAATTTCCACATCACATTTTTTGTTATGTTGTTTTAGTCCCAGGAAATTTGTGTAAATAAAAAACATAGATTTATTTTTCTCATAAGAATCACCATCATAACAGAGATGGTACACTATATTTTATAATAATGTGTCATCTCAATGCTGCAGGGAGTCCTTGAACACATACTGCCCATATGCCCAAAGAATTTACCCTGTGCAAATCCACCTAAATGACTAACTGACTAAATAAATTCTCTCAAGACATATCCCATCATAATGCTGATCAGCTATGGTTCATTTATTGTTATATAATTGCAAAGGATGTTTATCCTTTCTTGCCCTTGTATGCTGCACAAGCTGTTGTAATGTTCTGGGTCACAGATAGGATGAAACTGTGACTAAGCTCTTTGGTGAGTAGTCTATAATTTGGTACTTTGCAAAAACCCAAGCAGATAAAGTCAAGTCTCCTCTTTTGTAAATCCTAATGCTGACATATAATATAGCAAAACTATAAAGAGTGACTTCAGTTTGTCATAATGTCATATATGATTTCCTCCCTTTGCTTCTTCATATAATTGTACTTAAAATTCCAGTGAATTAAAAAGAGAAAGTACTTTAGAAATTTCCAACATAATATCCTCGTTTAAGAACTGGACAAGTTGAGGATTTAGGGAATATGAATAGATTGTGTAAGGTTACATAGGTTATAAACACATTACAACTGAATGCCTCATCCTCAATGAAAATTCTTGACTTGCTTCATCTGACCAAAAAAAAAAAAAAAGCTTTCCTGTAAATTTCAGAGTGAAAGATGTATTTCTTGCTGCTTAAAACTGTAGAGACAAAGACTTTGTAAATCATGCTTGCTAAAACTGCCAGTTGTTTTCCATATTTACTGGTACAGTGTTGTTTAATCCAAAGCTATTTCAGTGTTTATTTTGAGTGATTGTTATCAACTATATAGACTTAATAAATATCTTAGAGGCAAGCAAATTTTAGTTCTCATCCAAATGCAGGACAGCTACCTCTCCTACCATATGTGGTACCTTCTCATAAAGTGGAAGGAGGTGGTAACCTGAGTCCGGGAAAGCCTTTAGTTACTCATCAATACCCAGTACCAAGATTCAACACAGAAAAGTGCAAATAAGGTATGATTTTCTTTTCCTGTAATCTGTGTTAAACTTATGCTATATAAAACATTTTCAGTTCATTAAAAAAATTTGGAAAATTTTATAGTTTTCAGTTTATACTTTTTAAATTAAAAGTCCATCTTTTTCATTACATTTCATTTTTTTCATTTTATTTTCTGTGTAGTGGAAAGAAAATATCTCCAGGAACTTAAAGTGAGGCAGGTGTATGACTTCCATTTTTACTCTTTCTCTTACTTACTCCAGCGCTTTAAAGTGACGATAAGTGATATGTTTTTGATTCAAAAATGCTCCTGTTTCCTTTTTTCAAGGTATTACTATTCTCCTGAGAGACTGAAAAATAAAAAAGAGAGGCAAAAAAACAAGGCAAATATTTATTTACTAAACTTTCCTCAATTGTAGAAATTCTTGGTTGGTTATTCCCAAAAGTCTGGCTTACTTTGGCCACCTATTCACTCTGACTGTCAGACATCTATATCTGTTGATTCACAGGTGGGGTACATGTATTTGTTATTAAGGAACACTGTAAATACAATTATAGTAGCACAATTATCTAATGTTGGGCATCAGTCACCAAAAAGAATTTTTCCTCTACCTCAGATTCTACCACAAAAAAATTTCCCTAGAATTTCTTGCTGGTATTTTTCCCTTTGCTAATGGGTTGCACTCTTGAAATTCTAATAGGACTCAATATCAGACACTTTGCAATGGGGAAGACCTATCTTTGGTAGGTCAGTTGGTAAGATTCCAGGGCACTTTACCATCAGGAAACCCTACAACCACCACCATCTACCACCACAATAACTCCAGTTCTCTTCCCCATTATTCACATAGACCTGAGCCACATGATGCAACTCGTTCAGTCCACTGCTTAATCAAAATTTGATAGGTAAATATCAGTCTCTTTTTTTCATATATTGCAAGTGATCATCTTAAAGCCCTCTGTTAGCTGTCATTGCCAGGGTGTGGGGGAATTCTTCACCACAAACATTCTGATGAAGTTCTTCTTTCCTTTATCCACAGGTTTGTGTAGTAAATCAGTTTCAATAGTTCTTTTTGAATTGATTCAAATACATTATATATTCATGCTTCTTGTCATTTAAGTTGCTGGTGTACTTTATAATATTACAGACTAAACAGAAATATTAAATGTGTATTAATAAAATTATTAATTATTTTGGTTTCAATATGAACCATAGTATTCTATTCTCTCTAAGTATCAGACTAAGAAATATTTAATTATGCTTCCTTTTATCAATTTTGCACAAATTAATTAATTTATTGGTTTATATATTTTAAAGCATAAGTATTAATAACTAATTTATATTCTTTACCATAATTTTTAAGCCTAGAAATTATGATTTTACATTTTTTAACTGCTGTTGGATACTTTGATCCAATTTTAATTCTTATCAAAACATCCTATTTAATCCATTATTTTCCCTACATAAAAATTTAATGACTAAAATTGCTTTTCTACTTTTAACCCAAACACAGAGATAATGTTTCTGGATCATTGGTAATATTATTTATATGCTATCACTAACTTTTCCTTTATGATGATTTTTTTTTCAAATATGTTTTCTTAACAGATATTCAGAGTGCCATAGCTACCACCAGCCCTTCTAATTACACATGCATTTTCTTTATTCATAATTTATTGTGTTTCTTCTACTACTTATTTTCTCTTGTGATTTTTATGTCTTTTTAATTTTACTTTATGCAGTTATTTCTTGTAAACTTTCCATAGATGTGGTAAATAAATAATTCAGTCACAGAATCTTGGTATGCCCAATAATGTCTTTCTTTTAAATACTGTATAAAATATATATTTGCTGGGTATAGGATTTTTGATTTATTGACCTTTTTCTGCACACATTTTATAAAGTTATTTCTGATATTAACTATTATCCTCTGTTGCAGTTGAAAATTATTACATTAACTGCTTATCTTTGTTTTGTGACCTGTTTTCTTTGATGTAAATGTGGTAAAAGAAATACCCTTCCTTTTGAGGTCACACATATTCATTTTAATTTTGTGTCCCATTCATTAGCCTGACTTGACACTCATTATGGCATTTCAATATGTAGCTCCAAGTGATTGTTCAGCCAAAGAATGTTTATGTCTATTTTTTATTTGTTAATTGCATCTCCTCCATCTGTTCCTGCATGTCCTCAGGTACTCATATTATTCACATATTAGAAATAAAAAAATATGTCACCATTACATTTATATTTTTAAATTTATTTGTTACATTATCTTGTATTGAAAAATAATTTCCTTTTATGAGGGTTTTGAAAGTTACAGTTGATAGCACTGTACATTTAATTTGTCAGCTTATCTATTGAATTTTTAAAAATACTTATTTAAGTTTTAATGCCTTACAATGTAAATTATTTTCCTGATGATAAAATATATTCATTATGCTCAAAAATTAAAATTATATAAAAAGGTATTCCCTCAAATTATCCACATCCAAAGCCTTCATATCTGGTATCACCTTTATTGTTTTTTGTTTGTTTGTTTTTTCCTTTATAGTAATACATATGAATATATATTATCATTTCCTAACATTTCTGATTTATTTTCTGCATCTTAAACTTTTTGTAACATCATAATATTGAAATCATTCTATACTGACATAAGGACTCTATTAAATTGAAATTTCTCAATATTTTTTACAGCTGCATATATATTTTGTAGGCATACATATTTTCTAATGAGCCACCCATAGATGGACTTTCATATTGTTTTCATTTTGCTATCATAAACAATGCTCAAAATTGCAAACTTTTTACATGTTTTTAAAAAGTGTACCATTTATTTACATATTTAGAATTTAGTCCCAAAAGTGGGATTTCTGGGTCACACGGAAAATTTGCTATTTATCTCCTCAAAATGTTTTTCAGTTTGCAGTTCCATCACTAATATAGGCTAACACCTGTTCACTACAGAGTGTTGTAGACATTTTTCTGTCAACAGAGTATTGTCTAGTGTTTAATAGTTTGAAATGTTAGGAACGATGCCAGTATGCTTTTAATTCATATTTATCTCATCTTCAGTGGGGTTGTACATATTTTCATATATTTAAGGGCCATTTGTTTTGTTTTTGTGTGAACTCCCAGTTCATTTATTTTGCTAATTATTTTTCCTTGGTGTTACCACATTTCAACTTGCTTTCTGAGTTTCACATCATCAAGTTTTGTTGTGTGTGTCTTTCAATTTTTTTTTATTTTAAATAATCATATTTTTGTCTATATTCCTTTTTATTTTATTCCAAGACATGTCTTGATGTTATTTTAAATGAAGACTTCTTTCACATTACATTTTAACTCTTTATTAAAATTGATTCTATTGGTTTATATATTAATTTTATTTTCTATTTTTTCAATTCTCATTGATTTTAGTAATTTTGATTAGATTATTCTTGTTTTTTAGGCATACAATTACATCATCTGCCATCTGAAAATCATGGTATTAGT
Source organism: Stenella coeruleoalba (assembly GCF_951394435.1). Classification (NCBI taxonomy): domain Eukaryota; kingdom Metazoa; phylum Chordata; class Mammalia; order Artiodactyla; family Delphinidae; genus Stenella; species Stenella coeruleoalba. Next base: position 36,191,561 of record NC_137164.1, on the reverse strand, counting down.
TCCAAATTGTTTTAGCTATAATTCTCTCTATTAGAATATTAAGTTTTATACTTTACTGACTATAGTGGGACTGCTTCCATTATATTTTATTAAGTTAGATGATTATATTAGATCAGTATTGATTTATATACTGTTAACTATTAACTGACTATTAATTTTTATTTTATTGAGTGGTTTTGTCAAAATTTTGTCCTAATTTTGAAATTCTTTTTAGCATTGAGCAATTTGTTCACATAATTTTATCTCTTAAATCTATTGGAATTTTCACTCAAATTCATAGGTTTCATAATAAGGAACCAGAATTGCATTTTGTGGGGTTTGAGTAAGTCTACCTATCATGTGCTGTTAATGAAATTCTGGATTGTGATTTTTTTAAATAGATTTTTAAATCAATATTGATTGTGATTATTATTTTCTTTTCAAATTCTGTCTCAGGAGTGGATATTAATATAATCTTATTTCATGAAAGAATTTGGAAATCTTTCTTCTGTTTTAAATATATGGAACATTTAATAGTGTGAAGTTATCTGCCCTTTAAAAAGTAGATTTCACCCTTTAGTGACTCATGGCTTTGGACAAGAACAATCCTTTTACAGCTTAATTATTTTTATTTTCATTATGTATGCCAGTTTGTTGGATATATATTTCTGGGTCATTTTTGATAAATATTTCTATTAAATTTTTATTTTATATGCATTTTATTTGCATAAATAGAGTTGAGAAAAGTAGTGCAAATGTATAAAATTGTTCAAAGTTATTTTGCAAACTGTATATATATATTAGTCGTTTCTTTGTGGCTAGTCATCATAACAATTCTTATTTTATGTATTTGTGATTTCTTTTTTCCTTATTAGGTTAGATAAAGCTTCATAAACTTTTTTGAATACTATAAAGAACTATCTTATATATTGATTCATTTGGGTTAGTTATATATTTTCTTTTTTTGCCATTACATTAATGTACTATCATTTTTAATTAATATTTGTTATTTATTCATTGATTTCTATTATCACCATATGCTTAATACTTCAATTTATAGGGATATTGAAAAATCAGATTATGATTAATTTTACTTTAATTTCAACTTCATCTCTGTCACACTGGTATTTTTACTAATATAGTTTAAATGTTTTCTTCTTTTGGGGGAAGAATGCACTTAAAAGTTTGATGTCAATTTCCTGGATTGTTTATTCATTCATGTGTTCAAGGACATCTTGTTTGCTTCAAATGTTTGATAACTATGAAGAAAACTGATATAAACAATCATGTGATTATCTTTTGAACTTTACACACCGGACTTTATCTTTTTTTCAACAAAAATACCTTCTCCATTTGCTGACTTTTTAAAATGTGTTATGGCCCTCTCACTTAGTATATCTCATTAACTGTAAAAATATATTCTACTCATTCCATTGATTTTGACTCAATAGAGACTGTTATATTTGCTGAATTTAGTTTTCCTTTTTTAATTTACACATCTAATTTAATCAAATTTTAATCTTTTCCACACTATTGCTGGGCGGTTGTGACCAATAAAAGCCATGGCTGTGTTGGTTTGCTGACAATTAAAGGCCAAAAATAAAAAGAGCTCATTAAGCTGTTCACTGTCAGTGGATTCCCTCACAGCAACAAAGAGCTCATGGATTGAAACCATTTCTTCTTGTGTAATGCAAGGACTCATTCAACACAGCTGGGTATGTCTCTCAAGGTCCTCACCCCAGGATCTGACTGAGACCTAGGCTAGTCTGCTCTCAAAACTATGATCTGTGTCCTGACAGCACCATCACAAGGCTTCATAGAAGCCACTCAGTAGGCCAAGTAACTGCAGAGCCTCCTTGGATTTCAAGAACCTTACATGTATTTGAGAGGTCTTCATGCTTCTGGATACGATCACATAATCCCACCTCACCATCACATTAAACACAGACCGCTTCTAATGCAGGTGTGCACACACACATGCACACACACACAGCTCACTTACAATTTAATTCACCTAGCAAGAAGCTGAGAGAGGAAAATTAAACTTAAATATACCTTCAGCAAACACAGTCTTGTAAGGAATTTAGTTTGATTAATGTGTAATGGAAAGTTAGTCGATATGTATTTTCTAAAAATGCTGGTTTTCACACAAAGATTCTTTGCTTAGTGCAGAGATTTACGCTCTGTGGTACCACTTAAGTTATCATGTTTTATTATGAAATTGTTATATTCTACACTTAAATGTTCTCTATATTGTGATATTATTTAAAAATTATTTTTTATCTTTAAACAAATATTTATTTCAACTTTCAATTAATATCCATTAAGTTATTTTATGTGTGAACTATTATAGGTTAATATCAGCATAGATTTGCTATCATAACAATTCGGTATCAAGATATATTTGACATTTAAGTAAATTTGTTTTTCTAGATAATATTTAGAATATTTCTACCATGTTTTAAAAAACATATGTTGTAATTTTGATTAAGAAATGTGATCTTTACAATGTATGTAAAGATATTTTAGAAAAAACTTTTAACAATCATTATTTTTTCTCCTTATTTTTTTATTATCATGAATATTCCAATTATAATGTGTTCTCTTCATAAACTTAATTATTAGTAGACTGAATAATATTTCTCTACTCTCCAAATAAATCCACATGCTTTCATTTATCTTTCTTTCTTCCTTCTTTCCATCCTTCTTCCCTCCCTCCCTTTCTCTGTCTGTCTCCCTTTCTTTCTCTTTCTTTCTTTCTTTCTTTCTTTCTTTCTTTCTTTCTTTCTTTCTTTCTTTCTTTCTTTCTTTCCTTCTTTCTTTCTTTCTTTCTTTCTTTCTTTCTTTCTTTCTTTCTTTCTTTCTTTCTCTTATTCTTTTGCATTCCAAGAGATCAATTCCAATTTGCAATTGTTCACTGCAGCAATTTTACTATTTCATGTTTATGATTTAAACTTTTATTTCTGCTATTCAATTTAGAATTTTTAATGATTATTTTTCTTTTTCCTTTTACATGGTTTTACATTTTCATTGTATATGCTTTGTGATGTTCATAAATTTTATGGATCCTGTAATGTTATTAGTTTCATTTCAGTCTCCTACATGTTGTTATAATTTTGTTTTTCTGAAAAACAAATGTTTCCTGTGTCCCATGTTGGAATTGTACTCATCATTCACAACATAAATCCAAGTAACAACAAAATAACATTCTCAACTGGGACAAATAATGTGTTTTAAAGTTTAATTTCAGCTCAGTCAGTAGCCAAAATTCTTTGGATTCTAAATATGTTTCTAAGATCAATTTACTAGTCTCCACCTACTTCTAAGAACTTGATAATGCCCTCCCGCATTCCAAAGTTATTAAGAATTTCTACATACTGGTTTATTGATTATATTCATTTAACTTTCTTTCTTTGTAGCTGTATATTTTCAAAGAAAATGACTTACATTTATCCATCAAAATCCAGTGTCTGTCCAACAATAATAGCATGTTAAACTTAAAGGAAATCTACAAAGGTAACCAAAACATTTCTGGGACACAAAATGTAGTTATATAGTTAATTGAAGTTTGCTTGAGAGAGAAGGTAGATTATTGTGCAGAGAGACAATCAATCAAGTTTATTAAATTATCCCTGTATTGATAACATTCTACTCCATTCTATGTTGGATCAGTCTCCTATTAGGACCATCTCCAAATATGTGCAGATTTTCATGAATTCCCTCATGTGATGATTGTGAAGAAGTGTGACCAGGTGTCATATTTTCCTCTCCTGGCACTCCTGAAACTTTCTGCAATGTGAAACTAGCACCAGTTACAGTGCCCTTTAAATATCAGGAAATAATACATTTTAAATGTAAATATTTTTAATTGAAAAGAATACATAGGTAGATTTATATAAATACCAAACCCCAAGGGATTCTTTTTGTGAATAACATTTGAACAAATCTTGAACATATTTTTTCTTAAAGTGAGCATGTGCAAACATAGTGTGTGCTTATTTCTCTATTCATTTTCTGTGTTCCTAGAGCTCCACTGTTTTGCAGAATTTCAAAAATTGCCAGAATTACACTGTTTGTACAACTGCAGGCTACTATTCTTTCTTCTTTGTCAGTGCTGCCTTGACACCTAACATTAGCAGGTGTTAAATTCCTTAATTTCACATCTGGAAATCCAACAGTTCCTGAGCTCACAAATGCCTGCTAACATTCTCCTCTACCTGAGCCACACATTTCTCCATATCTCAATGAAATAACTCCTTTCTTGTCACTTTCTTAACAGTTGCCATATTGTCTCTATTTTCTCCATTCACTTTTACTACTTAAGAGTCAGTTCCTATCCTCTCTGGATCTGATACAAAGATATTTTACCACTGAATCTTTCTTCAATCCATCTCATACACTGAAACAGGTATAATAGAGGAAAAGTATGTGTTACCAGTATGCATGTGATACATGTGTGGACCCCTCCTGCTCACTACAACCACTTTATCTGCTTCAAGACAGTGAGTAGATGCTGAATCTATATGCTCTGAATGTTTTGTCATTAGTTGTCCTGGTGACTTTAAGTTCGATTTCCATGATGTTCCATCCATGTCCATCCCTTCAGTTATTACGTTAGTAAAGTTTTCTGTTTCTTTCCATGCCCTCTACTAAGTATTAGAGACAGAATAAATAACAGAATTCTTTGATTTGAAAGTTTATATCCAAGTTGTATATCAAAATGATAACCTCAAAACTAGAAACTGGTGTCAAACCAATCATTACTGTTATGGTTATTTGTATCTGTCCTCATCCTCGTCTCTCATTTCAGGCATTCCACTCTTATCTAAAATAAATTCTTCCACTTAAGTTAAGGATTAAAATCTCTCATGAGCTTTTCTTTAAGTTTATCCTCTACTTCATCTGAATATTTCCTTCTCAAGATTCAAATATGAATAACCATTCAAAAAGAACTCTCTAAGCTCCTTGTTCTGCTTGTTCTCCTCTATCAACTGACTCATCCTTTTTTGTACCTTGGGCAGGCATTAGACAAAATAGTACATAACCACTTCATTCTTCCATCTTCAGTATCTAATATTTTATTTATTCCTATAAATATTATAGTCAGATTTCTAACACCAAGAGCACATAGGATGAGATATTTGTTGCCAACTGACTTATACCTTATCCATCATTTCCTAAAATAGATCACCCATTCTCTCCTTATTGAAATACTGTGTTCACTTGGACTATATGAATAAACACTCTCCTAATTTGATTACTCTCTAAACGTCTTGTTATATTGTCAGTTGTGACCCTCTATTTCTGTGCTTTCCCTAAACACTCCTTATTTTCTGCTCTTGTATCTCATCATTTTACAAGCTTTTCCATAATAATCTTAAATACTGCAGTGACTTCAAAGAGAATTTCTGTATAGAGCTATTTCTTTGTACCAGAACTCACTTCTGAGTGCTAGACACTTGAATAATATAATGATACTACACATATATAATAATCCAAAATAAAACTTATGGCTGTTTTTTACAAAAATATTAATCTTCTAAGTTTATATATTTTTGTTAATGACAGAGCATCAATCAGTGCTGTGCTTGCACTGGCTCATGTAGCCAATCGTGTGCATTTATTCCCAATTCCACAGTTAATGAAAATGTGTTGGTGGCTTGAAATCAACCACAGTTGATATATTTATATGATAGAAATTGGCAAAAGCCCTGAATCAGTTTTTCTTTTTTCTCTCTCCTCTTTGGAGAAATGGTTGTTAAATATTTATCAGCACACTACTGGTTGTTATTGTCCAAAACAGAAACATGAGGCATCATTGACATTCGTTTTCTCATTTTGTCCTCACTCATAACCTATCAATCACAATTTCTGGTTAATTACACTTTAGGAAGCTATCTTTGATGTATTCGCTTTTTCTCAAAGTTTCCCTAACACAACTGTAGACCATCTGTATCTCTAAACTAAATCAGTGTCATCAAGCTATCTGTATGAAAGTACAGTTCTCTCTTTTTACCACCACCACTATAGTCACCTCAATACCAATATTTTTATAAAATTCAATGACAACAGAATGATTTAGAAAATGAAATAAAAAGACAAAAAAAAATTTAATTTTACTTACATAACATTTTATTTCAGTAAATAAAATTAGAACAAATATAATATGGAAAAATTACAAAAATTATACATTAATACCTGATCGTTAGTACCTGATCACTGAAATTGCATGCAGAGACAGTTAAAATTCTAAATTTCTATTGTATTCATATTGCTTGTTTTTCTGCTATTTAAGTAAACAAAACAGTATGAAAGAGTGACATATTAATCTCATATATGCCTCCACCCATGAATGCTTTGTATATATTTAAACATGTTTAATGTGACAAATGAACTTGCTTCATGTTTATTGACTTAATTAATACATGCTGGATTCATAACAGTACTATTTTTAAGGGATACTATATAACTAAACAGTTTATCTCTTTTGTTTTAATAAGGATAAAACAGTGTCTTAAAAACACTGTCTCATTAAAAACAATGTCTCAAAGAGATATAAAGACAACAAGTGAACCAAATATTTTAATCAATTTTATCAACCTCAAAAAACTTATGCCAAACTTTTTTTCCCAAAAGAGGTAATACTATATTTTCAAGATGTAAGAAAATATGTCATCAATCCTTCATTCATAACCAGTTCCAACAATGCATCCTATAAAATTATTGCCAAGTTTAAAAATAATGTTAAAAACTATATTCAGAGTATTTTTATCTTCTTTTTTGAAAAATAAATCATTTATATTTTGTAGAAAAATAATTTTATTAAAGTGTAAGGTGTTTGGTTATAATCAATTACAGAAATGCAATATAAAGATCATCACAAACTTCACTGATAATTAGTGACAATTTACAGAACATTTCACAACATCTGTAGAATCACCATTCCTCAGAACTCAGTTTTTGCCCCTTAAAATTATCTGATCTTCAGAAAAATGTGCATTCTTTTCTTGTAAGCAGTATTACAATCATTAAAAGTTGAAAATATTAGATAAATAAGAAAGTATGGCTATCCATTCTATGAAGTTGAGATCTAATTGATATCTTGCAGAAATACAAAGAGTTCATCCCTTTTTCTCAACAGTGTTCCTTTCAATAACAATAATATATCAATATGCAATAATTATCATTTATTAAAACTTCTATATTATTACATAATAAGGAGAATAACCTTTAATGTAATGCATTATGTTTTGTGTAACTCATCTTTTTAAAATTATATTATTAAGTAAGCTGTTCAGTTTAGTTAATTTTTATATCAGACTATTTTGAATGGGTCAAATGAAATCTCCTAAATTTAGGAACAAACAATATATTTTAATAACAATTTATTTAAACTTCAGTGTACCCCGCATAGGAGCATCTTAATACATAAAGCAAATATAATAAACATAAAGAGAGAAATTGACAATAACACAATAATAGTAGGAGACTTTAACACTCCACTTATGTGAATGGATAGATCATCCAGATAGAATATCAATAATAAGGAAACACTAGCCTTAAATGGCACATAATATGTGATGAATTTAATAGATATATCCCTAACATTCCATCCAAAAGCAGAAGAGTACACATTTTCTTCAAGTGCACATGGAGCATTGCCCATGATAGTTTACTTGTTAGACCACAAAAAAGTATAAGTAAACTTCAGAAGATTTAAAAAATTAACATATTTCTGACCACAATGCTATGAAACTAGAACACAAACACATGGAGGCTAAACAATATGCTACTGAACAACAAATGCGTCACTGAAGAAATCAAATTGGAAATCAAAAAATACCTAGAAATAAATGAAAATAAAAACACAAGGATCCAAAAATCTATGCAACACAACAAAAGCAATTCTAAGAGGCAAGTTTATGCAATGCAAACCTACATCAGGAAACAAGAAAAGCCTCAAATAAATAAACTGACCCTACACCTAAACACTAGAAAAAGAACAAAGGAAACCTAAAGTTAGTAAGAGGAAAGAAATAAAGATCAGAGCAGAAATAAAAGATTTAGAGACTAAAATAACTGTAGAAAAGATAAATGAAACTAAAACCTGGTTCTTTGAAAAGATAAATAGAATTGATAAACCTTTAGCCAGGGTCATTAAGAAAAAGAAAAAAAGAGAAGATCTAAATAAGTAAGATTAGAAATGAAAAAGAAATTACAACCAACACCACAGAAATACAAAAGCTTTTAAGAGATTATTATGAACAACTATATGCCAATAAAGTGGACAACCTAGAAGAAATGGACAAATTTCTAGAAATGTACAATGTGAATGACATGAAACTATACAAAAATCCTGAAGACACTACCAAAAATACTGCTATAACTTATCAGTGAATTTGGTAAAGTTGCAGGGTACAAAGTTAATATACAGAAATCTGTTGCATTTCTATACAATAAACAACGAAAGATCAGAAAGAGAAATTAAGAAAATAATTCTATTTACAGTAACATCAAGAAAGAAAAAAATACATAGGAAAAATTTAAGTAAAGACATAAAACACCTGTACTTGGAAAACTATAAGATGCTGATGCAAGAAACTGAAGACAACACAAACAGTTGGAAAGATGTACTGTGTTCATAGACTGGAAAAATTAATATAATTAAAATGACCATACTACCCAAAGCAATCTACAGATTCAATGCAATCCCTATCAAAATATCAATGGCATTTTTCATAGAACTAGAACAAATACTTCTAAAATTCTAACAAATAATTCTCAAATTTGTATGAATACACAATAAACCAAGGAGAACATGGAAGATGGCGGAAGAGCAAGACACGGATATCACCTTCCTCCTCACGGATACATCAGAAATACATCTGCATGTGGAATAACTCCTACAGAACACCCACTGAATGCTGGCAGAAGACCTCAGACCTCCCAAAAGGCAAGAAACTCCCTACGTACCTGGGTAGGGTAAAAGAAAAAAGAATAAACAGAGACAAAAGAATAGGAACAGGACCTGCACCAGTGGGAAGGAGCTGTGAAGGAGGAAAGGTTTCCACACACTAGGAAGCCCCTTTGTGGGTGGAGACTGCAGGTGGTGGAGAGGGGAAGCTACAGGGCCATGGAGGAGAGCACAGCAACAGGGGTGCAGAGGACAAAGTGGAGAGATGCCCACTCAGATGATCGGTGACAGACACTCACCAGACCCAGTTGCTTGTATGCTCACCCGCTGGGGCGGGCAGGGGCTGGGAGCTGAGGCTCGGGCTTCAGTTGGAGCGCAGGGTGAGGACTGAAAGCATGAACACAGCCTGAAGGGGTTAGTGCACCACGGCTAGCCGGGAGGGAGTCCAGGGAAAAGTGTGGACCTGCCGAAGAGGCAAGAGACTTTTTCTTCCCTCTTTGTTTCCTGATGCGCTAGGAGAGGGGAATAAGAGAGCTGCTTAAAGGAGCTACAGAGACAGGCATGAGCTGCGGCTATCAGCGGGGACCCCAGAGCCGGGCATGAGATGCAAAGGCTTCTGCTGCCACCACCAAGAATCCAGTGTGCGAGCACAGGTCACTATCCACACCTCCCTTCCTGGGAGCCTGTGCAGCTCGCCACTGCCAGGGTCCCGGCATCCAGGGACTACTTCCCTGGGAGAATGCACAGTGTGCTTCAGGCTGGTGCAACATCCCACAAGCCTCTGCGGCCGCAGGCTTGACCCACACTCCATGACCCTCTGTCCCCCGTGCCTGAGTGAGCCAGAGCCCCTGAATCAGCTGCTCCTTTAACCCCATCCTGTCTGAGTGAAGAACAGATGCCCTCCAGCGACCTACACACAGAGGCGGGGCCAAATCCAAAGCTAAGACCCAGAAGCTGCGTGAACAAAGAAGAGAAAGGGAAATCTCTCCCAGCAGCCTCAGGAGCAGTGGATTAAATCTCCACAATCAATTTGATGTACCCTGCATCAGTGGAATACCTGAATAGACAACGAATCATCCCAAATTGAGGAGGTGGACTTTGAGAGCAAGATTTATTGTTTTTTTCCTTTTCCTCTTTTTGTGAGTCTGTATGTGTATGCCTCTGTGTGAGATTTTGCCTGTATTGCTTTGCCTTCACCATTTGTCCGAGGGTTCTGTCCCTCCAGTATATATATATATTTTTTACTTAATTTTTTTTCTTAATATTTATTTTTTATTTTAATAACTTTATTTTATTTTATCTTACTTTATTTTATTTTATCCTCTTTCTTTCTTCTTTTTTGCTTTCTTTCTTTCTTTCTTTCTTTCTTTCTACTTTTTCTCACTTTTCTTTTGAGCCAGGATGAAAGGCTCTTGGTGCTGCAGCCAAGAGTCAGTGCTGTGCCTCTGACATGGGAGAGCCAACTTCAGGACACTGGTCCACAAGAGACCTCCCAGCTCCCCATAATATCAAATGGCGAAAATCTTCCAGACATCTCCATCTCAACACCAACACCCAACTTCGCTCAATGACCAGCAAGCTGCAGTGCTGGCCACCCTATGCCAAACAACTAGCAAGACAGGAACACACTCCACCCATTAGCAGAGAGGCTGCCTAAAAATAGTAAGGCCACAGACACCTCAAAACACACCACAAGACGTGGACCTGCCCACCAGAAAGACAAGATCCAGCCTCATCCACCAGAACACAGGCACTAGTCCCCACCACCAGGCAGCTTACAGAACCCACTGAACCAACTTTAGCCACTGGGGACAGACACCAAAAACAATGGGAACTATAAACCTGCAGCCTACAAAAAGGAGACCCCAAATACAGTAAGATAAGAAAATGAGAAGACAGAAAAACACACAGCAGATGAAGGAGCAAGATAAAAACCTACCAGAACTAACAATTGAAGAGGAAATAGGCAGTCTACCTCAAAAAGAATTCAGAATAATGATAGTAAAGATGATCCAAAATCTTGGAAAGAGAATAGAGAAAATGCAAGAAACATTTAACAAGAAGAACTAAAGATGAAAGAACTAAAGATAAAAGAACTAAAGATGAAACAAAAAACAATCAACAACACAATAAATGAAATTAAGACTACTCTAGATGGGATCAATAGCAGAATAACTAAGGCAGAAGAATGGACAAGTGACCTGGAAGATAAAATAGTGGAAAAAACTACTGCAGAGCAGAATAAAGAAAAAAGAATGAAAATAACTGAGGACAGTCTCAGAGACCTCTGGGACATTAAAAACATCAAATTTCGAATTATAGGGGTCCCAGAAGAAGAAGAGGAACAGAAAGAGACTGAGAAAATATTTGAAGAGATTATAGTTGAAAACTTCCCTTATATGGGAAAGGAAATAATCAAGTCCAGAGAGCACAGAGTCCCATACAAGATAAATCCAAGGAGAAATACACCAAGACACATATTAACCAAACTGTCAAAAGTTAAATACAATGAAAATATATTAAAAGCAGCAAGGAATAAACAACAAATAACACACAAGGAAATCCCCATAAGGTTAACAGCTGACTTGCAGCAGAAACTCTGCAAGCCAGAAGGGACTGGCAGGACATATTTAAAGTGATGAAGGAGAAAAATCTACAACCAAGATTACTCTACCCAGCAAGGATCTCATTCAGATTTGATGGAGAAATTAAAACCTTTACAGACAAGCAAAAGGTGAGAGAGTTCAGCACCACGAAACCAGCTTTACAACAAATTCTAAAGGAACTTCTCTAGTCAAGAAACACAAGAGAAGGAAAAGACCTACAATAACAAACCCAAAACAATAAAGAAAATGGGAATAGGAACATATTTATGGGTAATTACCTTAAATTTAAAGGGATAAAATGCTCCCACCAAAAGACACAGACTGGCTGAATGGATACAAAAACAAGACCCATATATATGCTGTCAACAAGAGATGCACTTCAGACCTAGGGACACATACAGACTGAAAGTGGGATGGAAAAAGCTATTCCATGCAAATGGAAACCAAAAGAAAGCTGGAGTAGCAATTCTCATATCAGACAAAATAGACTTTAAACTAAAGACTATTAGAAGAGACAGAGAAGGACACTACATAATGATAAAGGGATTGATCCAAGAAGATATAACAATTGTAAATATTTATGCACCCAACATAGGAGTACCTCAATACATAAGGCAAATACTAACAGCCATAAAAGGGGAAATTGACAGAAACACATTCATAGTAGGAGACTTTAACACCACAATTTCACCAATGGACATATCATCCAAAATGAAAATAAATAAGGAAACACAAGCTTTAAATGATACCTTAAACAAGATGGACTTAATTGATATGTACAGGACATTCCATCTAAAAACAACAGAATACACATTTTTCTCAAGTGCTCATGGAACATTCTCCAGGATAGGTCATATCTTGGGTCACAAATCAACCCTTGGTAAATTTAAGAAAATTGAAATTGTATCAAGTATCTTTTCTGACTACAACGCTATGAGACTAGATATCAATTACAGGAAAAGATCTTTAAAAAATAGAAACACATGGAGGATAAACAATAAACTAATTAATAACAAAGTGATCACTGAAGAAATCAAAGAGGAAATCAAAAAATACCTAGAAGCAAATGACCGTGGAGACACAGCGACCCAAAACATATGGGATGCAGAAAAAGCAGTTCTAAGAGGGAAGTTTATGGCAATATAATCCTACCTTAAGAAACAGGAACCATCTCAAATAAACAACCTAAACTTGCACCTAAAGCAATTAGGGAAAGACGAACAAAAAACCCCGAAGTTAGCAGAAGGAAAGAAATCATAAAGATCAGATCAGAAATAAATGAAAAAGAAATGAAGGAAATGATAGCAAAGATCAATAAAACTAAAAGCTGGTTCTTAGAGAAGATAAACAAAATTGATAAACCATTAGCCAGACTCATCAAGAAAATAGGGAGAAGACTCAAATCAATAGAATTAGAAATGAAAAAGGAGAAGTAACAACTGACACTGCAGAAATACAAAGGATCATGAGAGAATACTACAAGCAGCCCTATGCCAACAAAATGGACAACCTGGAAGAAATGGACAAATTCTTAGAAATGCACAACCTGCCAATATTGAATCAGGAAGAAATAGAAAATATGAACAGACCAATCACAAGCACTGAAATTGTAACTGTGATTAAAAATCTTCCAACAAACAAAAGTCCAGGACCAGATGGCTTCATAGGCAAATTCTATCAAACATTTAGAGAAGAGCTAACACCTATCCTTCTCAAACTCTTCCAAAATGTTACCGAGGGAGGAACAATCCCAAACTCATTATACGAGGCCACCATCACCCTGATACCAAAACCAGACAAGGATGCCACAAAGAAAGAAAACTACAGGCCAATATCACTGATGAACATAGATGTAAATTTCTCAAAAAAATACTAGCAAGCAGAATCCAACAGGATCTAACACCATGATCAAGTGGGGTTTATTCCAGGAATGCAATGATTCTTCAATATACGTAAATCAATCAATGTGACACTCCATATTAACAAATTGAAGGAGAAAAACCATATGACCGTCTCAATAGATGCAGAGAAAGCTTTCAAAAAAATTCAACACCGCTTTATGATAAAAACCCTGCAGAAAGTAGGCATAGAGTTTTAGCCACAGCAATCAGAGAAGGAAAGGAAATGAAAGGAATCCAAATCATAAAAGAAGAAGTAAAGCTGTCACTGTTTGCAGATGACATGATACTATTCATAGGGAATCCTAAAGATGCTACTAGAAAACTACTAGAGCTAATCAATTAATTTGGTAAAGTAGCAGGATACAAAATTAATGCACAGATATCTCTGGCATTCCTATACACTTATGATGAAAAATCTGAATTTGAAATTAATAAAACACTCCCATTTACCATTGCAACAAAAAGAATAAAATATCTAGGAATAAACCTACATAAGGAGACAAAAGACCTCTATGCAGAAAATTATAAGACACTGATGAAAGAAATTAAAGATAATACAAATAGATGGAGAGATATACCATGTTCGTGGATTGGAAGAATCAACATTGTGAAAATGACTCTACTACCCAAAGCAATCTACAAATTCAATGCATCCCTATCAAACAACCACTGGCATTTTTCACAGAACTAAAACAAAAATAAAATTCACAATTTGTACGGAAATACAAAAGACCCTGAATAGCCAAAGCAATCTTGAGAACGAAAAATGGAACTAGAGGAATCAGGTTCCCTGACTTCAGACTATACTACAAAGCTGCAGTAATCAAGACAGTATGGTACTGGCACAAAAACAGAAAGATAGATCAATGGAACAGGATAGAATGCCCAGAGATAAACCCATGCACATATGGTCACCTTATATTTGATAAAGGAGGCAGGAATGTACAGTGGAGAAAGGACAGTCTCTTCAATAAGTGGTGCTGGGAAAACTGTACAGGTACATGTAAAAGTATGAGATTAGAACACTCCCTAGCACCATACACAAAAATAAGCTCAAAATGGATTAAAGACCTAAATGTAAGGCCATAAACTATCAAACTCTTAGAGGAAATCATAGGCAGAACACTCTATGACATAAATCACAGCAAGATCCTTATTGACCCACCTCCTAGAGAAACGGACGTGAAAACAAAAATAAACAAATGGGACCAAATGAAACTTCAAAGTTTTTGCACAGCAAAGGAAACCATAAACAAAACCAAAAGACAACCCTCAGATTGGGAGAAAATATTTGCAAATGAAGCAACTGACAAAGGATTCATCTCCAAAATTTACAAGCAGCTCATGCAGCCCAATAACAAAAAAACAAACAACCCAATACAAAAATGGGCAGAAGACCTAAAAAGACATTTCTCCAAAGAAGATATATAGATTGCCAAGAAACACATGAAAGAATGTTCAACATCATTAATCATTAGAGAATTGCAAATCAAAACTACAATGAGATATCATCTCACACTGGTCAGAATGGCCATCATCAAAAAATCTATAAGCAATAAATGCTGGAGAGGGTATGGAGAAAAGGGAACACTCTTGCACTGCTGGTGGGAATGTGAATTGGTAGAGCCACTATGGAGAACATTATGGAGGTTCCTTAAAAAACTACAAATAGAACTACCATATGACCCAGCAATCCCACTCCTGGGCATATACTCTGAGTAAACCATATTTCAAAAAGAGTCATGTACCAAAATGCTCATTGCAGCTCTATTTACAATAGCCAGGAGATGGAAGCAACCTAAGTGTCCATCTTCAGATGAATGGATAAAAAGATGTGGCACATATATACAATGGAATATTACTCAGCCATAAAAAGAAACAAAATTGAGGTATTTATAGTGAGGTGGATGGACCTAGAGTCTGTCATACAGAGTGAAGTAAGTCAGAAAGAGAAAAACAAATATTGTATGCTAACACTTATATATGAAATCTAAGAAAAAATATATATATCATGAAGAACCTAGGGGTAAGATGGGAATAAAGACACAGACCTACTAGAGAATGGACTTGGAGATATGGGGAGGGGGAAGGGTAAGCTGTGACAAAGTGAGAGAGTGGCATGAACATATATGCACTATCAAACGTAAAATAGATAACTAGTGGGAAGCAGCCGCATAGCACAGGGTGATAGCTTGGTGCTTTGTGACCACGTAGAAGGGTGGGATAGGGAGGGTGGGAGGAAGGGAAATGCAAGAGGAGCGAGATATGGGAACATATGTATATGCATAACTGATTCACTTTGTTATAAAGCAGAAAGTAACACACCATTGTAAAGCAATTTTACGCCAATAAAGATTAAAAAAATTAAAATACACAATACACCCTGAATAGCTAAAACAATCTTGAGATAAAAGAAGAAAGCTGAAGCTATCATGGTCTCTGATTTCAAACTGTACTACAAAGCTATATCAACAAAACAGTGTGGTACTGGCACAAAAACAGACACATAGATCAATGGAACGAAACAGGAAGCCAGAAATGTGCCCACACTTATATGGTCAATTAATGTATGATGAAGAAGGGAAGAATATACAAAAAGGAAAAGACAGCCTGTTCAAAAATGGTGTTGGGAATACTGGACAGGTATATGCAAAATAATCAAACTGGATTACATTCTCACACCATATACAAAAATTAATTCAAAATTTATGAAAAACTTAAGTGTAAGATCTGAAACCACAAGAATTCTAGAAGGAAATATAGGCAGTATTGTCTTTGACATTGATCTTAGCAATAGTTTTTGTTGTTGTTGTTGTTGTTTTCGGTACGTGGGAATCTCACTCTTGTGGCCTCCCCCATTCCAGAGCAACAGGCTCTGGACGCACAGGCTCAGCATCCATAGCTCACGGGCCTAGCTTCTCCAGGGCATGAACCCATATCCCTTGCATCGGCAGGTGGACTCTCAACCACTGCGCCACCAGGGAAGCCCAGCAATAGTTTTGTAATGTGTCACCTGAGGCAAGGGAAACAAAACCAAAAATAAACAAATGAGACTACTTCAAACTAAAAAGCGTTTGCACAGTGAAGGAAACTATCAACAATGCGAAAAGGTCACCTGCTGAATGGGAAAAGATATTTGCCAACAATATATCCAGTAAAACATTAATATTTAAAATATACAAAGAAACATACAAATAAACTTCAAACAAACAAATAACCCAATCAAAAAATGGGCAGGGAACCTAAATAGACAGTTTTCCAAAGAAGACATGCAGATGGTTGACAGACATATGAAGAGACTCTCAGCATCACTAACCATCAGGGAAATGCAAATCAAAACCACAATATCACCTCACACATATCAGAATGGCCATTAACAAAAAGATAAGAAATAACAAATGTTGGTTAGGATGTGGATAAAAGGGAACCCTCATGCACTGCACTGTCAGTGAGAATGTAAATTGGTACAGCCACTATGGAAAACAGTAGGAGATTCCTCAAAATATTAAAAATAGAACTACCATATAATCCAGCAGTACAACTTCTGCATATGTGTCTGAATAAAATGAAAACACTAATTTGAAAAAATATATATATATTCACTTCTATGTTTACTGCAGCATTATTTACGATAACCAAGATATGGAAGTAACCTAAGTGCCCATCAATAGACGAATGGATAAAGATGTGGTACATATGTATAATGAAATATTATTTATGATATCTTTGGTTTTGGTATCACGGTGATGTAGGCCTTGTAGAATGAGCTTGGGAGTTTTCCTTTCTCTGTAATTTTTTGAAAGAGTTTGAGAAGGATGGGCATTAGCTCTTCTCTAAATGTTTGATAGAATTCGCCTGTGAAGCCATCTGGTCCTGGACTTTGGTTTGTTGGAAGATTTTTAATCACAGTTTCTATTTCTTCCTGGTTCAGTCTTGGAAGGTTATACATTTTTAATAATTTGTCTATTTCTTCCAAGCTGTCCATTTTATTGCCATATAGTTGCTTGTAGTAGTGTTTTATGATCCTTTGTATTTCTGTGGTGTCTGTTGTAACATCTTTTTCATTTCTAATTTTATTGATTTGAGTTATCTCCCTCTTTTTCTTAAGTCTGGCTAAAGGTTTATCAATTTTGTTTATCTTCTCACAGAAACAACTTTTAGTTTTATTGGTCTTTGCTCTTGTGTTCTTGTGTTCTATTTCATTTATTTCTGCTCTGATCTTTATGGTTTCTTTTTTTCTACTAACTTTGGGTTTTTTGTTGTTGTACTTCTTCTTCTTTCTCTAGTTTCTTTAGGTGTAAGGTTAGGTTGTTTATTTGAGATTTTTCTTGTTCCTTGAGGTAGGATTGTATTGTTATAAATTTCCTTCTTAGAACTGCTTTTGCTGGATCCCATAGGTTTTGGGTTGTTGTGTTTAGCCAGGTCATGGAAGCAACCTAAATGTCCATAGACAGATGAATAGATAAAGAAGATATAGTACATATATACAATGGAGTATTACTCAGCCATAAGAAGGAATGAAATTGGGTCATTTGTAGAGATGTGGATGGACCTAGAGACTATCATAGAGAGTGAAGTAAGTCAAAAAGAGAAAAACAAATATTGTATACTAATGCATATATGTGGAATCTAGAAAAATGGTACAGATGAACCTGTTCGCAAGGCAGAAATAGAGACACAGACATAGAAAGCAAACATATGGACACCAAGGGGGAAGGAGGGGATGATTTGGGATATTGGGATTGACATACATACACTAATGTGTATAAAATAGATAACTAATGAGAACCTGATGTATAGCATAGGGAACTCTACTTAATGCTCTATGGTGACCTAAATGGGAAGGAAATCCAAAAAAGATGGGATATATTTATACATATAGTTGATTTACTTCACTATACAGCAGAAACTAGCATAACATTGTAAAGCAACTATACCCCAATAAAAATTTTAAAAACAGAAATATTATTTAGCCATAAAAAGTAATTAAATGTTTCCATGTGCAACAAGATTGATAAACCTAGAGGGTATTGTGCTAAGTGAAGTAAGTCAGAGAAAGACAAATACTGTATGATTTCACTTACATGTGAAATCTATAAAACAAAACAAATGAACAAACAACTAAAGAGAAATAGTTACAGGTGGATGTAGGAAGAGAAGGTGTTGGTGTGAAGAGAGACATAGGTGAGGAAGATTAAGAGGTACTAACTTCCAGTTGCAAAATAAATGTCACAGGTATGAAATGTACAGTGTGGGAAATATATTCAATAATTATGTAATATCTTTGTATGGTGACATGTTGTAACTAGACTTAATGTGGTCATAATTTTGAAATGTATAGACGTATTAAATCACTATGTGGTGTACCAGAAATTAACATAGTGTTGTAGGTTAATCACACTTCAAAACAAACAAACGTATGGAAAAAAGAAATCAGATTTGTATTTACCAGAGGCAGAGATTGGGGGAAGGAAATTGAATGAAGGTAGTCAAAACAGACTTCCAGTTATAAGATAATTACAGTATGCAATGTACAATCTGGTAGATGTAATTAACACTGCTGTGTGTTATATATGAAAGTTAAGAGAGTGAATACTGAGTTCCCATCAGAAATTTTTATTTTTTCTCTTATTTTCTATCTATACATATTTATCTATATGAGATGATGGATGCTTACTAAACTTGTGGTATTCATTTCATAACGTATGTAAGTCAAGTCATTATGCTCTGCACATTAAACTTACACAATGCTGTATGTTAATTATATCTCAATAAAACTGTAATGAAAAAAATCTTAAACCTCAATCCACATATTTGACAATGAAATGCTTCATGCTATATTCACATCAGAATTATTTGAAATTGTAAGTCTTGAATTAAAAACAAAATTCTTCAAATTAAACATGTACAACAAAATTAGGTTAACAATAAGAAAATTAACTAAATTACAAATAAAAATACTTTGCCAACTTCCTTTTTTCTATGAACGGGTCTTCCATGTCACAACTAGTTTCTGAAGATATGAAGTTAATGGGGTTTTGGGAAGTAATACTTGAGCTACCTTCTTTGTTGCAGAGTCACCCTGTATTTTAAACAAATATACTTGATGTAGTCTTCCTGTTATATTTCACAAATTGGATATGTTTCTCTATATCTAGCTAAGCATCTATACATCTATCTTTTATCTATCCATCATCTAAATAGTTATCATCTTTACCTATTAATCATAATTTATATTCTACTGTTCTAGAATATGATTTTATAAGTTCATAAAGCATTCATGTTTACTTGTGAAATCCTGAATATCTGCTTCAGTCCATTTCTTAGCACAATATTCTTTAATTTTGTATATTCTTTTGGATTTAGTTTTTTCAGCGTTTTGTTAAATAAGTAATGCTTACATTTTGATGGCTTTATTGTTTCATTAGTCTTTACATGTTTGCAAACATTAAATTGTGCTCTTAGGACTTCACTAAAAATTATGGTTACCTAATCAAACAATATATTCAAGATTGTTCTTCTGAGTAAAACTAGAAAGAACATTGTAAGTCATTTCTTCCAAATCAGTTTAATCATCAATGTTTACTTGACTACTACATTGGCAGTGTAAAAAGCTGATTTATTTTCTTAAAAATATAATACAGTGAAGCCTGTCTTATCAAAAGAGTAGAGTAAAGCATAACAAATTTATGTATTTAATTTAGCAAACAAAATAAATTTAAATATAAAAATAGCCTTAAATAAAATAAATATGAAATTAACAAATACATTCTTCCCAGACGTTTGCTCACCTTTGGGTTATAGATGATAAAGTAAAATATTTTAAATAACAGCGCTATAATTGCATGCATTTTTATGGGGTCTTACTGAAAATGCCTAATATGCATTTTGCCCCAATAATAACGAATATTCTATGTTTTGAATTAGATACGGTTATACTAGTGTAATTATTGGTCATTTTCTCTTATTTTCTTCCATTCCCCTGACACGTAATGTAAGAAGTGTTATTAATGGTTAAACTTAAATCTCAATATTTAAGTTAAAGAATATCAGAAGGATATGTGACTTACCTAGAAGAAAATGCAAAACCCAAAGATGGTTATAAAAATAGATTTGGGGGTAAATATTTGAGACAGCTTTCAAAACATGCATATTTTTAGTTATATGAAGAAAAGGTGCATTATATTGGGTAGAAGCATGACTTTTCTAGTGTCTTTACTTGGAAGTTAGTTAAACGTTGTTAGAAATGGTATATATGGAGGCCCAGATGACAAGAGTTGGACTTTGGTAAGTCTGTAGTGTGTCAACATAGCTAAGATGGAATTATATTTTTCCAGTATTCCCCTTGCTCAATATTTCCAAACTTAGGTATTTACAAGGGACGTTATGTGTGGAAGTGAAATAGAAGCCATATTCTTTTACACTTCCAATTAGGAACAGGATACAGGATAACTGTTGAGTTAACATAGGTTGCCAGTTATCTGCTGGACATTTTTTTGTGGGGTTAGTGGGGAGGAAGAGTGAGTACATCTGCTACAAATCCAGCTCCTCCTGAATATCCTCTGTCAGCTTCTTTGACTATGCAGCCATATGGGTTATGACATCCATGGTGAAAGGTCCAGCCTCTCCAGTGGATCACCCCATAAACAAGGTTGAAGACTTCAGAGTGGGAGCAAATTCTGATTCCTATCTGTCTTCATGGGTCCCACCCATGCTCAATTTACGTTTTCTTTGCCGCATCACTTCCATCTTTAGTTCCCAAATGCTTGACTAATAAACAAAATTATATGTCCATAAGAGACACTATTTGATGTCACAAAGATTTCAATTCAAAGGAAAACCTAATAATTTATGAGCTGTCTATTTTGTAACTTGCTTCAAACTTTTAATACCTTGATTTCCCTTTCTGAAAAATGGGACTAACAATCTCTAGCTCAAAGAATTATTTTGGCAAATAAATAAAATATTCAAAATGCTTTTTTTTTTTTTTTTTTTTTTTTTTTTGCAGTACGTGGGCCTCTCACTGTTGTGGCCTCTCCCGTTGCAGAGCACAGGCTCCGGACATGCAGGCTCAGCGGCCATGATTCACAGGCCCAGCCACTCTGTGGCATGTGGGATCTTCCCGGACCGGGGCACGAACCTGCGTCCCCTGCATCGGCAGGCGGACTCTCAACCACTGCGCCACCAGGGAAGCCCCAAAATGCTTTTTTTTTATTATGTAAACTATTCAGGGAGCTCTCAGACAATGTTAAATATAATCTATTAGGCAAAAAATAAATGTAATTTTGCTTTGATTTAAAGAGTGAAAAAAAAAATCTTCTAGTGATATTTTTCTTGGAAAGTTTCCTGTATGTATATAGCTCAAATACTTACACTTTAAGAATACCTGAATAAGAAATGATACTTCTTACTTTAAATGAAATTTAATTTCTGAGTACCATTTCAAAAGTGTATTTGGCATAAGAAGAACATGATAAATGTAAGGCACCTTACAAAACAAGCAAATATTTATGCTTATGAATGTAGGGATTGTCTCTTTTAAATCCATAGGTACATTAAAATATAAGTAAATTTTCATTTGGAAGATGAGTATTGTAAGGAAATCCTGGAAATTTCAAAGGAAGACATAAAGCTCTGATAAGGGAACCTACAGTGAAAACAGAAAACGTATTTTAAATTCCAACTATACTCAGGAATAATGAGAAAAATTCACTAAAATAATCCATTTACTTATTGCATTTTCAATTTGTAGAGTACTTTTATTTTAGTATCTTTTTCAAATATTAACAATATTGTCAGATAGATACATCATTCCTATGTTGAACTTTTTGGAGACCCTACCATTTATTAATGTCAAAGCTATGAATTGTCTGTCCAGGTTCATTTTGATAAAACTGTCTCTCAACATCTATCCGACTACTATGAATTGTAGCACTTTGGAAATTATAAAATGCTAAACTACAATTTATTTTCAAGGTATGCATATAAGATGAGTAGGGGGAAAGCTCTTTACAACCTATACTACAAAGAGAGTAGCCTTGAAATTGAACAATATTCACAGGAATTCCTACACAATTAAGGGAAAACAAAATAAACAGACACTTTATAAGAGATGCCAAAAATCTATGTTCTACACAGGCAGGTATTCTCTGATTTACTAGCAGGCTGTCAAATCTTTTACAAATTGAGTTTGTGCCAAATGTTACATAAAGAAGTTGTATGTTTCTGAACTTTCCCATAGTTACATCATTTCTAAACACAAAGTATAACTAACATTACTTAGGTGTGTGGAAAATCACTCTCTCTGCCTAATTTCTCCTAGAAACCAGCATCATTCTTCTCAAGGAACCTAAGTCTACTGCAGCTTGAACTGCTTACCTCTTGTACACCATCTCACTTTAATTGGACAAGAATAACAACAATAATTAAAAAAAACATGTCAATCCAATTAATATGCTAAGAAGATTACATCTTGCCTAGAATTGGGGATTTAATATAGTAATAAAATGCCAGAGTTCACAGAAACTAAGCAAAAAGATATTGCAATAGTGTAATAGAAATGATGAGAAGTAAAAGAGAGATGGGGGGTGTCAGTAAGTGAGAAGAGGGTGGACTGAGTGAGCTGAGGAAGCTGTCAAATGGTATAATAATTTAGTGTGAATACATGATTTGAGAACTGCTTTGTGGAGTATATTTTTAATAAGCAGTTTTTAAGTAGTAGTTTTCCTGTGCACTCATTTATTTTGAAAGCAAATGTCTGTTTCTATTTTGTTTTAAAGATAGACATTTTAGCAACTGTTATCAAATTTTACTATGCTTCTCTTTCTCTATAAAATATGATGAAATTCTTCCAGTTATCCCATAGTGTACTCTAAAACAAGGCTGAAGCAGACTTCTTTAACATGTTTCTGAAATAATTAGATAATCATACATCAAGAGGAATTATATACATTTTTATCATCTTCATACCTGGTTTTGTAAAAGATCATTGTACTCTCACCTCTAGTATATTTTAACAACATTAGAAAATGCTGTACTTTATTGTCTTGCTCCAAGAAAATATAAAATTTTGACAAATAATAAAAAGACTGAAATGTAACTCAAAATATACAGCATGTTTTATTGATATAACATGCCAGTTAAAAAAATAGCTTAACTCAGGTATGTATTACTTCCCTAATAAAGTTTGTTAGTGAACATAAGAAACTTACTTACATATAAGTATCTATGGAAAATACATAAAATATTGGCCAGTAGAAAACTAAAGCTATATATCCATTATTTTTGTTGTTGTTATTAATCAACTTATTTATTTTCCTCTCTGAGGAGTAGATAGAAATAATCCATTTGAGAGAGCAACTGAAGAAAAATGAAGCAAAATTCTGTGTATGAGTGTGTGTGCATGTGTGTGTGAATACATTTGCATGCACACAGCTATGTATATTAATAAAGCTTTACTAAGTATCAGACAGCCTAGAGGAACTTTCTATCCATTTTCACTTCTAAGCCTTAGGCCACCCAGACAAAGTTCATTGACTGAGTTACACACCAGGAACTGAGGATCAGAGGAGCTACTTTGTCTTTTCAAGATCACATAGCTAATAAGGAAGTAGAGGAGTGGAAATTTGAAACCAACTTTTTATAACATCAAATTACTGTTATTTTCCCTCTAAACCAAGCTCTATGACCTATATTATTTATGACAATTTGGGGAGGAAAACAATTTAAATAGCCACACTTGAAAATATTTTTGAAAGCAAAGTACACTTTTCAAGTATTATTGTTTTTCACAATTTCTAGTTTTATTTGAACATTTTTATCTACATTACATAGAAGTTATGTTCAATAGAAATTAAAAGAATTAAGATATTAAATATTTATCTAAAATACACTCAAAATTAATTAACATATTGAGGTGGGAGTTAACATGAGTGTTTCATCCTTAGCTGGTGGCTTGTATGAGTTTAATCAAAACTACTTATGATGGAAGAAATGCAACCAACATCTAATTTGTTCAGCTCCATTGTTAAAAAAGTGGCATTTCCTCCATTCTCTGGCTTCCAAAATATGAACAATCTTGACTCTAATCAATAATATAAATTCTTCAAAAGGCCCTTGTCTCTCTTCAGAAAATTATTCCTCTACTTTTTTTCTTTACCTTCAATGACAAATATTAATCATGAAGTGAATTCAATTAAAAGCAAAATGAGGTGTTACTATACACATATTAGAATGCCTGAACTAAAATGCCTGACAATAACAAATGTTGGTGAGAAAATTGTTCAACTGGAACTATAATACTTTGTTGGTGAAAATGTAAAATTGTAAAACCACTCTGGAAAAGAGCTTGGCCTTATCCTACAAATTTAAACATACATTCTCCTTAAAACCCAGCAATTATATTCCTAGATATTTATTTTTAAAAAAGCAAAAAAATACTTTCTACAATAATATGTATCACTATGTTCAAGACACCTTCATTCATAATCGCCCAAATGTGTAAGCAAACCAAATACTCATCAGCTGGTGAATGGGTAAATCATAGGATACATTTGTGTGGTCTTCTCTCTTCAAGTAAGCTCTTACTGTAGACCATCTACTACAGGCATTGAAAAGGGTATATTGTTTGAAGTTTATCCAAGTAGAGATGAACTGGCTGTGGCCAGTGCTATGGTATCAATTACCTCTCATAAGGATTACTAAAATATCCTCCTATGTGGCCTTTCTTCTTTCAGTGTTGCTATATCAGAGCCAAACCTAATCCACTAGCCAGATTGTCTTAAAAATTACAAATCAGTTCACATAATCCCTTGCCTTAAATTTTAGAGCATTTCATCATTTTACTCAGCAGAGTAAGTGAACTCATTACTACTTTTTTCTATAAAATACTTAAAGAAAAAGACCCTGCTTACTTATCTGCTTCTTTCTCTTCTCTCTTTCTTATTATGCAGATATATGAGTCCTTGTCTCTACTTTTCAAATTTGACAATGGTGTTCATTGCAATTTCCTCAGAGGGGCATTATATGACTATTGTTACCTGGCTGTCTCATGTAATTTGAATTTCTCCAAAACACATTGTCCTGTTCTATTTTTTCCATAAATCTTCTTAAAAAATTACCTGCTAATTTGGTATGCCTCTAATCATACCAGATTATAAATTTTCTGATGGAAGAAAAATTGTTTGTGACCCACTTGAAGATAGACTGAAAGTTATATTGCTGTATCATTGCAAATCTGTTATTTATCATTCATCAAGTTACTTTATATATGGAAGTTAATGTCTTACATAGTTCTTTCTCTTTTAATACATTAGAACATATGCTTTCTACTGATAGCCAATGCAACTGTTCATCTTGAAATCTTTGACCATAATCAAACTATGGAAAGTTATATATATATTTTTTAAGTCCTGATTTTATATATATATAAGATTTTATATAAAATTAGGACTTACATGACTTTTATGAACTGTTATGTAATATTTTTCATGCCTTTGTTTTGTTTATATTTCATAAGGGATAAAATTACATGTGTTTTTACTTTACATGTGTTTTTATTAACTCGTACCTTTCAAATATGAGTGAATTATTTTTAATTGACTAATTTTAAAGTACTATGGAGAAAAATTATTGAAATATAATGGTGATAGTTCTGAATCATGATTAAGCTATATTCTACTTTTCAGGGTAATAACACAGGTTAGTAATTCATCTAGGAGGAGTTCATGAGTATGAAAGAATAATTAGCTGAAATATACTGAATCAAAATAAAATGAGATGGAGGCTGGACCACAATTAGATACCAGGATATAATAAGAAGAACAGGTTCACATAGCACTTTGAAAGCTGAAATAGGGGTGTACAGGTAAGGAAATCAGTCTCCAAAACATTTTTAAGACCCAATCCCTGTCTATCCCCAAAACTTTATAATGTTAGTTAGTCTAGCAGAATCCAAAGCAAACAAGCAAGAGACTATAAACAGATAAGAACTTGAGGCAAATATAAAATGAGAAAGAAAATAAAAGTCTATCTAACATCTGGGACTAAGGATAAGGAGACTAAAGAAAGAAAGCTAAAAGTTTTTTATCAACACAGCCAACCCCAGAAAATCAATGGACCCCAGGAAACTATACATGTGTTTTCTTTTGTATCTATCCTTCCTGATTCCCATACTGGGTACTATAAGGACTTGTAATTCAAGTAGGGAATCTGGAATTTAAATGTTATATTTAAAAATATTAATAAGTTATTCAGTATCAAAAAAATACAACACAAACAAAATCCTATATACAAAGAAATACAAACATACAATGTATTCATGAATAAGATAATGTGGAGAAAATCAGGACATAACGATTTTTTAATTATCTCAGAGAGTGAAAAGGGTAAGAAACCTTCATACAAGGCAGTATTTTACTATTGCAAATAGCTCTGGAAATTACCATCTTAATCGCTGGATGTATTACTATAGCAATTCAAGTAGCTCCATCAAGTAATTTTGAACACCGAATCCTCAACATCTTTATTCCTTTAATATAATGATAACCTAAATAGAAAAATGTTTTAACAATTAAGACTCTATGTTTGTGGTGAACTACTAGATAAAATATAACTGTACCTGAACAATAGACAGTTTTTCTCATAATTATAAACTGTTAGAAGATATGTTTTCAAATGTATATGCAATGCACAGCACACTTTAAAAATAATATAATTTTGTGCCCACTTTTTAAAACATTTTGAAAAAGAAAATGGTACATACATCTTAGGAAATTCTAAGACCTAATATCTATTATTCATAGGTCTGAATTTAGGAACCCTGCATATTGTAATAACTAGGCATCCTACAAATATCTTAGAGCTTCTATTTATAGGTACACAAGACTGCACTTTCCCACAGACCTTAAAGTTAGATGTGGTTATATTACTTGCAGTGTCATTGGAGTGTGAGGGGAAGTAACTCAAGGCACTCTTATAAGAAGCTGCTGAGAGCCAATGTACAATTCTCTACACCTCTTTCCTGTTACAGACTTTATCAAAGACCTGTCAAGATCAGATTTGTCTGTCTGAATCCCTGATTCAGAAAAATGAGCAGACCCTCCTGGTCTAAGGTGGATGTGTAGCTGGGAAATTAAACCACTCTGTGATGCATCACTAAGGTTGAGGGATCAGGTTGTAACTTCAACACAACTAGTTTATCCTGACTTACATACCAAACAAGACCGAATTCTCATGCATTAGTTTACATCATTGTGATATACACTGCTATTCCCTTAAAAAAAAAAAGAAAGAAAGAAAGAAAGGAAGAAAGAAAAAAGAAAAGAAAAAGAGAAGCAGCATTAAGATCGGCTGGGGGGCTTCCCTGGTGGCGCAGTGGTTGAGAGTCCGCCTGCCAATGCAGGGGACACAGGTTTGTGCCCCGGTCCGGGAGGATCCCGCATGCCACGGAGCGGCTGGGCCCATGAGCCATGGCCGCTGAGCCTGCGCGTCCGGAGCCTGTGCTCCGCAACGGGAGAGGCCGGAACAGTGAGAGGCCCGCATACCGCCAAAAAAAAAAAAAAAAAAAGAAAGATCAGCTGGGGGTTCTTTTGACAAAATGAGGTTTAAAGAAAAATAATCTTTTGAGGACCAAAAGCATTAAAGATAAAACCAAGAGGAAATACAGTTTTGTTATATCTAAGAAGAAAAGAGTGATTTTTTTTTTTCAGTGTGATCACTGAGAATGAAATCTGATTACATATCTTAGAAAACAGGTAACAAAAAGGAAATTAGTGCCAATTTTGGATATATGAAATTTAGAAGAGTTGATTTGATACACACGCAGTTGTACTTATACATATCATCATGTATTATATGTAGCTGTATAAACATATTAAATAAATATAACATATATACTGAAAAGTGGGCATTAATGAAATTATCTTACTTTTTGGTAAAATTTAACCATATATTAAAATGCTGTTGTGCAATTTTCTCTGGTTTTTTTTTTTTTTCTGTCTTAATATTGAGGAAGTGGAATCATATAGAATGTGTTCTGTGCCTGACTTTTTAGCACAGCACTTTTTGTCATCTTCACCTCTGTTTTTGTGTGTAGCTGAAGTTTGCTTATGGATTATTTTCATGACACGTGATGTGCAGTACTCATTTATATGTATAATACAACACAATTTTATTCATTCTATTGTTGATATTTTCATTTAAAATGGTGCTATGAACAACACTATACATTTCTTGTGATGTATATCATGAGAGTTTTTCATTCATTTTTTTCTGTAAGATGGTTCTAGTAGTGCTTAGTTATCTATAACTTCATTTGAAACAATTTTGTTAGGTTGTATTGTGACAGCTGTTATTTCAGTGTGCATTTTTTTTAAAAAGTTATCAAAACAGGTGAATTTTTGTGTAGCCATTTTAATATTGAAGATGGAAGAGAAAAGCAACATTTTCAGCATATTATGCTTTATTATTTCAAGAAAGGTAAAAACACAACTGAAATGCAAAAAAGGATTTGTGCAGTGTATGGAGAAGGTGCTGTGACTTATCGAATGTGTCAAAGGTGGTAGGTGAAGTTTCGTGCTAGAAATTTCTCACTGGATGATGGTCCATGGTCGGGTAGACTGGTTGAGTTGATAGCAATCAAATTGAGACATTAATTGAGGATAATCAATGATATACCACAGGGGAGATAGCCAACATACTCCAAATACCCAAATCAAGCTTTGAAAATCATTTGCACCAGCTTGGTTATGCTAATTGCTTTGATGTTTGGGCTCCACATAAGTTAAGAGAAAAAAACCTTCTTGACCATATTTCCACATGAGATTCTCTACTGAAACATAAGAAAATTGTTCTGTTTTTAAAATAAATTGTGACGGGTCATGAAAAGTGGATACTATACAATAATGTGGAATGGAAGAGATCATGGGGCAAGTGAAATGAACCACCACAAACCACACCAAAGACCTGTCTTCATCCAAAGAAGAATATATACATGTTGTGTATATGGTGGGAGTGGAAGGGAGTCCTCTATAATAACCTCCTTCCAGAAAACCAAAAGATTAATTCTGCTCCCAATTAGACCAACTGAAAGTAGCACTCGATGAAAATCGTCCGGAATTAGTCAACAGAAAACACATAATGTTCCATCAGGATAATGCAAGATCGCATGTTTCTTAGATGACCAGGTAAAGATTGTTATAGCTTGGCTGGGAAGTTCTGATTCATCCACTGTATTCCCCAGACATTGCACCTTTGGATTTCCATTTATTTCAGTCTTCACAAAATTCTCTTAATGGAAAAAATATCAACTCCCTGGAAGACTGTTAAAAGGCACCTGGAACAGTTCTTTGCTCAAAAAGATAAAAAGTTTTGGGAAGATGGAATTATGAAGTTGCCTGAAAAATGACAGAAGATAGTGGAACAAAATACTGAATATGTTGTTCAATAAAGTTCTTGGTGAAAATGAAAAACGTGTCTTTTATTTTTACTTAAAAACCAAAGGAAGTTTTTTGCCAACCCAATGTATATATAAGATTTGAAATTTTGGAGCACCAGTTGTGCTTCCTTAATTTAGTTAATTCAAAATATCTTCAAGAATGTTTGTAATATACACTTCCACCAGCAAGGCTTGAGAATCCATATTCTTTTCATTTTCATCAAGATTCTCTCTCTCTCTCTCTCTCTCTCTCTCTCTCTCTCTCGTATCACTCTCTGGAGTGGGAGGCAAGAAGTGATACATTGTTGTAGTTTGAATTTTAATTTTCTGGTTTATTATGCAATGTGAAAACATTTTCATATGTTCATTGGTCATTTTGATGCACTTTTTTGCTATTACTGTAGTAGTTCTTTATCCAATATTATATTGTCATATCTGTATTTCATGTTGGTTTCAAGTTCTTAACATGTATTCTGGACTAGACTCCTTATTTGATTCCATATGTTACAAATATATTCTTCTACTCCATGGCCTGATTTTGCACCTTCTTAACAGTGTCAATTTTTAAACAAATTTTCTTCATATGAAGACCAGTTCTCTTAAAATTTTCCTATATTCTATGAAGAAATTTCCCCTAATTCAAGGACATTTACGTAGTATCTTATTTTAAATTTCAGTATATTTGTTGTTTTACATCTTGTGGAATTTAGTTTTGTGAATGATGTAAAATAGGAGTTATGTTCATTTTCTTCCATATGGGCACAGAATGAATCCTGCCTAGTTCACTGAAAAATGTAACCTTACCCAATTCGTCCATAGTATCAACTTTGTACTAAAACAAGTGACCAAGTATGCATGCATTTGATTCTGGCATTTCTCACTGTGCTCCATTCCAATCACATGCCACTTCCTCAATTATTGTAAATACAAAATAAGTTTTAATATATGATAATCCTCCAGCTCTGTTTTTCTTGCTTATCTTGAGTAGTTTTGGCCATTTGTTTTTACATAATAGTTCTCAAATTTATAAATCCATTTCTAAAAAAGAAAGAAAGGTAAGAAACTTAATGACATTTTACTAGAATTACATAGAATCCTAGATCAATTGCATGTTGTGTTGACATATTTACAACATTAAATTTTCCAATAAAATAACATGGAGTATCTCTCCCTTAATTAGATCTTCTTAAGTTTCTCTCAATAACATTTCTACAAAGATGAATTATGTATAATAAATAAATGTGTTCCTTAAATGTATTCTATTAAGTTCATTCATGTTATTTTAGTGGTGACTTTTATTTTAATTTTATTTTCTATAAAAATTTTTTGTCATACATATAAATACAATTGCTTGTTTTAATAAAAAGTACCTTGTATTTAGCGACCCTGTCACATTCATTTATATTCATCTATTAGTTGTACTATTTGTCTGAAAATTATTTTAAATATCTTATATTCACATGTGAGAAATAACAGTTTTACGTTTTCTTTCCAACCATTAAAAATCAGATTTTGCACCCATTTGAACTTCCATCACAATGTGAATACTAATGATGATAGACATCCTTGTCTGTTTTCACTATCCAGGTGAAACTATCAATAATTTACCATTACGTATAATATACAACTTTTTAGTGTATGTTCTTTATTAAATGAAGAAAGTTCCCTTGTTTTTATTATTCTGCTCTTTTTCTCGTTTGGCTGATCTGTATCTACTGAGATAATAAGCATCTTCTCTTTGTTTATTAATGTAATGAAATTACATTGGCTGATTTTCAAATTTAAACCAACTTTGCATTTCAATCTGTTTGTGATTACATGAGATTATTGACATGTAAACTTAATTTCTTGTAATGTCCTTGTTGAGTTTTTGTTTGTATGTTTTTTAAACACTTCATTTTCTTAGAAAAACTGAGAGGAAAGTATGTTGATTTTTATTTATCTTTTGCCCCCACACAAGTTTAGCCTCTCCCCTTATCGACATCGATCACAATAGTGGTGCATTTGTTACAACTGATGAACCTACACTGACACATCATAATCATAGTTTACATTACAATTCATTCTTTGTGTTGTGTATTATATAGATTTGGGCAAAAATATAATGGTATGAATCCATCATTATAGTATCATACAGAGTTTTTTACTGACCTAAAAATCCTCTGTGCTCCACCTATTTATCTCACTAGCAGAAACCACTGTTGTTGGTTTCTTTTGTTTTGCTTTTT
This sequence comes from Stenella coeruleoalba, assembly GCF_951394435.1. Lineage (NCBI taxonomy): Eukaryota > Metazoa > Chordata > Mammalia > Artiodactyla > Delphinidae > Stenella > Stenella coeruleoalba. The sequence continues at coordinate 36,159,498 of NC_137164.1, read as the reverse complement.
TTCTGTCTCCATAGCTTTGCCTTTTCCAGAATATAATATATTCTGAACCATACAGTATGTCATTTTCAGATCGACTTTTTTTACTTAGTAATATGTATTTAAGTTTCCTCTATGTCTTTTCATGACTTTACATATACTTTTTTGTTAGTACATCCACTGTCTGGATGTACTACAGTTTATTTATCCACTCACCTTATGAAGAACATCTTGGTTGCCTCCAAATTTTAGCAATTATGAATAAAGCTGCTATAAACATCTGTGGGCAGGTTTTTGTGTGGACAAAATTGTTCAGATATTTTTGGTATATACAAAGGAACACACAATTCCTGGGTCAAAAGGTAAGGGTATGTTTAATTTTGTAAGAAAACACCAAATTGTCTTCCAAAGTGGCTATACATTTCACATTTCCAACAGCAATGAAAGAGTATTCCTATTGCTCCACCTCCTTACCAGCATTTGGTGTTGTCAGTGTTCTGGATTTTGTCCCTTCTAATAGGAAGATAGTGGTATCTCATTGTTTTTCTAGTTTTCATTTCCTTGGTGACATATGACTTGGAGCATCTTTTCATATGATTATTTGTCATCTGTATATCTTCTCTCATGAGATTTCTGTTAAGGTCTGTGGCCCATTTTTTAACCATATTTGGGGGAGGGGTTCTTATACTTGAGTTTTAAGAGTTCTTTGTACATTTTGAATAGCAGATTTTTATCAGATGTGTCTTTTGCAAATATTTTCACCCAGTCTTTGGATTGTATTCCAATTCTCTTGATGTTGTCTCTTGCAGAATTTTATTTTTATTTTAATAAAGTCCAGGTTATTATTTTTCTTTTCATGGATCTGTCTTTGATATTGTATCTACACAGTCATCATTATACCCAAGTTTATATAGATTTTCTTCTATGTTATCTTTGAGGAGTGTTATAGTTTTTCATCTTACATTTAGGTTCATGATTCATTTTGAGTTAATTCTTTTGACAGGTATAAAGTCTGTGTCTAGATTCATTTTTTTGCTTGTGGATGTCCAGTTTTCTAGCACTACTTGTTTAGGAGACTACCTTTGCTCCATTTTGTTCCTTTCCTTCTTTGTCAAAATTTAGTTGTCTATATTTATGTGGGTGTATTTCTGGGTTCTCTATTCTGTTTTTTTGTGAGTTTTAATATTAAATTTTTGTTGCCCACATAAAACAAGTTTTGACGTCTTTTTCTCTTACTGATATCACAAAAAAAAATGTGAAAGAGTCATTTTATTTGTTTAGAAAGAAATTACACTGTTAGAGTAACTTTTCTGGGAAGATGTTTAATTTTAGGTTTTCTTGGATACATATCATTCTATACATAGTTTTTTGTTGGGTTTTGTTACATTTTTCAAATAATTTATTCTTCTAATGTACATTTACTAAATTATTAGCATAAAATTTTTATTCATATATTTTCATGATCAGTTTATGAAGTGCTGGATCATTCCTGATATACATATATATGTATATGTACATATTTACATACATATATATTTGATGAATAGTGGTGAGCTGATTTTTCTATGTTACTATTATTCTTGCTTGGTAATTATGATATTTATTAGTTTTTTATTAATTATCATTTGAATATTTATATGTTACCTCCACTACAAATTTTTATTTAAGCCATTAGTTTTCTATTTTATCTTTAATAATTTTTCTACCTTTTATTTTCCTATGGGTTAAATTTGTTTGTTTGTTTGTTTTTAAATCTGAACAACATGATAAATAAATTTTACCTACTTAAAAAGTTCACCTAGGGCTTCCCTGGTGGTGCATTGGTTAAGAATCCATGTGCCAGTACATGGGACAATTGTTGGAACCCTGATCTGGGAAGATCCCATATGCCACAGAGCAACTAAACCTGTGTGCCACAACTACTGAGCCTGTGCTCTAGAGCCTGCGAGCCACAACTACTGAAGCCTGCGCAACTAGAGCCCATGCTCCGCAACAAGAGAAGCCACTGCAATGAGAAGCCCATGCACTGCAATGAAGAGTAGCCCCTGCTGGCTGCAACTAGAGAAAGCCCGTGTGCAGCAACAAAGACCCAACACAGTCAAAAATTAATTAATCAAAAAAAAGTTTACCTAAAATTTACCTAAGTAAACCATATGTATTCTTTTTTTTTCTTTTTTCTTTAATCTCTAGCCTACAAAGGAAATTCACATTTTTCTTTTTTCCTTTAACATCTTTATTGGAGTATAATTGCTTTACAATGTTGTGTTAGTTTCTGCTGTATAACAAAGTGAATCAGCTATATGCATATGTATATCCCCATATCCTGGGCAGGACAGTAATAAAAATACAGACATAGAGAATGGACTTGAGGACACGGGGAGGGGGAAGGGTAAGCTGGGATGAAGTGAGAGAGTAACATTGACATATATATATATACTACCAAATGTAAGATAGACAGCTAGTGGGAAGCAGCTGTATAGCACAAGGAGATCAGCTCGGTGCTTTGCGACCATCTAGAGGGGTGGGATAAGGAGGGTGGGAGGGATACCATATGCATTCTTTACCTTCACTTTCCATTTGCCTAAGGGGACATCAAGACAGCATTGTTTAGTTAATCTACACTTTGTTGTCAGGTTCCATTGCAGCTGCATCCTCACAAGTGGAGGTATTGCATCTATTGTCAGGTAGAATTGCTTAAAGGAAAATATGGAGATGATATTTGAGAGATCAGTATTCTTTTAAACTCCATATAATTCTCTTCAGCCTCTGGCCTTCCTCTCTGCTCCTATGAGCATTACCTTGGTACAGAGAAATCAACTTTCTAAATCTGCTAGGCTCTAGATTATTTGCTTAGTAGTCAAATTTAACATCTAGCTTCAGGAAAGAGACCCTTTCTTATCAATGCCATATTGCTCTCTTTTCTCTTATTTAGATAAGTCTTCTTGGTACAAAACTTGCCACATGTGCAAACTTACTTATACTCAAGACCCAAAGTGTCCAACACACTTCAACGTTTGAAGATTACTTGCTCAGTTCCTAAATGCAATTCTTATATTCCAATATCAAACAATGTTATAATTTAAATAAGTGTTTTGTACATGCTTAGCAAGTGTTGACATCTTCTAAATGTAGCATGTATTAGGTTCCTCTCTAATCTTATCACTATCCCTAATTAAAATTAACAAACTAGTACATATTATCTTTAGCTCCCCTCTTCATGGTACTGACTTTTATAAAATCAAAGCTTTTGGCAACAAAGAATCTGCTAACTCAAGGTGAAAACACATTCAATATAAGGCTACTGGATAGATTACAAATTTATCAAATTAAAATACAGGGTGCCCAGTTAAATTGGAAATTCAGTTAAATAATAGCAACAACAAAGAAGTAGTAGAAGTAGCCCCATGTAAAATTCAGAGTATACTTATTAAAAATAGAACTTGAGGTTTACCTTAAATTCAAATTTAACTGTGCATCCTGTATTTTATCTGATAACCACATTTAGGTAAGAAACACAAATACACACTACCATCAACAACACTACCAAAAGAAAATAAATCTCATTTTTTTCTTGCTAGTCATTGCTGCTGCTGGATACAATTGCTGCCACCACTGGTCACTCTTGCTGCAGATTTTGGAAATATGGTTCTATAGGTGAGTTCTAAACTGCCCTTTTGCTTTCAAGTTATTTAGTGGAGACTTAAATTCTTAGTTAGCATCTTCATTTGTCTGTGACCTTAACACCAGGACAAGGAGAAAAATTAAATGTTCATCTTCAACTCTTTACTAGAAAAATTAGACCCCATCTCACACCAAGACTTCCAAAATTAGATGGAAGGGAGGGTTTTTCCCTCTAAAATAGCACATTTGTATCATTTAGAGCATCATAAAGAAAAGTGTTTCCTTATTGTATGTTACTGAATGGAGACTACATATCACTCTATTAGTTGCAAAAAATGAACCAAACTTTTTTCTTTAAACTTATTAAGAGCAATTTATTTAGTAAGTGAAATTGAGAACCTTCAGGAAACCCTTTAACCTAAGTCAGCAAATAATTCTAGACAACAGGCTCAGAGTCTAATTTGACTGGAAATGTAAAGTTAAATGAGTTGAGGTGGGGTGGGGTAATCAGAAGGTTGGCATGGGGCCCGCAGGGGACTGGAAGTCTTGACAGTGTAGAGTTGGGAAGGCGAGAAACTCTTCCCCTCTGAGGCAAAGAACAGACAATTTGGCAAGGAGAGATGAGGGTGAAACAACAGCTGTCAAGGAACATGTTCAGAGCGACCAGTTGAAGTGCATGCAATAGGGGATCATTCAGGGAACTTGAGCCATGACTCTAGGCATCAGTGAAATTTGAGGCCTCAGGCTGTTTGCAAGTGCTGGTGGTCTACCTGGGAGCTGCTGACACCTGTGAGTCTCTCCACACTCTCAGGGCAGTGTCTCAGGATGTCCAGTACTTCACAGGTCATTCTGGCCACTCCCATGGGTCCACTTCCACGGGATGCCAGCATGACCTTATTGGCTGATGCCAAAGGACCACTGGTCCTTCCTGCCCCCTGTGGCACATTCTCTAGCAGCATCAGCTGAGTAGCCTCCTGGTACAGCTGGAAAGTTACTGCTTGCTTGGCCACCTGCTTAGATTTGGCCTGGGACTCTGGCCTCTAGGACAAAGGCCTCGGTCTCCTCATGCATCCATACAGAAACATCTTCTGCCTCTCTCTGTGTTATCAGCTGGGAATTATCTGTATTGACTAGGTGCTTCAGGCTTGCAGCACTGGGTTCTCATTGTTTTCTTCTTTTATTAGTGTTAATTTCTTTATTTATTTAAGTATGGTTAATGTACAATATTATATAAGTCACAGGCATACAATATAGTGATTCATGATTTTTAAAGGTTATACTCCATTTATAGTTACTATAAAATATTGGCTATATTCCCTGTGTTGTACAATACATACTTGCAGCTCATTTTACACATAATAATTTGTACCTATTACTCACCTACCCCTATCCTGCCCCTGCCCTCTTCTCTCTCCTCACTGGTAACCACTAGTTTGTTCTCTCTATATATGTCTGCTTCTTTTTTGTTATAGACACTAGTTTGTTGTAATTTTTAGATTCCTCAAATAATTGATATCATACAGTATTTGCCTTTCTCTGTCTGACTTATTTCACTTAACATAATGCCCTTCAAGTCCATCCCTGATGTTGCAAATGGCAACATTTTATTCTTTTTATGGCTGAGTAGTATTCCATTGTGTGCGTGAGTGTCTATGGGTGTGCATGTGTGTATGTGTGTTTGTGTATATATACCATATCTTTTTTTTAATGGGGCTGAAATTTATTGATTTATTTTTTAATATCTTTATTGGAGTATAATAGCTTTACAACGCTGTGTTAGTTTCTGCTTTATAACAAAGTGAATCAGCTATACATATACATATATCCCCATATCTCCTCCCTCTTACAACTCCCTCCCACCCTCCTTATCCCACCCCGCTAGGTGGTCACAAAGCACCAAGCTGATCTCCCTGTGCTATGTGGCTGTTTCCCACTAGCTATCTATTTTACATATCGTAGTGTATATATGTCCATGCAACTCTCACTTTGTCCCAGCTTACCCTTCCCCCTCCCCGTGTCCTCAAGTCCATTCTCTACCTCTGTGTCTTTATTCCTGTCCAGCCCCTAGGTTCTTCAGAACTTTTTTTTCTTTTTTATAGATTCCATACATATGTGTTAGCATACTGTGTTTGTTTTTCTCTTTCTGACTTTCTTCACTCTGTATGACAGTCTCTAGGTCCATCCACCTCACTACAAATAACTCAATTTCATTTCTTTTTATGGCTGAGTAATATTCCATTGTATATATGTGCCACATCTTCTTTATCCATTGATCTGTCAATGGACACATAGGTTGCTTCCATGTCCTGGCTATTGTAAATACAACTGCAGTGAACATTGTGGTAGATGACTTTTTTAATTATGGTTTTGAAATATGCCCAGTAGTGGGATTGCTGGGTCATATGGTAGTTCTATTTTTAGTTTTTTTAAGGAACCTCCATACTGTTCTCCCTAGTGGCTGTATCAATTTACATTCCCACCAACAGTGCAAGAATGTTCCCTTTTCTCCATCGCCTCTCCAGCATTTATTGTCCGTAGATTTTTTTATGATGGCCATTCTGACTGATGTGTGGTGATACCTTGTTGTATTTTTGATTTGCATTTCTCTAATGATAAGTGATGTTGAACATCCTTTCATGTGTTTGTTGGCAACCTGTATATCTTCTGTGGAGAAGTGTCTATTTAGGTCTCCTGCCCATTTTTGGATTCAGTTGTTTGTTTTTTTGATATTGAGCTGCTCCATGAGCTGCTTGTACATTTTGGAGATGAATCCTTTGTCAGTTGCTTCATTTGCAAATATTTTCTCCAATTCTGAGGGTTGTCTTTTCATCTTATTTATAGTTTCCTTTGCTGTGCAAAAGCTTTTATGTTTCATTAGGCCCCATTTGTTTATTTTTGTTTGTATTTCCATTTCTCTAGGAGGTGGGTCAAAAAGGATCTTGCTGTGATTTATGTGAAAGAGTGTTCTTCCTATGTTTTCCTCTAAGAGTTTTATAGTGTCTGGTCTTACATTTAGGTCTTTAATCCATTTTGACTTTATTTTGGTGTATGGTGTTAGAGAGTGTTGTAATTTCATTCTTTTACAGGTAGCTGTCCAGTTTTCCCAGCACCACTTAATGAAGAGACTATCTTTTCGCCATTGTATATTCTTACCCCCTTTATCAAAAATAAGGTGACCATACATGTGTGGGTTTATATCTGGGCTCTCTATCCTGTTCCATTGATCTATATTTCTGTTTTTGTGCCAGTACCATACTGTCTTGATTACTGCAGCTTTGTAGTATAATCTGAAGTCTGGGAGCCTGATTCCTCCAGCTCCATTTTTCTTTTTTCAAGATTGTTTTGACTATTTGGGGTCTTTTGTGTTTCCATATAAATGTGAAAGTTTTTGTTCTACTGTGAAAAATGCCATTGGTAGTTTGATAGGGATTGAATTGAATCTGTAGATTGCTTTGGGTAGTATAGTGATTTTCACTATGTTGATTTTTCCCATCCAAGAACATGGTATATCTATCCATCTATTTGTATCATATTTAATTTGTATCATATTTAATTTCTTTCATCAATGCCTTATAGTTTTCTGCATACAGGTCATTTTTCTCCTTAGGTAAGATTATTCCTAGATATTTTATTCTTTCTGTTGCAGTGGTAAATGGGAGTGTTTCCTTAATTTCACTTTCAGATTTTTCATCATTAGTGTATAGGAATGCCAGAGATTTCTGTGCATTAATTTTGTATCCTGCTACATTTCCAAATTCATTGATTAGCTCTAGTAGTTTTCTGGTAACATATTTAGGATTCTCTATGTATAGTATCATGTCATCTACAAACCATGACAGCTTTACTTCTTCTTTTCTGATTTGGATTCCTCTTATTTCTTTTTCTTCTTTGATTACTCTGACTAAAACTTCCAAAACTATGTTGAATAATTGTGGTGAGAGTTGACAACCTTCTCTTGTTCATGATCTTAGAGAAATGGTTTCAGTTTTTCACCACTGAGAATGATGTTGGCTGTGGGCTTGTCACATATGGCCTTTATTATGTTGAGGTAAGTTCCCTCTACGCCTACTTTCTGAAGGGTTTTTATCATAAAAGGGTGTTGAATTTTGTTGAAAGATTTTTCTTCATCTATTAAGATGATGATGTGGTTTTTCTCCTTCAATTTATTAATATGGTGTATCACATTGATTGTTTTGCCTATATTGAAGAATCCTTGCATTCCTGAGTTAAACTCCACTTGACCATGTTGCATGATCCTTTTAATGTGTTGTTGGATTCTGTTTGCTAGTAATTTGTTGAGGATTTTTACATCTATGTTCATCAATGATATTGGCCTATAGTTTTCTTTCCTTGTGACACCTGTGTCTGGTTTTGGTATCAGGGTGATGGTGGCCTCATAGAATGAGTTTGGATGTGTTCCTCCCTCTGCTATATTTTGGAACAGTTTGAAAAGTATAGGTGTTGGCTCTTCTCTAAATGTTTGATAGAGTTCACCTGTGAAGCCATCTGGTCTGGGCTGTTTGTTGGAAGATTTTTTTATCACAGTTTCAATTTTGGTGCTTGTGATTGGTCTATTTATATTTTCTGTTTCTTCCTGGTTCAGTCTCAGAAGGTTTTGCTTTTCTACGAATTTGTCCATTTCTTCCAAGTTGTCCAATTTATTTGCATATAGTTGCTTGTAGTAATCTCTCATGATCCTTTGTATTTCTGCAGTGTCAGTTGTTAGTTTTGCTTTTTCATTCTAATTCTATTGATTTGAGTCTTCTCTCTTTTTTTCTTGATGAGTCTGGCTAATGGTTTATCAATTTTGTTTATCTTCTCAAAGATCCAGCTTTTAGTTTTATTTATAATTGCTATTGTTTTCCTCATTTCTTTTTCATTTATCTCTGATCTGATTTTTATGATTTCTTTCCTTCTGCTAACTTTGGGGATTTTTTGTTCTTTTTTCTCTAATTGCTTTTGGTGTAAAGGTAGGTTGTTTATTTCAGGTATTTCCTGTTTCTTGAGGTAGCATTGTGTTGCTACAAACTTCCTTCATAGAACTTCTTTTGCTGCATCCCATAGGCTTTTCATCATTGTGTTTTCATTGTCATTTGTTTCTAGGTATTTTTTGATTTCCTCTTTGATTTTTGCAGTGATCTCTTGGTTATTTAGTAGTGTATTGTTGAGCCTCCATATGTTTATATTTTTGACAGATTTTTTCCTGTAAATAATATCTAGTCTCATAGCATTGTGGTCAGAAAAGATACTTGATATGATTTCAGTTTTCTTAAATTTACCAAGGCTTGACTTGTGACCCAAAATATGATCTATCCTGGAGAATGTTCCATGGGCACTTGAGAAGAAAGTTTATTCTGTTGTTTTTGGATTGCATGTCCTATAAACATCAATTAAGTCCATTTTGTTTAATGTATAATTTAAAGCTTGTGTTTCCTTATTTATTTTCATTTTGGATGATCTTACCAATGGTGAAACTGGGATGTTAAAATCCCCTACTATGATTGTGTTACTGTCAATTTCCCCTTTTATGGCTGTAAGCATTTGCCTTATGTATTGAGGTGCTCCTAAATTGGGTGCATAAATATGGGTGTTATATCTTCTTGTATTGATCCCTTGATCATTATGTAGTGTCCTTCTTTGTCTCTTGTAATAGTCTTTATTTTAAAGTCTATTTTGTCTGATATGAGAATGCTTCTCCAGCTTTCTTTTAATTTCCATTTTCATGGAATATCTTTTTCATCCCCTCACTTTCAGTCTGTATGTGTCCCTAGGTCTGAAGTGGGTCTCTAGTAGACAGCATATATACAGCTCTTGTTTTTGCATCCATTCAGCCAGTCTATGTCTTTTGGCTGGAACATTTAATCCATTTACATTTAAGGTAGTTATCAATATGTATGTTCCTCTTACAGTTTTCTTAATTGTTTTGGGTTTGTTATTGTACATATTTTCCTTCTCTTGTGTTTCCTGCCTAGAGAAGTTCCTTTAGCATTTGCTGCAAAGCTGGTTTGGTGGTGCTGAATTCTCTTAGCTTTTCTTTGTCTGTAAAGGTTTTAATTTCTCCATTGAATCTGAATGAGATCCTTGCTGGGTAGTGTAATCTTGATTTTTCCCTTTCATCACTTTAATTATTTCCTGACACTCCCTTCTGGCTTGCAGTGTTTCTGCTGAAAGATCAGCTGTTAACCTTATGAGGAGTCCTTTGTATGTTATTTGTTGTCTTTTCCTTGCTGCTTTTAATATTTTTTCTTTGTATTTAATTTTTATAGTTTGATTAGTATGTGTCTTGGCACGTTTCTCCTTGGATTTATCCTGTGTAGGAATCTTTGTAGGTGTTCTGTAGGTGTTGTTCCACATGTAGATGTATTTCTGATGTATTTGTGGGGAGGAAGGTGATCTCCACATCTTACTTCTCCATCGTCTTGAAGGTCTCCCTCACCACATCTTCTTTATTTATCTCTTGATGGACACTTAGCTTGCTTCCATATTTTTGGCTATTGTAAGTAATGCTGCTATGAACACTGAGGTGCATGTATCTTTTTGAAATAGTATTTTTGGTTTTTTTGGATATATACCCAGGAGTGGAATTGCAGGATCATATGGTAGTTCTATTTTTATTTTTTTAAGAAACCGCCATACTCTTTTCCACAGTGGCTGCACCAATTTACATTCCTACCAAGTGTGTACAAAGGTTCCTTTTTCTCCCCTATTTGGCCAACATTTCGTTTCTTATTTGTGTTCTGTCATCATTTGAATTAGCTTCACCAGGTCAATTTCTTTTATCCTATTTGAGCTAACTGGAAGTTTACTTTTTCATTCAAAGACTTTAACTAAGATTCTAGAAGGCATCTTCTGATATTGATTTCTTCCCTGCTTCCTACCTTGTTTTCAGTGTATAGGCCTCTTGTTACAAAAATACATCATGAATTGAAAACAATATAAGGGAATCAATAAAGCACTTAAATGGGGAGAAAAAAACCCACACAAATATATTCTGAACTCGAATCTCTAGCTCTAGCAAGGCCATTTCCTGCTCCTGCATTGCCCCCTGCTGGGATGCTCCATCACCTGCACCTGTGCCTCCTGTTCCTCCAGCTGCTGCTTAGTCTAGGCCACCTGAAGCTGATTGGCCAGGTCACCCTGTGCTCAGAGGGTGTTGACCTAGATGTCATACTTGGCCTTCTTCAGCTAGTTGTCCCTCTGCAACTTGGCCACCTCAATCTCACGCAAATACTGAGCAGACACATTTTTCTGCCTGGTTTGGCCTTTGGACCCCAGTATCTCTTCACCTCCCTTCCTCAATCTGAGCATCTTTCTGGACTTGAGTTGTTCGAGTTTTCACTGAGGAGTGCAAATATCTGATCATCATGAATGTCCTTCAGGGTGTAGCTAACCACACTGATAAGTCTTACAGAATTCACAAAAAAATGGTTGTTGTTATTACAATAAAAAATTTAAAATCTTATTCTTCTCATTAAAAGGTCTGTGTTCCAGTGAATAAATCCCCCTTTAAACATGTTTCTTAGTTTTTCTATTACCCTGAAACTGAAACAACTTAATTTAACTGATTTCAAATTTTTCCATTCATATGTTTTTCTTTTTAATTCAGTCAAGGTGATTTTTGTATGATAGTTCAGCATATTACTGTTTAATTTAGTGAACTGAATACTCTTTATACTTCTTTTGAGGTGTTCAATTATGTTATTATATTTTGGACATTCTGTGTGATAGATAAACAGCCACATTTTTAGTCTTCTTTATTTCAATTTAGTATATGAGAAAAACCTTCCCCAATAACACGATCAACCCTTCATTTTCTCTCTACACCTTGATATAAAATAACCACACATTCCAGAATGAAGAGCCTCCTGTTCCTCCTCTCTGCACTCATCTTGTACAGAGAAAAGCTATAATTTCTGACAATGTATAATAGTAGATTTGAAGGGGCCAGGATAGGTCATTAATTGATAACTACAATGAGCTTTTGTACATAAGTAACACAACTTGATAAAAATGTGGGAGTGAACTACTCCGAACTAGAACACAGAAGTCAAAAAGTACATGAAATTAGTCAATGAGAAAGAAAGAGTATTCTTTTAAGTTTATTGATCTCATATGTAGAGGCTACACTATATATCTTAGAAATAGTACTTCAGAAGTAATTAATATAAAATATTGTTCTCTTGTTCATAATTATTTTTGAGGTTTAGAAATTTTTCCTTGGAACAATAAGTGGTGAGATGTCAACAGATACATTTTCTATGCAACATTTTTATCCACTAACTATATCAGAAATACATAATTTATATATATATATATATATATATATTACAGTATCTGCTGAAGTGGCCTATATTACTAAAACAAACAGACAAAAACCATGATTAAGTTCTACAAGTCTAGAATGAAATACTAAGATGTAATATGTAATTGACTTTCCTATATATATATTTACTAATGGAACAATTTTTGGTAATTAATTAAAATGATGAAAGCCCTTAAGGGCATTTATTTAAATCAAGAAATTTAAAGTGTATTACTGTATTATGATTTCTCTGGTCTCTGTTATATGAATGTCTATAGATTAAATAACCTGACCATTTAATAAGTATTATTTTGCCTTTTTAGTGACACGTAAAATAGCCACATGTGCTATTTGCTAACACAGAGATGACGCTAATCTGAATAAGTACCCACAAAGATAGCCAGGAACAGAATTCAGGCAAACAAAATTTATCTCCCTATGATAATAATTATGCTATCATAATTTGGAATAGCCCAAGGCCACTTTTTGATAAGATGCTGAAATAATTCACTTAAGAATTTCCAAATTAGCCTACAAATCAACTTTTAACAAAAAACCTGCCATCATAATGGATCAGATAATAGCCCACACTGGGACTTTTGTATGCCCCACTTTCAGTCAGAACACATGGATTAAACTTTTCCTGTTGCAAGGAAGATGCTGTGAATTTAATTAAGGACCAGGGTATTACAACACAGCAATGTGTTTCAATTCTAATCTAATATGATTTACTTCCAAGAAAAGCTGGACATTTGGTCTAGTGGTTGATTAGATTGGATCAAGTGGGAAGGTATTTTCATTACTCATTGTTTGATTTGCCTCCTTTCTTGGTGGTCAAAAAGGAATAACTGTAATATTAATGATAATAAGTAATAATAATACAATATGGCTACCTTAGAAAAAATAATTTAGAATGTATTTCAATATTGTTCTTATGTTTTACACAGTGAGAAACTAAAAATAAAATGCATTAGAGACAATGATATTTGAAATAAATAAGAAAAAATAAGAATATATCATTATCTCTTATTAAGAATCAAATGCTAGAATTAAGATAATTAGAATATAAACCTTTATATTTAATAAGACTTTTAGGTAAAATATTCCTGTGAATAATGTTTTCTAATTGAAATAATGTGTATAATATATATTATTATTAGGGAAATCTATATTTACAATCACATAAGATAAAAAATTTATTGCCATTCTTTGAATAGCAGCAACTCAGGTTTTTTTTTAAATCTAAACATTTTGCTGTTACATATTTTCATCAGAAAAAAAAAACTACAGAAAAAAACTAAAAAACAAAACCCAAAGTACATGCACAAAAAAGCCCACCTCAGTTGTTTACTTTTATTATGCACCATGCATTGCGTCATTAATAATCATCTAATGCTTGGCCGGGCAGCCAGGTTGGTCAAAAATTTAAACATATACTTTCAGTATGTGGATGCTTTTAGACTCAGTGAAAGACACATTTTTTTACAAGAATGATTTAATGGGAAAATAAGATTTCTGTGTCCACTTTTTTCCTATTTTTTTTTCAATTTAACATGTGTATCTATAACCTATACAGTTTATGTTGTTACATATTTATTTTATACATAAGTATGCTATTGAGCTCTAACAAGAGATTCTAATGACTTCTAATTTCCTCTACATGAAAAAAGTCTAATAAACTATGCTTTGAAATATTTCCCAGTTTCGTGAAATAAAGTTTCTGAAAGCCAATCAGTGCTTCTACCTAAAATAACTAGAAAAGCCAACAAAATACACATCTTACCTGTTTGAAGGAGACAGAAAGCTAACAGTGCAGATCAAAATGAGAGGTGCAAAGGCATAGAGCAGGAGAAATCTTGGAATAGTGACCTGGGTGCTATAGCTGCTTCTACTCTAAGAGAATTTCCTAATTCTGATTAAAGCAGGAGGTTGAAGATCCAGATCATAGCCCAGAGAGTAGTACTGTGACTGGACAAAGATGCCACAAGAATTTCTGGTGAAGATGGGGATTTCAAAGACATAACTACTTCTCTCTTAATACATTTGCTAAAGCCTAAAGTTGCTTGAAATCATGACTAAAATCATTAGCAAAATGTCACTGACAAGCAAACAGGATATTTTTGAAAGCTTCATTAGGCATATACTAGAGTTAAAAAAACCACTAGAGCAATGGTCCACAAAATATAAGAGGATTATAGTTGAAAACCCTGGAAACCCAAAGACAAATCAAAGGTAAACCTAGATTTATAAGGACTCAAGTCAAGACAACCCATAATTAATGAGACTAGTAACCACTCTACTTTCCTAAAAGAAGGAAATGTTAATAATTTCCAAAGGAAGATAACAGTATCTGAAAAGATACAGAAACAACATGGACCATTTGACTGGAAATGAAAGACAAAAAAAAATAGAATTATACCCACAGATGATTCAAGTATTGAGGTTACCTAACAAGGACCTAGAATAATTCTGATTAATAAGTTCTAGAATATATAAAAATATGAAAAATGGAAAAATGCATAGAGAATTTAACAGGAAACTATAAAGTGAATTTTTAAAAATCTAGATGTTCTAGAACATACAAAATCCAGAATTCTAAAATGAATTTAATAGTAGACTATATACAGCAAAAAATAGAGAGACAGAGTGAATTGTAAGATAAGTCAATTGAAAGTGTCCAAATGGAAGCACAGAAAATAGAAAAAGAAAGAGAGACAGAGACCATTTTTTTGCAGAATATAATCTACTACTCTTCAGCTAAATTTCTGTTAACAGGTGTTTTATTTCCTCATCCAACTCTCAATTTAACTGATACTTGGGGGTAATAAGGCATCTCCTAGATCTGTACAACAGTTTTGTTTTTTGTCCAATTGCCTCCAGTGGAATGACTATATTAATATAAAGACATAACCCCATGAATTGCTTTGAGGCACAATACTTTGTTCTAAACACTTACTTCTTTTGTTAGGTGTTATTTTGATCAGAGGATAAGCAGCATCTGATGTAGAGCTGTATTTTCTCAGGATCCATTTGCAGCCACTTCAGGCTACTGTTAACTATTTCCTGATTCATCTTTACATCATTTCTTTATTATTTCTGAACAGCATTTTACTGCATCAGCATCTTTAGTTGTGGCCATGCCCACAAACATATAGCCCAAGAACCACTGTGCCTTCTCATTTCATATATCCAAATAGCGACCTCCAAGGATCAGTAGGAAATCCACCTTTGAATTCTAAACCCCAACTGAATAAGCAACAGTTTTTTTTTTTTTTTTTTCTTTCCTGGGATTGGAAGAAGCTACATGATCAAATTTAATTCCCCTCACATATTCTGCACAGTAATTTCTGTGATTGGATTCCCTTTGGAGTGTTGTTTTAATTTATCCAACTAAGGAGGGTTCATTTGCTTGGCCATAAGAAAGAATTCTTTGGTCATGTCACATGCTCTTAAATATTCAAATATCACCTCCTGGGGACAAGATTTAAGTTTTCCTGTAAAGCCACATATACTTCCTTAATTCTGCCTATTCAAAGTTTTATTCTTCAACTTCTGTAGTCAAATGGTGGTAAATTACCAATTTAAATATGGAAATGAGATTTGGAAGCTTCCATTGTAAAACTATCTTGCTTTGTTTAATAAACATAAGTTTTAGACCATTCCGCCAACAAGATAATGAAGTTCTCTGAGGTTCTATTGGTTCCAAAAGGCAAGCTACAACCACCTCATGGATAAAATATGTCCCCCTAAAATCATCATTAATGACATATTTGTGTATTAATATAATATATCCCTAATTGTGTTGCTTGCACTGCAATTGTCTGCAAGTCTCTCAAAAACCCTTTTTTGCTCTGAAACTTTCACAGATTCAGATTTCTTTCTGGTAACTTTTGTATAGATGTTAATAAGATCCTCATGTGATATATATGTGTCTACCAAAATCCAAAAAGTCTCCTATAGTGTTGTAGCACTTTATTGTTAGAAGAATGAAGTAAAAGAGTTTGTACACTGTACTGTTTATGGAATGTCTTCTGTGACCCATGCTCAAGCTATTCCTAATAATTTAACAAATTGATCTGGTCCTGTATTTTAGACGGTATAATTAACCATTAGTCATGTATCCCACTGCATATTGTACATATGTTATAACAATTAGTCATATACTTTATTCTATTTCCCAAAATTTCTTGGCTATCTTTTCTGAAAAAGGTAATGATATATTATAATCAATGTAGTGAATCAACTTACTTTTGATGGCAATCAAGTCTATACCTCATTTCATCAGGTCATTAACAGTATACTGGAAAATTCAGACACCCTATGAGATGAGCAGTGAATAATCTCCTCTGATGTTTCCACCAAAAATCAATCAATCAATCAAGAGATAAAGTAAAAAAGTAATGAAAGAAAGAAAGAAAGAGAGAGAGGGGGACAGACAGGACAAAGCAAGAAAAGAAAGGAAAAAAAATTAAAAGGAATATGTGCTTGGCTTTCTTCAAAATTGAGATAGAACATAAAAGGAAACCTTAGCCAACTCTACAACATCCTAACAGTCAATTTTACAATTTAGCTTGTCATCATAGCAGGCAGCAGATGCTATTAGAGAAACTATGTAATTCAAGTCATAAGAGTGAGCATTTACTTTTCAGGAACTATCTAGTTTTCATAGAGGGCAGTGGGAACTCTTGTAAGTGGAGATATTTTGAATCTAGTATGCCTACTTCTGCTATTCTTCTTTGAATACAAAATTTCTGCTTTCAAAAATTCCAAAAAGTTTTTATTTAGCACAATAATAAAACAAAGTTTAGACTTGCCCAATATCCAACTATAAGTATTCAATGATGATTTATTGCATTTATGGTCTCATTCATTCCAATTATGTCTTCTGGTACTGGTGACGTTACCACACCATGGTACAGGATAATCTATATTTTCACCATAACATTGGTAATGGCTGCCATAGTATGAATTTACATTCCAGGTTTCAGTTTTAACCATCTGATCATATCCTCTTGTCTTCCAGTATATGGTGTATCAATATCTATTCCCACAAAAAGTTTTCTTCTCTACCCAGCCTGTTTAACTTTAATTATAGTGTACAATCTTGGAGCCCTTGTTGGAGATTTAATGAAATTATATTGATCCTCAAATCATATCATTTATCCTCTATTACTACCACATTGAAAGATTAAGTTTCTTCAGTACCCTGTTCTGATATCTTGGTGGGGTGTGTGTGTGTGTGTGTGTGTGTGTGTGTGTGTGTGTGTGTGTTTCTCCTTTAGTGTGCTTGAATTTAAACGTATCTGAGATGAGATAAAGGGAACATATTTGGCAGGTTCTTTTAGCTTCTGTGTTGCCTGCCAGGGGTTGGTTTTTCTCCATCCAGATGGCAATAATGTGCCACTAGCTTTTTGTAGAAATCACATCAATCTCCTCCTTTTTAATTATTTCATTATTGATTAAATATATATTGCCCCTCAATTTAGCATTCTTATTTCCATTATCATTATTTTTGCAGCAACCATTCTCCTTTTAAATGACTGAAACATCATTAATACCCTTAAAGACCATGTTTTCATAGTAAATAGCAGGTTTGCCCAGGTTCTAGTATGGTCTCTTGCTCTCTTAAAAGGAGAGTTGAATAAAGGTCCATGCGTGGGGTGATGGTTACTGATACCATAGCTTCTACCACTGGTTAAATCAGAGGCATATCATTTGTCTTGCCTCATTACTCATCACTGCACATTCCATCTTATGTAATTGGTAGCCACAACTGCGTTACTATTGTGACAAATTACCAAAACTTAGTGTCTTAAAAATATGCTTATTATCTTACAGTTTTGAAGTCAGAAAAGCAAAATGGGGCTTATTTGGCCAAATTCAAGATATCAGTAGAGCTATACAGTAAGTCCCCTACATACGAACGTTCAAGTTGTGAACTTGCAAAGATGTGAACATGAGTTCATATGTCCAACCACATAAGTTAGTTCACATGTCTGGTGTACTTGTCACGTGTGTGCATCCTGTACAAGTCATTGTGCTTTTGTGTACTTTACTGTACTGTATAGAGTACAGTAATACAGTATCTTTATTTCAAGCCCAGGAAGTCTGGAAGCAGGCATAAAAGCAGCGGTGATATAGCTGATACTGCTAAGAAGCGCCAAGTAGTGATGATGGAAACAAAAGTGAAAATAATTGAGAAAGTGGAGCCATGCAAAAAGATAGCTTGCCCTCTGTCTCCTGTTGCTGATGATCCTTCAGCTCTACTATCTCCCACCTCCTCTCCCTCCTCCAGTCAGTAACTCTTCTCTCCTGCTCACTCGATGCCAATCCCTGTATGCCAGTTGTTGTACTGTACTACTGTATTTTTCAAGGTACTGTACTGTAAGATTATAAATGTTTTCTTTATTTTTTGCATTTGTTTTTTATGTATTATTTGTGTGAAAAGTATTATAAACCTATTACAGTACAGTACTATTTAGCCAATTATTTTAGTTGGGTACCTAGGCTAACTTTGCTGGACTTATGAACTTACAAACGTGCTCTCGGAATGGAACTCATTCGTATGTAGGGGACTTACTGTATTCCTTCAGGAAGATCTAGGGGAGAATCTATTTACTTCCCTTTTCTAGCACTGGAAGCTGCCTGCATTCCTTAGCTCATGGCCACTTCACTCCAATTGACAGCTTCTTATATCATCATATTTCTTTCTCTGATTCTTATCCCCCTGCCTTCCTCTAATAAAAACCCTTGTGATGACATTATTTCCACTCAGATAATTCAGGAAAATCTCAAGGTTCTTAACTTAATCTGCAGATGCTTTTGCCATACAAGGTAACATATCCACAGATATAGGAAACTATAGAAAAGGCATCTTGTGGGGGAGGAATGTTATTCTTCTTGTCACAGTTTCAAATATGTCTCAACATTCTCTTTGTTTGATTTTGTTTACTTTGCCTTCCATGTCAGTGGATGTATTACCACTTAAGAGATTGGCAACACCAAAAAATAATATCTCAGAGCCATTTTCTACTTTCTATGCCCCCCTTTATTTACAATCTACCTGCAATGCCCATTCTGCTTTTTAAGGAGCAGTGGTCATAGGTTTGGATGGGCAATCAGATTCATGAGAGTAAATAGGCTTCTCTCCATATCAAGTGTACTTAGCTAAAAGCTAAGAGTATCAATATTCTCTGAGGGTGAGGTAACCAACATAGAATAGCTAAAGTCTAAGACCTATAGTCACTATTTCCAAAGGTCCAGATATCCTACAGTCTAGATGTGTGTAATTATGAGAGATTAACATAACTTGAGGAAGAGGTCTGCTCAAAGAAGCCATGGTTTCCTTTCAGTGATTTTCCTTAGCAGCTCACATTATTCCCTCAAGGCTATGTTACTAGCTAGGTGCAAAATTCTCAAGGGATACATAATAACATCCATTTTCTAGTGCAGCTGCATCTAACCATATCCAGTTATTCATTACTTGATAAACAACATTGACATTGAGATACAGATGCTAATTCAGTACATAGCCCTGGGCTGGATTCTCATTTATCATTGAGCCAATACAATCAAATTCCTAATAGTTCCCTGAGGTGATGTTTTAAGGTAGATTTAATCAAGAATTGACTCCTCAGGTACCCTTGATGCTGGAGTAAAGACTACCAAAACAGTTATGCCTTTCCCTTCTAGTATCTTTCAGCAGATTTTGGAAACGTGTGTTCATTATCATTTCAAATATTGGCTTTCTGTATTCTCTCTCCTCACATTCTTGAATTTCAATTACCCATGTTTTAGACTTTCACTGATTTCCACAATTCTCTAGTGTCCTCTCTCTTCTCTCTCCCATCTTACATGTTTTACATTAAAAAATATTTTAAATATTTTATTGAAGTTAGTTGATTTACAATGTTGTGTTAGTTTCTGCTGTACAGCAAGGTGATTCAGATATAGATATATATTTATTTATTTATTTATTGTTTTTCATATTCTTTTCCATTATGGTTTATCACAAGATATTGAATATATTTCCCTGTGCTACACAGTAGGACCCTGTTGTTTATCTATCCTATATATACTAGTTTGGATCTGCTAAGCCCAAACTCCCACTCCATCCTTCCCCCACAACCCCTTATAAGTTCTACTTTTGCTGTTACTGACACTCCTTTCATTGAGAGGTGGGGTCTATATCCCCCTCAGCTGAATCTGAGGTTGACCTTGTGGATTGCTTAGCACAGCAGTCCCCATCTTTTTTGGCACCAGGGACCGGTTTTGTGGAAGACAATTTTTCCACGGACTGGGGACAGGTGTTTCAGGTGGTAATGCTAGCGATGGGGCGTATGGTTCAGGCGGTAACGGGAGCGATGGGGGGAATGGTTCAGGTGGTAATGGCAGCAATGGGGAAGAGCAGATGAAACTTTGCTTGCTCACCCGCTTGCTGCTCCTCTCCTGCTGTGTGGCCTGGCTCCTAACAGGCCGTTGACCACTACTTGTCTTCAGCCCTGGTGGTTGGTGACCAACCTGGTTTAGACACTTGGAGTATGGCCAAAGGGATACTCTGTGGCTTTTGAGGACAAATCGTAAAAAGTACATAGATTCTACCTTCCTCACTCTAAAGATATTTGTCCTGGGAACCCAACCACCATCCTATGAGGAAGACAACTTGGGGAATCTACATGTATAGGCCCAGGTGGTAAGTTAACAAGGTCCTTCCCACTGTCAGCCAGCATCTTCCTTCAAACATGTGACTTAGAGAGCCTTCAGATTATTTCAGCCTCCAGTCTTGGAGTCTTCCCTCTCAGGCCTCAGATTTAATGGAGCAGTGATAAATGATCTCCATTATGGCCTTTCTGAATTCTTAACCAGTTTTATTCGGGTGCATAATAGATAATGGTTTTATGCTGAAATTTGCTCACAATCTTGAGGTAAACTTTGAAGTAATTTGCTACACAGCCATAGTAACTAGAATAGGAGATGGTAAGAGAATGAAGGGCTGGCTGCCTCATCTGGGTGAATGTGTACTTCATCTGAATGTGAGTGAATAGCAAATTCTTTGAAAACGTGTCATAAGTGTTGATGGGAGTGGGGGCCTGTGTTGAGGGAATCATGGGATGATAAAATTTTCTCTGTCTCCTACATCACAAAATGTTTGCCATTACCTTGACAGATACAATTAAACCAGGAGAGGGACTGCACTTATTAACCAGCAGAAGAAGACTTTTTCTCAGGACACTATTTTAATTTCTCAGAATAAAACAAGAGTAGGCTGAAGAGTGACCTTTCTTCAGAGCTTAAATTAGAATTGATGATACGTGCACCCAACTTCCTAGTGGTAAAGGCAATCACATTATATTTTAATTTCCTAATACTACTCCTTCCAGAGGCAAAACCAAAAAGAAAACTCTGGTAGGTCTATTCCTGAAACTTACCCTGTGGATAGCCAGTACAGATGGCTTAATCAGAGACTCTCATTCAGAACGCCAAGTCTGTATAATGATAGGTAAAAAATAGAAAATTAGGGGAAGTTGTCACAGAAAGTACGGAAGCCCATAAATGGAGAATGATGCTGAGAAATATACTATCACTCTCTTCAAAGAGCTCATATAAGAATAAGAGAATATTCAGAGTTGTTTCTCTCAGTTTTGATGCCAATTCATGGCCAGTTCTCAAAGACACCCCTGATTTGTTATCCTTTTAGAAGAATTGAATGGATTCAAGTTATGAAATTTACCCAACAAGTATACTTTGATGATCTGAAGGAAAGACATCAATCTGTGTCCAGCGATATTCCGCTTGAATATAGCAGTGTAGAAATTTTCACTTAGGTTACATTTTTATTATTTTTATAATATTGGTTCTTATTCAGCCTGGAGATAAATTTTCCCTCTAAGCTTGACTGGATTTACTCCGACTGGTAGATGACATCTGATGCATGTGTTGCTGTGAATCAGAATGACATTCTGTTCAGACAATTTTATAGGTATGAAGGACAACACATTTTCTGGGGGACATAATTCTAATAGGCAAATACATTATACTTAAATTGCGTCAATGCCACAAGTATTCAATGGACACAGAACTTGTAGAGGCTTAATCAACACAGGCCCTGATACATAAGAGGGCCTTACGGATCTTGGGAATTAGGCTGAATATGTGGATCCGAAGGACAATTTATTATCTAGAGGTTTGAACACAATGAAGAGGACAAGGTAAGTCCAGGAAGGAGACCTTAATGTCATTCACTTCTAGAAAATTGAACATGTTTGGTAGTTAACCTAGTAAGCTGATAAAGCTAAATGCAACTATTTCAAATTTAATAAGACATTAATCTCATTGAAAATCTTGGAGAGGGTGTATATCTTCATTAAAAAATATTTTTTTAACAAGCATGTTTACTTTAAAAGATATGGCTGGGAGGGCTGGAGGCTCAAGATAATGAGGTCAATGTTGGGGAATCCTATGGTCTTATCTATCATTAGATAATGCAAAATCATCACTACCATTGTTTTATTTACTGCTACATCTTCTTGGCCACTGTGCCTGGAACTTCTATTTTCTCTGGTAAAATTATTTGGAACAGTCAGATTAAGGAACAACATGTTGACTCCATTTAATGTAGGTGGGTGACTTTGGAAACATGCATCAAAGAAAATATTGTCTTTGTAGCTTGGTTATAGTTATATCCCAGATAAGATGGAACTTAGAATTTACAAAGCAGTGATCTCTAAGGTTTAAAGTTAGGAAAAATAGAGTATATGGCAAAGAATATTTTTGCTTAGTTTTTTCTCCAAGAAGAAATAAAACAATGACATTAATAGTAAATAATATGTGGTATGTTAATCATTATATTAATACTTATTCAACAGCTCTATAGGGTAACAAAATTATTTATTGTCCAAATGCATAGTCAAATAAGAATATAAGTCTAGAGAAAATGATCCTCCAGAAAAACATATATTTTAAATAATTCACTTAAAATTCAAACTGATATATTATACCCGGAGACTAATAATAGAAGGAGGAAGAAATAAATTTAGCTTTGGGAAAGTAACATACAGTTAAATGCTTCTATCAACATCTGTAGAAATTTGCAAATAATAGTAGGTAAAATTTTATGAAAAATAGACCAGCTAGTAAAAGAATATCAGAAATCTCATCAGGGATATCTTTAATGTGTTTGAGGCTAAAATTCTAATTTTGTAGACTTTTTTTACTTTAAGCATTGTTTTTAACTGTCTGGATAAGCTATAGCAAGGATAGCAAGGATTGGGGTGGAGGTAAACTGGAAAAAATGGATTAAAAGAAGGTTCTAAGATCTTTATTCTAGTTTCAGATGCGAGAAGATTTTGTCCATGTTTGTATACATTGTATAGCCTTTACTCATGGAATTACTCAGTGTTGACCTAAATCTACTTTATCCAAGACAAGGGAAACTCTGAACAAAGACTGTATGCAAATCCAACCATTGTTAATTCCTTGTTGATATTATTTATTGAGTAATGAGTAACTGGGAAGGATGAGATACAGCTTGCCTGGGGAAAGGAAGAAAGTCACAGTTCCCTGAGTGGGCTATGTGACTAAGCCAAAAGAGCTTTTGTTTAAACATACACTCTGTGCCATTATCATACACGAAATTACTAAAATAATTTGTTAATATCATCAACATCCAGTTCATAATCACAGCTCTTATTATATAAAAAATTGTATGTCTGAATTAGGATACCAGAAAGAAGTCTACATATTAAAATTAAATGATATATATATAAAATCATTTTTATTTTCTAATAATCCCTCTTCTTTTATTTTCCAAAGCTATTAATTGTTGAATAATCAGGCCATTGATATTGTAAAATTCCCCACTTTATTAATAATAGGCCAATTAAAAAGTAAAATGTTTTTTTGAAAGATGTAAACATCCATTATACAATGTATATCTAATGATGTCACAGAGCTTTAAAATACTAAAATTATAAAAAAAGAATCTACTGAATTTTAGTACAGAATGTTTTATAAAGTAGCAATAATGTACTAATAGCCTCTGAGGTGTGTATCGAGGAGCAAAAAGAAGCTCACATGTAAAACTAAGCTACTGAGATTCAACTATTTGCAGTTATTGTAATTACCCAACCAAATAAGAAATAATTGTCAACACTGTCAAAATTTAAAAATATTATATGAATTAATAAGGGAAACATATTACTGTCATTCACAAAGAAAGGATTATTAGTTACTTTTACTGTACAAATTCTGTTTAAATTCAATATAAAAATCAGATGAAAGCAGAGAAATTAGAAGATTTCACATAACATTGGAGGTAATATTTAGAAGATCTGTAGAATTCTAATTATGATAATATAAAATGTCAGCTTCATGCTAAATATTTATATAAATTAGGGGTCCTTCAAGTGTTCTGAAAATATTGAACTTTTCCTTGTATAAAGAAGTAGAAATATTTTAAGAATATAGCTTAGTACCTAACTATTTTATGGACTTTAAATACGGTAGCCATATATTTTATTGTCCAAATCAAGATAAACTATCATTTTATAAAGTTTTATAAGATGACCATACGGTTTGTTATCTAATGATTGATTGTGGAAGGGGATATTCCCTTAGATTTAAGACAAAACTATAAATTATATTCTTAATTTGTTTTTAGTCTTTTAAATTGAGCTAAATTTTCACATTCCTAAATTTTAACAAGAACAATTCAGTGACACTTAATACACCCAAAATGGTGTGTAACTACCATTTCTACCTAATCCCAAAACAGTTTTATCATCTCAAAAGAAAATCCTATACCCATTAAGCATTTGATCACAAGCCCCTTCCTCCAGCCCCCAGATGTCACCATTTGACCATGTGGAAATAGTATGAATTCTTGTAGAAATTATTTCCTAACATAGGAAATGTTTGAAAGAATATTATACATTTAAAATAATTATATGATAACAAGGAAAATAAGAATTTTGCAAACTGTGTAAAAGATACCACACAATGATATGCATTATGATGCTTAACAAGGTGAGAAAACTCTAAGAATTTTGCCTCAGTTTTATAAAAATGCACCATTAGGTAATAAATGATTTAGGTAAGCATCCACATTAACGTATTTGTTATAAAATTATTAATTGGAATATATATGTATATTTATAAATATGCTATAATTTACCAATTGTTTTCATTAATATTCTCTTACTTTATGTCCACAGTAATCATCCGTGGTAGTTGTGACACTTTCATTTTTGATATCAAAAGTTTATTGGGGGACATATCCAAGGACACACATATAGGGGGTGGTGAAATAGGGACTAAATTCTAGATATCCTGCCTTAAATTTAGTGATCTTTGACTATAGTATATTATACTTGGTATGTGCATATGTAGTATATACTTGTGTGTTTTCCAGCAGTTTAAACTGGAAAGTCAAGCTTTATATGCATATTGATGCATATGAAATATGCAAATAACTACAACAAATGCATCAGTACAGGGAGCTCCCTAAGTTATCACCTCACCACTTTGTGAAATACTTGAAAAAAAATGAAAATCTGGGTCATTATTTTGTGTCACAGTGTTATATTTAAGTGTTTCCTTTAAAAATCATATGGAATTTCTGAAAAATAAATTTGAAAAGATTTAACGCTTAGTGGGTATGAAATTGTTAGAATTTATTTCTTAAACATATAATCCAGTAAAAAACATGTCCTTAGAGAAATGACCTTAGGATGGCCAAAGTCCAAAGCAAGAATAGTGTATGTGGATGGGCACTGGAGTGGAATGACCTGGGAAACTGAAAAAATTTTGGGACTCAACAGAGTCATCTATACTTGTCATAATCAATTCCTCTTATTAATTTCATCTCTAAATCTTCTCTCATTCAGATTTCACAATAATACCATTGAAATTGCAACTCTAAAAATCACAAAAGATCTCCATGTTGCTAAGTCCAATAATCAGTTTTAGCCCTTGTGTCCTCATCTTGATTTAACTATTAGCCATATATGAACAGGGTGGCCAGAAGGGTCTTTTTAGAAAACTTAATTATATAATGTAACTTATTGCTTAATTTCTTGCAATGGCTTTACATTTTACTGAGAGTAGTAAACAAAACCATATTAGGCCCTACATAATTTAGCCCATGTTTACCATTCTGGTCTCATTTCCTAATACTTTCTTCCCTTGTTCACTCAATTCCAGACACAGTACACTCTGATTTCCCTTGAATGGAGCAGGCATGCCCTATAAAAAGTGTTGAACTTGGTGAACCCTTAGTCTGGAACACATTTCCCGTATGTATCTGCATGGCTGATCTCTCACTTCCTTCAGTCTTTGCTGGGTTTTAATATTCTCTACAGGACCTTCCCTCCCCAGTCACAGAATTCAAAAGGACACTCTGTTTCTTAACCATCAATATTATGTATTACCTTTTTCAGATGAGTTTTTTTCCATGGTACTTGTCACCGCCTAACATTTTCTGCATTTTACTCACTTGTGTATTGTCTGTCTGTCTGTCTCTGCTAGAATGTGATCATCATGAAAACAAGAATAAGTCTTCAATATGCAGTGCTCTACCCCAGAACTTGTAACTATTTTGACATATAATATGCATCAATTTATGTTAATTAAATAATGAATAAACTGGGCCTGTGCATAAGGAGTGCAGAAAGAAAGAAAACAACATAAAAGCCATCTGCTACAATCATAATCTTGTCTAGAATTGATCCATTGTTCAATGAGAATATTTAATATCTTCTTTTGAATTAATTGCCTAAAAATATAACTAAAAAGTAGTGAATGTTCTTACATGAAAGTGTCTCATAATAAATCATAAAGGTGTTTTAAACAATGACAATGTCAGTAGAAAATCATTAACTTTACTAATGAAAAAATGTAAAACTAGTTTGAATGATTCAGCTTATTTCTTAAGTCTCACAATTTCATAGACATCATGCAGCACAATGTTAAATAAAGAGTAATAACACTTCCACTATATCAAAATAAAAGCAGTAATAATCACAAATATAGAATTTTGGACAATGGCATAAATATATGATTATGGCATTGTCTTCCCTCCTGTTATCTTCTCACACAAAGCTTTAAAAACATATAAAGCTTAAGAGAATTTTTAATATTTTCATTATTCCTATGAAGTCATTTTCAATAATTGACATATAATCAGATTATTATGAATTAATTTTAAATGCATAACTTTTTGTGGGTGAAGTCCTGAGGGTCACATTATCTGGGCGGTCATTTTTGTTACAGTGTAAACTTTCATTTCTTTACTGAATACTTGTATATTCCAGGAACTCCTCTGGGTGCTATGTAAACAGTTATATACAAAATAGTTATGTTTGCTTTTTTTTTTTTTTTTTTTCCAGTCTAAAATTTACAAAGTACTAGAGAAAATAAATTAATGAAGAATAAATATGCAATTATTAGTTGAGACAAAATACACAGAGTGTTATAAAAGAGAAATATGCAGTGATCAAATTATAATTAGTAAGTGAAGAAGGCCTGTCTGTGGCACTCACATATAAGATAAGACCTAAAGGATGAGCCTAATTAGGATGATAAGATATGAAGTGTGTGTAATGCCGGCACAGAATGCCAAATATTTGAAAATAGATTGTCAACAATGATCTTAATGTTTTGGAAAAAATAAAATAGGCCTGAATGAATAAATGGAACTATGTGTATGAACAAATGCATATAAAAGAAGAGTTTGGAGAGGTGGGTAAGTTCTAGATTATGTGAAGTATTATAAGTAGGGACGTGAAAAAACTTATCATTAAAACTCACAGCAATATTGAAAACATAATTAATCACCCTAAATAAATATGCTTGAATCATAAATGTAAACCAAGATTGATCAGGTTAAATAAGAGGTCATTATTTAAATTTTAATTTTTAAAGCAGAAAATTTCTTTTTAGGCTTATATTTAAGGTTTTAGGTTAACTATAGAGATCTAACATCACATGAATAAAAGTATGTCAGCAGACCAGAAGCAAAAATGTAGGAGGCAGAAAAGTTAAGTGGTCTCAGGAAGAATGTAAAAAAAGACAATGACACTTAGGTATTATGAATAGGGCATGCCAGTGGCACAAAAACAGACTGTGATGAGAAGTCATCTATACTTCAAATGAGAAGTATAGAAATTATATTTATATATAATTTTTTATATTTTATATTTATATTCAATGAAATTCCTTTCTCATTATGTCACCACCACCTTCCCTTTCAGATTTTAAGCAAGCAAACCCATGCATTAGATGGAGGATGGGAAACTTGAGCAGCTTTGAAAATCTTGAATACAAAGATCACAAGACTGTAATAACAGTAGTGTTAATGTCTTGCAAATTTTAAATCTAGATATACTGAAATAAAAATAATAAAATCTTTCAAAATATTCTAACATTCCTAGAAATTTCCACAAAATGTTAACGTTCATATGGCATAAATGCATTATAACATGACAAACATTCAGAAAATAAATATGAAATCATTAAAATAGTAATCCCAACAAAAAACTGTCAAAACATATTAACTCATTTGTATTGCTTGTAAGCAAGTATGAATTATCTGGCTTTCAACTAGTACCAACATGAGTCTATCAGACAGTTTTGTTAAGGAAATACAAAATCACCCAAATGTAGTATCACCAAAAAGGAAATCGATAAATTAAATGACTACAAAACTTTTGGAAGGACTGAGTGGGTTCTTGCTAAGCTTTCAGGAATGATATAAGAACAATGCAGAACTGAACCAGTAGGAAACAATTACCTCTGAAGACATAAACGAAACTAAGAGTTCAAGAATACTCACCTTCTTGCTCTCCTCTACCTGACTTGATGTTGTGATATAAAATAGTTATCACAAAGCTGGAATAAGGGTGAAATTCAACTGCTGCTAGCAGGACTTCACCTCAACAGCTTGTGGGCTGAAGAATAAACAATGGATTCATGTTCCTGAAAGATCTGGGCATGGCTTCCCCGGTAAAAAATGTTTATGTGCTTACTAAATTGATTTACTTGTTAAAAGGTCTATTAAGATAAACTCCAATTGATCATGGGCATATCAACCTTTTTATATATTGCTGGATTTGATTTAACCAATATTTATTATGACTTTTTGGGTCTATGTTCGTGAAAGATATTTGTGTGTTTGTGTGTGCCTCTGTGTGCGAGCGTGTGTGTGTTTCTTGTAATGTCGGTATCCCATTTTTGTATTTGATAACACATCTTTCCTGTAGTAAACTGTTAAGAACCACTTCTGTTTTCTGAAAGTATGTGTATATATTACAGTGGTGTTATTTATTATTAAAGAGTTTGGGGCTTCCCTGGTGGCGCAGTGGTTGAGAGCCCGCCTGCCGATGCAGGGGACACGGGTTCGTGCCCCGGTCCGGGAAGATCCCACATGCCGTGGAGCGGCTGAGCCCGTGAGCCATGGCCGCTGAGCCTGCGCGTCCGGAGCCTGCGCGTCCGGAGCCTGTGCTACGCAACGGAAGTTTGATAGAGTTTTTCCAGTGAAATCATTCATGCCTCAAGATTTATTTGGGGAAAAGATTTTTAATCAAAAATTATTTTCTAATTGTAAATAATACTGTTTGGATTTTTATTTCTTCTTTCTGTTTTGGTAAGGCAAATTATTTTATAATAGTTTCCACTTAATTTTTAAAGTTTATGTTGTTAGGCAATGTAATATTAATTTTTCTTTTTCCTACGTTTTCTGAATTAGTATTGCTCGGGGTATAGTCTTCAATTTTATTAATATTTTTAAAGACCAAACTTTTGACTTTAACTTTCTGAAATATTTGTCCTTGTTCTATATGATTGCTTTTTTTCTCATCACTCCCTTCTTTTCACTTTCTGTAGCTTTAATATGCTCTTTTATTTTCCTAGTGTATTAATTTTGAGGCTTAGAAAAATGATGTTATATAGTTCTTATTTCTAATGTGGACATTTAAAGCTATAAATTTCCATCTAAGCACTGCACTGTCTTCATCCCACACATGTTAATATGTTGTGGGTTTATTAATATTTGGTTTGAAATATCTTTCAAGTTCTTTGACTTCTGGGTTCTTAGAAGTATCATGCTTAATTTTCAAATATTTGATAATTTTCTAGGTGTATGCTTTTTGTTGATTATAATTTAATGTAATTATAATAAGAGAACATATTTGGTATATTTATAACCCTCTGAAATTTATTGTGGGTGTCTTATGGACCAAAATTTGTGTTTTACCTTGGTAAACATACTTTGCACACTTCAAGTAATGTGTATTCTTGTGTTGTTAGGTGTGTTAAATATATATCAATGATTGGATTTGATTGATAGTATTGTCCAAATATTTAACATCTTTAATGATTTTCTGTCTGTGGTTTTCTTAATTACTGGAAGAGTATTCAAACATTGATAGGATTTATATGGGCTTTCACCATGTTATTATTTCAATGTTTCTGTATGTTTAAAATACTTTGTAATGAAATATCTGAGTAAAAAGGAAAACTTCAGTTCTAAAAATGTTTAACTTTGTTAATGTACAACTTCATTGAGCACTGACCTCTTTTAAAATAGCAAAATGATTTTTAAAATAAACAAAACCAGCAGCATATACCAAAAAAAGATAAAGCCAAAAAAGAAAAGTAAAACATTGGGCTGGCGGTATCTGGGGTATCTTCAAATCATTAGCAGGAGATCACCAACAGATGATTTGGAGATGACTTCTAAGATAATTCTGTGAAACCTCTGTAATAGCACTACACAATAATAAATTCTTTAATGATGGAAATGTTCTATATGCTACCAAATATGTTAGCCATCAGCTACATGTGACTGTGTAATGTAGCTGGTAGAGCTCAAGAACTGAATTTTTAATTTGACTTCATTTAATTAATTGATATTTAAACTTAAATAACCACAAGTGGCTAATGGTTATCTTATTTGACAGAAGAGTTCTATAGCTTTTATTAACTTTCTGTTTAAAACAAATGCACAAAATAATAGAAGTAATTTAGATATTTTATTGGCTAGCTATTCCTTTGTATTTAAGTAATGAACAGGTGATCACAGAAGCACAATCTGGTTATTTTTTGCATGTCTGTTTATATATTTGCATATACACCTTATGAATATATATACATGTGCATTCACTTTATATAGAGAATGAAATCCATAGCTCTATTCATAGTGAGCAATTTTTTAAAATCATTACTATTTATGAATTTCAATTATTCCACATATATTAGCTGAAGTAAAAATTTGTAAGTAATGTGTTTACTTCAAAACATTATCATTTACATGTCTATTACAACGATGAGAAACATTGTTTCTTCTAATTATCTAAAGCTCTCAAATAGGCTTAAATCTTATGTGATAAAGATTAAAAAATAAAACCTATGTAATTGATTTACATAATTTAATATGTGATTTTCAATGGGAAGTGTGCATATGGGTGAATCTTTGAGCTCCCATTACTAAGATACCATCTTGAATACCATTAACTGCAACGTTAAATTTTCATTAACGTGTTTAGAGTTTGAAGAACATGAGTATAGCATTTTAATAGATTTTTATATAAAAAATAATAAAAATTTGTAACCTGTATAATATATTGGAATACAAATAGAGATTTAAAATGGTGAAATTATGTGACTATCAACTAATTTTCCCTATCTTTCTGAGTAAAAAAAATGATTATACTTGAAATATTTTTATAGCTAAAATTGGGTGGAATAATAGTATTTTAAGATGGTGAATCAATATATTCTTTCTGAAAAAAAAATTATATTTAACTTTGTTTTGTAAATCGCAACACCTTAATACCTCGAAGTGCTTTCTTTTTTTGAAGAGAGAGTATTTAATAATGTGTTCAGATTTTTCATCAATTTTTTTATACATAAGAAAAGATTTCTAGAAGTTAATGAACTGTAAACTACAAGGCCCTTCACAGCATGAGCCACTTCTAAGCTCTGTACAGAATTTTGTATTAGAAATTCGATATTCCTTTTCTTAAATAGAACATGCAGATACTATAATCTCCAGTTCCAAAAACACTAGTATAGAAACTGAGGAATAAATGATTAATAATTCACCTTTCTTAAGAACTGGAAAAAGATGTCTGAAATATCCACTATCAGTTCTCATCATCAGGTTCAAAGACATCCAATTGGTTTGTTTAATTTAAAGCAACAGTCGCATTACTTTTGTTTAATTATAAAGATTGATAACTAGAGATAAAGGTTTAAATATAAAGGTGAGATATTACCTTCTTCTCCAGACCTCTCTTTTTCCCCATCCTGTTTTTTTTTTTTTTTCTTCTGGTGGAAATTTCAGGCTAGCACAAAAACACTCTGACACTTGTTAGAAAGAACACTGGCAAGGTGAAATTGATTTGTCATTTCTTCTTAGAAGATAATCAATAGCTTATGAGAATTCTACGCTTGTAGTTCTATAGAAAAATCAATTTCAGATATAAATCACTGAACATTACAAATATATTACCATCCCAAAATGAAACACTATCATTACCAAATTTAAATTTAAAAGTTCAAATATGTTAAATGTTGCAATGATTTTGCAAATAGTGTATTCTTTTAGTATTGAAAATTGTATGGCTGGTTAGTTTTTGCATGTCTGTTTATGTATTTGCATATACACCTTATGAATATATATACATGTGCATTTACTTTATATAGAGAATGAAACCCATAGCTCTATTCATTGTGAGCAATTTTATAAAGTGTACTAGCTGGACAAGTAGATTAGTAAGGAGGAAAATAAAAGGGAAATGCAGAATCTGCTGAAGATTTTTTTTTTTTTGTATAGAGTTAGGAATAAAATGTGTATAATTTGAAAAATGTATCTGCGATTTATCTGTTAAATTCAAATGATTCAGCTAAATGAGAGAAACTCTTATTTTGAAAATGCACTGTGGTAACTGGAGTTCACTGATGTGTATTTTCAATTGAAGGAGGTAGATGTACACTGGTCATTATGACTTTCATCTCAGAAGCATTTTAGTCTAATGTTTGTAAAGCCAAAGAAATATTGCACATTTTGTACCTTTCAAGTATTGCACTGTGGATAGCAGGTCACTCACAACAGCATTTTTAATTTGACAGGGGATTACAAAAACATTTGGTTCTCTTTAACTGTTGTCACAGCCATCTATTACATTAAGAACAAGCTGATTTTAATATTAGTCAAATTAAAAAGCATTGTGTCATGCTAACCTTGGGCATTCATTTACATAATTGGCTTTCTGCTTGCTGTGTATTATGTGACACCCTCATTTGATTACTGTTCATTTTTCTGAAACTCTGAAGCAGCATCTAACGTAAACTGCATATTAATATTTCATTTTCATCAGGCCTTACTTTATATAGTCAAGCTGCAGCAGATGCTACCTTTTAAGCTTGTTATAAGTCACTAGTTCCAGAGTTTTCAAGGAGACAAAATTCAAGTCATTGTTCCACAGTAGAACAATAAACTCCACAAGTTTAATTTAAGCAGGTAAAGGATTTTCTTGCTGGAGTTGGCCTTCAGGAAATTTCTGAAGCTTGGATAAGAAAAAATGTAATGTTTATTGGTGCCTATTTAGTCAACCAAAAAATGAAATGAAATCTTAGAGCCTTATAAAAAACGTTTAATCATTTTCTTAGATCCACAGGTTATCTGTGGCTCTGCTGGGTTAAGTGCCAGGTTACAGGTCAGGTTCAAGTCCACTCTACCTCTCTCTCACTCTTGGATCCAGATTGATAAAGTTAGTTCTTAGGCATGTTCTCCTCATGGAGGGCAGACATGTAAGAGTGGAAGCCAAACTTCTCGCACATTTAAAGCCTCTACTCAAAACATAATTGTCATTGCCATTCACATCCATTGACAAAATACTCATGATCAGGATGGACATCAATGGTCCAACAAAATGTAGAATTTTCATTGACAATAGAAGATATAACCTATCCCAATCCTTCAAGAAAAAGATCCAATATATTAGGTAATCCGTACATGGAGTGTTACTTGATTCTCATAGCAAACTTGTTAGGCAGACTTTTTGTTTCTTTTGTGGATTATGAAAGCAAAGTACACCAATGTTAAGAGAGGACATTTATAAGGTTGAGCTGTTTACTGAGCCAGGAATGGAATGTAGAGCTATTTAATCCAAAAGCTCTTTAGGAATATATCCCAGATAGGCTTTCTTCCATCTACTCTACTCAATACATCTCCATCTCTAATTTTATGAACTCAACTTTTAAAGATTGAAACTCTACAAAAAAATCATCTGTTTTTTTGCTGGGGGTTGGGGGGTTATTTCCTTTCTTTTGTTTCCACAACCTAGCACACATCTTTCTCCACCATAGAAATTTATGTTCCTGAATATGTTTATAGTAGCATCTTGTTAATTTAGATCCAGGAGAACTCAAAAATGTAGCCTGAAGTTTTGCTCTCCTATACTGTCTCTGCATAACTAATTGGGGATATAGACCTAAAAAGAGAAAAGAAGAAAACACTATAGCAAGTCTATGTGAAAGAGATGTGGAATAAAATGAGGATTTCCTACAACATTCAAATGTCAAATTGTCTATAAATCTATTTGTCAAATACCAGGTCCCAAGATCAGCAACAAAGGATTGTAATGCTTATACATTTGTTTGATTTACATATGCCAAGAGAAAGTCATTTATCTTGGGGAATGGCTGAGAAGCTCTTGGTAGACAGGAAGCTCAGTGTAGGAGAACCCCTAATTCTACGAACCTGCTAGAGAATAAAAGCTTCAGTTCTGTATATATGTCTTGAATTCTCATTGTCCAACCTAAACCCCACTTTTTAAATCCTTGATTACACTGACAAATTATATTCTGCAGAAATTTGGAGAACGAAAACGTATATGCACCTGAGCTCGTGTATATATGTAACAACATCATTTTAATATGTGCTTTTTCATATATTATCTCCACAAAAAAATCTTCCTTTCCATTCTCACAATATGTTTTCCCAGAAATCCATGGATGAAAAGATGATATAGCAGTGCTAAATAATTCTAAATAAATTCAGAAAGAGCTGTAAAAACATGTATGACTCATCTGGATTAAAAAATGGATGAGTTTGAATAGATTACTACACCTATGAATATAAATACTTAGAAATTTTCTTCAATATGTTTATGTGTGTTTTAGATGATATACTGTGATTTACCACAAAATGCAAGTGTTTTAAATAAGTTATATTCTGTGGTATGATTAACAGAAACTGATTCTGGAAGATAAAGCAGAAAAGGTGTAAAATGTTAATCTCAGAATTGTGGAGAATGCTAGAGGACTAGGTTTGAGCCTAAGCTTCCACAACTTCTCTGAAAAAACAACAACAGCGATAGAGATCTGGTCTGAAAAGAAAACAGTTGCTGCCAGCAAGAAACGCTAGATGATGCTGTCTACCACTTATATTTCTGCAGTCAAAATCCAACCTGTAAGTCACCACTACTGCCACTGGAACAGCACTAATTATCTTCTCTTTATTTTTTACTAACCCGAATTCAACAAAGAAACTGACACATATGTTCCTGGTGCCAGAGAAGCAGAGCTAGTTGATACCCCCATTTCTAGCTCCTCTCGGTAGTAGAGACCAAGCACCAGTTTAAAATGGATGTAACATTTTTAAAATTAATTTTATTGGAGTATTGTTGATTTACAATGTTGTGTTAGTTTCAGGTGTGCAGCATAGTGATACAGTTATACATATATGTATATTCATTCTTTTTCAGGTTCTTTTCCCATATAGGTTATTACAGAATATTGAGTAGAGTTCCCTGTGCTATACAGTAGGTCAACGTTAGTTATCTATTTTATATATAGTAGTGTGTGTATGTTAATCCCAAGCTCCTAACTTATTTCCCCCCAATATTTCCCCTTTGGTAACCATAAGTTTGTTTTCAAAATCTGTAAGTCTGTTTCTGTTCTCTAAATAAATAATCATTTATATCATTTTTTAAAATTAGATTCCACATATGAGTGATAGCGTATGTTATATGTCTTTCTCTGTCTGACTTACTTTACTTAGTATGATAATCTCTAGGTCCATCCATGTTGCTGCAAATGGCATTATTTCATTCTTTTTTATGGCTGAGTAATAGTTCATTGTCTATATGTACCACATCTTCTTTATCCTTTCCTCTGTAGATGGAGGTTTAGGTTGCTTCCATGTCTTGGCTATTGTAAATAGTATTGCAATGAATATTGGGGTGCAGGTATATTTCTGAATTATGGTTTTCTCTGGATATATGCCCAGGAGTGGGATTGCTGGATCATATGGTAGCTCTATTGTTACTTTTTTTAAGGAACCTCCATGCTGTTCTCCATAATGGCTGTATCAATTTACATTCCCACCAAATGTGTAAGAGTCTTCCCTTTTCTCCACACCCTCTCCAGCATTTATTGTTTGATGGTAGCCATTCTGTCCAGTGTGAGGTGATACCTCATTGCAGTTTTGATTTGCCTTTAAAAATGATGAATATAATTAATCATGCTGCATTGCACAGTTGAAAAATGCTAAGAGAGTCAACCTTCAAAGTTCTCACCACAAGAAAAAATCTGTATCATCTGTGAAGATGGAAGGATGGTAAGTAGACTTATTGTGATCTTTTTTGCAACATATACAAATACCTATTAATTATATTATATATCTGAAACTAATATAATGTTATGTGTTAATTATATTTAAATAAAAAATTGGTACTGAGTAAAAAAAATAATAATAAAGATGGATGTATCATAACAAAATGGTCAAATAATAACAAAAATGGATTACAGTAGTGTAGGTAAAGTTATTCATCATTGATCTGTAATTTTTAAAGAAAATTACCTGCATGAATTAAAAGACTAAAAGCAAGTGCATACAGTTTATTTTAACCCAATTATAATTTTTACATTATTTGTGGCTGTTACTTATTAATGCAGTTTCTCGGCATACAAGGTACTTAAGTATACCATATGAATAACACATATGAAATATACTTCACTGGATGCAATTAAATCTGCCGCATGTTAACAGCCTTAGGGAAGTTTGCCATATATGTGCAGAAAAGTGTTTTGTAGTCTTATGAAAGATATAGCATGCATGTGCCTGCACTGATATCTTCACTCATATTTAAAAGTGCTGATCTATGGAATGGAGACCAAAGTGTCTATGTGTAAATATCAAGCAGAATACCATATTATTTAAAACAAAACTTGTGGTATTGATAAAATAATGTAACACTGGAATTTGAAATTTAGTGTGAAATCAAGTGTATTATAACTCAATATTGTCAGTGTTTGCATAGCTAAAATGGTAAACCTTACTACATTTCTCCTTGTAAAAATACATAATCAATTCTTTTATTTAATTTTCTTTGTTAAACAACAATAATCAAATGCCAGTGTACATGTCTCCTGTGTTTATGTATTGTGGTCAATAAATTTTATAATTTTGTGTTTCCTTAAGGATGAAGAACTGGTTTTCCACAAGCTATATCAAAGAAGGTCACCAATGGTAATGTAGCCTTTTATGCTATGTAATATTCTGGGTATTTCATTAACAATTTCTTTGACATCAGTGAAATCATAAATCAATATATTTACAGTTCTGATAAAATATGAAGACTTATTTATGTTTTTAAACTTAAATTTAGTTGTTATACTTCTGAATTTTAGCATAGTTATCACAGAAATGCACCAGTGATATTGAATAAATAATTCAATTTACTAAATTCATCCACAATAATTCAATTTTATTTATGCTAGGAGAGAAGGAAAAATTCAAAAGAATAAAATAAAACTGATAGGATAAAAAAACTTCTTGGAAAAAAGTCTTATAAATTTATTAGCTATATGAATAGAAAGTAAATTACCTTTCCATACCAAAATTAAGGAATATTTAGATTATGCAAATACCTACATTTTATAGTTGAACATCTTGTTGGGGTGATTATTTGCCTAACAAACATCAATTCTCCTCTCTTCCTTAATCAGAACCTTGATTTTATGCAAAGCAAAAACAGCCTCAAATAAAATACGCTTTCTTATTCTCCTTTGAAGATAGATGTCATCAAGATGATAAATTCTAGCAAGAGAATATAAAAATAATTTGATTACTGAGTTTTTAGGAAAGTTTCTTTAAACAGAACTGACCATTTCAAATCATGAAGTGATGCTAAAGATTGAAGCCATTTCTATGGATGGTTGATATCAAATAGAAGATTGGGTTGCTGTGATGTGCCTACCTCAAGTCTCTTTCAAAGAGAGAAATAAACCACTACTTTGTTTAAATTTTTAATTCCAGACAGGGTTTCCAGAAACCAAAAAGATTCCAAGTCTTGAGATGCACACTAGAGAATCATCAATTACATAGATTCACTTACCTTTATTTTTTAATTTAAAAATATCTCAAAAAAAAATCTCATACAACAGTTTTATTGCTTTAAAATATCATTCATACGATCTCTATAAAAATCATCTTAATAATTGGAATTTTATTTTTTTAATTTTTTTAAAATTTCAATTAAAACAATAGAGAGTCCCAAATTAAATCCATGCATGTATGGTCAATTAATTTTTGACAAAGGAGCCAGGAATATACAATGGAAAAAGGATAGTCTCTTCAGTAAATGGTGTTAGGAAAACGTTTTCCTTAGTTAATTATAGTTTTGGTTTTTTTTTAACATCTTTATTGGGGTATAATTGCTTTACAATGGTGTGTTAGTTTCTGCTTTATAACAAAGTGAATCAGTTATACATATACATATGTTCCCATATCTCTTCCCTCTTGCGTCTCCCTCCCTCCCACCCTCCCTATCCCACCCCTCCAGGTGGTCACAAAGCACCGAGCTGATCTCCCTGTGCTATGCTGCTGCTTCCCACTAGCTATCTACCTTACGTTTGGTAGTGTATATATGTCCATGCCTCTCTCTCGCTTTGTCACAGCTCACCCTTCCCCCTCCCCATATCCTCAAGTCTGTTCTCTAGGTCTGTGTCTTTATTCCTGTCTTACCCCTAGGTTCTTCATGACATTTTTTTCTCTTAAATTCCATATATATGTATTAGCATATGGTATTTGTCTTTCTCTTTCTGAATTACTTCACTCTGTATGACAGACTCTAGGTCTATCCACCTCATTATAGTTTTACTCATTTTACTAGTTATCCTTTTAACACTTTTAGAAAACATTTTATACACTGTTGTCTTTTCCAGAAAGCAGAATTGTATAGACTAAAACAATTGTCTCTTACTTTCCAGCTTTTGGCTACATTTCTGTCAATGCAGTCCTCTCCACGCAAAAATCTCCATCCTGCTCAAGTTTTCCCCCTCCTACTCCTCATAGCTTGGAAGGTAGAAGTCAAGATGTTATTAGTTTTTTATTTCCCTACGTGCTACTTACACCTTTAAGCCCAACTTGAATTGCCCTAATTTAAGTGTGCAATCTGTTTGCTGTTGGGAACTCAGACAAGATACTCAAGGTTTAAAGCAATGGCTGCATATTCAAAAACCTGGTGTAGACAAGCAATTGAACATGTAATAAATTTGATAAAAGATTGCTAATATTTTTACTTAGAAAAACATCTGCCTCATCAGGGCACCTGCAATGTCTTCAGGCAATATACTTCCCACTTGTGGCTCATAGTCTAAAGGAATGGTTTCTTTTATATTACAAATTGTAGTTACAAACACAGCAGAGGTTCATCTCCTATATTCCTGTAGGATTTTGTACTTTACATCTTACTATATTTTATAGAACCACCTGCTATATTCCTACATCTCTCCAAAGACTATGAGCACCTGGAGAGACAATGGTCTTACCTATCTCTGAATTCAAAGACAGTGTTTGGATCCATGTAACCACTAAACAAAGTACTTACTGACTTTCACTGATAATGATTTTGTATAGGAAGCTGTCGTATAGGGGCTGAATATGCATCTGAGGACAAAGGATCCTGGAGAATTCTTGCAGGCAGAAATTCCACATATTTCCCTTCTGTTATGAGTACACGCTCAGCATTCTACATAGAACAGGCTGTGTGAAGCTGTAGTTTATTTACTTTCTCATAGAAATGAACAAATTGATCTGCACACATTGTATATTCCTTGAGTAAATGTGGGCTTATTTATAGAGTATTTGAGTTGTGAATTTAATTTTTAATATTATTTCTGACAGTTTATAATCATCTCAATTGAGCAATTAAGAACAAGTTTCTATTACCCGCCTTAGTCTCATTCATCAGAATAAACTTGTGTGATGTTGTAAAAATTTAGTCTATGTTACACAAAGACATCTAGATATTGTGGAGGTTATGATGATTTTCAAAGGAATTTAATCCTAAAGTAGTTAATAAAATCACTAATGAAAAATGCTAAAGATCATTTAAAAATGAAACACTAAAGAGAAAATTAATAGATCTTTAACCTTTTTACAATATGTTTTATCCATTAAAAACTGATATTTGAAAGATTTTTCAGGGGTCTTGTAACTTTCAACTATTGATAGAAATCCATGATAATGAATAAAGATAAAATTAGTATGTAACTCTATAAAGCACAATAATTTCCACAAGCAAATTATTTGGTTTTGCATTCCTATAAATGCCCTCGCATCAAGATGCCAAAAAACAGTCATGAATAACTAAGTGATCAGAAAAGAAAATAGAAAAGAAGTCTATTAAAAGCAGATAGCATAAAAATAACGCAACCAGGAAACATCTTATCAGCAACTAGCATATGTGTGCCACCAGGGAGGCCTTTTCTTTCACTTAATACAACAATCTCATCAGTCATGAACACAAAACTCAATTCTTGCAGTAGACAATCTTTGCTTCTCTAAGAGTTAGATTATGCAGTTATACTAATGTTTTGTTAACTCCCCACTGCATGAGTCATAGCACCTGTATATTTGGGCTTAAGGAAATTCTTGGCTTTTAAAAATCTAGCACCCAGCTAATATAGCACAGATGGTCTTATCCCTGAGCTATGAGAATTAAAAATAAAATGCATCAGAGAATTAACTAAAATTATTTTCTACCTCTATTGTTTTTTTAAACAGTTGAATATCAAATCATTAAAATGCCAACAAGACTGGACAGCAAGATACTGTAACTCATTACATTCTAACTCCCTTTTAGGTCATTTTTTAAAACATAGAACTGCTTGAAAGTTGAAGAAGTTTTCTGTTCCTGTGGTCAAAAATTTCTAAGTGCATGCAATATTTAGTTAGACAAATTAACATTCTAGCATTTAGTTGAATTGTTAACATATTTAGCATATTTTCAAGGATGATCTGATTTATATCCTAAATGAAAGGAGTTATGGTCATTACAGTATGAAATTTAATTTATTAATTCATGGCATAAAAGTATGAAGGAAACAATGCTAGAATTTAAT
Organism: Stenella coeruleoalba; assembly: GCF_951394435.1. Lineage (NCBI taxonomy): Eukaryota > Metazoa > Chordata > Mammalia > Artiodactyla > Delphinidae > Stenella > Stenella coeruleoalba. Next base: position 36,118,190 of record NC_137164.1, on the reverse strand, counting down.
ATGGAGCTGGAGATCTGATTTCTCCTTTCATCTTTGAGTCTTCCTTGACTTTTCATAAATATGTTAACAATTCATTCTAATTAATTTTACAACTTTGAGCACCTATTATGTTGTGGAAATTGTAGTAGAACTGTCTTACAAAACAGTATAAACCACAACCTTTGCAATCAATAGTACTTATAATCCATATGTGCTTACAATACATAAATAATTTTACGTAAAGTGTAAATGAATGGTTCAGCTGTTAAATTCTGTGGGACCTGGGAGGTGGGAGAAATCACTAAGGGCTTACAGAGATTGGAAGATATTCTAGAAGAGAACAGCAATCATAACATTTTAAGCTTTTAATTTCTCCAAAGTTTAAATAAAATTTCTCCAAAATTAAATTATTTTTTACATTTATTTTCCAATTTTGTGCATTTTTCTTGATTTTATTGGGGTTTTCTTTTTCCTCCCTTCATTTTCACCATTAACCAAGACACTTTTCTCCTCTAAAAACAAAAGCAAAGGCAATTCCTTATAATTACTTTATTTACTCATTCATTTATATATTTATATCAAATACAAGTATTGAGCCTTAATAATGTGAGATCTGAGCTGCAGCTGAAGTGGATATATAGGAACTTGAGAAAAGTGTTCCACTTTGAAGAAACAATCTTGATGTTCATTAAAGATTGTTTACTCATTCATACAGTTATTCATTCATGCTTTTAGTAATTCTCCAGTTTTTCTCTCATTTATGAATTTATTCAATGATTATAGAGCATTCAATCTAGAAAATTGAATTGATCACTTCAATTCAATGAAAACTGACCACTTCAGCCCTGTCAACAAAATATTCCCAGAGACAGAGGAAACTGTACTGTGATCTGAAATATGAATAGTAGTTAATGGAATAAATGACTGTGTGCCTGGATATACAAAAGTTGAGAGATATGGGGTATGGTTGTTCTGGATTCCAGATATTGGCAGCAGCAAAGACACAGAAGAAGAAGCAACACACATTGTATTAACTAAAAGGCATTGAGGCCTGATATAAACAATTCATCATGAACACTGTAGCAGTTCCCAAATATGTTTGCAGTTTATTTTTATATTTTTTAGTCAGAGTTTGTAAAACAAAGAGTAGTTGAAAACCATGCAATATTGTCCTGAAAAAACAGAGAACAGGGTTTAGATCACAATTTCTGAAAAGTGAGGAAAGTCAAAAAATTCAGTCATAATTTCTGTGTGTAATGCTCACTCCATTGCTGCTCTCTAAATTACATATGTACGATCCAGATTTCATGAAGGCAAGCTAAATTAAAAAAAAATCAAACAAACTGAAATTTGGGCTACCACTGGTTGCTAAAGGAATAGAATTTATAGTATGAACCCAGGCAGAATAATTGTCCCTTAAAAATTTAATATTCTTTAGAGGAATGTGGCAGAATCCATAATTTCTACAATATATCATATTATTCACAGTGTTGAAGAAACAGGAAAACAAGAACCATTCTCAAGAGAAAAGATAACCAGAGAACAAGCCTGAAATAACCCAGAAGTTGTAACTATCAGAAAATAGTTTTAAAACAGTTAACACATATAAGCTCAAGGATGTAGAGAAAATATTATGATAATGAATAAAAGATACGGATTCTCAGCAAAGAAAAAAAAATAATTTCCAGATGTAAAAATGCAGTATATAAAATAAGATGTTCACTAAATAGGCTTGTGAATAAAGTGGAAATGGCAAAGGAAAGAGACAGCTTAAAACTTGATCAATAGAAGTCATCTATTTTTTTTAAAAAAATAGAAAGATTATTGAGAAAAAAAATTGTCTCAGGGATCTCTTGGGCAGTATCAAAAGGTCTACTGTATGTGTATTGTAGTTCCTATGGAAAGAGGAGAGTGGTACAGAAAACAAAAGAAAAAAAAAGTGAAAACATCGTAGCTGTTTGGGAAAAGACATACATTTACATAAAGTTAGAAATTTAGGAGCTCAGAGAACACCAATCTGGAAGAATAAAAACAAAATAGCCACTTAAGTACATCACAACCAAATAGCTAAGAAAGATAAAGGGAATAACTTGAAAGAAGCCAGAGAAAAATGACACATTGCACAAATATTATGGAACTTGATTGGATATTCAGAAAACGGGATGGCCAATTTTCTGACTATTCAGAAAAATGGAGGCCAAAGGCAGTAAGAAAACTATTTTAAATGCTGAAAAAAGGTTAACCTAGTATTCTAAATCAGGCAAAAATATACTATAAATATACTAAATAAAGACATTTGGAATGAAAAAAAACCTCATTTCAGAATAAAGAAAGAAAAAGATTTTTTTTTTTTTCACCAACGGACACACAATACAAGGAATGCTACAGTAAATTTTTGGCCTGATGTGAAATGCAAACAAAAGAAACAGGTAGTCAAGACACATTGGAAATACTAATATGGGTGAAATATAAAAGAGTATTTTCCCTTGATTTTTCTGAAAATATGGTTTTAAGACAAACTTATAGCACTGTATTCTGAGGTTTATAATGTACATATATGAAATACATATTATAAGTAAAAATCAAAGGCTTATACAGTTTCAAGATTTCCTTGTTTTAAGAGAAGTGGTGAAATATTAAGTCTAAGTCAGCCCTCTGATGTTCAATGTATATATAACATAATTCTTAAGAGATATGAGGTCAAAAAATATTTTTCTGTGAATTTCTCACATTCAGATAGAATGTCTCATGAGGGTCAAAAATCAAATTAAATAACTTAAAATTCAGGAAAACCTATGAAGGGAAAACACTAATATGTGATTCCCTTTTAAGATAGTACTATTAGTGGCTTTTTTCCAGCATTCCCATTGATATGTAAGTATGTGTAAAACCCTAATTAAAGGGTCTAATATCTTACTAAAAAACAACTAAAGATAATTTTAAAAAGAGAAAAAATATAAATAAAAGAGCAAACATAGTGTTTAATTTGCTGAATTACATCATATTCAATTTTATAGCAATACCTGAGAAGGTAATTTATATTAGTTTAAATAATTCCACCCCCTGCTGTAGGACCTGCTAATTAATGAAGTCTCCTTATTGCTTTGATATTGTGGGCATTTGCTGTTTACTATGGTTCATCTAATATATTTATCAATGGTAAAATTAATTCTATATTTTTCTATGGATTTGTTTTATCTTTTAACAGCCTTTATCTGTTATTAAATAGATCTAAAATCTCTATCTTCTCTTTATATTCTCCATGAAACATCCAAAAGTGCTTTATTCTGAGAAAGGTCTGTGATTAATTGTTTTATTTTTTAATACACCTGGTCTCGTTATTTTCGGCAGCATTTGTCAAGCATCTGCCTAAGGGTGGATGGTGTACTAACAGGGTCTCATTCCAGATGGTTTTACTATGCATTTTTAATACAAAATCTTCATTTTCTTTGCCAGTGCAATCAAATTGTAGTTGTAATATTGGACTATTGATTAATAGAGATCTTTGATGTCTGGATCATAGATCATAATATCAATGTAATTTTCTACAACAAATTGTCACCCTTTTATTCCACCTTGAGCATCTGCTGTCTTGAAGGGATTGCACTAAGTTTTAGCTTGGATTTCATGTTCCAGTTTTCTGGGTAAAATTTTCACTGCTTTGAACAGCTGGCTATCACTTTTACTTTCCCATTTCCCTCACAGTTGAAATGATTTACCACCTGTGGATACATCCTGCTTTTTCTGTGTTCATTTTTTAGGTTAATTAACTTATAGCTTTTTTTAAAAAAATACAAGTCTTAATAGTTAATTCAACCATAAACAGCTAAAGGGTGTGCATTGTTCTACTAAAAAACAACTGCATTGAGAACTCTGTAAATTGAATGTGTGAATTTTCCTGAAAAGAAAACTAGTTTTCCCAACTAACAAATATTATATTAAAGGTCAGTCATTTCATAGACTATTTGATATTAGAACATCTAGACTATAAGTAAACTATAATCTTTGGTCAGAAAACAACTTTTGGCTTTCATAATTTCATTTTCCCACAGTAATGTCTGCTTTATTACTCCTAATAAATCTGGACACAATTTTATTTCCAATATACCCTTAAGTGGTGATATTTTCCTGGTGGCTGTATGCTCAGTTTCAGCTAAAAATGCTTTTTCCCAATTTCCCTTGCCATTTTTATTGACATACCTCAATTAACATGGTAATTTTTTCCTTTTAGAACAAGATAGAAACTCTAAAATGGTAGAGTAAGATCTTGAAAAATAAAAATTATTTTATATTTTATTTTCAGTTCCAGTAGATTTTACCTCAGTAATATGGATATAAAAATCATATTTTTTTAACCAAAGTAACTTACGGCATTAGTTCTGCTTTAGTTGACACTCCAATAGAGCAGCACTCATGATGACAAGTCCTATGGGGCATAATTTGTGTGCCACGATAGAATCTTTTGGCTCCAACTCTATCTAGAGCTCTTCCATCAGTAACCATTTCATGATGACTCTGAGCAAGTCTTGTTCAAGTATATCTGGTCAGCCTCCTGACCCAAATCTTGCTATAGAACTTTCACTTCCTTCTTTTTAAAAAAGAAAAAAAAAACTTCTTTTTTTTAAAAAAAAAATTTGATGTGGACCATTTTTTAAAGTCTTTATAGAATTTGTTACAATATTGCTTCTGTTTTATGTTTTGGCTTTTTGGCCACAAGGCATGCGAGATCTTATCTCCTGGACCAGGGATGGCACCCACACCTCCTGCATTGGAAAGCAAAGTCCTAACCACTGGACCGCCAGGGAAGTCCCTTCACTTCCTCTTTTAGGGACTTCTCTAATGCCATGGAAGGTGGTTTCTGTGATAATCACGCATGCACACCTAAGCAAAGGGAAACTCAGCACAGCAGGGCCAATCTTGACCATTTGGGGGTAGCAGCTTGAAGATAACTGCCTCCCACTTTTATCTGTGGGCAGCAGATTTGGGAGAGAGGAGGTTCACTTTCTTAATTCTGATTTCAGAAATGGCCTGAAGTCCAGATGTTGATCTTGCAGCTTTCCAAAGTCAGTGGGAAGCTACGGAGCTTCCCTTGATGCTCTCTGGTCAAACCACTGGCATTCCCTGTGATCTTGGCAGAATTTAATTTCAGTTTGTGGAGTCTCTGTTCAGGCTTGTGTTGATGGCAAGTAAACGTTGCTAAAAGGGAAACGCTGGTATAAACTGTTCCCCGCCCCCTTGCCATTTGTGCCTGATTTGTTTTTCCAAGGGTACTTTGTTACTCTACTTTTTGTTGTTGTTGTTATACCTGTGTAAGCAGAGTTGAATACACGAGAATTTAGGATTGGACTTTCAGGAGTGCAGGCTATGATGACACAAAATGAATTATCCTTTCTGGACTCATACTTGATTAGAGAGACCATTGTGGGAAATATTTTCATTTGAAACCACTTTTGACCTATTTGCCTTCCCAAGGTGTGCCTTAGAGTCAGTGGCAAACTCTTAAGAGTCTACTACTTGTTGAAGGACCCAGGAATGCATTTAATTTGGAGATTTAAAATCTCTAGAAATTTAACAAGAGTCTTAAAAAACGCTTTGAAGCTTGATTTCTCCTTAAAAATATAAATGATTTTCTTTAATCTTTTATGCTCAAAATCAGAAAATGAACTCTAACTCATCAAAAGGAGTCAGTGAGCATGTAAACCTGTCATCCTTAGCAGTGGTCACCTTGAAGATGCTTCTTGGATTGATTTTCCTTCTTTCCTTGGTCCATTCATCTGACTTCTAATTTTTGCACTCAGGGATCATTTTCCAAATCAATCATTGACACTAAGTTTTTGATTCTAGTTGTGCTTTCAAGGAGATCCAGGTTAATATACAGTTAATATCATCAATATGTCTTTATTTTATGCTTTCCTTTTATTTTTGGATACTTGAAAAATCCAATTCTCTCTGTAAGAAAAGATTATATAATTATGACTTACATAACCAAGATGAAATAATGAAAAACTCTATACTTTCTAAAAATAGGACATGTGAGGGACATATATTTGGATATTCATTTCTGTTTTAGCTCTTCAGCTACAACTGAAAAGTTTTCATGGAGATAAAGACAGAACCTCAAATATTGTAAAACTAGGGATAGTGCAACCTGGAGGTATTATTATCTAGCAAAATATATATTAAGTAGCCTGATTAAGAAACACTGAAATCTTCCCTTTATTCAACTATCCATATATGAATATCAACTCCCACATTAAATATATTTTCTTTTCCATTAATGGAAAATATGATAGGCTGATAGGATTGTATGATCACACGTTCCTGTCAGTGAGGGTGAACTATGGGTGAGGTGTGAATTGCTTTTATTCTGCACAATTTAAAGCAGTACCATTACTTATCTCTGAGCTCTAGGGGAAAATGTAAGAACAGGAGAACAAAACTTTGAAATGCACAGATCTTTAACAAAGGAAACAAACATACACCCAATGCTTAACACATATATTCACCTCCATTTCTTTGTTATATTGTCAACTTTATAAACATTTCTGTTATTAGATCAGTCTGAATGAATACTACTGGTGACAAAAGTTATGCAATCTCTCCCCCAAAGGAGACATCTTGATTCAAGGAGAGGTATTGTGTTTCTTAGCATTCCTTTGCTCTGTGTCAGTTTTCAGATTTTCATTGATGTGCAAAGTAGAAGAAAAAAATAGGGAGCCCTGTATTTGTCTTCACATATCTCCTGTTCTTATTGTTTTGAATATAGAATTTACCTTCAGAACATGGACAAAGTAAAAAAGAAGTATAAAATTTGAGGGCAATTTAAAAATAGCTAATGGTTTTACAGTACTATTGTTGAAATCTATAGGTGCAAGAGATCATTTCAGCTAAAATATGAATATACAAGTGAAGGAACTAGAAGATTCTAAATGTGGGAGGGATAAAAATCCATTTAATATTCTATAATAGGAAATCCAATAGGTAATTTATGGAAAAGCTCTTTTTAGGAATTAAGTATTAGCATGATGTAGGAACGTATTTATCTGCCATTTTTCTTTTCTTAGTAAACAATATTAAAGCTCAGGTAAAGTGAAGTGATTACCTAATCTAGCCACCTAATTTTGCAGAGAGAAATTACTCAAAAATTTAAATGATTTGTTTAATTTCATATAGTTATTAACAAAAATAAGAGTATAGGATATATTTTCTGACATAGGACAATATGGACTAGTGGCATCATAAATAGCAAAAATGAAATTAATTTCATGGTTAATTTCTATATAAAAGCAACAACAATAATAATAATAATCTACCAACTAACACATTTAATTGCAGTAATAAGGTACATAAGAGTAAACTAGACAATTAAAAATATATTTGTAGGCCCAGATGTCTTAGGTTCAAGATATTAAGGACAGCCCTTGTCATTGTCACTGTATATACTGTAAATTAGAGTGAATTTTCATTAGGACTAAATTTCCAGAAGCCCTGCTTGTATCAAATCCTATCATCCAATATAAGATACCTTAAGAATTTTACATAATTATTACATAAAACTGGGTCATGTTGAATAAACTAATCTTAGCAAATACTTAGTTCCACTCATATATACTTTCTTGCTTTTATTATTCATGTATTATACTGATTTCATGAAGTGACTGAAATGGATTAGACAGGGATAGAGAAAAATAAGGATGATTCACAAAGTTCTGTCATGGGACACTAGAGAAATAATAGTTTTGTTAAAACTAGGAGAGGGGGCTTCCCTGGTGGTGCAGTGTTAAGAATCCGCCTGCCAATGCAGGGGACACAGGTTCGAGCCCTGGTCCGGGAAGATCCCACATGCCATGGAGCAACTAAGCCCATGGGCCACAACTACTGAGCCTGCACTCTAGAGCTCGCAAGTCACAACTACTGAAGCCCACGTGCCTAGAGCTCGTGCTCTGCAACAGAAGCCACTGCAATGAGAAGCCTGCACACCATAATGAAGAGTAGCCCCCGCTCGCAGCAACTAGAGAAAGCCCACATTCAGCAACAAAGATCCAATGCAGCCAAAAATAAATAAATAAAATAAATAAATTTTAAAAAGACAAACAAAAACCTAGGAAAGAGTATAGAAGAAGAGGAAACATCATTTTATTCTGTATTTTCAGAAGATCCAGCCCAAATATTATGTAAGTTATGATGTCTTCTCCAACAGTCAATCACCCATCTATCCATCTATCCATTCATCTGTTTATCCAACCGTCTAAGTCCATTGGGCATTGAGCATCTATATGTTGTTTTTGCTGATGGTGTTTAATCTTGTGTATATGCTTGACGTTTAAGTTTTACAATATCAATTTTTTTATCAATCATTACATGGTTATTTTAATACCATTTGAAATGTGATATTGTGATATTTCAAACACTCCTTTTACATTTTCATGTAATTTCATTCATATATACATATTGTCCTAACATAAGGAAGCTAGAAGATCCAGGCCCTCTGGAAAGTCTCCTCAAGTGAGCAGAGGTAATCAACTTTATATTAACAGGTATTATAAAAACTCAGGATTTTTTTTTTTTGAAAATAGTTTATGTTGAATATAGCACTATATAAAGCAAACTTCTCATTTTCAAGATATGGGTTTATTTTATACAGTTTATAGAAAATTGTGCTTCTCTTATTTATCATAAACATGTTTATAAATTTTGAATAAAATTGATTCATATTGCAGTCCAAAAAAATATTTGAAGTTTTTGATACTAATAAATTAAGAATACTTGTATCACATAATGAATAGCCTGTATTCTACGAGGAATCTTTAGAAAGTTTAGAAAACTAAGGTCGATATTGTTTGCTCATAAAATTAAAAAATATATATTTTCAACTTCATTTTTTTTGACTTTAGCATAATGGCTATATATTTGTGCATATTTTTGGTTGAGTTATTCCTTTTGAGCCAATTTTTACTTATTCTATCTTTATAATTTTTTTTTCTCCTTAGTACAAAGATCCTTGTGATGTGAGGATAAAGAAAGCTATGCTATCAGAACAAAGTGGATTAAGTTTTTAACTCAACTTGATATCTCCTCCATTTATAAACCTCCTTAGCTATTGACTTTGCATGCACCGATTATAGTGGATATTCATTTTCCAAACTGGAATATAAGGCCATAGGATGCCTTTAACGGAGTTTTGTTTTTTCCTTTTGGGATTCTTGTTAATGAGTCCTATGCCTCAAAGAAAAAGTCATAACAAATTCCTCTCCCCTACTTATGGAAGCAGGCAAACATTGCTGCACTAATTAGACACACCCACTCAGGACTGCTTTAGAAGAGAGAAATGATGGAGAAGCCATAGGTGTTGATGACATCAAGGATTCGGTGCCTAAGGGTTTCAGTTGTAACAAGGTTGACTTTCTATTGTAGAATGAATGGCAACATTAGATATGAAAGTGAAATTAAGGAACTTAAAACATTAAAACTCTATTTCTAGGCCTTATTGACATTACTAATTTTAATTTTCAATTTTTTTTTTTGTAAATGACTTTAGGAGGAGTGGGGGACTCCATCTTACAAAATACTTTGCATTCAGTCAAATTGGGAAAGGATAATATGTTTGGTGACTTCTCATACCTACTCTCTGTAAAACCTGGGCTATAATGTGCTTGTCAATATTACTTGCAGGAATGATTAAATGAGATATATATTATATATTAATTGTCTATCATCATCTCACCTGGAAGATAAAAGGATTTCAATTAACACTAGTTTACTGTTACTTTAACAATATTTGTTTTTCCTTATGTGTCAGATTAGTTCATGGGTAATATTTTCTCTTTTAATAGTTCCTGTCATTTCTGGAAAAAAATCTAAATAGTGCATTCTTTCACATTACTATAGTTTATTGTCTAGTATATATCTTGGGACTCCAGTTTCTCCATGAGTCCAAAGATAAAAGTTTCTGTCTATCTTTAATGTCTAACTAAATTATTTTCTCCTTTGTGATATCTCCCCTAATTTTTTCAATGAGTTGGTCATTGTTTTCTTCGTTACCACTTTTGTAAGTGCCACAAAAATAAAGTTATGTTACTTTTCAGGCATTTCTTTGCAAACTCATGTTCCTTATAGATTGTGAACTTATGAAATATTATATGGGAAGTATTCAATAAGTGTTGGTATAATGGCTGTAATGTCACTTCCCTCACTTTCTCCATAATTTGTGCTTTATGTGTTTTAAGTTTGTATCTGCCTTCTTGTTTTTGATATAACAGAGACAAATATCTTATAAATATATATTATATTCTAATGCACAGTTGTATATTTTTAACTCTCTATATAACATTTCCATCTACACATTCCATTTTCAGTTAAAATTTATCATGAAATTTATTCCATAAAGTTTTATGTATTTTCTGGCTTCTGTGGACTGCTTGGATTGAAAGTAATTGGACACACTTATGTTTTGCAGCCTCAGGTATCTGCTGTTCAGCTGTCCAGTTCATTTGACAGATTTCTCCCTTTTAGGCTTTATTTGAATTCCCAGAATTAAAGTACATATTAACAACATGAGGAAAATTTGCTTCACATTACTTTCTTATGTGTCCACATGAAAAATTAAGTCCTCTGAACGTTAACTTGGTAAGAAGTAGAGAATTATCTGTTTTAAGGGAATAACTATAAAACTGGAGTTGAATGCTGTCTTTACTCTCAAGATCCTTTTTCCTTTGTTTCTTCTAGGGGTTTTATAATTTCAGGTTTTAAAGTATTTTATTGAGTTTCATGTATAGTGTAAGATAAATGTCCAATTTTATTCTTTTACGTGTTGTATTGGAAAAACCTACAGTTCTCCTCTTCCAGTATATTTCTGTCCTGTGTGTCTTTCTCCTCTACCTTCACAAGGAACACTCCACTTCTGAGACTTCTGGTAACCAAATATGTGGGGATATTTTCCCCTAACAAACAATTCTCTGCAACACCAGCTGGGTGTCCTACAATTTAACTCAATTCTAAACACTGTTTACCTGGAGTTAGTGTCCACTCCCACGTTAAGGACTCAGTCCCACAAGACGGCTCCTCCCCCGCATTCAGATGCCAAGTGCAAGTAGTAGGTCCCCAGGTTACCCACAATTTCTGTCTGATTTGGTTACAAATTAGAGGTTCCCATGACCCCCTCCTTGAGTTTGATTAATTTGCTAGAGTGGCTAATAGAACTCAGGAAAATATTTATATTTATTTTTTAAAGGATACAATATAGGACAAAGAAAAACAGCCAGATGAGATGCACAGGGTGAGATCTGGAAGTGTCCCAAGTGCAGGAGCTTCTGCTCCTGTGGATTTGGGGTGTATCACCTTCCTGGTACATGAATGTATTTGCCAACCTGAAAGCACTCTGAACCCCATGCTACTGGGATTCTTATAAAGGCCTCATCACATAGGCATAAGTGATCATTAATTCCATTTTCAGCCCTTCTCAAGGAATGAGGAGCAGGGCTGAAAATTCCAAGCTTCTAATCGTGGCTTGTTCTTTCTGGTTGACCAGCCCTCATCCAGAAGCCATCCAGGAGCCCACCTGAAAGTTGCCTCATTAGAAGGAAAGACACTCATCATCCAGGAGATTTACCAGGGTTTCAGGAGCCCTGTGTCAGAGACTGGGGTCAAAGGCCAAATATTAGAACAAAAGATGTTCCTAGTGCTCTTATCACCCAGGAAATTACAAAGGCTGCAGGAGGTCTGTGCCAGGTACTGGGGACAGAGATGAATATATATTTTCTATGATCTCATACATGTGGATACCCAGTCTTCCCTGCACCATTTGTTGAACTGCCCTTTCTCCATGTGTATTATTGATACCCTTGATGAAAATTAGTTAACTGTATATTCTTGAGTTCATTTCTGGTCTCACTATTCTGTTCCGTTGATCTGTGTGTTTGTTTTTATGCCAATACCATTAAGTTTTGAATACTATAGCTTTGAACAATAATTTGAAATCAGAGAGTGTAGTGCCTCCAGCTTTGTTCTGTCTTAAGTTTGCTTTATTTATTCAGAGCCTTTGTTGTTCCACATGAATTTTAGGATTTTTTTCTATTTCTGTGAAGCAGACATTGGAATTTAGATAAAGATTGCATTGAATCTGTATATCATTTAGGATTGTATGGATATTTCAGCAATATTAATTCTTTCAATCCATGAAAGAAAAATATATTTTCATTTACTTGTGTCTTCTTCAATTGCTTTCACCAATATTTCATAGTTTTTAGTGTACATATTTTTCACCTTATTGGTTAAATTTATTCCTAATTATTTTATTCTTTTTGATACTATCATAAATTGAATTGTTTTCTTGATTTAATTTTGATATAGATCATTGAGATAAGTTTGGACTGGAAAGATTAGAGATCTATAGACCATGAAGGGCCAAAGATTTCAAATTTAATTGTATAAGTTCTGCAGTGAGTGTCCTGATAAGTAAATGTTTGCTATCTTTATATTTTAAATCACTTAAAACTCATTTTGCAATATTTCAGAAAAAAATTGTTTTTGGATTTTTTTTGGACTTAAGCAACAAGTCTATGATAATAAGAATAAAAGCAGTTAATTACAAGAAACAGTTGATTTGAATTGAGCTTAAAATTTTCTAAAACAAATCGCTTTGCCTTGGAATAATCAGGTATAATCTATTCTTACTGGAGGGTCAGGTATTATTATAGTATGTATCAAAAAGAAAAAAAAACCTGGTAAATACATTGCATCTTTAAATTCAGAGACTATATATATATACACATCAGTATAGAACATTTATATCAATGTATAGCATATATGTACTTATGTATATATTAGTGGTTAAAGTCATAATGACATCATATCAAAATTACAGTGATAGTGTTCAAAAATGACTGTGTTCAAATGTGAGAAATAATGCACATATTTATCACAGATTCGTTGATGCATTCTCATGGTTGGGGAAATAGTTTATTTCTTGTGTGTGTGTGTGTGTGTGTGTGTGTGTGTGTGTGTGTGTGTGTGTGTTTGTGTGTGTTTGTTGGAAGACATGGAAAAAAGAATGTTGTGGATTTGAGAAACCAAGTAGGTAGCTGACCTTTAGCTATTATTATATGTTATCAAATAGAGATTAGTTTTTAAGAATACTGTTTAATATAATATTTCTCTCTAAATGTGTAAACTAACAATTTTATAAAATTTGAGCCTTCAAATAACTGAAAAATGCATTAAAGTAGAATAATCCATTCTTACCCAATTAATATATATTTAGAGTGTTAACTTCAGTATAAGAGTAATGACTTTAAATGCATTTCAAAAATAATGGCAAAAGTGTATCTTTTATTGAGAACATAAAGAAAATTATCTATTATTTTAAAACTTTAAATGAATAAAGTCACCAAGTCATTTTATTCCACTTAAAAAAAGTATTCCACAATAATCTGGATTTTTTAAACCAAATATAGTATGGAATATATACCCATATATATCCACTGCCACTACTTTAAAATATTATGAATAATTTTACAAATACAATTTTTATGAAACTATAATTTCGATACTCTTTTTTTATAGTTGTTGATAGCTTTTTTCCTAGGAAACCGTTAAATAAACAGACTTTGGCACACTGAAGCAAGATCAATTATTATTTATTTTTCATTATTGATGATATTTCTCATGTTAAAATATACAGAGCTGGGCTTCCCTGGTTGCGCAGTGGTTGAGAGTCCTCGTGCCGATGCAGGGGACACGGGTTCGTGCCCCGGTCCGGGAAGATCCCACATGCCGCGGAGCGGCTGGGCCCGTGAAACATGGCCGCTGAGCCTGCGCGTCCGGAGCCTGTGCTCCGCAATGGGAGAGGCCACAGCAGTGAGAGGCCCGCGTACCGAAAAAAAAAAAAACTAAAAAAATAAAAAATATATATATATATGTATATATATATAGAGAGAGAGAGAGACAGAGAGACAGAGAGAGAGAGCTTAGAGAGAACTCAGGAGGAACAGTAGTTTAAAAAGTTTATGAAAGATGCATTTTAACAAGTTAATAAAATTTGTATGTCATATAATTACATTTTGTTAAAATAAAAATAAAATAAAGACCAGGCTTGAAAATTCCCTTTCAAGCAATGTAAACAAAACTAAGTCGAGCTTATTTCAATAACATAAGCAAAATCTAACAGGTTATTTCTTGTAAATGCCTCTGTTGATCATAACAGAAACTTAAACCATCTTCCTAAAATGGTTTAGGATAATTGCTTTTAACCAATCCTCTATCACCTGGAATCCCAATTTTGATAGCTTATCATTGTAAAAGTTAAAAAACTTCCTCATTTTCAGTTACACAAGACAGTCTGTAAATACATACCTCTGAGCTTCATATGAGTTTGGGGATTGAAAGTTCCCAGTTTGCAAATTTTTTACATTCAAAGTAAGCTACTATTTTTGTGATCTGGCTTTAATTTTTACTGTTTCTAGACTTTTGCCAATTTAGTGTGTGTCCTTTTCAGGATGCACTTATTAACAGTGATAGACTGCTGTCTATGCCAAGGTTACGGAATGCTTACAATATAATATTTCTGTTGCATCATCCAAAATAAGTTAAATTCTTATTTCCTGACATGCTCTTGTTCCTTTCTAAACATTAATGTCTGGAGACTTTTTAGAAGTAGAAAAGGAACACATTGTTTTTATATGTATGTATATATATATATATATATATATATGCATATACTCACATATATGCATATGTATTTATATAAAATTAAATATAACTTCTATTCAATTTTCTACAGCAATTTGTTGTCTTTTCTTTGAAGATTTTCTCATTTTCTGTAAAGAAATTGTTTTTTGTTTTTTAAGTGACCATACTTAAGGTGTGAAAATTTTAATGGTTATATGTAGTTACCATGGACTTTGACAGCATTTGTAAGAACCATTTCCTAATAGTCTTTAAACCACAACTATGCTTTCAGTACAAATTAATTCATCACACATAAACATCACTGAGATGAAAATTAGTTTTGTTCAGTCATTTGTTATTTAATTTTAAAAGATGAAATCTGATGGGGCTTCCCTGGTGGCGCAGTGGTTGAGAGTCCTCCTGCCAATGCAGGGGACACGGGTTCGTGTCCCGGTCCGGGAAGATCCCACATGCCGCCGAGCGGCTGGGCCCGTGAGCCATGGCCGCTGAGCCTGCGCGTCCGGAGCCCATGCTCTGCAACGGGAGAGGCCACAACAGTGAGAGGCCCACGTACCGCATGAAATCTGATGAGAGAAAATGAATAGTTACTTAAATTATTAAATTTATTGAGAAAATATAACCGTATGTATTTAATAATGTTTAGAAAAATAAATATCTAGATATAATTAAATCAGAAAAGGTTTTATATTTATAAAACAAGCGGATCGAAGTTTTATATGCTGGCAAAAGAGAAATATTTTATTCATAGTGTTTTCACAAAATTTTATTTACCATGAGATAATATGTAGATGAATAAAAACAACTAAAATTTATAATTATATTAGCCAATGAACTTCATTTAAATTCAATAAAATAGCTATGAATTGCCTCTAAATAATATCGTCTATAGTTTTATCGATTTTTAAAAAATCATATTCATGAAACTTTATTAAAAGTTAAAAGTCACATTTTGCCTATCATAAAATATACCTGCGTATTTAAAACAATTTTTTTTCTGTCCTTTGCTTTCTGTCTCACTATTGGGCTATATTTTTTAAAACATAAATTGACCATACAAACGTTTTTGACCAGATGCAGCTAGGTCATGAGGTAGGTCATAGTAAATTATTTTTAGAAATAATTATGGTAGAAATAATCTACAACTATCAAGGAAAACATTTAATTACACTATTTTTGTACAGATTGGAAAATATCTTTAATCTATTGTTAGTTAATAATAGTATGATCTTTATTTTTGACAAACATTTTTAATCATAAATTATGATTAAAAATAATCTTTTGAGGAAACATAAATTGATTTAATCTTATTTGCATTTGAAATGACAGTATGTAATAGGTTGAATATGACCATAAAAATCTATTTCTTATTTCCTGGAATTTGTGAAAATTACCTTAAATGGGAAAAGATGTGATTAAATTAAGGAACCTTATCCTGGATTATGCTGGTGGACCCTAAATCTAATGACAAGTGTCCTTAAAAAAAATGAGAAAGAGGAAGATTAGATAGATACAGATAACATGAAAATGATGGCAGAGATCGTATTAATGCAGCCACAAAACAAGAAATGCTGACAGGCACAAAAACTGAGAGGGTCAAGGAGTTGATTCTCCCCTAATGTGTCTAGAGGAAGGGTAGCCATGTCAGAACTTTGATTTCAGACTTTTGGCATCCATACTGTGAGAAAACAAATTTCTGTTGTTTTAAGTGCAAACTTTCTAATAAATTGTTACCCCAGCCTTAAGAAACTAATACAGACAGTAAACTAGCATTTTAGCTGATAATTTGAAATTGAATGATGATGTGGGTTATAAAACATATAGAAGTGTTTGAAACAACCATGAGATAGAAG
The DNA here is from genome assembly GCF_951394435.1 of Stenella coeruleoalba. Classification (NCBI taxonomy): domain Eukaryota; kingdom Metazoa; phylum Chordata; class Mammalia; order Artiodactyla; family Delphinidae; genus Stenella; species Stenella coeruleoalba. Next base: position 36,101,676 of record NC_137164.1, on the reverse strand, counting down.
ATAAATGGTGGTCTAATCAGGGTACTTATATCAGTTTATTTTACTGATAAAATAAAAAAATAATTAGTAGGAATTAAACCTTTTGTCTCTAAGTTTTACAAAAATTTAGAAGTTTTAAAATTATGAATAGTAGTTTGACTATAAACCTAACCTGCTGATATTTTCCCTCCATTGTGAAAATATGAAAACTAAGGCTTTAAACTTTAATCATTCAAGAAATGATAAACACAAATTTAATTGATATCAAGAATGAGACTTTTTACTTAATAGTATCTTAACTTCATGCTGCAGATGTGAAGTCTTAAGTGGTTACACTATATTTCCTACTTACTTATATCGGTCACTCTAAATTTTTGCCAGTTTTTCATGAATTCAGGACAAGTTTTACTATTTATAACTCTATCAAATCTTTCTACTTCTTTTGACAAACTTAAATATGGTGGTTTAAAATTAGGTGGTTAATAGAATGCTTTTGTATTTTCATTATGTTCGTAATATTTGCACGACTAGACACATGGGTTTGTGAAGCTGGTCAAGGTCTGAATACTAAAAATAAAGAAAGATCCAGTCACTTTTCTACAAGGTTGTTGAATAGCCTGAACATGACTCAGTGCGACAGGTCAATCATCCCTGATATTCATTTCTCCTTGAGTCCCTTTCACTTCATTTGTCAGGCTTGTCTCAGTGGAAGTAGGTCCCATTCATTTTCAATAGGTTGATATTACTTCTCTCACTGGGAGTCATCTAGAATTCTTTCTATCTGTGGTGTGCTATAGACTCTTCTATATTTATGTTATCATTATTTTAAATTTTTCAAAGCATAAGCAAGGAAAAAGTACTAGTATTTTCCTTGATCTGGCTCCCTCTTTATTTTTATTCAATAATATGAGATAGGTTAAGTGAATTTCAAGGTTAAAAAACACATATACAATATATCATGTCTAGTGATTGCTGTGTGACTAAAGGAAATTTCAGAGCACAAAAGCTTGTTTGTCTTGTGACAGGTAGTTTACAGGCTGACAGAACATAGAATTCCTGTTCTGCAACTGAATAAGCTGAGCAATAAAACAGAGAGCAATAATGTTGGTTGCTTTTATCACCCCTCTAAGAGAGATTTTTAGTTTGATTTTGACCTCATAGTATCATTATTAACAACTTTTCAAATGTGCCACTAAAATAGAAAGCATGGTACATTATTTTTTCTAAAATTTCATCTCATTGTTTTTTTTCCATTTATGTCTCCACAGCATTTATTTATGTCTAAGCTGTTTTAATCATTTCTTAAACATTTAAAAAATCATTTAAAGCACCATTGTAGAAATAATTAAGGAGGCAGAGCAATGGAAGGCAAAAGATCTGGCCATAAATAAGCTAAACTAAAAAAGTAAAAATAAAAAAAGACAAAGATCTAAGACATACCAGAGGAAATAAGAGGATATTAACATCAGAGACATTATGCAGAGTGTACAGAAGTATAAAATAATATTATTTCACAGTATCAATAAAATATGAAATTTAAGAAAAGGAAGAGGTTATTTGTCTGTAATAGAACTTGGATTTCTTTCTGCCTAAAAATTATTTCACACTGCCTTAAAAACTTTCCTTAATCCTCCATTTCCCTTACTTCTTCCCTCACTTCCCTATCCTATTAATTCAAATTAAAATGGAATGCATCAAATAAGAACTTCCTCAACTTTTTAATACTAAAATATCAAACTTACTTTAATATAATACCACCTGCCTGTTATCATAGCACAATGGTTCTCAAAATTCTGTGTTCATCAGATTCACCTTGAAGACTCATTAAAATACAGATTTCTGGGCCCTAGGCCTGAGATGGACCCTCAAATTTGTATTTCTATCAAGTTCCTATAATATCTTTGGTTATAAACAGACTTTAACTTTTAAGCTATGCAATGATTTTTGTATCCTTTATATATAATAAAATGTACAATGGTATATCTCATTTGTTGCTATTGCTAAAATAACACCTAATATTGTCAAAGTTATCTTAATCACTGCAAAATTTATCCTTTTTAGATAAAAAATAAAATTATTTTTAATGTGAATATATTTTTAATTTTTCCCAGAAAATGAATTTTTCTTGATTATCATACTGCTGTCCTAGCTTGGTTGCTTATGATTTTTTGCATGGAATAATAGTCTAACTAGAAAATATTCTACATACGTCTTTGCTACTGCATACAATCTAAAACTGCCAATAGAAAGAATTACCTCAAAGTATACAAAAACAAAGGCAATCCTACAATCGATCTTTTAAGATAAATCTTTGTTATTTCTCCAATGTCACCAAGATAAAATCCCAAATTACTTGAGGGCAGTTCAGCCCATTTTATCATGCAGCACAGACTTAACTTACCCATTCCTTGTATTCTATTTGGGGTTCTTTAATCGCCAAGCATATATTTCATATCATATGTTTCATTCATATTATCTGGAATACCTAAAATATTTTCCCACCTGAAAAATTTACTTATATTTAAGTGATAGCCCAAGCCTTGCTTCCACTATAAAGAATTTTTGCTTTGCAGTGAGAACTAATAACACCCACTCTGAATTTCCATATGACTTTGTTAAAAAAACTAATTCAACAATTTCATTCATTCTATCAGAAATGGTGTTTACCTATGATACTGATTGCACTGTGAGCTTCTTTAAGGCAAAATATGTGTCATATCCATGTCTTTATTCTAGGTGTATAAACAGCTACTCCACGTAGTAGGCATTGATACATTATTGATGGGTTAATGAGTCAATCGATGAGTAAACAATGAGATAGTATTTACAAAAGATCCTGGAGAAGAACTTGAGTAAGTGGATGGTAAAAACTTGTAGAATGGATGTTGTTTCAGTACCAGGGAGCCAAAGGACTTGAAAGTTACTCATGTTGCTTTAATTATAGAGAAACAGTATCAAAACTTGATTAAGAATATATAAGTTTATGTATTAAAGTAGCTAACAGAAAGTCTGTATTTTAGCACACATTTTAAATATTCATGTTTGCTGACTTGTTATTTTTACTACAACCTTTAATATTCAGATACAAAGACTATTATGAAAAAAAGTTACATTTAGTTGCCTTGGAAATATATTGATAATACTGTTGGGGAGGGAAAAAAAAAAAACATTTTCTCTACCCTCCTAAGTCCTTGTAGCTGTTCTAAGAATTAAATTGACATGAGACAGATTAACAGGAGAAAAACCAATTTAATTTTATATGCATGGGAGATTATGAAATTGATGCTCAGAGAGCAATCAAAAACAGGCAGTTTTTATGTATCTTTTTACATACAGAAATAATAAATTTGTAAGGATTTGACAGAACAAAGAAGCTTAGATCTGGATGCTAAATTGTTAAGAAATTTAAGCAAAGCTTAGGCTTGGATAACAAATTAGTGAAAAAGTAACAAGGCTTGTTTATGCAGGCTTCTGGGCCCTGAATTTCCTATCTGTGGTCATAAGACTGTCTCTCACTAGCTTCCTAGCACAGGGAGGGTAAACGTCACATGATATATTTATTTCCTGCATTGAAGGATGCAAAAGAGTGTCAAAGTGTCCTTCTTGTACCTACTGCTTTTCAAGTAACTTCAATTTGAAATAATCCATATGCCATTGAGACATATTTTGGAGTGGCCTGTCCTTGGCCCCAACAGGTTCCTCCTCTGAAACTTTCTTGGAAGTGTTAACAAATTAAAATTGAGTTGTTAGATTGTTCCATCTCATTGAACCAGTCTCTTAGTCTTGAAAATAGGTCAGTTCAGTTAAACTCATTTCAGGAGATGGTGATGCAGGTGGGCTCCCAAAGTTAGACCTATAGTGCAAGCCATCAGGTATTTAATAAGAGGCATTTCCATGGAGATAAAAGAAAAACACTGACGAATAACTGGAGCAAATTATAAATCAGCATTTGATTTCTCAGTGTAGCCAGTTCAGAAGAGGTCCAGATGTCAAGTTTAAAGTATCTTTTGCAATTTGAATGTCTCTGATGATGTCGTCAGATATTCAGGTAAACTTTCTGAGCAGCCCACATAGCAACAGGCATAAAGAAGATGGTCTAAACATGAGCTATTGTGGTGATTTCTCTGAACTTTATGTCAAGTCTTCTAGCTTCAGTTTGGGGAAAAAAGGAAGTTTTAGTTCTCACTGATTCCAAGTCAAAAGGATAAGAGAAAATTGTAAATGTTAGTTTGGAGAGTTATAGCCAAATATTGGAGGAAACTAAAAGAAAATCAGGATCCAGTCCTGTTTTTAGGTAAATAACAAAAAGTCAAAGAAAATTAATAGCACTAGAATTTAATATCCACAATTGTGTATTATAGTTTTCAGTGAAACATATTTTTTTCTAAAATTACCCATTTTTACCAAAGATAGTCAAAATAAGACTAAGTTGTTTGCAAAATGTCTAGTATCAATAAGCATAGCCTAGTTATTTATGTAAAAGCAGAAAAAATAGTGATTGTCTATATAAGCTTTTTAAAATCTGTTTTGAAGGAACTTTTCATAAGGAATCTCCAGATGGAAATTTTAATACCCTCTTGAGGCTAAGAGGTCAAGCCAAATACTTGCCATCAGATTTCACCTGCAATGCTTATAGATTTGGGTGAATTCTTCTCTTCCAGAAGTCCCCAAAATATCCTGAGGTCACCTTTCAGGAAGTAACCACCTTTACTCACCTGTTAAGGTTACTGGGAAATCTGTAAACAAGGTACCAGGCCAATATTTCCAAGGGGCATTATTTGGTTCCATAAAGTCGACCTGAGTTCCTTAAAACTGTCTGGTCATATCTGAATCTATATATGTCTCTCTCAAATGCATTTCAGTCAAAGCCTTGGTAATAGAATCACTTTCCAATTGTGTCCTGTTACAAGGGTAACAGATTCTTACTGAACTTATGTAAATAATTATATTGCAATGAAAATATGAATATTCAAGTTTCCAAATTCTGGATGGATCAGGTAGGGAGAAAAAATTAAATGTTTCAATTCTGTTGAAAAGGCATAATTTACCAAATTGCTGTAAGTCAGAGTTAGCTTAAGAGAAAGGTTTTCTTATGTCTAGAAAACAAAAGATTAAAGAACTAAAAATAAATTTTAAAAAATATATAATCATCCTTTTCAGTTCATCAGTCCCATGTTATTAATTCATGTTGATCTTGATGTTAGCAGTTTTGTGAAACCAACAATTTCTCTGAGTTCTGCAAATTCTTACCCAGTTCAGTGGTATAATATGAAAGTTTATCAGAATCATGTATTTAGAGTGTTAGAGGCCTTTCCAAAAATCTCTTTGAGGATAAAATATATTAGCAAAAGCATGGGAGTAAAACATTAACTCTCTTTAAGTAAAAAAGACTTAAAAATGCCCATGATTAAAAGTCAGATGTAATTAATAAGGAAATTTAGTCATTTTTGTGGCATAAAACATTTAAGATAATAACTAGAATTAAAAGTGATAATATTCTACTAGTAGTGATCAGAATTTTAGAAATTTTATATAATTTCTAGAACAATATTAATATCCACACAAATGTAATCTAAGAAAGTTTAGCATTACTTCTCGTTTGACCATGTTTCTCATGTAATTTAACATGTCAATAAACCTTATGAGTTTAAATATCTCTCTTTTTATAAAGAGAAGAAACAAATTCCTTGAAATATCCCAGGGACCCTCTGAAAAATTTCAAAGTGTGAAGTGAAAAACAATTAACTTGATCTCATATGTGAGGTCAAAAAGAATTTATTTAGAATTTAAGTTGGGGTAGTTTGTCAAAATATCAAAAGCTTTACACATTTGATTAAATAAGATCATGGCCCATTGTAAAATAATGCTTATTATCTATTTAACCAAAGTTACAATAAAAGACTGCAAGAAAATACAAAAAAGTTGAGTAGTTGTAAAATGGAAAAATTTAGCTCTTTTAAAAAGACTCAGCTTTCTTAAATAATTAAAGACATGGTGTTAGAGAGAGCAAACACAGAAAATTATTTTGGGAAAAACATAAAATCCGTGTTTTGGCAGATTATGTAAAAGGTAAAAAACACTTGCATAATCTGTTCTCAAAAGCACAATAGTCCAGGAAAACCTTATTTACCCAGCAGATGAAAGAAAATTAAATTTTAGTCCTACCTAAGTACACTATTAATAGCAAAGTTTATTTTTTAAACCCTTAAAACTAATTCATTCAGTCTTATTCAGCTTAACCATACCTAAAAGTGTATTTCCAAGATTCTTTCTTCAGAAACCTTCTATAATTTTTTTTCCTTGATTTTCCCTTTTCCCATTCTGAAACATCAGCTGTATTTCAAGTCAAAATTACTTTCTTTTTCTTTAACAGAATTGTATCACCATATTTTATGCCTTTTCTTAGCCAAAAACATATCCTACCTTCTTTGCATACAGTTATGTTTTTCTTATTATTTTTAGTAGCCTTAATTATGTATATTATTTAGAATTTTTAACCCTTAAAAACCTCAACTCTCTGTGAAAACTAAGAAGTAAACAACTGTGAACTATCTGTCATGCCGGCATTTTTTGATTGGCAAATTTATGAATACATTTCATAATTTCTAGAAAAACATATTTTTATGGTAAAAATTTTTCAGATTGACACAGAACATGTTTACCAATAGACACAAATATCTCTAGCTCCTCTGTAATAGGAAGCCAAAAATAAATAGACTCATATTTAGTAACCAATATTTGTTTTATCATATTTGGAAATGATCTAGATATTTAATAAATTTTCATCATTTAATTTAACTCTAAGGATGTAAGTTACCAGACAGATTTGGGAAACTATTTGAAGAGACATATCACAACACAATTGCTGCTAAAAGGTTCACCTAAAAACTCTTATCGCATTTCCATCTATTTAAATTTATTTGCTCTTCATCAATATTTAGATTTTTCCTGAAAATTTCATGAGACCTTAAAGTAGCTAGACATCATTTTAGATTACTATATATTTTTTTGGCTGACAAACTTTGCAACAGAGACAATATGAGCCATTTCACTAGCAAACCTAAATTGAAAAACTATTCTTTATCTGCATTATATTAAATGCTGATATCTCTGAGCATATACCTGTTAATTAAACCAATAAGCTTAAAATTAGCTTTAATTTACAAAAGATTATCATAGGTCACATGAAGCTGAAATAAAGTTGGGTTAGTTTTGATTATAAATCTCTCTTATAAATACTTAATCTATAAGCACTTATTTTTAAGCCAGGTAAATAAAGCTTTTACAAATTAATTTTGGCAATAGCATCTGAAGGTACAAAAATATCATATCTACAAAATACATGCATAAACAGACACACATACAGATAGACACAGATCTCATGGTTTTCATTTTAAAACTTTAGTCATGAATAAGGCACAATATAAAACTCACTAGTCTATAAATAACAGGTGGAATAAGTTAAGTTTATCTACTCTGAGGGTTAAGACTTTTTTATTATTTGTGAAGACTTAAGATTTGTATTTGTCCCTGGAAGTATTCTTAAGGAAATTGTGCTCTAGTGTTTGGGCAAGAGAATTCTTTTTTTAATTTTTATTTTAAAAGTTTTTTTTTTTTTTTTTTTTTTTTTTAGTTTTAGATTCTACCAATGAAGCTAGCTGGGCTCACTTTCAGGTGATTGTGGGCTATTATCTGCTGAGCTGTTCACATTTTAAAGACATTGTAAAATTTATAACTTCAAGGGACAGAAAAGGAAAGTAAGATATTCCTAGGAGTTTTGGGAGTAATTACTGTTTAAAATGTTCCTGTCTTTTTAAAAATATAGGACAATTGTTTTTAATATCTTGATCTTTTACAATATCTATAAGCATTTCCAAAAGAATAGGTAAGGACTTGGGGCTGTTAAAGTTAGGTGGATTTTGACTTACTTTTAGAGTTGTACTTCTGGTTTTGTAGAGATTTGCAAGATAAAGATGATTGTTTTTATTCGCCCTTGATTACTGATCTACAGCTGATTTATTTCCTGGTTATTTGTAGGAAGGCCTGAGAATTTGCTGAGGAAATGGCGAGGTTTTTTTTTTTTTTTTTTTTTTTCCGGTAAGCGGGCCTCTCACTGTTGTGGCCTCTCCCGTTGCGGAGCACAGACTCCGGACGCTCAGGCTCAGCGGCCATGGCTCACGGGCTCAGCCGCTCCGCGGCATGTGGGATCTTCCCGGACCGGGGCACGAACCCGTGTCCCCTGCACCTGCAGGCGGACTCTCAACCACTGTGCCACCAGGGAAGCCCAATGGGGAGATTTTTAAGAAGGGGAATTTATGTTGTGTTTTTTGTTATAAATCTTATTTTTTGTTCTTTCATTTTGTTAGGGTGTCCCTAAGTCTAGCTGTGTGTGTGTGTGTGTGTGTGTGTGTGTACACATACATGTATATATCATTCCTCCTTTTTCTCTTAAAGTGCAGGACAATTGTATTTCTAATGTGCTGATTTTTTATAATATCTGCAAATGTCTGAAGGCAAACAGGAAGGTTTAAGTAGACTGATTTTTTTTTTCTAATTTCTTTTCTTCTATCTTATTAAGGGAGTCAATGGCTAGCAATTATATCAATATGATGACTCTCTAAATTTTTTTTTCTTTAATATATAAGTTTTTTTCTAATTCACAGGTTCCATATTCTGGCTGTGGATGACTAGGATTTATTAATCTCAATAGTGACTCAAACAAATGGTCCTTTTTATGATTTAACCAAAGATGCAAGAGGCATCTCACAGAGAGTGGGAAAAAATTGCCCTCATAAAATCCAGAAAGTCCACTCCCAGAGTTAACCTAAGAAAGCAAAGGCAATCACTATGAGGGGTCCTGTTATAAACAGCTTCTTTAAAACATAGGAAATCACTTATTTCCCTCCCCTCATGAACAGAATAGGGTGACTTTTTTCCCAGATTCCTAAACTTGGATCCACAGCCTACTCAGCTCTGTAAGAGAGAGAATATGCTCATTGGTCATGAAAAGAAAAGACAAAGAAAAATAGTGACCATCTCTGGGAGAAAAAGAATCAATAAATCAAGAATACTCTACCAGATTTACCAGAGTCAATGTGTCTTAAGATAGTAGTTCCACAAATATTTCCTCTTGCTAATCTAAATTTAGGAAGACAGAGGAAGGACTCTTAATCATTCTTATTCCTAATAGACCCTGCAGGCAGAGATATGGGAGACTGACATGCTAAGAAATCTTACTCTCTGCTGGTGTTTCTCAGATGTCCCAGGATCTCTCAGCTGCAGCAGTTAGAAAGGAGCAGAGTCCAACCAAGGAAATTTGTCTCTTTGTGGTTGCCAACTGTTGGGGAGGAAAAAAATTTTTTCTACCCTCCCATGTTCTTATGGCTGGACTAAAACTTAAGTTGGCATGAGACAGATTAACAGGAGAAAAACTAATTTAATTGTATATGCAAGGGAGGTTATGAAAATTATGCTCAGAGAACAACCAAAAGCAGGTATTTATTTTTATTTTTTTAGTTTTTTACATAAAAACACAATAAATTTGTGAGAATTTGACAGGACAAAACAGCTTAGGTTCAGGTGCTTAATTAGGAGGGAATTTAAACAAAGTTTGGGCTTGGTTAGTAAATTAGAAGTACAGGTTTGTTTATAAAGGCTTTTGGGCCCTGAATTCCTATCTCTAGTGTTAAGAATATCTCTCACTAGCCTCCTGGTGCATGGAGGGTATTCTTCACATGGGAGATTTATTTCCCACATTGAGGAAGACAAAGGAGTGTCAAAATGCCTTTTTTGTACCAGCTGCTTTTCCAGAAACTTTAATTTAAAATAATCAATATATGATTGAGGCAAAGTTTTGAGTGGTCTGCACTGGGCCCCATCAATAAAAACATAATTTTAATTCTGAGTATTTTCTTTTATTAATGAACATTTTCTGTATGCGACATTTGTGACCTTTCCAAATAGGAATGGCTGTTGAGTTTTGTGCTCAAGTTGAGGACACAGTCCTTAGAACTCTTTTTAAGGCAAGGAAAGTTGTACTTTTCTTATAAATTATTTTCTTCTCAGTGTGGGAGATGCAAGAGCTCTCTCTAAGTTAAATGCTTGACAGAGTGTATTTCTAAAGGTTGGACCTAGTCTCTTCTGCTCATTAAAGTCCTACTGCCTACAGTGAGCATCCACTTCACAACTGTTTTTTGTTTTTTTTTTCCTAAGGGACCTCTTTTCAAAAAATAATATTTGTGAGTAGGATGACCTGCAATATGTCTTCTACTCCTTATTCTCCTCCCTGTGGGAAATACTGAACAAACTTTTACCTCTAATATTATTTCTAAAGAGTATAACCACTTAAACTTATTTCATAAAACAAGTACATTTAAATAACATTCTTTGAATGAATACATTTAAATAAAAAAGCTTGTCATGTTTGGAAACAAAGTGGTTGCACTTGACACTCATTTGAATTTACACGTCAGGTGTCTTGGAATGACATGTTTTTAAGTAGAAAGTGGGATTATGTCATAAGAATAAAATTATCTAATGACAAAGTATTTTTATAGTTTTTAATTTTACTATAAAATAAGGAGATTAATGAAAAGTAAAAATCATAAAGAAACTTCCTATTATAGTTTCCCATGGTTTTGCTAAGTAGACTCCCATAGGAAAAGTATATTCCCTAAATATTGATAAACATAAAGATTTTGAAAACTGAGTAACCATACCACTTTTAAAGATTTAATATTTATCTTAAACTGATTGAAATTTCATGCAAATATTTATTCAATAAAAAATTTACTAAACAATTAAATATTGGAGACACTATTCTAGCTGCCAAAACTGAAAAATGATGGAACAAAAATGCTAATTTCAAAAATTTTGTAATCAAATAAAGAAAATATAAATGTGGAGGCAACATTGATTGAAGAAATGAATTATTTGCACTGATAAATTTTTATAGAATAAAAGCCAATTTGAACTAAATGTTTTTATTTAATTTTCCTTTCAGTTTTCTAAAGGATGATTCTGTAAGCCATTTATTTTGATGTCATAAGCTACTCCCCATTTTGTTTGTAAGACTAGGTATGAAATATAGGTTAAAATACCATTTATAGTTTTATACCTATTCAAGTTTGATTTTTAGTCATCTCTACCTGATCACCAAAATTTTGTTTCTGATCTAAATCTTGTTTCTCCCTAGTCAAAAACAAAACTTCCATCCATGATTCAAAGATGATCCTTAGAATCCTCAGTGTTCTGGGAATCCAAGATTGTACTATAAAGGAAATGAAAGAACAAAAATGTCAAAAACATATAATCAATAATACACAAAGTTTATTTCATTTTTAATACCCAAGAGTATTAACAGAAAGATGGCAGCTTAATAGGTAAATAAATGGATATAGACATATGGACACATATATAGATAGGTGTGGATAACACATATTTTCATATTTCTTGACAGTTTGATTCAATAAATATATTTTATTTTGTTAATACTCTTATTAAACTGACATATGTCTTTGGAAACTTTACTTTTAGAAGTTAAATTTGATATTTAATATGTCAACTAGTAAAGTTAATATTTAATATGGCTTATCACAATCTTCCCCCACTGTAAAATGTACCTTATAAACAAAATTTTCCTCATATTGCCACATACTCATGTGAATTCATAAAATACTAACATAAAAATCTAATATAGTTATTATTTTTTATTTCTATATAGTGTTATTTCATATAGAGGTCATACAAAATAAAATAATTTCCATTAGTTGAAATTAACTTTAACTTTCTTAAAAATAATTCTGTAGATTTAGACTATAATTTATGAGCATTCAGTTTATAATACTGCATTTCTCTGGGGAAAATATAATCCACATTTTAATAAACTCTTCCTCTATTTCCAATTTTAAGTATGGCAACATCCACTTGCACAGATCAAATGCCAGATGTCTTTCTATCTCATGGCTTAATAGTATTCCATTGTGTATATATACCACATCTTCTTTATCCATTCACCTGTTGATAGATGCTTATGTTGCTTTCATAACTTCTCTATTTTAAATAATGCTGTAATAAATGTGAGAGTGCAGATATCTCTTCAATATCTTGTTTTCATTTCCTTTAGGTATATGCCCAGAAGTGGAATTGCTGGAACATATAGTAAATCGATTGGTGGAGAGGATAAAGCAAACTAAGGGAAAGTAAATTTCCATGGTTTACTCAAATTTGGGTAAAACGTTGACATGAGTAGATTAATATAACTCATGTATGTATATTATAAAAGCCCAACCAACCACTACAAAAAGTATAAAAAGATATATGCTCAAAATACTATAAATAAATCAAGACTGAGTCCAAAATATTATTCAGATTATTCAAGTAACCTTCAGTAATGCAAGAACAGAGAAATAGAGAGAAAAAAAAGCCAAGAAACAAATTGTAAACAAATAATATAATAGAAGATATGTGACACCAATTAATAGATACCTTAAATATAAACAATCTATGTAAACAATTAAAAGACAGAGATTGGCAGAGTGACTAAGAAAAAAATACGACCACATTATAAACTGTTTACAAGAAACTCACTTCCAATTCAATGAAATAGGTAGAATGAAAGGATGAAAAATTTTGTAACATGTACACATTAAAATTTAGGAGCATTTTTAAACCAAACAATAGAGTCTCAAAGTACATAAAGCAAAAGCTGATAGAGTTGTAGAAAAAAAAAAATAGTAGATGATTCTAAAATTGTAGCTGGAACTTCAGCTGACCCCTTATCCTTGGCAACTTGGCAACTACTAGACAGAAAGTAAGCAAAAAAAGAAAAGAAAAAAATACAGATTTACTTATGTACAACTCTCCACTGAACAACAGAATACACATTTTTTCCAAATGTCTGTGGAATATTCATCATAATAGAGCATATTGTAGGTCATAGAACAATGGCAATAACAGTAAGACAAGAGGAAAATATATAAGTGAAAACTAAACAATACACTTATAAATAATTTGTGGTTCAAAGAGGTAGCCACAAATAAATGTTTTAAAAATACATAAACTTGGGCTTCCCTGGTTGTGCAGTGGTTGAGAGTCCGCCTGCCAATGCAGGGGACACGGGTTCATGTCCCAGTCTGGAAAGATCCCAGATGCTGCAGAGTGGCTGGACCCATGAGCCATGGCCGCTGAGCCTGTGCATCCGGAGCCTGTGCTCCACAACGGGAGAGGCCACAACAGTGAGAGGCCCGTATACCACAAAACAAAACAAAACAAAGCAAAACAAAACATAAAACTCAATAAAAACAAAAGACAACATATAAAAATATCAGAGATATCATTAAAACTGTCCTTAGAGAACTTAATAGTACTTAATGCTTATGTTAGAAGTAAGTAAAAGCTGCAAATCAATAACCTAAATTCCTATGTCAAGAAGATAGCAAAAGAAAAGTAAAATAAACACAAAGCAAACAGAAAGAAAAGTATAAATGATAAGGGAAGAAGTCAATGCAAGTGAAATTAGGAAAATTATAGGAAATATCAATGAAACAAAATTGTGCTTCTTTGGAAAATTAATAAAATTATAAGGCTCTAGCAACATTGACAAAAAAATATAAGGAGAGGATGCACAAATCACCAATATCATAAGTGAAATAGGTAATAACACTACAGATCCTTCAGTCATTAAAATATAATAAGAGAATACTGAAAACATCTTTGTTTTAATAAATTAAACCACATAAAATAAGTGGACTACTTTTTTAAACTTGACAAACTACCAAAACTTAAATAAGATGAAAAACATTATGAATAAACATGTAACCAAAAACTGTATGGAATCTGTAATTGTACAGCTCCAAAAAAAAAAGAAATCTACAGACACAGAAGAATATTACCAAACACTTAGTGGAGAATTAACAAAATTTTACATTCTCACGCAGAAAACAGAAGTAGAAGACTCATTTCCCTATTCAATTTATGAGATCTGTATTACACTGATACTCAACCCAAACAGACACAATACCCAAAAAGACTACAGACAACTACCTCTCGTGAACTTAGGTGCAAAAATCCTCAACCATTAATGAGGTCATCTATTGAAAATGGAAGGGAGGTGTGAATCAAAATAATTTGAAAAACATTGTCAAGTGAAAATGTAGACTCAGGATTGATGATCACCCATTACTCATACAGATGGAACTAATTCCTGTGATGTGACTAATTTTTTTCCAGCAGCACTCAGATTCTCAAATTGGAAGTGAAGAAGATGTATTTTTGGATTGAGCCATAGAAAAAGATTTACAAGTAGAATGGGAAACCAACAAACTGTTTCCTTATCCAAACCCCACAGTTTGATTATCCCAAGCACAGCAGGAAGAGGAAAACTTTTCTCATTCATCACAGCAAAATAAACTTAATGTTTCATTGTTCCATATTTTCAATCTCCATCAAAAAGTAATGGTGATTTTGTAACAATGTAAATATTCCTCACTGTACAACAAATAGTGGCATAATATGATGTTGATATCAAATCTATAAATCAAACAGGAATAAATAAAAGCCTACATTTATCAGCAGAAATCTTGAATAAAGATAGTAATACTTTCTACAAAAAGACTAATACTTTCTAAGATTTTTGATAGTTTAATTTATATCTATTTACAATGAATTAGTATTCAAATAATAATATGCTGATATTCAATATAATTATTTGTAAAACATACATGGAAAAATATCATTTTAAATGTTGGTTAGCATTTTGCTCTGGAAACAATGTCATTCAGGCTAAACACTTTATTGGTCTACAGTTTCACCTTCCATTTTTAGAATTTGTGTGCAATAAATCATGTAAGTGTGTGTGAACTTCTTTAAATTCTTCCAACAGCATCAAAGGCAGACTACAGACACTTCTTTCCACCTTCCTTATTACTGTTAACACTTACCCAATCTCATTGCCAACTAACTGTTCTACTGACTTCCACAATACCCGTCACTCATTCTACCCCTAATCTGTCAAACAGAATTTTCCCAATCTTTTCTAATTATTGATCATTTGAAAATAATAATGTGACACATCACCTTACTTTTACTGACTATTTTTCAAATACTTCCCTTACACTTAGTGCACATTCATAAATTTCACGTATCCTGCAGAGACCTGTATGACTGAGCTACCTATTACACATCTGTTGTTTGGCAGGCCTAGGAACAATTTTCCTTTTCTCTGATAACAGTTGCCTAATTTTTTGTAAAGAATACAGAGATCTGTCATCATAGTAGTTCATATGATTTAAGTGGAAAACATCATATGTGATTTAGACTAGGGAATCCATTGTAGTCCACCCTTCCAGCTACAGGCATTATTGCAAGAGTAGGCAAGAGTCAAGCTGGTCCAATTCAAGAAAATCCTGAGGTTTTTGTTATAATCTTAATGAAAGAAGAGCACTGTTGCTGTAGTTCAGAGATGATGGAAACTAGATAGTATGGAAGTGGACTTGTCTGAATGAGAGAGGAGTCTATTAAGAATGAAAACAATAGAATGAAATTCCAAACCAAGCAATTGTAAGAAAGACAGTTCATTTATTATTGAAATCCTGAATGCAATCATGTCTGAATTTTTCAATTGTGCAAGTTAGATAAAGTTCATTCTCTGATTAGAGAAGTTTGATTCTATTCCCATGACTAACAATTAAAGATTCTGCCTATTCTTTATTTCTCTACTCTCACTTGGCACACTCACTTTTTTTTTTTTTTTTTTACTTTTATAAGGCCTTTTAAAAATCTGTTCCAAATTTCTAGGTACTTTTAGCTCTAAAATGTGCCTAGTGAGTCATCAATTTCAGTTAAATTATTATTTCCTCAGGGAGGAAATCCCCTAGACTCTCTATGTGGAATGTGTTCTGATTCTACACCTGCTTGGATCCATGTTCCACTCATTCAGAAGACTTCAGGCTTACTATTTTACATTTTATGCTGTATTTATCTGAATAATATCTGACACACACACTAAAATATAATCAATCTGGTTTTGGTTTTTATTATTTTTCTAGCATGGCTCATAATGGGTGCTTAAAAATCAATAATAAATTTCATGTTTCATTTTTCCCTGACCTATTCATTCTACTTGTTATGATGACTTTTCTTGCAATATGTCTGTGATCATATTTGACAAGTAAAACAAGTTATCTGTCTAATTGAAACAGTGCTTATTTCCGTCAATGAGTTTGTTTAAAGCAAAACATTGTGCTGGTCATTGTTTTGCCCATGCAAACCCAATATTCTTTTTCTTCCCCCACGTTGGCAATTCTTTGTGTACATCATCCCATGTAAAATAATAAATGCTTCCTTGTACCTGATCTAGCTTCTCTCTACCCTCTAAATCCAAACCATATTATTGTACTCCCAAAACCTTCCATCCCATTACCATTTTGCCTCTCTTTTCTGTATGTTCATTGTACAATAAAAATGATGTTGATTGCAGCCAGTTGTGTGTTGGAGCTGACCTATATTGAGTGCTGATTATTAAACTTTAAAAAGTTTTCCAAGCTCATCATTATATTTGGTCAGTGTTAAAAATTACACACAGGATTCTTGGAAGATGGTTAAGTAGTAAGCACCAGGAATCTGCCTTCCCACACAGACAACTACACAGACAGAATCTGCCTGTTGTAAATTTTTGGGAGTTCTAGAGTTTATTGAAGGCTTGCAACTTCCAGAGAAAGACTTTAATGGTAAATTGTTATTAATTATGATCAATTTCAGCTCTTAGTTTGATATTGGTAGCACCAATATCTCACCCCATTCCTAATAAAGAAAAACGCTGGACATGATGGCTTTACCATGATTTCTACCAAAATTTTGAAAAACTAACACCAATAGTTCTAAAATGTTTCCAAAAAATTCAACAGGAGGGAATACTTCCTATTGCATTCTATGAAGCCAGTATTACAAAGCCTGAAGCCCTGATACAAAGCCTGATAAAGATACTACAAGAAAAGAAAATTACAGACAAATATAGCTTATAGCTATTGTTGCAAAAATCCTCAACAAAATATTAGTAAATGAACTTAGCAGCATATTAAAAAAATTATACAACATAATCATGTGAGATTTATTTCTCTAATGCAAGGGTGGTCTGACACATAAAGCTGACAAACATAATACATCATTTTTACAGAATGAAGGGGAAAAAAACACATGATCATCTCAACTGATGCAGAAAAAATTATTTGTAAAAATTCTACACCTCTTTATGATAACAACACTCAGCAAACTTGGAATAGTACAAAAATACCTCAACATAATAAAAGCTGCCTATGAAAAACCCATGGATGATATCTTATATGTGAAAAACAATGAAGAATTCCACAAAAAAATGTTAGAACTAATAAACAGACTCATCAAAATAACAGAATACAAATTCAACACACAAAATCAGTTTCATTTTTCTATACTAACAATAAACACGCCAAAAAGAAAATAATTCAATTTACAACAGCATCAAAAAGGATAAACTATTTAGGAATCAACCAAGGTGATGAAAGACTTATAAAATGAAAATACAAAACTTTGCTGTAAGATATTAAGGAAGACATAAATAATGAAAAGACATTACATATACATGGATTGGGAGACTTAATATTGCTAGGATGTTAAAGTGATCTACAGACTCAACACAATCTGTATCAAAATCTGAATGACATTTTTTTTGCAGAAAGAGAAAAAATGCATACTAAAATTCATGTGTAATCTCAGAGACTCTGAATATGCAAAAATGTCATGATAAAGAAGAACATACCAGGGGGACTCACACTTCCTGATTTTAATACTCATTACAAACCTACAGAAGTCATTTCAGTGTGGTAGTAATATAAAGACAGACCAATAGATCAATGGAGTAGAATAGAGAGTTCCCAAGTAAACCCTCACATATTGGTCAAAAGATTTCCCACAGGGTACCCAAAACTACTAAGTGGGTCAAGGGCTGTCTTTTCAACAAATGTTGCTGGGAAAACTGGATATCTACATGCAAAAAACTGTAACTCAAATTGGATTGAATACCTAAATGTAAGACCTAAAACTATAAAATTCTTAGAAGAAAACATAGGGCAAACACTTTACAACATTGAATTTGGTAATGATTTATTGCTTATGTTAACAAACACATAGACAACAACAAAAAAATGGACACATTGGACTTTGTGAAAATTTTAAAAATTGTAATCAAACGATATTATCAGCAGAATAAAATGGCAGTCTACAATGGAAGAAACTATTTGCAAAATATATGTATAAGGGATTAATAACCAGAATATATAGAGAATTCTTCAATGACAACAACAAACAAACGAACACAATTAAAACGTGAGCAAATGTATTTCTCCAGAGAAGATAAGCAGATGACCATTAAGCACATGAGAAGATACTCAACATCACTAATCATTAGGGAAATTCAACTCAAAACTTCAATGAGATGCCACCTCACATCCATTAGGATGGCTATTATCCAAGAAACAGAAAATAACGAATGTTGGCAAGGATGTGGAGAAATTGAAACCCTTGTACACTGTTAGTAGAAATGTAAAATGGTTCAGCCACAATGGGAAATCAATGGTGGTTCCTCAAAATACTTAAATAGAATTAAGGTATGATCCAGCAATTTCACTTCTGGGTGTATACTCAAAATAATTGAAAGCAGGGTCTCAAAAACATATTTGTATACTAATGTTCATAGCAGCATTATTCACAAAAACTAAAAATGGAAGCAACAAATCTTTTTCCTTAAGTGCCCATTGATGAATGAATGGATAAGCAAAATGTGGTATACACATATAATGGAAAATTATTTAGGAAGGAAATTCTGATATATACTATAGCATGGATGAAACTGAAGGACATTATGTTCAGTGAAATAATCCAATTACTAAAAGACAAATACTGTATGATTCTACTTATATGAGGTACTTAGAGAAGACAAAGTTATAAAGACATAAACTAGAAAGGGGATTGAGAGTGGCTACAGGGAGGAAAGAATAGAGAGTGATTGTTCACATGTATAGAATTTCAGTTTTGCGAGATGAAAAGAGTTCTGAAGATGGATGGCAGTGATAGTTGCACAGCAATATAAATGTGCTTAAAATTACAGAACCGTACACTTAGAAATGATTTAAATAGTAAATTATATATGTATTTTACCACAATAAAAATTTCAAAAATTAAGCTTACAATTAAAGTATATAAAAAGCAAAGATAATAAATACTCAAAACTCATAATTTACTAATTATTACTTTTTTATTTTTTATGCTCTTATGCACATTTATGACTCTTACAGTTATATGATGAAAATACCACGTAACAGCATGTTACTGCTCTTTTCTTCCCAACAATGCATTCAGTGACATTGTATTAGCAGCTTTAAATCAGCCTTGGTGAAAGTATTTACACCATGGAAATTGGCAAACACTACAGATCAGGGCTTGATATTATTGATTTTCTAAATGAGAAAGTAATGGAAAAATCTAAATAA
Source organism: Stenella coeruleoalba (assembly GCF_951394435.1). NCBI lineage: Eukaryota > Metazoa > Chordata > Mammalia > Artiodactyla > Delphinidae > Stenella > Stenella coeruleoalba. The sequence goes on along the minus strand of NC_137164.1, from coordinate 36,082,174 downwards.
TGATTATTAAATCATAAAATATGTCACAGTAGGCATTGCATTGTAAATTGGACAAAAAATTAGAAAATATTTTCCTGTATTCAAAACGTATTATTCAACTCAACAAAAAATCACTCAGATCATTGAAAATTAAGTGACAGTCCAACATATGTAGTGTTGAAGCTAAAATAAGCCTCTATTTAATAATAATTTGTACAATGGTGAAAAATATATCAGATTTAAATATATTGTTATTTTGAAATAAGGTTAAAGTTTAGGATGTAAATCCAGTTGTCAAATCATAATTTATTTGCAACCATAGCTTGGCTCTATATGCAAGAGTTTAACAAGTAATTTTGAGAACTTTGGCTATAAGGAAGTTACATTCAAAAATATTATGTATTTTATTAAATTTTATTTTAAGTTTTTACTACACATCATTTATATCAAGAAAATGTATACAACATACATGTAACTCTATGTATATATATAAAACTATATCCTATAACTAATAATAATAAGCATGATATATGTTATAATTATATACATTGTTATATATACAATGTATGTAATTATAATGTGATATAAAATATATATACACAATAAGTTATATATGATATACCACATATAACACTAGGTATAATATATAATACAATATATAATGCTATATATAATGTATATTACATATATCATGATATATATTTTTTATATATATATATATATATATATATATAATTTTTATTTGGAGACTGTTTTGGTAAACATTTACCAGAACATCACTACTTTCACCATCTCTCTGGACTTGTGGACGTTTATTCTGTCTTCTGTCACATCCTGCCCCAGGGTGAAGTTCTCTTTTCTGCCAGCTGATTTTCCCATATTATCTTTATCACTTTCTCTGACACTTAGCATCTTTGTAATTCATAACATTTATGTTATAATTTTTTTTCTTTCCTTATTACTATCACTTGTTTATTTTTAATTACTCTTGCTCATTCATTAGAGTTTAGACTCCTGGTACAGAATCTTTTACTCCATCCAATATTTCATAATCATCCTAGGTGTTACCAACATAAAAAGCAGAAAATTCTTTCAGAATTCTTTCATAATCATCCTAGATGTCATCAACATTAAAAGTGGGATATTCTTTCAATGTAACACTAAAGATTTAGTCCTACTTTGCCAAAGTATATTTATTATCTCATTCATTAAATAGGATATCTGCTCTTGACTCAGTAGAGATAAACTTTAGGTTAGGAAATTACCTTCTGTTTCTAAAAGTTTTCATTATGAATAGATAGAGATTTTTACTTCTCTGTTGAAATTTTTTATATATCTTTTTGTTTTTCAAGAATAAGCTGGCTTGACTATTAATCCAGATACAACATTATACCTAGTACATAGCGGTTTGGGGCTTAGTGAGAAGACACTTGGTACAGAAAGGAACTCCACATATGCACACAGACATGTACATAGATACTAAGTATTATGGAATTTTTTTTCTGTAATTCTATCATTTATTTAACACTATCTTATTTGTTATTTATATTTTTATACAAAATAAATTGCAGTGAACATGCATGCTATTTGTACACATCATCCGTAGTTTTTGTCATATTCCTTTTAAATCCTATGAAATAGTTTTACAGAGGTAATTTTATTACTTTTGAAAAAGCAACCAAAACATTAGAAAATTTTGATCTATAGATGTCTTTTGACCACTTACTTAATGTAATTGGTTAATAATTGCTAATACAAAAGTTTTACCTCAGGGAAAACTGTATTCTCTGAATTGGGCTATAATTATTTAACTTAATTTACTCATTTACTATAGCACCTTCTTATGTGGAAAATAATCATCAAATATTCGTATGAAGACTGAAGTTTCAAAGATTCCAAATTAGTGCAAGCTATGTCATCTTTCTTTTTCAAAATCAAGTATCTATCCAACTTCTTGTTTTTTCTCCTGTCTCATGAGGATCTGCTCTGCTGATAGGTGATTTCATGGTCTCAAATTATAAGCATAAGTTCATGATTTACAAATTAAATATGTATTTATCCTGGATTATCTGAACTGAGCTCCATAACAGTGCATCCTACTTTCTACTTGCTACCTCTAGGTAGAATGTTAATAGAAATCACCAATCAAAATATAGCTGTAGGAAATCTTAATTATTTCTTACCACAATCCACATTTTTTCACTAAATGTGCCACATCTGAGAATACAGTGTCATATGTTACCAGGTTTTGCATTGTAAATATAGAGGAATCACCTTTGATTCTAATCTTAATAGTCACCTAATTAATGTGTAGGAAGTATTGAATCCATCTCCACAATATGTTTCAACTGTCCACACCTTTCCATCATTTCTGCCTGCCTCTATCAAGTTACCATATCTTTTCTGGTTTACTGTGTGTAAGTCCTTACTATTGTATGTTTTCCTTATTTTACTCTCTTACTATTAGTTCTCCTCACAGAAGCTAGAGGAACTTTTGAAAATAAAAATCAAATATGACTTCTTGAAACCCTCCCGTGAGTTTATCTGATCTGACTTCCCACAACTTCCATCCTCATCTTAATCACTTTCCTTCCACACACTTAACTACATCTCAGCCATATGAACTTTATTTAGATGATTTAAACACAGTTCTTTCCTAGATCAAGAGTTTTGAATGTTCTCTAGTCCCTAACGAAATACTTCTCCTCCTTCTTTTCCCAAGGCTGCTCTTTCACATAATTTAAAATTTTGCTTAAATCTTTCTTCTTTACAGAATTTTCCTGACAATAATACCCAAAGGAGCCATATACTGCAGTCGTTCTAGCACTTTATAGCATTTAAATTATCATCTTTATTTGTCTATTATATCCTTCCCTTATTTAAACTTGAACTGCACAATAACAGGAGCTATATCTTTTTTCTTCAAGTATATATAGCAAATGTGTAGAATAGCTCCTCACTAATATTAGATAATCAATAAATAGTTGAAGAAAAAATGAATATGTTTTGTATTTGATAAATCAATAATTTCTACAGATGTATTTATAAATCTATGTAGGGAAGGAGCTTCGTCACCATTTTTTTATTTATTTAATTTCTATCTTTTGGGTTCTCTGTTCTTAGCACCGTTTTTATTTATTTATTTATTTATTTATTTATTTAATATTTTTGTCTGTGTTGGGTCTTCGTTTCCGTGCAAGGGCTTTCTCTAGTTGAGGCAAGTGGGGGCCACTCTTCATCGCAGTGCATGGTCCTCTCACTGTCGTGGTCTCTCATGTTGTGGAGCACAAGCTCCAGATGTGCAGGCTCAGTAGTTGTGGCGCACGGGCCTAGTTGCTCCGTGGCATGTGGGATCTTCCCAGACCAGGGCTCGAACCTGTGTCCCCTGCATTGGCAGGCAGATTCTCAACCACTGCACCACGAGGGAAGCCCCTTGATCACCATTTTAACCCCATCCTGCCTGCCTGTTGCAGCTAAAGGAAAGACTAACCATTTTTTCAGGGGTCAGGTCATCAAGAAAAGGATTGAGAATGCTGAAATCAAGAAAATTGATAGGGAAGAGGGAGGGGCATTGGCAAACCCTTATAAATGTCATGGTTCCAGAAAACAGGCACATTATAAGACTGAAATCTAATCATAATACTATAGAAAGCTCCAACTCCCCTACACCTTACCTCCATATCAACAGGACTTCAGTGTGGTAGCATTTTACTGCAGAGAGTTGCAACACATAGCCTTTTAAGAGAAGGACTCAGGAAACACAAGGTAAAGAGGGAGGAGAAAAACAAAGGCATTAGGAGACTGTAAATCATTTGATAATTATTATTTCAATAGACATAAACACAGCTAAAATCCTAGTGAGATTTACTTGAATACTCATACTAAAGACCTATTTATCTATTTTTCTATTACATGATACATATCTTTCAAAAAATAAAAGAAATTTTAAAAAGAAAAAAATATTATACTCTGAAGAGACAAAGCAATCATAACCAGAACCAGTTATCACAGAGATGTTGGTATTATCATAAAGAATTAAAGTCACTATGATCAGTATGTTAATGGCTGTCATAGAAATAGTAGAAAGCATTTAAGAACATATGGGTAATATAAGCAGAGAGATGAAACATCTAAGAAAGAATCAGAAGAAAATCCTAGAAATTAAAAAAAAAATAGATACGGAAATTAAGAATGCCTCTGAAGGAATGTCAATAGAATGAATACACAGGTGAGGAAAGAATCTATGATTATGATAGATTAATGGAAACATCTAAAACTGAAATGCAAAGAGAAACAAGAATGACAAAAAGAAAACACAAAAAACCCAATAATTGTGGGACAACAAATGTGCAACAAATGTATAACTGGAATATGAGAAATGGAAGAAAAGGAGAAGAGATCAGATAAAGTTTCAAATCATAACAACTGAGAAATTTATTAAAAAAAAAAATGACAGAGAACAGATCCATGGAGCCCAGAGAATTCCAGTAGGATTAACACAAACAAGCAAAAAACACCCAGCCATATTTCATTCATACTGCAGAAAAATCAAAGACAAACCAGAAATTTTGAAAGAAACCAGAGGAAGATTATCAGGGATAAAGAGGAGTACTACATGATGTTAAAGTGGTGAATTCTCAAAAATGACACAACAATCTTGACTGGGTATGTACTGACTAACTGAGTGTCAAAATATGTGAGGTAGGTCTTCCCTGGTGGCACAGTACTTAAGAGTCCACCTGCCAATGCAGGGAACATGGGTTCGATCCCTGGTCCAGGAAGATCCCACATGCCACAGAGCAACAAAGTCCGTGCACCACAACTACCAAGCCTGCACTCTAGAGCCCAAGTGCCACAAGTACTGAAGCCCTTGAGCCTAGAGCCCGTGCTCTGCAACAAGAGAAGCCATAAAAATGAGAGGCCCATGCAGTGCAACAAAGACCCAATACAGCTCCAATTAAGAAACAAATAATAAATAAATATTAAAGAAAAAATATATGAGGTAAAAACTGATAAGATTGCAAAAAGAAAAATCAATATTTGAAGAAGTAAATGCTCCTCTTTTAATAGTTGATAGGTTAAGTAATCAGAAAACCAATAAGAGTATGGTTAATCTCAAGTTAATCTAATTAACATTTATAAAATACTCCCTCCAAAATGTATTCTTCTCAAGCTCACATGGAGTATCCTCCACCAAGATGTACTATAAAACACACCCTGACAAATTTAAAAGAATAAAATCATACAAAGTATGTTATTGACCACAATGGAAATAAACTGGAAGTTAATGGCAGAAAGTTAGATAGAAATTCCCAAGTATCTGAAAATTAAATAACACACTACTATATAAATCTTGGGGAAAAGAAGTGTCAAGAATTTCTTTTTCAATTTTGATTAAAAATGATTATGAAAATATAACTTACCTAAATATTTGGATTCATTCAAAGCAGTGCCTAAGGAAATATTTATAGATATGAATGCATATATGAGAAAGAGGAGGAAGTAATTAAATCAATAACCTAAACTTCCATCTTAGGGAATTAAAGAAAAGCAATTAAAACATAAAACTAGTAGAAGTTAAGTAACAAATTTAAGCAGAAATCAATGTAATTGAAAACAGTTAAATAATAGAGAAAATTAAAAATATCAGAAACTGGTTCATTGAAAAGGTCTATAAAATTGATAAAACTTTAGTCAGGCTGACCAGGAGAAACAGAGGAGAGGTGAAGGCTGGTGCACAAAGTACTGACAACAGGAAAAAATGTAGCATCACTACCGATACTATTGACTCCATGGACATTAAAAGATAATCAAGGAATGCTAAGAAAAACTCCATCTTCACATATTTGATAACTTAGATTAAACTGACTACTTCTTTAAGAGATGCAAACTACCCAAAACTTACACAAGGAAAAGTAGGTAACCTGAATTGCACTATATCCATTAAGGAAATTTAAGGAAGGAATCATTAAAATTCTTCCAAAAAGTAGCAGTCTCAGATGGTTTCAATGTTGAGTTTCATGAAACATTTAAGAAGAAACATTACCAATTTTCATAATCTCTTCCAGAATGTAGAATCAGAGAGAAAATGTCACAAATTATTTGATAGGTCAACATTATGCCAATACCATAAACAGATAAAAATATTACAAGAATAGAAATACCCAGACACAAAAATCTTCAACAAAATATTTCAAATTCAGCCACAAAAGGAATTATACAACACTACCAAATGGAATTTATGCAAGACAGATTCAACATTCAAAATTCAATGTATTCTATTATATAAAACCTTAAAGAAGAAAAATTTTTAAAAAAATCATATCAACTGACACAGAAAATTTAGCATAATACAATAGCAAACAAGGTAATTGGGCAAAACATCAACACACAATTGCTTATTTCTTTCCTGTATACCGGTAATGAATAAAATGAATAAAAAATAAATAGTATTTCCAATAATAACAACAAAACCTTGAAGTATTTAGATATAAACTAACAAAATACAGAGAGTGTCTATATGCAGAAAACTACAAAACACTGATGAAAGAACTCAAAACAATTCTAGATAAATGGCAAGATATTCCCAACTCTATCTATAGATTCAGTGAAATCCAAACAAAATCCCAGCAAGATATTTTGTAGATATTTCAAAAAAAAATGGATATAAAATTACATGGAAAGGCAAAGTACACAGAATAATCTATGCATTACTGGAGAAAAACAAATTTGGAAGACTCACACTACCAAATTTCAAGACTTACTTGAAAGCTGCAGTAATCAAGAGTTTAGTATAGTCAAGTACCAATGAAATATCAAATTGAATACTGTATGTCAATGAAATAGCCCAGATATAGATCACATAAATATAGCCAACTGATTTTGGCAAAATAATAAACACAGTTCTATGAAGAAAGATTTTTTCCAGAAATACTTCTGGAACCATCAGACAATCATATAAAAAAAACAAAACTAAAACTACAATGAAAAAAAGAACAAAAACAGAAACCACTAGACATAGACTACACTTTTCACACACTCAATACACATTCCCCCCTACACACACACACACACACACACACACACACACACACACACACACACACAATAAAGATCATTCATAGTCTTAAATGTAAAGTGGAAAACTACAATACTTCTACAAGAAAACATGGGAGAAAATCTATATGACTTTGGGTCTTGTGATGAGGTTTTTAATACAGCAAAAACCTATGAAATTAATTATAGAAAATTTGGAGCTTATAAAATTATGAAATTAATTATAGATAATTAATAATTATATATGAAAATTAAATTAATTATCTATAATTAATTTATGAAATTATCCCTATGAAATTAATTATAGATAATTTATAGCTTATCAAATTTAAAACTTTTGGAAAATATCTATGCAGAACTCCAATAACTGATGTAGATACTTCTCCTTCAGGGAGGTGAATATTCATTACTCACCACTCCTTTAGTGTGGACTTCACATAAGTGGTTTCCTTTCAAGTAGTACAGTATGGAAAGTGGGGGAAAAAAATTTACAGTGAAGAAACCTGACAAACAAAACCTAAGCCAGGTTATCAATGTCAACATCAACAGTGATAAGTCATGTTGATAGAAAGTACCCTGATATTATGTGAAGAGAATGGCACTTCATCAGACCTATCCTCATAGTGCTATATTCTACAAACCACCTGAACATTTATCCTCAAAACTGTCAAGGTCCTCAAAAACAAGGAGTCAGAGAAACTGTCACAACCAAAAGTAGCCAAAAGTAACTTGTCTAAATTTAATGTGGTGTCTTGGTTAGGTCTTGGAAGAGAAAAAGAAGGAAAATGGATTTTGATCAGTAATAATGTAAAAATGTTGGTTTGTTAATTATGACAAATGTACCATATGAACGTAAGTTGTTAACAATAGGAGAAACTGGATGTGAGATATGTGCGAACTCTCTGTGCATAATCTTTTTATAAATATAAAACTATTTTAAAATAAAATGTTTATTTTAAAAAGTTAATAATTTCAAATATTTAATTTTTATTCCTATCTAGATTAGAGAATGTTGAAAGGACAAGCAGCCCTTCATGCCAGGTACGTAAAGCCCCAAATCTCCCTAAGCAGCAATGTCTAAATTTCTTCCCGAATACCCTATACAGATCATCATACATTTAGAGAGGTGAAGACATCAATCCAGAAGAATGGTCCAGCCCCACAAATAATAAAGTTCTAACACAGCTGATATTTGTTGAGAAATTTTATATACCAGGCACTAAATCCTATGCACATATTGACATTTTTAATGCTCAAACTAAATTCAGTATAGGGAGCAAGAGGAAAAGAAGGACAATAAAAATAACCGGAAAAATAAACAAAATGTGACAGTATGCTACAAAGGCTAAAAATAGGGAGTTACAGGAATAAATAAGATTCTGTTAATTTTATACAATGCAGACTGATTATTGGCAGTAAGATGGAATCATTGATTTAGATATCATAAAGCCATTAATACAATATTTCCACTCTGTTTGAGAAGCAATAGACTTTGCAATAAATTTTCTACCTCCATGTAATGTTTTCTACCAGTAATAAAATTATGTCTGATACTTATATCTCAGAAGTGTCTCATAAAATATATTCCTCTTCTAGCTTCTTACCTCCACATTTTTAATTCAGGTCCTCAGCCTCTATCACTTCCTAGAACCCCCTGGGTTGTTTTCTGATATCTGTAATCTAACTCATTGCTCAACATTGATTCAAGAATGACATTCTTAAAGTGACCAACAGGGAATGCCTAATTGAGGTGACAGATGTAAGTTATCAATTCTCATGTGAAACACTCAGAATTATGTGTATACCATAAATTTGAGGAGGAATGTATCAGTTAACTTTTATTTTAAAATATCTGATTTGGAAATAATTTGGATGTGCAGAAAAAATGCAGGACAGAATATTCTCACATACTTTCTTTTTTAATTGGGGTATAGTTGTTTTACAATACTTTGTTAGTTTCTGCTGTACAATGAAGTGAATCAGCTATATGTATACATATATCCCCTCCCTCTTGGACCTCCCTCCCACTCCCCAATCCAACCCATCTAGGTCATCACAGAGCAACAAGCTTAGTTTCCTGCACTATGCAGCAGGTTCCCACTAGCTATCAGTTTTACACATGGTAGTGTATATATGTCAATCCCAATCTCCCAATTCATCCCAACCCCCTTAACTCCCATGTCCACATGTTCATTCTCTGTCTGTGTCTCTATACCTCCCCTGCAAATAGGTTCATCCATACCATTCTTCTACACTGCACTAATATATGATATCTGTTTTTCTCTTTCTGACTTACCTCACTCTGTATGACAGACTCAAGCTCCATCCATGTCTTTACAAATGAACCAGTTTCATTCTTTTTTATGGCCGAGTAATATTCCATTGTATATATATACCGCATCTTCTTTACCCATTCATCTGTTGATGGACACTTAGGTTGCTTCCATGTCCTGGCTATTGCAAATAGTGCTGCAATGAACATTGGTGTGCATGAGCCTTTTTGAATTATGGCTTTCTCAGGGTATATGACCAGTAGTGGGATTGCTTGCTCATATGGTATTTCTATTTTTAGTTTTTTAGGGAACATCCATACTGTTCTCCATAGTGGCTGTATCAATTTACATTACCATCAACAGTGTAGGAGGGTTCCCTTTTCCCCACACCCTCTCCACCATTTATGTTTTGTAAATTTTTTTGATGATGGCCATTCTGACAAGTGTGAGGTGATACCTCATTGTAGTTTTGATCTGCATTTCTCTAATAATTAGTGATTTTGAGCATCTTTTCATGTGCCTCTTGGCCATCTGTATGCTTTCTTTGAAGAAATGTTTATTTAAGTCTTCTGTCCATTTTTGGATTGTTTTTTTTTTTTTTTTGATATTGAGCTGTATGAGCTATTGGTATATTTTAGAGATGAATCACTTGTCAGTTGCTTCTCTTGCAAATATTTTCTCCCATTCTGAGGGCTGTCTGTTTGTCTTGTTTATGGTTTCTTTGTTGTGTAAAAGCTTTTAAGATTAATTAGGTCCCATTTGTTTACTTTTGTTTTTATTTTCATTACTCTAGGAGGTGGGTCAAAAAAGATCTTGCTGTGATTTATGTCAAAGATTGTTCTTTCTATTGAAATCTTTAATCCATTTTGAGTTTATTTTTGTGTATGGTGTTAGGGAATGATCTAATTACTCTTTTACATGTAGCTGTCCAGTTCCCCATCACCACTTATTGAAGAGACTGTATTTTCTCCATTATATATTTTTGCCTCATTTGTCATAGTTTAGGTGACCATAGGTGTGTGGGTTTATCTCTGGGCTTTCTATCCTGTTCCATTATTCTATATTTCTATTTTGTGCCAGTACCATACTGTCTTGATTACTGTAGCTTTGTAGTATAGTTTGAAGTCAGGAATCCTGATTTCTTCTGCTCTGTTTTGCTTTCTCAAGCTTGCTTTGGCTATTCGGGATCTTTTGTGTTTCCATACAAATTGCAAAATTTTTTGCTTTAGTTCTGTGAAAAATGCAATTGGTAATTTGATAGGGATTGCCTTGAATCTGTAGTTTTCTTTGAGTAGTATAGTTATTTTCACAATATTCATTCTTCCAATCCAGGAACATGGTATATCTCTCCATCTGTATATGGCATCTTTGAATTATTTCATCAGCCTCTTAGAGTTTTCTCACTACAGGTCTTTTACTTCCTTAGGTAGGTTGGTTTATTCCTAGGCATTTTATTATTTTTGTTTCTATGGTAAATGGGATTGTTTCCTTAATTTCTCTTTCTAATGTTTTGTTGTTAGTGTATAGAATGCAAGAAATTTCTCTCCATTAAGTTCCTATCCTGCAACTTTACCAAATTCATTGATTAGCTTTAGTAGTTTTCTGGTGGCATCTTTAGGATTTTCTATGTATTGTATCATGTCATCTGCAAATAGTGATGGTTTTACTTCTTCTTTTCCAATTTGGATTCCTTTTATTTCTTTTTCTTCTCTGATTGCTGTGGCTATAACTTCCCAAACTATGTTGAATAATCATGGTGAGAGAGGACATCTTTTCTTGTTCCTCATCTTAAAGGAAATGCTTTCAGTTTTTCACCATTGAGAATGATGTTTGCTGTGGGTTTGTTGTAGATGGCCTTTATTATGATAAGGTAGTTTCCCTCTCTGCCCACTTAAAAACACAAACACATGGAGGCTAAACAAAATGCTACTACATAACTAAGAGATCACTGAAAAAATCAAAGAGGAAATTTAAAAAATATATAGAAAGATATGACAATGAAAGCATGATGACCCAAAACCTATGGGATGCAGGAAAAGCAGTAGTAAAAGGGAGGTTTATAACAATTTAATCCTACCTCAAGAAACAAGAAAAATCACAAATAAACAACCTAACTGGGAGAGGACCTTCAGATGGGGGAGGAATAAAACATGATCACCTTCCTCCCCACAAATACATCAGAAATCTACATGTGGAACAACTCCTACAGAACACCTACTGAGTGCTGGTAGAAGATCTCAGACTTCCCAAAAGCCAAGAAATTTCCCACGTACCTGGGTAGGGCAAAAGAAAAAAGGAAAAACAGAGACAAAAGAATAGGGAAGGGACCTGCACCAGTGGGAGGGAGCTGTGAAGGAGGAAAAGTTTCTTTACAAGGAAGCCCCTTCACTGGAGGAGACAAGGGGTGGAGAGGGCGAAGCATCAGAGCCACAGAGGAGAGTGCAGCAATAGGGTTGCAGAGGGCAAAGTGGAGAGATTCCCACGCAGAGGATCAGTGTCGACCAGCACTCACCAGCCAGAGAGGGTTTTCTGTTCACCCACTGGTGCAGATGGGGGTTTGGAGCTAAGGCTCTGGCTTTGGAGGTCAGATCCCAGGAAGAGGAGTGTTGTTGGCTGAGTGAAAACAGCCTGAAGGGTGTCAGTGCACTACAGTTGGCAGGGCGGGAGTCCAAGAAAAGGTCTGGAACTGCCTCAGATGCAACGTACCATTGTTTCGGGGTGCACAAGGAAAGGGGATTCAGAGCACTGCCTAAACGAGCTCCAGAAATGGGCACGAGCCACAGCTATCAGCATGGACATCAGAGATGGGCATGAAACACTAAGGTTGTTGCTGCAGCCACCAAGAACCCTGTGTGCAGGCACAGGTCACTATCCACACATCCACTTCTCTGAGCCTTTGCAGCCCATAACTGCCAGGGTCCCATGATCCAGGGACAGCTTCCCCGGAGAACACACAGCATGCCTCAGGCTCTTGCAACATCATGATGGCCTCTGCAGCTGCATGCTCATCCCGCATTCCATACCCCTCCTTCCCCCCGGCCTGAGGGAGCCAGAACACCCTAAACAACTGCTACTTTAACCCCATCCTGTCTCAGTGAAGAAGAGATGCCAGAGTGTGACCTACATGCAGAGGTGGGGTCAAATCTAAGCGAAACCCCAGGAGATGTGCAAACAAAGAAGAGAAAGGGAAATTTCTCCCAGCAGCCTCAGAAGCAGTGGATTAAATCTCCACAATCAACTTCATGGAGCCAACATCTGTGGAATACATGAACAGACAATGAATCATCCCAAAACTGAGGCAGTGTAGTTTGGGAGCAACTGTAGACTTGGTGATTGCTTTCTGTATTTAACTTGTTTCTGGTTTTATGTTTATCTTAGTTTAGTATTTAGAGATTATTATCATTGGTAGGTTTGTATATTGATGTGGTTGCTCATATATATATATATATTTGCTTGTTCTCTTTTTGTGAGTGTGTATGTGTATGCTTCTTTGTGTAATTTTGTCTGTATAGCTTTGCTTTTAACATTAGTCCTAGGATTGTGTCTTTCAGTTTATTTTTGTTTCTTTGTTTTTTATACTTTTAAAATTTTTATTTTTAACAATTTATTTTTTATATTAATTATTTTATTTTATTCTATTGTTTCTTTCTTTTTTTCTCCCTTTTCTTCTGAGTCCTGTGGCTGACAAGGTCTTGGTACTCCGGCCAGGTGTCAGGCCTGTGCCTCTGAGGTGGGAGAGCCAAGTTCAGGACATTGGTCTACCAGAGACATCCCAGCTCCACATAATATCAAATGACAAAAGCTCTCCCAGAGATCTCCATCTCAACAATAACACCCAGCTCCACTCAATGACCAGCAAGGTGAAGTGCTGGACAACCTATACCAAACAACTAGGAAGACAGGAACACAACCTCTACCAACAGCAGAGAGGCTGCCTAAAATCTTAATAAGGTCATAGGCACCCCAAAACACACCACCAGTCACAGTTCTGCCAACCACAAACACTAGATACAAGCTCATCCACCAGAACACAAGCACCAGTCCCCACAACCAGGAAGCCTACACAAACCACTGAAGAACTATAGCCACTGGGGGAAGACACCAAAAACAATGGGAACTACAAACCTGTAGCTGATGAAAAGGAGACCCCAAACACAGTAAGTTAAGCAAAATGAGAAGACAGAGAAACACACAGCAGATGAATGAGCAATGTAAAAACCCATCAGACCAAACAAATAAAAAGGAAATAGGAAGTCTACCTGAAAAAAAATTCAGAGTAATGACAGTAAAGGTGTTGCAAAATCTTGGAAATAGAATGGAGAAAATATAGGAAATGTTTAACAAGGACCTAGAAGAACTAAAGAGCAAACAAACATGATGAACAACATAATCAATAAAATTTAAAATTCTCTGGAAGGAATCAATAGCAGATAACTGAGGCAGAAGAATGGATAAGTGACCTGGAAGATAAAATAGTGGAAATAACTACCACAGGGAAGAATAAAAAAAAAGGAATGAAAAGAATTGAGGACAGTATCAGAGACCTCTGGGACAACATTAAATGCACCAACATTCGAATTATAGCGGTCCCAGAAGAAGAAAAGAAAAAGAAAGGGACTGACACAATATTTGAAGAGATTTTACTTGAAAAGTCCCTAATTTGAGAAAGGAAATAGTCAATCAAGTCCAGGGGTGCAGAGAGCCCCGTACAGGATAAATCCAAGGAGAAACACACCAAGACACATATTAATCAAACAATAAAAAATTATACAAAGAAAAAACATTAAAAGCAGCAAGGACAAAACAAATAGCATACAAGGAACTCCCCAAATGATTAACAGATGGTCTTTCAGCAGAAACTCTGCAAGCCAGAAGGGAGTGGCAGGACATATTTAAAGTGATGAAAGGGAAAATGCTACAACAAAGAATACTCTACCCAGAAAGGACCTCATTAAGATTTGATGGAGAAATTAAAACCTTTACAGACAAGCAAAAGCTAAGAGAATTCAGCGTGACCAAAACAGGTTTACAACAAATGCTAAAGGTACTTCCCTAGGCAGAAACACAAGAGAAGGAAAAGGCCTATAATAACAAACCCAAAACAATTAAGAAAATGGTAATAAGAAAATATATATTGATAATTACCTTAAAGGTAAATAGATTAAATGCTCCTACCAAAAGTCACAGACTGGCTGAGTGGATACAAAAATAAGACCTACATATATGCTGTCTACAAGAAACCCACTTCAGACTGAGGGATACATACAGATTGAAGGAGAGGGGATGGAGAAAGATGTTCCATGCAAATGGAAATCAAAAGAAAGCTGGAGAAGCAATTCTCATTTCAGACAAAATAGACTTTAAAATAAACACTACTACAAGAGACATAGAATGACACTACATAATGATAAAGGGATCAAACTAAGAAAAAGATATAACAATTGTAAATATTTCTGCACCCAACCTAGGAGCACCTCAATAGTTAAGGCAAATGCTAACAGCCATAAAAGGGGAAATCAACAGTAACACAATCATAGTAGTGGACTTTAACACCCGACGTCCACCAATGGACAGATCATCCAAAAAGAAAATAAATAAGGAAAAACAAGCTTTAAATGATAAATTAAACAAGATGGACTTAATTGATATTTATAGGACAATCCATCCGAAAACAAAATACACTTTCTTCTCCAGTGTTCATGGAACATTCTCCAGGATAGATCATATCTTGCATCACAAGTCAAGCCCTGGTAAATTTAAGAAAATTGAAATTGTATCAAGTATCTTTTAAGACCACAACACTATGAGACTAGGTATCAATTACAGGAAAAAAATCTGTAAAAAATAGAAATACATGGAACCTAAACAATACACTACTTAATAACCAAGAGATCATTGAAGAAATCAAAGAGGAAATCAAAAAATACCTAGAGACAATTGACAATGAAAACATGATGACCCAAAACCTATGAGATGCAGCAAAAGCAGTCTTAAGAGGGAAGTTTATAGCAATACAATCTTACCTCAGGAAACAAGAAAAATCTCAAATAAACAACCTAACCTTACACCTAAAGCAATTAGAGAAAGAAGAATAAACCCCCCCCCAAAGTTAGCAGAAGGAAAGGAATCATAAAGATCAGATCAGGAATAAATGAAAAAGAAATGAAGGAAACAATAGCAAGGATAAGTAAAACTAAAAGCTGGTTCTTTGAGAAGATAAACAAAATTGATAAACGATTAGCCAGACACAGCAAGAAAAAAAGAGAAGACTCAAATCAATAGAATTAGGAATGAAAAAGGAAAAGTAACAACTGACTGCAGAAATACAAAGAATCATGAGACATTACTAAATGCAACTATATGCCAATAAAATTGACAACCTGGAAGAAATGGACAAGTTCTTAGAAAATCAAGAACTTCAGAGATGAACCAGGAAGAAATATAAAATATAAACAGACCAATCACAAGCCCTGAAATTGAGACAGTGATTAAAAATCTTCCAACAATCAAAAGCCCAGGGCCAGATGGCTTTACAGGGGAATTGTATCAAACATTTAGAGAATAGTTAACACCTATCTTTCTCAAACTCTTCCAAACTAAAGCAGAGAGAGGAACACTCCGAAACTCATTCTATGGGGCTACAATCACCCTGATACCAAAACCAGACAAATATGTCACAAGGAAAGAAAACTACAGGCTAATATCAGTGATGAACATAGATGCAAAAATCCTCAACAAAATACAAGCAAACAGAATCCAACAGCACATTAAAAGGATGATACACCATGGTCAAGTGGGGTTTATCCCAGGGATGCAAGGATTCTTCAATATATGCAAATCAATCAATGTGATAAACCATATTAGCAAACTAAAGGGTAAAAACCATAAATTCTTCTCAATAGATGCAGAAAAAGCTTTCAACAAAATTCAACACCAATTTATGATAAAAACCCTCCAGAAGGTAGGCACAGAGGGAACTTACTTCAACCTATTAAAGGCCATATATGACAAACCTACAGCCAACATCTTTCTCAATGGTGAAAAACTGAAACCATTTCCACTAAGATCAGGAACAAGACAAGGTTGTCCACTCTCAGCACTATTATTCAACATAGTTTTGGAAGTTTCAGCCACAGCAATCAAAGAAGAAAGAGAAATAAAAGGAATCCAAATCAGAGAAGAAGAAGTAAAGCTGTCACTGTTTGCAGATGTGATGGTCCTATACACAGAGATTCCTAAAGAAGCTACCAGATACCTACTAGAGGTAATCAATGAATTATGTAAGGTAGCAAGATACAAAATTAATGCACAGAAATCACTTGCATTCCTATAGAGGAATGCTGAAAAATCTGAAAGAGAAATTAATGAAACACTCCCATTAACCATTGCAACAACAACAAAAATATACCTAGGAATAAACCTACCTAAGGAGGCAAAAGACCTGTATGCAGAAAACTATAAGACACTGATGAAAGAAATTAAAGATGATAAAAGAGATGTAGGGATATACCATGTTTTTGGATTTGAAGAATCAACATTCTGAAAATGACTATACTACCCAAAGCAATCTACAGATTCAATGCAATCCCTATCAAACTACCAACAGCATTTTTCACAGAAATAGAACAAAAAATTTGTATGGAAACAGAAGACCCTGAAGAGCCAAAGCAATCTTGAGAAAGCAAAATGGAGCTGGAGGAATCAGCCTCCCAGATTTCAAAGTATGCTAGAAAGCTACAGTAATCAACACAGTATGGTTCTGGCACAAAAACAGAAATATAGATCAATGGAACAGGATAGAAAGCTCAGAGAAAAACCCACACACATATGGTCACCTTATTTTTGATAAAGGAGGCAAGAATATACAATGGAGAAAAGACAGCCTCTTCAATAAATGGTGGTGGGAAAACTGGACAGCTACATGTAAAAGAATGAAATTAGAACACCTCCTAACACCATACAAAAAAAAAAAATAAACTCAAAATGGCTTAAAGACCCAAATGTAAGGCCACTATACAACTCTTAGAGGAAGCATAGGCAGAACACTCTCTGACATAAATCACTGCAAGATATTTTTTGACCCACCTCCTAGAAAATGGAAATAAAAACAAAAATACACAATTTGGAGCTAATGAAATTAAAAGCTTTGCACAGCAAAGGAAACCATAAACAAGAGGAAAAGACAACCCTCAGAATGAGAGAAAATATTTAAATGAAGCAACTGACAAAGGATTAATCTCCAAAATTTACAAGAAGCATATGCAGCTCAATATCAAAAAAGCAAACAACCCAATTCAAAAATGGACAGAAGACCTAAATAGACATTTCTCCAAAGAAGATATACAGATTTTCAGCAAACATCTGAGAGGATGCTCAACGTTACTAATCATTAGAGAAATGCAAATCAAAACTACAATGAGGTATCACCTCACACCGGTCAGAATGGCCATCATCAAAAAATCGTCAAACAATAAATGCTGGAGACTGTGAGAAGAGGGAACCCTCTTGCACTGTTGGTGGGAATGTAAATTGCTACATCCACTATTAAGAACAGTTTGGAGATTCCTTAAAAAACTAAAATAGGAACTACCATATGACCCAGCCATTCCACTACTGGACATCTACCCTGAGAAAACCATTAATCAAAAAGAATCATGTACCACAATGTTCACTGCAGCTCTATTTACAATAACCAGGACATGGAAGCTACCTAAGTGTCCAATGACAGATGAATGGATAAAGAAGATGTGGCACATATATACAGTGGAATATCACTCAGCCATAAAAAGAAATGAAATTGAGTTATTTGTAGTGTGGCGGACGGACCTAGAATCTGTCGTACAGTGTGAAGTAAGTCAGAAAGAGAAAAACAAATATTGTGTGCTAAGACATATATATGGAACATAAAAAGTAAAAAAGCTTCTGAAGATCCTAGGGGCAGGATAGAAATAAAGATGCAGACGTATAGAATGGACTTGAGGACATGGGGAGTTGGACAGGTAAGCTGGGATGAAGTGAGAGTGGCATGGTCATATATACACTACCAAATATAAAATAGAAAGCTAGTGGGAAGCAGCTGCATAGCACAGGGAGATCAGCTCAGTGCTCTGTGAACACTTAGAGGTGTGGGATAGGGAGGGTGGGAGGGAGACACAAGAGGGAGGAGATATAGGGATATATGTATATGTATAGCGGATTCACTTTCTTATAAAGCAGAAATTAACACAGCAATGTAAAGCAATTATACTTTAATAACGATGTTAAAAAAAAAAAAAACTAACCTTAGACCTAAAGCAGCTAGAGAACAAAGAATAAACAAAACCCAAATTTAGTAGAAGGAAAGAAATCATAAAAATCAAACAGAAATAAATGAAATAGAAACAAAGAAAAGAATAGCAAAAATTAATGAAACTAAAAGTTGGTTCTTTGATAAGGTAAGCAAGACTGATAAACCTGTATCCAGACTCATCACGCAAAAAAAGGAGAGGAATCAAATCAATAAAATTAAAAAGGAAAAGTTACAGCTGACACAGAAATACAAAGGATCATAAGAAACTAATACAAGCAACTTAGGCTAATAAAGTGGACAAGCTGGAAGAAATGGACAATTCTTAGAAAGGTACAACCTTCCAAAACTGAACCAGGAAGAAATAGAAAATATAAATGGGCCAATCACAAATAACGAAATTGAAACTGCAATTAAAGTCTTCCAACAAACATAAGCCCAGGACCAGATGGTTTCAGAGGTGAAGTCTATCAAATATTTAGAGAAGAGCTAACACCCATCTTTCTCCAACTCTTCCAAAAAATTGCAGAGGAAGGAACACTCTCAAGCTCATTTTATGAGGCCACCATCAGTCTGATACCAAAACCAGACAAAGATATCACAAAAAAAGAAAATTACAGACCAATATCACTGATGAACACAGATGCAAAAATCCTCAAGAAAGTACTAGCAAACAGAATCCAAGAACACATTAAAAGGATCATACACCATGATCAAGTGGGATTTATCTCAGGGATGCAAGGATTCTTCAATATACACAAATCAATCAAAGTGATACTCCATATTAAATTAAAGAATAAAAACCATATGATCATCTCAATAGATGCATAAAAAGCTTTTGACAAAATTCAACACCCATTTATGTTCTTGCATACTTTTGAAATAGCTTGCGTAATGTTAATATTTTAAGTAACCACTGAATATTTATTAAAACTAGGAATTAGCATAGGTAAAATACTCTTAACTATACTCAACTTTTTTCCTTATCACTAATTTTCCCACTAATGTCCTTTCTCTATTTCACAGTGTAGTCCAAGATACCAAATTGTATTTAATTATCTGTGATTAAATGTCTTTGTAGTCATCTTCAATGTGTGACAGTTTCTCAGTCTTTCCTTCTTTGTGATGATTGTTTCTTTTTGAGAAATATTGATCTGATGTTTTGTACTATGTCCTAACATACAAGTTCCTCTCAAGTTTTCTTATGATTACTTGGGCTTTAGACTTTGGGGTTGAATGTCTCAGAGGTGAAGTGTGACTTTTACCATCACATGCCAGGGAATACAGCACATCAACGTGATATCAACATGACTTACTATTGCTGTTATTAACATACATCTCATATTTAAGGTGGTGCCTGACAGTTTATTTCACTGTAAATCTACATTTTTCATTTTCTGTAATCTGTTTGGTAGAATTAATTCCCTAAATCCTTCCAATCTACACTCAAGTGGAGGGGATTAGTACTCCATCCTGGAGAAAGTGTATCAAAGAATTTGTGGACATGCGTTGTTATGGACTGAATGTTTGTACCCCTCCCACAAATTTATATGTAGAATCCCTAACCCCAAGTGGTATGGTGTTTGGAGATGAGGGGCTTTTTGGAGGTAATTAAGATTATATGAGGTCATGAGGGCAGAGCCCTTATAATGGGTTTAGTGAGCTTGTAAGAAGAGACACCACCAAACTCATCAACTCATATACATTACATATGTACAATTCTTGGTATATCAATTATACATCAATAAATCTGTTTTAAATGACACCAGTTTGTTCCCTTTTGTTCTCTCTCTCTCTCTCTCTCTCTCTCTCTCTCTTCCTTCCTGTCTCTGATCATACACCAGTGAAGGGCCAAACGAACACACACAGTGAGCTGGTGGTGACCTTCAATGCAGAAAGAGAGCTCTAACCAGGAACATTGACTATGTGCGTGTGTGTGTGTATCACTATGTACTGATGGATATTCATTTTTTTTTTGTTTTTAATCCAATAATCTCATTATTTATTTTGCTTCTCAGATTGTCCTAGCTTTGGCTCTTAGGAGCTCTTATTAGTTGGCTCCTGGGTCCTTTGACATGCTCCAGAGTAATATTTTTGTTTTGACTTTTTTGTTTGTTTTTGTTTTGTTATTATTAGTTACTTTCTTTGAAAGGTGTTCATGCTCATCTTCCTGTCCCTTACGAGCCTTGAGTCAGCTATTTCTCCAAGGACACTTAGCTTCTTTTACTGGAGAATGGTATTAGAAACTAACATCAGGGCACTATATGTGTTCATTGTTATCATAACAGAACTAGAAATTGTATGCAATATATTTTGGTACAAATTTTGCAATATGAGTTTCTGTATAATTATATTAATATGAATTTATAAATCTCAGTGTCTTATTCAGCACACAGGGTACATTCCAGCTTCTCTCTCTTGCTTATTTGGATCTGTTTTTGACAATGAGAAACCAGACTTTGACTACCTATCATTTGTTTACTTATCTGTTTAACCCTAGTGTACATAGAAAGTAGTTTTAGAAGTGCTAGCCTATGCCTCTGAGGTGAAAAACAAAACAAAACAAAACAATTTAGAGTATATATGTATAGCTATTTTTGTTTAGCCTTACAGATTACAGTCAAAACACTTATTGAGTCTCAGGAGTTATTTTAATAGACCAAAATAAGTTGCATGTACTTAATTGGGTTAAGAGCTGAATTTAAGAGTTTCAGGAGTGGGTCCAGAAATATGTGTAATTCTGGGAAAAATGGGAAGAAAAATTGAAATTATCTTGAGAAAATATTTTATGTACCATATATTTGTTTCCTTCAATGACCTTTGAGGAATATTGATAAAGAATAGGACTTACTTTAAATCTGTATATTCTTTTCACTTGTGCTTTTTGATGATGATCAGTTTATACTCTATGGGTCCCAGTTTTATCAGTGTTAAAACTCATATCACATTTTATTGTAATTTATACCTTCACATGTTAATCTCACCTGCTGTATTGTAAGATTCTAAAAACTTGACACTATGTTTTTCTTATAATCCTGTTGTTAGCACTTGCCATAATGTTTATGAGTGTGAAATAAAATACATTTATTTATTTAGGTATTTTTAAAACATATAACATTTTTATTATATTTTCATTGTGGCAAACAGTTAGCATCACCACTAGTACCCAGGGTTCAATATAACACTAGCCTTGCAACAATGCATTTCAATTCTTAAAAATGTGTTTGCTTCTCATTTTTCTAGAAGTCTATGCTGCAAATCAAGTTGGCTTGCAGTGATGATTAAAAGCTGGCCACTGCTAAAAGAAATCTTCCTGTCTTAACACAGAAGTTTTTAAACTTACTGCTAGAGAAACTCACTTAACCTTTATGTGTCTGTTTTGTTTTTGTTTATATATATATATATAAAATGGGAATACCAATGACAGGACATGATCCTTTAATTCTGTGACAAATATTTCTCAGTATAAGTCCGAGAAGATGAATCTGTAAAATGTAAACACGTCATAATTATCTTTCTTCTTTTTCCTTTTCCTCTTCTTATTTTTCTCCTTCTTCTTTTTATTATTATTATTGCTCATTTCTCTCAAGTTCACTAGTACACTATATTATGAAGAGAGTACTGAAACATTCCATTGACCTGATATACCTTCAGAAAAAATCTGCACTCAAGCGAACTTTGTTAATACAGGAAATCATTAACCAATTGTTGGCTATATTAGTTAGTCTTCATTTAAATCCATGTAATAGCAGACAATTGTAATTTGGCTCAGACTAAGCAAAAAAGAAAGAAAAGAGAGAAAATCAGATTTTACCATAAGCATAAAAGAGACAAGAATATGGACTTTGTTTCTGATATACCAGGTACAGGGACACAAAAATCATAAGATTTTTTTTTCTGAAGTGCACGTCTAAATGAAACAGGTACTGCTTCAGTTTTGAGATTATAGACCACATGTCATGATGATCTCCATCTTTCTCTTGATACTAATGCTCTAAACTGGAAAAAAAAAATTTAGGTCACAAGACAGATGTTTATATACTCCTTATAAAGCACATTTACTCAACAGGTTTCTATCCTTGGTTTGATTTTTAGTATAAAGAATTCCCTACATGTGAATTAGATGCTCAATTATGTTACACATTTATGCAAGGTATAAACATATAAAACATGTTTATATATGCTATATAGTAATCCTATTTAAACAAATATTTTAATCCTTGGATATATTTTCTCATGTTTTCAAGATATTACTGTTTCAAGATAATGTAATAATTTGAAGACTTCTTCAAAAATAACAGAGTTTTAATTGAAATAAATTATCTTTACTCTTGTTGCTTTGTTTAAGTGTATACTCCAAAATCACAAATGAGGTAGAATATTGCAGATTTGTGTTTTAAAGGACCTGAAGATTTTGCAGTTATGGGAATCATCTTAATTTAAAAATAGTAATAAAGTAAATTAAATGCAATGATGGCTATATATTTAGAAAGCAACTAAATTACAAATTATAAAATGTTGACAAAGAGCACAAAATCCATAAAACAGCACAAAATCTAGAAAAACGATTAAGGAATGTTTTGTAAAACTGCCTGACTGTATCAATAATCCTTCCTTTTCTGCATCAGTCAGCTTTTCATTCTGATTAAAAAAATATATATATATCCTAGTAATAGTCATCTGTTCATGATATTTATACAATTATATTGATTATTTATTTATCAAGTGATAACTGTGTATGTGTGAGTCTGAAAAGTATATTGCAAACATGATGTCTCATCTTCTCTCCTTAGCATCCTCATCTCTAGCTGGACACCTGCAAGAAACCTCCTAACACATTTCTCAGCTTTCTCTCTTATTCTAGTCCAAATGTCTCTCTCTGTGGTTGCCAAAGTGGTCTTTTAAAAATTAAAATGAAATCATATGACTTGTCCACTTAAACGTATTATTATCTTCACTCTTAGTACTTAGAATCAAACTGTTTATATATTCTACAAGTTTGTATATGAACTGACCTTTATCCTTACAATGACTTCTTCCACGCTTCTTTCCTTTTGTTCAGTATAAGCTCAACACACTGGTCATTTTCAATTCTTTCTCACCTTATAGAATTTCACCATGTAGGTTCCAAGGCTTAGAGTTTCCCTCTCCTCAGCCTTTCATATAGCACTTAAACAAAAGCTTTCCTCTTTTACTATAAATGTTGTTTCCTCAAGGATGATTGTCTGTGATCATCTCATATAAGCAATTCACAGCTCTTCTCAAAGCATCATTAATCTCTGTCATAATGTCATTCTGTATTATTTTAAGTATAATTAAGTATATATTAAGTATTTTAACACTCGGTAATTTTTGTCTGATAACAATTAGACATTAACTGTTTTACCTCTATACTTTTTTTTCTTTTTTCTTTTTTCTTTTTTTTTTTTTTTTGCAGTACGTGGGCCTCTCACTGCTGTGGCCTCTCCTGCTGCAGAGCACAGGCTCCTGATGTGCAGGCTCAGTGGCCATGGCTCACGGGCCTAGCTGCTCCACGGCATGTGGGATCTTCCCGGACCGGGACACGAACCCGTGTCCCCTGCATCGGCAGGTGGACTCTCAACCACTGCACCACCAGGGAAGCCCCTTTTTTTCTATTTTTAAGTAAACCAACAAGAGACTTGTGTTCCATCCCTAACCCGGTTGTGTTTCTCCTTATGAATGATGTGGGGTGTGAATAGCAGAGAAGAAAATAAAAAGACTCATAGAAGATGAGATCTTAGATTTTGCTCTCTGCAAATTTAAGTGTTTTAAGAATTGTGGGAATGAAGAACAGAGACAGGAGAGTGCCTATGAGGAGAAAAGCATTGAAACAGGAGAATCACTAGTGACACATTCCAGGTCTAGTAGAAGATGGTTTTCTAAAGACAGTAGTGCCCCTATGACCCTACCTTGCAGAGCCATGGGGATGTGGTTTCAAATCCAGATACACCATTTCATGGTTTAACTTGAAATGTTCTAGAAAAGATAAGTGAGTGTTGGCTTATCAGTAGCAGATCATAACCTCAAGACACTACTGAGCATAGATAAGGACATCTTCAAAAGTAGCCATGATGGGATAAAGATACAGACCATTAACCTGACTTTTTATCACTGCAGTTGAATCTTGTTGTTGCATAACCCTAGAGAAAGGAACATGGGCCAAACACCACATTATATTTAATTTCCTGCCCTCATTATAAAATAGAACTTCAGAGTCAATTTTAATAAGATTTTAAGTAAATAAGGAAAAATGGATTTTTGTTCGCACATCTGGATTTTTGTGTAACATTCACATGGAAAATATAAGTATTTGTTTTTTTTAATTGTTGTTTATTATCTATGTGTTTAAAGTTTACATCTTCTGCAATGAATATTACATACCCAAACTCTAACAATAGCCGTACTGATACAGAATAGAGTATGATACATACTTTTATTAATCAATTAATAAAATGTGATCCAATTTTTGCAAGAGACAAAAGAGTAGCTCAGTGAGATATAATAAGTTGGCCAAAGTGAACGATTTAATGCATGAATTTGTATTTGCTTATAAATCTTGAGCTCTTAGCCACTGTGCTGAAGAATCCCTCTGCATAGGAAGTTAACAACAGCAACAAAAATCTGTGGCTCAGGCATTTATAGCATTTATAAAAACAATGCAACATGAGAAAAAATAGAAAATGAGTTAAGATGAGTGTCCAGAAGAGTGAGAAATTTAAAAGATCATAAAACACACTTGGGAAGGTTAATTGGAGATTAGTTTTTCTTTCCTGAAAAATGTTCTTTACTAAGTATCTTAAGAAAATATTGGTAAATTTAAGTAGCAAGAATCACACAGCAAATTGTAGAGACATAAGTTGTGTTTGTGAGTTAGCTACCCTTGTTTAGAAGTTTGGATTTGACAGGATGGTGAGGAGAAATAATTGGGGGCTAAAGTCATGCAAAATTCACAGTGTAAATCATTTAGTTTATCAGGTTGTATATACCATCATTTTCTGTTGTTTTCTAGACCTCATATATTTATGTTCATTTATAGTTTATATCAATAATTGTCAAAATATTTTATTTTTGAACAGTTATTTGCAGAATTGCACTGCAAATATACTTGTCACTTCATTCCTATAAAATAAACTTTACCATGTGTAAAACAAACCCTTCTAATAATTACTGTTAGATTATTTCCTGTTAGATATTTTATTAGGTATTCATTTTATTATTGATGAATACAGTTAACATTTGTTTTACATCTTTAAACATAATTACCTATAAAAATTAACCAGAGCATCATTTTCTTCTGAGATTTCTTTATCACCATTTTGAATATAGATATAATAGTAAAAATAATTTATTATAAAAAAAGAACTTTTCTTCCTTATGTTGAAGAAGTCAATAATGATAAAGTAGAAGAAAAAAAAACAGCTATTATGAAGCAGCATAATAATGATTAATAGGTCCAATAGACCACAAGATGATTAAAAAGATTAAAAATGACAAATATGTTATATATCAAGAATAGAAAATGCAACCTCTGTCTTAGAATCTGAGATTTGATATAGTTTCTTGAGGCAGGAACTAACTCTCATATCATTAGTCTGTCTCAAACTGGTGGGAGAGCTGTTGAAGTGATAAATGTGAGGCAAGACAGAAGCAACACTTTTTTTACAGATCCAAATAGGTATAACCAAAAATTCTGAAATAAGTTTGGTTTAAGAAGCAGTTTTAAATATCTTCTACAGAGTAATGAAACCTCTGTGGTTAGTGGATAATTGGTGACAGAATTTCTGGAAGTAACAATCAGCAACCTTCGAGCTTCTTGTGGACCCATAAGCTCCTTGTGAGGCTTACCTAATTATCTGCAAGTGTCCCTAATAAGGGGAATTACTACTACAATTAAGGGAGAGACCATGTCTTCAGATTTAATTTAGTCCCATGGAAATGGTGCCAATTAAGTGCATGACATCTTGAAAAGCACATTCCAATTAATGCAGGGTACTGTATTTAACGAGAACGTGTAGAATTTTAAAAAACTAATGAAAGTTATGATAATTTTGTGCTAACACAAACTAAGTGGAAAGCATCATCCCGTGAAATAAACTTTAATATTATTATTATTATTTAAATGAATTGCTTAATTTAAACAAAATCAATACTGTGTTCAATTAACTTTGTTCAGATTATATATGTAAAGCATAATGTTAAATAATAAACCTCGGGCTTCCCTGGTGGCACAGTGGTTGAGAGTCTGCCTGCCGATGCAGGGGATACGGGTTCGTGCCCCAGTCCGAGAATATCTCACATGCCGCTGAGCGGCTGGACCTGTGAGCCATGGCTGATGAGCCTGCGCTCCCGGAGCCTGTGCTCCACAATGGGAGAGGCCACAACAGTGAGAGGCCCACGTACCACAAATAATAATAATAATAATAAACCTAAATTCTAAAAAATGTAGTATATTAATCTGGCTTTAAACAAGAGAAAAACACAGTATATCATATATAGTCTTCCCCATGTATTGGTTTCTTCACACACACACACACGCAGATTATAAATTGACTGGACTACTAAAAGTGCTTTTTGTAATCTCATTCATTTTTCAATACAAAAGTTTTATTATTCATATACCATCACTTTCTAAAATATTTTTCCAGTTTAAGTAATAAAGACTAAAATCACAGAAAAACTTTCATAACTTAGAGGTTTCTATTAGGAAATCTAATCTTCCTCACAATCCAAATGTAATGTTGCCATTCTTATATAAAATGGAGTATTTACCTAAATTTATCAAAAGAAAACAGCATTTTTTTTTGCGATACACGGGCCTCTCACTGTTGTGGCCTCTCCCACTGCGGAGCACAGGCTGCGGACGCGCAGACTTAGTGGTCATGGCTCACGGGCCTAGCCGCTCCGTGACATGTGGGATCTTCCCAGACTGGGGCAAGAACCCGTGTCCCCTGCATCGGCAGGCGAACTCTCAACAACTGCACCACGAGGGAAGCCCTGCATAAAGATCTTTAACAAATCATGAGCCATAATCAGCATTTCCAAAAAGAGGATATTTGGATGGTTAGTAAACATATTAATATGTAGGTACCTTAAAAGTAATCAGCTAAATAGAAAATAAAACCACAATGAAATATAATGATGGACATAACTAAGTGTTGACGAAGATGTGATTCAATAAGAACCCTCCTACATTTCTCGTGGGTGACTAAATTGCTACAACAAATTTGGAAAACATCATGGCATTATCTACCAGGTAATTGAATTGGTGCATAGCATATGACACAGCAATTCCAAACTCAAATGTGTTTGTGTATTTAACTATGCATTTCTACAGTAGTCATCATTAATTGTAATTGCCAAGATGTAACGAAACCCAAATGTCCTTCAACAGTAGGACACATAATAGATTTTGGATATTCTTTTAATGAAATGCAATAAATAAACCTACTTTAACTTCATGCAACAAAATGATTGAATCTCACATACACCATGCTGAAAAAATAATGTAGTCATGTTAAAAAATTCAAATGTTATGATTTATTTATACAAGTTTCAAATGAGCCAAAAAACCATAGTGCTACCAGTCAAGAAGTTAGAAGAAAGAGGAGGAGGAAACAATGAATAAGAAATACATTATGAAAGGGGTTCTAGAATGCTGGCAATGTTTCTTTTCTTGATTTATGTGGAGATTACATGAAAAAATATTTTGATAGATCACTGACATGACATTATATTTCTGTGCATATATAAGAACAGTGTGTAATTCAATCATTTACACAGGTACAGAGATAAGGCAGGAGCAGGGACAGAGAGAAGAAAATAAATATCTTGGCATTTGGAGGCTGTGAATTTGAATTAATCCTGAACTTGGCAGGCAGATGTCCAGAATGAGTCTAGAGAACTAGAGATGCACATTATGGTGAGCTTTACATGGTGTGTTAAAAGATTTGGACTTTGTCTAAAATAAGTCAGAAGAGCATTAAGGAGGAGCAGGATGTATTTTAGATATTGAAGTTGGAAATACTAACTGGGAGGCTGTGTTTGAGTCAATAGAATTTATATTGAATAAAGGACTGGTAGAGTGCATAATTATTAACTATTTTCTGGAAGGCAAAAAGAAAAACAGAGAAGGGGAGAAGAAAAGTGAGGCAAATGCTCTTGAAAAACAGAAGGATAAATGCCTAGAATCTGAGGAAAAAACAGAATCATTTTAGGGAAAGTATGTAAACTAAAACCACAGACTTATTAAAAGTTTTTGCTTAGTGATACGTTTGCCAAATATCTGTGATAGAAAAATTCTAGGTCATATCAAGATTCAAGGTATGAATGTATCAGTGAAGGTAACAGTATGGACTGGTGTGTGTGTGTGTGTGTGTGTGTGTGTGTGTGTGTGTGTGTGAGATAGATAGGTATAAAAATAATTAAAATTTGTGTATATAGGGCTTCCCTGGTGGCGCAGTGGTTGAGAGTACGCCTGCCGATGCAGGGGACGCGGGTTCGTGGCCCGGTCCGGGAAGATCCCACATACCATGGAGTGGCTGGGCCCGTGAGCCATGGCTGCTGAGCCTGTGCGTCCAGAGCCTGTGCTCCACAACGGGAGAGGCCACAGCAGTGAGGGGCCCACATACCCCCCAAAAAAAAAAAATTGTGTATATAAACAGATTTCTAAACATACATATATCTTCTAACTTTGTCTTTTGAGAAGGACTGGAAGCATTGACACCCCAGAAGAAATGAACAAACTTTGCAATGAGATCTTGGTTTTTAAATAAAAGGAAAATAGAGTGTTCAGATTAATGTTTGATTCAAGGGCTAAGAAAGGGGATCTACATCATCGTCCATAAAATAAGAAAGGTTAAAAAGAAAAAAAAAAAGACAAGCACCAACGTGAAAGAGCTTTCAATACCCAAAGCTGAAAAATTTTGAGCAGCAAAGTTAAATAGCAATATTGGATGGTGATAAAAAGAATAAAGGAAATATCTTTAAATTCATCCTGATATTAACAAATACATAAAAAATTATGAGATAAAGAAGAATTATTTCTTTCTGAAGAATGCCAAATAATAAATGAATAAGCAATGAGAGAAACTGATCCTCAGAACATAATAGTAATGATTGTTGTAGCCAAGATTCAGCAATTTAGTGGAATATTGAGTGAAAATTTAAGAAACAATATATGCATACCCTCAAAGAATTTCAACAAAAATAATTATAATTACTCTGATGGTTTTAACATATGCCTACAAATTATAGGATAATTCTCCCTTCATGAGGTGGAGATTAATTTCCTTCTCTTGAGTTGAGCTGGACTTAGTGACTTGCCTCCTATACTTGAGTATGGCAATGGAAACAAGTAATTTTGGTTAGGGCATAACCAAGTGATTAAGGTTAATGTCACCAGGGTTAAGTCATGTCAATAGCAGGTACTCCGTGATATGGTGTGATGAGGTCATCTATAGTATTATTCCTTTAATCTATAACTACAATCTACGAATGAGATAATATTAAATAAACCCAAATTGAGGAGTAATCTACAAAACATCTGAGCAATA
Organism: Stenella coeruleoalba; assembly: GCF_951394435.1. Classification (NCBI taxonomy): domain Eukaryota; kingdom Metazoa; phylum Chordata; class Mammalia; order Artiodactyla; family Delphinidae; genus Stenella; species Stenella coeruleoalba. Next base: position 36,052,007 of record NC_137164.1, on the reverse strand, counting down.
ATTTCAAAAAAATCAAGGTCAGGAGAACAAGATAAAAATTAAAACCTTCACAGATTAGAGGAGACCAAGATGTCACAACCAATAAGTGTAATGAACTATTCTAGATTGGATCCTGTAATGGTAAAAATAGTAGAATATTTAGGGAAATATGAGTCTGTTATTTAGTAAATGTACTTTGGTTGTATAAGATGTTATCATCATGGGAAGGTGGGTGAAGAGTATAGAAGACTCTGTCTATGTTTGTACATCTCCTATAAATCAAAAATTATTTCAAAATAAATTAACAAAAAAATTATTTTAAAAATATATTTTATTTAAGAAAGATTTATTTTAAAAATAAATACTTTTTCAAAAATAGCTTAAAAACATTTATGCTAGTGTTGGTCATCAAGGTGTCTATACATAGTTAATACTTTTGCAAACTTAAATTAATAATGCAAAAACATTCATTGAAATACTTTTCACAGTAAGATTTTACATATACTTTAGTTTTCTTCATTTAAATAGATTCTATCTGGTATTTATATTTCTTCAAATTAAATAGAAAACTGTTACTTTAAAAAATTTTAGACTAAGGTATATTCAACAGAAAATCTTCACTATAGTTAGAGGATGATTTGTAATATTATTACCCAGAGGTATTAGAATTTGCACTAACGTTTGAAAGTTGTACAATAACACACAATAGTCTAGAGGAAAAACACATTTTTCATACACTTAGAAGGCAGAATTTTCACATTTAAAGGACAGAGCAGGAGGTGACACTTAAAGGTGATTAATGAAATCCCTTTTATTGTAGTACTATATAACATACCTTCTCAAAGGAGACAATTTTAAGAATGAAATGGGATACTATCAATTATTTTGTCAGAGCTTTAGGCATCAAATTAGAACTTTCTCAGGGAGACTAAGAAGTTTATCCTGATACAAACAAATAATTGAATAAATAAATGTGAGAGAAGGGGAAATTTTCCTTTGCATTTTATAGGCCAGAACATAATTTTTAATTGACTTGCTTATTCTGACCTAATCTAGAAGACAGTGTAAACCAAGAAAATATTTTAAATTATTACAAGCATCCCATTTCAATCTAGTGTTAATGGTGTTTACAGAACAATTCGCTCATAATATATAATTCTATATGTGATATACTATATACATCACATATAACTCTCTCTCTCTCTCTCTCTCTCTCTATATATATATATATATAACATATATAACATTACTCAAAAGCAAGTTGACTCTTTTCTCATTTATCTTTAGAATTAGAAAATAATCACAAAAGTCATTATAAAGGAAAATTATAAAATAAAGAAGAAAAAATATATGATAAAAAACTAAAGAATTGGGCAAAGTTTGGGATTATAGATTATAGAATAAAGTTGAACTGGAAACAAATTAGATGTAAGTGGAAAGTCAAGATATACCAAAGCTATGCTTGCCATCTTTGTTACAACTGACATTCTTACTAGATATTTACAGGTACATAATACAGGTACAAATAAAATAGGTTTTATTAAAAGAAGAAAATTTAAAGAAAAACTGACATACTTCTTTTTTCTGTAACAATAACCAAAATCTATTTAGTGCTACATCTAGCTCTGACTGAGACTGACATTAATCATAGTGGAAAACAAAACATTGAGTATCTGAATTCATCCCACAGAGATTTGTAAGTTGCTTTTATTTTTAAGAATAAATATTGCATAGTGTAGAATTTATTTAAGAAAAAAATCACCTACGTCATTCAATCCAAGATAAATTTATGCTCATTATTTGACAACCAAAGCAAAAGTAATGTTATTTACTTACAGGATGAAAACTTGTGGTCTATTTCTAAGTAATAACAGTATTACATATAGCATTCCCTTTCTATTTTCTACCCCGTCCTCTGACAATGAGTGAAGAGGAGTAAGACAACTTTACAAGTATCGGACAGGAATTTTCTGGTGAAGAAGCAACAGGAAGTTTCTATGAAAGGACTGTCATTTTTGGCTTTGGGGGAGAAAGTACGTAAACAAAGAAAACAACCGAATATATAAACACAAATTTCAACCCTAAGGCAACTATTTGTGCAGTATTTAAGTTTATTTATTTATATATCTTGGCAAAAGAACTTCAACAGCATCTGACATTTACTAACATAGTATGTGAGATTTCTGCTGACATTTCCAAGTACCATATGCATTTCTTTTTATTTTAGACCTTTGTAAGTTTAGAAATATCTGTAACTTTGTAATCCCAATTAGAAGAATATATGTGAACACACGAGTACCAGAGTGTGAGTGTGTAGAAAGCTAAAAAATTGCTACATTCCTTTAATTAAATGCAATGTTTTAGCAATAATTTATTCACACCTTTATAAACCTGCATGCATTTCTTAGACATGTGGAAATTTGACCAAATCTCTGAGAAGCATTTTATGAAGATATTAAATTTGTTTTTAATAGCTATATTTTTATGTTTGCATTTTATAGAGAAATTGAAAAGGTAATACAGAGGTTTCCTAATAATTTGTGCCAAGTTTGTCCTGTTATTAGCACCTTATATTAGAATGGCACATTTGATACAAATAATGAACCAATATTGTTACATAAAGTCCATAGTTTATTCCAATTGTTTTTATTTAGAACTAATATTTTTCCTCTTACAGGATCACACTCAGGATAAAACATTCTATTTAGTGTCATGTCTCTAGAATTCCCTTTGCTGTGACAGTTCTTAGAGTTTCTTTGTTTTTTATGACTTTGAGAGTTATTTGGAGTGGTATTTTGTAAGGATGTCCCTCTATTTGAATTTCTGTATTGTTTTTCTCAGATTAGACTAGGGTTATGTATTTTGGAGAGAAAGACCACACAAGCAAAATTCCATTTTCATCATATGCTATTCAGAATACATACTATCAACAGGCTTATCACCATTGAAGTTGACCTAGATTTCATGGTTGAGGTAGCGTTTGTCAGGTTTCTTCATTATAAAGTTCCTTCCCCACCTCCTTTCTATACTATACTCTTATGAGTCACTATGCAAAGTGTACACTTAAGAGCTAGGAATTTATGTATCCCTTCAGTTAGGGCAAGAGTATCTACATTATTTGGAATTCTACACAGAATAATGTCTATCTACATTATTTGGAATTCTACACAGAATAATTCTATCTTCTCCTCCACTAATTTTTTATTCACTCATTTCTTTATAACAGTATGGACTCAAATATACTTATTTTGTACCACATTCTTACTCTTTTAAATTGAGCTTTTTATAGAATGTCATATAATTTGAATCAAAGAATATATAGTCATTTTTTACATTGACTTCCTTCTCTTAAAAATATTAATTTTAGGTTCATAAATTTATACTGTGATTTGATTGCTCTTTTCTTTTTATTGCTGAATACTATTCCTTTATGTGAATGTAATATAATTTGTTCATCCATTCACTTATTGAAATTCACTTTTTGGATTCTTCTATTTGGAATTATTATGAATAATAAATATATAATAGATATTCACATACAAGTTATATGTAGACATAAGCTTTACATTAGTTAATAAATATCTAGGAATATGATTTCTGGATATTTTTTGTAAGAAATCTCCAAAATGTCTTTCAAAGTGCCTGCACCATCTTGCATTCCCAACAGCAACAAATCAGAGTTCCTTGTATTTCACGTCTTCACCAGCTTTTAGTGTTGTCAGTTTTTGGATTTTGACTTTTCTAATCAGTGTGTAGTTCTCTCATTGTCACTTTAATTTACAATTCTCTAATCACAAATGATGTTGTTTTTCCCATGATTATTACTGCCTGTATATCTTCTTTGGTGAAGTGTCTGTTCATATGTCTTGCCCATTTTTAAATTGTGCTGCTTATTTTTTATTGTTGAGCTTTAGAGTTCTTGGTATAAGTTAGAGACAAATATTTTATCAGATGTATGTTTTGCAACTGTTTGCTTCCTGTCAGTGGCTTGCCTCCTAATTCTCTTAACACATTGGTCCCCAAGCTTTTTGGCACCAGGGACTGGTTTCATAGAAGACAATTTTTCCATGGATGTGGGTGGGGGGATTGTTCAGGCGGTAATGCGAGCGATGGGGAACAATGGGGAACAATGGGAGTGGAAGATGAAGCTTCACTCAGATCACCCGCCGCTCACCTCCTGCTGTGCAGCCAGGTTCCTAACAGGGCACAGACCAGTACCAGTCCGTGATCCCAGGGGTTGTGGACCCCTGCCTTAACAATTTCTTTCACAGAAGTTTTAATTTTAATAAAGTTTAACATTGTTTTTTCTTTTCTGTGTTTTGTTTTATCTATAATTCATCACCAAACCTATGATCAACATGTTTTTTCTACCTATATTTTCTTCTAGAAATTTTACACTTAGATCGATGATCTGATTTTTGTTTGTTTTTGTGAAAGGTATAAATCATCTGGATTTTTTTTTTAACATAGGGAAAATTTTCCAGTTTTTCTAACATTATTCTTAAAAAGTCTTTTTTCTCATTGAATTGCCTATAGATCAGTTCACTATATTGATATGAATCTACTTCTCTGTTATCTGTTCTGTTCCATTGATCTATGTCTCTATGCTTTTACCAATACCATGCTGATCTCAATTACTCTAGCTTTCTAATAAGTGTTATTCTCCAAGTAAAGTTATCTCAGCTGTGATTCTTTGTCTTATATTGCTCCAGGTTTAGAGGGGAGGGGTTTCTGTGTGACCTCATGTATCTGATTGGTCCAAGAAAATTAATTGACTGACTTTTCCAGTTTGTTTGGCTCTTTTTGTCATAAAATTGGGGATAACTTATATGTGAGAGTTAAACTTAAACTGGAGAAATATATCTATATTATATATATACATAATATATATATACATATAATTTTAACACAAAAGTTATAGAGCCCAATGTTTTTCATTGAATTACTCTATCATTAAATTTAATAAAGGTAACATAGTAACAATGGGAGAAACATTGTCTACCACATCCTCACTGACTCAATAGAGAAAGCTTGAAGGAACAAATCTTTCTTCCCCACTATTAGAATTTCTAAATTAATTAGGATAAACTGATAGTATATTATCTTGTAATTTAATCTATGCCAAATTTTCTGTAGCTACACAAATGACATATTTTCAAATTTATATTGATATTTTAAAGTATCTGCTATGGTGATTCATGTACTGATAAAAAAGAATATTGCTTAATTTAAAATATATAAAAAAAGACAGGTTAGGTTAAAAAACTACATCTCATTTTAAACAAGCAAGTTGGAAAACAAGACTATCTTTTCCTTTTGCCTTACTGATATAAAACTTATAGAATTAATTTCAAGAGAGTCAATAAGGTAAGCTGGTCTTACATTATGTTCCTTATGGAAATATATATTCAGAGTAGTTTTTTAACATACAGATATTGTTTTGATTAATTTATTAGAGACAGTAACAATTGCTATTATCATAGAGATACAAAGGCTAGTGTATAAATACTTTCTTTACTGAATATAAATATAGGTTTATATTTACTACCATAGACGGAAAATAATATTTTTTAATTTAGTTCATATTTTGACTCAAATTTTTTTTTTCCAGCAGCAGCAAAAAACACAGAGTATTTGCTTTTTGTTTTTCTCTAAGACTTTAGCTTGTAGAATTTTAATTTAGTTTAACCTCTTCTATGTTATTTTGGTCTTTGAAATATCCCTGAAACTCTGAAAATATAATTTTACTCTCTGTATTGAATTTGTTCACCCTATTTATTGTGGCTGCTTTGAATATTTATTTACAATATATTTTAGAAATTAAATTTCATATTCCTTTCTATCTTAAAGACTTGAAGGCTTAGTTATTCAATAATGCAACTGAAAGGCAGTTTTGCTGTTAATCATTTTGGTCATAAATAAATCAAATATATGGCTGCTCCCTTTAATAGACATTTAATATTAAGGTCAATATGTTTATGAGTAATGAAAACATGGCTTTATAAAATAGGTGACCAACACTTTTGTTGTTGTTGTTGAAGTAACTTCAATTTAATATATGTTTATGCATTTTTAAACCACCACTACCTAATTTTATACATTTAGTGGACACTTTTAATTAAAGTTAATATTCAAATAAAATGAATAGAACCGTAAGAATATTTTTTAAAAATAAATTTTGAAAGTGTCCAATTGACTCTTTAGCTTCTTTCCCCAGATAATTGTCAGTAGTGCATTATACAGGCCAACTGGAAACCTTTCTCAAACCACAGGAATTGTCACTGTTCATGAGTCGTTCTCTGTGAATTCATTTTGCTTTTGGATCACCATAGGGGTGAGAGGTCTTGAAACAGAACGAATGAATGAATGAATGAATGAACAAACACACTCTAAAGAACCTAGACCTTTGTGTCTTTCCATGACACAAATGACCGCCTTTTAAATTTGTCTCTCTACATGAATATTCTGATTGGTTTTTGTATGCTAATACATTACAGCATGGCTTTCTTGTAACAAAACACTTCTGTCTTTAGAAATTCATAATAGTCTCTGTTATATGTAGTGAATTAACATTCCTATTTTGCAGAGTCAAACTAAAGTGATTGTTATCAATAGATACTTTTCCCCTTTTAATATTTCTATAATAGTGTAGGCTGTATTGACACTTGAACCAAAATGTCTATCTCTGGCCTGTGAATGTGCCATTTATTTTTGTTCCAAAGCTAATGACAATGAAATGCCCAATATACATGAAACTGCAATTCTCATAAAATGACTTGAAAATAGATGGCTGAGAATTTATAGCTCTCCTATGACTCTTATTTGAGGACCTATTCTAATAACCACATATATGTAATCAGATGGACTCTATGCAACCTCCTCTCGTAAATGGACCATGCGAATGTTTCCCTATTATTGCTGCCATAGCTCACAGACTGTATAAGACAGAGTTGCTAGTCATTCTGCACTGAAACAAATTACTATTCTAACACTCAAAATTACAATGGCCTTCACATAAGTCATGCTTCTATAATGTAGAGACTGATATAAAAACTGCTTAGGAGACATAGAATTCACCCATTAAACTGTCTTCTCTGTTAAATTTTCCACTGAGATATTTTCTGTAGATAAAACAATAAGGGAAATTACTACAGAAACTATTTTTGGCCCACCTCATAAGTCATGGAGTATGCTATGCTAACTACTATGCTTTTTAACATATTTGTGAAATATGAATATTAAATGAAATAACAGTCCCCAAACAGGTCATAGTTTTGTTTACTCAGTTCTAGATATAATTTGTTTTGTGTGTGCTTTGTTTCAGTAATGATATCTAAAGCTCCTCATGTTTTGATGGTTTAAGATGAAATAAACATCTAAATCTAAGAATTTTAAAAAATCAAGAAATTGAGAGATTTTTCTTTATTGTCAAGCATTTATTTAAAATCATGAGATAAAAAGTATTGAATAAAATCTACATAAGTACTTTTTTGCTAAATTTGAGAAGAAACAACTGTCCCATTAGTATTATATATAAGATGGGGAGTAACATCTAAAACAATAAGATAAATGCATATACAGGAACATATATGGAATATATTTTGTAAAAGATATGATAAATATGTCTTTATTGACATGGTGAAATCACACATTAGATAATCTAAAGAACTATTGTAAAACAAGTATGGATAATAAAGAGTTCAACAAAATAGGCACAAAAAATTCTTAAAAATATTGCTCAACATGACTCAGATTTCTTAATACATGCATAAATTACCAATTGCACACATGTGATCTAAATACGATTATTCTAAATTTAACCAGCATCACAAAAACTTTTCTCCCGTGGCCTTTAACAATGTCTAAAATTGAATGACCGCTCTTTAGGAGACTAATGTTACCAATTTAATTTTGTCTAGACCAGCATCATAACTCAGATATCAGTGAGAAGATTTAAGTGTTTGCTTTTTGATCATTTTGACAGCTGATTACTTTAGAGATTTTATATAATTTTTTTTAGATTCTTTATCTTGGAATACAAGAAATGCCTTCCCACTTGAAAATAATCAATGGCAATGAATACATCACCTATAGTTTATGAGTACGCATGGTACTTTGGAATTTCATAAATGAGAGATCCAGTAGTCTATTTAAATTTTTGTACTTGGCTTAAGTGATCAAGTTTGTGAGCAGAGAAGAGTTTATTGAGCTCAGTTTTAGTAAATTAAGGGCAAAAATCTTTACGTATTTAAAGATGAAACTTGTCCTCTTGAGGCAAAAGAGACATTTTTGCTTTCTTAATTCTTTTAGAATTTAGAGAGAAGAAACTAATATTAAGAGTGGAAAATCAATGCCTAACAGGAAACAATAAAAACATTAATTAGGGCAACAGTACTAATACTTATTATCATATACAACGTAAGTATGTGTTTAAAAATTCTGGCTAAGATTTTTTTGTTTTGTTTTGTTTTTACATTGTGATCCAAATTCCTTTGAATATTCCTACACTGAAATTTTTAATTGATGGGGCTAGGACTAAAAATGTTTGCCCTCAGCAATAGTCCAGGTTTCATTTTCACATATCAAAAAGGATTCAAGACTTATATAGCAATAACTATTTGTGAATAATATCATTTTCATGCACTTTTTCTATTCTTATTTGATGTTAATGTGTGTGCATGTGCATGTGTAGACATGCATAAAGACATAGACAAAGAATGGTTGAGCCAGTATCACTTGACATTTCATAATTCTCAGAGGCTTTCTTCACTCTTTTTCATTCTTTTTTGCTTTTTGTTTCTCAATCTAGTTCATTTCAAGTAGCCTGTCTTAAAGTACACTGATTCTTCTTTCTGTATGATTGAGTGTGCTTTGGAAGCTCTCATTAATTTTTAAGTTCTAAAATTTATTCTTCTCCAGGATTTTTGTTCGGTTCTTTTTATATGGTTTCTATTTATTTATCAAAACTTTTGTTTTGTTCATGCATTGTTTTCCTGATTTTGTTTAGTTATCTACCTGTGTTCTCTTACATTTCATTATACAGCTTTAAGATTATTATTTTTAATTCTTTGTCAAGCAATCCATAGATCTCTATTTCTTTGGGGTCAGTTACTGGGGCTTTATTAGTTTCCTTTGGTAGTGTTGTATTTACCTGATTATTTGTGATCCTTGTAGCCATGTGTTGCTGTCTGTGTATTTTAAGGAGCAAACACCTCTTCCAGTTTTTACCAAGTGGTTTAGCAGGTAAGGGCCTTCTTTTGTCAGTTTTATAGCTGATGGGATCACCTCCAGAAACAGCTGGATTGGAGCTGGGTTGGAGCCAGATACAGGGTATTTCAGAACTTACATTTGGAACAAGTTTGGAAGACTTGCCAGAAGACTTGCTCCAGAAAGGCTGGGACACTTCAGGGTCCACAGCTAAGGCTGAGGTCTGTGGGCTTATGACCTGACACATTGGAGAATATGACTCCTCCCAGGCCCCTTGATGTATGATACTGGTAGCAAGACCAAAGCTAAACAGGGCTGTAGCCCTGTCCACAAGACATGGAGCTGTTTCCAGGTCTGTAGCTGGGATTACAGTGGATGAGTCAGCCACCTGGGCATGAGTTGGCCTTTACAAAATGGGCTCTTGGATCTTCGATTTCACTGGGTTTTCACGATGTCTTACCTGAATCCCAAAGTTCCAACAGCAGCACTTTTGTCTGTGAATGGCTGCCAAAATATTGTTGCTGAGGGGGGATATAAGCAAAGGAATTCCTTTTCTGGCATCTTATTGACATCACTCCTAGACAGATTAATAAATTACTTTAATGAGTGATACACTGGCAAATTTATCCTCAATTTAAAGAAAAATAAATAGAATCAATTAAAAATAGCATGATTATAGAAAGTTGGCACTCCAAAAAATGAAAGTGTACAATAAGTCATCATTATTTGAAACAAAATAATACTGGCTTAGCAACTGCTTTGGTATATCTTTGTATGTGTTTACACACATGTGTGCCTGTGCGCACACACACACATTGAATAAATATATGCAGAAAAATACAGAATATTTTCTGTTAACTAATATTTATCATTCAATAGGTCCTCACTCTCAGAATCATAGGAAATATATTGCCATTTATAAATTCATTGCTTTCACACCAGTCATTTTACTAGAACTGATTTATTATTTCAAAAAGAGCTTACAGATTTACTTAGATTTTCTGAATAAAAATAATTAAGTACATTATAGCAATACAATCCTACCTCAAGAAACAAGAAAAATCTCAAATAAACAACCTAACCTTACACCTAAAACATTTAGAGATAAAGAACAACAACAACAACAACAAAAAAAACCCTAACGTTAGCAGAAGGAAAGAAATCATAAAGATCAGATCAGAAATACATGAAAAAGAAATAAAGGAAACAGTAGCAAACATCAATAAAACTAAAAGTGGGTTCTTTGAGAAGATAAACAAAATTGATAAACCATTAGTCAGACTCATCAAGAAAAAAAGGGAGAAGACTCAAATCAACAGAATTAGAAATGAAAAAGAAGTAACAACTGCACTGCAGAAATACAAAGGATCATGAGAGACTACCACAAACAACTTTATGCCAATTAAATGGACAACCTGGAAGAAACAGACAAAAATCTTAGAAAAGTACAAGCTTCCAAAACTGAACCAGGAAGAAATAGAAAATGTGAACAGATCAATCACAGGCACTGAAGTTGAAATGGTGATTTAAAATCTTCCAAAAAGCAAAAACCCGGGGTCAGATGGCTTCACAGGCGAATTCTATCAAACATTAAGAGAAAAACTAACATCTGTTCTTCTCAAACTCTACCAAAATATAGCAGAGGGAGGAATACTCCCAAACACATTCTATGAGGCCAGCATCACTATGATACCAAAACCAGACAAAGATGTCACAAAAGAAGAAAGCTACAGGCCAATATCACTGATGAACAGAGATGCAAAAATCCTCAACCAAATACAAGCAAACAGAATCCAAAAGCACATTAAATGGATCATATCCCATGATCAAGTGGGGTTTAACTCAGGAATGCAAGAATTCTTCAATACAAGCAAATCAATCAATGTGATACACCATATTAACAAATTGAAGGATAAAAACAATATGATAATCTCAATAGATGCAGGAAAAGCTTTCAACAAAATTCAACACCAATTTATGGTACAAACTCTCCAGATATTGGGCATAGAGGGACCCTACCTCAACATAATAAAGACCATATATTACAAACCCACAACCAACATCATTCTCAATTGTGAAAAACTGAAACTATTTCCTCTAAGATCAGGAACAAAGCAAGGATGTCTACTCTCACCACTGTTATTCAACAGAGCTGTGGAAGTTTTAGCCATGGCAATCAGAGAAGAAAAAGAAATAAAAGGAATACAAATTGGAAGAGAAGATATAAAACTGTCACTGTTCGCAGATGACATGATACTATATGTAGAAAATCCTAAAGATGCCACCAGAAAACTACTAGAGCCAATCAATGAATCTGGTAAAGTATCAGGAAAAAAATTAATGCACAGAAATCTCTTGCATTCCTATACACTAACAACAAAAGATCAGAAAGAGAAATTAAGGAAAGAACCTTACTTACCATTGCAACAAAAAGAATAAAATACCTAGGAATAAACCTACATAAGGAGGCAAAAGACCTGTATGCAGAAAATTATAAGACACAGATGAAAGAAATCAAAGATGAGACAAACAAATGGAGAGATATACCATATTCTTGGATTGGAAAAATCAACATTGTGAAAATGATTATACTACCCAAAACAATCTACAGATTCAATGAAATCTCTATCAAACTACCAGTGACATTTTTCACAGAATTAGAACAAAATATTTCACAATTTGTATGGAAACACCAAGGACCCAGAATAGCCAAAGCCATCTTGAGAAAGAAAAACGGAGTTGGAGGATTCTGGCTCCCTGATTTCAGACTATACTACAAAGCTACAGTAATCAAGACAGTATGATACTGACACAAAAACAGAAATATAGATCAATGGAACAGGATAGAAAGCCCAGAGATAAACTCACACACATATAGTCACCTCATTTTTGATAAAGGAGGCAAGAATATATAATAGGGGAAAGACAACCTCTTCAATAAGTGGTGGTGGGAAAACTGGATAGCTACACATAGAAGAATGAAATTAGAACACCTCCTAGCACCATACAGAAAAATAAACTCAAAATGGATTAAAGACCAAAATGTAAGGTCAGACACTATAAAACATAGGCAGAACACTCTATGACATAAATCACAGAAAGATCCTTTTTAACCCTTCTCCTAGAGTAATGGAAATAAAAAAAAATGGGACCTAATTAAAAACTTTTTCACAGCAATAGAAGCCATATACAAGACAAAAAGACTACCCTCAAAATGGAAGAAAAGATTTGCAAAAGAAGCAACTGACAAAGGATTACTCTCCAAAATATATAAGCAGGTCATGCAGCTCAATATCAAAAAAACAAACAACCCAATCCAAAAATGGGCAGAAGACCTAAATAGACATTTCTCCAAAAAAGACATACAGATTGCCAACAAACATATGAAAAGATGCTCAACATCACTAATCATTAGAGAAATGCAAATCAAGACAACAGTGAGGTATCACCTCACACCAGTCAGAATGGGCATCATCAAAAATCTACAAAATATAAATGCTGGAGAGGGTGTGGAGAAAAGGGAACCCTCTTACACTGTTGGCGGGAATGTAAATTGATACAGCCACTTTTGAGAACAGTAAGGAGATTCCTTTAAAAACTAGAAATACAACTACCATATGACCCAGCAATCCCAGTACTGGGCATATACCCTGAGAAAACCATAATTCAAAAAGAGACATGTACCACAATGTTTATTGAAGCACTGTTTACAATAACCAGGACATCGAAGCAACCTAAATGTCCATTGACAGATGAATGCATAAAGAAGATGTGGCACATAGGTACAATGGAATATTACTTGGCCATAAAAGGGAATGAAATTGTGTCATTTGTAGAGACGTGGATGGGGCTAGAGACTGTCATACAGAGTGAAGTAAGTCAGAAAGAGAAAAACAAATACTGTATGCTAACACATATATATGGAATCTAAAAAAAAAAAAAGTTCTGATGAACCTAGGGGCAGGACAGCAATAAAGACGCAGATGTAGAGAATGGACCTTAGGAGACTGGGGTGGAGAAGGGGAAGCTGGGATGAAGTGAGAGAGTGGCACAGACATATATACACTACCAAATGTAAAATAGATAGGTAGTGGGAAACAGCTGCATAGCACAGGGAGATCAACTCCATGCTTTGTGACCACACAGAGGGGTGTGATAGGGAGGGTGGGAGGGAGGCTCATGTGGGAGGGGATATGGGGATATATGTATACATATAGCTGATTCACTTTGTTATGCAGCAGAAACTAACACAACATTGTAAAGCGATTATACTCCAAATATGATGTAAAAATATAGTTTTAATAATGAAGTTCAAGATATAATGTGTTTTTTTGTACTTTTATTATAATTCCCAGAATTATATTGAACAAAACTTCTGATGTCTATTGTTTTGAAGACCATTATATTAAAGGCATATATCTGTTTATTTCACAAATAACCATAATGTAATTTTCTGAAATTAGATATATATTATTTTTCAAAATGTCCCCTCCTTTATTCCCTAGGTTACAAAGAGTTTTTAATTGACAAAATTGTTATTGAACACTTGTCTTTCTAAATATTTGATTATTTTTCTTTGACCAACAGTTTATGAATTATTTTAATAATTGTGTAACATTGAGCTTTCTAGCAGGTCTGAGATTGCCTCTTCACATTGAGGAATTGAAAAGGAAGCAAGAACTTCACTTTTGCACAGACCCAAACCAAAACCCCACTGTTAGCTCACACTGCACCTGACACTTACCTCTGGGTAAAGACATAAGTCCAGTTGGCCAGACCTGGGTCAAATATTTTCCCATCAGCTGAGAGTGAAGTCAGCTCCACCTGAAATAGATTGAACTTGTGCTGAATTACCAGTTTGAGATCATTATCCCTACTTCTGAGGTCACTTCTTTCTCATAGAGAAGAAGCCATATATTACATTTTCCAGATTTCTTTGCCCTCCTAGTCTTATGTTTTTGCACAAGAGTTTTCTAATGGAAATAAATCATATGAGGATTGAACAGGAGAAGGGAAGAAAAATCAATTATTCTCTGTGGAAGGTTGCAGACAGTTTCATGGGTGTATGTGAGAAATCTCCAGCCTTGTATTCATCAAGAATATGCAGATAGATCAACTGAACAGCTAGATGAAAAGTAAAATAAATTTAGAATATTGTAAAGACTAATTCATTCATTCAAAAATAGTTATTGAGCTCCTACTATATGTCAGACAAGAATGTAGGCACTGAGGGTGCAAGTTAAAACAAAATGATAAAAATTCCTCTCCAGTAGAACTTACATTCTCATAGTATGGAGAGTTAGGTAGAAATAAAGCATAGATAGAGAGAGATGCATTCTATTTTCCTACCTCTTGATTTTAGACTGATGTTTCATTGTGTTGGCCAAGAGACTACAGCAGGAGCAACACAGCAGTTACTGAGCCTGGGTCCCAAAATGTTTGAATATTTCTGTTCTCACTCTGGGAATCTGTGGTTCTATATAGACAAGCCCATGCTAGCCTGCTGGAAGATGACATATTATATATATGCAGTACTTAATTCAACCATGCTAATGAGGTCATAATAACTGATATACTGCCTGACTGCAGAATCATGAGCAAGCCCAAGCAGGATAATTTGAGTCTACTGTGTCAAAAAGAACTGGCCAAATGAGCCTTGTCGAAATTGTCAGTCTGCAATATGAGACAATGAATAAATGATTGTTTTTATAATCCACTAAAGCTAAAGTAGTTGGTTATAGGGCAAGAACATACTGATACAACGTTTAATCATTGTAGAGAAAATAAAGCAAGTCAGAGGCACAAGAAGCAGGCCCAGGGAAAGAAGATAGGAGACTAAGAGTAATTATTCAAGAATGATGAAGAAATATTAGGCTACTGATTAGAAAATTTACAGTGGATCATCATTCTTATTTTATCTATTGCAGTAATTTACCAGCTAACTCAACAATTAAATAATTAAAAATCGGTAAAACTTATCAATGAGTATGAATCAATACTTAGATTAAATAAAGATCTTTTGATTATTTAAGCAATATGTTTGTTAGTTGATTGGAGAGCTATAACACTTCTTGGAAAAATACTTTATGACTGAGTATTATAAACCCTTATAAATTTCAACATAGTATCAAAGGATTAAAAGTAATAGTGAAAGAAGAAAGGACATGAAAGTTTTAAATTACCATTAAGATTTTACCTTGGTGTTGGGGATAGCCATTATAAAGTAAAAATGATATGTTTTATGGAGATGTTTATTTAATGTATCAATCTGATGATGTTGGCAAACAGAAGTCAATTCCTTCACTGATAACTGTGCTTTTCTATGATTAGTGTCATTATAGTACAATTCTTAACTATCTGGCTTGAACAGGGAGTACAAATTTGGAGCTCTATGGAGAAATGGGTGGGATGTATACCTATAAACAAGCATTCAAACACTTTTCCCCCTAATTTCTAAGAGGGTCTGTAAATGAGAAGCAAGGGGCTTATGGTTCCAACAGGACAGCAGTCTTAATAGATAACCATGGTCAAGGAAAACATTTCTCAGCATAGAAGTCATGCCTGTATAAAATTGAAAAGTATATGTTTATAGGTTGATTACATGAAATAGAAAACTCTGTAAGTCACATCTCCTACATAAAGAATAGTTGGAGAGAAATATGAAAAAATTTAAATGTTTCTGACATATATGGTGAGTAAAGCATTCATATCCTAAATATGTAAAATCTTTTCTTCAAATTAAAATGGAATGAATTATCAGTCTAATAGAAAAATGGAGAATGGACATTTGAAATTCATTTAAAAATATATGAAAATAAAATTTCAGAAAATGGATGTTAAAAGAAAATAACCTTTTACTCATATCAAATTAGCAAGTTTTTTTGTTTGTTTGTTTTTAATTAGGTTATGTCAGGTATTAGTTGCAGCACACAGGATCTTCATTGCAGCAGGATCTTTCGTTGCAGTGCAGGGTGGGGGGCTCTTTGTTGCAGTTCACGGGCTTCCCTCTAGTTGCAGCTAGCAGGCTTAGTCACCCCGTGGCATGTGGGATCTTAGTTCCCCAACCAGAGATCAAACCCTGCATTGGAAGGCGGATTCATAACCACTCGACCACCAGGGAAGTTCTGGCAATTTTTTTAAAATATTATTTTCTACTGGAAACTGAAATATAAATCAAGCTTTCTATATCTGAATTCTAGACTGTAAAACTATTCTAGAGCACAATATACCTTATAAGTGTGAATATATTTTGAGTTGGTAACTATGGCAAAAAAGATACATATATACCAATAAAGTGTCCAATGATGTGGAAAATGTACTATATTTTGTCTATGATACAAATGTAAAACAATTTAATTTCTATGGATGATCAAATGGTCAAATAAAGCATACTATTTGATATATTAACAAATTGTTTGCTATTATTATCTTCATTATTATTATTAGGATAGAATTTTTCAGTTGTTACTATGTTACAAGAACAATTCAATGTTATACACATACACCAGCCAAATGTGTGTGTATGTATGTAGTATATGTAATATGCTAAATATATTTATATGATTATGTATATATAAAACCTCTGTTAATTCTTATAACAGATGTATGAAACATGCTCTTCTTTAGTTATTTTGCAAATGAGGAATGTGAGAAACAGAGAGATTAGATTGCTCAAATCATATAGAAATTTGTGATGTAGCAAATATTTAAACTCATACTCTGAGGCCATGCCTTTAATTTAGTACTTTGAATTGCATAATGAGAAAGTTATAATAGATGTCCTGTAAAATACTTTATACCATTAAAACTAATAATTGTATAATCCCATCCACTAAATATTCTTGCCTGCTTTGGAAATCAGCAGGCATATGAACTTTGGTACTGAATTTGACTAATCAGTCATTCAACTATAGTTTAATATGCTATAAAATGGTAACACATTTTATTCATTTACTTCATATTTTGTTCACATTTTGTCCATGCTGAAGGTGACTGCTTTCTCTGTTTTGGAGGGTTTATCTGTTTGTTTGCTTCTATTTTCCTTTCAAGAGTCTTTAAACTTCATTGTAGAAAAATGATAGATTGCAAAGTTTATTGTTAGAAATAACATAAGCTTAGGTACTAGTTCTTTATATGTTGCATGAAATGAAAATTTAAGCTATGCCGAATAAGTATAAGAAATTACAAGCTAAGATAATAATTATTTAACTGTAAATACTTATACAATATTAGTTTAAATATTGGTTACTCATTAATCAGTAATAAAGTCAAAGAATAATATTTATTTATTTTCTTCCCTCACTTGAATATTTGTAAAATAAACTTACCTGATTCATAAGATAGGAATGCCTGGAGTATAGTAACAACTTCATCACAGCCAAAGCATATTTAAGAAAATAAGATGTCAGCAAACACAAATTTTAATTGGAAGTTAATTATTTTGGTAATAACGGGGTTGCCTTAGTGAGTATGTATAATTGGTATTGTTCATATTGGTTAATTCCAGAATGTGCTGGAGATACTGATACTATTGCTTTAATATTTTTTTCATAATGTACATAATTGATTTTAGAAAAAAAACATTTCTACTGTATTGAAATCAAAACCCTATTTCAGAAAACTCAGAATTGTGATTTAACAAAATTTCAAATATATGTATAAGGCAAGTCGTTGCTTTTCCTGTAATAAAATTCACATCATAAAAACATTTCAAAAACATTATCTCATATACATTATAATCCCCTTTAGAATTATTATTTTTGGAGGAACAGATTAATTATAATTTTATACTAGTTTTAATTCAAATTTTATTTTTCAAGTTGTAAAAGTATAGTCATAGCTTGAACTTTTTTTTTTGCAAAGGGGTATTTTTCAATTTCTTTTTTTAATCAGTGTTAGTTTCATTGTCATTTCTTGGGATAGCAATACTGGTCAAGGCAGTCTTACTGTTTTTGTAGAGCAAGATGAACTCATTCTTGCAAAATTTGACTAATATTACATGAAATAATTATGTAAGCCATTAAAACAATCTATTGGAACAACTACAAAAGAGCAATGAAACAATAATAAAAGATGTTATTATTCTAAGACCAAAAGCAAAATTGCTTATTAAATTGTGCACAATATTAAATTACACTTCTTAATATTTTTGTGAGCAAATCTTGTTTCATTAGAATCAGTTTTGTTTACATTAAAGGTGAATGCTTTTCTTACAGACTCTGTTACCTAAGTGAATTGAAAAAATAGGGAGAAAATTAGTAAAACTTGGCTGCCATAGTAAATGAACTCACATCAAACTAGAGGTGTGAAAAATGCACAACTCAATACAATCTCATTATTCACATATCTATTGTTTTCTCCATTGCTACAGAGAACTGTTGTGTACCAAACTTTCTTATGAAGAGAAAAAAACAAAAATATGAGTCAACTTACTAACAAGAAATGTAAAATTAAAATTTCTGATTCAATTACCCAGATAATGCTAGGACAGAAGAGGGATATTACCAAAATTAGAATTTCTATTTGTATTTTATTATAAGCAATATATTTTGTTTCCTGAGTAAACATGTGGTAGTAAAAGAAATATTGGATTGGAATTATTTTCATTGGATTAAAAACATACGCTATCAAAAGTTTTCAGTGAGGGAAACCTATAAATAACCAGTTCATATTTTCTGTCTTGTATATATTTACTAAGAAAGAAGTTTTCTTTAAAATTATGAGTAAAATACTCTGATTGAAAAGCTTGACAAAAGAAAAAAATTAGAGGAAAATGTATTTACTTTATGAAGTTTATATTGCATACTTATTTTTATATATTCATGTGAAATGTATTTTGAGTATGCTCTTCTGGGCATAAGTCATTTTATTATGAGCACTTATCATAGCTAAGTGAGTGAAAAGTAAAGTAAACTAGTAACTGTCTGGTGACCAGCCCTGACTCTGCCATGAACTAGCTAAGTGACAATTCCTTTCTTATTTCAGAGAGACTGGTAGTCTATAAATACTCATTTCTCTTATAGCATTAAGAACATAAACTTATTGTAGTCAAAGCACATTTAGAGAACTGTTTTTCAAACTGTAGTACATGGAGCCGTTGAAAAAGGGGAAGCCAAGTAAACAAGATCTCTGTCCATTCCTTCTTTAACCAAAGATAAACTTCTATATTCTTTTATACAATGTGGTTTCCTGTCAAAATTTACTTATGATAAATATATATTTATATTTTATCTAAATATATTTTTCATGTATATATTTTATATAATATTATAGATTATGAAATGAATATATTGTGCACATATAAACTTATATTTATATATAATATTATGATTATATATAAATATATGTGATTATATAGATCTATATTTGCTCTAAAAAGTTTTAATACAGCTTTGGTACAATTTGTGTTTAGTAATTTGAGTTACCAATTCATTCTAGCTATAGAAAACATTTTCAGTTCTACATATTGTGCTTGATTACAACATGCCATCAACTCACAGAGAACTAATTGTAATTACAAATATGCTTTAATAAAATTGAATGTTTAAGTTAAATATAGTTTCAATTAATAAACATTTCTAATAATATTACTATAAACAAATATCTTTTAAGTAAAAAATAAATCTGTGTCTAGATTTTGATGTAATGTATGGTGAATATTGAATATTTACAGTTCTTTTTTAATTTCTGTCTTTCATATATGCAATGTATCTACTTAAAATTTTCTATTTGTCATGGAATTAGGGTAGATATATGACAATAGTGTTACAGGGAACAAATGGACTGCAACTGTTTATTTTATATGTAGTCTAAAAGAACTGAATATTCACTTAACCTTAAGGGGTGTATATTATTGATATATTCATTTGTTGAGACAATATTATGAATTCAGGAAAACCAATTTTTTTAAAGTCAATTACTTGGAATCATTTCCATTCATACAGATTTTAAATTGACATTTGTTTTCTCAGTCAGAGATATTATATTTAACAGAACTGTCTTAACCTTATTTCAAATGAAAACCAAAAGAAGTGAGGATTTTAACTAAGTAAACCTAACCTATGGACAATATTCTTCCAATATAAAATGATATTTACAAAATTATTTACCAAGCTTATCCTTAATTATTCTTGTTAGTATCTTCGAATAAAATTCTGAGCATAACATGGAATATAAAACTAAAATATATTTTAATAATATTTTAAGAGTAACATACAGATTTTATGATTTGTAAAATAAATGCTGTGTGAGAACAGCTACAAACTAAAGGGCCCAAAATGGGCACATTATAAAAATAGAAATTATAGACTGAAGGGAAATGCACAACCTAAAAGTTACAAGTTAAGTTTTATTTGGAGACTTTACTGAGGACTACAGCCTGGGAGACAACCTCTCAGATAGCTCTGAAGAACTGTTCTGAAAAGGTAAGCCAGGATATATAGGAGTTTTTTGCTGAAGAAAAAGAAAAAAAATTGTAGTCAAACAGCAAAAGATTATTGCTAATCACAAAAACAAACATCTCAAGTTAATGATTTTAGTGCTTTTCTATTTATGGGAAGATGCAAGAGTCTGGGCTCATTGAAATTATTTCTTAGATATGCATCTTAACTATCTAGGGCTAGGATCCAAAGCACAGAATGCTTCCTATTTTTCTCCACCCTGAATTCCCCTCAGGGTGCACCATCAGGGATGGCTACAGTGGCTGACAGCTTGATCCTTATAGAACTGGAACGGTGGGCAACATTCTTTTTTTACTGGAATGGCAGGCAACATTCCCTTTTCACGTACTTTCATAAATTAATAAATATTAACATTTGTAATTAGTATTAACATTTGTCAGAAGATTATCCAAAATTATCACAAAAAATATGCCATATAAAATTGTTATTTGCTGCATGTTACATGTTTTTTGTCTGTAACTAAGGGACCCTTATGTAGAAAGAGATTTTTTAATATTCTATCTTTGGAATAAAAAGGCCAAAGAAAAATAAGAAGAGTAAAAGAACAAACTCTGTATTAATTTTCTTCAATAATAGAAGCAAAATAAATTTTGCTATGGCATGTAACTTGAAGACATGGAACATTGTTTCTTAGATAGTATACCAAAGTTGTTACACTGTGAACAGGTGCACATGTTTGTTTCTAATACTATTGTGAATAATAGACTGCCTAATTAAACAAACCTCTGTGTGTGTGTTCGATAAATAAATGAAATTGTATGAATCTGCTGCAAAGCTGAAGATTATTTTCTATGTGCAAGCATCTTTTATAGATTTCTTTAAGATATAGGGAAAAATAAGTTGAAGGAAATGGCATTGAAAAATCACTAACAGTCAGTCTACCTAGAAAGGCAGTCTGTTGCCATGGGAAGTAATTAGCAGAGACCTTTGAAAAGGTATGTGAAGAGAGGTGGGAGTGGGAGTATGAAGCAGAAAGGGATTGCTCCCAGTTAAATCTCTTTCAATCCTGTGCTTCAGAGGTTGTCGGAAGGTGCTATGTAGTGAGGCTCAAGGATGAGTAAGAAGTAGTTAAACAAAAAGCTTCCTAGAGGTCAGACTCTCACTGATAAAAAGGAGGTTTTGCCAGAGAGAAGAGCTGTGCTGGCAAGGAGAAATGCAAGCCACACCCTTTTTATTTATTTTTTTAAATTCATTTACTTACTCATTTAACAGGTATTTAATAGGCTCCTACATTGTGTTTGGCATTTGTCAAGATGGATCACAAAGAGGTGACAAAAATGATAGATGGCTAGAATGGAATTCAGGACAAAGGTCAATTTTAAAAATGGAAATCCTGGTAGTATTGTTTCTTCACAATGGGAGAGAGAAACAAAGTTTCAATGTCTGGATTTCCCATGGTGCTGATTCACTCCACATGTTATCAATAGATTGCTGGATTTCTATAGCAGAAAATAATGTGTATGAACCCCCTTTTAACTTAAATATGAGAGCAGAATTGTAAGAAAATTAAAGTAGATGTTAAGTGGTACAAATATTTTTATTGTACCTGGTTTTATAGATTACTTTCTATGATTATGCTCAACAAAAAGGAAGAGTGTTATAAAAAAAAATTCTAAAACTGGGGTCAATGTAATGGTAGAAACATGCCTAAGTAACTCCCTTCCTGTATAAAAGTCCATTTATTTATTGCACGTACTTACGTACGCTTGAGAAACGCTGAAAGATCCCTTTGATAACTAGAAATTTACAAGAATTCCTGAGGATAAAATGCAAATGTTTTCAGATTGATGGGAAAGAATAATAGAGAAAACAGTCAGCCAACAAAAGTTTGTAAAACGGAGACATGAAAACAAGGATATGAACACTTTTCTCTAATAAAGTCTAGGGGAAAAACTCAAGCTCAGAGAATCAAAATTAGAATAAACATGGGGAGAAATGAATCTAACTAACTGAAGAATGGCGTTTATATCAAGTATGCCATTCATGATTTTACTCCTTCATGAATATTAACTACAGTATTATTTGAAACCTGGATAAGACCCCACAAGTTGTAAAAGTTTGGTAATAAAATTAACTATATTTAAAGGTTAATCAAGAATAAAACAAATGTGAAATTAAGGGATTAGAGCATAATATAAATATACATGTCCTGGTAATGTTGAACTGGTAGGGCTTACAAAAATTGTAAATCTTTGCAACCTGTGGTAGTTGCAATGAGTTAGCCAATTTCCTTGTCTGTAGTATCTAATGCTTTTGCTGTTTTTTTTTTTTAATGATTATAAATCATGAAGCATAACATAAACTTTTACAACACGTTTAAGACAGGCGCAGAATCATTTTTAAAAATTTGCCCCAATACTTCACCTCTCCTTGCATCAATGTCCTTTATAATCTCTGCATATAAAGGCCCTTGGCAACTCAAGTTTACAGCTCTAACCATCAGAGATAGAGTCTATTCCCCATCCTTTTGAATCTCAGTAATCTTTCTGATTTAACTTAGCCAACTCAGAAGGACTTGCTCTGGGAATCATGCCACCATTGTGTGAACAAGTCCAGGCCACCTTGATAGAGAATGAAATACTATGTTGACCAACCTATGTGAGAGGACACAACCAAGATCAGCAGAACTGAATCTTTCCCACAGCTCATGGAAGAAGCAGAAGAAAACAGCCCACAGAAATGTCCATCTGACCCAAAGAGTAAGGAATAACTATTTTAAGTCAATGAGTTTCAGGGTGGTCTACTATGCAGCAACATTATGGATATATGAGATGAAACATATTTGTCATTTAAATAACAACTTTAACTTTTCAAGAAAAAAAAAAAGATTTTCAGTTTACATTTCACAAACAAAACCTAGCTCCAGGTATGCAACGGACATACCTTAAAAATAATAAAAAGTTAAGAAGGTGATTCAGAAAGGTTGAAAAATATATGTGAGACTGAGTAGTAAGTATAAAACAAAAAATATGTTTTTGATCAAATACACAAAATAATAAAATATGGAATAAAATAAAATACATCATCAAAATCCTGAAAAACAAAGAAAAAATACAACAATACCCCCATCTAGATCCAAGAATTATCCACATTCTGAAATACAATTTATATAACCATTTTAAAGTAAAGTATGGGTATCTTGGTATTCACCTCTGAGTCAAACAGCATGTTTTAAAAAATAAGTATAGTCTCCTACATTGTCACAATTATAATATCATTACCCATAACAAAAATAACAAAAATTCTTTAAGAATTTTACATATAGTTCATAGTCCAGTGCCCTTAAAACATCTTGTATAGATGTTGGTCTGTTTATTTTTGTTCAAGATCCTATCAAGCTTAAATGATTGTATCTGATTTTTATAGCTCTTCAGTCTCAAAATAACCTCTGCCCCACCTTCCCCACCACACTTTTTCCTTCAATTCTTTATTTCTCCATTCCTCTCTTCCTTCCTTCCTTCCTTCCTTCCTTCCTGCCTGCCTTCCTGCCTTCCTCTCTCCCTCCCTCTCTCTTTCCCTCTTCTTTCTTTCTTCTTTATCTTTCTTTCTTTCTTTCATAATGTAGTTTTAAAGACAAAAAATTTTATTTTACAATATATTTCATGTTGTAAGAAAAGTTGCTTGATATCAATGAGTTCTCCAAGGAAGAAAAAAGTACACCATATTCTGCCTTATACTGAAAAACTCAAGGGGAATTAATTATAGATGATCAGACTAATCATTTCCTGTTGGATATAGAGTCTACTCTTTCTACATTAAACCCTTCCATCTTTGCTCAGTGTCTTGCCCAGAGCAAGCAAATCACACATTTGGTATTTCAAACAACCCACAGATATTCTGGTCTTCTATGCCCTAGATGAAAAGCCATTCATTCCTCCTCTGTGATACTATCCCTGTAAGGTTAATAGGGAGAGACCTTGCAAATAGAATTATAATATTAAATGCACACAAGAGAAACTAATTCTTGAAATTCCAAAAATTTGTCTATTCATATTCAAGTTGTGTTTGTGCCTTTATATGTAATTCATATCCTAGGTAAAAACCTTCACACCATACCTAGCTCACTATGGATTAAAAATTCCACTGACTTAGGAAAAGTCTGGATCAGAGACTATTAATGGATACAGTATACCAAACCATTACTCAAACTTCCCAATATCCTTTGAAGTCAAGAGAAAAGGAAGGAAACAAATCTATATTTTAAAGACTTATATCCAAAATTGTTCTCATATCTCTGGCATTAGTCTTTGACCCACTCTTGTCCTGCCAGTAAAACATCAATTGGAAAATGATATTGACATGTTCAAGACGTCAGGGCTATCAACAAAATTGTATCTTTCACTTCCTGGTAGTACCTAACCAAAATACCATTCTGTCATCAATTACACTTGAAGCCACTTGCTTCACTGTAGTATATCTTTGCACTGTATTTTTAAGTATGCCTCTAGACCAGAAAAGTCAATACCTCTTTTCCTTCACCCAAGAAGGACAACAACATACATGGGCATTTATGTCCCTGGTATTTAGTGAAGCCTGTCCCCCACCTCATGTTATTTACCCTATGTTATAGGTCAACACTTTAATGATGTAAATTTCTGTGTGTTCAAGTTTTGACACAACATGCAGACAGCTTCCCACTTTGTCTACAACATAAAGAAGCTTGTAAAAATGTTTCCATTTCCTTGCTCTCTCCTTAGCTAAAATGGATAAAAAGTTTCAAAAATAAAATACAATTTTGCCAAAATAGTTATTTAGGACATAACTTATTTGAGGAGTGAAAAACTCTCTTTCCTAAAAGAACAAGGGCTACTCAAATTTATCCTAGATCCCTTACAAAACAAAAATTGCAAGGGTTTCTAAGTTTAACCAAATATTGCAGGTAGTGGGTATCACCTTTTTCTGAGATTAAGATACCACTTTAAAAATTGATTAATGTTCTAAACATGGTTTTCAGTTGCAGGGCAGTCCTCACTAGTGAGCCAAGGCTTTCAGAGACCAAACAGTACCTAACTGAGGAAGGAGATGGTCTCAGATGTTCACACCACTTCAGGTTTCCTTCCTCTTCCTCCTTAAACAAAATGACCACAGCCAGTGCACTGTGAAGGAAGATTTCTGTAGTAATGTGTCCCACAACGTACCATTTTCCCTAACTGAATTTTAAAAAATTACTGTCTTCTCATGGAGCCAAACTAGCCAAGTCTCTAAGTTTCTTCAGCTGTTGTTACTGAACACAAGTTCCTGTGCCCAACACACAGTGAGGCCAAACAAACAGAAAGGTTGGAGTTTGGAGCAGTGAAAGATTTATTGCAGGGCCATGATAGGAGATATGTGGTTCACGCCCAAGAAGCCCTGAAATCACTGAAGGGTTTCAGCAAACCATTTTTAAATGCAAGGTGAGGGAGGGTCATGGTTAGTTGCTGCAAAATTCTTGGTGTCATTTGTTCTTGCAGCTGTCCCCATAGGTCAGGTCACAATGTTTCTGTAAACCTCCAACAAGAGAGATGTTATTCTCTGTTCTGAAACTTTTCATCTCTATATGAATGGACTCTTAAAGGTTAGAGCCCTGAGAATAGGCTATCCTGTATATTTCAGGCTCTTGGCAACATTCTTTTACAAAAGGTGCAGAGCCAGCATGACTAAGCACAAGAAACAGAGAACAAAGATTAAAGTAAAAGGAACAGATCTAATAAGGGGTCAGATTTGTTCTTCCCTATTACACTGTCACTGCCCCAACAAATAAAAATGAGATCCAGTGATTTGTGAGCTTATTCTGTTATTAGCTCTCTCACATACACCATACAAGTATGTTTACAGTAACCATCTATAGTATTTCCAGAAAAAAAATAAAAACTACTTTTGAACAGGATGCAGGGTCCCATTAATCTACGTTTGAGTTACAGGTCTCAGCAACCTCTCAGTCCATCAATTTGAACCTTTGGCAGAAAGACACTGCCAAGTGTGACAAGGATCAGAAGCTCCCTTTGAGCTAGTGAACTTGCAATCTCCTGGATCTGTAAACTCCCAGGGTTGGTAGAATGTATACACTTTTTTGAGAGATAATTATTGAGCAATTATTGGGTCTTGGTGGATAATGCATACAAGACCTATGGCTGTGAAGTTGTCTTAAGACCAGAAATCCCAATCATGCTGTCCACTCAGAGCTCTGAAGTTGCTGGGTGAGAGCAATTCAAGAATCTTCTCCAGTAAAATGGTACCAGCTGGAGCTGACAAAATCCAGGCAAGCTGGAGTTTGGCAACTCCATGAAAAGGTCTCAGGAGTCCCCCTGCATTTCCCAGGCATATCAGGGAAGGAAGTACTGTCTTCACTGGTCCAACAGAAACTTACCTATAGAGACCTCCTGGACCACACTTGAGCTCCTCCAGGTTAACTTCACCTAGGATGGGATAAAGTGCAGCTGCCATCCAACCAAAAGGAAATGACAAAGAAAGAACCACCCCTTACCGAGAGCACGCCACTCTTTTCTCTTCAAGATGGGAAAATTTCAATTATTTCTACTTCTTTAATACTTCTTCTATCTGACAGTGTTTTATTGTAAATAACCCTGTAAAAACCATCTTCTATTATAAATATCACTATAAAACACACACTCTTTTCTTGGAATTTTGCCAATATTTTCTAATCTACCTTCTTTCATCTAGTCAGATATTTGGTATTTAGCACAATACTTCTGTAGAGTAGAAAACTAACTTATGAATAAATTAACCACAATGAAAAGTGAATATATATGTTCCTCATCTCATTTTTTCCATGGAATCCCATGGAAAAGGAAATTTCTGTCAATCTTTCCACCCTTTCTGTATTGGTAAACAATTTAATATTTCTGAACTGTGCCCCCAGAAGCCACAGATGAGACCCTGATATTAAGAGAGCCAAATTTATGTCTCAGTCAGCTTAAATCTGTCATAAACAATTGATCATAAATTGCATGACATCTTTCCATCCTGAACTGAGATGGTTTGTTCTCCATGTGTAAACCCAACACTTCAAAGCTACCATAAAAAAAAAAAAAAAGATGTGGAATCTAAAATGTGCCACAAATGAACTTATCTATAAAACAGAAACAGACTCACAGACATAGATAACAGACTTGTGGTTGCCAAGAGAGATGGCGGGTGGGGGAGGGATGGATTGGGAGTTTGGGATTGGCAGATGCAAACTATCATACACAGAATAGATAAATAAGGTCCTACTGTGTAGCACAGGGAACTATATTCAATATCCTGTGATAAACCATAATGGAAAAGTATATGAAATAAATGTATATACATGTAAAACTGAATCACTGCTGTACAGTAGAAATTAGCACAACATTGTAAATCAACTATGCTTCAACAAAATAAATTTTTAAAAAAGATATAGGGTTTGTGTGGAGTGTGCCAATTTACTTATTTTTCACCAATTCTTGGGTTACAGAGTCAAGTTACTTAGTAATGATTGTATTCTTTAATTTATACTTTACTGCAGATCAAATGTATTGTAGCATGTTTGTGTTTTTCTGATTCTTAATACATTTGATATTTTGTGTGTTTCTATTTGGATATGTTTGTCTGTGTGCATTCCATCTGCAGGAAAGTAGAGAAAGTCTAGAGTACGTGTCCATACTGCATAGCTCTAGGTCCAGGAACTGATATGAGCCACCAAAATATCAGCGTGTGGGGACTCAGTCACCAAGACTCCTGATAGAGCAACCATGTGTGTCCTTAATATGTGTGAACTGTGTGAGCGGCAGTGTTTGAAACACTGTAAACAGGGTTTTTTTTGGTAGTTTTAGTTGCAATTTATCTATAAAAAGGATTATACTTAGGATATGAGAGTGTTGTCTGGAGATTCAGATAAGCACAAGCAGCAGGAATATGATTATGAACTGAGACTGCTTTATTTTCTGAAGTCAGAAGTTTTCTTGGTGAACTTACCCTAATAATGCTTCTTCTTTTCTCAAGAGATTATAGAGCCCCTGGGAAAAGGCAATGACCAATTAGATGGCTACAAAGCTCTTGTTTCTGTCTGACCTCAACTCCTACGACTCTTCCTTACTCCATTTAATCCAGATGAATACTCTTTTTGCTCCTCAGACAAAATAATTATGCTCAGGCCTCAGGGACTTTGCACTGGTGTTCCCTTTGCCTGGATGGTCTTCCCAAGATACTGGTATGGAATCCGCTGAACTTCCTACAGATGTTTACACAAATGTCACCATTGGGAGGCTTATCTGAGCACCCAGCACTACTGACCACATTTTTCATGCTTTATTTTGTCTTTTTTTCCTCTATCTTATCACTGATAACATTCTGAAATGCTTTATAATGTACTTTTTTATAGTAGATTATAGTAGGTTTAAAAATTATTTGCTTTTGAAAGCGTAGGATTTTTTATTCGTTCTTTTCTTATTACTCACCAGAGTATGCAAAGTACATGGAATAATATCTAGCCACCTAACAGGTGCTCAGTAAATAAGTAGAATAAATATGACATGGAGAATGTCACTTTCATTCCCTGCTCTTGTATAAAGTATTAATTCAAGTTATTAACATTTGGAATAAGTTATCATGAGAAATGAAAACAGCACTATTATATTCTCAAATTATCTGAAGATAGATCTTAATCAAGAGCCACAGAGGAAGGAGAATAGAGATTTTAATTTATGTGGTTTGTTTGTCAATAAGCTATGGCTGGCATCCACTGCACAGGTGCAAACACACACACAAACCCATATTCGTACACAGGTATTGCCATTGCGGTCTAATTGTATGTTGTCTTTGGATTGTTTAATCTATGAACCATTGTCAAAATTTGGAATTTAAATATGAGGTTGCCCATTAAAATAGAGCAGGGAGATGACATTTGTTCATTGGTGAGTTGAATATGTAACTCACATAAGTACCAAAATAAAGAAAAATACCAAATACATTATCCAGCATAATGAACATAGAATATTTTTGAAGGCAGTGAAATAGCAGAGAGAGGTAGAAAAGTAGCTGAAGATGAATTTAGAAATTTAGAGTCAAGGAAGAACTATTTTAAAATGTGAGAGACTGTCATATTAAGACTAAGGAGAAAAGACCATCAAATAAATTGAAGGAAAAGATTCAAGAGAGAGATTAAATAAATAATGCTGAATATTCCATAAAACATGTGAGAAAATGAGATATGGAATATAAGTGGAAGTATTAACCCCCATCATATATTCCCTGGGGGGAAAATGGAGAAAAATTGTTAGTGTGTGTCTTAGTTCAGGCTACTGTAACAAATTACTCATAAACTAGGTGGCTTCAATAACAGAAATTTATTTCTCACAATGCTGAAGGCTGGGAAATCCAAGATCAAGGTCCCAGCAGATTTTGTGTCTGGTGTGGTCCTGCCTCCTGGTTCAGAGACAACTGTCTCCTAGCTGTGTCCTCACATGGCAGAAGAGAGGAGAAAGCTCTCTGGGTTCTCCTTTAATAAGGG
This sequence comes from Stenella coeruleoalba, assembly GCF_951394435.1. Classification (NCBI taxonomy): domain Eukaryota; kingdom Metazoa; phylum Chordata; class Mammalia; order Artiodactyla; family Delphinidae; genus Stenella; species Stenella coeruleoalba. The sequence continues at coordinate 36,021,893 of NC_137164.1, read as the reverse complement.
GATTAATCTCACTAACAAGGGCTCTTCACTCATCATCTAATCACTTCCCAAAGGCCACACTTCCTAATATCATTATTTTGAGGATTAAGTTTCAATATATGAATTTAGTGGGGACACAAACACTCAGTCCACAGCAGTGTATACATCTGTCTTGTCATATGTCAGCATATAGGAAGTTGAGAGTAGAGCTGCCTGGATTACTCAGATAGAAAATTCCCTGAGTATATGTTAGTGCTGGAGGTGCTGGTAGTTCTGGTGTGTATGTTATGGTGATTTTAGGGTGTCTGTGAGGGTTGTGAAAACAATGGTATGATTGGCATAATAAACTTGAAAGGAGTGTAAAAGTTTTGAGATAATTCCCTGGAATAGAGAGAACAGGGATTACTAAAAACACCAAAGTATGCCTTTGTGATATATTAATGATATTGCTCTGATTAAGACATATGAAGGTATAAATGCTTTTATGCTCTTGAATAAAATCCAAGTTTATTGAAAAATACATTAGGCTTAACCATCAAAATATTGACAGATATTATAAGTAGTAAAGTTCTTCCTCAATAATGTAAAGGCTATTTTTCAAAGACTCATTCAGAGTAATCAACAAGATATTCAAAGAATTAAAATTTTCAAATTTTCTCTACATTAGGCCTGTTTGTGAAACATCTTTGTTTTAAAATTCAGAATCACTCAAAGTAGTTAGAACCACCCCTCCCCCTCCATATTACAAGCAGTCTTTCTGGGCTCAAAGAAGAAGATCTTGGTAATGAACTTGACTAAAAATATTTTAAAAATCATTTTAGAAAATAAAGCAGCAAAAAAATAACAATTTTATATTTTACAAGTGGCTTATATAACTTTTCACAATCAAGAATAATCTATAATAAATTCTCAAGCATTGCCTTCATTGTGAGCCATACAAAACAAAAACAAAGAAATCATTTTGTACACAGTCATATTCTTATTAAATTGTAGAGGCCTAATAAACAAAAGTAATAAAAAAGAATGCTCTCATATCAGCATTACTACATGTCTTCTACATTATGCAGAGCTGAGCAAAGCAATAATTGTTCAAGAAAAATGTTGAGCCAGCAGCTAGTCTAATTTCTTATGCTGCTGACTAAATTCCAACTCCGATTTCAGTCAAGAGTTGCTTTATCTTTTCAGATTTTAACATATGTTTAATGTGAAAGAGACATGTATGCCCTTAAAAAGGAACGTCCAAAACAGTAACATAGACATCATTTTTTCAAGATATATATTTTGCTGATTATTAACTCCATTCTGTCTTTTATCTTATGAAAGTTCTCCTTTAAGATTAGTATATATTTTAGGCATGCTTTTCATTTTCCGTGTCAATATTAACTTAATGACATTGTCAATATTGTTTTAGTGTTAACTTTGATAGGAAGACATTGGATCACTATACACAGAATTCCTACTTAAAATTAACGACGTTAGTAGAACTGTTTCTCCATTAAAATATATATTTTTTAAATTATCTTTGTACTCAGATTTTCTCTTTATCTTATTTGCTATAGCTTGGTCATGTACTTCAAGATATATATAGCTAGATTGAAATTCACCATAATGAGAAGATAGGAAAACTTCAATTTTAACAAGTAACATTCAAAATAATGACATGACTCCCTAAAATTCATGTCATGACTTCAGAAGGAAAGTGAAATGTGTTCTTGAAGAGGCTAAATGTTATCCAACATACCAACAGCAATAATATTGGAAGTAAACCTCATGTGTTACATAAACAGGTAAAAATAATTACTGCAGTACTTTCTTGTATCCTCTTCAGAATGTCAACCTTGAATTGCAGCCTCTGTGAATAACATTTCCAAAGAGCTAGAGGCCAATTCTGGCTGAATGTTTTGCTATTATTGATAATTAACAGTTACTGAGAGTTTAGGATGCAATTAGGTACCATAATAAACATCAGCTAATCTGATAGCTATCTAGTCTAAAGCGATTATATAAATAGATTAAGTTTAGGTTAAGGTAAAAGAGAGCAGAACTCTGAAGGACTAGGTGCTAGCAAAGTAAGTACAGGAAATTCTGTGAGAGAAAGACTTCCTTGACTTATTTTCAAGACAAATAGGCCTACACAAAATTAGAGGTCATTTATTTATTCCATAAATAATTAATGGACTTCCCACTGTGTTCCAGTCCATGATCTAAGCACTAAGCACTAAGCAGTAAGGAAATATTATTTCTCTTTTTTCATTGAGTTTGTATTTAAGTAGAAGACATAGGAAGTAAACTATTCACTCTCATTTGGACCAATAGGACCAAGAATACACACTTGGGATGACAAAACAAAAGATGGAAAGTATGAGGACGTCTGAGGACTTACCAGAACACAGTCACCATTCCGTTGATGGGTTGCTTACCCCAAGACCTTTGAGGGAGATATTTTTCCATTGTTTAAGGTACTATTATTTTTATTTTCTTATATCAAGAGAGATTTCATAGAATCCATAAAGAACCAAACTCAGAAACATGTAGAGAGCCAGGGGAGGCTGGACATTGAAGGACAGAACCCAGCACACACAGGGATGTCCCCTTAGGAAACAGCTGTTAGCTCCACTGACAGTGGAATGCCAGTGCCACCACTGTAATGAATAATTTCATAGCTGTTCTTGGTATTTTATTCACTCAAAATCCAAAGTCCCAGATTAGAGCATCTGATTGTGAAAAACCTAGATTCCATGCTCAGGATCTCATTCTTTGCAGAAATAATACAAATTTCTGGCTCTTTTCTATTTCCACACTGCATTATTGCAGTATGGGGCTGTCCATCACACTCAGATTCGTGCAATGGGGCATTGTATGAATAAATAAAAGGCTTTCTGAAAGCTTGGATACAAAACAACAAACTGACATACTTACAGTTTTATTATATAGCCTCTAAAGTTATATGTATGTCCATATTATTTCCTTGGAGTAACAGAAGTCACCCCCAAAATTTAACTTGTTTGTTGATTTAAATAACAAATGAATAATTGAATGAATGATTATAAATAATCCCAAGTTACGTGGAATTTTTCAATTTTAAATGCAAATTTTTAGTTTTAAACTTAACTTGATTTTCACTTTCCTTGTACTAAGTAGCTAGACTCTCATATTAAATGATTGGTAAAGATATTTTTAGAATGAACAGTGAAATGTAAGACATATTATTGGGAGACACCATAAAAAACATGAATGGAGAAAATATACATTTCATTATCCAGGAGATCTTGTCTTTTAAAATATATCTTTCTGCAAGGAATAAAAGTTAATTTTCATTGCTAGTTATTCCCTAAATCATATGCCACATAGATTACAAAGAGATCACCATTTTTGTATATTGGTTTATGATTGAAAAGGTTACAATTTTTTAGGAGTGAGAAACAAAAAGATACCTATGAATGACAATTATGCTTTGAAATTAGATGGCATGGGAGGATTAAGTGGGCAGAGATAGTAGTTACCAATATAAAAGAAAGCTGGGATCTGCAAGGATTTAATCAGATCTAGAGTAGCTTCCTTAGCGCTACTGATATATCCTCATTATTTGAAATGTGACAGAGAAATGAAATGTAATTCTCCTTAGCTACAGCACTAGGGAGTGAAGCAAAAAATAACAACCAAAAGATCCTTGATGCTAAGTAGTGTTCTTAGAATAGAGCAACACAATTTTAAATACTCACTAATGTTATTAAATAAATATGAATTACATTTAAAAAATTCTGTTAGCACTACCCCTAAATCTAGTGTCTTTCACACCAAATCAAATGACTAGCAATCATTAGTGCCAACCAGTTATGCTAAGACTGAAGACCATCCAAATTCCCCAAAGATTTTGACAATAGGAAAAGAAGTATTATTACAGAATATTAAAAGCAGCCACAAATCTCTACTTTTTAAATTGGAATATATCCTGATAAATTAAGTGTTAAAAACATAAAACATGCTCTGGAATCCAGAGATATAACATTGTATTTATGGTTTAAGAGATTTATTTTAAAGGAAGTTATTTTTCTGAAAAGTAACGATTTATATAGATATTTGAAAAGAGAGCATTAACAGCAAAGGAGATAACAATTAAACGTCAGTCTACATATAAGGGAATTAGTATTTCAGTAATAAATCACATAAACAGCATCATGCCAATAGTTATTAAAATAACCTCAACAAAGATACCGCTGTTACTGGGAAGATGAAATATTAAATAAGGTCCAAAATATAGTGGTGTGATCTAAATTTAAAAAAAGAGTTAACTTGTCTTGGAGAAAAAAATTGCATTTTGGGATATAACAAGAGATAATATGGAGTCCTGTGTATAATACTAATACCTGTGAATGCTTTGGCATAGTGCTATTCAAATCATAATCCACAGACTCATTTCATTTCATAAGCTGTTTATTACAGTCCACAATAAGTTAGCATAGAAATTGATGCCATACACTGAGAAAATTTTGTAAGCAATTTGCCAGAGTAATTTTATGTCTGTTGAATCTAATGAGAAAAATGTGGAACTTTTATTTCATGTGTTTTTTAGAAATTTCAGTTTTCTGAATAACTGATTTGTATTGTATTGTAAAAATACAATTATGAGAGGTAAGAGATAGAGTCCTCTGAATACTTCCCCCAAATAGTTTATTTCTGACCTTTACCTTTCTGTGAGAGAACTCAGCATATTTATGAAGAACTCACAATCTGCCATCACACATATCTGGATGTGAATCTGAGCTCAGCCACATATTAAATGTTCTTATATTGTAAGGAATTGACAGTGGTCTCAAAGAAGAGGATAATTGAGGGTTAAGTGCAAGATAAGACACATGCCAACAGGACTTGCAAAAGGAAGACAAAAATTGTTAGTGACCAATTCTTTCAATAGCTAAGAGAAGAAAAAATGAAAGATAGAATGAAAAAAAAAATAATTCTTTGAAAGGAATTCTTAGAGAGTAGAAAACTCCAGTGTATTTTTTCATTTCCCAGAAAGGAAAGAGGATGATTCTACATAACTAGTGTATACGGGGAAGAGGCAAAGAAAATGCAGTATTATCAATATTCCTCCTACCAACTGTGGGATGAGGAGTTTGCACCTCATCCCACAGAATATAAAGGAACTCCATCACCAAGCATACTATTTAATTCAGCTGACTTTTTTTTTCACAACAAAATGTTTACAATGACAGAAGCAGTACAGAGATTTGCAGTTTGTTATAAGTTATTACCTCATAAATCTGTAGCACACAAATTGACTGGTTACTTTAAGTAAGCTCATTAAATAGATTAGGATCAATGCAAAAGCAAATACCAGCACCTCTGAACAGCTGTATGTTGTCTGAACTGCAGTTTTTCAATAATTTCCCAATGCTGCAATAAAACACAGCATAAAATAGCTCCTGGGAGAACCTTGACATGTGCATCATAGAGATCCAGGGTTACAGAACTACTGCCAATTTTTATCTACATCTTCTAAATCTGAAGGTGGGACACCCAATGCCTTTATGGCTGGGTAAAAAGAGAAGCAGTGAGGTGCTGGTTGCAAAGGAGGAGAGAGACTTGCTGCTGAACATAAATTTACTCATGGTGGGAAGTTGCCATTAAAGCTACACTGCTTATGAGGAATTGGGCATGTGTCCTGAGGTAACACTCATATGGGAGAGGAATGTCAACTTTGTAAGAAAAATTGCTAAGAAAAAGGTTTTCTAATTCCTTACTGCCTGTCAACTCAAGACTGCAATGTAAACGCTTCTCTGAGTGTCCAGACTGCCAGCCTACTTTGAAGATTTTGGACTTTTCAGCCCTATGATAACATATATATTCAAGTAAAGGAGCAGAGAAGAAGCAAGAAAAACTATAATCCTGCAGCCTGTGGAACGGAAACCACAATCACAGAAAATTAGATAAAATGAAATGGCAGAGGAATATGTCTCAGATGAATGAACAAGATAAAACCCCAGAAAAAAAAGTAAGTGAAGTGGAGATAGACAAACTTCCAGAAAATGAATTCAGAATAATGATTGTGAAGATGATCCAGGATCTTGGAAAAAGAATGGAGGCAAGGATTGAGAAGATACAAGAAATGATTAAAAAAGACCTAGAAGAACTAAAGAATAAACGAACAGAGATGACCAACACAATAACTGCAAAGAAAAATATACTAGAAGAATCAATAGCAGAATAACTGAGGCAGAAAAATGGATAAGTGACCTGGAAGACAAAATGATGGAAATCTCTGCCGCAGAACAGACAAAAAAAAAAAAAAAAAAAAAAAAAAAAAAAGGAATGAAAAGAAATGAAGACATTCTAAGAGACCTCTGGGACAATACTAAATTTACCAAAATTCACATTATAGGGGTCCAAGAAGGAAAAGAAAGAGAGAAAGGACCCGAGAAAATATTTGAAAAAATAATTGCTGAAAACTTCCCTAACATGGGAAAGGAAACAGTCACCCAAGTCCAGGAAGCACAGAGACTCTCAGGCAGGATAAACCCAAGGAGGAACATGCTAAGACACATAGTAATCAACCTAACAAAAATTAAATACAAGAAAAAATATTAAAAGCAACAAAGGAAAAACAACAAATAACATACAAGGGAACTCCCATAAGGTTATCAGCAGGTTTTTCACAGACACTCTGCAGGCCAGAAGGAAGTGGCAAGTTATATTTCAAGGGATGAAAGGGAAGAACCTGCAACTAATAATACTCTACCCAGCAAGGCTTTAATTCAGATTTGACAGAGAAATCAAAAAACTTCACAGACAAGGAAAAGCTAAGAGGATTGAGCACCACCAGACCAGCTTTGCAACAAATACTAAAGGAACGTCACTAGGCAAGAAAGAGACCAGCAAATTAAAACAACCTTGTACATATATAGATGTCTCTATCAAAACCTCATGGGAATAGTAAATCCAAAAACTACAATAGATACACACACAAAAAAAGAAAGAAAACAATGCAAACACAACAATAAAGATGTTCATCAAACCACAAGAGAAGAGAACAAGAGAAGAAGGGAAGAAAAAGGACCTATAAAAACAAACCCAAAACAATTAAAAAATGGCAATAGGAACTTACATAAAGATAATTACCTTAAGGGCTTCCCTGGTGGCACAGTGGTTGAGAGTTTACCTGCTGATACAGGGGACATGGGTTTGTGCCCCAGTCTGGGAAGATCCCACATGCTATGGAGCGGCTAAGCCCCTGAGACATGGCTGCTGAGCCTGCGCATCCAGAGCCTGTGCTCCACAATGGGAGAGGCCACAACAGTGAGAGGCCTGTGTACCACAAAAAAAAAAAAAAAAAAAAAAAAAAAAAAAAAAAAAGATAATTACCTTAAATGTAAATGGCTAAAATGCTCCATCCAAAAGACATAGACTGGATGAATGGAAGCAAAAACAAGACATGCATATACATGTTATATACAAGAGACCCACTTGAGACCTAGGAATATACAGACTGAAAGTGAGAGGATGGAGAAAGGTATTCCATGCAAATGAAGATCAAAAGAAAGCTAGAATAGAAATACTCATATCAGACAAAATAGACTTTAAAATAAAGGCTGTTATAAGTGACAAAGAAGGTATAACAATTGTAAATATACATGTACCCAACATATATATATATATATAGAGAGAGAGAGAGAGAGAGAGAGAGAGAGAGAGAGAGAGAGAACATTTCAATATATAAGGAAAATACTAACAGCCATAAAAGGAGAAATCAACAGTAACACAATAACAGGAGAGGACTTTAACACCACACTTTCATCAATGGACAGATCATCCAAACAGAAAATCAATAAGGAGAAACAGGCCTTAAATGACACATTTGATCAGATAAATATAAATGATATTTATAGAGCATTCCATTCAAAAGCAGCAGAATACACATTCTTCCTATGTGCACATGGAACTTTCTCCAGGACTGACCACATGCTGGGCCACAAAGCAAGCCTCAGTAAATTTAAGAAAATTGAAATCATATCAAGTACCTTATCTGACCACAAAGTTATGAGATTAGAAATAAACTACAAGAAAAGAAACTGTAAAAAACACAAACATGTGGAGACTAAACAATATGCTACTGAACAACCAATGGATCACTGAAAAAATCAAAAAGGAAATCAAAAAATACCTACAGACAAATGAAAATGAAAGCATGATCCAAAACCTATGGGATGCAGCAAAAGCAGTTCTAAGAGGGAAGTTTACAGCAATAGAATCTTACCTCAAGAAACAAAAAAATCTCAAATAAACAACTTAAACTTATACCTAAAGCAACTAGAGAAAGAAGAAAACAAAACCTGAAGTTAGTAGAAGGAAATAAATCATAAATATCAGAGCAGAAATAAATGAAATAAAGACGAAGTAAACAAATACCATAGATCAATGAAACTAAAGCTGGTTCTTTGAAAAGATAAACAAAACTGATAACCCTTTAGCCAGACTCATCAAGCAAAAAAGGGTGAGGACTCAAATCAATAAAATTAGAAATAAAAAAGGATAAGTTACACACAGAAATACATAGGATCATAAGAGACTACTACAAACAACTATATGCCAATAAAATGGATGACCTGGAAGAAATGAACAAATTCTTAGAAAGGTACAATCTCCCAAGACTGAACCAGGAAAAAATAGAAAATATGAACAGACCAAGCACTGAAATTGAAACTGTGACTAAAAATTTTCCAACAAACAATAGTCCAGTATCAGATGGTTTCACAGGCAAATTCTATTAAACATTTAGAGAAGAGGTAACACTTTTCCTTCTCAAACTCTTCTAAAATATAGCAGAGAGAACACTCCCAAGTTTCTTCTATGAGGCCACCATCACCCTGATACAAAAAGCAGACAACAATACCACAAAAAACAAACTTACAGACCAATATCACTGATGAACATAGACACAAAAATCCTCCAAAAAATACTAGCATCCAAATCCAACAATACATTAAAAGGATCATACAACATGATCAAGTGGGATTTATCCCAGGAATGCAAGGATTTTAAATATCCACAAATCAATCAGTGTGATACACCACATCAAGAAACTGAAGAATAAAAAACCATACAATCATCTCAATAGATGCAGAAAAAGCTTTTGACAAAATTCAACACTCATTTATGATAAAAACACTCCAGAAAGTGGACATAGAGGGAACACACCTCAACATAATAAAGGCAATATATGACAAATCTCCAGTTAACATTATATGTAATGGTGAAAAGTTGAAAACATTTTTTCTATGATTTGGAAAAAGAAAGGGATATCCACATGCACCACTCTTATTCAACAAAGTTTTGGAGGTCCTAGCCATGGCAATCAGAGAAGAAAAAGAAATAAAAAGAATCCAAATTGGAAAAGAAGTTAAACTCTTACTGTTTACAGATGACATGATATTATACATAGAAAATCCTAAATACGCTACAAGAAAACTACTAGAGCTCATCAGTGAATTTTGTAAATTTGCAGGTTATAAAATTAATACACAGAAATATGTTGCATTTCTATACACTAACAAAAAGAACAGAAAGGGAAATTTAAGAAACAATCCCATTTACCATCACATCAAAAAAGAATAAAATACCTAAGAATAAACCTACCTAAGGAGAATTAACAATAGCCAGGATGTGGAAGCAACCTAATTATTCATTGACAGATGAATGGATAAAGAAGATGTGACACATATATACAATGGAATATTACTCAGCCATAAAAAGAAATGAAATTGAGTTATTTGTAGTGAGGTGGATGGACCTAGAGTTTGTCATACAGAGTGAAGTAAGACAGAAAGAGAAAAATAAATATTGTATGGTAACACATATATATGGAATCTAGAAAAAGAAATATGGTTCTGAAGAACCTAGAGGCATGACAGCAATAAAGACACAGATGTAGAGAATGGACTTGAGGACATGGGGAGTGGGAAGGGTAAGCTGGGATGAAGTAAGACAGTGGCATGGACATATATACACTACCAAATGTAAAATAGATAGCTAGTGGGAAGTAGCCACATAGTGTAGGGACATCAGCTCGTTGCTTTGTGACCACCTAGAGGGGTGGGATAGGGAGGGTGGGAGGGAGACACAAGAGGGAAAAGATATGGGGATATATATATATATATATATATATATATATATATATATATATATATAGCTGATTCATTTTATTATAAAGCAGAAACTAACACACCATTGTGAAGCAAGTATACACCAATGAAGATGTTAAAAAATAAAAAAAAAACTACCTAAGGAGACAAATACCTGTACCCTGAAAACTATAAGATGTTGATGAAAGAAACTGAAGACAACACAAACACATGGAAAAATATACCGTGTTCTTGGATTGGAAGAATCAACATTGTCAAAATGACTGTATTACCCAAGGCAATCAGCAGATTAAGTACAATTCTTATCAATTTACCAAAGGTATTTTTCACAGAACTAGAACAACAAATCTTAAAATTTGTATGAAGACAGAAAAGACCCCAAATAGCCAAAGCAATCTTGAGAAAGAAAAACTGAGCTGGAGGAATCAGGCTCCCTGACTTTAGACTATACTACAAAGCTCTAGCTATCAAAAGAGTATGGTACTGGCACAAAAACAGAAATATAGATCAATGGAACAGGCTAGAAAGCCTAGAAATAAACCCACAAACCTATGGTCAATTAACCTACAACAAAGGAGGCAAGACTATACAATGGAGGAAAGACATCTCTTCAATAAATGGTGCTGGGAAACCTGGATAGCTACATGGAAAAGAATGAAATTAGAACACTCTTTAACACCACACACAGAAATAAACTCAAAATGGATTTAAGACCTAAATGTAAGTCCTGATACTATAAAACTCTTAGAGGAAAACATAGGCAGAACACTCTCTGACATAAATCACAGCAATTTCTTTCTCAATCTGTCTCCCAGAGTAATGGAAATAAAAACAAAAACAAACAAATAGGACCTAATTAAACTCAGAAGCTTTGCACAACAAAGGAAGCCATACACAAACGAAAAGACAAACCACAGAATGGAAGAAAATATTTGCAGGTGGTGTGACAGACAAAGGATTAGTCTCCAAAATTTACAAATAGTTTATGTAGCTTAATATCATCAAAACAAACAACTCAATCAAAAAAAGCACAGAAGAGTTAAATAGACATATCTCCAAAGACATACATGTGGCCAAAAGGTACATGAAAAGATGTTCAACATCGCTAATTATTAGAGAAATGCAATTCTAAAGTACAATGAGATATCACCTCATACCAGTCAGAATGGCTATCATCAAAAAATCCATAAACAATAAATGCTGGAGAGGGAGTGGAGAGAACAGAACTCTCCTACACTGTTGTCGGAATGTAAACTGAAAACAGTATGGAGGTTCCTTAAGAAACTAAAAATAGAGCTACCATATGATCCTGCAATCCCACTCCTGTGCATATACCCAGAATAAAACATGGTCTGAAAGGATACATGCACGCCGATGTTCATTGTAGTGCTGTTTACAATAACCAAGACATGAAAGCAACCTACATATCCATCAGCAGAAGAATGGATAAAGATGTAGTACATATATACAATGGAATATTACTTAACCAATAAAAATAATGAAATAATGACTTTTGTAGCAACATGGATGGACCTAGAGATTGTCATACTGAGTGAAGTAAGTCAGATAAAGATAAATGACATCACTTATATGAGGAATCTAAAAAAAATATACAAATGAACTTATTTACAAAACAGAAACAGACTCACAGACTTAGAGAACAAACTTATGGTTACTTGAGGGGAAGGGTGGGGTGGGAGAGATAGTTAGGGAGTTTGGGATGGACATGTACACACTGCTATATTTAAAATGTAAAACCAACAAGGACCTACTATATAGCTCAATCACTTTGCTGTACACCTGAAACTAACACAAGATTGTTAATCTACTATACTTCAGTATAAAATAAAAAATAAAAAATAAATAAATAAATAAAATTACTTCTAAATAATAGTAAATATCTCATTGGGTTATTGTAAGGAGTAAATGTTATTATATGAGCATTTAAAGGTCTTAGTAAATCCCTGATATATTATAAGCCCTTAATAAATTTTGGTTACTAGTAATTAATGCAAAAAAAAAAAAATACCAGAGTTTTGTGCGACTGACTTTTCCCTTGGGTCAAATGACTTGAGAAAAGTAACAGGAATTGTATTTTTTCTGAAAGAACCTGCCCAACCATGGCTCTTTCCAGAGGTGTATCAGTGAGGAAGGACTTTGTGAAGAATTGTTAAACGGCTGAATTTTTACTCTTGTTGCAAACTAACAAGTTAGCCTGCAATGATTTCCTAGATGCAGGCAGATAAAAAACTCCTTAGTCAATAATAAAGTGATTTATTTATCATGACAAGCAGACAGAATGAGCTTTATTTTCACATCAGTTTCCCTTGTCTCTACCTCCTGTGGAAGCAATGCAGAAGGAGACTCAAGTATATGGAAGACACATGGAAGGTTTGTGTCACATCTGAGGACCCCAAGTCTAGGAAACTCCAATGTTAAAGGGTGCTTCTAGCAAACTTGTCCAAACTTGCCCTAAGGGAAACATTTCCTTTATTATGCTGGACATTAAAGTCTGGACTTTGACCTAGAGGGAAACACCATACCTTAACAGCTGTTTGCTATGCAAACATTCTTGAAAAGATAGTTCAGAACAAAAGCTGATGCAAGATGTGTTGAAATACTATGGATAATTTCTTTCCAACAGATCTGAGAAAGCTGTAAGATCTTACATAAATTTATGTTAAAATGGCCAGTGACAGTTATTGTACCTTGCCATGAGAGACAAGAGAGAACTAATTATAAATGCACTAAATATCTAATACAGAGGCTTCATTAGTTCAATATTTTGAATGTTTCACAACACCCATTTCCTGCCATCGGATCAGAAGAGACAGAAGGAGCAAAGCAAGAATAGCATAGTCACCTACCAACACCCTCCCCTGACCTCCATGCATGTACACACTATCAGAGTATGGAATGAAGTACTCAGATATCATACCTAAGATAAGGAGAACATGCAAGAAGATTTGAATAGAGTCAGAAATTAAAGTTTGATATTATTTTGGACTAAATCTTTAAATAAATAGGTTACACATTTATGACTTCGAATATATAATTTGATATTAAGTCTAAGTTCTCTCATTGACAAATCAGGTTAATATTAATGCCTAGACCACAAGGACACTGTGAGGATTGTATAAAAACATATTTACAAGCATATTGTTGTGATTGTTGAAAACAGTCAATGTAACTGTTCAGTAAATGAGATTATTGTTTTTGTCAATTAGATGATGGTATATGATTACATTTACTTAACACATTTAAAGGTTTTTTGCTAGGAAAGTTAGTACTGCTTTTGACATTGGAAACAGAATAGATTGCATTTAAAACTAACATATGAAACAGAAAAAAACTTTGTTGCTAATTTATCTGTTGCTTGGTGTGTTTAATCTAATATGACTTATATAATGAAGTAAACTAAATAGTAGCAAAAGTTTGTATTACATATGGAGAGAGGGAAGGAAATATTTGACATTGCCTAGAAACAAGCCATCATATATTTTTAAATGAATAATTAAAATTTCACTAGATTAAACTGAAGATACACTTGTTAAAATGTTGAAAACACATTCCACTCCTGTCCTGGACCTCAAGGTTGAACACTTTCATGAAATTTCATGTTCTAAAATCCAGATTTATTCTTATGAAATTAGAGTGCCATCATGCTGAGAAAAAAATGTGCTGAGATGTATGTTAAATATTGACATTTTAATTTGGATATAAATTGGTTTGAAGCTTATAAAAGACAAAACACAAAAAATTTGGATCCATAAGAACATTATAATCCAGAAAAGAAAAAAATTACTAAAAAGGATGAATACATAAAGATATTTAGATATAATCAAGACTAAAGCATGAATACATTTTTATTGCTGCAGATCATAACATAGAACCAAAAAAGCTATATTTTCTCTATTATGAAGTCTCTCTGAATATAAGGAAAAAAAAGTGATTCATTAGGTGTTTAGGAAGAGAATAAGGTGTTTAGAGAGAGTAAAGTACTTTATGTTAACTTAATTGATGGTAATTTCTATGTCCTCTAGCCAAAGACTACCAGGAACAAAACTATCATTGAACAAACTTGAGTTCAACTTTTTGCAACAAGGTGTGAAACATACATACATAAATGCAATAAAAAGAATAAACTTGCTGATAAGAGAAACAGATGATTACATTGGATTTTTAAAAATGCAGCTATGCAGGTTTTTCAATGATTATATCTATTATAACTGAGCAGGACACTATGGTGCCTTCCCAGGACAGACTTCATCATATTCTCTGCCTGCCTCTTGTTTGTAGAAAACCTTTAGTCTCCCAGGTCTCCTCTGAGCCACAAAAGGCTGGCTCAAGAATTAATGACTGAAAAAATGTAGTAACAAAAAATAGCAGTTGGACCAAGAGAACTGGTAACAATTTAAATAATAGATCAGCCATATAACTGTCACAGAATCTTTAGTGCCTCCTTCAAGGCCATAGATGTCAATGTCTGATGCACATTCCTGAGTTGTTTGCAGATGCTAAAACTTCTCCCTACCAGATGGGAGAAGTTAACTGCATTATGTCCATGAGTACAGAGCCCTGAGCCCAGCTGGAGCCTGGTGATTGATGATGTTAACCCGTGTAACACCACCCTCTTCCCTCACCATCAACCAGAGAATTGTGCATGAGCTGATCACACATCTTGCAATTCCCCTCCCTCATCTTTCCTTTAAAATCTCTTCCCTGAAATCCATTAGGGAGTTTGGGTCTTTTGAGTATTAGCTGACCATATTCCTTGCTTGGTACTTGCAACACACTCTACACTTTCCTTCACTACAACCCAGTATGTGTAGATTAGCTTCACATGTGGGTTTGGTAACAGTAGGGCCACAGAGTATTTAAAACTAAAAGGAAAAAAATGTTAATTGCATTACTGT
This sequence comes from Stenella coeruleoalba, assembly GCF_951394435.1. NCBI lineage: Eukaryota > Metazoa > Chordata > Mammalia > Artiodactyla > Delphinidae > Stenella > Stenella coeruleoalba. Next base: position 36,006,859 of record NC_137164.1, on the reverse strand, counting down.
TTTTAATAGCTAAAAATGAGGAAACCAAAAAATAAATTATGACATATTTATATGATGTAATATTAAATATAGCTATGAATGGACCATATCTTCACAGATTAATATGAATGTAAATTACTAACAATGCAGTTATGATTGAGAAAGGAATAAGCAAGTCCTGGAAGATAACTGTTCATACAATCTTCAAAAACATATATGAAAAGCTAAATAAGAACTTTACAGACATTAACATATATGTAATAACACTATTTTTAAAAAATGCAAGCAAACAATGAAAACAAAATTCAGGATATGTATTATTTCTGGATGGAAGCAGGAAGATTGAACATGAAAGGATCAACAGTAGCTGAAAAGAGTAGATAGAAATAGATATTGTTACATTTCTAGCTTTTATATTTGTGTTGATTTCATGGTTGTTCATTATATAATAAAAACAAACACCCACCCATATTCATACATACATGAATACATACACATAGAGTTATTCACAGGCAGAAAAATCATGTGTCTTCAAATAAAGATTATCATTAATCCAATCCTCTTCCCCTAGTGGGCAGATTTTTTTAAAAGTCAAAATCCATTCCATGTACTGAATTAATAATTCTTACTATAGTGATCCATGGAGTGTTAAAGCATTGTCACACACTAGGTGACTAAACAACAACACTGTTTGTATGAAATAATGGAGACATTCTTTCTGAATGATAAGCCTGAAAACTTATCTTGACAATAGTCATTAACACCACTGTTTATGTGCAAATCCTCCAATTGCTGTTTAAATAAATTTTAGAAATATTGAAAGAACAATATTAACTCTTTTCCCTTAATAGACTCACTTGATTGCTTCGGTTCAAATAAAGATGTAAAAGTTTGAACAGAAAATTTTGTCATTTGGGAGTTATTCACTCTTAGGAGAAAAGAAGCTACAAATTAAGAAACATAAAATACTCAGTATAAAAAGCAAAAGTAGAGAAAATGACTTGTAACCATAGAATGCTGGCTTCTATTTCCCATGCTTAACTGATTTTGAGGTCATCAGCATGTTGTTGCTAGGAGATTGCAGACATCTATTGTTCATGATTTCTGTGTTATCCCCCACCAAAGACCCATTCGAGTGTGCTTTATTTCCCACTGTTTTTGTATTTTTTTTTTATTCCCCAACACCCTACTTAAAGTTAACATCCAATACCAGGGAAAAGGTTATTTAACTATCTCTGAGCTTTTTCATTATTCTTAGAAAAGTCATTTTAAAGCACTGACTTCATTAGAGAGATAGATGATAAATGGACAGGTGAAGAGACAGGTAGATAAATAGGATGTAAAATCTCAACTATTAAGAAATCCTCAGATTATTTTAAAACCGGTTGCTGTTAAAAAATAAGTTTTCTTGAATTTGTTGGTATATCATATGTTGCCTTACATTTATTTTACAATATTTCCCATAAAATGAACTGAAATGTAAGGTCCATAAGTTGTTTGATTAAACTTAGATCCAAACAAGTATATTTTAATATCATTTGCACTTATAAAGAGTGCCTTATTTGAAAAATAATTACTTATGTTTTATTATACCCTGATAATATTGTGTGTGTATGCATATAGGTTTGTATTTTAAATAATGAATTAATGTTATATAGTGCATCATCAGACAGAGACACATAATTTTGAAAATTAGGAGACACTAATCTTAAAATTTAAGTTGACTATCCCTGAGATGTTATATGAACTACTTACTATCTGTATATGTCACTGGTTAAAATCTGGATTACTTTGCATTCTTGGGAAGCAGTGAGATAAAGATTAACAAGAGAAAGAATAAAAGCAAGTTTGACCCACCAATATTAAATAAAATATATAGTTTCCTACCATCATGATGCACACCTGTGCCCTTCAATCCATTTTCAAATATGGAAGAGATTGCTTTGCTCATCAGTGGCCAGTCTATATCCCAGAGTTTGTTTTGAGGTTTGGACTTTGGTTGATTCTTTCTAACTTGGCAACCAACTTATATGTTGGAACTGTTCTGTGAAATCTGGTATGTTTAGTTGTTAACATTGCTATTGAGATCCAGACAACATTTAAACTTGAAAGTCAAGAACACAAAATATTGTAAACAGAAAGATGTTATCATTTACTGACAACATGGCAGAACTCATTTCCTTGTATTAAAATGATTTAGGCATGACAATATTCTTCAATGTTATCAGTGGGACAGAGTTCAACTATGTGGCTTAACCACAGTAAAAATAAATATGAAAATCTCAAGTCCATTAAAATTTAAAAGCATTTTTATTGATCAGGCTTAAATATTATTTTGGTATTCATAATCTCCCTTGCATTTCCATTTCCATACTATTGGTGACAAAGACTTCTTATACAGTGGGCCAATCTATATCCATGCTCTTCAGCAAAACAGATAATCTGTTTTTCCTGTCCAAACATTTAATTATGAAGTTGTTCCTGTTAGTTAAGAAGTAAATCATTTAAAGGGTAAAAAAGATTAAATGTAATCTTGAAAAAAAACTGCTTAGAGATAAAAAGGAGAAAAACTTGTAGTCAAAGAAAGAATTTGTCATTTCGAGATAGTTAATGAGCTACAGATATTCTTTGATGATAAGAAAGAGTATGATATACACAAAAGAGCTTTAATGAAGTATAAAATTATAACAGATAATGAAGTTCTTTTTTTAGAATATGCAATTAGTAACTGTTGGATTTTTTATTTCTTAAATATATTGACAACACTGCATACATGTAAGACCATTTTGAAGAAGAGTTATTAATTCTAACTCAAGATGATCAAAATCAAACCTTTTATTTTCCAACTCAATTCTCCTTTCTGAAGGATCAGGGGGAAAAAATATCTATGTTCAGCACACAGGATTTCAGAAAGTCTTGTATTAAACAGCTTGGGTCATAATAGTATAAGAATTAGCTAGGACATTTTGTGTTTCCATACAAATTGTAATTTTTTTTTTCTGATTCTGTGAAGAATGCCATTGGTATTTTGAGGGATTGCATTGAATCTGTAGATTGCTTTGGGTAGTGTAGTCATTTTGACAATATCGATTCTTCCAATCCAAAATCATGGTATATTTCTCCATCTGTTTATGTAATCTTTGATTTTTTTCATCAGTGTTTTAGATTTTTCTGAGTACAAGTCTTTAACTACCTTAGGTATTTTATTATTTTAGTTGTGATGGTAAATGGGATTGTTTCCTTAATTTCTCTTTCTGATTTTTCATTGCTTTTCATTGTTAGTGTATAGGAAAGCCAGAGATTTCATTAATTTTGTATCCTGATATTTTACTACATTCATTGACTAGTTCTAGTAGCTTTCTGGTGGCATCTTTAGGATTTTCTATGTATAGTATCATATCATCTGCAAACAGTGACAATTTTACTTCTTGTTTTCCAATTTGTATTTCCTTTTATTTCTTTCTCTTCTCTGATCATTGTGGCTAGGACTTCCAAAACTATGTTGAATAAGAGTGGCGAGATTGGACATACTTGTCTTGTTCCTCATCTTAGTGGAAATGGTCTCAGTTTTTCACCATTGAGTATGATGTTTGCTGTGGGTTTGTCATATATGATCTTTATTATGTTGGTAGGTTCCCTCTATGCCCATTTTCTGAAGAGTTTTTATCATAAAGCAGTGTTGAACTTGTTGAAAGTTTTTCTACATCTACGAAGATGATTATAAGGTTTTATTCCTTAATTTGTTAATATGGTGTATCACATTGATTAATTTGCATATATTGAAGAATCCTTGCATCACTGGGAAAAATCCCACTTGATCATGATGTATGATCCTTTTAATATGTTGTTGGATTCCATTTGATAGTATTTTGTTCCTGGAAACACAAAAGACCCCAAATAGCCAAAGCAATCTTGAGAAAGATAAACAGAGCTGAAGGAATCAGGCTACCTGACTTCAAACTATGCTACAAAGCTACAGTAATCAAGACAGTATGGAAAATGCACAAGAACAGAAATATAGATCAATGGTACAGGATAGAAATCCCAGAGATAAACCCATGCACATATGGTCACCTAATTTATGACAAAGGAGGCAAGAACATACAATGGAGAAAAGACATCCTCTTCAATAAGTAGTTCTGGGAAAACTGGACAGCTATATGTAAAAGAATGAAATAAGAACACTACCTAATGCCATACACAAAAGTAAACTCCAAATGGATTGAAAACCTAAATTTAAGACCAGACATTATAAAACTCTTAGAGGAAAACATAGGAAAAACACTCTTTGACATAAACCACAGCAAGATCTTTTCTGACCCACCTCCTAGAGAAATGAAAATAAAAGCAAAAATAAATAAATGGGACATAATTAATGTTAAAAGCTTTTGCACAGCAAAGGAAACCCATAAACAAGATGAAAAAACAACCCTCAGAATGGGACAAAATATCTTCAAATGAAACAATGGGCAAAGGATTAATCTCAAAAATATACAAACAGCTCATTGAGCTCAATATTAAAAAACAAAAACAGAGTAAAAAATGGGTGTAAAACCTAAATAAACATTTCACCAAAGAAAGCATATAGTTGGTCAAGAGGCACATGAAAAGATGCCCAACATCCCTAATTATTAGAGAAATGCAAATCAAAACTACATTGAGTTATCACCTCACACCAGTCAGAATGGCCATTATCAAAAAATCTAGAAACAATAAATGCTGGAAAGGGTATTGTCAAAAAGACAACCCTCCTGCACTGTTGGTGGGAATGTAAACTGATACAACCACTATGGAGAACAGTATGGAGGTTCCTTAAAAATCTAAAAATAGAGCTACCAGAGCCAGCAATCCCACTACTGGGCATATATTCTGAGAAAAGCATAATTCAAAAAGAGGCATGCACCACAATGTTAATTGCAGAACCATTTACAGTAGCCAGGACATGAAAGCAAACTAAATGTCTATTGACAGATGAGTGGCTAAAGAAGATGTGGTTCATATATACAATGAAACATTACTCAACTATAAAAATAAATGAAATTGTTTGACAGAATTCACCTGTGAAGCCATCTGGTCCTGGGCTTTTTTGTTGGAAGATTTTTAATCACAGTCTCAATTTCGGTGCTTGTGATTGGTCTGTTTATATTTTCTATTTCTTCCTGGTTCAGTGTTGGAAGGTTGTACTTTTCTAAGAATTTTTCCATTTCTTCAAGGTTGTCCATTTTATTGGCATAGAGTTGCTTGTAGTAATTTCTCATGATGCTTTGTTTTTCTGCAATGTCAGTTGTTACCTCTCCTTTTTCATTTCTAATTATATTGATTTGAGCCTTCTCCCTTTTTTTCTTGATAAGTCTGGTTAATGGTTTATCAATTTTGTTTATCTTCTCAAAGAACCAGCTTTTAGTTTTATTGATCTTTGCTATCGTTTCCTTCATTTCTTTTACATTTATTTCTGATCTGATCTTTATGATTTCTTTCCTTGTTCTAACTTTAGGGTTTTTTTGTTCTCCTTTCTCTAATTGCTTTAGGTGTAAAGTTAGGTTGTTTATTTGAGGTGTTTCTTGTTTCTTAAGGTAGAATTGTATTGCTACAAACTTCCCTCTTAGAACTGCTTTTGCTGCATCCCGTAGGTTTTGGGTCATCATGTTTTCATTGTCATTTGTTTCTAGGTATTTTTTGACTTCCTCTTTGATTTCTTCAGTGATCTCTTGGTTATTAAGTAGTCTATTGTTTAGCCTCCATGTGTTTGTATTTTGACAGATTTTTTCCGGTAATTGGTATCTAGTCTCATAGCATTGTGGTTGGAAAAGATAATTGATAGGATTTCAATTTTCTCAACTTACCAAGGTTTGATTTGTGACCCAAGATATGACCTATCCTGGAGAATATTCCATGAGCATTTGAGAAGAAAGTGTATTCTGTTGTTTTTGGATGAAATGTACTATAAATATCAGTTACGTCCATCTTGTTTAACATATCATTTAAAGCTTGTTTTTCCTTATTTATTTTCATTTTGGCTGATCTGTCCATTGGTGAAAGAAGGGTGCTAAAGTCCCTTACTATTATTGTGTTATTGCCAATTTCCCCTTTTATGGCTGTTGGCATTTGCCTTATGTATTGAGGTAATCCTATGTTGGGTGCATAAATATTTACAATTGTTATATCTTCTTCTTGGAATGATCGCTTGGTCATTATATAGTGTCCTTCATTGTCTCTTGTAACAGTCTTTATTTTAAAATTGATTTTTTCTGATTTGAGAATTGCTACTCCAGTATTCTTTTGATTTCCATTTGCATGGAATATCTTTTTCCATCCCCTCACTTTCAGTCTGTATGTATCCCTAGGTCTGAAGTGGGTCTCTTGAAAGCAGCATATATACAGGTCTTGTTTTTGTATCCATTCAGCAGTTGAAAGTTTCTGGCAATACTACACACAATTTCACCATATGATCCAGTAATCATGCTCCTTGGTATTTGCCCAAAGGAGCTGAAAAATTATGTCTACACAATAACCTGCCCATGGATGTTATGGAAGCTTCATTTGTAATTACCAAAACTTGGAGGTAACCAAGATGTCTGTCCGTAGGTGAATAGATAAATAAACTCTGGTATTCCTAGACAGTGGAATATTGTTTAACACTAAAAAGAAATGAACTATGAGGCCATGAAAAGAGGAGAGATAGAAGCCAAACTGGAAAAGGCTACATAATGTTAGATTTCAACTGTATAACTTTTTGAATAAGCAAAAATATGGAGAAAGTGAAAAGGTCATGGCTGCCAGGTTGGGGTAGTGGGTATGAATAGGTGAAGCATAGAGGATTTTAGGGCAGTGAAAATACTCTAGGATAACATAATGATGAACACATATCATACTTTTGTCTGAACACACAGAATGTACAACACCAAGGGTAATTATAATGTAACCTTGCACTCTGGGTGGTTATGATGTGTTAATGTAGGTTCATCATTTCTAACAGTTGTAACACTTTGTGAGTGGTTTTGATAATGATGAAGCTAAGCATGTATCAGGATAAGGGATATGTGAGAAATATATGCACCTTACCCTCAATTTTCTGTGAACCTAAAACTGCTGTAAAAAAATAAAATCTTAATTTAAATAAATAAATGGACAAGTAGTAAACAATTCTATGAGGAATTGATGAGGAAAAATTTCAGTGGAAAGAGAAAAAAACAATACTATATACACTTTTAGTGTTGTTACAGTAAGTTTACTCTGAATTTAAGGGTAATTTGGTGATCAGCTTGAAACATGCCATAGTAAGTAACCCTACTGCATTCTTCTTTTCCCTTATCTCTTGCTGTACAATTTATTAGGCTCATCTCAACTTTTATTCATCCCCTCTCTAACATTTAGGTGGAGATGAAAGAATATACCTATGTTTTTTAATGAATAAAGCTGCAGTGGTATATGAAAAAAATAAACAAAATTGAATTTTTGGTAGTGACGTGGATGGATCTCAAGTCTGTCATACAGAGTGAAGTAAGTCAGAAAGAGAAAAACAAATACCTTATGCTAATGCATAGATATGGAATCTAAAAAATATATATATACTGATGAACTTAATGGCAAGGCAGGAATAAAGATATAGACATAGAGAATGGACTTGAGGACACAGGGTGGGAGGGGGAAGCTGGGGCGAAGTGAGAGTAGCATGGACATATATACACTACCAAATGTAAAATAGCTAGTGGGAAGCAGCTGCATAGCACAGGGAGATCAGCTCAGTGATTTGCGATGACCTAGAGGGGTGGGTTAGGGAGGGTGGGAGGGAGGCTCAAGAGGGAGGGGATATGGGGATATATGTATGCATGTGGCTGATTCACTTTGTTGTACAACAGAAACTAACACAGTATTGTGAAGCAATTATACTCCAATAAATATGTATTAAAAAAAAAAAGAATTAACTGAGGAGGTTTATTTAATCAAAGGTGAAGAGGTTTTATGTTTGTATGGAAAGAAAATTTATGAATTACATGAACAGAAAAGTTGAATAGACTGATAATTTGGAAAACTAGAATAGGTAGAATTTTATGTAGCTATTTTACAATTATAATACCAGCAACAGTGTAAGAAACAATAAGTGGTTTGCCAGTAAATATGTCAAAGTTAATTTGAACCTTCAAGTAGCATAACATTGCCTTTCCAAAACTTCTATTTTGTGATGAATTGTTATTTTCCATACTAAACACATATAATGAAATAACTTGTACAATTGCAAAATTCATATGTAAAATTATGCTGCTTGCAGATATATGCATAAGGATGTTATTTGCAATACTGTCTGCAAAGAAACAATATGTAGATGACTGAAATGTTCAATAATGAAAATGGTTTAAATTTAACTTAATTCTCAAAAAAGTCGCATGCAGCTATTAAAAAAGTAGATATATATCTTATGACCATAAGGATGTTAATCACTTACCAATTGAAAAATGAAGTATAAAACAATACATATACTCTGGCATTGTTTACAATACAGATGTGTATTGGCTTAGTTGTGTATTTCTCAGTACAATCCATCTGCTAAGATTCTGTACTAACTGGATAACGTTGGTTTGGGGGGATACGTCTTGGGGATTAAGCAGGATTTTCACTATTAGATATAGTGCTATGATGTTTACAATATTTTCAAGAAAAAATATACAGACAAAAAAAGTAAAATATGATATTCACTAGTAAGCTATTAATGTTTTACACACCTTGCTTTTGAAAAGTTGACAAGAACCTTTTGTTAGTTTAAATTTTTGACTCTCTTTTTAAATTAATTGCATTGAAAATTATTGTTTTAATAAACACTATTTTTAGATGTTCAAGATTCTAAGTGGCCTTAATTTTACTTATACCTTATGTAATCAATTTTCCTAGAGGATAACATTAGATAATTGCCTTTATTAATGATCTCCAAGTAAAGCAGAATATGCTCCATAATGTGGATAGGCCTTATGCAGTTAATTGAAGTTCTTAAGGGGAAAGACAGGTCTCCTGAAGAGAAAAGAATTCTCCTCTAGTCTGCCTTCAGACTCAAAAGAGTTCAAGATCAAATTCTGCCTGAAATTCCACCCTGCTGGTCTGCTCTACACATTTTGGTCTTGTCATAACTGTATGAGTCAATTCCTTAAAATAGATCTTTTTCTCTTTGTATGAACAGACAATTGATTCCGTTTCTCTGTAAAACCCTGAATAATATAGCAACTAACAACGCTAAAAGTATTAAAGCTCAAGTGAATTGTAGTGGTTTTAAATTCAAATGCCTTTAGGGACATAGCAGATGATTGAAATTAGGAAATCAGATGGTTATAAAATATTAAGTACTGGTGGGAATGATTGCGAACTTGAGACTCCATTCCTGTTGAAAAAATTCTAACTAAAATATTTTAAACAATGTACCCCAATCAAAAGTTCTTGTAAACTCTTTCAGCATGTGGAATACAAATGTGACTTAGTTCCAAGAACTGATAGAAGGGAAAGAATTGTGGGTTAGAATGATTAGATAAAATTTCACAGAGGTAAAGAGATTTAAAATGTTCCTTGACCAATATTGGCTTAATGTTCCCCACAACTTAACTAAATTTTGGACAGGACTCTGACACCAGGCCCCCTACATTCTTTTTCTTAGAGCCTTTGCTTTAGAAAACCTATACTTGGAAATTCTTTCTCTGCTACTTTGAGATGTAAATCTTTTTAAAAGCTTCTTGCTAGTTTACAAAATAGGAATGTCTTTCTCAAGGAGCATAGCTTTGGTAGGCTAACACCAAATTGTAAAACTACCTACTGATATGAAGATATGAGAGAAAGTTTACTTTTCATTTTGGTAAAGACAATTCGGAAACACAAATAGCCTAAAATCCCCTAACTCCAGGTCTTAAAACCTCTCCAGGTTTTTGTTTCAGTGGAGTTGAGCTCAGACTGAGTTCTGACCTCTCTCTTTTATTTCAGTGACTTTGGAAAAAGACTTCCTTGCCTCTGTAATCTGTCCAGTGCAATTTTTTCATTGATTTTGTTTTCATATTTTAATTTCAGTTAACTTATAGTTACAAATAGATATAGGTACTTGAAAGTTTGCCTTTGTCTAAGAAAATGGCAAAAAACCCACCACTTTATTTCAGTAGTGTATGTATTCCTTATGACTATTTTACTCCTTTTCCCCTTTAAGTCATCAGTAAGCCAACATATATAATAGAGACATAATTCAAAATAAAACAAAGAAACATGATTTTAACATAAAGATGCTTTATCTCTAGAAAATTTAGGCCACCTTTTCACTCTGGTTGATTGATGAGACAGACCTATGATTATGTAGTCCATTTGTACTTATTAAATCATTGAAATTGTAGGTATTCCCACCTTTTTGCCAACTAATTAAAGTCAAATGATCATTTAGCAACTGTGATACGTATACTCTCTCATAATCAGTTGAAAATTTATTCTACTTTACAGAGATACAAATATAGATACAGGTACACAGATGAAAGAATATATATGTATATATATATATATATATATATATATGAGTGTGTGTGTGTTTACACACATATATATGGAGAGAGAGAGAGAAGTAAAGACATTAAATTGAAATGAAAATCTCAATGAAAAACATCCCTCACTAAATCAGCAAATATCTTACCAACTCCACATTATAACAAAGAATTCTGTGGAAGAAATTAAAATTCAAGTTTTTTTTTTTCTTTTTTTTTTCCTGTATCTTTAGTGAGCAAGAATCATGACTTTTAGCTACTGACCTGTTTATTTTTTATTTATTTATTTTTCCATTCAAAGGGGCCTTAACTACTAAATTATAACAGGAGTCTAATAAGGTCACTCTCACATATTAATCAGCAGGAATATTGAAATATCTATCTTCAAAGTTTACAATACCTGTGAGATATACATATGACATATATATGTACATTTCCTCTATTTAGTTAATATAGGCCATTGCATTTTATTAGTATGATTTCTAGCATTGAAACATTTTCATAAAAATGTGAAAATATTTATTTTGAAAACCCAAGTTCTAATAAGCATTACTTTAGGAGTAAAAGAAAGTTGTTTGACAGAACAGTAAAGTAAAAAGTCATGCACAAGTTTTAAGGATAGCAGTTTCAGAATTCTCAATGTGAGTTTTCCTCAGATGAAAGGCAGTCAGAGGTGTGGAAACTATTGCAAACTTCAATCTTTGTCACACAAATTTCTTAAAGGAAACAGAAGAGTCACCAGATAATTGAACAGTTTAGCAAGGTCAAGGTCCATATTTTCAATGCCTGGTAAAGCAAAAGCAGAAGTGAAGTATTAGTGGCTCAGCATACTACATACCTTTCATGATTGCAGCAATAGAAAAAAAAAAAACTGTGAAGGAACACTATATTCAAAATTCAACAAGTATCACTGGATGCCTTTAGAGTAGAAAACAAGAACAGCAATATTAGCTACTGGCAGTATTGAATAATTCATTTCCTAATTTATTGCTGAACTTAAATTCAGAAACCAAATGCAAACTACAGGACAGGTGAGTTGTGAATTTCTAACAGTTTAAGTGAAATAGACCTGGAGTTTAAGTTTATTACAAGTGGAATATATGTCAATAGCATGACAGGGCTGTCAGAAAGGCAATTTTGACTTAGAATTAATACAACCGCAGTGTCCATATTAAAGTAGAGAACCCTTCATAGCTGTCAAGCCTGCTCAGATAACATTGGATCTAGCAAGATCAGCTCTGAGCACCACAAGTTACAAAGTCCCCACAATCTAACATATTCAAGTGAACTACGTGCATTTTTTTTTAATTTAGCTAAAGGAAATGAAAACATTTTCTTTAAAGAGTTAGACATACAGCTGGGGAGTACTATTATCTTACGTACTGAATGCTCGTGTTCTCTCAAAATGCATATCTTGAAAGACTAACCCTTAATGTTATGGTGTTAGTAGGTGAGCCTTTGAGCTGTAATTAAGTCACAAGGGTGGAGCCCCCATCAATGAGATTAGTGCCTTTATGAGACTGGAGAGCTTGTTTCACTCTCTGCTCTTTGCTATGTGCAGATAAAAGGAAAAGATGGCCATCTGCAAACCAGGAAGCCAGACATCAAATCTGTGATCACCTTGATCTTGGAGTTGCCAGTCTCCAGGAATGTGAGAAATATTTTTTCTCACTAGGTGTGTAAGCCACCTAGTCTGTGGTATTCTGTTAGAGCAGTCCAAGCAAACTAAGAAATTTCTTTCATTTTTCTATTAACTCAACAAATATCCATTAAGTGTTGAATTTCTGCCACACACTGAGCTGGACATAGAAGATTTACAGTGAAATAATAAAATATAGTCAATATACATAAAGAGACTTTAGTCTTTTAAAGATGAGGGGTTGATACATTGACTGTAATGCAACCAACAGTAATTAGTGCTATGACAGGGGAACAAAGAGTATTACATAAAAAGGTCACCTAAACTAGCTAGTAAACAAGAGAAACACATTGCTATCAGGAAGTGAATAAATACTGAAGGATGTGGGAGAGTTAGAAAACTATGGTGATAAGAGAAATGCAGATAGATCCAAGGAGAGAATAAGATTGCATAAAGACTTGGGGCTAGTGAAAGAGGTTCTACTTTGGAAGATTTGAAAATAATTGTGCAGGGATGAATTATAGAGTCTCTGAGGGGGTATGGCAAAATCTGTTGCAAATAAGAAGAAAAAGCCTCAAATGATGGTAGGTCTTGTAAGGCATGTATAAGAATTGGAGTTTATCCTAAAGGTGAGGGACGACTATTAAATGGTGGGGGAAAAAAAAGTTGTTTTTTTTTTTTTTTTTAACATGACTGTCTTAGTTAAAATAGAGGAAGAGGAACAACAATGAAGAGAGTGATAACAGTTAAAAGCTGTAAAATTTTTCAGGAGATGAAGATGACCTGAAGGATGGAAAAGTCTGTGGTGATGAGGCCAAAGTATACTGTCAAGAGAGATTTTGGAGCTGGAAACTAAAGTGGGTGACACATGCGAAGGGAAAGGCAGTGGGAAAAGGGAATACAACAAGGTAATGTAGGAAATGAATTCTTCAGCCCAGCAGGCTGTGCTCAGCTAAAACTATTAATATGGAGAAATGGGAGAACAGATATTGGGGGCAGGGGGTGCAACTAGGAGCCTGTCACTTGATGTCCTAGCCATAGCAAAGTAAAAATTCCCATCTAGTCTGTAACATCAGAGAGAGTTTTTGGCAAGACATGTATGATTGATATATTTTTTATAACAGCAAGTAGATGTTAGTAGAATCAGTGGAAGTAGAAGTTTTCTATGACCAGTTCAGACACAGAAAAATCACGTGGTATAATCTGTAAGATCTTTAGGCTTGCATTTTATTCCCAGCCTTGACATTTGATAATGTTTAGCCTTGTGAAAAATCAATAATTCTTTACAGGACTAATTTCCTGAACTGTGCAGTAGAGATAATTTCCCAGGATTCCTCAGTTCAAGAGAAGGCTGAATTAAATAGGGTATCATCTATGTAGTGTTTAGCAACTCCAGAGTGTTATACAAGTTTTGGCTACTGTTATCAATATCCAGATTTATGAAAAGTAGATTAAATGAGAAGTTATGCTTGCAAGGAATATTACAGAGGTATTACTGAATTAGGCTGAAGGTTAGGCAAGATATCTGGGTTACAAATAATTCCATTGAATTTTGCATGTTCCATGCTATGTGACAATGGCTTTTAATGGAGACAAGAAAGGATATGGCTTACCTGTAAGTATTTTGATATTATAAACAACCCTGGATGATTATATCTGAAGGGTTTGAGGAAAGTACCTGAAATATTTATTTATTTTCCCCCATAATATTTATCTTAGGGGAAAAATTCTCTATACTTTTATACTTGAGTAAAATCCACTGCAATTAAGTTTCTCAGTAGTCAGAATATGAAAAATAGTATTGCCATTTACAAAATATCCTAGAGTCTGAGGAGCGATCTTTTGATAAATACAAAGTCTGGAACTGTACAAAGAGTCAGCATTCACTAATTTCTTATTAAATAACTGCTTTCTCTAAAGAGTAAGTAGTACAGTGTTTCATGCAGAGAAAGAAATAATCATTAAATTCAAATTAAAGCATTTTGTGTCCTGCATGTCTAAGAGCAGATAACTAATACACAATTGTTTTTATCAAAAGAATGTATTATAAAATTTGGATTTCTGCATCATGAAAAAGCATCTTATTTATTAAAGAAGTCATATTTTTTTCAGGGACTAAATTAGTTCATGATAATTAGGTACTTGGAAAGGGTATTGACTTTTCAAACCAAGATAACTTTTTATATATGGAGAAGGAAAATATGGAAATATGTAACTCTCAGGACTGATTATGAACCAGCTAAATGAATCTAGAATTCCATCAAAAAAATTGTTATCCTATATACTTTCACTGTTTGTTCTTATGACAACTTTGCCCTCACTTATTCAATATCATTCTTTCTACTATCTTATGGACCACTGATAACAATAAAAATGAGAAGAATTAACTGAGATACAAGTATGACTTATCAAGGGACAAATATTTCATGAAGATCTAAAAAAATAGTTCATGGGAAATTTTGAAATCCTGACATCATTTTTTAAAATGACAGTTTTAATATGAGTTCCCACTGGTGTTTTAGGAAAACAACCTTTACTTAACATATACTTATGCCAAAAATTTAATTTTTTCTTAGAATAAAAAATTTTAGTTCGAATAGATTAAATAAATACATAATATTTAAGTCACCATAAATCAGGCACCAGGTGTTCAGGGACCAGATATCCATTCAGCTCAGGGATGCTGAGACAGGTTAGGTCCATAAATTGGGTCATGGAAGAATATAAAACTAAGATTAATTATGACATTTAATTTTAAAAATATAGAATATAGTTCCAGATCAGATGATTCAAACATAAGAGTATTTACAAGTCCATGGCAATTATTACAATATCAAACATCTGTTCATAAAATCATGTTATGATTTTTGCAAGGAAAGCTTTCCTAACACTCTATCTAATATGGAGAAAAATAATGCCACATCTAAACATTTTTTCTTTAACATAGATTTTCTATTGAAATATTTCAAAAATGAACTTGCCTGAGAAAAATAATACAATTAGGATGTTAAAAAGTGGTTGTTATATTGGATGTGTACTTCTGTAGCATTCGTCTGGAGAAGACAAAGCAACAAACAAGAGGCAAGCAAGTAAGCTTGCCTAAGTATGTGTAGGAAAAAAACAGCAAGCAAGTAAGCTTACCTAAGTATGTGCAGGAAAAAAACAGCATTGATAAGCACAATAATCGTTATCATGTTTCTTGAGTAACTGTCATAATTGCAAGGTAGGGTCATCAGAGTGTTTTGCAGGTTTTATCATTTACAGAATATGTACATTTGAATGTGAAGAGGATTGGCATAACACTTGGTGCCTCGTATCATTTTAACTTGTAGTGAACAAGTGGATGTGAGAATATAAAGGAAAATAAATATGTCTGTTTGTTATTAAGGAACCCCAAGAAATATAAAATTAACAATAATAAATGTTTGGTTTTCTTTTATTTTTATGTGTCAAGCATAGGTTATACCATCTACTATGACATGTCAGTTAAAATGAGTTTAACTGTATCAACCTTTTATCAACACAGTTATATCTCAAAAATACTTTGCTCAGATGTGATCAACTTGCAGAAAAATGATACATTATGTTTGTATGACTTTAAATATATACACTTACATAGAAACATTGTTTACAAAAGCACACAAGCATCATAAAAAGTTTTATGATGCACGTATCCTTAAAAAATGGATAGCAAAGATGCAAAGAAACACCCAGAAAGCAGTAGTGAGAATATAGAGAGAGCAAAGGTGCTTCAATTGTACATAATATACTATTGCTTTATAAAAAAAAGTATCTAAAGGAAATATGACATAATCTTAATTAATGATACAAATATAATCTAATTTGAGTGGTTGATACATGGTTCTATTGTTTTATTTTTCTATATATTAAATAGTTAATATTAAAATTCATGAAATATAGCAAATTAAAATATGTTTAAATAAGAAAGAAAAAGCAAAAAAAAAGAGGGAAAAAGAAAAGACAACATTAAGTTTAGTAATCTAAATGCACTTCACAGAATACTAAAGACTTCTTACAGAAGGCTCATAGGTAAGATTTTAAGCACTCAAGCTTTCCATTCAGAAATATGCAAGATTCAATTATCCATAAGATTTTACAAAACAGATTCTAGAAATAGCAAAACAATACTGGATTCTGACACCAGAAAAAGTTCACTTTTGAAAGTAAAATAATTACAAACTTTAAGTTTGAAAATGCATATGATAAACATGAATTAAAACCAATATTTTAATGTTTTCAAGAACAATGTATTTTTTACATATTTAGCAAAATAGAAAGATTGTCTTGCAAATTGTTCCCTTATTCCTTTCCAACTAATTTTGTCCTTCAAAACTGAAACAACATGATAGTTAAATTATCTGGAAAAGCCCAATCTGAGCTTCATAAATCTATACTGTAGGGCTTCCCTGGTGGCGCAGT
Organism: Stenella coeruleoalba; assembly: GCF_951394435.1. Taxonomy (NCBI): domain Eukaryota; kingdom Metazoa; phylum Chordata; class Mammalia; order Artiodactyla; family Delphinidae; genus Stenella; species Stenella coeruleoalba. Next base: position 35,990,305 of record NC_137164.1, on the reverse strand, counting down.
GGTTGAGAGTCCGCCTGCTGAGGCAGGGGACACGGGTTCATGCTCCTGTCCAGGAGGATCCCACATGCCGCGGGGCAGCTGGGCCCGTGAGCCATGGCCGCTGAGTCTGCACGTCCGGAGCCTGTGCTCCACAACGGGAGAGGCCACAACAGTGAGAGGCCCGTGTACCACAAAAAATAAAAAAAATAAATCTATACTGTACTGTACCTATTATTACTACTAAAGGTAGTATGGTATTTGTAGAAACTTTATAAAATCCAGAATAGGCAAAAAAACAAAAACAAAAGCAAAATCTACAAATAACTTTTTTGAAATCCCTGGAAAATTCTATAACCAACTTTTTGCTCTATAGGGTGAATTATAAAATATTTCTTATTTATAAATTTATTTCAAGGTATAATACACGTAACTCCCCATAGCCAGATTTTTATAATAATATATAAGAAATTCCTGAGACATAGTTTTGTGTATATTCCTTTATTTTACACTCAGAACTCTATCGTTATTTCGCCATTTCCGTATTATATAACATTTAAGTTGCTTCAATTTTTCATTATTTCAATTAATACTTCTGTTATGTGAATAGAATATGAAAACTTATGTGAATGCATCCTCATATTAAACTCTAGAAGAATGATTATACTAAAGAGTATGTACACTTTGAATAATTTGACATATCTGGACAATTGCTCTCTAGAAAATTTTACTAATATACATTTTATGCATTTTATGATTTTGTCTCTCTTCAGAACAGACTTTCTGGCTTCATTCAATTCTCATTCTATTTTTTAGGAGTTGCTTTTCATATATTAACCACACTCAGACCTGTACCTTCCCAAGATACACATTAACTTCTTTATGTACTTCCAAAATCCCTTCAAACTGATTTGATGTAATTATTATAAATCTAATCAAAATGTACTAATTCACTTTCTGAGACTCAAAAAATTGTCAATTCCTTCAAAAAAGAAGTTTGTTGGGTATCTTTCAGTTTGTACTAAATTTAAAGATCAATTTGGGGAAAATTACTAGTATAAAAATCCAATCCAGGGACATAGCATAGCTTTGTATTTATTTATATCTTTATTTTTCTTTCAGTAATATATTGCAGTTTTAGGAATACCAAACTTGTAAACATTTTTTTATTGAATTTTATTTTATTTATTTCTTATACAGCAGGTTCTTATTAGTTATCCATTTTATATATATTAGTGTATATATGTCATACCCAATCTCCCAATGCATCACACAACCAACCCCCCACCACTTTCCCCCCCTAAGTGTTCATACGTTATTTCTCTACATCTGTGTCTCTATTTCTGCCCTGCAAACCAAAATATCCATACCATTTTTCTAGGTTCCACATATATGTGTTAATATACCATATTTATTTTTCTCTTTCTGACTTACTTCACTCTATATGACAGTCTCTAGATCCATCCACATCTCTACAAATGACCCAATTCTGTTCCTTTTTATGGCTGAGTAATAATTCATTGTATACATTTACCACAACTTCTTTATCCATTCATCTGCCAATGGGCATTTAGGTTACTTCCATGTCCTGCCTATTGTAAATAGTGCTGCGATGAACATTGGGGTGCATATGTCTTTTGCAATTATGGTTTCCTCTGGGTATATGCCCAGTAGTGGGAGTGCTGGGTCATACGGTAATTCTATTTTTACTTTTTTAAGGAACCTCCACAGTGTTCTCCATAGTGGCTGTATCAATTTACATTCCCACCAACAGTGCAAGAGGGTTTCCTTTTCTCCACACCCTCTCCAGCATTTGTTGTTTGTAGATTTTCTGATGATGCCCATTCTAACTGGTGTGAGGTGATACCTCATCGTAGTTTTGATTTACATTTCTCTAATAATTAGTGATGTTGAGCAGCTTTTCATGTGCTTCTTGGCAATCTGTATGTCTTCTTTGGAGAAATGTCTATTTAGATCTTCTGCCCATTTTTGGATTGGGGTGTTTGTTTATTTAATATTGAGCTGCAGGAGCTGTTTCTATATTTTGGAGATTATTCCTTTGTCCATTGATTCATTTACAAATATTTTCTCCCATTCTGAGGGTTGCCTTTTCGTCTTGCTTGTAGTTTCCTTTGCTGTGCAAAAACTTTCAAGTTTCATTAGGTCCCATTTGTTATTTTTGTTTTTATTTCCATTACTCTAGGAGGTGGATCAAAAATGATCTTGCTGTGATTTATGTCAAAGAGTGTTCTTCCTATGTTTTCTTCTAAAAGTTTTATAGTGTACTGTTTTACATTTAGGTCTCTAATCCATTTTGAGTTTATTTTTGTGTATCATGTTAGGGAGTGTACTAATTTCATTATTTTACATGTAGTTGTCCAGCTTTCCCAGCACCACTTATTGAAGAGACTGTCTTTTCTCCATTGAATATCCATGCCACTTTTGACATAGATTAGATGACCATATGTGCATGGTTTTATCTCCGGGCTTTCTATCCTGTTCCATTGATCTATACTTCTGTTTTTGTGTCAGTACCATATTATCTTCATTATTGTAACTTTGTAGTATAGTCTAAAGTCAGGGAGTCTGATACCTCCAGCTCTGTTTTTTTCCCTCAAGACTGCTTGGGCTATTCGGGGTCTTTTGAGTATCCATACAAATTTTAAGATTTTTTGCTCTAGTTCTATAAAAAATGCCATTGGTAATTTGATAGGGATTGCACTGAATCTGTAGATTGCTTTTGGTAGTAGAGTCATTTTCACAACATTGATCCTTCCAATCCAAGAACATGTATATCTCTCCATCTGTTTGTATCATCTTTAATTTCTTTCATCAGTGTCTTATAGTTTTCTGCATATAGGTCTTTTGTCTCTGTAGGTAGGTTTATTCCTAGATATTTTATTCCTTTGTTGCAATGGTAAATGGGAGTATTTCCTTAATTTCTCTTTCAGATTTTTCATCATTAGTGTATAGGAATGCAACAGTTTTCTGTGCATTAATTTTTGTAATTTTCTAAATCCTGCTACTTTACTGTATTCATTGATTATCTGTAGTAGTTTTCTGGTGGCATCTTTAGGATTCTCTACTTATGGTATCATGTCATCTGCAAACAGTGACAGTTTTACTTCTTCTTTTCCAATTTGTATTCCTTTTATTTCTTTTTCTTTCCTGATTGACGTGGTAAGGACTTCCAAAGTTATGCTGAATAATAGTGGCGAGAAAGGACATCCTTGTCTTGTTCCTGATCTTAGAGGAAATCTTTCCAGTTTTTGACAATTGAGAATGATGCTTGTTGTGGGTTTCTTGTATATGTCCTTAATTATGTTGAGGTAGTTTCCCTCTATGCCCACTTTCTGGTGAGTTTTTATCATAAATCGGTGTTGAATTTTGTCAAAGCTTTTTCTGCATTTATTGAGATGATCATATGTTTTTTCTTCCTCAGTATGTTAATATGGTGTATAACACTGATTGATTTGCTTATATTGAAGAATCCTTGCATCCCTGGATAAATCCCACTTGATCATGGTGTATGATTCTTTTAATGTGTTATTGGATTCTGTTTGATAGTATTTTATTGAGGATATTTGCTTATATATTCATGAGTGGCATTGGTCTGTAATTCTCCTTTTTTGTAGTATTGTTCTCTGGGTTTGGTATCAGGATGATGGTGGCCTCATAGAATGAGTGTGGCAGGGTTCCTTCGTCTGAAAATTTTTGGAAGAATTTGAGAAGGATGGGGGTTGCTCTTCTCTAAATTTTTGGTAGAATTCACCTGTGAAGATATCTGGTCCTGGACTTTTTTTGTTGGAAGAATTTTAAACACAGTTTCAATTTAATTGTTTGTGATTCGTCTGTTCATATTATCTGTTTCTTCCTGGTTCAATCTTGGAAGGTTATACCTTTCTAAGAATTTGTCCATTTATTCCAGCTTGTCCATTTTATTGGCATAGAGTTGCTTCTAGTAATCTCTTAGGCTGATTTGTATTTCTGTGGTGTCTGTTGTACTTCTCTCTTCTCATTTCTAATTTTATTGATTTGAGTCCTCTCCCTCTTTTTTCTTGATGAGTCTGGCTAATTGTCTATCAACTTTGTTTATCTTCTCAAAGAACCAGCTTTTAGTTTTATTGATCTTTGCTATTATTTCATTTTTTCTATTTCATTTATTTCTGCTCTGATCTTTATGATGTCTTTCCTTCTAGTAACTTTGGGTTTTGTTTTTTCTCCTTTCTCTAGTTCCTTTAGCTATAAGGTTAGATTTTTTATTTGAGATTTTTTTTTTTCTTGAGGTAGGATTGTATTGCTATAAACTTCCCTCTTAGAAATGCTTTTGCTGCATCCCGTAGGTTTTGGATCATTGTGTTTTCATTGTCATTTGTCTCTAGGTATTTTTTGATTTCCTCTTTGATTTCTTTAGTGATCTCTTGGTTATTTAATAACATATTGTTTAGCCTCCATGTGTTTGTGGTTTTTTATGTTTTTTGCCTGTAATTGACTTCTAATCTCATAGCATTGTGGTCAGAAAAGATTATTGATATGATTTTAATTTTCATAAATTTACTGAGGCTTGATTTGTGACCCAAGATGTGATCTAATCTGGAGAATGTTCTGTGTGCCCTTGAGAAGAAAGTGTAATCTGCTGTTTTTGGATGGAATGTCCTATAAATATGAATGAAATCTATGTGGTCTATTGTGTCTTTTAAAGTTCATATTTCCTTATTAATTTTCTGTTTGGATGATCTGTCCATTGGTGTAAGTGTGGTGTTAAAGTCCCCCACCATTATTGTGTTACTGTCGATTTTCTCTTTTATAGCTGTTAGCAGTTCTCTTATGCAGTGAAGTGCTCCTATGTTGGGTGCATATATATTTATAATTTTTATATCTTCTTCTTGGATTGATCCCTTGATCATTATGTAGTGTCTGTCTTGTCTCTTGTAACATTCTTTATTTTAAAGTCTATTTTATCTGATATGAGTACTGTTACTCCAGCTTTCTGTTGATTTCCATTTGCATGGAATATCTTTTTCCATCCCCTCACTTTCAATTTGTATGTGTCCCTAGATCTGAAGTGGGTCTCTTGTAGACAGCATATATATGGGTCCTGTTTCTGTATCCATTCAGTAAGCCTGTGTCTTTGGGTTGGAGCATTTAATCCTTTCACTTTTAAGATAATTATCAATATGTATGTTCCTATTACCATTTTCTTAATTGTTTTGTGTTTATTTTTGTAGGTCTTTTTCTTCTCTTGTGTTTCCCACTCAGAGAAGTTCCTTTAGCATTTGTTATAGAGCTAGTTTTGTGGTGCTGAATTCTTTTAGCTTTTGCTTGTCTGTAAAGCTTTTGATTTCTCCATCAAATTTGAATGAGATCCTTCCCAGATAGAGTAATCTTGGTTACAATTTCTTTCCTTTCATCACTTTAAATATGTCATGCCACTTCCTTCTGGGTTGTAGAGTTTCCTGCTGAGAAATCAGCTGTTAACCTTATGGGAGTTCCCTTGTATATTATTTGTCATTTTTCCCATGCTTTTTTCAATAATTTTTCTTTGTCTTTAATTTTTGCCAGTTTGATTACTATGTGTCTCTGCATGTTTCTCCTTGGGTTATCCTGCCTGGAGCTCTCTGTGCTTCCTGGACTTGGGTGGTTATATCCTTCCCCATGTTAGGGAAGTTTTTGACTCTAATCTCTTCAGATATTTTCTTGGGTCCTTTCTCTCTGTCTTTTCCTTCTGTGACCCCTATAATGCAAATGTTGTTGCATTTAATGTTGTCACAGAGGTCTCATAAGCTGTCTTTATTTATTCTCATTCTTTTTTCTTTATCCTGTTCTGCAGCAGTAAATTCCACCATTCTGTGTTCCAGGTCACTTATCCATTCCTCTGCCTCAGTTATTCTGCTATTGATTCCTTCTAGTGTATTTTTCATTTCAGTTATTTTGTTTTTCATCTCTGTTTTCTTTTTTGCTTCTTTTTTAATTCTTCTAGGTCTTTGTTAAACATTTCTTGCATCTTCTCGACCTTTGCCACTATTCTTTTTCTGAGATCCTGGATCATCTTCACTATCATTATTCTGAATTCCTTTTATGGAAGGTTGTCTATCTCCACTTCATTTAGTTGTTTTTCTGGGGTTTTATCTTGTTCCCTCATCTGATATATAGCACTCTGCCTTTTCATCTTGTATATCTTTCTGTGAATGTGGTTTTTGTTCCACAGGCTGCAGGATTGTAGTTCTTGCTTCTGCTGTGTGTCCTCTTTAGGATGAGGCTATCTGAGAGGCTTGTTGTAAACATTTTTAAATTGATGCCTAAACATATTTTGATGTATACTACTGTGAATAGACTTTCTGATTTCAAATTCAATTGTTCTTAAATATTCATAAATATAACTTTTTAATTAATTAATTAAAATATCTCTATTGGAGTAAAATTACTTTCCAATGTTGTGTTAGTATTTCCTGTACAACAAAGTGAATCAGCTACATGTATATATATATCCCCATATTCCATCCCCCTTGAGCCTCCCTCCCACCTTTCTTATCCCACCCCTCTAGGTCATCCCAAAGCATCAAGCTGATCTCCCTGTGCATCAGCGTCTCACCAGCCATCCATTTTACATTTGTGTACATATGTACATATGTACATTAGTGTACATATGTCAATTCTTCTCTCTCACTTCACCACAGCTTCCCCTTCTCCCTGCTCTGTCCTCAAGTCCATTCTCTATGTCTGAATCTTTATTCCTGCCCTGCCACTAGGTTCATCATTATTGTTCTTTTAGATTCCATATATGTCTGTTAGCATCCAGTATTTGCTTTTCTCTTTCTAACTTGCTTCACTCTGTATGACATACTCTACGTCCATCCACCTCTTTACAAATAATTCAATTTTGTACCTTTTTGTGGCTGAGTAATATTCAGTTGTATATATGTGCCACATCTTCTTTATCCATTCATCTGTCAATGAACATTTAGGTTGCTTCCATGTCCTGGCTATTGTAAATAGTGCTGAAATAAACAATGTGGTACACAATGGTTTTGAATTATGGTTTTCTCTGGGTATATGCCCAGTAGTGGTATTCCTGAGTCGTATGGTAGTTCTAATTTTAGTTTTTTAAGAACCTCCTTACTGTTCTGCATAGTGGCTGTGTCAATTTACATTCCCACCAAGAGGTCAGGAGGGTTCCCTTTTTCCACACCCTCTCCAGCATTTATTTTTTTCTAGAGTTTTTGATGATGGCCATTCTGTCCAGTGTGTGGAGATACCTCATTGAGGTTTTGATTTGCATTTCTCTAAGGATTAGGGATGTTGAGCATCTTTTCATATGTTTGTTGGCAATCTGTATGTCTTCTTTGGAGAAATGTCTATTTAGGTGTTCTGCCCATTTTTGGATTGGGTTGTTTGTTTTTTTGATATTGAGGTACATGAGCTGCTGTATATTTTGGAGATTAATCCTTTGTTAATTCCTTTACTTGCAAATATTTTCTCCCATTCTGAAGGTTGTCTTTTCCTCTAGTTTATTGTTTCCTTTGCTGTGCAAAAGCTTTTAAGTTTCACTAGGTCTCATTTTTTTATTTTTGGTTTTATTTCCATTATTCTAGGAGGCATTCAAAAAGGATCTGGCTGTGATTTATGTCAGAGAGTTTTCTGCCTGTTTTCTGCTAAGAGTTTTATAATGTCTGATCTTACACTTAGGTCTTTAATCCATTTTGAGTTTACTTTTTATATGGTTTTAGGGAATGTTCTAATTTCATTCTTTTACAGGTAGCTTTCCAGTTTTCCCAGCACCACCTATTGAAGAGGCTGTCTTTTCTCCATTGTATGTTCTTGTCTCTTTTGTCATAAATTAGTTCGCAATATGTATGTGGGTTTATCTCTGGGTTCTCTATCCTCTTCCATTGATCTAGATTTCTGTTTTTGTGCCAGTATCATATTGTCTTGATTACTGTAACTTTGTAGCATAGTCTGAACTCAGGGAGCCTGGTTACTTTAGCTCTGTTTTTCTTTCTCAAGATTGCTTTGGCTATTCAGGATCTTTTGTTTTTCCATACAAATTGTAAACTTTTGTTCTAGTTATATGAAAAATGCCATTGGTAATTTACTAGGGATTGCATTGAATCTGTAGATTACTTTGCATAGTATAGTCATTTTCACAATGCTGATTCTTCCAATCCAAGAGCATGGTATATCTCTCCATCTGTTTGTATCATCTATTATTTATTTCATCAGTCTCTTATACTTTTCTGCATACAGTTCTTTTGCTTCCTTAGGTAGGTTTATTCCTAGGTATTTTTTGTTGTTGTTGTTGTTGCAGGTAAATGGGAGTGTTTCCTTAATTTCTCTTTTGGATCTTTCATTGTTAGTGTATAGGAATGCAAGAGATTTCTGGGCATTAATTTTGTATCCTGATACTTTACCAGATTCATTAATTAACTCTAGTAGTTTTCTGGTGGCATCTTTAGGATTTTCTATGTTTAGGATCATGTCATCTGCAAAGAGTGATTGCATTACTTCTTCTTCTCCAATCTGGGTTCCTTTTGTTTCTTTTTGTTTTCTGATTGCCATGGCTAAAATTTCCAAAACTATGTTGAATAATATTGGTGAGATTGGGCACTCTTGTCTTCTTCCTGATCATAGAGAAATGCTTTCAATTTTTCACCATTGAGAATGATGTTGGCTGTGGGTTTGTCATATATGGATCTTATTATGTTGAGGTAGTTCCCTCTATACTCACTTTCTGGAGAGTTTTTTTTTTTTTTTATCATAAATCAGTGTTGAATTTTGTTGAAAGCTTTTTCTCCATCTTTTGAGAATCTCATATAATTTTTACCCTTCAGTTTGTTAATATCGTGTATCACATTGATTGATTTGCATATATTGAAGAATCCTTGCATTCCTGGAATAAACCCCACTTGATCATTCTGTATGATCCTTTTAATATGCTGTTGGATTCTGTTTGCTTGTATTTTGTTGATGAATTTTGCGTCTATGTTCATCAGTGATATTGGCCTGTGGTTTTCTATTTTTGTGACATCTTTGTCTGTTTTTGATATGATGATGAAGGTGGCCTGGTAGAATGAGTTCAGGAGTATTCCTCACTCTACTATGTTTTGAAGAGTTTGAGAAGTATAGGTTTAGCTCTTCTCTAAATGTTTCATAGAGTTCGCTGTGAAGCCATCCAGCCCTGGGCAGTGTTTTGCTGGAAGATTTTTTAATCACTATTTCAATTTCAGTGCTTGTGATTGGTCTTTTCATATTTTCTATTTCTTCCTGGTTCAGTCTTGGAAGGTTGTACTTTTCTAAGAATTTGTCCTTTTCTTCCAGATTGTCCATTTAATTGGCATATTGTTGCTTGTAGTAATCTCTCATGATCCTTTGTATTTCTGTATTGTCATTTGTAACTTTTCCTTTTTCATTTCTAATTCTGTTGATTTGAGTCCTCTCCCTTTTTTCTTTGATGAGTCTGACTAATGGTTTATCAATTTTGTTTATCTTCTCAAAGAACCAGCTTTTAGTTTTATTGATCTTTGCTATTGTTTCCTTTATTTCTTTTCATTTATTTCTGATCTGATCTTTATGATTTCTTTCCTTCTGCTAACTTTGGGCTTTTTTTGTTCTTCTTTATCTAATTGCTTTAGGTGTAAGGTTAGGTTGTTTATTTGAGATATTTCTTTTTCTTGAGGTAGAAATTATTGCTATAAACTTCCCTCTTAGAACTGCTTTTGCTACATCTCATAAATTTAGGGTCATCATGTTTTCATTGTTGTTTGTTTCTAAGTATTTTTAAATTTCCTCTTTGATTTCTTCAGTGATCCCTTGGTTGTTTAGTAGCATATTGTTTAGCTTCCCTGTGTTTTTATTTGTGACTTTTTTTTTTTTGCTGTAATTGAAATGTAAGCTCATAGCATTGTGTTCAGAAAAGATGCTTGATGCAATTTCAATTATCTTAAATTTACCAAGCCTTGATTTGTGACCCAAGGTGCAATCTATCCTGGAGAATATTCCACGTGCACTTGAAAAGAAAATATATTCTCTTGTTTTTGGATATAATGTTCCATAAATATCAATTAGGTCCATTTGTTCTAATGTGTCATTTAAAGCTTTTGTTTCCTTATTTATTTTCTGTTTGGATGATCTGTCCATTGGTGTAAGTAGGGTGATAAATTGCCTACTATTATTGTTTTACTGTCGATTTCCCCTTTATGGCTGTTAGCATTTGCCTTGTGTATTGAGGTGCTCCTATGTTGGGTGCATAATATTTACAATTGTTATATCTTCTTCTTGGATTGAGCCCTTGATCTTTACGTAGTGTCTTTTCTTTTCTCTTGTAATAGTCTTTATTTTAAAGTCTATTTTTCTTTTCTGATATGAATATCGTTACTCCAACTTTCTTTGGATTTCCAGTTGCATGGAATATCTTTTTCTATCACTTCACTTTCAGTCTGTATGTGTCCCTAGTTCTAAAGTGTGTCTTCTGTAGACAATATATATATGGGTCTTGTTTTTGTATCCATTCTGCCAGACTGTGTCTTTTGGTTGGGGTGTTTAATACATTTATATTCAAGGGTATTATTGATACGTATGTTTGTACTGGTATTTTCTTAATTGTTTTCCATTTGTTTTTGTACTTCTTTTCCTTCTCTTGTATTTCCTGCCTAGAAAACTTCCTTTAGCATTTGTTATAAAGCTGGTTTGGTGGTTTTGAATTCTCTTTACTTTTGCTTTTTTGTGAAGCTTTTGATTTCTCCATTGAATCTGAATGAGATCTTTCCTGGGTAGAGTAATCTTGGTTTTAAGTTTTTCCCGTTCATCACTTTAAATATATCTTGCCACTTCCTTCTGGCCTGTGAACTTGCTGCTGAAAGATCAGCTGTTAACCATATTGGGATTCACTTGTTTGTTATTTTTTGCTTTTCCCTTGCTTCTTTTAATATTTTTCATTTATTTTTTGTTAGTTTGTTTAATATGTTTCTCAGCCTGTTTCTCCTTGGGTTTATCCTGTATGGGATTGTCTGCACTTCCTGGACTTGATTGTCTCTTTCCTTTCCCATGCTGAGGAAGTTTTCGACAATTATCTCTGTAAATATTTTCTCAGACCCTTTCTTTTATTCTTCTTCTGGGACACCTATAATTTGAATGTTGCTCTGCTTAGTGTTGTCCCAGAGGTCTCTGAAATTGTCCTCCATTCTTTTCATTCTTTTTACTTTATTCTGCTCTTCAGAAGTTTTTTTCCACCATTCTGTCTTCCTGCTCACTTATACGTTCTCCTGCCTCAGGTATTCTGCTATTGATTCATTCTAGAGGTTTTTTTTTTTTTTTTCAGTATGCAGGCCTCTCACTGTTGTGGCCTCTCCCATTGTGGAGCACAGGCTCCAGACACACAGGATAAGTGGCCATGGCTCACGGGCCCAGCTGCTCCACGACATGTGGGATCTTCCTGGATCAGGGCATGAAGCCATATCCCCTGCATTGGCAGGTGGACTCTCAACCACTGCGTCACCAAGGAAGCCCTATTCTAGCGTATTTTTAATTTCAGTTATTGTGGTGTTCATTACTGTTCATTTGCTCTTTTGTTCTTCTTGGTTCTTGTTAAATTTTTCTTGTGTTTTCTCTATTCTTTTTCTGAGATTTTGTAACATTGTTACTATCATTACTCTGAATTCTTTTTCAGGGAGTTTGCCTATTTCCTCCTCACTTATTTGGTCTTGTGGGTTTTTATATTGCTCCTTCGACTGAAAGATATTTTTGTCTTCTCTTTTTTTCTGATTCATAGTATTTAAGGTCTCCTTTCCCTAGGCTGCAGAGTCGTAGCTCCTCTTGCTTCCATTCTCTGTCCCCATTGGTAAGTTTCAACCAGTTCCTTGCATACAATTCCTGATGGGAGGGACTGGTGCCTGTGTTGTGGTGGTTGGAGCTGAGTCTTTTCCCTCTGATACGCAGGACCATTTTAGATGGTGTGTTTTGGGGTGTCTGTGAGGTTAGCATCATTTTAGACAGTCAGTGTGCTTATGGGTGGGTTTGTATTCTTGTCTTATTTGTTGCTTTTTGTGAGGCATCCAGTGCTGGGAGCTGCTGACAGTTAGGTGGAGCTGGGTCTTGGATTCAAATCAAGGCCTCTGTGAGAGCTCTGGGTGACTTATCTTCCCTAGGGCTGGGAATTCTTTAGTGGTCTAGCATCCTGGACTTTGTTCTTCCACCCCAGACCCTCAGGCCCGACTTCTGGTTGAGGAACCAAGATCCTGCAAGTTGCTACTCCCAGCAATAAAGGACATTAAAAAAATGACTAACAAAACCCCAGACAAATGGTAAACAGTAAAATCAAACAAACAAAAACAGAAAAAAGAAATCACACACAGACACACAAATGAAAGAGAAACAGAATCAAATAAATGCAAAAGCAAGAGAACAACCAGAGAAATAAAAGAACACAACAACGAAATCAAACAATTAAAAAGAAAACTGACAAAAGAAAAAAACAAAAGCAAAGCAGAGCGCCAACTAAAGGATGAAGCAGCAAAACAAAACAACCTGACAAAAATGATATAAAAAAGAAAAAGAGTAAGGGGAAAGAAGACAAAACAACAGAAAAGCAATGTAGAAATAGAAATATAAAAATATAAAATATATTTTTAAAAAAGACAAGCAAAATCCCAGAGAAAGGTGAAAAACAAAATCAAATGAAGAAAAACAGAAACAAGGAAACACACACACATGTAAAAGAAACAAAAACAGAACAAAATGAAACAAAAAGCAAGAGAACAACCAGAGATATAGAATAACTCAAAAACAAAATCAAACAATTAGGATTAAAAGTAAGAAAAACACATAACCTAAAAACAAAACTAAAGCAGTGTGCCAACTGAAGAATTAAGCAAGGAAACAGAAAAAAACTGATAAAAATAATTAGAAAATAATAAAATTAAAAAGAAAGGGAAAATACACAGGACAACAGAAAAGCCAAGTAGAAATGGAAGTGTATAAAAACTGAAAAATATTAAAGAATAAGAAGAAAAAATAAGGGCAAAGAACACAGAACAACAGAAAACTATGTAAGAAAAGAAATATATAAAAAATAAAAAAATGTAATAAAACACAGAGATACCAACAGACTAAATTAAAAAAAAAAACCCACAATAAGAAAGAAATTTAATAAAAAGAAATAAAGAAACAGCAACAACAAAAAAGCCAGAACCAACAAAACAATGATTCAAAACATAATAAAATTAATAATAATAATATGTTTCTCTGGGGTCTCTGCTGTAAGTGCCCTTGCACATATCATGAGCCACAGGCTACCTCTGCCTCCCCAAGAGGCTCTCCTCTCTCTGTGCTGGTCTCTGGACTTGCTGTGAGCCCTGTGGGGAGCACTCAGGCTCTGATCTGGCCCAATTCCTGCTTGTGCTTGCCCCCAATGTCCACAGCTGCCAGAGCTAGACCATTTTCATTTGTGGGAACATTCCATAGATGCCAGGTCTACCTAGCTGATCATAGGAATTTAATCTGCAGCTTGTACAGCTGATGGAAAGATTTTTGATCTTCTTCCTTAGTCACCCCATTCCTGGGGTTCAGCTTTGGTTTTACCTCCACCTCTGCATGTGGTCCACCCACAGGAGTCTCGTCCCAAGGCTTCCTTGCTCCTCTTGGGTCTGCCCCAGTGAGGACAGGGTACAGAGGTTATATGACTGCTTGGATCACAGTATCTCCAGCAGTGCCAAATGTGCAGGGAAGCCAGTGGCCACATGCACAACAGATATGGCCTTAGTGAGTGCCTTTTCTGGTGCCTGGCATAAGGCACATGAGGGCTAGCCCTGGCCAGGCTTTTTCTGGTGCCTGGCAGCAGGTGTGTGAAGAGCAGTCCTGAGAGTTTTTTTTTTTTTTTTTAATCCCTGAAGTCAGCACATGAGGGCCAGCTCTGAGGGTTTTTTTAATTTCTCAGTGGCCAGCGCTGGTGTGTAGGGGGAGAGAGGTTACAATAGTGGCCTCTCTCCCTGCGTGTGACTCAGCAGTAGCACCTTGCTTCCATGGCAACCCAGTGTTCTCTGTAGGCATTCCCTGCTGCAGATTTCTTCCTTCCCATCCCCTCAGTCCATCTCCCCACAGCCAACAGCAGCTCTCGCCCTGAGCCTGTTCTCCAATCCCCACGCTCCTTCTCCCAGCCCCCTTGCATACTCGTGAACACATGTCCCACTCTGGGGCATGTAAGGCTGAGGTACGGACTGTCTGTTTGTTTCTCACTTTGTTCCCTCTGCCACAGATCAGCTGCCTTCACCCTCTTCCAACAGCCTCCGACAGACTTCTGTCCCAATCGATTTCCCTGATGGAGAAGGGGGGTTTCCCCAGATTTGGGAATCTCTCCTCTGCTTCAGCCCCACTGCCCTGGTGTGCAGTTCCTATCCCCCTTCCTCTCTTCCTTCTTTTTTCCATCCTACCCAGTTATGCAGGGATCTATATAGTCCTTTCTTGTGTCCAAGACCTTCTGCTAGTTTTCAGCTGGTGTTCTCTGAGAATTGTTGCATCTATAGTTGTACTCCTGATTGATCCATGGAGAGAGATGAACTCCACGTCCTCCTGCTCCTCCTCCATCTTGAATCTCTGCTCATTTATTTTTATATTGTCATTATGTTCTGTAATCTTGCTAACTACTTTCAATTTGCTAGAAGCATTTTCTTTCCATTGGATGTCATAGTGATTTTCATATACACAAATATTGTGTCATCTAAAAATTAAGATAATTTTATTCTACGTGTTTTCTCTTTTTTATTTCTTTCTCTTGCCTTATTGTACTAGCTAGGACTTACAGTTCATTGTTGATTAGAGTTGATAAAAGCAGACAGATTTTTGGTTGTTATTTTCTTTCTTTCAAGGAAAACATTTAGTCCATAACCATTAAGTATGATGCTGCTCATTTATTTTTAATATATAGCTTTTATAATACTGAGAAAGTTTCTTCCTGAATTTCTGAGGGTTTCTGTTGTAAATGGTGCTGAATTTTGTTAAATGTTTTTTCTGCATGTGTTGAGAGGATAAGCTTTCTTAATTTTATTTTAAATTTTATTAATATTGAAAATTATATCAATTAATTTTTAAAGCTCAACAAATTCACATTACTACTAAACCATACTTGATCATATATTCTCTCTTTATATAATATTGGGTTTGATTTACTGCTAATACGTCTGAGTCTACAACCCCAAAGATTATAGCTCTATAGATTGCTTTCTCCTAATGTTTTAGATTTGCTATCAGAGTTTTGATTTTAGTTTTAAAGTCTTGGTTTCAGCTAACAAAGTTTAGATTTTGCAATCATCATATGATTAAGAAAGTATTTTCTGATTGTCTATATGCTAACATAGTTTGCATAGGATTGAAGATATTTCTTTTATAAGACTTCATATAGTTCATTATTAAAGTTTTCAGGGTTTTCTTCATTTCAAGGTTTATAATTACAAATTCAGTTGAAATTAAATACATGTTTATTAATATTTTTATTTTTAAGTCCATTTTGGTAATATGTGACTTTCTAGGAAACTGTTCATTTTTTATCTAAATTTCCAAATTTATTATCATAAAGGTTTTAAATAATATATCCTTATTACCATATAATGTTGTAGGGTCTGCATTGATGTCCCCTTGTTCAATCTTGATTTCATCAGACCGTTTCATTTCTCTTTTTAGTCTGCTGTGTCAAATTACAGTTTGTTATTTTTTTAATTGGTTGAGAATTTTTATGATATTAGCTCTTTATTTCCTCTTTCCCTTTCCTCAATTCATGTTCTTTGTTTTTCTTTTCTCTGTGTATTAAATGAAAAGCTTAGGTTATTGATTTTAGACTATTTGAATTCTTAGGTTATTGATTTTAGAATTTTTGTTTTTTTCTGATGAAATTATTTAAAGCCACATTTTATTCTTAAACACTACTTTAGCTAAACCACAAAAAAATGTGTTAGGTTGTGTACCCTTTTCCTTTGTAATTTATTTTTGATTGACAGTTATTTAGAAATGTGTGGTTTAATTAGCAAATATGTTGGGATTTTCAATATATCTTTCTATTATTGACTTCTAATTTAATTCATTTTAGTCAAATAGCATCTACTATATAATTTCAATTCTTTGAGCTTTGTTTAAATTTTGTTTCAGATTTATTTAAATTTGTTTTATGGTGTGTCTTTCTTGGTAAATATTTCATGTGAACTTAAAAAAAATATTTATTTTTCCTTTATTGGATAGAGTGTCCCAAAAATATCAATTAGGATAGAACATTTAAAAGTATTGCTCAATGTCTTTTATACCTTTAATGATTCTCCATATATGTTTCCTATCAATTAAAGAGAGAAGAATGCTGAACCCTCCAAATATGATTAAAAATTTGTCTGTAACTCTTTTTTTCTTACTTTATGAATTATTAAACTGTGTGGTTGAGTACAACCATTATGCTTTCTTGATATACTGGCATTTAATCATTATGAAATGTTCCACTTTATCTCTGGTAATATTTACTTGTTTTGAAGTCCACATTTTCTTTATCAATATAAAGTGACTCAAACTTTGTTCTGCTTAGAAAGTTCATAGTATGTCATTTTTATCCTTTTACTTTTAAATTTAAAGTAAGAATTTTGTTAAAAAAAACATTGAATTGTGTCTTGCTTTTGTATCTCATCTGACTTTAAATGTGTCTTTAAATTAAATAATTTATCATGTTTAATTTAAATTAATTTAATTATTGGATTCCAACCTACCTTCTTGCTTTTTGTTTACTCTATGACCCTCTGTTCTTAGCTGTCTGTTTCTTTTCAATTTTTCATATATATTTTTGGATTAAGTGAATAGTTTTTAGTACTGTCTTTATTCTCTATTATTGGGTTACCCTGCATACCAGATGGTGCTTTTTATTATTGTTTACTTGTTGCTCTAGGGTTTAAAACACACATCTCTAATTTATCATACTCTATTTTTTAATAATACTACAGAAATGTAAATAACATTAAACCCTTAAAATGATATACTTTCACTTTCATCTCTTAACCCTTTTTCTATTATGGTTATATGATCTACTTCTAAACATATTGCAAACTGTAAAAGGAATTGTCAATATTTTGCTTTAATCTGTCAATTATCCTTTAAAGCCTTAAAAATTAAAAAAAAATGGATTTGTTTTCTAATGCTGTGTAACAAATTGCCACAAATTTAGAGGCTTAAAATAAAACACACTTATTATCTTATAATTTCTGTGGGTCAGGAATATGGACATGGCTTGGCAGGATCCTCTCCTTTCTAGTTCCTCACAGGCTGCAATTTAGTTAATGTACAGGGCTGAAGTCTTATCTCAAAGCTTGGCTGGGGAAGCCTATATCACATGGCTGTTGGAATATTTCAATTCTTCAAATGTTGTCAGACTGAGGGCCTCAATTTCTAGCTGACTGTTGGCCAGACATCTTCAGTTCCTTTTTATATGGCTTCTTCAACATGAAAGCTCACTTCATCAAACTGTGCAAGGTGTTAATGCAATTGAGTGTCTGCTAACATGAAATAAGTAGTGATCTTAATGTGCTAGACATGGAAGTGACTTCTCATCCCCTTTTCTATCTATTGGAAGCAAATTGCTGGTATGCCCATGCTCAAAGAAAGATTACACAAATACATGGATATCAAGTGATGGGGACCATTGAAAGATATCATGGAGATGTCTACTAGAATAACTTTTACATTTCTCTACAAATTATAGAGATTTTTATTGTCTTGTGGAGGTACAGTTTTCTATTTACATAATTTTCTTTCCATGGGAAAAATTTCCCATAACATTACTTGTAGTTCTGTTCTGCTGACAATATTTTTTTTTTCTTTTTTCTTTTATTTTCTCCAAAAATTTTATTTCATTCTCAATTTTAATGAAATTTTCATTAGCATAGAATGTTATGTTTTTCTCTTTTGTTTAGCACTTGCAGTCATCATTTCAACATATACATGTTTTTTTCTTTAAATACTTGAAAATGGTTCTGCTACTATCTTTAAATTTGGTCTTCTACTTTTTATCATCTCTGCCATTTCTGTAATTATAGCACACTGAATTTTCTTAATTATGGGTCATAATTAAGACTTTTAAAAACTATTGGATTCTGAATATTGTGACTATTACATGTATTGTACCTGAAATTTGTTGTCTCTATTTTCAGTGGTGCTAGGCTTTTTCTGGCAGGCAGTTAGATTACTTTTCGATTAGTTTGATCTCCTTACAGCTTGCTTCACTTTGTGGGATAATTTTTAAGGATGGGTCTATATCGTATTTCACTCCATAGCTAATTCAGCCCTTCTAGTAAGATATATCACTGTCTGCGGTCTCCATTTTATGCCTCAGATAATGGTCAAGTACATTCTACTCTGGCTTCTCAGAGCTCAGATGCACCCTGCTTTGTGTCATCTCTAGGAATAATTCAGTTTAAAACTATCCAGTCATTCTTTGACCCTCTTCAACACTTTCAATTTGTACCTGGGGAGTGTAGACCTCAGCAATGATTAATATTGATCCCCATCATATTTCTGGAGTGTTTACATCTGAAATCTTCCTAGCAGCTTCCATTTGCCTCATCCTCCATGAGTTTCTATTTCCATCTCCTCATCTCATCAAGTTTATCAATATCTGTTTGTGTTTTCTTTCCCTGTGCCTGCATTCCAGATGTTGTCTCCAAGTAGAAAGCTGAGGAAATGATAAGGCTCACCTTATTATTTCCTATCCTCAGAGATCATATTCCTGCACTTTTTCCATTATCTGAATATATTATTTTCATATATTTGTCTAGTTTTCTAGTTGTATAAAGAGGGATTAATTGTTGTCCTTATTGTATCTATTGTATCATTGCTACCATGAACAGATATCCAAAAATAGATTTTGCTAAAGTCTTTTTGAATATGCTTGATACTATATTATTGAATTATGTTAGGTGAGTTTTAAGTGTGCACAAATGTGTGTGTATTTTATATAAGGAAAGAGAAATTTTGCACTCTAAAAAGGTCACCATTTCTTTGAAAATGGCATATTTTATGATTGGAATAGATAAGCCTGAATGATCTTTTTGTAGATATAGAGCAAAAATGATTTTAGAGATATCCAGAGATAGTGTTTATTAAGAGTTCAGTTTGAAGAGAAGACTACTATTCTTTATATAATGAGAATTTTAATACCTATAAAATTATTCGTTTTAACAGGAAAGAGTTATGTTGGCATTTTTATCTTAAAAAAATGTTGAAGTAGAATAGAAAACAATTCACTTAGATAAGAGATGTAGAATACTTTGAGTTGTTCAAATTGTACACCTCACCTTATCATTACTGAGAATTTTTGTAGTCAGTGTTCATCATAATGAACATTTGTTTAGTTTTCTACCACATATACAAGGAATATTTTTAAAAGACTGAAATGATGAGAACAACTACCTTGAGAGTGAGGTTAGAGAGTGGACTTCAACAACTACTCTTAAGGTGGCTTGAATTCTAGGTCTATGAATGGACCTTATATATGAAAAATTTATCCTTGATTCATCCAGCACTCTGTAAACACTTAGAATCATTTGAGGTTGTTACCTTTTCTTTCTACTTGTGAGCAAGTAAGATCCTCCTAGCTGGAGCCTCCAGAACAGTTAGAATAATCTCTGGGATCTGAAAATTGAGCAAACTTCTTGGAGAGCCTGATTGTTTCTTAACTTTCATCAGATTGTATGTTTGGCCATTGTGTGCATTTGTAACTGGAAGGATTGTGTAAGCTTCTCTGATGGAAGTGTTATGGCATTCTCTGATTTAGTAGATCTCTGTTAACAAATAAGTGGCATTTTTTAATATATTATAAGAACTCTGATTATTTGCCTGTTCTGTTAAACTGTATTTCCTTCAACCATGTCACTCTTGAGACTGCCACAAAAACACCTAGTTGAAAATCCGTTACACAAGATTTCTTTTCTTAGTTTACTGAGAAAAGTACATTGATGTAAATGAAAGGTCTAAATGAAATGCATGTCATATGTTCTATAATAGAGTAATATTCAGAAATAAGGAACCAAAGGCATTAATGATGATTTTGTGTAACTCTAATAGTGCTATTTAAGATCAAATAACATCCTTTTAATCAAAGATCTTTTCTTCTACAATGTAGTTTAGTGTGAAACACAAAACTCAATACTTCATATGACTGAAATTAGAACTTACTGAAATAGTGTTTGAAGAGCACAAAGAATTGCAAAACAAAATTAATTTATTAGGTATGAAAGAGAATTAACATTTTGGTGATTTGAGCTTTAGAGAGGTACATTAAAAGTTTTTTCATGATTCACATAAAGTACACTATTGGCTAATTTCTCCAAGACTAATATTGATTACATAGAATTTGATTGATACAAATGCAAGTATATATCTGCTACCATCATGTATAGAGAATGGTTCAGTACACCTGGATAAGGTAAAGTAATGGTTATGGGGTGAAATGAGCCCCCCCCCCCAATCATATATTGTAGCTCTAAACCCTAGTACCTCAGAATGTATCTATATTTGGAGATAGACCCTTTCAAGTGGTAATTAAGTTAAAATGGAAACTTAGGGTGGGGATTGATATAATCTGACTGGTGTCCTTATAAGAAGAGATATCTCAGGGATACATACTCACAGAAGAAAGACCACACGAGGACAGAGCAAGAAGGCAGCCATCTGCAAGCATAGGAGAGAGGGGTCAGAAGCAATCAAAACTTCCAATACCTTGAACTTAGACTTCCAGCCTCCAAAATTGTGAGAAAATAAATTTCTGCTGTTTAAGCCACCTAGTCTGTGGTATTTTGTTATGGGTGCTCTAACAAACAAATACAGTAATTGCTTTTTTAAAATCTTCAATAATTTGTTTATAATTCATTGCCATATTTATGAGTAAACACTAACTTTTTGGCATGGATTCTGTGTGAAATATCCATTCTAACATTTGCCCAGTGTTTAGTATGAACTGTATTTTTACTAGGATCTGACTTCTCAACATAAATTAACATGGAAACATTCATTTTTAAAATCATTTTCCTTGACTGTGTGAGAAATAAGCCCATTCTAACCTCTCTCCCCACAGCAAAAAAATAAAAATAAAAAAGTGTTGTGACCGACAAAAATACCTTTAAAGCATCAGATCAAATTTGAATACATTCAAATCCAAGTACAATATATGAAGAGCACATTTCTCACCTCTTTGTCATGCAGAGGACATTACACTTTTTTTCCATATTAATTAATTTTTTGGATAGCTAATATGACTAACATAATGGACAATGGACTGTGACTAGATGTCCTTATAAACATTGTAATGCTATTTACTATCTGGTAGGCAATCCAGAACCATTTTATCTAAGGATATTTTAACAGTATTTACTTATTTGGTTTAGAATGGTTGCTGTAAGTAATCCTGGAATTTTGGATTTTGAAAAATAGCTGGCTGGAGAGTAGAAGTTAGTTACATAGATCCTCTTCCTCTGTATGACAAATCAAGTGAAAAAAAGAAGGTCTTCATGCTAAATAATTTCCTCTGAGATGATGTATTATGCTCCTTTTGTTAGCACTAACCTGTTGGTCCTAAACCAATTTGTGTTACAGTGTAGAAAATGGGAATTTAGGGAACTAAATCTAAATAGGTCAGATTTCCTGCAGAAAGGAATATTACATTCTTTTCCAGATTTTTCTTGTGTCTTTCATTTCATAGATAGATGTCTGCTTCAAGTGAATTAACAATTTAATCCTTTGTAATATTACAGATTAATTTAGCCATAAGATTGACCCACAAATCATAATTTATAAAGCATATACATTTTTAACATGAAAATGAAAAAAGATGTAAAAAAAAGAGAGAAAGAAGAGGAAGTTTTGCTAAAAGGTCTTCATCTCCATCCTTGGCAAGAAGTTGCAAAATCCTTAGAAAAATTAAAATAGTCATAGCTTGCCAATGGAATTTGGAGGAAATAAATGTAAAACTAGAAAATTAGAATAACTTATAGATAGAGGATTCCAAGCACACACACACACACACACAAATTAGCAAAAATTACAATTGGAGATAGTTATATGGGTTTCAAAGAACAGAATGGAAAAGGAAGAAATGATAGCACATGACTTAACTCTTAAAGGTGAGACAACCTGCTGTGACAAACATACCTTTAAAAAGTCAGGGCAAATTTGGATATATTCAAATCCAATTATAAGGATCCAAATTTAGAATGAAAAATACTTGAAAAGAAGTCTGAATTGTCACCTCAGTTAAAAATATTTTATATTCTGTATAAAAATGATTGACTGAGGTGGGCTCAGCCAACCTTCAGTGTGTGTGGCATCTAAGGCCCTTTCCAAAGATATAGGTCAGAGGGCATAGGACATTATTAGATATGCGCTGGCAATGTACATTGATCTCCATGAGAAATAGAGAAGATTTTACAGAGTAAGCTTGGAAGGTACAGTGATGCTGTGATGGTAATCTCATGGACTTAGTTAAATCAGGAACTGGAATATGTCACTTGAGAAAATATTCTGTGGTTGTGTTGCCTAGTCAGAATGCATAATTGAGATGGCTGTTAGGTGTACATGGGGGTTCTGCCTCCATTGCTCTCTAGATGGTGTTGAGCCAAATCTATCCAGTTTAATTAGGCATGTCAGACGTGAACTTGTGGAAATTCTCAATCCCTTCTCTGTAACAAACATTAAGCAACACAGAAATCTAGGAAGGGTACAAGAGTTCCCTACTATGATCAAGGTAATGGTGGAAATGGGAGCTTTATGTAGGCAAGGCAGATGTGCATGGAGGCTGGGAGTGGATTAAAGGCTTGAAGATTTATTTTTTATAAATTTATTTATTTACTTTTGGCTGTGTTGGGTCTTTGTTGCTGCGTGCAGACTTTATCTAGTTGCGGTGAGTGCGGGTTACCCTTTGTTGTGGTGCACAGGCTTCTCATTGTGGTGGCTTCTCTAGTTGCGGAGCATGGGCTCTATGTACACGGGCTTCAGTAGTTGTGACATGCGGGCTCAGTAGTTGTGGCCCGCGGGCTTAGTTTCTCCACAACATATGGGATTTTCCTGGACCAGGGCTCAAATCCGATTCCCTTGCATTGGCAGATGGATTCTTAACCACTGACTGCACCGCCAGGGAAGCTCAGACTTGGAGATTAAAGGAAGTGGTTTCCTTAATAGCTTTAGCCATGCTAAATATGAAAATTCATCATGGTAAATAATGTACAATAAAGTTATAGACCAAGGTGATTGGTAATTTTATTAAACTTATTACATATTTTCCATTTTTATTTCTGAATTCAACTAAGAAAACTTGTCATTTATGTGGACTAGCCTCCATTATATATTACACTTTTACAAAGGGATATTTAAATTTACTGTCATACTGTCTCAATCTAGTAAGGTAAGACCTGGACTTAAGAACAATTAAGAATAAGTGTGGATACTCTGTGAACAATAGCATAAAAATTTTCATTCGAAAAAGAAAAAATGGACTATCTGGGGCCTTTAAATCCCCACAGGACAAATAGAGACTGGTTTATAAAACCGGCCATCTTTCTCATCTCATCTCAAAATTTTTTTCTTCTTTCTTATTCAGTCTTGGAGCTGGGGCTGTACTTAGCTTGCCAATAAAATGATATATTGCTGCACAACACTTGAAAGCCAACCACTGAATTTGACTAAATACACGACAGAGCCTGGGGACAACAAGGAGCAGATTGTCACTGTCTCTGGTTATGTCAGAGTGTGTTTGATCTTTCTGCTCTAGTACATGTGAAAATAGATGGAATTTCTTTTTAAAAAGCAACAAAAGAACCCAGATGGCATAAAGGGAAGTGGACATAGAGGTGGTAATAGTGACTGCAGATCAGTACTGCCTCTCCTTAGGAGCCTTGAAGGGACAACTTAGGGAAATCTTTATGACACAATCAGACCTTGTTGTACTTAGGGTAAAATGTGCTGAAATTAGTATTATGAAGCCTGAATACTATTCACTAAAGCTGTGTCCATGGTATGAATTTTGGCCCTTTCCTTTTAAAAACAGTTATTTTTTGTCACATATGTTATTTCTTGATTTGCATTTTACTTTGATGTAAGGATCACATTTTTTATTACTATTCTTTCCATATGCCTAATATTAATATTCCATCTCCTGTCTCCTTCCTAATATTACTAAATAATTTTATTTTAGGAGAGTTTTTTGTTTGTTTTCATTTTTTTCAAAGTATATAATTGGTTCCCAGAGACGATGACATCAGCCAGAGGCCTTGTTTCTCTCTCTCCAGACTGTATTCATCCAGGCCAGTTAGCCAAGCTACCAAAAAAAGAAAGTTAAAGAGGTTTTTCTTTTATCACACTGAATGCACAAAAGTGTGTCACATTCAAAATCCTTCTGAAATATTCAAAATGAAAAAGTACTTTGTTTTCAATAATAATTTGTTTAAGAAAATCTTTGGATAAGCAAATTGAAGGCATAAAATGCTAAAGTATTCAGTAGTTGAGTAAGTAATTTGATAATTACCCCTCAACATTCCCTAGGTACCATCTCATTTCTTTGTCTACAGTTACCTCTCCTTCACCAGAAAAGAACTTAATCACTTACACATAAAAATAAATGTCTTCTCTTAAGGCAATAAAAATGTAAAAAAAGTAACCTTTTCTGTCAATAAAGAGATCTAGCAAACTTAGACACAGCAACAAAAGTAATTATTTCACATAAAAATTTCTGACTATAGGTCACTAATTTCTACTGTGGTTCTCTGGGGCTCTCTAGTATGGTATGATAATTAGATTTTTATTTTACCATAGCAAGGTGTTGTCATTCCAGAGTGCAGACGATTGGCTCCTACAGAACAAGTCTAAGTGAATATGAATGATGTGATTTTACTATAAATGGCATTATACTAATAACTCACAGTATACAAAAGATGAAAACATTTCTATATTCTGGATCTGTGCTCTTAATTCTCATAGTTTCAAAATAGTGTCCCCATGTGGTTAATCTATTTATCTGAAAAAAACATAGGAAAATAGAAACTTATAGGTAAAACCCACTTGAATGTGTTGAGTGTGGTCCTAAGTATTCTATATGAACAAATAGATGATCACCATTCTTTGGATAAAATAATTACAGAAATTGTCACTATTAGTATTATGGTTTCACAAAATCACACATTTGTCAAATTGAGTATTTAAACAAAGGAGCATTATATCCTCATTAGTAAAGAGTAATCATTCCATATAAATAAAATTATTTATAAATTGGTCACATACTTAAAAATAGAATACA
This sequence comes from Stenella coeruleoalba, assembly GCF_951394435.1. NCBI lineage: Eukaryota > Metazoa > Chordata > Mammalia > Artiodactyla > Delphinidae > Stenella > Stenella coeruleoalba. Next base: position 35,965,038 of record NC_137164.1, on the reverse strand, counting down.
AGATTACACTAGACCAAAAATTAGAACTTGGATTCTTTGGCAAGTAATACATTATAAAACTACAAACTAAATATTATCAAGGCCATATTCTATTTAAAATAATTGATCATTTATATGTGATAATGCAAAGTTTTATAGTGAATTAGTTTGTACCATACAGCTGTAGAAATGCAAAAAGTCTTAAATGGCAGTTCATAAGGCAACAAATGAAGATGTGTGAATCAGAAAATTCAGTCTTGAATATTTGGACTGAACTCAGTTATGCAAAAAATAGTGGTTGCAATATTTTCGATAACCACAAGCTTCATGAAATATAATCATGGTGTTAAAATTGGCTGTCTTAATCAGATAAGATAGAATAAAATTAGAGAAAAATGTTTATTTTGGTGACTCAGAGGCACTAAAATTTTAAAACAAGGTGGGTTATCAAAATAATAAACAAAATGCTCTCTATATATGTGTTAGTATTAAATAAGAACAAAAATTATAAATATAATTGTTACTAGGATCTTATAATTATTGTAAGTTTAAGTCCTTAAAATTGGTTTTTTATGGGAGATTGATTATGCCACTTTGAGCTAGAAAATGATTTTCCTATTTTTCCTTATACACACTCATGTAAACTCTGTGTAGAATCCCTCACTAGGCAAAGCGTATACAGAACCCAGGTTCTTATTTTTCTCTAGCCAAGTGATAATTTATAAAGCTTAACTTCAACAAGTTCTTAATTAAACACAAGAAAAATTGTTCTTTTATAAAAACAGAAACCAAATAATAAACACAACATTTGAAGAAGTATAGAATGCTTGGGAAAGTCTTTACTTTTTCTTTCTTTCCTTTCTTCTTTCCTGTAGTTAGTATTAAAGATAATTTCAATTTACACCTGTGTACTTACAGATAAGATTCAGTCCAGAAGTCTCAGGAATCATCAGCTCAGGTCAAGGAGTCACACAGGTCAATCACCTAATTTGCTGTCAAGCTCTGCATCATGTTCTGTTGCCTTCACGATCCTCAGGGTTCAAAATGTGAGATGAAGGGCACTGAAGAGTAGGGAAAGTATGTCTATTGCAAATTCAATAGTCACATTCAAGGAACTTCCAACTATGGTGATATGAAGATACTGGTGAAATCCTCTTTGCAAAAAACTGGACCAAATTGACCAAAACTATCATTTCCAGGCTCTAGAAATAGATCAGTGGCAGACAGCAAATTGAGAAGCATTTATTCCTGGAAAACTAATAGACCTTCATAAAATAACAGCACTAGTCTATGGCTTTCTTGCCTAAAGCTGCTCCTATTCCTCCACAGTTGATATAAGTTGCAATTTTAAGAAAGTGGCAGACCCCTAAAATAATCAGTTTTGCCCCCAGAGGGGGCAGAGTGAATCTGGGACCAGGGCAAAACCTCAGAGCTTTGCTCTTTAATAGTAGTAAACTTCGTAGGAAACAAATGGGCACAACATGTGCCTTTATAGTCTGAGGTCATGGTCCTGGTTGGGTTGAGTGCAGACAAGCCAGCAATTTAACCAGGACATCCTGAAATAAAAGAGCCATAAGATGGCTATCTATGTATTCCACACATACCTAGTTACTAGGAAACTACATGCAAGCTCAGGCAAGACCCTAGAGGCCCTGATGGAAAGTAAAAGCCATGGAAGACTTGTCAAGTGGCTAGTCTTTGAATGTGCTTTCCAGCCTAACCCCAGGTCAATCAGCAGATACTGGTAGCCTTACAGGCTTGCGGTGTTGGAGTACTAACTCTGCTCAAATCATTGATGAATATTTAACTGCACAGATACAGAAATGGCCTCTTGGAAATTAAACTAAAAATAAAAAGAAGAATACAGACATCAAACAGAAACCTCAGTGTGTATGCACAAAGGTGAAAACAGAGTCCAGAGATCCAGAATAAGAGAGAATATGCAACTCTCATTCAGTGAATGCAAAGGGACACTGCAGGGACCTAGATGTTTATTACACAAAAGCTCACAAATGTCTATTATAAATATGCTCAAAGAATTAAAAGAAGCTATGCCTAAAGAATAACTTATGCTAAACATATGTTTTTCAAAAGTTCTGCTTGAAACAACAGGTAAAGCTACATGGACTTTATTAGAACAATAAATAAAATGGATTTAAAATATGAATATATCTTTAAAAGTTAAAGTGATAATGATAAAGAGAAAAGACATTAAACATGTTTTGGGTGAATTGTTTACATTTCATGTCATTTTCCAATGGCATAATATTAGACTAGACACTGGGAAAATTATTATTTTTATAATATTTAAACTCTTCCTTTATGGGTTTTAAAAATGACTTCTAAATTATATGAAAAAATAGCTGGTATTAAAATTAGGTCACTGTATTTATGATGATCACATTCCCATTATTTTTAGTACTAATTGTATTTTACTTAAACAAATTTCTTTTTGGTTATTTTACCAAAAATTACATTCAGGGAACTTACTTGATAAGAAATATTATATAGATTAGTACAGACACATGCCATTAAATGAAAGGCTAAAAAGTAGAACAACCTCTGTGGAATTAAAATTGGAAATGAGTAATTCACCAGCTGTTATTACAGATCAAATACATGTATTTCAGTGGAAACACTTGGGATTTCTAATTGTTCACAGTCAAATTCCATTTGATTTCCTTAATCTATTTTTTTTCTTTGATCTCCCATAATCTGTAGTACTGTATTAGTGGCTTTTATTAATGGAAATTTTTTTTCTACTAAGGGAAATTAATATCTGAACATCTGAGCTTTGCATATAGTTGTATAAAATTATCATAACTCTGAGTGAAAGCCCTTTCTTTTGCATAGGTGTTATTCTTATAAACAAGGTTACAGTACTTAAAAATACACCATTTACGTTTAAGAGACAGAGTTTCATATTCTGCAAGGACACATCTGCTTGAAATTTATTTGATCAGTAACATATTTTAACATCTTATAATCATTCAATAATTGTGGTTTCTAAAATTGATGTACATGAACAGGTCCTAGGTTTTTCTGAATTTATGTAAAAAGTAACAAAAAAGTATAAATAATTGTGTCTGTCTCTCAGGAATGAGAGATATGCAGATTCTTAGGGGAGTCCATGAAGGCAAAATAACAACAAAACCTAAATACCTATTGAGGGGTGAGCTTGTGTGTGTGTAATTAAAATAATAAATTCAAATATAATAAGAAACCCTAGAAAGCATAATCTATGTGTTAGTAATCACCCTCTATCATCAGTCAAGGGGAGGTTTAGTATTTTAAGTAGATATAGGATTGGATTTAGGATTAGATATTGGATTAGATATAGATATAGGATTTAAGTAGATATTAGGTTGTATGTTAATAAAACACTAATGTCAATATACTTCAAGGTATATGGTATATTAAATTTACCATGATCATGGCTTGTACAAATTCACTTCATTGAAAAGTCTCTGAATACATATAGTCAGAAATGTTTGCTTTCTGTGTAAAAAGAAATTAGAATACATGGGGAGTGCAATTTAAGACTGAACACAATTCTTTACTGTTCTTTGGTTTTATTAAGGTATCCTGGACTTCATTAAATTCACTGATACAAGATAATGTTATTTTCATAAGAATGCATAAATTTCATATTGGTCCAGAAAAAATAGTCAAAGTATGCCAGTACTTTCAGAAATTGGCAATGAACTCAAACTTTAAGACTATATTAAATGGTAAATTATTTTTAAATTTATTGAATATAAGCTTAGTGGTATTGTTCACCAAAAGTCAGTAGATGGTGATTTTTCTTTAGCTATAACAATTCTACTACATGAATTAATGCCTTTTGTATGTGTCTTAGTTTTGATTGCTCCCATACTACTAGTATGATAAAGGCATATGTCCTGTTAATGAGAAACTATGAGACTATTTTATTTAAGAGACAGGTTTGGACTAGGTAAAAGGTAGATTTCCTCCATACAAGTTGGTTTAAGTAGGGCTTGGGTTTAGAGTGTGAGCATATTATAAACCAGAAAACAACACTTTAATGAAGGTGATTGTTCGATGAGAAGCATATAGAAGAGCAGGTTTTTCAAGAATAAACTTTGCAAATAGTAACTTTTCTATACTGGGCAGCTAAGAGATATTTAATCAAGGAACAAGGAACACATTGGGAAAATGAAAAAAAATGTGAATTGTGCTGCATTGCAGACCCAAGTTGAAACTTCTGTTTTACCACCTTTGTAACAGTTTCATATTTCTAAAAAGTAGATTAAGATAAAGTTTCTGGAAATCCAATGAGTTGACTTGTGTAAAACCAGGGCTTAAGAGTAGAAGTTATTTACCCTTTATAAGTGAAGTAAAAAATCCGTTCTAAGGAGCGAAGTCTTCAGTTTTGGTGACAAGAATGTACTTTCTCTAGTCCAGTCATGAGCCTTTAGGATAATTCTCAGAAGAAAATACTTTACATTTGCTTTGGAAGATTAGCTGGGATGTTTTAAATCTCTTCTGGACAGATATTCAATATGATGAATACCTGATGCAATATGAAGGAATCCTCCAGAAGGGTTTTATATTGTTTAAGACTAAGCATCCAGTTCCAACAGTGGAATCTTTATGTATCAAGGTAGATTTACATCTTCAAAAGGATTGTAGAAACTTCCTTTGGAATCTTAAAATATACTCCCATTTTTTTTAGTTAAATACTCTCCTAATAACAGTTCCAAACTTTGAGTGCTAACTCAATTCTCCTTTCTTCCCAGTGCCTATCATTACTTCCAGATTTGTACTGCATTGTTATTCAAACAATTAATTCAAAAGGTATACACATTTTCTTTTAAATTATGTGTCTCTTTAATTCCCTCCCTTTTATTTGAAAACTAGCAAATTGTTTTTAGAAATCTGCATGTGATATCATTGAATACTATAATGATCTTGTCACCTGGGAAGGTTAGGCAATGAAATTTACTTACAGGAATAACATGATCCCACACTTAAAACCTGCATTCTGACTACACAATTGAAATGATCTGATGCAAAATTCAAAAATCCTTGAACTATTCAACTAAAAATAATTTCTCAGCCTTTGTTATTTATCATATAGGTGGATTATTTTAGCCAGGAATACCAAGGAATTTGAGGTAGTTCTATATATAATACTGTGTTCAGACTTCATGATTTAGAAAGTCTCAACCTATCCAGATAACAAAACATGCTATTAGGAGATTCACTTTTATGAATGTGTGCTCTAGAAAGCAGACAAGGATGTTACTGGAAACTATTTACTGAAGAAATTAGGCATGATGTTGGCTGGAAAAAAACATTACATTTTTTTTGGCATCCTTGGAGTTTTCTCAGTCAGACACTTAAGAGGGGCTGAGGTCATCTTAGGGATGTGGCTTGTAGCTTTTAGACACTATGTTAGTGTTTGTTCAAGTCTTCACTGGCCAAGGTTGAAGTGTAGTTGAGAGGAAATTTCAGAGGAGGCTAGCTAGAGTTTGATCTAGGAGATAATCTTTGTTAATACTCAAAGTCTAATCCATATTTGATTCATATCACTTAAATAGTGATATTTGAGGCTTTTGAGCTGATAATACTTATTTAAGATTTTTTTCTTAGAGTTGAAGCTGTAATATGATGAGACTTGTAGGCAAACTGGGGTTGAATGAGTAACTTTTGCATGTGGTACAGACAGGAAAGCTTGGAGCTAAAGGTCAGATTGTGGTGACCATAATGATGACATTAAAAAGACATGTCCACATTCTAATCCCTGGAAACTGTGAATCTTATCTTGTACAGTAAAAAAGAAAAAAAAATACTATTATTTCATATGAAAAATATATGTGTGATTAAGTGAGGGATTTTGAGAGGAGATGCTAGCTATGGATTATCCAGTGGGCCATAAATCCAAGGGCACATCTTTATAAGAGTGAAGCAGTGTAAGATTTGATTAAAAAAAAAAAGAGGAGAAGATACACACCCACAGAGGAGGAGGCCACAGAGAAAAACAAGTGAAAAGATTTAGTGATGTTAATAAAAGCTTAATAAATAGCAAGAAATGCTAAGGAATGCCAACAACCACCAGAAGCCAGGAAATTGATTCTTCCTTAGAGCCATTGGAGGGAGTGCATCAATGACAACACTTTTATTTCATACTTCTGGCCTCTAGAACTATGAGAGAATAAATATATGTTGTTTAAAGACAACAATTCAGTGGTAATTTGTTACAGCAGCCACAGGGAACTAATGTAAATCATCTTGCTAGCACAAGATATGATTAGGCTAGCTTTTTCACTATTAACCCTTAGAAAGTGTGTCCAGAAATGCTTTGTCATCTATAAATAGCTGTATTTGTTTCTAAAGCAATCACACATGCATACTCATACACACCCACCCACAGGTGTACATACATGCACACACACACACAAACACACACACACACTTATGTGAATGTACATTTCTAATTGTAATAGAAAATGGGAACAAGTACGAGTTGTGAGAAATCCAAAAAATATTGTGATAAATAAAAATATATATATATTTGTAGTTGCAAAGAAAAAACATTCTTGGCTCAGATGTTTCTAATACTGATTAAGATTATTTTTTTTTTGAGATTTTACAATTGTTCTTATATTAAATTGTTTTCTAAATGAAAACATAAATATGATTTTTTCTTAGAATTCACTAGCATTTTATTAAATTATGCACAAATCTCATTTTATGTAGTTATATTAATGTGTATTTGAGAAAATTTAAACTTTTTAATCCTAAATTATTTTAAAAAGTAATCTTTATTTTAATACAGAGGGGGAAAGAAATCAAACACACTACATAGTCATTAAAGATATTTTACCCTCTTTTCCAACATTTTCATCATCCAAGTTGGTCTTTTGCTCAATGTTATCATTTCTCACTTATTGGCAATAAATTAACATACTTGAATATGACTGACCAAAATGGCATTAACAGTCAACTTGATCTAATTAATATTTTAAACATTCTCCATCCAACAAGAGCAGGATACCTATTCTTCTCAAGCTCACATGGAACAATCACCAAGATAGAACACATTCTGACTCATAAAACACACCACAACAAACTTGTTAGAATGGAAATCACACAAAGTTTGTTCTAAGACCACAATACAATTAAACTAGAACTCAACAACAGAAAGATACTTGGAAAATCCCCAGATATTTGGAAACTAAGCAATACATGTCTAAATGATGCATGAGTCAAAGAAGTTTCTCAAGTAGAACTAAGTGAAAATGAAAATAGAACTTATCAAAACTGTGGAATGTGGTGAAAGCAGTGCTTAAAGGGAAAATTACAGCATTAAATGCATATTTTAAAAATAAAGGATGATCTAAACTCAACAGTCTAAGTTTCAACTTTAGGAATTAGGAACAGCAGAACAATTTAAACCTGAATCAAGGACAGGAAAAAAATTTAAATCCAAGAATTACTGTAATTGAAGACACAAATACATTGATAAAGTTAAGGAAACTAAAATCTAAAACTCTTTGGAAATATCAATAAAACTGTTAAGCTCTAGCCAGGCCACCTAGAAAGAAAGAGAGAAGATACAAACTACCAGTATTAGAAAGGAAAGAGGGATCATCACTATCGTGCCATAATCATTACAATTATAATAAAGGCATGTTATAAATAATTCTAGCCCACATATTTGATAACTAAGATGAAATGGTCCAGTTCCCTGAAATACATAAGCTATCAAAATTTGCATGAGAAGAAAGAGATAATCAGAATAGGTTCATATCTATTGAACAAATTAAATCAATAATCAATAACCTTTCAAATAAGGAAGCACCAAGCTAAAGCATTTCACTGCTGAATTCTAACGAATATTTAATAGAAAAAAATACCAACTCTCTACAATATATTCCAGAAAATAGAAGTAGGGAGAATATTTTTAAACTCATTCTATAAAACCGGTATTACCTGAATACCAAAACCAGATAAAATTTTTAAAAGAAGGAAAAACAGTAGACTAATAACTCTCATGAATATAGATGCAAATCCTTAGTAAAATGTAGTTAACCAAACACAACAACAGATTAAAAGAATTATATACCATAACCAGGTTTTGAAGACTATTATAATATTTGAAAATCAATCAATACAAACCACTATATTAACAGGCTAAAAAATAAAAATCATATGATTATATTTATTATGCAAAACAAAAACTGAAACTCCAAAACGTATTCCTGAAAAAATGTCTTAGCACACTAGAAAGAGAGGGACCTTCATGAAAATGACAAACACCTATAAAAAATGTATAGCTAACATCATACTTAATCTTGAAAAGCTGTACACTTTCTTTCTAAGACTGGGAATGGGATAAGATGTCCTCCCAAACAATCCTATTAAACAAAGTTACTGCAAGACTGAGCTAGTTTAAAAAGATAAAAAAGGGAAAACATAAGCTATGTAAATAAGAAAGAAGAAATAAAACTATCTCTATTCAAAAGTGACAAAATTGACTATTTGGAAGATACAAAAGAATGCCAAAAAATTAAAAAAATTTCTGTAGCTAATAAAAGAGTAAGGTCTCAAGATGCAAGGTTAGAGGGGATCAAAATGGCAGAGTAGGGAGATGTGGAACACACACCCCTAATCATAAACACATCAAAAATATATGTACATGCGGAAATTAGAAGAAAGACTCCTATACAACAAGGTTGTAAGAAATATCCACACAGAATTTGGTAAGAAGGGAAGAAAACTGGCAGGTTGAGACCCATGCCTTTGGGAGGGGACTCAGAGGAAAAGGAAGGTTACACAGGTGGAGATCCTCCCTGCAGAGTGGTCTGAGCCACACTTTGGGCACCCCAGTCCTGGTGTCTGACACAGGGAATGTGCATCCCCTTGGCTGGTTGGAGAGCTGGTAGGACTAACATGAGACTCCCCTTATGAGGAGCATATATGTGTTTGCTTGCTCCTGAATCAGGGTGGAGAGGGCAGATTGACATTGCACGAGTGGCTGACTGGTTTCCCACAGACACCCTGGCATATGCCCCAGCCTGAGCCAAGCAAACATTCCAGTCCTACTTGCTTCATGCTCCACACTGGACAAGGGCTGCCAAGACTGAGAAAAGAGCTCAGCTGTGATACACAGAGGTGGCTTACACCTGAAGTGACATCTGAGCAGGGCAGGGGAAGCCATTACTGGTACTTACACAGGAAGTGCATCAAAAGAAACCTTGACTTCTCTCTGCAGCTGGACCACTACAGCCTATGCCCCCACACACACCAACAGCCTACATGGGCAATTCCTGCCCTGTGACAAAGCTCCACACCAGGGCAGGAAAATGTGACAGAGGCTGAGGGGAGAGATCAACTCTGATGGGCAAAGGAGGCTCAGATCTAAAGTGGCCTCCAAATGGAACCAAGGCAGCCATTACTGGTGCTTGCACAGGCAGCACATAAGAAGTGACCCCAAAAGAGGTCCCCAAAGCCTGTGCCTCTCACATGCCAAGAGCCTACATAGGCAATTCTTGGTTAAGCACTGCTCACCTCTGGGGCAAGAGTGCACAGAACACATACTTAAAGGGAAGAGAGCCAGCTTAGAACTGATCCTCAGGGCTCCAGCTACAGCAACTAGAGACCAAACCCTGCCTCTAATATGGTAGTGATGGCCACTGAACACAGGTGAAGCTCCAGCTCTTACTAAGGTGATAGCTGCCAGCACACTCTGAGGAAAGATGTGACTCATATTCACATCAAATCCAGCTCTCTTACCAAAGTGAGTAAGTACACTTAGACTACATAGCGATGCTCAGACATAAAGACACCCTTTTAGAACTGCAGTAGATAATAGTTTCACCTAATACATGGAGACAGAGAAAGTTAAGCAAAATAAGAAGACAGAGTTTGTCTCAATTGAAAGAGCAAGAGAAAACCCCTGAAGAAACAAATAATGGAACAAATTAAAAAAACAAAAACAAAACAAAACAAAACAACAACAAAAAAAAAACAACTTACCAGATAAAGAATTCAAAGCATCAGTAAAAAGAATGCTAACTGAATTAATGAAAAGAATAAATGAAGAAAGTGAGAATTTTAATGAGGAACTAAAAAATATAAAAAATAAATCAGAAATAAAAAGCACAATAACTGAAATAGAAAACACACTAGAAGGAATTAATAGCAGACTAGGAGATACAGAAGAATGCATAAGTGATCTGCAAGATAGAGAAATGGAAATCGTCCAATCAGAAAAGCTAAAATAATAATAAATGAGAACAGTTTAAGAGATCTCTGGGATAGCATCAATGTAACAACATTCCCATTATAGGGGCCCCAGAAGGAGAAGAAAGAAAGAAGGGGGTCAAAATATATTTGAGGAAATTAAGTGAAAACTTCCCACACATGAAGAATGAAACAGTTATCCAAATACAGGAAACACAGAGCCCCAAGCAAGATGAACCCAAACATACCCACACTTAGGCATATCATAAATAAAATGGCAAAAGTTAAAGATAAAGAGAAAATTCTAATGGAAACAAAAGAAAAATTAAGTCTTATTAAGGGAGTCTCCATAAGGTTATCTGATTTCTCTGCAGAAACTTTGCAGGCCAGAAGAGAGTGGCATAATATTTTCAAAGTGCTTAGAGGGAAAAACTTGCAACCTAGGATACTCTACCCAGCAAGATTATCATTTAGAATAGAAGGAGAGATAAAGAATTTCTCAGACAAGCAGAAACTAAAAGAATACAAAACCTACCCTAAAAGAAATGTTAAAGGGTCTTCTCCAAGTGGAAAAGAAAAGGTTTTAATAAGAAGAATCTTTAGGAAAGAAAAAAATTCCACTAGTAGAGGTAAATATATAGTAAAGGCTGAGGATAAACTAACTACTAGTACACAGGTTAAAAGACAAAACATTGAAAAATCATCTATGACTATAATGATCAGTAAAGAGATGAAATGAAGATGTAAAATAGGACACTAGAAACACAAAATGTGGGAGAGGTGAGTAAAAAATGTAAATCTTTTATAATGTGATTGAACTTAGAAGGACTACCTGTTTAGAACAAGTAGATAGAGGTATAGGTCAACATATATGAACCCTATGGTAACCACAAATCAAAAACCTATAATAGATACATAAAAACTAGAGAGAAAGTAACAAAAGCATACCACTAAAGAAAATTATCAAAAATCAGAAAAGAAGAAATGAACAAAGAACTACAAAAACAACTGGTAAGCAAGTAAAACAAATGGCAATAAGTACATACTTATCAATAGTTACTTTAAGTATCAATGGGTGAAATTTTCCAGTTAAAATATATAGAGTGGCTGATTGGATAAAAAAGCAAGATCCATTCTACATGTTGCCTACAAGAGACTCACATCAAGAGCTAAAGACACATACATACTGTAAGTGAGGGGAGGGAAAAATATATTTTATGCAAACAGAACCAACAAGAAACTTGTGGTACCAACACCCATATTAGAAAAAAATAGACTTTAAAACAAAATCTATAACAAAAGTCAAAGTAGGGCATTATATAATGATAAGGGGATCAATATAAAAAGAAGATATTTGAGAAGTAAGAAGAACTACAATCCTGCAGGCTGTGGAACAAAAACCACATTCACAGAAAGATAGACAAGATGAAAAGGCAGAGGGTTATGTACCAGATGAAGGAACAAGATAAAACCCCAGAAAAACAACTAAATGAAGTGGAGATAGGCAACCTTCCAGAAAAATAATTCAGAATAATGATAGTGAAGATGATCCAGGACCTCGGAAAAAGAATAGAGGCAAAGATCAAGAAGATGTAAGAAATGTTTAAGACCTACAAGAATTAAAGAATAAACAAAGAGAGATGAACAATACAATAACTGAAATGAAAAATAAACTAGAAGGAATCAATAGCAGAAAAACTGAAGCAGAAGAATGGATAAGTGACCTGGAAGACAGAATGGTGGAATTCACTGCTTCAGAACAGAATAAAGAAAAAATAATGAAAAGAAATGAAGACAGCCTAAGAGACCTCTGGGACAACATTAAATGCAACAACATTTGCATTATAGGGGTTCCAGAAGGAGAAGAGAGATAGAAAGGACCCGAGAAAATATCTGAAGAGATTAGAGTCAAAAACTTCCCTAACATGGGAAAGGAAATAACCACCCAAGTGCAGGAAGTGCAGAGAGTCTCATACAGGATAAACCCAAGGAGAAACATGCTGAGACACATAGTAATCAAATTGGCAAAAATTAAAGACAAAGAAAAATTATTGAAAGCAGCAAGGGAAAAAGGACAAATAACATACAAGGGAACTCCCATAAGGTTAACAGCTGATTTCTCAGCAGAAACTCTGCAGGCCAGAAGGGAGTGGCATGATACACTTAAAGTGATGAAAGGGAAGAACCTACAACCAAGATTACTCTACCCATCAAGGATCTCATTCAGATTCTATGGAGAAATCAAAAGCTTTACAGACAAGCAAAAGCTGAGAGAATTCAGCACCACCAAACCAGCTCTACAACAAATGCTAAAGGAACTTCTCAAAGTGGGAAACACAAGAGAAGAAAAGGACCTACAAAATCAAACCCAAAACAATTAAGAAGATGGTAATAGGAACATACATATTGATAATTACCTTAAAAGTGAATGGGTTAAATGCTCCAACCAATAGACAAAGGCTTGCTGAATGGATACAAAAACAAGACCCATATATAAGCTGTCTACAAGAGACCCACTTCAGACCTAGGGACACATACAGACTGAAAATGAGGGGATGGAAAAAGATATTCCATGTAATTGGAAATCAAAAGAAAGCTGGAGTAGCAATACACATATCAGATAAAATAGACTTTAAAATAAAGAATGTTACAAGAGACAAGGACGGACACTACATAATGATCAAGGGAGCAATCCAAGAAGATATAACAATTATAAATATATATGCACTCAACATAGGAGCACATCAATACATAAGGCAACTGCTAACAGCTATTAACAAGGAAATCAACAGTAACACAATAATAGTGGGGGACATTAACACCTCACTTACACCAATGGACAGATCATCCAAACAGAAAATTAATAAGGAAACACAAGCTTTAAAATGATACAATAGACCAGATAGATTTAACTGATATTTATAAGGCATTCCATCCAAAAACAGGAGATTACATTTTCTTCTCAAGTGAACATGGAACATTCTCCAGGTTAGATTACATCTTGGGTCACAAGTCAAGCCTCAGTCAATTTAAGAAAATTGAAGTCATATCAAGCATCTTTTCTGACCACAATGCTATGAGATTAGAAATCAATTACAGGGAAAAAAAACCGTAGAAAACAGAACCACATGGACGATAAACAGAGCATTACTAAATAACCAAGAGATCACTGAAGAAATCAAAGGGGATATCAAAAAATACCTAAAGACAAATGATAATGAAAACAGGATGATCCAAAACCTATGGGATGCAGCAAAAGCAGTTCTAAGAGGGAAGTTTATAGCTATACAAGCTTACCTCAAGAAACAAGAAAAATCTCAAATAAACAATCTAACCTTACACCTAGAGGAACTAGAGAAAGAAGAACAAGCAAAACCCAAAGTTAGCAGAAAGAAAGAAATCATAAAGATCAGAGTAGAAATAAATGAAATAGAAACAAAGAAAACAATAGCAAAGATCAATAAAACTAAAAGATGGTTCTTTGAGAAGATAAATAAAATTGATAAACCATTAGCCAGACTCATCAAGAAAAAGAGGGAGAGGATTCAAATCAATAAAATTAGAAATGAAAAAGGAGAAGTTACAACAGACATTGCCGAAATACAAAGCATCCTAAGAGACTACTACAAGCAACTCAATGCCAATAAAATGGACAACCTGGAAGAAATGGACCAATTCTTAGAAAGGTATAACCTTCCAAGACTGAGCCAGGAAGAAACAGAAAATATGAACAGACCTAAATGTCCATCGACAGACAAATGGATAAAGAAGATGTGGTACATATATACAATGGAATATCACTCAGCCACAAAAGGGAATGAAATTGGGTCATTTGTAGAAACGTGGATGAATCTAGACACTGTCATACAGAGTGAAGTAAGTCAGAAAGAGAAAAACAAATATCGCATATTAACGTATATATGTGGAACCTAGAAAAATGATACAGATGAACCAGTTAGCAGGGCAGAAATAGGGACACTGATGTAGAGAACATATGTGTGGACACCAAGGGGGAAAAGCAGTGGCGGGTGGTGGTGGTGGTGGTGGTGTGATGAATTGGGAGATTGGGATTGACATGTTTACACTGATGTGTTAAAATGGATGACTAATAAGAACCTGCTGTATAAAAAAAATAAAATAAAATTCATAAAAAATAAATAAAATAAAATAAAATGTAAAAAAAGAAAAAAAAAGGAGGATATTACAGTTGTTAACATATATGTACCCATTACAGGAGCACCTGAATATGTAAAACAAATATTACAAACATAAAGGGATAAATTGATATTAATAAAATAATAATAAGGGACTTTAACATACCACTTATATCAATGGACAGATCATCCAGACAGAAAATCAATAAGGCAACAATGGTCTTAAATGACACAGTAGACCAGCTGAAATTAATACGTAGCTACAGGACATCCATCAGAAAGTAACACAATACACATTTGTTTCAAGGATACATGGAACATTCTCCAGGATAGATCATATGCTAGACCACAAAGCAAGTCTCAACACATTTAAGAGGATAGAGATAATAGCAAGCATTTTTTTCCGACCACAATGGTATGAAACTAGAAATCAAGAAGAAAAATGGAAAAAGCTGAAATACAGGGAAACTAAACAACACGTTACTAAAAAACAATGGGTCAATGAGGAAACAGAAGAGGAAACCAGAAAGCACCTTGAGACAGATGAAAATGGAAACATAATTTTCCAAAATCTATGGGATGCAGCAAAAGCAGTTCTAAGAGGGATGTTTATAGCAATTTGACCTACATCAAGAAACAAGAAAAATCTCAAATAAGCTAACCTACCATCTAAAGGAATTAGAAAAAGAAGCCAAAAATTAGCCCAAAGTCAGCAGAAGGAAGGAAATAATAAAGTTATAAGAGTAAATAAATAAAATAGAGGTAAAAAATAGAAAAGGTCAATGAAACCAAGAGTTGTTTTATTTGTTTTTCTGTTTTTTTTTAAGATATACAAAATAGATAAACCTCTGGACAGGTTCATCAAGCAGAAAAGAGAAAGGAGCCAAATAAACAAAATAAGAAATGAAAGAAGGGAAATGAGAACCAATATCACAGATATACAAAAAAAATCATAAGGGAATATTATGAACAGTTATATGCCAAGAAACTGGACAATCTAGAGGAAATGACAAATATCTAGCAACACACAACCTGTCAAGGGTCAGGAAGAAATAGATAATCTGAATACAGTGATCACTAGTAGTGAAATTGAATTTGTATTTAAAAAAAACAAACAAATTCTCCCAGAAAATAAATTATAGGACCAGAAGGCTTCACAGGGAAATTCTAACAACATATAATTAAAAGGTAATGCCTATCATTCTCAAACTATTCCAAAAAGTTGAAGAGGATAGAACACTCCCAAATTCATTATACAAGACCACCATTACCCTGATACCAAAACCAGACAAAAAAATACAAGTCAATATTTCTGATGATCAACCAAATATTAGCATACCCAATCCAACTATATCTAAAAAGGATCATACACCATAATCAAGTGGGATTTATTATAGGGATACAAGGATGGTTCACTATTAGCAAATCAATCATTGTGGTATGCCACATCAGCAGAAGGCAGGATAAAAATCACACAATCATCTCAATAGATGCAGAAAAAGCATTTGACAAAATTCAGCATCCAGTCATGATAAAAGCTTCATTAAAGTTCATATAGAGGGAACATAACATAATAAAGGCCATTTATGACAAACACATAGCTAACATTATATTCAAGAGAGAGAAGCTGAAAGCCTTTTCTCTAAAGTCAGTAACAAGACAAGGATGCCTACTATCACCACTTCTATTTAACAAAATATTGGAAGTCCTAGCCACAGCAGTAAGATAAGAAAAAGAAACAAAAAGCATACAAATTGGAAGGAAAGTAGTAAAATTGTCACTGTTTGCAGATGACATGATACTATATATGTAAAATCCAAAAGTCTCCACCAAAAATTTACTGGAAAAAATAAATGAATTCAGTAAGTTGTGGGATACTTGATTAATATACAGAAATCTGTTGCTTTTCTATAAATTAATAATGAACTATCAGAAAGAAAATACAGTAAAATCATCCCATTTAAAATTACATCAAAAAGAATAAAATAACTAGGAATAAACTTAACCAAAGTGGTGAAAAACCTGTACTCTGAAAACTATAAAACACTGATGAAGGAATTTGAAAATAATGTAAAAAAATGGAAAGAGATCTCATGTTCTTAGACTAGAAGAAGTAATATTGTTAAAATGCCAATACTACCCAAGCAATCTACAGATTTAATGCAATCCCTATTAAAATACCCATGGCATTTTTCACAGAACAAGAAAAAATTATCCTAAAAATTATATGGAACCACACAAGAGCTCAAATTTTCAAAGCAATTTTGAGAAAAAAAGAGCAAAGTTAGAGGTATCACACTCCCTGATTTCAAACTATATTACAAAGCTACAGTAATCAAAACATAATGACACTGGCTTGAAAGCAGACACATAGACAAATGGAACAGAATGGAGAGACCAGAAATAAGTCCACTCACCTATGGTCAATTAATTTACCACAAATGTGGTAAGAATATACAATGGAAAAAGACAGTATCTTCAATAGGTGATGCTGGGAAAACTGAACAGCTACTTATAGAACAATGAGATTAGAACATTTCCTCATATCACATACAAAAATAAACTCAAAATTGATTAAAGGCCTAAATGTAAGACTTTAAGCCATAAAACTCCTAGAAGACAATATAGGTAGAGCACTCTTTAACATAAATGTTAAGGCAAAAGAAATAAAAACAAAAATAAACCAATGAGACCTAATTAAACTTAAAATCATTGGCACAGCAAAAGAAACCATTGACAAAATAAAAATATGACCTACTGAATGGGAGAAAATATTTGCAAATGATCTGACCAATAAGGAGTTAATATCCAAAATACATAAAGAGCACATACAACTCAATATAAAAAAAACCCAAAACAAACAAAAAAACACCCCAACCGATTAAAAAAGACCAGACAACCTGAATGGACTATCATCAAAAAGTCTACAAATAACAAATGTTGACAAGGATGTGAAGAAAAGGGAACCCTTGTACATTGCTGGTGGGAATGTAAATTGGTGCAGTCACTATGGAAAACAGTAAGGAAGTTTCTCAAAAAAACAAAACTAGAACTACCATTAGATCCAGCAATCCTACTCCTGTGCCTATATCTGAAAAAAAAAAAAAAACCCTCTAATTTAAAAAGATATATGGTCCCCAGTGTTCATAGCAGCATTACTTACAATTGCCAAGGTATGGAAGCAACCTAAGTGGAAAAATACAATTATCTGATGAAAAAATCAAATGAACTGTAAATAAAGAAATATTCTGTGTTCACATACTGGAAGTCTCAATAATTCTTCAGTTGTAGATTCATTCCCATATAGTGGATCAATAGTGGATCCTATATAGTATCAATAGATCCATAGTTTCAATAGCATCCCAATCACAATACCAGCAAGCAATTTTGTAGGTTTGAAAACAAAATGGCTCTTAAGTTTATATAGAAGGAAAAAGACACAGAGTAGTTAACACCATACTAAAGAAGAAGAAAAGTTGGAAAACTGATACTGATTTCAATTTTAATTGATAAAAATGTATCAATATCAATTCATTAATTGTGACATATATAACATAGTAACCTAAGATGCTAACAACTGGGGAAATTGGTTTGGGATATATGTGAATTTTCAATACTATCTTCTCAATTTTTCTATAAATCCAAAATGTTTTGAAATAATAAAGCCTAAACAACAAATCTATAGAGACATAATAACGTAATGATTTCTTGGGGCTGGATATGAGAACAGGGAGTTACTAATAATGCCCATGAGGAGCCTTTTGGGGATGCCAGAAATGTTCTAAAATAGGATTGTGGTAATGGTTGCATGACTTTTAAATTGATTAAAAATCAATTTACTAAAAATCAATCAGATTTACTTAAAATGGTAAATTCATTATATGTGAATTATTTCTCAAGATCTGTTTAGAAAGAAAAACATGTAACATAAATACTGAGAAACAGTACAAATGTATAATATAAAAAGAGAAACCATTGAGAGTCATATACATAGAAGTAAATATATTTTGGCTGAAACTAAAGCAGGCAGAGTAGAGAAAGAAATAATTGAGTAAAAAAAGGAATACAAAATATTGACATTTAGAGGCAGAGAAGAGAAACTCAACATCAGTTTATTTTACTATCAGTAGCTGTCTTTTATTAATATCATCACTTTATTATTTTAATTTTAACTAAGAAGATACATGCAATCTAACATAGCTTAGTAACTAAATATATTTTTCTTGGATGTATCACAATTATCTCCTTGAACCAGCTGAATACCAAAGAAGCTTTCTTTTGGTCCAAGACAAGACACAGGTAGCCTATTACATGTTCTCTTTCTGTGAATTTCAAATTCCTCAGGGGATCTCTCACACTTCTTCCCCTGGTTTATTTTGTTGAACAGGCTTGTACAACTGCTCCTAAATTTTTCAGGACTGAAAGCAAGAACATAGCACTTTTAGGGAATACTGAGTTTGGTCACATGTACCCAAAGCAGGCCTTGAAGAAGTGTTCAAGTATGGGTTCTGAGTTTACTCATCTCATTGACCTTACTGATCCTTGACCCTGTGGGTAGCAGAATTGTCTCAGCAAGCCCTTGAAAGCATGGGGCCAGGGTGAGGCCACAGTTATGTGAGGTAAAGATAAATATGACCCTTTGCTGTTCTAGATTCTTTGCTATAGAAAAAATTTTGGAATCCTTTTCTTATCTTACTTGGAAATAAATCTTGACCATTTGCTTAAGAGAGGATATTTGAACAAGCTGCACCTCCTCCACTAGTTTTATTGGATTTTTGTTTTTGTATTATGTTCTTTACTTGTCTATTTATTTATTTGTCTATTTTTAGAAGAGCAGAGAGTGTAAAAGCATTCTAGTTTGTAAAACAGCATTAGAAAAGAAACTCAGAAATGACCAATGTATGTATTTGAATAGAATACAAACATTTGACAATGACAACATGTTCATGTCAATAAGGAAAAGAGTTTTCTTTGCAGGCCCTTTTTCTTTAGACCAAAGCTGTAATGTTGGTGTTATGCCGGGTTGTTCTCTACTAGAAACCATTATTAGGAAGCATCACTAGAAAGCATTACTAACTAGATTCAATTGAAGAGGACACCATATAATTGACATGCTTGCATGCCACATAAAATTTTAATCTACTGAGAAAAAAAGATGTCGACTTATAGAGGACAAAATATCATTTTCTTTCTAGTAAAGTCTAAGTTGGGGGCCCTAATTCATATATGTAGGCAAGTATTCTCCTAATCCTGAAACCCTGAATTAAACAGATTAAATAGAGACATACATTTCTGACATGGAGAACAGAGGAAATATGGACTTTAAGTGCCAACATTTTTCCCAAGAGGAAGAATCTGATGAACATATCATCAAATTCTTATGAAAACTCAACTTTTTATTCATTCCACTTTCCCAAGCATGGAGTTAAATGAGGAAGCCCCAAGAAGACATGTATGTTTGATTACTGGAACTTTCTTCCCATGGAAGGGGATATGAGGAATAGGGAAATAAAGTTCTTCATCTAAGAAATGTGGAAGGAATTGGTTTTTTTTAGAGTTAGAAAAATGAGTCCACTTGACTGTCCCTAGACGAAAAGAGATGTATTAGGACAATCATGATGCAATAAAAGAAGATGATATGTCTGGGGAAACCATGTTTTCTGAACATGGGTGAGAGGCCTAGACATAGATGTGATTGCATACTGATATTAATAGGCAGAAAAGGAAAATTTATTTAAACCAAAAAAAGAAATAAAATACATACACAGAAAGAGTTGTGCCAGATGTAAACTTATTTCACTTCATAATTTTTCACAGGCTCTTATTGGTCACACAAGACATTTTTGGAGAATGGAGTGATACATTCTACAGAGCCAGTTTTATGTCATTGTTTACAGTCTTAACTAGGTCACATTTGACTATCTGGAAGAGTTTGCTTCAAATCACTTTGAAGATTTTACCTCTGGGTTTTGACTGGCTGTACATTTGACAGGGAGTTTCTCCCTAATTACTGTTCCATAGATTTGACTCTCTACCTCTTGCAGGTTAGTTTTCTTGCTACCAGATCTTTCTCCATCAAAAATTTATTAGAGTTTGTGCTGTGTACATGGCAAGGTACTATGAAGTAAAGAAGAAGTTAAGAAGTCAAAGAGATGTGTTCCCTGATCCCATCAGGTTAGCAATTTGAAGTAGTCACAGGGCTCATTGCAAAGAAAAAATAAAACAAAACAACAGCTACATAAACAACTGGATGTTTTAGACAATTCCAAAACAAGTTATAACATCTTCTATTTCTTTTTCTCAAAGCTTTCATATAGTCATCATTCCCCCCTCGTTTTCTTTGGTAATTCTTAGGATTTGCAACAAACACAAAATTTGAATCATTTATCATGTGTTAATTTAATCTGTTTTCAGTCGAAGTGACTGACTTTGTCCAGTATTGTTTCACTGTTTTTAAAGAAAGTAAGAGACTTGTTAGTGGAATAAATAAGGCTCATACAATGTGCTCCTCTTTCTTATTCCTTGAAAACAACCTCACAGACCTCAGACAATTTAATCATTTTAATATATTCTAAATCAAATAGAAAAAAGCCAAAGATAGAGTGGAAGGAGACAGGATTATGGAAACGTTTCCTACACACAGCCTGTTTTGCAAAATAAATTATTATCTACAAGTTAGTTTGAATATGACATACTATGTTTTTTCCCCAAATTATTGGTTAATGAAATTTAAATTTGATAAACATATGAAGTATGTGGTAAAAACTGTTTAAAAAAATTATATGTTCCATACCTGTTTGAGGCATGTATTAAAAACCACTGTGCTGAAAACTAACTAGTGTGGAGTAACATCACAAAAAATATATACTTGAAGTATTTTCTCTTTTCATTTTAGTGTAGGAGGAAAAAAACTTCATACATTGCAAACAAATAAAGAAATGAGAATAACCTGTGATATCTCTCATCTCACTATTAAAATTGTTTAAATTAGCCTGTCCTATGAATTGGAGAGTCCTTCCCTTTTTCCTCCATATCTCCCCCTTTGGAAGCTATGTATATGATCAAAGGCTTATTTATTTTATGAGAGAAAAATACAGTGAGAATCGATATAGAGTAAATAATTTCCTAACCAAAGAGAGGGTGTAAAGCGATGCAGTAAAATATTTATCAAATGCTTACAAAGTACTCAACACAGTTAGATGAGAGTAGGGACTTGGAGAATTCTCAAAATAGGGAATTCACAAATTAAACAATATCCATCAAACATAAATTGGACGGACTTCAGTGGCAGGCATGACTGCTTTGCAACTCTGGAAAATAGAGAGGAAACCCACAGTGAGAGGCGGAAGAGGGGGATAAAAGCTGAAAGCAAATTATCATCCTGGAAAAAAACAACTGGTAGACCATGCACTGCTCATTTTAATTTTAGCAGTGTTTAATAAAAGTGTAAATATAGAAGAGCAGTAAAACTAAGCAGCAGTCAAACTCAAGATTAAGAAAACTGGTGGTTAACACAAAATTGTAAATCAACTATACTCCAATAAAAATTAAAAAAAAAAAAAAAAAAGAAAACTGGTGGGTTCAGCTATGAGAACCTGCCAAGATGAAATAGGAAGCTTTTATAAGTCTTTATCATTATATGTCTTATTATCAACAACAAGAAAATTGTAAATTCTGTAATTAATTGAGTACTGTTAAAACTCTTACTTGTGTAATAGAGTCAAAACTTTACATCTGTCTTCTCAGGATTTTCAGCTGGGCCTGAGAATTAAATTGGCATTAGACAGATTAACAAGAGAAAAGCATGTACAATTATTTAGTACAAGTGACACTGGAGACTTTATAAGGAATAAAGACCTAAATAAGTTGCAAAACCTAAATATTTTGTATTGGGTTGAGCAAAGGAAGGCAATTGTAGAAAAGTAACTAAACTATGTGTTAGGCTGAAAGAAGATAATAATTATTTTAACAAGGTCATTTGTACAGAATTCTCTTGATTTCAGCTTCCTGTCCTTGATAATAAGAGTGTTTCTTTACTTCTGGTGTGGAGAGGACATTTTTCATTTGGAGGTTTTGTCTCTTGCTTTCAGAAAGAAAAAGGCTAGAGTGAGAGTACCTTTCTTACACCTGCTGTCTTTTTTTTTTTTTTTTTTTGCGGTACGCGGGCCTCTCACTGTTGTGGCCTCTCCCATTGCGGAGCACAGGCTCCGGATGCGCAGGCTCAGCGGCCATGGCTCACAGGTCCAGCCACTCCGCGGCATGTGGGATCCTCCCGGACTGGGGCACAAACCCATGTCCTCTGCATCAGCAGGCGGACTCTCAACCACTGCAACACCAGGGAAGCCCATACCTGCTGTCTTTTTAAGTGCCTTTCACACAAAACAATTTTTATGTTGAAAAGGCATATTTTGTGGTGAGACAGTCTGATTTCCTTCAGTTGTGAATATGTGTGTTGTGGAATTCTGAAGATGATTAAATATGTTATTTTAAAGATTGTGTTTTGAAATCACCATCTATTGTCACCTGTTGGTCTGTTTCAACTTTTTCCCCCCTGTTTGGCCTGTTTCTTGGTGTGCTTAATTATTTTTGATTGAAAACCAACCAGATATTATATAAAGTATAGATATATTGACATTGACTGATTGCATTAGTTTGGGTTTCCCCATTAACCAAACCTGGGATAAGAATTTAAGCACAGTGGTTAGTGTATTTGAGATATTCCAAAAATGCCAGTGGGGGAGTGAGGAAGTCAAAGAAGGAAAGGAAGAAAATCTAGTAAAATATGCACTATTAAATTAGTCACCACTATGAGAAAATACCATGGAGAAAGTTGGGGAAATAGTCCAGAGCATTCACGTTAGAGATATCTCACACAAAGAGCAACAGAGCAGAAGTCTGTGTCACCAGGTAAGGGCTGCTTATGGTGCGTGGAGAATAATTAATTCCCCACCACTGCTGGACCACTGGGCTCTGGCAGACAGAGAAAGCCCTAAGACACAGTTCTGGCATTTGGAAATGGGACTGGCTTAAAGTAAAATAGTAAATGTCCAGGGAGTTTTGTGGGGAACTGACCGCATCAGCTACTGTGATGTTACCCCTTCCTGAGAAGATGCACTTTATCCTGTGAGAGAGTTAGGAGTGGAGTAACTTATTTCAATCCAATCAGGAACTGAGGCTCGTTTTCAGTCTTTCAAGCTTCAGTTTATCTTGAAAAGTCACCTACACGGGGCATAGCCTTGCGGTCATACCTACTGAGCCCCAGGGGCCATTGTTTCCTAAGATTTGCCTTGTTCCTTTTTGAACTCCAACTCTAGGCTCCATAGTACAGTGAGACTTCTGAAAACTCTGCTCTGCTTTTCAGCCACTTTCAATTGACACTTTTGGCTTGTAGAGAATAATGTGCAAATGCCTCGAGTAACAAACTAATGCTAAGTTTTAGTCGCATGTCTCTGCATTTCCCCTTTTTTGGGATCTTGAATCTTTGAAACCTCTTTCTCTTGGCATCCTTAATCTTCATCTTTTTTTTTTTTTTTTCCTCCTCAGTCCTGTAAGGAAGCCTAAAGCTCTGCCAGCTTTTCTGATTTTTAGCAGCATCCCACTGCCTGGCTTCTCAGCAAATGCTTTGAGAAGAAAAGCAGAACAGATGATCTGGGAGGAGAAGATGGGCTCACCATTGCTAAGCTCCTTCTTTCACTGGGACCTCACTGCTCAATGTTAGCTCAATGTCATACAAATTTTTTTTCCCATTTTTTCCTGGCCTTAAATTCTTACAAGCAATTCTATTATATCTGGAGCAGAAGTCAAAGAGAGTAGAAGATAAATTGAAGAAAAATTTTAAATTTTGAACCAAAAATTAAACAGCAGATAAACTACATACTGGGACAGAGAAAGCATAAGAGATTCCCCATTTTGCTATGCAAAATAAGTATTTATCATATTGTAAGTTATCAAGGTGTACACACAAATCTATGTAAGTTTATTTTTGACAAAGGCTAACAACTTCTTCTATGCAAAATTTGAAATGAACTTCATGTTGCAATAGAGCTCAAAAGCACTATAACATTATTTTTGAAATAATATGCAAACACATATAGTCTTCTCTCTAAGGAGTATTTCTCAGAGCATGTTTGGGAACTCTGTCTTTTTCCAAGGTTAAGAAATCAATAGAAAAAAAAATCAGTTGCTTTTGTGATGCTTTGCTGACATATTAGCTTACATGCTTTTTCTGTCAAGAGACTCCAATCAATATTTTTTAGTTTTCATGAAAATTTTTGAAGGCACATAATTACAATTTTCACATTGAAAGTTGAAGTATATAAAAAAACTGACAGGAGGAGTTAATTGTAACAAAATTTAGAAGTGTATATATTTTCCTGCTTGTGACATTGAATTGTTATGCCTGCTTCAGTACTTGTGTTTGTTTAATTTCCATTATCATGATTCTCAAGGGGACATTGCTATCTTACCAGCCTCATACACACAATAACTAAAATCAGCCTTCATGAAAGAGGTTAAGGGTAGGGCAATTGGATTTCTGCAATACTGATTCAAGGACATATGATAGGGCAAAGTCAGTACAATTCAGCCTAAAAAGAATCAATACTGACTGTCTAGGTACTATCTATTCTGAATTGATAGAATTCTAAATATATCAGAACTTAATTTTATAATATATTTTTTGTAAGAAACTAGCTTGATAAAAAATAAAATTAGTAAAAAAAAAATCTCTAAGTGGATAAGTTTTCTGTCTAACCCATGAAAGTCTTCAGTGCTTGTTCACATTGTTATAGGAAAACTAAGCAGTTTAAGAATGGAAATTTTCTTGAGTTGGCACATAGGATTAGAAAAGACATCTGTGGTGCTATTACCTGTACAGCCATTCCACTGATGAGTTCTATGACCTCTAGCTAGTCACTTAGCCCTTCTCTGGACTTAATTTCCTTCCTGTGTATAAAGCAGGAACAACACTTGTTGTAGACATTGCTATATTCATGGAAGAAAACTACCCATAGTGTGAAGAAGTATAATTAAACCTTGGCATTGTTCCTTTAAAAATTAAAATCACATTAAAAATTAAGAAAGTCTTAAATATCTTCATCAGTGCTGGGTTGGAAGCAATTAAGTATATTGTTTTACCCCTAAAATCATCCCCAGAAGGTTAGTTGTACTCCTTATTGCAAATGATATTTATTAATTTAATTGATAGTGGATGTTTGCTGATTAGTTTCTCTCAGTCTTTAGTTTCCATTTTAAATATTATTCCTAAAATGGACATGGATTATTTAGCTAAGCAAGAAGTTGAAACATGGAAGTTATTAAAAACCCAAAAGAATTTATGAAAAGAAATAAATAGTATGTAGAAGAAAAAAGAAGCTATATTCCTAATAACCTAGGAGCACACAATTAGCTATATTTACCAATTATTTTAAAGTTTATTAAGCTAAATATTTATTTTATTGTTATATTATTCCTAATACATACATACTTTGGGCTTTTTCAGACTTGAAATTTCTTTGAAAGAAAAGGAATATTTTACTTTTGTGGATTATCTTGCTTGCGTTTCTAATTTAGAGAAGTAAAGCATTTATCTTTGTTTTTATAAAAAAATCTTTTCAATCAGTAGTAACTTCTGAAGCTTATTTCCTATATTTCCATTTCTTATACTTTCTGGGTTACTATAAAACTATTAATATCTCCCTATGAAAGTTCACACCTTAAAACCACATTAAATTTAAATAAATCTTCACCTCTTAGAACCATGTTAGTTTTAAATGAAGTGAAATAAAGAATTTTATTTCACAAATGTCTTTTACTCATAAACCTTTCCTTCAATGTGCATAATCTAAAGAATATGATATACAACTGAGGGAATAATCAAGGATATGCCTGATTTTGATTTAATTCAATGAATATCTATTGAGAATTTATTCTATTTTATTGAATCTAAGACATCATTAATTTTAAAATGCATCATTTTGTATTTCACTAAGAAAGAAAAAAAAAAACACTGGAAAACTGCAGCAAAATGTTTCATAACATGTAGAATATTTGTATTTTGCTTAACTACTGAGCTCTTTACACTTACCAAACTATAGATTTCTAGACATAGAGTTTGATAATAATGTTTGCCCAATGTTTTTTTTGATGCATGCATATAAATAATAAGCCAAATTATCTTCTTTACTTTCTAATTTTGACTCCTCTGCATCACTTTTCAACTCAGAGTCAGTTTCTGTGCTTTCCTACACAATAAAATCTCTACTTTCAAAAGTATTAAGAATTGAGATTTTCCAGAATTTCCTTTTGAGAGATTGATTTCTACTTCTTTTATACCAATCTACATGTGCATAGAATAGAAAATAAATGTCTACATTAACAATGGAATAATTTTTAGGGTTAATAGTTGCTTTATAATTGTTATATATATATATATATATATATATATATATATATATATATACTCCACCACCCAAAGTAAGTCTGACAAACTGGATAGAAAGGAAAATAATGTTTTCAAAATATCATTGAATTTATTTCACAGGATAGAGAATTAGGTAAGGTTACTCAAATATTGTGGCAGTGTTGTTTTTTTAAGTCCAAGAAAATATAATACAACAGACACTTTGTCTCTTAATAAGCACAGTTTTAGTCATCCAGCTTCTTTAATAAATGGTAACCTATGTTTGCTTCCTCTCTAGAATTCCTCAAAAGATTTTATTTGTGTTGAGGCATATTACATACTTAAATCTAGGCAGTGTCTAGCTTTTATGTAGTCATAGTTCTAACATTTGGCATTTTCTAATATATGTCTTTCCCTCATATGGGCAATTTATTTCTTATTTCAGTTTCATCAAAAGACATGGCTTACACACAGTGAAATTTTTTTCTTTCACATTTTATACTATACATACTTTCTTAATACAGAGAGAATTAGGCATAGATTTTCACTTGTAGCTATATTCTGTTTCACATTAGAACTTTAACCTTTATAGGAAATCCTTCTGCTTAGCCACTTTACTTATCCCATGTGGACTAATATTTCATATATATATATATATATGGTTTGTTTCCTGTTTCTTCATATTCTTTGGTTTGTTTGTTTCCTGTTTCTTTGGTTTGTTTCCTGTTTCTTCATATTCTTACTCAGCTTTCTGTTATTAGCACTTCACAGCTATGTATTCTGTGTAATATAACTCACCCTAACAATAGATAAAACCATATTTATTAGATGTACTTAGAACATTATGAATTCTGCCTCAACTTGAGTGAGATGTCCTACCCAAAAGAAAGTGTTAAACCCCTATTTCCCTAGTGTTTTGAACAGCCAGTCAATTGTGTTGGGTGCTAATAACTGGCAATAAATAAATAGATCTGTGAAATGCTATGTTAAACAAAGTTAAACATATTTCTACTGCTCAGACATTTGAATATGTGACTCTGTATTGCACATTTTTAAATGACTACATCCAGTATTTGTCATTCATCCTCTTATAGAGAGAACGCACGTTTTCCTTTTTTTTAATCAAGTATACAAATTTAGCACAGCAATGAAGCCATAACATAGTCAAGCAGAGAGTTTTCTCTAAAATGCTCTTCAAAATAAACTCATCTACATTATAGAAATGCTAAGCACCAGTTGAAACACCAACAACAATCCTCTCAAGCAGAAAAGGATATAAAATTGAAGGAATAAGAATAATTGAAAAAGTCACTGGTTTGAAACTGAGTGTTGTCGAAAGTAAAGAGCTAGTTTGTAGCACTAACATATTCAAGGAAATGATGTTCAATTGTTTTCAGTGACAATCAGCAGGAGGGAATAGAGCACCTCACAGCAATTACTGAATTTCTGCCAGAATCTGTTATAACATTGCCTCAGGGAAGGCAAGATAAAGAAGATTCTAGCTAAGAAGCCGCATCAAGGAAAGTAGGGAAATGAGAAAGACCATAACAGCTTTAACTTGTGAAGTTACCTAATGATAAAAGGTGTTGTGCTCTGAGAGAGAGGGAGGGTTGATGGAATATTTCATACTGGGTAATTAAAAGTAGAATGATTTTTCTTATGAAAAATACCATACATTATATAATTTTTAATTCAAAGTCAAAGGTTATATTACATTTAACATATTTTTAACACCTTTATTGGAGTATAATTGCTTTAAAATGTTGTGTTAGTTGCTGCTGTATAACAAAGTGAATCAGCTATATATATATATATATATTCCCATATCTCCTCCCTCTTGCTTCTCAGTCCCACCCTCCCTATCCCATCCCACTAGGTGGACTCAGAGCACCGAGCTGATCTCCCTGTGCTATGCGACTGCTTCCCACTAGCTATCTATTTTACATTTGGTAGTGTATATATGTCCATGCCATGCTCTCACTTCGTCCCAGGTTACCCGTCTCCCTCCCCATGTCCTCAAGTCTTTTCTCTATGACTGCATCTTTATTCCTGTCTTGCCCCTAGGTTCTTCAGAACCATTTTTTTTTAATTCCATATATATGTGTTAGCATACAGTATTTGTTTTGCTCTTTCTGACTAACTTCACTCTGTATGACAGTATCTAGGTCCATCCACCTCACTACAAATAACTCAATTTCATTTCTTTTTATGGCTGAGTAACATTCCAATGTGCCACATCTTCTTTATCCATTCATCTGTCAATGGACACTTAGTTTGCTTCCATGTCCTGGCTATTGTAAATAGTGCTGCAATGAACATTGTGGTACATGACCCCTTTTGAATTATGGTTTTCTTAGGGTATATGCCCAGTAGTGAGATTGCTGGGTCATATGGTAGTTCTATTGTCAGTTTTTAAAGGAACCTCCATACTGTTCTCCATAGTGGCTGTATCAATTTACATTCCCACTAACACTGCAGGGAGGCTCCCTTTTCTTTACACCCTGTCCAGCATTTATTGTTTGTAGATTTTTTTGATGATGGCCATTCTGACTGGTGTGAGGAGATATCTCATTGTAGTTTTGATTTGCATTTCTCTAATGATTAGTGATGCTGACCATCCTTTCATGTGTTTGCTGGCAATCTGTATATCTTCTTTGGAGAAATGTCTGCTTAGGTCTTCTGCCCATTTTTGGATTGGGTTGTTTGTTTTTTAGATATTGAGCTGCATGAGCTGCTTGTATATTTTGGAGATTAATCCTTTGTCACTTGCTTCATTTGCAAATATTTTCTCCCATTCTGAGGGCTGTCTTTTTGTCTTGTCTATGGTTTCCTTTGCTGTGCAAAAGCTTTTAAGTTTCATTAGGTTCCATTTGTTTATTTTTGTTTTTATTTCTATTTCTCTAAGAGGTGGGTCATAAAGGATCTTGCTCTGATTTATGTCATAAAGTGTTCTGCTTATGTTTTCCTCTAAGAGTTTTATAGTGTCTGGCCTTACATTTAGATCTTTAGTCCATTTTGAGTTTATTTTTGTGTATTGTGTTAGGGAGTGTTCTAATTTCATTCTTTTACATTTAGCTGCCCAGTTTTCCCAGCACCACATATTGAAGGGCTGTCTTTTCTCCATTGTATATTCTTGCCTCTTTTATCATAAATAAGGTGACCATATGGGCATGGGTTTATCTCTGGGCTTTCTGTCCTGTTCCATTTATCCATAGTTTTGTTTTTGTGCCAGTACCATACTGTCTTGATTACTGTAGCTTTGTAGTATAGTCTGAAGTACAGAAGCCTGATTCATCCAGCTCCTTTTTTCTTTCGTAAGATTGCTTTGGCTATTAGGGGTCTTTTGTGTTTCCATACAAATTGTTAAATTTTTGTTCTAGTTCTGTGAAAAATGTCATTGGTAGTTTGATAGGGGTTTCATTGAATCTGTAGTTTACTTTAGGTAGTATAGTCATTTTCACAATGTTGATTCTTCCAATCCAAGAATACGGTATATCTCTCCATCAGTTTGTATCCTCTTTAATTTCTTTCATCAGTATCTTATAATTTTCTGCATACAAGTCTTTTGTCTCCTTAGGTAGGTTTATTCCTAGGCATTTTATTATTTTTGTTGCAATGGTAGATGGAAGTATTTCCTTAATTTCTCTTTCAGATTTTTCATCATTAGTGTATAGGAATGCCAGAGATTTCTGTGCATTAATTTTGTATCCTGCTACTTTACCATATTCATTGATTAGCTCTAGTAGTTTTCTTGTAGCATCTTTAGGTTTCTCTGTGTATAGTATCATGTCATCTTCAAACACTGACAGGTTTACTTCTTCTTTTCCATACACTTAATATTTTATGTTTTTGAAATTTTAGCAAATAATAAAAATTTTACCCAGTGTCAAGAATTTGCATACAAATGGTGGAAAAATCAAGTAAAACTTTCAAATTATCTGATTTTAATGAATGTGCTATGTCATTAGATGTAGAGAGTGAAAATTTAATAATAGAAAAAACAATTGCATTCTGTAGCAAGCTATAATAACAAGAAACTAAATAAATAAATATAAATTACAGTATACTTTGCTAGGTTTAGAATTGGATTGCTATGGCTTTTAAATTAAGGGTATATAACTTAAAATGCAAGGAAGATATTACAATCTTCAAAGATTTAGAGTATGTAAAATACGTATAATTTTAAAACCAACTTGATGACTCAAAGTAATTCACGACTGTAAAGTTCCCATAAATCATCATTTGAAAATTTTGATTATACTGAAAATGAATGGTATCCATACATAGCTATTTATTAATCCATAAGTTTATAAATATATACTGAAAAACGTAAAAAATATTTTTTTGCAAGTAAGGTAATTGGAATGATGTTTGATGTAGATTATAGAAGATTAAGCTTTTGGGTTGCAACTTCCTTTGGAGTTTCCCAGGTGTAAACTGAAACTGGCTCCCACAAGAGTAGGGCAGGGAGAGTCTTAAGAAAAAGGTAGAACACACAAGATTGCTAGGTGGTAGATTTAATAACTAAGGAAACATACTTAAGAGGTTTGTGGTGGGTGGTCTCAAGATGAATAGATTTCTGCAATGGCCCACCAAATCTTAAAAGTTAATACAGTATAGAGGCTTTAACAGCGTTCAGCCATGTACACAGTCCAGATGGTCTCAACAGCAAATTACTATTTCAATTCTGTGTCTTAGGTAGCTTCTAACTCTGGGAAGACAAGCAGAGTGCACATTCCAAGGACAGGGGAGGGCATGAACAGCCTTCAAATAGCTGGGTCCAGCTCTCAGGTCAAACCAGCAGTCACATCTTCCTGATGACCTTCTCCGCTAATTCACCCTTGTGACCAGCTCTTACAATCTCACATGACCCCCCCCCCCCCACCATCTGCAATGTACTCTGAGTGGTCAGCAAGCCATTTTATTAGCATGGAGATGGCTCATTTGGTGGCTATCTGACTGCATCGGAGGAAGGTACCATAGCAACAATATAGGACATGCAAGAGGAAACTCAGGTTAAGACAATAATTGTGAAAATCAGCAACACCTCTTTCCACCAAGGCCCTCTTGATCTGAACCTCTTTAGTCCCCTAGGCTGGGGGTTGATCATTCAGGGAGTTCACTTGTGGCCTCATATGATTTAATAAAAATGGGGCTTCCCTGGTGGCGCAGTGGTTGAGAGTCCGCCTGCCGATGTAGGGGACACGGGTTCGTTCCCCGGTCTGTGAAGATCCCACATGCCACGGAGTGGCTAGGCCCGTGAGCCATGGCCACTGAGCCTGCACGTCCAGAGCCTGTGCTCCACAACGGGAGAGGCCACAACAGTGAGAGGCCCGCTTACTGCAAAAAACAAACAAACAAACAAAATGACACATTAGCAGACTCATCAGGTATGAACAGACAATGTTTCTTGGATAATGGCACAGGTGCATCCTTTGGAGACAGTAATAATTTCCAAGCCTACTCTATTTTTGAGAACAGCTTTTCTCATTAGAGACATTTCAGTGTTCAGCAAAGACAGGCTTTTTTGATTGTCATTCAAGGTTTGCTGTTTGAGTTTACTAAGGGCTATAATGTCCTCCATGTCAATGGAGGAAACAAAGACGACAGCCAAATAATCTTGCCAGTGTAAAATAGAACATGTTTAGGAACTTGACTTGGTTGTACATATCATATATGTTGGGTGAGGAAGGCAGCACTGTCAAGAATAAGGAAATGGACTGAGGACAGAAATGCCAGACCAGGACCCTCACCTTCTCCCCTCTTTCTGTGGTCTGCATTTCATTTTAGGCATAGTGTGTTTCAACAGGTATGACTTGCAGTAGGACAATGGGATTCCAGTGAAATTGAGTAGGTCCCTTTTACCCAGGAGGGTGAGGTAATTAACTCATTCTGGTGGGACCATCAAATTGCATATTCCAGTTGATAAATCCTTTCCCAGGTATGATGGGGCTTGGTGGTCTCAGCAGCATAGCATATTGATCCATGGTGAGAGTCAGGGCAATGGCTCTTTCCCACAACTTTCATTCCTTTACAGTGTTGGGTGTGTTGGCAGGTGCTTCCTGTCTGGCACATGGGGTAACAAGCCCTAATGGTTGATCATTCAAATGTATTAAAGCCTAGAGTAGTACTCTAGTCCAGCACTTCCCAACCTTTTTGGCGCAGGTGACCAGTTTCGTGGAAGACATTCTTTCCACTGAACCGGAGGTGGGGTGGGGGTGATGTTGGGATGATTCAAGCACATTACATTTATTGTGCACTTTATTTCTATTATTATTACTTTATAATATATAATGAAATAATTATACAACTCACCATAATTCAGAATCAGTGGGAGCCCTGAGCTTGTTTTCCTGCAACTAGCTGGTCTCATCTGGGGGTGATGGAAGACAGTGACACCCAAAGTGTGTTGCTTACATCCAATCTATTCTGTAAGATGCAGCTTAATTGTCACTTGCCACTCACTGATAGTGTTTTGATATGAGTCTGCAAGCAATTGATTTATTATGTTCTCTGTGCAGTCAAACCTCCCTGCTAATGATAATCTGTATTTGCAGCCACTCCCCAGCACTAGCATCACCGCCTCAGCTCTACCCCAGATCATCAGGCATTAGATTCTCATAAGGAGCACACCACCTAGATCACTCACATGCGCAGTTCACAGTAGGGTTCATGCTCCTATGAGAATCTAATGCTGCTACTGATCTGACAGGAGGTGGAGCTCAGGCGGTAATGCAAGTGATGGGGAGTGGCTGTAAATACAGATGAAGCTTTTCTCGCTTGCCCACCACTCACCTCCTGCTGTTCAGATGGTTTCTTAACAGGTCACGGACTTGTATAGGTCCTTGGCCCGGAGGTTGGGGACCCCTACTCTAGTCCACTAGCCTAAAGTGGTTTTACCTCTTGGTAATTTAATCTGCTGCTTTTATATTCCAATCTTCCTTTCTATTAAACCTGATGCTTACAGGTTATAGGGGAGATGGGACCTCCATTCAATGGCATGTCTTTTGCTCAGTTTTGCATATCCTGACCTTTGCAATGTGACCCCCAATCATTGTCTATTCAATACGGGTATCCATACATGGTACTCATGTTCTCTAATCCCTGAATAATGACAGCCTGATTTGCATTGCAAATCAGAAAAGCTTGGTTAGGCCAGACAATGATCACACAAACCAAGACATATTTAGAACCCTCACTTAGAGGGAGGGGGGCAATAGAATCAATGTGTCAATCCTTCACTGGTTGGGAACTCCAATGGATGGCAGTTACCTTGGGCATCATTTAGAACACACAGGACATGCTCTTACTGCTTTAGACAAGTCACTGTCTTTCAAGTACAATCCAGCATCCTTGGCAATATGTGATCCCACCTGTGTACTGTGGTGGCCATTCTTTCTATGCACCCAATCTGCTGTATGTTCTGAAGGGTTAGTTGCTAGGGCTCATATCCATCAGCTTCCTTATTGCCAAGGGCTGTTAGTACCTTATAAACTGGAATGTGAAAGACAATGAGGCTTTTTCAGGCAAACCCAAATGTTCCTCCACACATTCTGACAACATAATGGCACACTCACGAGTCATCTATCCTTTGGCTTCTCATTGCCCTAGCCATAGGGTTAACCTCTTTAGAAAAGCCCAACGTCAGTGCAAAGGGTTAATGACAGGTCTCATGAGTGATCACCAGCCAAGCTGCTCTCAGTGTAGCCCACTGGCTGCTGCAGTTCATTTTCTCCCTGAGAGCCTTCACTTGGTGGGGTGCTGTGTACACTGCTAAGAACCTGTGAGTCTATGTTGGGTTTCTGTCCTTTTCCAGAGGTGGGACCAAAATTCTAGGGGATCTTTCCTTTCCTCTTCTGTTGCCTCTGCCACAGTGTCTGACTCATACTTTCTGGAGTCACAGGTACATCTAACATAAATGGTAACCCTGCCTGGGAGACACCCAGAGCTTTAATTTGCTTCACTAGTACTTTTGTCCTTTCAGAGATATTTGCTGCTTTGATCCCCAGTCCTGCACGTGCCCTTTCTTTATCAGGTGATGTGGTGGATGGAGTCACTGTTCTAGGTGGGGAATAAAGTCCTCTAAAACCCCCAGATCCCTACAAAGTCTTGCAGCTCCTCTGCATTCTTAAGGATTGGAAAGGCTTCTATCTTATCAAACACAGCTTCTGGGGTAACACACGTCATACTCAGCCAAATAACACCTCAAACCTTATGGCAGTACCTGGGTCTTTAATTTCCTATGAGTTCACCATCCATCTCCCTTGCAGATGTTCCAACAAGACCTGCAAAGCGTCCTGCAGCAGAGGTAAGATCTCACTTTGTTGACATTGGACCATCAATGTAAAGGGCCCATTTTACCGATGTGGGGAAGGAGAACAAGAGCAGGTCTCAGGTTACCTCCCACTTGGGGAGGCACTGGAAAGGTCCATTGTTGCCCCTCCCATATGAAAGCAAATTGGTCTTATAACTCAGTTGCCAAGGGTATACTGAAAAAAAAAATTTTTTTTGTATGAATGCTCTTACAAATGCTTCAGAGTAAATCAATGACTGCAAATAACAAAAGACTTCAAAAAACGGACATGGTTAAAGATCCAATAAAGACAAACACAGAATATTTATTTTCTAGGCAGATTACATTAAAGGTAAAGAAAAACCTTTGTTTACAATTTCTTATTAAGAACAGACCAATTATATAAGAAAATGTTTGCCTTTTTAACAAGGAAAAAAACAAATTCTCATTTTGTACCAGTGGATTTTTAATATTAAGTCTTTTTTTTCCCCTTTAACTTAAATAATTCTATTCCAACTTTAGTCAGCCTGACCACACATAAAATTTCTTTCTTAAGATTCCTCCTCCATAGAACTTCTGTGACTTGCACAAAACTGCAACTTCCTATATCTAATTAAAATTTGTCGTATTTTTTCTTTTCTTATTCTAAAACAGTTATTTTATTTTAAAACAAAATTACTTTCTTTTTATTTTACCAAAAATAAAACATGTGCTTTATAACTTTTATTATTAAAAATCTATTTTCTTTACCCCAAATGCATCTCCATTCCTCATACCT
The DNA here is from genome assembly GCF_951394435.1 of Stenella coeruleoalba. Classification (NCBI taxonomy): domain Eukaryota; kingdom Metazoa; phylum Chordata; class Mammalia; order Artiodactyla; family Delphinidae; genus Stenella; species Stenella coeruleoalba. The sequence continues at coordinate 35,929,222 of NC_137164.1, read as the reverse complement.
ATGTTCACGGTGAATTTGTGGTTCTTGATGTCTCCTTTCAAAAGTATTCAGTGAGACACAAAGTGATAGGTAAGAAGTGGATTTATTTAGAGAGAAACACACCCTACAGACAGAGTATGAGCCATCTCAGAAGGTGAGAGAGCCTCAAAATATGGTGTGGTTAGTTTTTATTGGCTGGGTAATTTCATAGGCTAATGAGTGGGGAGATTATTCCAATTATTTCAGGGAAGGGGTGGGGATTTCCAGGAATTTGGCCACTGCCGACTTTTTGACCTTTTATGGTTGGTCACAGAACTGTCATGATGCTGGTGGGTATGTCACTTAGCTAATGCATTACAATGAGCATATAATGTGTATATGTAGTGGATGTCAAGGTGTAGTGGATGTCGAATCTTCTGCCATCTTGGCCCCAGTTGGTTCTAACCAGTCTTTGTCATGTCCTGTGGCTGCACCATTCTTTTAAAGCTTGTGCCCTGTCCCCTTCTCTCCTGTTTCACCTACTTTTATTACTGAAAACACACATTCTACTTTTCATATACAGTCATTTTCTTTCATCTTTATTATTTCTAGAAGTTTTGTAAAAACAAACAAACAAAAACTCTTAGCTCTCTTACAAATCAATTTAGACAAGGGAACTGCTACAGCAGTCTGTATTTTAAAAGGCTACGTTTCTCACCCCCCTTTTTTTTCCCTTTAGTTTCTGTAGGCAATGTTTTTGTTAATTCCTGGAGTATTTAAATTTCAAAAATATGATAAGATTTACAAACTTCAAGGCACAGAGAAAAATGTAAGTTTTCTCATAAATGTTTCTCTTTAAATGCTACTTAAATTTATTCTTTGTATTAGTGGCCACTGGGCCTGGGGCATTTTGTCAGTTTTCTCATCAGTTACCATCACATCCTCCTCTCCATTCCCATCACTCTTCCAGAGATTTTACCTCTCACCTTCTAATCACAATTCGTCACAAACACCTGAATCATAGTCTTTGGCATCTTGTGCCCTCCTAGCTTTGCAAAATGGCATGCCAAGGTCTCTAACTTCTTATCCTGCTCTCCCACCTTGTCTGCCAGCCCTGAAGCAAGCAGAGTAGTGGAAAAACACACGTTCTAACCTCAGCTCTTCTTCCAACTTTCTAACTTGAATCTCAGCCTCTGCTTGAGCATTGGTGTCCAGCTGAATTGCTCACCAATGGCTAGCTCACCATGGTGGCTATTTATTTTCCTTCTTGGCCACAGTGCACAGTGCAAGGTTCCTCAAACAAACACATTAAAGCAGCCAGCATTTTCAGGGCATCTCTGTACTCATGGGACAGGCCACAAGTGTCTGACATATGGGCCAAGCAGGATTTCCACCTCAGACACCTCTTTCCCAAAGCCTATTTCTTCATTCTCTGACAGGCTCACCAGCTGTTGGGTGGCTACCTCCTCAGGAGCCTCCCTCGGGGGCTTCCTGGGTATAATCTGAGGATTATAATCCTCTCCCAAGGAGGGCAGGGAGAAACCAAAGAAAAATGTAGACCATGCCAGATTGATAAGTGGCAGATTTAATGATCAAGGGAACTTGCTTATGAAGCTTGTCTCTGGAAGTCTTAAAATGAGTGGACATCCAAAACTACCCACTAAAACTTAAAAGTTAAACAGAGGCTTTAACTGGGTTCATTCACATACACAGTCCATCATATTACTGTCTTAGTGCTGTGTCCTTGGGTAGCTTCTCACTTCAGGAAGGCAAGAAGAGTGCACATTCCAAGGACAGGGAAGGGCATGAGCAGATTTTGAATAGTGGGTACAGCTCACAGGTCAAATCAAAGTTACATCTTCTTGATAAGCTTCCCAAACAGAATTTTCACAAAACACAGATATAGATGTATTTTTGTATAGTGCTAACTTTATGTGGTATATATACACAGTTGACCCTTGAACAACACGGGTTTCAACTTGCACAAGTCCATATATACATGGAATTTCTTCAGTAAATACCTGCTATAGTACTGTGCAATCTAAAGTTGGCTGAATCTGCAGATGCAGAGCTATGGATATTGAGTGCCCACTTTAAGGTTATTTGCAGGTTTTTATTGTGTGTGTGTGTAGATATGTATACGTATATAAGTATATATGTGTGTATATATATATATATATATATATAGAGAGAGAGAGAGAGAGAGAGAGAGAGAGAGAAAGTTAATGGGAATAACTTCATTGAGATAAGAAGTTAAGATATAAAGTAAAAAATGCAAAAAATTGAATTTGACAGGTTTAGGCATTCAAATAATTATTTACCTTAATTGAAGAAAGTCTTTTTCTTGTTTTGGTAGGCAACACAAAGCAAAACTACTGTATTTTCTTGAAAATGAAAATGAATTATGTAATGTAGAACTGTGACTAAAATGTTTCTTAAAATCTTGCCTGCCAATTTTGTAAATGTAGTGATTGTTTCATTGGAGGTACATTACAAAATCTTGAAAACTATTTCTCCTGCTGTATTACACCCCCCTAATCAAACTCCCCTTCCCACCCCAGAAATTAAAGACCTCTGTAAAACTGGTGAACTCTAGAATGTTGGAGAGGGTTAGGGCATAGAGATGTTTTGCTATAATCTAATTATTTCACAAATCAGAGAGTTGAGGTCAAGAAGAATTAAATTATTTACTTAAAATTGCCTGTTTAGTATGTGATTCTGTCCAAACCCCTCATATCTTTAGAGATCTGTCCACATTTCAAATTCTCCATGAAGCCTTCTTATTGAGTAAAAAAATCTTCTCTTCTAAGTATCTCACATTACCTGTTTTGAAACTTGCAAAATCTACTTTTCATCACAACGATTTGAATTTTTTACCTTGTGTTATATTCTGTCAGTTCTTAAATATACAAATTAAGTTATATATACATATATATATATGTATATATATTATTTCTTCTCTATGCCTTCCCTACTTGTATGAATTGATCTGCATTGGACAGGTAGCCACTTTCACTTGTTTTGTAATATCACTTTCCTCAATTTTTATGGATTCACAAATAATATATTGTTACATTTAAATTTTTGAATAATAGAAATATGCATATTATATATTATTAATAATTATCTTACTAGATGTAGCATTTTGTAACTTTTTTTCTAAATACTATATGTTTGCATCTAATCCATGCTTATCTTTATAGCAGCACTTCCTTTCTTTTTCTCTATTTGATAGAATCCCTTTATATGTTTTACCATGATCCATATGCCATTCCCTATTGATGACATTCAGATTATATCTCTCTTTGTAGCATTACAAACATTGCTCCTCTGAATAATATTATAACTGTTTCAATATTACATATAGAAGAATTCCCCAAGGATATACACCTTGCAATGGAAATATAAAGTCATTAGTGCAGGCACCTATCTACTCATATCTATAACTGCAACATATTTTCCAGAAAGATTTTGACAATTTACAATTCCCCTCAGATGATTACAGAATTCTTTGCACAACTTTTCAATGCACAATATTGTGAGATGCAAAGTTTGCTCAACTTTTGTACTAAAAATATTGCCCTAAATTGACAGAATTTCTCTAATAAATAATGAGGTTTAGCATAATTCCTAGGTGATTTTTATATAAACTAATACATTTTTTTACATTATTTAGGGTTATTCTCAATGGTGAAAAACTGAAAGCATTTCCTCTAAGATCAGGAAAAGACAAGGGTTTCCACTCTCGCCACTATTATTCAACATAATTTTGGAAGCCCTAGCCACAGCAATCAGGGAAGAAAAAGAAATAAAAGGGATACAAACTGGAAAAGAAGAAATAAAGCTGTCACTGTTTGCAGATGACATGATACTATACATAGAAAATCCTAAAGATGCCACCAGAAAACTACTAGAGCTAATCAATGAATTTAGCAAAGCTGCAGGATACAAAATTAATACACAGAAATCTCTTGCATTCCTATACACTAGCAATGAAAGATCAGAAAGAGAAATTAAGGAAACAATCTCACTCACCACTGCAATAAAATAAAGAATAAAATACCTAGGAATAAACCTATCTAAGGAGGCAAAAGACCTGTATGCAGAAAACTATAAGATACTGATGAAAGAAATCAAAGATGTAGAGGTATACCATGTTCTTGGATTGGAAAAATCAATATTATGAAAATGACTATACTACCCAAAGCGATCTACAGATTCAACGCAATCCCTATCAAACTACCAATGGCATTTTTCTCAGAACTAGAACAAAAAATTTTACTATTTGTATGGCAACACAAGAGACCCTGAATAGCCAAAGCAATCTTGAGAAAGAAAAATGGAGGTCGATGAATCAGGCTCCCTGATTTCAGACAATGCTACAAAGTTACAGTAATCTACAAAGTATGGTACTGGCACAAAAACAGAAATATAGATCAATGGAACAGGATAGAAAGTCCAGAGATAAACCCATACAACTATGGTCACCTAATATATGACAAAGGAGGCAAAAGTGTACAATGGAGAAAAGACAGCTTCTTCAAGTGGTGCTGGGAAAACTGGACAGCTACATGTAAGTGAATGAAATTAGAACACTCCTTAATACCATACACAAAAATAAAATCAAAATGGATTAAAAACCTAAATGTAAGGCCAGACACTTATAAAATTTGAGAGGAAGACATAGGCAAAACACTCTATGATGTAAATTACAGCAAGATATTTTTTGACCCACCTCCTAGAGTAATGAAAATAAAAACAAAAATAAACAAATGGGACCTAATTAAACATAAAAGCTTTTGCACAGCAAAGGAAACCATAAACAAGATGAAAAGACAACCCTCAGAATAGAAGAAAATATTTGCAAATGAAGCAACTGACACAGGATTAATCTCCAAAATATACAAGCAGCTCATGCAGCTCATATCAGAAAAGCAAACAACCCAATCCAAACATGGGCAGAAGACCTATAAATAGACATTTCTCCAAAGAAGACATACAGATGGCCAACACACACATGAAAAGCTGTTCAACATAACTAATTATTAGAGAAATGAAAATCAAAATTACAAAGAGATATCACCTCACACCAGTCAGAATGGCCATCATTTAAAAAATCTACAAATGATAAATGCTAGAGAGAGTATGGTGAAAAGGGAACCCTCATGCACTGTTGGTGGGAATGTAAATTGATACAGCCACTATGGAAAACAGTATGGAGGTTCCTTAAAAAACTAAAAATAGGGGCTTCCCTGGTGGCGCAGTGGTTGAGAGTCCGCCTGCCGATGCAGGGGACACGGGTTCGTGCCCCGGTCCAGGAGGATCCCGCATGCCGCGGAGCGGCTGGGCCCGTGAGCCATAGCCGCTGGGCCTGCGCATCCGGAGCCTGTGCTCCGCAACGGGAGAGGCCACAGCAGTGAGAGGCCCGCGTACCAGAAAAAAAACAAACAAACAAAAAAAAAACTAAAAATAGAGCTACCATATGACCCAGCAATCCCACTACTGGGCATATACCAAGAGAAAACCATAATTCAAAATGATACATGCACCCCAATGTTCACAGCAGCACTATTTACAATAGCCAGGACATGAAAGCCACTTAAATGTCCATCAACAGAGGAATAGATAAGGAAGATGTGGTACATATATACAAGGGAATATTACTCAGCCATAAAAATGAAAGAAATTGGGTCATTTATATACACATGGATGGACCTAGAGAGTGTCATACAGAGTGAAGTAAGTCAGAAAGAAAAACAAATATATATTAATGCATATATGTGGAATCTAGAAAAATTTTATATTTGACCTTATTTGCAAAGCAGAAATAGAGACACAGATATAATGAACAAATGTATGGATACCAAGGGGGAAAGGGGTGAGGTGGGAGGAATTGGGAGATTGAGATTGACACATATACAGTATTGATACTATGTATAAAATATACAACTGATGGGAACATAGAGTATTACACAGGGAACTCTACTTAATGCTCTGTGGTGCCCTAAATGGGAGGGAAACCCAGAAGTGAGGGGTTATATGTATATGTATGGCTGATTCATTTTGCTGTGCAGTAGAAGCTACACAACATTGTAAAACAACTGTACTCCAATAAAATTAATTAAAAAATAATTGCTTCTCTGAATAAGTGTATAGCTATTTTAATGTTACATATAGAAGAATTTTCTAAGGATATACATCTTGTCATGGAAATACAAAGTTATTAGTGCAGGCACCTACATACTCATATCTATAACTACAACATATTTCCCAGAAAGGTTTTGTCAATTTACAATTTCCCCCAAAAGATTATAGAATTCTTTGCACAATTTTTTCAGTGTACAATATTGTGAGATGCAAAGTTTGCTCACCTTTTGTACTAAAACTACTGCCCTAGGGCTTCCCTGGTGGCGCGGTGGTTGGGAGTCCGCCTGCCAATACGGGGGGCATGGTTTCATGCCCCGGTCTGGGAGGATACCGCGTGCTGCGGAGTGGCTGGGCCCATGGGCCGTGGCAGCTGGGCCTGCGCATCCAGAGCTTGTGCTCCGCGGCGGGAGGGGCCGCAGCGGTGAGAGGCCCGCGTACCGCAAAAAAAAAAAAAAAAAAAAAAAAAAATTTAAAAAATAAAACAAAAACTATTGCCCTAAATTGATGGAATTTCTCTAATAAATAATGAGATTTAGCATAATTCCTAGGTGATTTTTATATAAACTAATACACTTTTTTTACATTATTTAGGGTTCAAATATATCAGTTTGTAGTTTTAATTTTTAATTTAATTTAATTAATTTGCTTGGTACTGGAGTATACAGATATTCTTTATCTTACAGCAGTCAAGTTTATTAAATAAAACGTTTTTCACTTTTGGAAGTTTTTTCCTTCCTGTTGAAGAAATCTTTTCCCTTTCAAATTTTATGAAGACATTCTTTCATATTGCCTTTTAAATAGTTTCTTTTACATATTATTTTTAATCTGTCTGAAATTTACTTTTCTTTTTATTGTGAGTTAGGGCAACTATTCTTTCCAAATGAATGACCAATTATTTCAGTATTCTTTTTTGAGTTGTCCATCCTTTCCTCCCTGGTATATAATGCAACTTCTCTCATACATCAACTATTTATTTATGTGTAACTCTGTTTCTAAATTCTATTTTGTGTCCCACTGATTTATTTTTCTATAGTTGCTGAACACTTTAAATCATGATAACTACATAGTTCTGGATTTTTATTAATTTATCTTGCTCAGTATGCACTAGGATTTCAATATCTGGTAATTTGTCGTTTTACTCACTTCCAAAAAATTATTATCCAGTATACATTTAATATATTTTCCCATTTTCATTAATTTTTATGTATGTTTAATTAGAAGTATGTCAGAACTATTTATTATTGTTAACGCTATTCAATATATCTATCAACATGTTGTTCATGTACTTTTATATCTTTGTTGCATTCTGTTTCTTGACTAATATTTTCCATTTTACTACTTTCACCTTCAGCTGGGTCTGTTCTATTATGTTACCAACACATCCATTGGATATATTATTTTAGTTATTATATTTTTTTCCTAAAGTTTCTATTTAGTTATATTTCCTGTTTGTTTTACATTTAGATCGTTTTTTCTTATCCAGTTTTAAAACTCCTTCAATTTAAAATATCTATCCATTGTCATTTTATATTTTATATTGGATAAAAAATTCCAGCATTAATAGTACTTTGTGTCACAATCCATAAGAGGAAGACATTTTTGGAGAGAATATTGAGAGTTTTGCTTTTTACTAAAACAAATTTTATTTTTATTGGAACTAGGGTCTTCTACTTAACAGAGTTCAATGAGATTTAAATTTTATGCTTGGAATTTCCAAGATCATGTAGGGTTTATTATTTCAGTCATAGGACTCATTTGAGTGAAGATTTATGTCAACAATTTTCTGAATAATTCATTTTATTAATATTTTTCCACTTAATACCAGGCCAAGCAATTACATTTCCTTATTTTTTTTTTTTCATTTACAGGTGAAATGCTTTTTGTAAGCCTACATTTTACTGAGGCTATAATCTCTGCAGTCCCAACTTAATGCAGAGGACTCAGCATCACTTTTACTACTTTCTAAACATTCAAGTCTTAAAAATCAGCTTCACTGCATAAAGCTATTCTACCCCAAGGCACAGGAAGAATCTGGCCTCAGGACCCATGTTTACTTTCCATTCTGTTCTCAGCTTTACTAAATTATTTTGGGGTTTTGCTTATTCCCTTATTTTCTTATGATCTCATTAGTATACTTTAATGTATGTTTGTTATATTTCTAAGATCTATGTGTTTTGTGCTGAGATAGTATATCAGTCAGGGTGGCCTACATTATACTTAGAAAACAGAATATCCTAGTGTGATCTTAACATAACTAGGCTTTATTTTTCCACGTGAAACATCTTGGTGTGCTAATTCATAAGGACAGAGTGCCCAAGGTTCTTGCGCAGCAATTAAATGCTGGTTTTCATGCTACTTCTACCAATAAATCATAGTTAGAATCACATGGCCCTGTCATTTGTGCAATTGTGTAATTGCAAGCCTCCCATATACCTAAAGAGAAGTTAAACCAGATATAGAAGAGCATTAAAAGACTTTACCATAAATCACATGTTTGGTTCTCTTTTCTTTCTATGTATAAAACATACTAAATATCTTCGCCAAGGAGGCAGTTTATAACATCTTCCATTCATGAGACAGCTCAAAATTTAGTACCTCTGGGTTATGAGACTTAGTCTCTATTAGAACAGTTGCATCCACATCAGCTTCACTTGTGACTTTTCTTGATCCAGGAACTTACATACTAACAGGACAAATTATCTTCTCACCACAAAAGCAACATAGAGAGGTGGATTGTGTTCTGCAGAACTACTAGATCTCCAATCTGGAAAAAAGAAACAAATGGAAATTTGCATTGGTCCCTGGTCTATATTAATCCTTAAATCCCTCTGAACCAACACTGTCATGGTTTCCACCTCAGGACTGGACAACATTCCTTAATTAGACTGTTCCTGTTCCCTGAAAATGGCCCTGAATGCCATTCTTCCTGGGCCCCTCTGAGAGATTCTCCTCTGCCTTTAGCCACTTTGGCTTCTGTGAAATAAGTATTGGGCAATGTCAATCTTTTGAGAGCAAAGCATGTCTCAGACAACGTTCTGCCTTTAAGTAGTTAGAAGTCCGAGAATTATTTTGTGCCTTAGAGTATTTATTAAGTTTTTAGGAATTTTACATATTTGATCTCAGTTATCTATATATGAAAATAGCTAAAAGAAGAAAGTTCTTTGAGATAATTCTCAAATTTGCTATATTGCTTTACTTCTTGCTGCCTCTACAATAGACCCAAATATAGGCACCCTGAGCTTAAATGTCTTTGATTTGGGGATTTTACCACTAGCCTCAATCCTCTGAGTCAACTTATGCAGTTAAAAGTACTAGATCCTACACAATAGTAAGGTCATGCTTGTACTGAGGCATCTTAATCCATTCAGGTTTTAAGCATGGGTAATAAAATACTAATATTTTTTTCATGTTGCTAAATTTTAATAAATATTTATAGCTCAAATCTTCTTTTGTTTCTTCTTTCCTTCTGGAATAATGAGAGGGTAAGGTAAAAAATAATTTCTTCTTATGAACCTACAGGACTTCAATTATCTTGTCTCTCTATTCTTAATTCTTGTTCTTAATTCTGATAAGCTGGGGTTTCTATTGTTTTTTTTGTTTTGTTTTGTTTTTCCTGAGATCTTTTTTTTCTGGCAGTACCTTATCAAATACAACAAACAACAACAAATGTGTTCTATTAATAGTGTTTTCAGACTTCTTGTCCCAGAGTTAAAATTTCATGAGATATTTTAGTATATTGCTAGGGATAGTTTTACTTTTTTCTGCTACTGTATAACATTTATCATTATTTTCCAGATTCCAATATTCATATCTTCTGTGCAAACTGATGAACCATGCCCATGGACAACCTGCTTCAGGTACAAATATCTATTTCAATCAGGAGAGAGTTATTCTGTGATGATAATCAGCCTCAAAATCTCAGTGGCATATAGCAGCAAAGTTTTATTTCTTGGCCAATACTTATTAATGGTGCAGGGGTTGGGTACTACTGTAAAAGTCCATCTTCTTCTTTTCATCATGGCCAGTGATATCCCACATGGTATGACACTTAACTAGCTTGGATCCCAGAACAAATTTAAAATGTAGAAAAGAAATAAATTCTTGTTGCTTCAAGGCATGGAGGTTTGGGAAATGTTTGTTAACACATCATCAATTAGACTACTCTTACTTATTTTATACAGAGTAAAATTTGAAGTATCTAATTTTTCCTATAGCTGGAAAGGGAAAACATTTTGGTGTCCTTTCACATCGCTTTTCTGCCTCTCTTAATATTGGCAATATCAGTTTAGTTTTCTATAAATGTTAAGACTTTGATACTATTATATTTTAAATCACCCCAGTTCCAATTAAAATAAATATTATCTATAATTGTTATTTCTCATAGGCAATAAGCTATATAATCACTTCCATCTTCAAGCACAGATAGAAACACATTCATAGGCAGAATTCCTAACCATACATTCTACACTGACAGCGCTAGTTATAGTATCTCTATAAATTTCTATAAATTTGCACTGGTACAGGGCTGCCTGCAGTGTGGGTGAAGAAGATGGGTGAGATGGACTTCAGGGTCCAGATGCTATTGGCATAGTCAGCCGAGAGGATTGTTTTGTCAGACATCTACAATGAACAGCTTGCTGATGCTCTAAGCTCTAATCCAAATCTGATAGAGCTGCTTTTGTATTGCAATGCCCTGAGAAGCTGGGGGTGAAGCTGCTCTGTCAAAGACTCAGACACCCCAAATACAAACTGCAGAATTGAGGTTGAAGAGGTGCTGAGTTTCTAGCCCTGCATATCAGGACCTCACAGCAGCTCTGATATCCAATAAGAATTTAATAAGGATGGACCTAAGGAGCAATGACTTGGGGTTGTCAGGCATGGAACTGCTCTGTGAGGGGCTCCAACATCCCAAATGCAGGATGCAGATGATTCAGTTGAGGAAGTGTCCTCTGGAAGTTGTGGCTTGACAGGACACTGCCTCCTTGCTCAGCACCAAGTGCACTGGAGGATTTGGATCTGAGGCTTTTCTGTTAAGCTTGAGGCACCCAGTCATTGGCTGAGGATCTTGCAGTTGAAGATTTGCCAAGTCACTGCTGCTGCCTGTGAAGACCTGACTCCCACCCTCAGTGTGAATCAGAGCCTGGCAGAGTTGGATCTAAACTTGAATGAGCTGGGGAACCTAAGTGCTGCTGCTGTATGAGGGTTTCAGGCATCCAAGTAAACTCCAGACCCTCTGGTTAGGCATTTGATGGCTCAGTTCTACAGCCTTTGAGTGTCTCTCTGCTGTGCCCTAGGCCAACCACCAACTCTGGGAGTTGGATCTGAGTTTGAATGACCTGGGAAACTGGGGCATATGTTTGCTGTGTGAGGGCCTGTGACACCCCACCTGTGGACTCCAGAAACTATGGCTGGATAGCTGTGGGCTTATAAGCAGAGATTTGATGTTTCTCTTCTAGCCTGGGGGTTACCCAGACAATAAGAGTTTATCTGACTAACAACGTGCTGGGAAACACAGGTATCAGGCTGCTATGATAGATCCTGAGTCATCCCAGCTGCAAACTCCAAGTGTTCTGGTTATTTGGAACAAGCCACGGAAGACTGGCAGCACTTCACCTAACAAAACCTTACTTAGACGTTGGCTGCCGAATGGTTCTATCTACTGCTTCTTCTCTTGCAGTAAGGAGGGAGGAAGATCATCCCAGGACCTGCCAATCAACATAATGATAAGGCCTTTTATTTCCTCAAGAGACAAATTTACATGCAGAATAAATCCTTTCTGCTTGGGGTTTATGTAATCATCATGTGACTGAGCTTGGAGTTTTAGTCTGAAGAATGTTGGTGCCATGGAGAGAATTTAGAGAATTGTCCCAGATGACTCTAGAGCAGAAGGTCACAACTGAGAGTGATTTTGCTCCACCAGGGGACACTTGGCAATGACAGAAGACATTGGGGTGGGGGAACCTACTGGCATCTAGTGGGTAGAGGCCAGGAATCCTGCAAATATCTTAAAATGCACAAGGCAACTCCTACAACAAAGTATTTGGCATACATGTCAATTGTGTCGAAGTTGAAAAACCCTATTCTCAAAGATTAATGGTGCAATAAAGATACTAGAGAGTCTGGAACACTGGTGAACCTCAGAATGCTTGTTATGGCAACAGCCCCAATAATAAACCTCGCAATTTTGTTTTTCACTATGATTCTGTCCCCTGGCTGGAGCCAACTGGACCATGGTTGGACACCTGCCATTGTTAGCCAACTATGGGCCAGCCAATAACTTATACCATGCTTTGGATGAAAACATGAATTAAATCAACCAGGATTTTACTATCAGGGATTTGAGCTAGGAAACTTCAGACAAACTAATGATTGTTGGGAAACTTCACAAGAATGCCATGAGCGTGCCATGCTGAATCCATAGTGAAGATATCTAGAAAGACCAAAATTTACTGGTAAGTGGAAGAAATTTGTAGAGATAAAAAATTTAGTGACCTTGTAACTTATGAAATGTTGAAAAGGAAGTAACTCAGATTCTGAAGACATCATTCCTGTGGATATCAATAAATGTTCCATGATTACTCACATTAAATAAATAAAGCATGTTGATATTGAAATATGTAAATTAGCTATTTGAGTAAGACATTTATTAGGTTATTAAAACTGAGTGTATATTTTTTTAGAAGAAACTGAACAGAATCTTCAAAATGCAAAGAAATTTAATTAGCTACGAAGGTGAAAAGCGAGTGTTGTATTTACCATTTGTGTGACAGAAGTCACTGTTTTTTGTTTTTGTTTATTTCTTCACAAGGGAAGTAGATTTTCTTGTTACTGACAGTACAAGAGATTTTTCCATATTTAATTTATATTTTTCCCTTGTCTTCATCTGATACATTTTAAAGTTATTTAAAGTGCATGTATAATTTTGTCCTTTCAAAGGTTTTAATAAAAGTGTGGTGACATATTCTGAGTGTTCAATTTCCTTATAATACACTGACTAATGATTGGTTCTAAAAAGCAATTTGGTTCAAGAAATGACCAACTATTCAACACTTATAGCACCTTTAGATTAGAAAATTTGCTAATTGGATTTGTGCTTTTCTAAATCTAAGTAAAATGTGTGAATCATTTCTTGTAAAATTAAAATTATTTTGTCTTAGAAAAATGATGTAGGCAATGTACCTTGTGCACATTCTGAAAATTACATACTACCATATGAAGTACAAATAAAGCTGTATATTTGTATGTACACTTACAATTTTGTAGATGATAGTAATGATTTGAAAATATTAACTTGACTTCAATTTTGGGAAATTCTAATTTTGACAACACTAAGTCTGGCAAATTATGCTAACATTTCATCAAAACATTTCCTCCTTCATCCATAGTTATAGCATTATAGCCAAGCACAAGATAGAGAACATTTCTTAGCCTCTCTTGCACTGAGATGTGACATTGTGACTACGTCATCTCTTATAGAATGGGAACAGAAATGATGTATTTTTAACAGAGTGTATTTGACTCCTTCACCCTCTCTTTTCCCCTCTCCTGAAAGAATGCAAACTATAGCAAAGCTTATGAATAAAGGAGACAAAGATGGGAGGATCTGAGTCTGTTGAGAAGAGCTACTTGCTGCCCTTGATCACCTTTCCTGTATTGTTAAATGAATGATAAATAAAATTAAGGATGTTTGTGCCATACTTTTGTTATTTTTTGAGTATTTTAATGTAACCTAACTGATTTCCTATATTAATTTCCTGAAACTGCTGTAACAAATTACCACAAATGGGGTTGTTTAACATGTCAGAAATATATTCTCTCACAATTCTGCAGACTAGAAGTCCAAAATCAGGTTTTAGCATTCCTTTTCCAGTTTCTGGTCTCGTGATGCATCACTCCAATTCTGCCTCCATCTTTAACGTGACCTTCTTTTCTTTTTTCCTATCTCACTTTCGTGTGCTTCTTTATAAGGATTCTTATCATTGAATTTAGGAGAATAATCTCACCTCAAGATCTTAATCTAATTACATCTGCAAAGTACGCTTTTTTCTGAATAATATTATTCAGATGTTCTTGGGGTTAGGATGTAGACATTCAATCTACTACAGTACCTTTAAGAAATGTTATGGGATTTTGTATTTTTTTCCACTCTGTAGTTGCACTATCTATAATGTATTGTATAGATCATATAAACATTCAATAAAGAATGTTTAAGTCTTTAAGTGGAGCCTTTCACAATTTTGTGTATCAGTTACAAATGGGAGTTCATAGTTTCTAATTTAACTGACATTAAAGTAAGATTTATCTGTAATGAATGGAATTAGAAAAATAGCAAATAAAAAAATAATTGAATTATAAGTCTGTATTTTACTTTCTTTTCTCTCTAGTAATGAGAGATTTACATAAAAAGAGATTAAAATGCCAACAATTCCACTGCAGAAGTGGATCACTATAACATGATATTAGAATGGAACTCTTTGTACCTCAGTTTCAGCTGAAGCATAAACACAATAAGAACCAAGAATTCTCGAGACAGAAAATGAAAAATTTTTTAAAGGCGGGGAATTGCTAAAGAGGATTTAATTTGAAAAGAAGTCTTTGTGGCTTTCTCCAGAATAAGAACAGGAGATAGGGATGAAAGAATGCAATTTCTAATTCAACTATAATGAATACGCTTTAACAGAGCAATTTGGAGCATGTGCTATGTGCTCTGGAAATTGAAGGACAAGAAGGACTATTTCCTGACCCATGCTTGGGAAAGATTAAATTACCTGTAGGGTAGCAGGGTAAAAGCTGCATCTGCCAAATAACTGTTCTTCCTTCTGGGAGTGATTAATAAGTGCATGAATCCCAGTGAGTTCTTGCAGTAGTGTCAGCCTGACCTCATTTTAGAACACAGTCTGCCCAAGAGGGAAGTCTGACATGGTAAAGAACCCCAGCAGTAAGAGAGTTACTGAGGAATGAGCTGCAGAGGAAGCAGAGGCATGGCCCACACAATCAGAAGGGCCTGGAGGGGTCAGACTCTGAAGAACCCACAAAAATATCCACAGGGCAAAGTCATTCTTAAACATCTGCCACATCTAGAGTGCATCAAGCTTCTTACAGGATTTCAAGTAGATTAAGAATTGCCTGTGTGTCAATCTTATTTCTCCTCCTCCTGCTCTAAGAAAGGGGATGGGAGCTGAGAATGAGAAAGAAAAGCAAAGGTCCATGGCCCTTCCCAGGAAGGAGGTGACAACCCTACAATAAGCACCAACTGGGAAACGAGGGTGGGGTGGGGGATTTACTGCAAATGAATACAGTTTTCTGTTAAAAAATTTATTTACAATGCAAGAATTTGTTCATGCACATTTGATAATCAGGTGAATAAAACCACAAAAATGGAAATCATGTTAGCTGTTAATTTTCTCTAAGCTACCAAGCAACACTAGATGTAGGGAAGTGAATACTTCCTAGTCCTTCTCTTGCCCTTTCACTGACTTATCTGTAACCATCCACTCCAACAGTGAGAAAATCTAGCTTCCACCTTCCACCATGAATTTACTTAGTTGTGTAAATCTAGTATGATGTATAGTTATTTCAGAATGGTTAATTCATATCCCCATGGAAAACACCTTTCTCAACCAGACTGCAGTAGTGGTGTGGAGTTCCCTTTGCTTTTGTTTTTTTTATATTCCACTCAATTCCAAAGTTAATTAAATTGGCTCCTTTTTATCTTACCCTATTTGGTGAGATTGTTTCATACATTTATGAGGCAGTTAGGTTTTACTTTTTGGTCACATTCTTTATTCCATTCTGGAATCCTCTGACTTCCTTAATAATAAAAAAAAAAATACACACATTAAAGTCCATTCTTTGTGCTTTAAATTTCTGTAGATGGGTTAGGGTCATGTATATCCAGTTACAATATCATACACAATATTTTAAAATAAAATTCCTTTTCACTGTCTTATAAACAGAATTCCTCTTTGCTTTACCTATTTAATATATTCCTTCCAACTCCTGGCAACCACTGATGTGTTTACTATCCCAGCAGTTTTTAATTTTTCCATAATGTTATATAAATGGAATCATACAGTATTCAGCCTTTCAGACTGGTTTCTTTCAGTTAGCAGTGAACATTTAAGATTAACCCATATCCTTGTGTGGGTTTATTAAGTTAACCCTTTTTTAATTGCTGAGTAATACTGCACTATACATATATATTCCTGTTTTGTTTTTGTTGTTTGTTTGTTTTTTAATTTATTCACCTATTGAAGGGCATCTTGGTTTATTCCAACTAGTGATAATTATGATTTAAATTGCTATAAACTTTCAGATTTTTGTGTGGACATACATTTTCAAATCAGTTGGATAAATATCTACAAGCATGATTGCTGGATCACATGTTAAGACAAAATTTAGCCTTCTAAGAAACTTCCAAACTGCCAAAGTGGGCGAACGACTTTGCATTCCCAGTGAATGAGAGTTTCTGTTACTTCACATTCATGTCAGATTTAGGAAGTTATCGATTCTAGTTGGTCTATACTAGTATCTCATTGTTTTAATTTGGAATTTAATGACAAATGATATTGAGCATCTTTTCATATGCTTCTTTGTCATCTGTATATCTTTGACATCTTGGTGAGATTTTTTTTCCGCTGATTTGTCCATTTTTAACTAGAATTTTAAATTTCTTATTGTGGAATTTTAAGAATTGTTTTTGTATTTTGAATAGGTGCCTGTATTAAAGTTTTTCAGAGAAATAGACCTGTAGAATATAGGAGATAATGATAGATAGATAGATAGATAATAGATGGATGGATAGGTAGATAGATAGATATAAAGATATAAAGGAGATTTATTATCAGGAATTTATCTCATGCAATTATGGAGACTGAGGACTCCTACAATATGCCAAGTTCAAGCACAATACCCAGGAAAACTGGGAGGTTGTAATTCAATACGAATTTGAAGGTCTGAGAACCAGGGGAGCAACTGGTATGAAACCCACTCCAAGGGACAGAGAAGAAATGAGATGCCCCATCTCAAACACTGAGGCAGAAAAAAAGGGATGAATTTCTCCTTCCACATTTTGCTCTATTCAGGCCCTCATCTGATTGGATGAGGCCTCACTGGGGAGGTCAATATACTGAGTCCACCAATTCAAATGACAATCTCATCTGAAAACACCCTCACAGATATTCTCAGATATAATGTTTAATCTGAGCACTACTGGGCAGTTGAATTGACACATAAAATTAACTATCACAGTGTTCTTTATCAGATATGTGTTTTACATATATCTTCTCCCAGTTTGTGGCTTGCCTTTTCATTCTCTTAACATGCTCTTTCATAAAGCAGAAACTTTCATTCTTATATAGTCCAATTTATCAATTTTTTAATGTATCATGTTTTTGGTGTCATATCTAAAACTTCAACCACAAGATTATGTAGAGTTTCCCCTTGTTTCTTTCTAGAAATTTTATAGTTTTTCCTTTGACATTTATATCTCAGGTGCATTTTGAGACAATTTTTTGAAAGGTGTAAGGTCTGTATCTAAGGTTTTTTTTTTTTTTTTTTAGATATTGACTTACAATTAATTGTTCCAGCATCATTTGTTGAAATGACTATTCTTCTCCCATTGATTTGCTTTTTCTTTATAAGAAATCAGTTTTAGCTATATGTTCATGAGTTTATTTTCTTGACTCTCCATTATCTTGCACTGATCTATATGTCTATCATTTTGCCAATACCACACATTTTATTACTAAGTTTTATGGGAATTATTGAAAGTATTGTGGCTTCTCAAACTTTTTTCATCTACTTCAGTATTGTTTTGGTTATTCCAAGTCTTTTGACTTGCCATAGAATTAAGTGTATTGAAATAGAGAATCTATTTGCCAGGTAAAACAGTTTCTTAGGAATCATTAGAGAGTTTGAAAGGGGAAGAAATAATATATATATATATATATATATATATAAACATGTATATTTGGAGTTTGGAATAGGATTTTATGAAAATATTTTGGCAAACTTATCTAACCACTTAACACTAAGTATGAAAAAAAAAACCCATAATAGATTCTTGTAATCTATGATAAAGCTAAAAGTACATGCTAAAATTAATACAATACCATCATTACTCTGAAACATATTCCCTTAGTTGATTTGCTAGAGTGTGTCCTGTAACAGCCAGGGACTTTGGAAGTAAATATATTTACTGTCCTGACTTAGTCATCATGGCATTGGGAGAACTTGGAGACATTTACTTCTGAGTTCCCCATCTTTAAATGCAATTAATATTGCACACACTCAGCCAAATGTTTTAAGCATAATTTAGTTATATTTTACATTTTAATACTAAAGAAAATTAAAACTATATCTTAATGTACAAATTAATGTGGACATCATACTCTCATGAATTTACAAGTAGATAAATTAAATCTCAGTGTTGGTTCTACCCCAAGAAAGTAAATTGATAAATGACTAAAAATTATTAGAGAGAATTCCTACACAAGAACTGTGAATTTCCTTAACTTGAATCTGGGATTCTTAAATTAATGTTTTCTTTTGGGAAATACTCAATACATGTTCTTATGTTAAATTGATGCAGTCATCAGTGTGAATAGTCATTTTTCATGCCTGCTCTTTAACCACTGGTATGATACACACCCATGAATTATTTCACATTTTCTCCATACTCAGTAAACAACTGCCTCAAATGTTCACTTCTGCAAATTAAGATAAATTGTAATGTCAGAAGTGCCTCCCTTTCCTTTAATTTAGTGTGGTTAGAATATGTGTCTCTTTCTAAAATTCTTATTTTTTAAACTTTAAATTTGTGTACCCTTTTGAAAAGTATAGAATCAGCAAACTTGATAGAAATGAATATTTCTCAAGTAAAAGCTGAAATTGCCCAGAGATAGTTAATCTCATTCTCAAAGATTTTCTACTATATTAGTTGATTGTATGTTCCATTAAGTATGCACTCTGAGGAGTTGAATGAATTCATGTATTAATAGCTTTACTTCGTTAGTAAATCTATATTCATACTTACCACAAGACTTCATAAAATTGCCATTTTAGTATGAAGAACAAGAGCAATTGTGTAACAAGGGCATTAAGCTGTTTAGTGAACTGGAACACTGAAGTTAAATTAATAGGTTAGCATGTTTACATATCAGGAAGAATATGAAAATTAAGTCCAAATAAACACTAAGAGAATGGCAGATGGATAAACAAACTATCAGTAAATGAATGTTTGTATGTTGCATAATGCAAAACTGTTTTCAGTGATGCATTTAACTATTGCACAACTAATTCATGAATATATGTTATGTATATCCTATAATATTAGAGCTATAAGCATTTAATGTCAAATTTGTGCAGAATATATTACCTATGCACTTCAAAAAATTAAATAGCTTATCAAAACATGAAATATTTTACTTCATTTCTTTTTGTCAGCAGAGAAATTATTAGTTAGCATCTTTACTTAAAAGAATGAACATTCTATGCAAAGCCACAAATTTGCTTTTGCTAAGGCAATTATAACTCTTAGACATTCCTGTCAATCTAAGTGGAGTGTATGGCTGCAATTTAAAGTTTGCAGTAAAGATTCAAAAGTTGATAAGTTATATAGTTGGACTAGTTGCTTGTGATTGTACATTTTAAATCACATCCAGTCCTCCGTTGGAAATAGTCTAGCATCCATACTTGGAAAACTGGGAAATCAGCTCTCTTCAAAGGGATTTGGATCATGGAAGTAACAATTAAGTTATCACTGCATAAAAGATATATTTAGAAATAGTATACAGGGAGTTGAGATACCTGTAGATGTAATCAAATTTGACAAAGTTTGTATTTCATCTCCTTATGTAGCATAATTAACTTGCAGGGAAACCACAATGTAGGTGAGTGTTTTTCAATCTTGACCAAAGGTTACAGTCCCCTGGGACATTAAAACAAAACAAAACTCACAATGATTATTCAGAATATTTTACTGTGGGCCCCAGATAATTGTTTTTTTCTAGGAAAAAAAATGCTATCTAGTTTATTTCATCATTCTTATTTCCAGTACCTGAATGCTGACACTTGTGTAATCCTAGAAATTAAAAGAGTAATAGTACATCAATTATACCAATTTTCTCTTCTGATATTGGGGATATTAATGAAAATAATAGAGATTAAAGTTCTAACAAATACATGCTAGCAGTGTAAATTGAAGTAAATTTTCAACTTTCTTATCCTGAGCACAACTGGGAATGGGAAAGTAGAGACTTGGCTGCATTTTAATGCTTGAAAATACCCTTCCTCAACAGGGTGAAATAAGAATGAAAAAGAGGGAGAAAATCCTATCACCAAAAATATCTATGTATATTGTTATTTTCCCTCACAAAATTTCTTCTACTATATTGGGGCTAATGTAAAAATTGAGGGACATGTTGTCCTGAGATTTTACAAACGTTCTGAACTTGCTCCAGACAAAACAAATGTGACAGTCAGACCCTTGATGGCATGAACATGCCTGATTTGTGTCAAACAGTAAAGATGCATTATATCAGGTGTCTATGTGATTGAATTGTTTCAAATCCAATTACCTTCAAAGTCTAATAAAAATTTCAAATTCAAATCTAAAGACCAATGAATAATCATTTAAAAATATAATTATCTATTAAAAACTACTTAACAATTGTTTTCCATTTTTTGAATACCTGTAACAAAGAATATTTGGGCGGTAATCAAGAAGGTTAGCTCTAAGTTGCAATGACATTATTCGAGATTTCCCTATGTCCCTGGTTATTGTTATATGTAATCTTTGTAAAAATATTATTTAGGTTTGGTGCTCTTTTCCCTTGTCTTTTTTCCATTCAAATTAGAACAAAAATGGAGACTCAATTTCACGTCTGTGGGAATGAGTTAACCCTATCTTTGACTGTTTAATTTGAGCATTTAAATGTCATGGGGCAGAGCATGGGACAGAGCATCCATTTAAAAATAATATACTGTCTCTTTGGAGATAGCACTGTCATTTATTTTCATTTTACTGAGGCGTCTCTCTTTAAATTGAAATACTTATTAAAGGGAAAATTGCTACTCCCTGAGACACGTAACCAAAGGATAAGATTTCTAAATTCACATCCTATCTGAAACACATTCTCCCACCTATTTCAGTGTGGTAGGTTATAAGCTACATTTTAAAACACAGTGCCTTGATCAAACTATTGAGCCTCGAGAGAAAGAGGTTCTCATTTAAGCTAAAACTTTATTATTCACTGTTCATCTTCCCATACATTATGCATTCTATTCATTGGTCATGTTCACTGTGCTTCTTTAAAAAATAATCCATAACAAGAGTATACTAGACTAGTATATAAAATTTGTTTCTGCTTCTTCAGGTCAAAGCTATGGGAAAGTGATATGAAATGATTATCTCTTGAAACAATTTTTATGAAGAAGCACTCTTGCTTTTTACTTTACTAAATAAACCTAGCTTTAGATTATATTGCTTCAAAATGTCTTCAATGGCAGTATAGAATATGTTTCCATATAAGTGTTAGAATTAGACTGAATAACAACTATTATCTTATGTGAGCATGTATATCTTTTGTTTAATGATATTGGGGGGGAGGGGTGAGTGTTAAAAGGATATTTGTGTACCTGGAAGAAATGTAGATATATGATGCTTTGTATAGGTACATACTGAAAGCATTGTTAATTTTCAATAAGAATTTTATTAGTGACAAAGCACGTACATAAGGGCGATTAGACTATATGTCTGAGTTATAAAAAAAGGAATTCTACAACAGGAGGAATTCCTGCTATGTTAAGAAGAGCTATTTAAAAAGTTACATAATTGAAGGAAATCATGAATTAAAGACAGAGTAAGACTTTTTGATGCTGTTCATATACCTTCAGTGAAGGAGGAAAATAGTCTCATGCAAAGGACAGAATTTTAAGTGTTTTTTCTTTAATTTTAGAGAAATAAAAAGACAAATATCAGTTGTTATTCAAAAATGACATCTGCTCTGTCAAAAGCAATATTAATAAAAGCTAAATTTTCCAGTTAGAGTTACAGTAGATAATATAACAATTTTTTAGCAAGGCACTTATTTGCTTAATTTTAAAAACATTTAATAAATTTTGTTAGAGTGACTCTTAATGCTATATTGTCCTTAATGTGTTTTCTTTCTTGCAGAAGGTAAACTAGAAATTATTGTCATCATGATTTATGGGAAAATATCAGGTGTCTGATATTTTCAGAAATATCACCTTTATTAGAATTTAAATTTATGAATAAAATATTCCAAAAAAATTATGATGAAAGATAATATAACTTTTATTTTTGCCTTCAACAGGAACCACAAATAAACATACTAATTAACTCTTCCTATTAGTTTATCTATTTGAAAGGTTTTCTTTGAATATTTAACAATGTCATATGATCAGAGGCTTTATGAGTGACTGAACAGGCTCATAATTATATTCGATATTTGATCAATGAGTGAATTAATTACACAGAAGCAATTTGAATCTCTTGGTTGCTAGTGAAAATAGCAACTCCTACCTGTTTTATTTTAGATTTTTTTTAATCTAGAAGAAATTAGGAGAAGAGAACTCCTCTATATGGGAATATAATTGGTAGCTTTGATTTAAGTTGTATCAAATACTATTCTATAATTTCCTCTATATTGAAATATTTTGTTTATATAGCAGTAGAAGCAGATATCCAACTTAAAAATGATCCTGTATTACCAGAGATAATCAACTTTAAGATTTGATTTTAAGATACTATCTAATTGTTGTTTTAATTTTCATGTTTTTTTCTACCAGGAAATTCTCAGATTTAGTGTCTTTTGGAACATTTTCCTTTTCTTAATTACCTGTTTTATTTTCTGAAAATTACCATTACATGATCTTTTCTATCTCTTTTGTTTAATGCCTTATAAGTACTCATTATTTATAATGAAGCCCCTTCTTCATATAATTTTTATTTTTTTTCCTTAGTCTGATATTTTATTTTTAAAGGATTTTAAATATATATTTTCATATACAAATTTTTAAAAATTCATAGAGTTCAGTATCTCCATCCTTTCTATATGGATTCTAAAGCATGATTAATTCTTATTAATGAACTGAAGGCACTATTTTTCCTCCTTTTTGAGAATTATCAATCAGAGTGAATAATAATATCCTCAAGGCCCATCCATGTTGTCACAAATGGCAAGATTTCATTTTTTTCTAAGTAGTATTCCACTGTGTATATATATCAAATCTTCTTTATCCATTAATCCACTGATGGGCTTTTAGTTTGTTTCTGTATCTTGGCTATTGTGAATAATGCTGCAATGAACATAGGGGTGCTTATATCTTTTCAAATTAGTGTTTTATTTGTCTTCGGATAAATACCCAGTAGCAAAAATGTTGGATCAGATGGTAGCTGCTTTTTTTAAAGTTTTTGAGGACCCTCCATACTGTTTTCCATAGTGGCTGTACCAATTTTACCACCAATAGTGCACGAAAGTTTCCTTTTCTTTACACCATCGCCAACATGTACCTGTAGTGCATTCTGATGGGTGTGAGGTGATATCTCACTGTATTCTTAATTTGCATTTCTCTGATGGTTAGTGACGTTGAGCATCTTTTCATGTGCTTATTGGCCATCCGTATGTCTTTTGAAAAATGTCTATTCAGATCCTCTGCCCATTGTTAATCAGAAAGCATCAGACCTAATGCATGTCAATTTTATTTATAAATTAAAGCATCCCTTACTCAGAAACTTCTAAATCTAACATTGTCATATATTAGGATCCTGAGCATATTGGCTTTATTTCTGAATGGTAAATCTGTTTCACTTATATACGTTTGTATTCATTTGTTAACCTTTTACATTTTGGTTGTAATAACAGAATAATAAGATTTGAAAACCTAAGACAAAACTCTCCTTTTCAAATAATCTTTTCATTCATAAAAAGCTACTTTTTCTTTGGGAGATATGAATTTCTTTGAAAATATATTTTACCTCACTGATTGTGAACTTCTTTGTTGACATATGGTAAGAATGTTTTTTAAATTTTCCTACTTGATTATAATTACTATTACAAACATCAGTAAAATAATAAAAAACAGTAGATCCACCAGAAACATAGATCCATTCAGAAATTAACTTTAACCATCAAAATCAGTCTGCTACTTTCACTGGTGACATTTTTAATCAATTAATATTGATTTCTACGCAGTATGACTCAAGAATAAAATCAATAAGATTGAAGGACAATCACAATAATCAGACACACTGATAATAGCAAAAATATATTCAAGCAGTTTTTCTATGCTGTGGTTTATTTAAAGAGCATATGTAGATAACCATGAAGTTTAAGGCATGAGGACAAAACTCTCTACAAGAACATTTATTTTAAGAAATTATATGCACCCTTCAAAAAAGAATATCAAAAAGAAAATCTCATTTTAAGTAACTATTTTAATGAAGCATTTGCATAAATATATGACCTATTTAGGGAAGTACGAGACTAAGGTATGAAGGGACACAATGATCTTAGTAACACTGTAAATATTAACTGATATTAAATCTGAGAAGACAGAATTTCTAAATGAAACTAACACATCAGGATAATTTTCAGAATTTGGGAATATCTTGAGTCTATGACCTTAATAAAATTAATCTATAATGGATAGTATTTGTTATTCACAAAGTAATATAAGGCAAGGTAAAACAAATGTATGTCTGATGGCATTGTACCAAAAATACATTGTAAATATATGATGAATTCATATGTAAAAACACAGAACATAATCATAAGCAATGTATTCTTTGATTCAGTACATTTATCCTGATGTGTAATTATGCATTCATTGTTAAAACCCTCTGAATGATGCATGACCATCGCAGTAATCTGTAAACACCAAAAGAGCAGGGACATTATATCAAATTTGTGCCATAATCCCAGACAGAATGCTGAAACACTTACTAGCTGCAAGTCATTCCTTGAGCAAAAATGTAACTTCTTTCACTTTCAACATACCATCTGTAAAACTGAAATACTAGTAGTATCTACCTTGTTGTGTTCTTTAGATCAATAATGAAATAATCCATGTAAGATATTTAGCAGAGTTCCTGGAGCTTAGTAAGCAGTCAATACATTCTAGCTCTTTATTGAATTCCTTCCACGTTCCTTGCTCAAAATTGATCATTTTTAAATGTTGATAAAATATTGTTTCCACTCTAAAGTATCTCATGACCTATGTTGTTGTGCAGTAGGAAAGACATACAGATAAACAATAATTGCATTCATAGTCTTCCAAGACAAGTTTGCACTTTATTGTTAAATAAGACAAAGAAGGAGTAACACTTTTTGCAGATCAAGGAGCTGTAGAATATTTTAATACTTATCTAATTAGATCTTTGAATCAATCCTGAAATGATAGCGTGAATTTTGTAAAAGAAAGTTAGTTAAGAAATTTTTCCTTGGTTTTGTTTCTAGAAACTAGCTAGATGGTAACAATACTAGATAACAGTGTATATTTAGAAAAGCTGTATTGAACAGAAACAGATCTGTGACCAGAGCGGTGGTATTGGGTTGTGTTGAGGGTAGGAAATTATAAGCTTTGTTAATCAACCTTCTCTTAATCAGTGATCTGGCTTCTATGTTTTTCCTTTTCTGTGAAAAATGACTGATGTTTATGTAATGAAAGGCTTCTGATAATAAGCTGCATTGTAACATGTTCTGAAAGTTTTCCATCTACAAGTTGAGTTGTGTTTCTACCAAAAGTCAATTATACTCATTATTAAATGTGTTTTATGTTAGTTTTAATAATTTTTAATTGATGAATATAATAGAGTATCAGTAAAATGATGGAATATAAATATTGAAAGTAAAGGGCTATGCTTTTATAGAAAGTAAATAGATTCAGTTGTGAAGATTATATCAAGAGAAGTGGAGAGCTACCAAAACAAATACTGAGTGCTATAAATATAAAAGAAATGAAAAATTATTTTTAAAATGGTATGCATGTAGATATATCTGCAAATATCTATAAGTTTTTACTTCTTTATAAGTAGTATGAAATTACAAAAGTAGATGGTGCTATGTTGAATGTGTTCTATTTATTTTTTGATTACAGGAATTTTACAGAAGTTGATTGATTGATTAGAAACTTAGATCAATGAACCATACACAATAAAAAGCCTGAGACTTAAATCAGAAAATTGGAGAATGGAAGAATATATATTGTTAAGCTAGGCTAAATATTGTGGCAAACAACACTAGAATTTCAGTAGACTACCACAATAAAGTGTATTTCTAACAGAAGATACAGTTGGTTAGAGATCAATGGGTCACTTTCATGCAATCATTCTGGTGTCCAGTTTTCTTCCATTAATTCACTCCACTAAACCCTGCGGCCTCCAAATCCTCTGATGCATCCTCTATCTTGATGGCAGCAGAGGAAAGAGAACAAGATGAGTCCTCCTTCTCTCTTATCCACTTCAACTAGAAGTGACCACCATCACTTCCACACATATTCCAAGTACAAGAACGACTCAAAGCAAAGGCCTTGTGAAACCTTGTTTAGTGGTGTATTCATAGGGAAGAGGAGAGCCCTGATATTAGCTTGGACCAGCAGTCTCTATCACAGTATATTAAAATTGTCTTCGAAATAATTATTCCACCTATTGGGTATGTGGTCAAGGTGAGACCAATCATCTTTCTTTCTCCAGAATTTTTTTTGGAAATTCAGCTGAGTTGAAGGAATCTACTCATATCAAGAGGTAACAAAATAAACATGTAACTTAGAGTTTCCCGGACCTTTGTTTCTAGCATCTGGAATAAGCAGGTTAAGAGAAAGTGGACACCTAGAGATAAACTGAGGCATGAGAATAAGATTTAGTGGTGACAGGATATATATTATCAGTTTCCTCCTTTCTCTCCTTCCTCCAGGGTATTATATTTATTTGTGCTATATTAAATGAGGACTAACCAATTGTCAGGCATTGTTTCCTTAGTGTGGAGAATGCAACTGTGAACAAATGGTGTCCTTTCTCTAATCTGTTTTATATTCTTATGTGGGGATACACAAAATAAATACATATAAATTCATAAACAATATAACATAATGGTAGAGTAAAATGCATAGCAAAAATTTAAAAAACAGAATGAAGTGATTGAGAGTGAGTTGATATTGGGAGAATTTATATTGGACAGTTAGAATGTAAGAGTTTGAGTCAACATCTGAACAACGTATTCAGTCAACCAAAGGGAGGTCAGGGAGCAAACCAAAGAGTAAACAAAGGAAACAACTAGTCTAAGCCTAAGAATTGGGGGGATCTCAATGAATTCAAGAAACATAAAAATGATCTGTATGCTGGAATTCAGGAAGGTAGGGAGATAAGAATAGGCTACATGTCCAATGAGGTCAGCATGTTTGAAATCACATTGGACTTTATGGGCAATCAAAGACCACTAGGGAGATTTATATTAGGATACTGTAGTTATCTGATTAAGTTTTACAAAGATCTCAGTAGTCACCAAATGGAGGGGGAGAAAGGAAACTAGTTAGAAAGCTACTTTAATATTCCAGGTAACAAATGACAGTAGTTCAAACTGGAATTATGAAGAAAGATTAAAAATTTTTAAAAATGAAATTTAAGCTCTAATAAATTCCTCTTTTGTCCTAAACTACGGTGAATTGAATTTTGCCTATTGCAACCAACAGTGTTAACTAATCAAGTAGTATCTGCTTCTGCTGTGAAGTCGTGTAAGACAATAGATGAAAATGTCCATTGATTTTGGAAGTAAATAGAAGACAGTTGATGTCAGTTGTAGACATGATATATTTATTTTAGCAAACCACTAAAAACCACCTTTGATATTCTTGTGAAAATGTTCAAAATTTGAGCTACAGTAGATGACAAATATTTATATAAAAATTCTCCAAAATTATCAATATGGAAATTAGGTGAGGTCTCTGGTGTTTCATTTTATGATAGTCTCATATCTTGTATAAATTAATCAAATTAAAATATTAGATGTTGTTTACAAAATTATGGATAAAGGAAAATAGAAAGGATGTCTAATGTGTTAGATATAATAATTGGGCTTTAAAATTTCTTAACAATATCAGAATGAATTAATAGTATTTTAAAAGAAACTTTAAAAATACTACATTAATTTATATGATATGACAGGGCATGAACTTGGATTAATAGCTTATTTGAATAATACTTGATGTTCTAGAAGTTGATGAGCTCAATATGAGCTCTAACTATCCCATTGATTGATAGAATAAAAGTGAAATTAGTTAAAGTTAACAGACGTACGTGTTTAAATAAATTACTCAAAATTATCTGTGGAGTACTAGACCATTTATGTTTGCCACAATTTAAAATGGACATAGATAACAGTCAAAACATCTCCTATAGTGTGTGAAATTAAGATTTATGAGAAATTGAGGATTAAGAGATTTGCAGAGATAGTATAAGAACATGGTATCTGAGTTAAGTTGACTTAAAATTTTTCCATGTTAAATATTTTTTACATATTGTTCCAGAAAAAAACCTAGAGTAATTGGTAGGAAAAGTAAAATGGTGAAATATGAAAGGAGACCAATTCAGATGAATATAGGGAAGCACCTAGAAGGATTCTTAATTCTCTGTTTCAATTGCTTTCAAGAGTAGGCTGCTCTCTCATAAATATTTACAGCCAGGGCAGTTATCTGCTCAAGAGAATGGAGAAAACATGTAAAAATGAAGGTGGATGGTTAAGTAGAACCTCAGGTCTTTTCAAATCTTAACCTTCCACGTTTCTCTAATACCATGTGGTAGATAGATAGATAGATAGATAGATAGACACGGAGATAAATTGATTGATCAAATGGAAGAAATATTACACAACCCAGAATAAAGTAAAACAAAGACAAAAAAAGATATTGAAGAAGCTGGATTTACAATGCATTTAAACCACACTGTATTGACTTCTCACCATTCCTTTCATTTATTGAGTGAAATCATGTTTCCTGTCCCTATATTAAAAAAAAAAAAAGCAAGTCTTATCTAGATAAGAATCCTGGCAACCTCTGTAGGTCATCTAATTAATCTTATGAGGCAGACATTCTGTTGACAAGTTTTAAAGACAGATTCAATTCAACCTTTATAATGCCAGACCAAGATATTAATCAAGATTCTGAATTGAT
Organism: Stenella coeruleoalba; assembly: GCF_951394435.1. Taxonomy (NCBI): domain Eukaryota; kingdom Metazoa; phylum Chordata; class Mammalia; order Artiodactyla; family Delphinidae; genus Stenella; species Stenella coeruleoalba. Next base: position 35,899,930 of record NC_137164.1, on the reverse strand, counting down.
CCAGCGATAAATTTATACCCCTCTTGCAGCTCAAGTAGCTTCAGGTGGGGTGCCCAAAGTGGGAAAGAGCATTATTGGATCCTATAATCTCCTACTGGTTGCTTCTCTCCTTACTGCTATCTCTTGCCAGCAGTTCCATTGATTTTTTTTTAAATAAATTTATTTATTTATTTATTTTTGGCTGTGTTGGGTCCTCGTTGCTGCACACGGGCTTTCTCTATTTGCAGCGAGCAGGGACTACTCTTCATTGCAGTGCACGTGGTTCTCACTGCAGTGGCTTCTCTTGTTGTGGAGCACAGGCTCTAGGTGTGTGGGCTTCAGAAGTTGTGGCATTTGGGCTCAGTAGTTGTGGCTCAGAGGCTCTAGAACTCAGGCTCAGTAGTTGTGTCACACCGGCTTAATTGTTCCGTGGCATGTGGGTCTTCCTGGATCAGGGCTTGAACCCGTGTCCCCTGCATTGGCAGGTGATTCTTAACCGCTGCGCCATCAGGGAAGTCCCAGTTCCATTGATTTTTATGAAATGAGAGGCACAGAAATATGGCAGTCTCATTTAATACTTTCATTAAGTACTTTCATTAGTACTGTCCTAAGCTTACTTCATTCTATATGACCCTCACTGTTTAAGATGACTCTTTGTCTCCTGGGACACAATTTTGAGGCTATTCAGACATTTCTGCCAGACTGGTCCAAGTGCCTTTCCCTTCACTCTTGCAGATTCTTCTGTATTCTAGGGAGTCAGTTGATAATTCATCCTCAGTTTCAGCTCGCTTACTTCCAGTTTCTGGCTACTGGGTTCTTTATACCCATCTGTGTGGCCCTGTAGGCCCTGTTGCTTCTCTTTCTTGTGAGGACCACACCTCACCTTCTGGAAACATATATTTAACCCTTGCCCAATAAACCATGGGAAAGTTGACAAATCCCATAGTAATGATGTTTCTCAGCTTTGGCACCAAAACTGTCAGAGAAACTCTTGTCCTCAATGCTTCTCAGGCTGAAGTCAAATTCTAGACCACTCTGAACCCAACTAGTTTTTGTCACCTATTAAGCTTTTTTAGGTCCCTCTCAAAGCCCTGCTCTTTACTAGGTTTGAGGTAAGAGGACTAGCACTAGGTTTCCCATGGTGGGATGTGGAAGGAACACAGTGAAGACTTCTCCTAAAATACCATCCTCACAAAATGATCTCACTCATTCTCTCAAAACTTTTGTACTTTCAAAGTATACAAGGGTGCTCAAGATCAAAGAAATAGTTCATAGTGAAATTATTCAAAAATCAGTACATGGTTATTTGGTAAATTATTTTCAAATATTGTGTCTATTTTATCTTGGTGCCCAGTATAAACTTCTGATATAAAATCCTGTTTTAAAGACAATCATTGAGAGAAAAGCTAGCTTCATGTAGGTAGATCTACAATCTTAAAATGAGGATAATAGACATTTTAAAAGGAGAAAACAGAATCAGAAAAAAGAAATAATTCCTATTTAAAGATTATTCACCTGCAAAATTGAATGCTCAGATTGGAAGGGTACATTACATCAAGGATAACACACAGAAAATGATCATATTCATGTATCCCTTGGTAAAATTCCTATAATAGAAGAATAAATAGAAAAGTATTATAGGTTTCTAGATGTAGAGAAAATATTACTTAGAGAGTCTGAAATAGGTGACCAAACCAGTTACTTCTTTCAAAATTACTGCATTAAATAATCTGTCATATCTTTTTTTTTTGCATTAGAGACACACCTTTAGAGCATTCTCCCTACCTTTTCCTATCAGGGTTTATTTGAATTTCAGTTGACTGCACTTGTGTTATTTGGAGCTTTTCTTAAACATGATTCTAAGTATACATTTTGCCTTACTTCTGTTTTGAACTACCAGTTCACTAGATCTCTTTTTTGGTCTTATCTCCTTATTTTTTTGGAACAAGTCCCAGTACCACCCTGACAGGAAGAGTGCATAAAAAACAGTCGTAGAAAACAAACTTATGGGTGCCAAAGGGGAAAGCAGGGGAAGAGCTAAATTAAGGGCATGGGATTAACGAATACACACCACTACATGTAAAATAGATAAACGACAAGGATTTACTGTGCAGCACAGGGAATTATGTTCAATATTTTGTAATAGCTTATAATGGAGAAGAATCTGAATATATATATATATATATATATGTATAACTGAATTAATTTGTTGTACACCTGAATCTAACAAAATACTGGAAATCAAATATACTTCAATAAAAAAGGGAAAAAAGGTATTTCACTTACTGGAAAAAAAAGTTTTAAAGCTTAATTATGTTATAGTCAAATATGAAATGCTTTCATGTTGCCTCAATTGGGGCTAAAGAGAAAATATTAAAAATAAATCAACCAGAGGCTCCTTGATGACTCGTCTATGGATAATATTTCTTGTGAGGCTATCATGATGTTAGAAGAGAATAATTCCCATCTCTCTGTTGTCTCTTACAATTCCAGCTAACAAGGATCACTTGCAAATGGATAACATTTCAAATGGGTGATGATTTACTAGTATATACATACACTTGTTTTGAGTATTTTTCATTTTGTTTTTCACTCTTGAAAAACTGCTGTTGAAGACATTCTTTAACTTAGTTTTAGTAAGACTGTTTTAGATTACATTATGCTATAGAAGGAATGTCTGTGCCACCTCCCAGATTCATATATTGAAATCCCAGGCCCCAGTGTATTGGTATTAGGAGGTGGAGCCCTTGGTAGGTGATTTGAGGGCAGAGCCTTCATGAAAGAGATTAGTGCCCTTACAAAAGAAACCTGGAAAAATTTCCTTGTCCCATCAACCATGTAAGGATACAGTGAAAAGATGGCTGGCTGTGAATGAGAAATCAAGCTTTCACCAGACACCGAATCTGCTGATGCCTTGATCTTGGACTTCTCAGCCTCCAGAACTGTAAGAAATAAATTTCTGTTGTCTATGTCTATTCTGTTGTCTAACACCCCGTCTATGGTTTTCTGTTACAACAGCCTGAACAGACAAAGACATGCTAGTATTGAAAAATAGTAACTCCTTTTACCTGAACTCCATGAGAAGAGTGCATTCATTACTAGTTGAACTTGGGTTCAACCATGTTCCTTTTTGGCCAATGGGATGTTAGCAAGTGTGACATTAACAGGGTTTTTAGTGTGTCTGTGTGCTTGGGTGTGTCATCTCACTCATCTGTGACCTTTAGGAGAGCTGTAACTGAGTAGCCCTTGTCCTTTAGCCTTGGCCCCAGGAGGAACACTTTGGAGCAGAGACCCCTAAACTAAACTGCAGAGACATGAAAAAAATAAATATCTATTGCTAGAAGCTAGAAGATTTTAATTTTTGCTTCTCTTTTCTTATGTAGTAAAAGCTGGTACAAAAATTGACACTAGAAATAGGAGGACTGGCTTGTGTAAAAATAACCTAGAATATATGGTTCTTGGATTTTGGACCAAGTGCTTGAAGTGAAAAAACTGATAACAGAGGTAGGAAAAATAGCAATTTATTTTCTTTAGGGCTAAATAATTTGGTGAAATTTTCTTATGATCTTCTAAAAGGCAGAAAATATTCCTGATATATTTTAAATGTAGGGCTTGGCGGTCTTGAGGCAAATGTTGAAATAATGAGCTGGTTGCTACTATCTGTATTTCATAGTTTACTAAAACACAGAGATAAGGTCACAGAAAGTATTTGCCAGTTTGCAAACAGAATTTAGAGCAAATATAGCAAAGCCATAACTCATAGGTTTTTTAAAATAAAGCTCCTTTCACCAAGTAAAATATAAGTGTTATTGTCTATGATAAGAAAAAAACCAAATTAGGTGTGTTGCTCAAATACTTTTAGTTACAATTTCTGAAAATAAATAGTTAGTGTCAAGTATACCCTTTAAGTTGGATAAAAGGATCCAAGGAAAAATGTGGTCTCACAGCAGCCTAAGTTGCTCAAAGAAACTTCAATTTAGTCTAGAGACAGAAATAATTGAGAGTGTGGCTCTTGGCACATGGAATTGACTGGATGAATTGGGAGATTGGAATTTACATATATACACTATTGATACTATGTATAAAATAAATAACTAATGAGAACCTACTGTATAGCACAGGTACCTCTACTCAGTTTTCTATGGTGACCTAAACAGGAAGGAAATCCAAAAAAGAGGGGCTATATATGTATTTATAGCTGATTCAATTTGCTGCACACTAGAAACTAACATAGTATTGTAAAGCAACTATGCTCCAATAAAATTTTTAAAAAAAGATAAATGAATAAGTAAAAAGTGAAAAAAAAGTTATGAAAACTATATTGTCAAAAGTTCTGTCAGCCAAATTGCAAGAAACTGAAATTATTCAAATTATAAGAAGTCTATCAGCCCCCAAATTTCCAAAGACAGGAGTCAGGTTGAGAGAGATTCTCAAACTCCCCAAAGGGCATATTCTTTACTTTTTAAAATTATTTTATTCTTAACCAATTTTCCAGAATTGTCAATGGTCATACTGCAAAAAGAAGAAACTTCCAGAGGGCAAAGGGAACAGCTGTGGTAACAAAATCTGTGCCTAAAGAGGAAATATTCTTTTCCTTCAGAGTACAGATACCTCATATCATTTGTCCAGAATTATTAACGATGGAAGACTTCTATGTGCCTTGGGAAAATACCAGCTCCCTGTACTACACATTAATGTTGAGTGTGGGTGATATTTGATTTTTTATTATTTGTTTGTTTCTTTTGGTTCAGAGGATCCCAGATAAGTGGAGCTGCATCAAGATTTCATCAAGATTTCAAAAACTTGGACTTCAAACCTGACACCATGATTTTCACAAACATATGAGATTCTTATATTTTGCATACTAGAGAGACTTGAAGTAGACAGATCATGAGAATTTGAATATTATTTTAAAATACGTATTTACTCTACTTTACTTCCACTGGTAGAATATTCTCCCTAAACTTTGTCTTTGGTCTCAGTCAGGTAACTTGTTTTGAACAATGAGCCCCTTAATAGGTGTTAAACAACCAAGGACTTAAAATTTGCTTGCATGGCATGTTCTCTTGTGTTCCCACCATTTTTGTGAAAATAGATGTTCCTGAATATGTGTTTCCCTGTAAGTTAAAACCCTAGACTGAACACATATGTAGCAGAACATTTTAGTAGATCTGTGGACTTGAATTATGAACAATAGCTGTTACAGCAAGAGGCAGAGTGATTGAGCCAATTCCAGAATGAGTGATCAAAAGTAAAAATTACTGTCATTTAAATAAATATGTTCATATCTAAGAAAATTAAATATGCAGTTAAATATCTTAAAAATTAATTACTTGGTAAAATGGCATAATTGAGCATCTTTTTTTTCCCCGAAACTGTACTTCAGTCAAATAATGTAAAATTGTGTTTCCATTTACATACTTAATAACGGATTTTTAGAGAAATGTCTTAAAAATATTTCAACCATTTAAAAGTTCAAAACAATCGTCAAGTCAGTGTAAAAAGGAGAGATATGTTGATCAAAGGAAGCGAGTAGGATCCCAACTTGGACCCACATAAGCATAGTCAATTGATTCTTCAAAAACTTTAGACGTTTGGGAGGGGTATTTTTAAAACTGTGGCAGTTTCTATATGTAGTTCTAAACACATCCTCTCTGGATCAAGTCTATTCCTCCTTTAAATTTTTTTTTCATAATAATATCACGACTTTAACAAGTGGGCTAAACTTTAATGTTACCAAAACCATACCAAATATATTTTTTATGAAAATAATTTAAATACTTATATCATTCATATACATCTATGTATATTATATTTATGCATACATACTGAGCTATCCTGAGAATCTCTCTTTTTATTCTCCTTGCTGGGTTCACCACAAGGTCCCTGAAACATCCTGTTTTTAAATAAGTACATTCATCATCCAATCCATTGCTTCTGAAGGTTGGGTGGCAGAGTTGCCTGTTTCCCATTTGGGACAGTCTGACAAGCCTTCTCTTCTGGGTTAACAATGAAGGCATCTTAGCAACACAGAAAATTGTCAACACAATTCAACTAAATGTTTCTTGTTTTTTTCTAAAACCAAAAGTGGCTTTGCTTATATTTTTTTCTGAATAGACAGGAATCCAACACATAAACCTATTTTTATTTTTGAGGGATATCTCAAGGTATCCAGGTCACTGGACCTCCAAAAATATTCCCTGAGTAAAGAAACCATTTATTTTTATGGAATTTCACAAACTGTCATGGAATGATATGTTGCTTTCTAAATCTTATAAGAATAAGGTCCTTATTTGGTGGGCAAGTGTCATGTTCTTTTGGACAGTACTACGATCAATATACCTGCAAATTAAAATGTATTAAAACTTAAAAGCAAGATGGAGAAGATGTATTACTCTCCTGCCACGTGGAAGCAAACTATTTCTGAGTATTCGGGGGAAAGAAAATGAGGAGAGAGAGAAATTCCACCTAAATATTTGATAAAACAAAAAAACAAAAACTAGTTTTACAACTAGTTGTAAAATAAGTGTTTAGAATTTGATCTGTGACTTCCTCAAGTAAGGAGACAACATCTACATGAATAGTTGAAATCAAAGTCATTTCCTGCTAAAACTTAAAATAATCCACTTTCATATTGCAAGGTCACTCTCTCTTGAGCATTAGGTTAATAGGTGAAGTAAAGGAGATGGGATGGTAACCACCCATGATAGTTAGCTACTAATTCAATAAAATTGCATATCCAGATGTAATATTTAACTGGCCTAAATCAAAAATCCTATTGTTTCTCTTGAGTCTCAGTCCCATTGGGTGTTTTTGCTGACCTGGACCAGCTTTGCATACTTTCTGTTAGTCTCATTTACACATCTGTGATCAAGTGGGCCTCACAGGGGATGACTTAGCTCTCCACCTTCTCCACACATTTTATCCTCCTGCAGGCTCCAGGACATGTTGTCAAGGTTAGTTAGAAGAAAGAAATTGGTTAAAGAGCCAGCCCTACTGTGCAATGGCTTTCCCAATCTCAGCTTTCATCCCATTTGCTAACATATCATTTGTCAAAGCAAGTTATGTGTGTAGAACAGAGTACCCCCCTCCCAATGCAGCCATTGATGAAATCCATCTGTGCGTTACTACTCCTATATCTTTTGTAAATTCAGCATATTACTAGTATTTTTGTCTCTATCACAAATGTGTTTCTGGTTTTGGTTTACTCATTTGTTGGAATGTGGGAAATACAGAAACTTCCACTTACTATTTCTGCCCAAATGACTCTCATACTTCAAGTCAGGGAGCCATTATGGGGATAAGATAAAAGGCATTTATATCTTAATTAATGCACAAGAATTTGGGAAATGACATGAGTATGAATTTGTTATCCCACTGAACCCATTTTAAAATATAAGTAGGTTAAAATGCCATTTTCCACCTAAATTCCATAAACCTTCACTCTAACTAGTAGATCACATACACATCCTGTATTCCCAGGGTTCAGAGTCATTCATTAATTCCTAATAGGGATGAATAGTTTCTCTTTCCAAGCACACAGTTCCCATTTCCCCTGTTCCAAACCCTGGGAGGAAGATATTGCATAGACTTGTGTTGTTATTGCAAAGTCCTTCCTCAAGATAGGACTTTACATAGGACCAAACATACTTTACTCCAGGGTCTTTAGGATTATCAGCTGAGTCATATCTCAGAATTAAGTAAAAGCTCCTGACATTTTATTGTGGTAAGCCAAACCAAACCTTCGTTTACCAGATCTATTATGTTTAAGAATTAAATGGGTCAAGTAAGTCTTTACTAATCAGGATTGCCATCCACATGATTCTGAGTGATTGATTATGTATTTGGTATCACCAAAGATCTCTGTAGATCAAATTTTTCTGATTACCAGTCTAGCTTTTCTGCTTGTAATGATAACTATGGACACCTCTCCTTTGGAAGTTAAAAGCAATGACTTGGCCTGTGATCCCAGTATTCCATCATTCCTGTTGGAATCAGGCAGCTATTTTAATGGCACTGTCTCCCACTTTTACCTTCATTTTATAGAAGCCAATCACTGTTGCACTTTCCACTGATGCTCTGCTCTCATCACCAAAGTATTTATCAAAGCCATGACAAAAGGAACGCCATAGTCCTCTACCTCTATGTTTATTACTTCCTCACTCTCTCTAACCATATCTGTACCTCTGTATCTCTGTTTCAGTCTGTTTATCTCTTGCATTTCTATTGCCAGACTGTGATTTCTCCCCTTTACTCCAGCACTCCAGATTTATATATTCAACTCTTTATTGCACAACTTGACTTAGATGTCTTATATGTGCCTTAAACCATTGCAGAATTTCAATTTTCAATTACATGCCCCATTAAAAAGTGAATTCGCTATAATACCATTGAATCCCAACTTCTGCAGCAGGCTTAAGCTTGGATGCATTGTGTTGATCTGAAAACTTATGTAATTGAAATGTTGGACCCATTTATGACATTATGATGATATGCTACTGCATTTTCAAAACAACAGTTTTTTCTCATGTCTTTATTATAAAAATCTTCAAATATATGGAAAAGTTGAAATAAAAGTGTGATAAACACCTCAAAATGACTCTTGATATTTTCTCCTGTTTCCTTTCTAATCCAAGTCTCACCCTCATTTAGAAAGGCAACCATTGGTCAGTTTTCAGTTCAAAAGTAGGATTCATACATGCATCCTTTCTTTCTTTATATCTGATATCTTCTCCCTGTACGAACTCTTTTGGTTTGATCCTCCAAATATAGTCCCGGTCCAGTTAACCCTCAAGAGCCCTATAACTAGTCCTAACACTATAAGACGATAATCTTTCACCTGGGCTATTGAAGTAGCCTCTGACTAGTCTCCTTATTCTGCACTGGATTCTCTCACACCAAGTCAGAGATATTGCTGATACATAAATATAAAACATATTTCCTACTCAAAATCCTTTCATTCCTTCACCATAAATCTAGAAAAAAAATGTAAACTCCTTGTCTTTCCCTTTCTGGCCCTAAATAATTTAAATACTGCATAATTGACTTCATCTTCATCCTCTTTACGCTTGTCCTTCCATTGTAGAACAGTGGTCCTAACTCAGAGAGAAAAATCAGGACTCCTTAATTCAATTCCTACCTCTGTTCCCTAAATTGTGTAAATTTGAGTATGCTGGTCAATATATAAAATGTTGGACAGGAGCACTTCATGATGGTGGAGGAGTAAGACATGGAGATCACATTCCTCCCCACAAATACATCAAAAATACATCTACACATGGAACAGGTCCTACAGAACACCTACTGAACACTGGCAGAAGATCTCAAACTTCCCAAAATGCAAGAAAATACTCACGTACCTGGGTAGGGCAAAAGAAAAAACAGAGACAAAAGAATAGAGATGGGATCTGTCCATCAGGGAGGGAGCTGTGAAGGAGGAAAAGTTTCTATGCACTAGGAAGCCCCTTCACTGGTGGAGATGGGGTGGGGGGGTGGGCAGTGGGGAAGCTTCAGAGCCATGGAGGATAGCTCAGCAACAAGGGTGAAGAAGGCAAAGCAGAGAGATTACTGCACAGAGGATTGGTGCCTACCAGCACTCACTACACTGAGAGGCTTGTCTGTTCACCCACCAGGGTGGGTGGGGGCTGGGAGCTGAGGCTCAGGTATTGGAGGTCAGATCCCAAGGAGAGGACTGGAGATGGCTGTGTGAACACAGCCTGAATGGGGCTAGTATGCCACAACTAACGGGGAGGGAATCTGGGAGAAGTCTGGAACTGCCTAAGAGTCAAGAGACCATTGTTTTGGGGTGTGTGAGGAGAGGGGATTCAGAGCACCGCTTAAATGAGATTCAGAGAAGGACGTGAGCTGTGGCTATCAGTGCAGACACCAGAGATGGGCATGAAATGCTAAAGCTGTTGCTACAGCCACCAAGAATCCTATGTGCAAGCACAGGTCACTATCCACACCTCCCCTCCTGGAGCCTGTGCAGCCCGCCACTGCCAGGGTCCTGTGATCCAAGAACAATTTCCCCAGGAGAACACGTGTTGTGCCTCAGACTGTTGTAATATGATGCTGGTCTCTGCTGCTGCAGGCTCACCCCGCATTCCATAGCCTTTCCTCTCTCCAGCCTGAGTGAGCCAGAGTCCCCTAATCAACCACTCCTTTAACACCCTCCAGTCTGGGTGAAAAACAGACACCAGAGAATGACCTACAAGCAGAGGCAGGGCCAGATCCAATGCTTGACCAGAGAAGCTGTGGGAAAAAAGAAGAGAAAGGGAAATTATTCCATGCAGACTCAGAAGCCGTGGATTAAATCTCTGCAATCAACTTGATGTATCCTGCATCTCTGGAATACCTGAATAGACAACAAAACATCCCAAAATTGAGGCAGTGGACTTTGGGAGTAACTATCGACTTGGAGTTTGCTGTATGCGACTGAGTAGTTTCTGATTTATATGTTTATCTTAGTTTAGTTTTTAGTGCTTGTTATTATTGGTGGATTTGTTTGTTGGTTTTGTTGCTCTCTTCTTTTTTTATTTTTACTTTTTAATTTTGATAATTTTTTTTATTTTAATAACTTTATTTATTATTTTCTTTCTTTTTTTCTCCCTTTTCTTCTGAGCTGGATAGCTGACAGAGTCTTGGTGCTCTGGCTGGGTGTCAGGACTGAGCCTCTGAGGTGGAAGAGCCGAGTTCAGGACAGTGGTCCACCAGAGACCTCCCAGCCCCATGTAACATCAATAGGCAATAGCTCTCTCAGAGATCTCTGTCTCAACGCAAGGACCCAGGTCCACTCAATGACCAGCAAACTACAGTGCTGGACACACCATGCCAAACAACTAACAAGAGAGGAACACAATCCCACCCATTAGCTGAGAGGTTGCCTAAAATCATAATAAGTTCACAGGCACCCCAAAACACACCACTGGATGTGGTCTTGCCAACCAGAAAGAAGGATCCAGCCTCATACACCAGAACAGAGGCACCAGTCCCCTCCACCAGGAAGCCCACACAACCCACTGAACCAACCTTAGCCACTGTGGGCAGACACCAAAAACCATGGGAACTACAAACCAGCAGCCCATGAAAAGGAGACGCAAAACACAGTGAGTTAAGCAAAATGAGAAGACAAACACACAGTAAATGAAGGAGCAAGTTAAAACCCACCAGACCTAACAAATGAAGAGGAAATAGGCAGTCTACCTGAAAAAAGATTCAGAGTAATGGTAATAAAGATGATCTAATATCTTGGAAATTGAATGGAGAAAAGACAAGAAACATTTAACAAAGAACTGCAATAACTAAAGAGCAAATAAACAATGATGAACAACACAATAAAGGAAATTAAAAATTCTCTAGAAGGAGTCAATAGTAGATAACTGAGGCAGAAGAAAGGATAAGTGACCTGGAAGATAAAATAGTGGAAATAACTACTGCAGGGCAGAATAAAGAAAAAAGAATGACAAGAATTGAGGACAGTCTCAGAGACTTCTGGGACAACATTAAACACACCAACATTCAAATTATAGGGGTAAGAGAAGAAGAAAAGGAAAAGAAAGAGACCAAGAAAATATTTGAAGAGATTTTAGTTGAAAACTTCCCTAATATGGTAAAGGAAATTGTCAATCAAGTCCAGGAATTGCAGAGAGTCCCATACAGGATAAATCTAAGGAGAAACACACTAAGACACATTAATCAAACTATCAAAAATTAATACAGAGCTTCCCTGGTGGCACAGTGGTTGAGAGTCAGCCTGCCGATGCAGGGGACACGGGTTTGTGCCCCAGTCTGGGAAGATGCCACAGAGCGGCTAGGCCTGTGAGCCATGGCTGTTGAGCCTGCACGTCCGGAGCCTGTGCTCCACAGTGGGAGAGACCACAAAAGTGAGAGGCCCACGCAACGCAAAAAAAAAAAAAAAAAAAAAATTAATACAAAGAAAAAATATTAAAAGCAGCAAGGGAAATACAACAAATGACATAAAAGGGAATCCCCATAAGGTTAACAGCTGATCTTTCAGCAGAATCTCTGCAAACCAGAAGGAAGTGGCAGGACATATTTAAATTGATGAAAGGGAAAAAACTACAACCAAGATTACTCTACACAGCAAGAATCTCATTCAGATTTGATGGAGAAATTAAAACCTTTACAGACAAGCAAACGCTAAGAGAATTCAGCAGCACCAAATCAGCATTGCAACAAATGCTAAAGGAACTCCTCTAAGCAGGAAACACAAGAGAAGGAAAAGACCTACAAAAACAAACCCAATACAATTAAGAAAATGGTAATAGGAACAAACATATCAATAACTACCTTAAATGTAAATGATTTAAATGCTCCAACCAAAAGACATAGACTGGCTGAATGCATACAAAAACAAGACTCACATATATGCTGTCTGTAAGAGACCCATTTCAGACCTAGGGACACATACAGACTGAAAGTGAAGGAATGGGAAAAGATATTCCATGCAAATGGAAATCAAAAGAAACCTGGAGTAGCAATTCTCATATCAGACAAAATAGATTTTAAAATAAAAATTATTATAAGAGACAAAGACGGACACTATATAATGATCAAGGGATCAATCGAAGAAGAAGATATAACAACTGAAAATATTTATGCACCCGACATAGGAGCACCTCAATACATAAGGCAAATGCTAACAGCCATAAAAGGAGAAATCAACAGTAACACAATCATAGTAGGGGATTTTAACACCCCACTTTCACCAATGGACAGTTCAACCAAACTAAAAATAAATAAGGAAACACAAGCTTTAAATGATACATTAAACAAGATAGACTTAATTGATATTTATAGGACATTCCATCCAAAAACAACAGAATACAATTTCTTCTCAAGTGCCCATGGATCATTCTCCAGGATAGATCATATCTTGGGTCACAAATCAAGCCTTTCTAAATTTAAGATAATTGAAATCGTATCAAGTATCTCTTCCAACCACAATGCTATGAGACTAAAGGTCAATTACAGGAAAAAAAATCATCAAAAATACAAACACATGGAGGCTAAACAATACACTACTAAATAACCAAGAGCTCTGTGAAGAAATCAAAGAGGAAATTTAAAAAATACATAGAAACAAATAACAATAAATACACAACAGCCCAAAACCTATGGGATGTAGCAAAAGCAGTTCTAAGAGGAAAGTTTAGAGCAATGCAGTCCTACCTCAGGAAACAAGAAACATCTCAAATAAACAACCTAACCTTAAACCTAAAGCAATTTGAGAAAGAAGAACCAAAAAACCCAAAAGTTAGCAGAAGGAAAGAAATCATAAAGATCATCAGAAATAAATGAAAGAGAAATGAAGGAAATGATAGCAAACATCAATAAAACTAAAAGCTGGTTCTTTGAAAAGATAAACAAACTTGATAAACCATTAACCAGGCCCATTAAGAAAAAAAGGGATTAGACTCAAATCAACAAAATTAAAAATGAAAAAGGAGATGTAACAAGTGACACTACAGAAACACAGAGGTTCATGAGAAATTACTACAAGCAACTATATGCCAATAAAATGGACAACCAGGAAGAAATGGACAAATTCTTAGAAAAGCACACATTCTGAGACTGAACCAGGAAGAAATAGAAAATATGAACAGACCAATCACAAGCACTGAAATTGAAACTGTGATAAGAAATCTTCCAACAAACAAAAGCTCAGGACCAAATGGTTTCACAGGCAAATTCTACCAAACATTTAGAGAATGGCTAACACCTATCCTTCTCAAACTCGTTCAGAACATAGCAGAGGGAGGAACACTCCAAAACTCATTCGACGAGGCCACCATCACCCTGATACCAAAAGCAGACAAAGATACTACAAAGAAAGAAAATTAGAGACCAATATCACTGATAAACATGGACACAAAAATTGTCGACAAAATACTGGCAAACAGAATCCAGCAACATATTAAAAGAATCAAACACCATGATCAAGTGGGGTTAATCCAAGTAATGCAAGGATTATTCAATATAGGCAAATCAATAATGTGATACACCATATTAACAAACTGAAGGATAAAATTCACATGATAATCTCAATAGATGCAGAAAAAACTTTTGACAAAATTCAACCCCCAATTATGATAAAAACTTTCCAGAAAGTACACATAGAGAGAATCTACGTCAACATAGTAAAGGTCATATATGACAAACCCACAGCCAACATCATTCTCTATGGTGAAAAACTGAAACCATTTTCTCTAAAATCAGGAACAAGAGAAGGTTGCTAACTGTCATGACTATTATTCAACATAGTTTTGGAAGTTTTAGCCACAGCAGAGATGAAAAAGAAATAAAAGGAATTCAAATAGGAAGAAAAATAAAACTGTCGCTGTTTGCAGATGACATGAAACTATACACAGAGAATCCTAAAGATGCTACCAGGAAACGACTAGAGCTAATCAATGAATTTGGTAAAGTAGCAGGATACAAAATTAATGCACAGAAATTTCTTGCATTCTTATACACCAATGATGAAAAATCTGAAAGAGAAATTAAGGAAACACTCCCATTTACCACTGCAAAAAAAAAGAATAATATACCTAGGAATAAACCTACCTAAGAAGTCAAAAGACCTGTATGCAGAAAACTATAAGAAACTGATGAAAGAAATTAAAGATGATGTAAACAGATGGAGAGATATACCATGCTCTTGGATTGGAAGAATCAGCATTGTGAAAATGACTTTACTACCCAAAGCAATCTACAGATTCAATGTAATCCCTATCAAACTACCAATGGCATTTTTCATAGAACTAGAAAAATTTTTTTACAATTTCTATGGAAACACAAAAGGCCCTTAATAGCCAAAGCAATCTTGAGAAAGAAAAACGGAGCTGGAGGAATCAGCCTCCCTGACTACAAACTATGCTACAAAGCTACAATAATCAAGACAGTATGGTACTGGCATAAAAACAAAAATATAGATTGATAGAATAGGAGAGAAAGCCCAGACATAAACCCACTCACATATGGTCAACTTACCTTTGATAAAGGAGTCAAGAATACACAATGGAGAAAAGACTGCCTCTTCAATAAGTGGTGCTGGGAAAACTGGACAGCTACATGTAAAAGAATAAAATTAGAACACTCCCTAACACCATACACAAAAAATCCTCTAAAAGGATTAAAGACTTAAATGTAAGCCCAGACACTATCAAACTCTTAGAGGAAAACATAGGCAGAACACTCTATGACATAAATCACAGCAAGATCCTTTTGACCCACCTCCTAGAGAAATGGAAATAAAAACAAAAATAAACAACTGGGACCTAAAGAAATTTAAAAGTTTTGCACAGCAAAGGAAATCATAAACAAGGAGAATGGACAACCCTCAGAATGGGAGAAAATATTTGCAAATGAATCAGCTGACAAAGGCTTAATCTCCAAAATTTACAAGCAGCTCATTCAGCTCAATATCAACAAAACAAACAACCCAATCCAAAAATAGGGCAGAAGTCCTAAATAGACATTTCTCCACAGAAGATACACAGATTGCCAACAAACACCTGAGAGGATGCTCAACATCACTAATCATTAAAAAAAAGCAAACTTGGGCTTCCTTGGTGGCTCAGTGGTTGGGAGCCCACCTGCCGATGCAGGGGACGCAGGTTTGTGCTCCAGTCCGGGAGGATCCCACATGCCATGGAGCGGCTGGGCCTGTGAGCCATGACTGATCAGCCTGCACGTCCGGAGCCTGTGCTCCGCAATGGGAGAGTCCACAACAGTGAGAGACCCATATACTGCAAAAAAAAAAAAAAAAAAAAAAAGATGCAAACAAAAACTGCAATGAGGAATCACCTCACACATGTCAGAATGGCCATCATCAAAATATCTACAAGCAATAAATGCTGGAAAGGGTGTGGAGAAAAGGGAACCCATTTGCACTGTTTGTGAGAATGTAAATCAATACAGCCACTATGAAGAACACTCTGGAGGTTCCTTAAAAAACTAAAAATAGAACTACCATATGACCCAGCAATCCTACTACTGGACATATACCCTAAGAAGACCATAATTCAAAAAAAGTCATGTACCACAATATTCATTGCAGCACTATTTACAATAGACAGGACATGGAAGCAACATAAGTGTCCATTGACAGATGAATGGATAGAGAATATGTGGCACATATCTAAAATGGAATATTACTCAGCCATAAAAAGAAACAAAATTGAGTTATTTGTAGTGAGGTGGATGAACCCAGAGTCTGTCATACAGAGTGAAGTAAGTCAGAAAGAGAAAATTGAATACTGTATGCTAACACATATATATGGAATCTAAAAAAAAAAAAAAAGTGGTTCTGAAGAACCTAGTTGCAGGACAGGAATAAAGACATGGACGTAGAGAATGGACCTGGGAACACAGGGAAGGGGAACAGTAAGCTGGGATGAAGTGAGAGAATGGCATTGACATATATACACTACCAAATGTAAAATAGCTAGCTAGTGGGAAGCAGCTGCATAGCACAGAGAGATCAGCTCCGTGCTTTGTGACCACCTAGAGATGTGGGCTAAGGAGGGTGGGAGGGAGACAGAAGAGGGAGGAGATATGGGGATATATGTATACATATAGCTGTTTCACTTTGTTATACAGCAGCAAGTAACACAACAATGTACAGTAATTATACCCCAATGAAGAGGTTAAAAAAAAATGTTGGACATATTTGTTTTCATAAAATGAAGGGCTTTTAGCAAAGTATTTCTAAGGCCTATCTATAAGGTATGAGCAGGTTTCTTTTTTTGCGGTACGTGGGCCTCTCACCACTGTGGCCCCTCCCGCTGCAGAGCACAAGCTCTGGACGCGCAGGCCCAGTGGCCACGGCTCACAGGCCCAGGCACTCTGCGGCACACGGTACCCTCCTGGACCGGAGCACGAACCCACGTCCCCTGCATCAGCAGGCGGGCACTCAATCACTGTGCCACTAGGGAAGCCCGAGCAGGTTTTTAAATTTATAAATGTAAAGATTTATGAATAAAGACCTCAAATCCTTGAAAAAAGAAACAATGGAGAAATTGTTTGGGTTTTTTGTTTTGTTTTGTAGAATTGTTTCCTTTTGGTAATGACATTAATCAGAGTAAATGATATTCAGCTAGGCAGTGGGTTTTATCTGCCTTATTTATCACACATATTTATTATGTATCTTTCTATGTATTCTTCTTGCATGGCAGATAGGTTCAAGCTTAGTATGCGATGACCATACAAAATGATTCCGTGGAAATAAGAGGTTTTAACTAGGCATGGCATCCTGATGAAAATTTTTGCAAAGCTAAGAAAATCTGGATGGAAGAGTTCAGTTCCAGTTTTTTTCCTTCAGTCTCTTCTCTCTTCCTTCTTTTTTTTTTTTTTTTTTTTTCCTGGCCTTCAACTTCAATTCCTAACTCTATTCTCAAATCCTCTCACACATGTATGCTACCTCACATTGGTTATTTTAAAATATAACAACCCTAACATTCAACAACAACCAAGTTATTCTCCAACTAAAGCCTCATATTTATATTTTTGTTTAGGCTTCTTAAGCACATTTTTGTTCTTTCTTTTACTTTTTGCTGTTCTTGTTGTTTCCTAAATGTTTTCTTGAGAATTTGGCTTTCATTTAAACTTCCTGATAAACTCATACTGCTGATTAAGAATAATCTCTTTCCAATATTTTCTCATGTAAACACAGAGTAACAGTTCTATTTTCCAATTTGTTTTGTATTTAGTGAAATCTTATTGTTAAGATAAACTCCATTTTCTTATTTATTATTATGTGACTGAATTAGTTAACTCTTCAAACAGAAGTTTCAACTTATTTCACTTTTGTTGAAGCTGTCTAACAAGGTGACTCACACAACCACTTCTTGTAGATGAGTGAATTATTTTATTATTTTTTAATAGATCTTTATTGGAGTACAATTGCTTCACAATACTGTTAGTTTCTGTTGTACAACAAAGTGAATCAGCCATATGCATACATATAACCCCATAGCCCCTCCCTCTTGAGGCTCCGTGCCACCCTCCCTATCCCATGTCCCTAGCTCATCGCAGAGCACTGAGCTGATCTCCCTGTGCTATGCTGCTGCTTCTCACTAGCTATTTTACATTTGGTAGTGTATATATATTGATGGTACTCTCACTTTGCCCAGCTTCCCCCTCCCTGCCCCATGTCCTCAAGTCCATTCTCTATGTCTACATCTTTATTCCTGCCCTGCCACTAGGTTCATCAGTACCTCTTTTTTTTTTTTTTTAAGGTTCTAAATATACGTGTTAGCATATGGAAGGGGAAACATAGGAAAAACACTCTTTGACAAAAAGCACAGCAAGATCTTTTTTGACCCACCTCCTAGGGTAATGAAAATAAAAACAAAAAGTGGCATGGACATATATACACTACCAAACGTAAAATAGATAGCTAGTGGGAAGCAGCTGCATAGCACAGGGAGATCAGCTCAGTGCTTTGTTACCACCTAGAGGGGTGAGATAGGGAGGGTGGGAAGGAGGGAGTTGCAAGAGGGAAGACATGTGGGAACATATGTATATGTATAACTGATTCACTTTGTTATAAAGCAGAAACTAACACACCATTGTAAAGCAATTATACTCCAATAAAGATGTTAAATAAATGAATAAATAAATAAATAAATAAACAAATGGGACCTAATTAAACGTCAGAGCTTTTGCACAGCAAAGGAAATCATAAACAAGACGAAAAGGCAACCCTCAGAATGGGAGAAAATATTTGCAAATGAAACAATGGGCAAAGGATCAATCTCCAGAATTATTTTTAATTTTTGTTTAGTGTACCACTTTTGTACAATTTTCTCAGGGAAAACAACAATAAAAGCAAAAGAAAAGTAAACAAAAAATTATAACTTTTTCATGAAAATATTTTCAAGTCCCACATTTTTGTCTATGGAGTAAGTCATACAAATTCAGTTTTAAAAAAGAAAAAAATCAATGAATTTAATGTCAAAAAAATAAAAATTATGTCACATAATTATGTCACATTGATTAACTGGGGCTATACATCTTCTTCGTCATATTTACCTTGGCAAAGCCTGCTAGATATTGATTGAAAGTGAGTATAGATTTCTTAAAGGCACATGGCTAAACAGTGTTACCTATCCATCTTTGCTTTTAGGTGCAGAACTAGCTACATGATTTGCAGGGCCCAGTAAAGAATGTATGTGCAGGGCCCCTTGCCAAAAAAAATTATTAAGAATTTCAAGATTGCAAGGGCAGAATATTAAAACAAACATGGCCCCTTGTAAGCATGGGGCCCTAAGCAACTGCATAGGTCATATGATTGTGAAACAAGTTTTGGTTAAGTGTGGCTATCTGTGCCTAAATCATTAAGGGAATATAAGCCAAAGTGGTGTGTGCATTGTTTGGTTCTGGGCTTCAAAACCTCAGCACCCTAACCCTAGCCCTAACAATAAACATAACCCTAACCCACGTGCTTCATCTGACATTACAATCAAATAGTCTATCAGTTTTTTAGAAAAGAGCATTCTATTTTTTCTTTGTGCTACTTTTTCATGTAATTCCTTTTGCACTGAATGTTGGCTCCCCTTTCTTCTCATGCTGAACTTCTATTCTTACTTCAAGACCTTTTTTAAATGTCATGTCCTCTGAAAACCTCAGCTCATCAGGCAGTCTCTCACAGCTCTCTTTCTCCACAGCATGATGTACATGCCTCTAGTGTAATATTGCTCCCTTGAAATTAGAATTATACTTGTCTTCTGGACTATGAGTTCTCAATAGACTAAGTATCATTCTTATTAACCTTTGTATCCCCTTGACCTATCACATAGGTATGAAATGTTTAATGACTTTACCTTTGCTAAATTATTAAAAGTCTGTATTAATATTTAGTAAGTATAAAGTTCTTTGATATTATCTTCTGTTCTCTTAAATACTTCAAATGTAAAACATTAGAGATGAGGGATTTCCCTGTTGGTGCTGTGGTTAAGAACCCACCTGCAAATGCAAGGAACATGGGTTTGAGCCCTGGTCTGGGAAGATCCCACATGCTGTGGAGTAACTAAGCCTGTGTGCCACAACTACTGAGCCTGTGCTCTAGAGCTGCAAGCCACAACTACAGAGTCTGCTTGCCATGAATACTGAAGCCTGCACACCTAGATCCTGTGATCTGCAACAAGAGAAGCCACCGTGGTGAGAAGCCTGCACACTGCAACGAAGAGTAGCCTTCACTCACCGCAACTAGAGAAAGCCTGCACTAGGCAACAAAAACTCAACACAGCCAAAAATAAATAAATAAATAAAATAAATTTAAAAAAAAAATCTAGACATGGGTTCTCTCTCCTCTCTCCGAAAATGTCCATTTGTTGCATTCTAGGATAATTTGCAGAAATTTAATTCTCTGAATAAGTTTAATTTATAGTGCTTTATTAAGTAGAATGCTGAGAAGACAATTATATTCTTTATGGTAAAGTTAAGGAAGAAAAATAATAACTCATTAAATAACTTTCAAGCTCAACAAATCCTGGCATAAGCTAAGTATAACAGGCAATTGTAATAGAGGAAATTAATTTAATGCACTGACATTTCATTCCACAAACAATGAGCATGAATGATTATAAAATGTTGAATTTGTGCATTCAGCATGTAAGAGTGTTCAATTATACTCTGTGTAATAGGCCATACCTGTTATACTCAGTTTCTGGAAGGAATACTTTCAAATAAGTGATTAAAAGTAACTGATAAAAACATATTTATGTTGGAAAATAACTTAAATTTAACACTCATGGGTCTTTTACGTTTTATGTGCTACAGTAAATATGTTCAACTTGCTGTGTCATTTTGGCATTAACTATGGTTCAGAACAAGATAACATTCATATCATGGGATAATGTGAAGCAGTGGAAAGAACAAGACTAAGCAAGAACTTAGTAGTTGTGGCTCTCGGGCTCTAGAGTGCAGGCTCATTAGTTGTGGTGCATGGGCTTAGTTATTCTGCGGCATGTGGGATCTTCTGGGCCAGGGCTCAGACCTGTGTCCCTTGCTTTGGCAGGTGGATTCTTAACCACTGCGACCCCAGGGAAGTGGGTTATAGATACTGTGTTTGCTTTTCTCTCGCCAATGTGTAGTTGGTTTTTCATTTAAACTTCAGCCTTCTGACATATAACATAAGTAGGTTGCATCACACAATTTCTAGGAGAGAAATTTTAAACTCATATACCATCAAAATGAGAATAAATTTCAGGATAAATCTATGTATCTATTTATAAAGCCTTTTTTTTTTCTTTAGGAAGAGCTTCCATAAATTTCAGAATTTCTAAAATAGAAAATTCAGTCATACAAAAAGAATCTAGTCTCTTTAACATTCTTTAGAGAGTAGATTTTTCTATAATTTCATTACTAGTTTTATTACCAAAATGGATTTGATTCTTTAAATGTGATTCAGAGAGAAAACTTCCTCCTTTTAATGTAAATTTAAATACAGTAAATCCCCTACATATGAAGGAGTCATTCTGAGAGCACGTTCATAAGTCCAATTTGTTCATAAGTCCAACAAAGTTAGCCTAGGTACCCAACTAACACAATCGGCTATATAGTACTGTAGTGTAATCGATTTATAATACTTTTCACACAAATAATACATAAAAATAAACAAAAAAAATAAAGGAAACATTTTAAATCTTACAGTACAGTACCTTGAAAAGTACAGTAGTACCAGTTACATCACCGCTGCTTTTACGCTTGCTTCCAGACATCCTGGGCTTGAAATAGAAATACTTTATAACTGTACTCTATATAGTAAAGTACACAAAACACACCACTTGTAGAGGATGCACGCATGTGAAAATGTATGCTAAACACATGAACTAACTTACGTGATTGGACTTGTGAACGCACGTTTGCATCTTTGAAAGTTTGCAACTTGAAGCTTTGTTTGTAGGGGACTTACTGTACTCACAAAGCCTTAGAGCCAAATTATTAACATCCATTAAAGTCATACTTATTCAAATATAACAGAAACCAGTTATCTGTTGACAAAATTCAGATCACTTTCCTTCTGAACTCAGAGCTAGGTTCCATTTCTCAATGTGCCTTGAACTTAAAGGTGGAAATGTGACAGAGACATAGCCAATGGCTGTAGGCAAAATTCATCCACCAATTTCAGGAATGACAACTAAAAGCTTCTTTTTCTCCAGTTGCTGGAGACTTGTTAATCACAAGGGAGATGTGGGCAGCACTAGATTGAAGATGACAGAATCTCTGTTAGACTAAACCCACCACTCTCACACCACCACCATTTGTATTCTACCTAAGGGATAAATAAATATTTGTTACATTAATGAGATACCAAGTTTTATTAGGTACAGCAACCCCTTAACTAACTCAATGATGCACTTGAAAGAACAAATTGTAGATCCATGCATTTATGATGCAAAACTGTACCCTCTTTTATATTTTGCAGAAGCAGAATTATTAATATTTTTTCACTTTTATTCTTTTTGAAATTACATTATATTTTACCATCTTTTTAGGTAGATTACCATATCTGTTATTGACTAGAAAGTCATGATAATAAGCATATAATATATGATATGTACTATGTCACATGGCTTATTCATATATATATTACATATTTTACATTAACTAAAATACCATCATTCACAAAATTTCACTGTATGTGAATTGAGCTTTAGAAAAGAAGACATTTTATTTCATTTTTATATTATTTTATATTTTCAGTTTGCTACAAATATGTTACTATGTTGTTTTAACCTTCTGATTTTATTATTGTACCTTTTTTTTTGCAGTTTTAAAACTTATTTGTAATATATTCTTGCTTAAATATTGTGGTATAAATTTATGGTCAGAGAGCATTGCCAAACTTATATAACATAATTTACATACATATAGAACATAAAATAAATGTTCTCTAATCACTTTTCTTACTTTTTATTGAAAGAATATGTCTTTGACAATTTGAAAAAAAATTCCATATTTTTATAATAACAATACCTTGGGATGCTTATTAAACAGTCACCTTCCCAGATGAAAACTCTGATTATGTGATTCTTTGCCTGGAGCCTAGGAATTTACAAGTTAAAAGAGAAACTCCAGAGTTTTCATTATCAAAAATATTTGAGTAACTATGCTGAATCTATTTCTTTATTTTTAAAAATTGATCGTTACTACATTTAAAAAATTCAAAATCACTTAAAATAAAATGCTGCCAATTCAATGGAGGAAGGATAATATTTTCAGCAAACGGTGCTATGATTATTGGACATCAACAGGAAAAATAAAAAAGTGATACACTGGGAAACCATATACCTGACAAATGACTAGTATCTGGAAAAATGTGAAAAAAAAATCTCAAAACTTAATAGTAAAAACAATTCAACAATCTATTGAATAAAAAAGGAAAATATATGAAAATACTTTTCACCAAAGTGGATATATAGGTGACAAACAACTATATGGAAAGATGTTCAACATCATTAACCACTAGGGAAATATAAATTAAAATCACAGTGAGCTATCACTATACACCTGTAACAATGGTTAAAATAAAAATAGTGGCAACAACATATGCTGGTAAGGATGTGAAGAAGCTGGATTTCTCACACTTTCCTGGTAGGACTTTAAAATGGTACAAAGACAACCCACAGAATGGGAGAAAATATTAGCAAATGATGTGACTGACAAGGGATTAGTCTCCAAATTTACAAACATCTCACATGGCTCAATATTCAAAAAACAAACAACCCAATCAAAAAATGGGCAGAAGACCTAAATAGACATTTCTCCAAAGAAGATATATAGATGGCCAAGAGGCACATCAAAAGATACTCAACATGGCTAATTATTAGAGAAATGCAAATCAAAACTACAATGAGTTATCACCTCACACCAGTCAGAATAGCCATCATCAAAAAATCTACAGACAGTAAACACTGGAGAAGGTGTGGAGAAGAGAGAACCCTCCTACACTGTTGGTGGGAATGTAAATTGGTACAGCCACTATGGAGAACAGTATGGAGTTTCCTGAAGAAACTAAAATAGAGCTAACATATGATCCAGCACTACTACTCCTGGGCATATATCCAGAGAAAATCATGGTTCGAAAGGATACATGCACCCAATGTTTATTTCAGCACTGTTTACAATAACCAAGACATGAGAGAAGCCTAAATGTCCATCGACAGAAAAATGGATAAAGAAGATGTGGTACATATGTGCAATGGGATATTACTCAGCCATTGAAAAGAATGAAATAATGCCATTTACAGCAACATGGATGGAAATATTTACAAAACAGACTCACAAACTCACAGACTTAGAGAATGAACTTAGAGTTACCAGGGGAGAATGGTGCAGGGGAGGATAGATTGGGAGTTTGGGATTGACATGTACTCACTGCTATATTTAAAATAGATAACCAAAAGGGACCTACTGTAAATAAATAAATAACAGGTGTTTCTCAGAATATGAATACAAAAATAAAATTGTACACTGTGGAAAACAGTTTGAGAATTTGTTATAAAACTAAACATACAACAACTATAAAACCTAGAAATTGCACTCTTGGGCATTTATCTTAGAAAAATGAAAACATTTTCACATAAAAAGTCTGTACAGAAATGTTCATAACAATAACAATCTAGATGTCCTTCAATAAATGAAGATACAACTATACCACGGTATATATATCCAGGAATAACTCCTCATCAATAAAAATGAATACATTTTTGATACACAAAATACCTTGTGAAAATTCAATTGGTGTAATCCATCACATCAACAGGTTAAAAAGGAGAAATCACAGGATCATATCAGTAGATGCAGAGAAAGCATTTGATAAAATCCAAAACCCAATCATGATACAAAACTCTCAGTAAACTAGAAATAGAAGAGAACATCCTCAACTTTACAAAGAGTATCTGCATAAAATATACAGAGAACATAATACTTAATGATGAGAAACTCAGACCTTTCACACTAAGAACAGGTACAATGCCAGCCTGTCCCCTCACACTCCTTTTCAACATCATAGTGGAATTTCTAACTAACATAATAAGTTGAGAAAAGAAATTAAAGCTGCACAGATTTGGAAAGAAGAAATAAAACTGTCTTTATTTCCATTTGATATAATCATCTATGTAGAAAATCTGAAAGAATTGACAAAAAAAAAAAAAAAACCTCTTAGCAATTATAGCAAGGTTTTAAGATACAAGGTTAATATACAAAAGTCTATTTCTTTCCTATCTGTCAGCAATAAACAAGTGAAATCTGAAATTAAAAATAATACTATTTACATTAGCACTCCCCAAAATTAAATACTTAGGCATAAATCTAACAAAATATGTATAAGATCTATAGGAGGAAAACTAAAAATTCTTATGAATGAAATCAAAGAACTGAAGAGATAGAGATATTTCATGTTCATTGGTAAGAATGCTCAATATTGTCAAGATGTCAGTTCTTCCCAGCTTGTTCTATAGATTCAATGAATCTCAAACAAAATCTCAGGAAATTATTTTATGGATATCAAAAAACTAATTCTAAAGTTTACATGAAGAGGTAAAAGACCCAGAATAGCCAACACAATACTGGAGGAGAAGAACAAAGTTGGAAGACTGACACTACCTGACCTCAAGACATGCTATAAATCTACAGTAATCAAGACAGTGTGATATTGGTAGAGAAATGGACAAATAGCTCAGTGGAACAGAATAGAGAACCCATAACTAGACTCTCATAAATATAGTCGACGTATCTTTAACAAAAGAGCAAGGTCAGAATAATGGAGCAAAGAGCCTCTTCAACAAATGGTGCAGGAACAACTGGACATACAAATGCAAAAAAGTGAATCTAGACACAGACTTTTTACTCCTCATAAAAATTAACTCAAAATAGCTAATAGGCCAAAACATAAAGTGCAAAACTATAAAAACACTTATAAGATAGCATAGGAGAAAATATAGTGGACCTTGGGTGTGGTGATGCCAATTAGGTATAATACCAAAGACATAATCCATGAATGCAATAATTGATAAGCTAGACTTCACTAAAATTAAAAACTTCTGTGAATGACAGTATCAAGAGAATTAGAAAACAAGCCATAGACTGGGAGAAAATGTTTGCAAAAGACATATCTGATAAAGGACTCTTGTCCAAAATATACAAACAACTTTTAAAACTCAACAATAAGAAAACAAAAGAGCCATTTAAAAAATGAGCCAAAGACTTTAACAGACACTTCACCGAAGATGATATAAAGACTGTAAGTAAGCATATGAAAAGATGTTCCATATCATATGTCATCAGGGAAATTCAAATTAAAGTGACAATGAGATACCATTGTGCAACCATTAGAATGGCCAAAATCTGGAACACTGATAATACATAATTTTAGAGATAATGTGGCACAATAAGACTTCTCATTCATTGCTGGTGATATGCAGAATGGTATAGCAACTTTAGGGGACAATTTGTTAGTTTCTTACAAAACTAAACATACTCTTTTTCATAAAATCTAGCAATTGTTCTCCTTGATATTTGCACAAAGAAGCTGAAAACATATGTCCACACAAAAATCTGCACCCAGATGATTATAGCACCTTTTTTCATCATTGCAAATCTTGGAAGCAATCAAAATGTCTTTCAGTAAGTGAGTGGAGATATAAAGTGTGGTACATCCAAACAAAGGCATGCTATTCAGCTCTAAAAAAAAGGGAAAAGAATCTAAAAAAGAGTGTATATATATGTGTGTGTATATATATATATATATATATATATATATACACACACACACATATATATATGTACAAACACACACCCCATTGTAAATCAACTACACTCTCATAAAACAAATTTTTTAATTTAAAAAATTTAAAAAGCTAAGAAAAAAAAGAAATGAGCCATCAAGCCATAGAAAAACCTGGAAGAACCTTTAATGCATGTTATTAAGTGAAAGAAGCCAAGCGGAATGGCTACATACTGTATTATTCCAACTATATGACATTATGGAAAAGGCAAAACTATGAAAACAAACAAACAAACAAAAAAATGGTGTTTCCCCGAGGAGCAAGAGTGGTAGAACAAATAGGCAGAGTACAGAGGATTTTTAGAGCAGTGAAATACTCTGTATGATACCATACGATGGATATATATCATTATACATACATTTGGTGAAACGCATTGAATAAACAAAATCAAGAGTGAACCCTAATATAAACTATGGACTTCAGGTAATTATGATATGTTAATGTAGATTCATCAGTTTTAACAAATGTACCACTCTGATGAAGGATGTTGATAATGTGTGAGGGCAGGGGTACATGAGAAATCTCTGTATCTTCCCTTCAATTTTGCTATGAACCTTAAACTCTAAATAATAAAGTCTTAATAAAAATATTTTTAATTAAAAAATAAAACACTTAGATGAATCTTTAGGAGGTTAGACTGAGTCAAAAAAAAATGCCAATCCTAAAAGGTTGCATACTATATGATTGCATTTATATATTATTGAAAAAATAATAATATACAAATGCAGAATAGATTACCAGGTGTCAGTAATGGAGGGGGTGTAAAGTAGAAGGGCTATAAAAAGGTAACACAGTAGATTTTTATGGTGCTGAAATTGTTCTGTTTGTTGACCTTATCCATGCCAATAACCTGATTGTGATATTTAACTATAGTTTTGCAAGATGCTACTGTGCTACCCAGTGGGAACTGGATAAAGATTAAATGGAATATCTGTATTTTATATATAAAATAAATATATATTTTAAATGATGCATAACAATCTAAACTTCTCAAACCCTTTGTGATGTTTGCATTCAATTGATTTAAAACTTCATTTATTTAAAAAGTATCATCTAGTCTAATGAAAATATTTTATATATAAGAAAGCAAATTTATTTTATTTTTTGTCTATCATTTGTACAGTAGTATAATGGTATTACATTGCATACTAAACAGCCCTTTTAATCAAAAGTAGACATTTGAGTGTGGTGGGACAGCGGTGAGAAGGAAATAATTTAACTCCAATAAAAGCCATATACGTATTAACTAATGATCCAAGGAAAGCAAAACATAAGTCAGTGAAAGTAACTACACTGTAATTATCAATATAGAATTTGAACACATTATTGGTATGTGTAGATGGAGATTTTCCAATCATTCATGTATTGTTGGGAAAAGAAGAGAGGCAACAGTGGCTGAACCCTAGGAGTAGTACAAGGACTTTATCCGTATTATCTCATTTAATACTCATACAGTCCTATAATTTGGAGACTATTATCTCCATATGAATGAGGAATCTCAGAAAGAAAGAGGATGAATAAATTGTCTGAGAAAACCAGCCAATAAGTGAAAGATCCAAGATTGAAGCACAGATGAATTGATTCTAAAATGTGTGTTCTTTCTACTACACAGCCATTTAAGGCCAATGGGATCATATTTGTTAGAGATAATGAAAAGGATTTCATGTATAAAAAATTAATTTGGATGACATGATTTCTAGCTTTCATTTTGTTCTCAGATTTAGAGATATGACAGCATAGATATCATATGTGCTACAAACATACTAATTTTCTCATAATGACTATAAGTGAAGTAATATGAATATAGTCCCCCTATAATAGAAGAGAGAATATTACACAGAGTAATAAGACCTGGTGTTTAAGAAATTATATTAATTTTTAAATATTAAGAACATTGGATTGTTGAAATAAGGTTGCAAAATCACTGAAGATGATCATTAGTTCTTGCAAGGAAATTTAAACAAATTCTTTATATTACTAAAACGTTACAGATGCATTTATATACACATTTATATATAAATATAAGTATATTTATAAATACATATATTTACCTGTCCTATTGTTACATGGATTGGTTTTGAGGCAAAAGGATGATTTTGTCAGAAACCAGGATGCATGATTTACAATAGAGTTTCAGGGATTGATAATTAATGACTAAATATATCCAAATATTTATATCTGTAATGTGTATGTCTATCAATATATCTATATCTAATTTAGTGGGCCTCAAATAGTGTATGTGGAGTTATAAATTAAACAAGTAATTTGTAAATGGATGGTCTTGTAGAGTTTACAATATGCATGTACAAACATAGCCTATGGCTGTAAAATAGCTTTTATCTTGCTTTATTTGCTACTTACCTATGTGAAATCTGCTGAGTGATAAGAATGGAGCTAAGTCACTTAATTTGAGAGGTCTTGGATAAATAATTATTTAGGAATGGTGATCATTTGTAACTGAGGATGCTAAAAGAAGGAATATTTAAAGAATGAGAGTCATGTCTTGGATAACTAATCATTTATGTATCCTGTTACCAAGATAAATATTCAGGAAAATGAGCAGTTTTAGGAACAGGGGTGTGAACGTGGACAAAGATGATAAACTCTTATTTTTCACACAGAAAATCTATATTTTAGTACTGACTTCTTGTTTTGTATAACATTTTTATGTGGAGCTGACAGCTAAATTGTGAGTCTAATTCTCAAGAAGTATTTGGATAATGGATGGACCTAGAAATTATCATACTAAATGAAACAAATCAGAAAGAGAAAGACAAATACAATATGATATCACTTCATGTGTAGAATCTAAAATATGACACCCATGAACCTATCTATGAAACAAAAACAGAGTCACAGACATAGAGAACAGACTTGTGGTTGCCAAGGAGGAGGGGGGAGGGGAGGGATGAATTGGGAGTTCGGGGTTAGTAAATGCAAACTATTATATATAGAATGGATAAACAACAAGGTCCTAGTGTATAGCACAGGGAATTTTTTCAATATACTGTGATAAACCATAATGGAAAAGAATATTAAAAATAATGTATATATATGTTTAAATGAATCACTCTGCTATACAGCAGAAATTAATGCAATATTGTAAATCAACTATACTTCTCTAAAAAAGGAAGTATTTGGATAACAAAATTTGAAGTAAATGTTTACAAAATAACTCCTACTTCTCCCAAAGTAAGAAAGAGTATAAACACAAAGTTCCAAAAGTAAAGTTAACAGGCACACAATTATTCGGTAATGAGACACTTTTACAGTCCATACCTGTAAAGAACCTTATTCAGTGACCTACCAAGCTTGTCATCCTTTAGTAACTCTTATCTTTTAATAATGTTCTCTTTTATTAACACCAACTTGGGAACCTCCATTTCAGTGATTGAATTACCTGTGAATAATTCATAGTTCTGATGCTGATGATTTTTTTCTGCTTCTGTTTTAGCTCGAATTCTTCAAAGATCCTGCTGCTTTTTAACACAAAATGGTTTTCTGGACTCCACAGCATGTATAGTGACATTATTGTTGTCCCTTATGCATTAGTTTTCAAAAAAGTAGAAATGAACCTTTAAAAATTATTAAAATATTTATATGTTATATCCTACTGTTGGGTAAAAAAAATTCCCAATCATAATGCACTATATTTTAACCTTTGATTGTATGTGCCATACACACTATTCCTGGTTATGTCTAAATACTGATTTGCAATCTCAAAAAAGTAGGCATTTGGATTGTAAGTAGTTAGTGAGATAAACCATGAAAATTACAAATCACCAGAACTAAGATGGATTTTCTTTGCCTTATGTATTTATTTTAGCTAAGCAAAATAATTGCTAAATTTTCTAGCTTGTATCTCTAATTAACTTCATATTCAACAAATCAGTAATTTAGTTAAACCTTCATACAGGGTATTTTAGTTGAGCTTTATCAGATTTCCATAACACCCACATATGAAATATCTCTGTGACTAACTCTTCTGTCCCACCAATCTACCACACATCACCAGCAGCATAATCACCACAGAAATACAAACCTGTGTACATGTTATGTAACAAAGACACACTATTTCTCATAGATGGGCTATTCTAAACTAAAACTGAGAAAGGAGGGGCAAAACTTACCAGTGAGGCTTTTTGGTCTGTGATCTAAGATTATATTTTCTAATAGACTGTATCTTTGATAAAGCTAATTACTTTATTTTTAATTTTCTTTATCCTATTCCAATTATTTCCAAATGCAGGCGAGGAAGAAAAAAGTCATTTTATTAAATCTTTGAAATCACAAAGTTACAAAAAGTATAGATTTATTTAAATGCTAGATTATTATGCATATACAAATATAAATATTATCCATAAGCCAAAATTTATAAATATTAAGTGAAAAATATACAATAATAATATCAATATAAGTATTCAGTAAATAATATTTGCATTACTTTTAAATTCATTGTCATTATTCTATAATAAATTGGAACCATTATACAATATTAAATATTAATATAAGTAAAACATTTTCCCTGAAACTGATTTTTATTCTAATTTTTTATATACTTATATTTTATTTCTCTCTTTACATGATCACTTTTAAACATAAAAGTTCTATACTATTACTCTTGTTTTTTACTCTAAAATGTAAAATCATTGTTCCTTTTATGAAATTATACTTTTAATTTTAATATATTTTAAATATATCTATGAGATATTTACACATTATATACATTTATATAATATATATTACACTTATATGTATATACATACATTTTCTTCAATATTTTTACAGCAAAAAATTTGTGACTGTATCCTACTTTTTCACCAATAAAAGTAAAGGGCTAAAGACATGTATTTCAAATTATACTTTCAGCCAATATAAGGAAACAATATTTGCTACACAGTCAATTGCCTAGTGTTGAAAGAAAATTCTTGAGAGATAAAATTATTTCTTCTTTGCTACTCTCACTTTCAGACCTCTAAGTGTGGTACCTGCCCTTATATTCTTTTATATATTATACTAACAGCAAAAGTTTTATATTTGGCCAAACTGAATTTTGTCTGAAACTTGTAAGTTTCAGGATTTTGTTTCAGTAGAGAAGCAAATATTTTTTCTAACACAAATATGATCATATCACTTTTATGTTTAGTTTTATTTCCAGTTCTTTCTTATATAACTTTCTGTGTTTCCCTTATTTCATGCACTGCTTCTTTTTATCCCTGTGCCCCCATAACTTAGAATACTGAGAGATATTTTCATACCTTGTTTTGATAAGTGGCTATTAATTTACAAAATAAAAACATGTTTACTTGTAAACCAATTTTAATTGATTGGCTCTTCTGAGAATATGCCATTACTTGTGAAATTTTAAAGCATTACTAAATTGTATCAAAAGCAAAAATATATATTTTCATAAAGTTGGAAAATTTGTAAAATACATTATTTCTGAATATTCTAGTCCCAAAGTTTCCCTCAAAGAATTTATAAAGGAGTACATGCTCAATGTAAATTCCACAGACACACAGTGAAATTACAATGTTAGGATAAAGGGTGGAGGAAGCTAATTAATTCCCCTCCAAATAGTAATCACTCTGAAAATCACAAATTTTGAATGCTGATAAAATTTTTGACACTACTAATTAACACTTTAAATTCCTAGGAGAAAAATACAGCATTTGGACTACATTTAAATTCTTTCCCTTTTTACCTTCATTTATACAGTATTGGTCAGGGCTGTATCCCAAAGCAATCTACAGATTCAATGCAATCCCTATCAAATTACCAATGTCATTTTTCACAGAATTAGGAAAAAAAACTCACAATTTGTATGGAAACAATAAAGACACCGAATAGCCAAAACAACCTTGAGAAAGAAAAATTAAACTGGAGGAATCAGGCTCCCTGACTTCAGACTATACTACAAAGCTACTGTAATCAAAACAATATGGTACTGGCACAAAAACAGAAATACATATCAATAAAACAGGATAGAAAGTCCAGAGATAAACCCACAGACTTATGTTCACCTAATCTATGACAAAGGAGGCAAGAATATACAATGGAGAAAAGACAGTCTCTTCAATAAGTGGTGCTGGGAAAACTGAACAGCTACAGCTAAAAAATTTAAATTAGAACATTCCATAACACCATACACAAAAATAAACTCAAAACAGATTAAAGACCTAAATGTAAAGCCAGACTTTATAAAACTCTCAGAGGAAAACATAAGCAGAACACCTTTTGACATAAATTGCAGCAAGATATTTTTATCCACCTCTTAGAGTAATGAAAATAAAAACAAAAATAAACAAATGAAATCTAATTAAACTTAAAAGCTTTTACACAGCAAAGGAAACCATAAACAAAAGGAAAGGCATCACTCAGAATGGGAGAAAATATTTGCAAATGAAGCAAAAGACAAGGGATTAATCTCCAAAATATAAAAAGAGCTCATGCAGCTCAATATCAAAGAACAAACAACCTAATCAAAAAATGGGTGGAAGACCTAAATAAACATTTGTCCAAAGAAGACATACAGATGGTTAAAAAAAAAAAAAAGATACTCAACATCACTAATTATTAGAGAAATGCAAATCAAAACTACATTGAGGTATCACCTAACACCAGTCAGAATGACCATCATAAAAAATCTGCCAATGATAAATGCTGGGAGAGGGTGTGGAGAAAAGGGAACCCACTTACACTGTTGGTGGGAGTGTAAATTGGTACAGCCACTATAGAGAGCAGTATTGAGTTTCCCTAAAAAAACTAAAAATAGAACTACCATATGACCCAGGATTCCCACTCCTAGGCATATACCCGGAGAAAACCATAATTTGAAAAGATACATGCACCCCAATGTTCATTGCAGCACTATTTACAATAGCCAGGATATGAAAGCAACCTAAAAGTCCATCAACAGATGAATGGATAAAGAAGATGTGGTACATATATACAATAGAATATTACTCAGCCATAAGAAATAATGCCATTTTCAGTGACATGGATGGACCTAGAGATTGTCTTAGTGTGTGAAGTCAGACAGAAAGACAAATATCATATGATATTACTTATATGTGGAATCTAAAAAAAAAGGTACAAATGAACTTATTTACAAAACAGAAGTAGAGTCACAGATGTAGAAAACAACCTTATGGTTGCCAGGACGTAAGAGAGGGGGGAGGGATAAATTGGGAGATTGAGATTCATGAATACACAATACTATATAGAGAACAGATAATTAATAAGGACCTACTGTATAGCACAGAGAACTCTACTCAATGCTCTGTAATGGCCTATATGGGAAAAGAATCTAAAAAAAAGAGTGGCTATATGTATAACTGATTCATTTTACTGTATACCTCAAACTAACACAACATTGTACATCAAATATACTTCAATAAAAATGTTTTAAAAGAATATTTAATACAAATTTATCCAAGAAAGCATATATGTAGACATGAATTAGGAAGTGCACTTGAAATGGAAAGCTATAAATTTGAAGAGAGCATTTATTTCCACTATCATTCAAACAAATATTGTCCTCTTCCTAAAAGGACATCTAATCTATATTTTGCCTTGGTCCATTTATCTGAACATCATATTTATTGCTATATATTGAATTCGAGTATTTATGTGAATGTAATAGAATCCTGGAAGAAAATATATTTGCCATGGAAAATGGATTAGTATTGGTCATTAATTAGGTGTTAATTTTAGTATAGGAGTTGATGGATGGGTAGATAAATGAATTGATATTTAGAATGATGGGCAAAAGATTTCACTTGTGCTGTTCAAATATTTTGTGTGGGCATAGTGAGGGACAATCCCAGGACAAGAAAATTCCCTGCAAGCTCATTGGCTTTAGTAGTCACCTATACACAGTGACTTTATTAAGCAATGTAGATGGCCAGAGAGAAAGAACAGTAGCCAAGGTCTTGGAGATCCTTCTACACACCTAGTAGTCTTACTGATTCTCACTCCAACTTCCCATTTGCTATGAAGGAGATTTACAAGGGGAAGTAGAAATTAAGTAACGATCCAGTGTGGAAATTATATTAAGATTCAGCACCCTACCTGGAACAAAGGTTTAACACAACTTCTCTATAGTCTGGACAATTATCCAGAATGGTTCAACAGTGATTTTATTTTCAATATATTCTATTAAAATCAAAGACGTTTGTGTGTGTGTGTGTGTGTGTGTGTGTGTGTGTGTGTGTATGAAGAGAAACAGGGAATTTAATTTCAATCTTTAGAATTTAGGCTAATTTTCAAATGAATAAAAATTTGCTGGAAAGTCCTTATTAAAATGAAGGCAGATCTCTGTTTCAAAATGTATGAAATAGAGTTCAGGGACTGAGTTTTAAAGAAACACTTAAGTGATTCTCTTATGGTTGAGAATTTGCTAACCACCTAGTCTAACTCAGGTGAATTTTTTATATATTCTTATTAAAACATGTTTTATTAAGTCAATCCACATCATTTATACTAATAAATATAATTCTATGATTAATATATTATGTATTTCTATATCATAGTATTATGCAATCATACACAGAGTGCTGTCTTCTATGTAGGTATTGTCTGGAGTATAAGAGAAGAAAAATCGCAAAGACAATGGCAAGAATTTTTTCTTTGATATAATGTTTTACAAAAAAGAAGACCTGAAAATAAGCTCTTTCTTGGTTAGTACATATATCATTAGAGACTCAAAGGTCATACTTTCATCTATCATAATGTTCAAATTTAGTAAACACAGAAATGAATTTTCAAAAATTTATAACCTAGTACTAAATAAATTGTACATATGTTGTAAAAAGGAAGCATTAAATTTGAATACACTTATGAGAAAGAAATAGTTGCTAAAGAATCCTGTCATATTTAAAAAGTAATTGAGCACAAAAGTATAAGAAGATGCACAATCTGTGGTGTTTTATTTCTATTTATTCTAAAGTACCATATTTTTTCAGTACTTAAATGTAATAAATATATTTTTCATTATAATATGAATCTATTTTAAAGTATTTAACATCAAAATGTCAATGTGTTTACAAAGTCTCAGTATATCTCATTTAAATAATAGTCATAAATAAATACTAAAAATATTCTGTTTCATAAACAATTGAAAGGGGTATTAACATTGTCCATAGCTAAGGAAATTCACTTGGGCAATATTAGCATAATTTATACATTATACAGAAATAAGCCTTCCTTTTATTTATTTTTTATTTTTAAAAAAATTATTTATTTTAATTTTGGCTGCATTGAGTCTTTGTTGCTGTGCGCAGGCTTTCTCTAGTTGTGGTGAATGGGGGCTACTCTTCTTGCAGTGTGTGGGCTTCTCATTGCAGTGGCTTCTCTTGTTGCAGAGCACAGACTATAGGCTCACGGGATTCAGTAGTTGTAACATGCAGGCTCAGTAGTTGTGGTACATGGGATTAGTTGTTCCATGGTATATGGGATCTTCCTGGACCAAGGCTCAGGCTCATGTCCCCTGCACTGACAGGCAGATTCTTAACCACTGCACCACCAAGGAAGCCCAACCCTTCCTTTTAAATTAACTATTTGATATAAAAAATTGCACAGTATTTAGTTAATAAGATATTACCTAATTTCTGATTTCTAGCTATTTTAACTCTTTTATTTCCTTTATATTGCTGGGCCCTAGAATTTTATAAAATTATTCAGAACATATAAATAAAAAAATAAAGTTTCCTGAAATCCATCAATGACCTTAATTTTCCTATCCATTTTATACACTTGCAAATATTTTTAATTTATTTTTCAGAGCAGCATCAATAGATTTGCATTCATAATGTCAACAAAAGATATTCTTACTTTCTCTAGTTTTATTAAGATATAACTGAGATACAACATTGTATTAGTTTAAGGCATACAGTGTAATGATTTGATAAATGTATATGTCATGAAATGAATACCACAAAATTTAGTTAATATCCATTACTTCACGTACTTAGAAATATTTTTCTTGTGATGAGAGTTTTTAAGATTTACTCTCCTAACAACTTTCAAATATACAATAGAGTGTTAACTATAGTCACCATGCTGTTACATTACATCCCCAAAATTTATTTCTTCTATAATTCCAAGTTGGTCCCTTTGGCCACCTATACTCATTTCCCCCACTCCACACTCCTGGCCTCTGGCAAGCACCAATACATTCTCTGTTTATATGAGTTTGTTTGTTTGTTTTTAGGTTCCGCATATAACGATATCACAAAGAATTTGCATTTCTCTCTCTCTCACTTATTTTATTACCAAAATTCCCTAAAGTCCATCCATGTTGTTGTAAAAGACAGTTTCTGTCATTTTTATAGTATGTACATATACATACACATATCTGAGGCTTTTGGCATGTATGTTCATCAGGGATATTCACCTATAATTTTCTTTTCCTGTAGTCTCCTTGTCTGGATTTGGGTTAGGGTAATGGGGTCCTTGTATTATAGAATGAGTTTGGAAGTGTTTCCTCCTCTGCTTTATTTCAGAAGAGTTTGAGAAATATTGGTATTAATTATTCTTTCAATGTTTTGTATAATTCACCAGTGAAGCCATCTGGTCCTAGACTTTTCTTTGTGGGAAAATTTTTGGTTACTGACTCAGCCTCCTTACTAACAATTGGTCTATTCATATTTTATATTTCTTCATGATTCAGTCTGGATAGGTTGTATATTTCTAGAAATTTATCCATTTCTTCTAGGTTGTCCAATTTATTGATATGTAATTGTTCATACTAGTATATTATGATCCTTTATATTTGTGTGGTATCAGCTGTGATGTCTCCTCTTTCATTTATAAATTTATTTATTTGAAACTTCTGTTTCAAATGACAGAAGAGGCAAAAGAGTGGTAGACATACCTGAGAAGAGAGGGACCTCACATTAGCCAACAAGTTCACATTGGAAAATGCAACAGGCTAAATGCATACAGCTAACACTGGGTTACATCCAGCTACAGATGAGTGCAAGTGTCCACTAGTGACAATAAGCATTACATATCAATAATTACATTAATTTTAAGTGGATTGAATGCACTAATAAAAAGATATAGAGGAGCTTAATGGACACAAAAGGAAGACCCTTATATATGCTGCATGCAAGATATTCACATGAGGTCGAAATACACACACAGATTGAATGTGAGCGGATGGAAGAAGATATTCCATGTCACTGGAAAATAAAAGATGGCTGGATAGCAATACATATATCAGAAAAAATAGCCTGATAAAACTTAAAACAATGACTGCTACAAGAGACAAAGAAGGATATTACATATGATCAAGGGATCAGTTAAAGAAGATATAACAATTGTAAATATATATGCATCCAACATAAGATGACCTAAATAAATAAAGCAAACATTAAAAGAAATAAACAGAGAAATTGACAGTAACACAGTAAAAGCAGTGGAAATTAACACCCTATTTAGACCAATTAACAAATCATTCAGACAGAAAATGAATAAGGATAACTGGCTGTAATTGACACATTACAGCAAATGTACCAGATATATGTATCCATATATATACATAAATGTACAGATAAATATATTAATATATGTTATATATTATAGTATTATATATAGTAATATATATTATATTATATAAAATATATTATGTATCATATTATATTGTTATATATAATATCATTTTATGTTATATTAATTTATAATATTATATATTATGTCATTGTATTATATATAATAATAATTATATATGATATATATTCATATAATTAAATTACATATATTAATTGTCAAATTATAATTATTAAATTATTATATATAACTATAATATCATTATATAATATAATATAATTAATTATATATATTATGTTATATATTATTATTATGTATATATTATTTTATATCCATATTTTATTATATATTATATATATAATATAATATATAACATGTACATATATAATATATAATATAAAACAATAAAACATGTAGTAGAATATATATACTTATATGTTATATGTAATATAATATTATAATTATACTATTTATTATATTGATATCTACTATATTAATATATATTATATTATATTTATATTATACATATAATTTATAATATATATTATATACTATAATATGTATATTATATATTATATTATGTATAATATAATTGATTTAAATATATATAATACAGTATTACATATTACAAGTATGGTCAGCAGAATGCACTTTCTTTTCAAGTGCACATAGAACATTCTCCAGGATAGATCCCATGCTAGGCCATAAAACAAGCCTCTGTCAATTTAAGAAAACTGAAATAATAACAGGCATCATTTCTGACCACAACACTATGAGACTAGAAATCAACGATAAGAAGAAAAATGTATAAAACACAAACATGTGGAGCTAAACATTATGCTACCTAACTAGCAGTGAATCATTGAAGAAGTTAAAGAAAAATTCAAATAATACTTGGAGACAAATGAAAATGAAAATATAATGATCGAAAACCTTTTTGACACAGAAAAAAACAGTTCTAAGAGGGAAGTTTATAGCAATACAAACTTACCTCAAGAAACAGGAAAAATCTCAAAAATAAACAACCTAACCTTATAGCTAAAGGAGCTAGAAAAAGAAAGAACTAAACCCAAAGTTAGTAGAGGAAAAGAAATCATAAAGATCAGAGAAAAAATAAATGAAATGGAAACAAAAAATAAATAAACAGAAAAGATAATTGATATAAGAGCTGGTTCTTTGAAGAGATAAACAAAATTGATAAAACTATAGACAGATACATCAAGCAAGAGGGAGAGCCCCAAACGAAATCAGAAATGAAAATGGAGAAATTACAACAAACACCACAGAAATGCAAGGGTCATAATAGACTATTTCAAACAACTACTTGCAAATGAAATGGGCAATGTAGAAGAATTGGACAAATTCCTAGAAATGTACAATTTCCTAGGACTGAACCAGGAAGAAATAGAAAATATAAGCAGATCAATTTTCAGTAATGACATTGAATCAGTAATAATGATAATAATAATGAATTCCCAACAAAGAAAATTCCAGGATCTGATGGTTTTACAGGTGAATTCCACCAAACACTGAGAGAAGATTTAACAGCTATCCTCAAAGTATTCTGAAATATTGGAGAAGAAATGATTCAAAAATCCTTTGATGAG
Source organism: Stenella coeruleoalba (assembly GCF_951394435.1). Taxonomy (NCBI): domain Eukaryota; kingdom Metazoa; phylum Chordata; class Mammalia; order Artiodactyla; family Delphinidae; genus Stenella; species Stenella coeruleoalba. Next base: position 35,859,975 of record NC_137164.1, on the reverse strand, counting down.
GCCAACATCATCCTGATTCCAAAACCAGAAGTAGATATTAGAAAAAAGGAATATTACAGTCCAATGTCACTGATAAACATAGATGCAAAAATCCTCAACAAAATTTTATCAAACCAAATCCAACAATACATTAAAATGTTATACACTATGATCAAGTGGGATGTATCCCAGGGATGCAAAGATGGTTCAATATACTCAAATCAATCAATGCGATACATCACAGTAGCAAGTTGAAGAATAAAAACAATTTGTTCATCTCAATAGATGCAGAAAATAAACTTTTGACAAAATTCAACATCCATTTATGATAAAAACTCTCCAGAAAGTGAGTATAGAGGGAACATGCCACAACATATTAAAGACCATATATGATAAACTCATACCTAGCATCATATTCAATGGTATAAAGCAGAAAGCATTTTCTCTAAGATCAGAAACAAGACAAAGATGTCCACTCTCATCAATTTTGTTCAATATAATATTGGAAGTCTTATCCATAGCAATCAGAAAAAATAAAGAAATAAAATGCATCCAAATTGGAAAGGAAAAACTGTTTGCAGGTGACATGATACTATACATAGAGGATTCTAAAGAAGCAACCAAAAAACTAGTAGAACACTTCAGTGATTTCAGTAAATTTGCAGGATACAAATTTTATATACAGAAACCTGTTGCATTGATATATGCTAAAAACAAACTGTCAGAAAGAGAGATTAAGGAAACAATCCTATTTACAATCACATGAAAAAGAATAAAATATCTAGGAATAAACCCATCTAAGGAGGCGAAAGACCTGTACCACAAAAACTATAAGATTAGGAGAAAACAAATTGAAGATCACACAAATGTAAAGATATGCCATGTTCACGGATTAGAAGAATTAATATTATTAAAATGAACAGCTACTCAAAGCAATCTAAACAGTCAATACAATTCCTATCAAAATACCAAAGGCATTTTACACAGAAGTAGAACAAATAATTTTAAAATTTGTATGGAAACACAGAAGACACTGAATAGCCAAAATAATCTTGAGAAAGAACAAAGCTCAATATTCCATGCTCCCTGAATTCAGACTATACAACAAAGATACAGTATCAAAACAGTATGGCACTGGCACAGAATTAGACATATAGATCAATGGAACATGATAAAGAGCCCAGAACTAAACCCACACACTCAGGTCAATTAACCTAAAAGTGAGTAGGCAAGAACATCCACTGGAGGAAAAACAGTGTGATGCTGGTATAACAGCATAGACATGAAAAGAATGAAATTAGAATACTTTCACATACAATATACAATAATAAACTCAAAATAGATTAAAGGCCCAAATGTAAGACCAGAAAGCATAAAACTTCTAGAAGAAAGCATAGGCAGAACACTCTATGACCTAAATTGTAGAATTATTTTTTGGATCTGGCTTCTAAGGTAAAAATAAACAAATAAACAAAAAATAAACAAATGGAACCTAATTAAACTTAAAAGATTTTGTACAGCAAATGAAATCACCAACAAAATGAAAGGACAATTTAAGTGCAATTGATATGACCAGTAAGGGGTTAATATCCAACATACATAATCAACACAAAGAACTCAATATGGAAAAAACAAACAACCCAATTAAAAAGTTGACAGAAGATCTGGAGAAATTTTTTGTTTTTTTGCAGTATGCGGGCCTCTCACTGTTGTGGCCTCTCCCATTGCGGAGCACAGGTTCTGGACTCGCAGGCTCAGTGGCCATGGCTCACAGGTCTAGCTGCTCTGCGGCATGTGGGATCTTCCTGGACTGGGGCACGAACCAGTGTCCCCTGCATTGGCAGGTGGACTCTCAACCACTGCATCACCAGAGAAGCCCTGGGGAGACATTTTTCCAAAGTTCCTGGTCAACAGAAATATGTAAATTATTGTTAACTAATTACTGCTAATTATTTGAAACCATAATGAGATATCACTTCATACCTGTCAGAATTGCTATTATCAAGATCACAAATAACAAATGTTGGCTTGTATGTGGAGAAAAGGGAACGCTTCTACCTGCTGGTGGAAATGGAAGTTGCTGCAGCCATTGTGGAAAACATTAGGGAGGTTCCTCAAAGGACTAAAAATAGAAGTACAATATGATCAAGCAATTCCACTTCTGTGTATATATCTGAAGGAAGCAAAAACACTAATGCAAAAAGATACATGCACTCTAATGTTCATAGCAACATTATTTACAATAACCAAGATATAGAAACAACCTAAGTGCCCATTAACAGGTGAATGGATAAAGAAGATGTGATGTGTGTGTGTGTGTGTGTGTGTGTGCGTTCCACAAACACAATGGAATATTACTCAGCCATGAAAAGGAATGAAAATTTTCCATTTGCAACACATGGATTGTATTTTTCTTAGTGAAATAAGTCATACAGAGAAAGACAAGTGATGTATGTTATCACTTATATGTGGAACATACAAAATAAAATAAACGAGTAAATATAATAAAAATGAGACTCACAGATATAGAGAACAAATCAGTGGTTACCACTGGGGAGAGGAAAAGGAGGAAGGGCAAATTAGGGGTAGGGAATTAAGAGGTACAAACACAGTACTATGAATAAAATAGATAAATTACAAGGATATATTGTTCAGGACAGGGAATCCAGCCAATATTTTATAATAACTATAAATGGAGTATAATCTATACAATTTTTGAATCAAAAAATAAGTAAAAAATAAAATAATGGCAAAACTGACATCTATGTAGTAAAAAGAATTTATATACTTACTTTTTGCTGTTAACATTTTACTACTAAAATTTTCTAATATAAAATAGTTGAAACAATTTTGCAGTGAACTCCATATATTCTCCATCTAGACTGTACAAGTAGAATTTTACTGATTACTGTATACAAAAAGTTCATCTCACTTTCTATGACTCATTTTTCCACAAATGCTTCAGCATGCCTATCAATAGTTCAATATATGATAATAACCCATACATTTGTATATGTACTATTTGATATAAAATTTATAAACTTTGGAATGCACAAGTCTTGAGAGTACCTATTCAGTGAGTGTTGACAAGTGCATACACTTTTTTTTTAATATATCTTTATTGGAGTATAATTGCTTTACATTGTTAGTTTCTGCTGTACAACAAAGTGAATTAGCTATATGTATACATATATCCCTCTATACCCTCCCTCTTGAGCCTCCCTCCCACCCTCTTTATCCCACTCCTCTAGGTCATTATAAAGTATCTAGCTGATCTCCCTGTGTTATACAGCAGCTTCCCACTAGCCATCCATTTTACATTTGGTAGTGTACATATGTCAATGTTACTCTCTCCCTTCATCCCAGCTTCCCCTTCCACCCCTGTGTCCTCAAGTCTGTTCTGTACATCTGCATCTTTATTCCTGAATTGCCACTAGGCTGATCAGTCCTTAGTTTTTAGATTCCATATATGTGCATTAGCATATGGTATTTGTTTTCCTCTTTGACTTACTTCACTCTGTATGACAGACTCTAGGTCCAACCAACTCATTACAAATAACTCAATTTTGTTCCTTTTTATGGCTGACTAATATTCCATTGTACATATGTGCCACATCTTCTTTATCCATTCATCTGTTGATGGACACTTAGGTTGTTTCCATGTCCTGGCTATTGTAAATAGTGCTGCAATGAACATTGCGGTACATATACCTCTGTGAATTGTGGTTTTCTTAGTGTATATGCCAAGTAGTGGGATTACTGGGTCATATGGTAGTTCTAACAAATGCATACACTTTTATCTTAAAGCTTTATCAAGATATAAAACATTACCAGCACCTCTGACATTTCCCTTATGCATCTTTAATCCTTACTCCTCAAACCTCAGAAGCAACAGTTATTTCAATCACTGTTTTCAACACAGATTATTTTTGCCAATTCCAAGTATCATGTATTATCTACTCTTTTGTGCATCTTATACCACTATATGCTATTTTCACACTTTTCCATGTTATGTGTATATGATTATGTTACTTTTTATGGTTTAACAGTATTTTATTGAAAGAATATGTCCCAGTCTGTGAAAGCATTCTAAACAAAATTGTTTCTAGATTTTGACAATTATAAATAAGGGAAGTATGAAAATTATACAAACCTTTGTAAATATACATATTTTTTACTTCTTTTGAATAAAAATATATTGGTGGAATTAGTGGTCATAGGGTAGGTATGTGTTAAGGAAATGGCCTTTATAAGACATGGCAGAATTTCCCAAAATTTTTGTTTTATTTTACATTTTCATTATCAATTTATGAGAGTTCCAGTTTTGCCACATCCTTGACCATATTTAGTACCAGTAGTCTTTATTCTTAAATTTTCTGTCACACTAGTAGGTAAGTGGTGCCGTTTTATTGTGGAAAGATAGATGGATATAGATATAAAAATAGATGAATCTAAATTTTCTCTCTCTATAAAAATATCTACTATCTCTACATATAGACAAATCAATCAATATCTATCCATCTATCTACCTATCAAGAGACAGAGAAAGACAGAGTGAGAGATGTAGGTTTATATATGTATGGAGAGAGAGAGAGAGAAAGTGAGAGAGAAGAGAGATAATATTTTTCTGAAGAGAAATTCTAAATTAAGAATGCTAACATATTTTTTGTTTCTTCAAACTTTTAAGAAAGTCTTATTCATATATTGAATTTGAATTGAATTGAATTCATTGAATTGAATTGAATTCATGTATTGAATTTGTATACCTAAATGTATCTGTAATCAGAAATTTGGAAAAGTAATTGTGATATTCTTATTTAGATTAATACCCTGATGCAAACTAGTATGTATATACAAACTCACATAATCACATAAATACTGATCACTAACATTGTGGGGGAAAACTTTGGAGTATAAAATATATTCAAATGCTTTGATTACTTAATTTGCTTTTTGTGGTTAATCACATAAACTTTTCAAAAATCTCTTTAAATAAATTTGATTACTAAAGGCAACAGTAATACAAAGACATGATGAGGGTGAATCTTTCAAAATATGTTTTAACAACAACAAAAACCTCAAAAATGTTAAATTCTGAATACAAAAGTGGAATGAATAGGTAATTAACAGGTAGTATGGAAACAAGCATTTTATAGTGCCAGTGTCCATTCCTGTTTTTATTACCATTAGTATTCCACTGTTACTTGAAATTTATAACAAAAAATATATATTTTTACCAATAAATGACTGAAGAAAAAATAGGTAATTTGATGGAGATAAAATAGAAGACAAAATGCTATTTACATCTAAATTCATGCTGACAATAATGATGACACTACATGTTTACCCTTTTTCACCTCTATTTCAGGTCCTTCCATCAAATTGTATCATTAAAACCTCAGGAATGACATTAATCTTACCATGTACAGTATAATAGGCAATTTCATCCTTAGCTTTGTGTGCCTATATTATTTCATGGAATTTTTGTGTTTAATGATATCTGCTAAAATACTTTATTTAAATAAAGTTGCTACTGTTGACTTTGACAGCTTGCATTGTTAATTGCAGCTGCCAGCTTTCTGCCAGTTTAAATGTTCACTGCTATGGAACATTAAATGGACCATTAGTAAAATTCCTGAGAATTTGACTTAGAGAAAATGTGTCATAATCATTTTGTCATGAATTGTGGTAAGATTAAACTGTCACAAAGATTATTTTTAACTGGGGAAATCTATGTTTGGCAGATTAAGAATAGTTTATTTCTTTATGTGGACTGCTATGCAATAAAAGAACAAATATGCAAAAAAGAAGCCTGAGAGAGCACATTAATTTTTCAAATTATGCTATCACATCTAGGTGGTTACCTGCACTAACTGAAGGGTGGTTCCTGTGACATTACCTCCATTACATCATCATGCAGGTACATTAACACTATGTAGAAAAGTACCCCACTGAGCATCACATACTTTATTTAACTGGAAAACCCAGATGAACTGAGATGATTTATAATAAATTGGGACAAGATTAATATGAAGGTATTAATAATTCAGTACAACCAATCAGTGACTGAAGAAAATGACTTTAAATTGTGAATTCAAAGAATCACCATTAAATAAAACTCATTAGTCACTTAAGTACTCTGGATTTAATATTAAATATCACAAATAAATTACTGTAGTCTCTTGAAGTTTACAAAAGTGATTCAAACATACTTCAAAGAATATGTCTTAAAAAGTGATGTCAACTTTGTGGATAAAGCATCAACAATTTTTGATGAAATTAAACTTGAGAAAGCATTATACCTAATGATCTATTCAAAGAACTTCAAATGGTTAATTTAATCGTCAATATAATATTTTGCTAGATTCTGTGTAGTATATACATTTATATTTAAATATATTAGTACAAGTTATATGTATATATAGAGTTAGGTAGAAAAGCAAAGGAAATAGTTCTTATTCTTACTCATTTCAAAAGATTCTCAAACTTTTGTAATTTTAAAAATACAAATTAAAATTATGAAAATCTAGATGTTACATTTTTGGTAAAAAAATGTATTAAAAAGGTAAGAATATTTTGTGTTGCAGCCATGTGGAAAATAATAGGCATTATCATGAATTCCAGGTGATAATAAAAAGTATTAAACATCTTTGGAGAAAAATTTGGCAACATCTACTAAAAAACATTTATTTGTACTACGTAAAATTATATTTTACCTATAAACTTGCAAATATTAGAAAAGATATATTAAGAAAAGATTAATTATAGCATTATTTGATAAAGTAATTGAAAACTGTACACTAAGATTAATTAGGTATATTAACTTCCTCCCATGTAAAGTTATAGTGGTCTACAGTTTGATTTAAATGGATGCACTATATAGTCTGTCAGTGAATCATAATAAATTTTTTAAAAATTGTAGTTAAATAAAGCAAGGGAAAAACAGGTAATGTAGTATTTAGCACACAACCAGTTATACATTCCCTCCCCAAATAACTGGATAGATGATCTCTGGGAAACTCAGAAGGAAATATTAAGCCCCTGTTACAATGGTTATCTCTGGGGTGGGAAATTGTGTACTTAATGAATACTGGTAATGTTTCCTTTCCATTATTTTCCTTTTTTTCCCTCATTGTGTGTGTGTGTGTGTGTGTGTGTGTGTGTGTGTGTTTATATTTGTATTTAACCAGGGAGGAGTGATAGTTATTTCAAAAGTAGAAAATTATAACCATGTTAAACTTTTTTATATTATCTCTGTTTTTTGTGGAATGTTGTACTAATATGAATCTTTTACATTAAATATAATAGACCACTTTGATATTTTTGCACATGTCATGAATTCTTAAAAGCAGGCATACTATTAAATATATCAGCAGAAATGACATTTTTTTGTTAAATTAAAACTGCATTTTTGTATACATGGTAAACATTTACAGAAACCAATAAGATTTTTTTAATGAAATAAATCAAAACAATTACATCAAAAGTTTACAGAGTTCTAAATTACCTTTTTAACTCAGTAGTATATAAAATGTAATATTTTATATACAATAACCATTTATTTAACATTTGATCTATATTCTAATGTTCAAATGACTTAGCTTGTCTAAATAACAGAGACAAATGATAATGTAATTAGTGAGTACTGTGAGAACATGGCCTTAATTAGAAATAAAATTAAATTGCATATGTATAATCATCAGTAAATCCATATTATTTAATAAAAGACAAAAGGAAATATCAAGTCATTCTGGCTGACATATTTCAAATGATCATGGTGGAATAACTTGATAACATGAATTTCAATAGTCAATTTGCTTTGCTTATAAAAAAGATTAATTAGTTAGTTGAAGGAAAATTGTACACTATTAGAATCAAGGATATATACATATATATTTTTTCTAACAATTTACTGATAATGTTAAAATTGTTTTTGTAAGGCACATAGTCATTTGTCTAATCCAAGAAAGTCATATTTATTGAAATAAGTCCCATTTGTACAGAATGTTTATGATCACTTCAAATCTGAATATATTTTAGATAAGTAGTGACTTGGATATTTGAGTCCTTCATTGTAAAGGTAAATGAATGAGAACCAATACATTTCAATGAAGTTAATTAATTTTTCCTATAAATAATAAAAACAAACTACAGGTGAACAATATTTTGTTCTATTTTATCTTCAATTATGATATCATTATTCGGTTTTCTGAATCATACACTACATGATACATTGATATGTTTGTTCAGTAAATATATTTTTTCAGTGTGTAAAATAAGTCAGAAACAGTGATGAGTACTGGAGACAAAAATATAAATTAAGCACAATTCCTGAACTCAACAAGAGATAAGAACATTTAAATTACTTGAAAAAAAAAGCCATTAAATTTAGCTTGCCAAAAACTTCATAAAAGGTAGTCTTTGAAGGATGAAGAAAGGTTGGAAAAGCAAGAAGTAGTCTTAGATTTCAAAGGGAATGGCAAATATGTAACCCAGACCCATAAAACAGAATTGAAGTGTATATATGAAAAAAAAGTGATTTTTAAGAAATGACATTGAAGAGATTGTCAGGAGTTCATGTCATTGATAAATTCTCCTAGAGGCAAACATAAATAAATATACATTAAGGATGGGCAGTTACTGAAGTGAATTTGAGCAAGAAAATGAAAATTATATTTGCAATAAAAGAAGACTGGAACTTGGAAAGCTAAGGTTATTCTCATGCTTTAGGTTTGGACACTCAAATGATGGACAAAAATAAGTATATCATTAATAATTTCAATATGTCTCTGAGCTCAAAGAAAGAAAGCCATAGTAAATATGGCCATGATTTAAGGAAATGTTGGTGCAATCAGATTCAAGAAAAACTAAGTTCTAAGGGCTGTGATCTAGGATTTAATAGCCAAGTGAACTTAGCTGTAATAGCATTTGAACTTCATACAGTGAAAAGTTTGATATGAGATTCCTACCTAAGAATGAGCCCTGTGCAAAAGGAAATCAAAATAACACCATCCCTGAGTTCAGGGGAGTGCCTTGTATTCACCCCAGATTAAGTAAAAAAGCAAAACCAAAAATCTATATATGTATGCATTGAATACAACTTAAACTATTCCCTTGTTATGGTTATTATCAAACCTAAAACCCCTTTCATAAAACGAAGTTTGAAGGGGATACAAGGTGAGGAAAAGCAAGGTAGAAAAAATAGATTCACAGGGGCAGAAATATCGCAAAATAAAATTTGCCTCTTTATTTCACAGTTTAAAAGGTGTGAAAGAGACAGTTAATAGAATAAAACTATGATTTAAAATAAAATAATATTTGTATGACTGATAAAATGGTGGAATGAAGACCTCTGTAATCTATTCCTCCAAGGAAGAAAAGAAAACAGGCAAAAATAACCAAAATCAGCATTTTCAGAACTCTGCAAATAAAACAAAGGTTTAAAAAAGTCTGTTTATTCAAGAATATCTGCAGAATCTTGGTAAGAATAACAGGATTTGTAGTGTCATGAATCAATCTCCTCGCAGCACCAACCCACCACTTTACAAATACAATTGATGTGAAACCAGCAACCTTGAAACTGCCAGAGGGAACAGATAATGTATGGAGTTACTAAAAGTTCCTGTTTCTGGAGCACTGCTACTTCTTGACCTGCCTTGCAACACCATGAAAAAGATTCATTCACAGGGCATTGTTGTTATCTGTCTGGATTTGTGCTCCATTGTGGGAAATGCCTTATTTCCAAAGCTTTTGTTGGAAACTATCAGTGGCATTTGTTTAACACTGCAGATGACTGAGGCTGTGATAATTGGTGGTATAAACAGAAGCATGGATAAGAGTGAAAAAGAAAAACTGAGAAACGAGTTGTTCACTGAGAGAGTTCAAAATGCTTTCCTGGGGAATCTAGAAAGTCACACTCATTTGCAGGACTATATGCTTGCCCAGGAAATACCTGAGTGGGCTCCAGTCACTCAGTGTGGTAACACTGAGGCCTTTCACAAGCTATAAGTGAAAGCTGATGCAGAGTTGTAAACTGCCTAAGAATTGAAGCCTGCTCCAATTTGTACACAGTCTTTCACTGAAGGGTGGAAAATTTAATGGTTCAATGAATTTAAGGAAATCTCTAGCCATCATTAGCTGAACACTTAGTTAACAAAACACTGACATCAGCGGCCACAAACTATAGAGGAAACAAACTTTAAGAATTAGCCCAAGGAGTCACTAAACAAACAAACAACTACAACTGTAGCTACAGCAACAACAACAACAAAACAGCCATAACAATAAACCTTGAGGAGTAGGACCATATAATAGGCAGAGTTGCCATGTTATATTAAGTAAAGTGTCCAGTTTTTATCAGAAAATAAAACCCATGAAAATAAACAGGAAATTATGGTCTCAACATAGAAAGAGTCAATAGAAATTGTCCCCAGGGGAAGACAGATATTAAATTTACCAAAGAAAGATTTTAAATTAGCTATTGTAAATGCATTCAATGGACTAAAGAAAATCATGTCTAAGAATTAAATGAAAGTATGGTAACAATACCTCATCAAATAGAGAATTAAAAATAAACAAATAGAAATTTTGGAGCTTAAGAGTACAGTAAGCAAAATATAAAATTTACTAGAGGTGTTTGAGAGAAAATTTGAACTGACAGAATAAATAATCAGTGAAATTCAAAATAGGTCAATGGAGATTATACAGTCTGAGTAAGAGAAAGAAAATGATATGAAGAAAAATGAACAGAACTTATCAGATGCCATCAAGTGCAACAATATATGCCTAATGAGATTCCCAGAAAAAGTAGAGTGAAGTTGGAAGAAAAACTATTTGAAGAAATAATGTCTGAAGACTGAAAATTTCATGAACAATTTTAATATACACACACTCAAGAAACTCAAATTTTAAGTAGCATTAAATGAAACAGATCTACTGCTAATCTCATAAAAGGGACAAGACTGAAAATCTTGAAAAAAACAAGGGAAAAAGATGGCAGCATATAAAACAAAACAAAACAAAACTTGGAGGCTGGAAGTCAGTAGGGCCCCATATTCAAAGGGGTGTAGGAAAAATCCTGCAAAAAAAGAAATCTTTAGCCAGAAACTATGTTTCAAAAATGGAGACATTAAGATATATCAAGATAAACAAAAAATGAGAAAATCTGTGGTTGGTAGACCTGCCCTTCAAGAGGGAGTTTTTAGGCTGAAATAAAAAGACAATTCAACTCAAATTAGCACAACGAGATGAAGAAAAATTACAAAGTTTACTACATAAGTAAATATAGATGACAGCATAAAGGTATTTTTGTAACAATTTTCTTCTCCTTTATTATTAAAATACATTATAAAACAATAATTAGAAAATCATGTTGATGGGCTAACCATGTATAAAAATGTTATTATTATAATAAAGTATCACAAATTAGGGTGCTACTTTAGAGCACTGTTTCTGTATGCTATTTAATTAAATTAATAATAATCTGATCTCTATTATTTTACATGTTGATGTAAGCCCCTTAGTGGTCACAAGGAAAATATCTCAAAAGGTTTATTAAAAGAAACAGCAATGGAATTAGAAGGACACATTGAATATATCTATTTAACATGAAGGAAGGCAATAGAGGAAAAAGTAGCAAATACATAAGACAGAGCAAATAGGAAACAAATAGCAAAATGAAAAACAAATTTCTTAAATTAGTAACTACATCAAATTAAACAGATTAAACACTTTAAAAGGCGGAGATGGATGGATATAAAAATATGATCCTACTATATGCTATAAGATGGAAAGATAAATATATATCTTATTATTATGTATATAATACAAACTATAACCAAAAGAGAAATAAATGACCCCATTAATATAAGACAAAATAGACTTTCAGACAAGAAATAATTTTACTAGAGATGAAGACAGGTATTTTATAAAGATAAAATAGTAAATTCATTCTGCAGATATAATTATAACCGCATATGATCATAACAATATCACTCCAAATTACATGAGGAAATAACTGAAAAAAATTTAAAGGAGCAATAGAGAATTTAACAATAATAATTGGGGACTTCCATAACTCACTTTCAATAGTGGGTAGACAGAAGATTACCAAGGAAATAGAATCCTTGAGCAACATGATAAAACAACTAATTTTATTAGGCATTTATAAAACACTAGACTCAACAGTAACAGAATGTATGTTCTTCTCAAGCACACATGGAACATAATCTAGGATAGACCATATGCTAGACCATAAAGCAAGACTGGAAAATTTCAAAAGATTGACATCATATGAAATATATTCTCAAATCGAAATAGATTTAAGTTAGAAATCAAAAACCAAATGAAATATGGGAAATTCACAAAGAAGTAAATATTAAAAAAACACTTGTCCATATAACCAGTGAGTCAAGGAGACATCATGTGAGAAATTACAAGATACTTTGAGATAAATGGAAAAGAAAGCAAGAAATAAACACACAAACAAATAAGTCAAAAAAAAAATCTTAGTGATATTATCATTAACTAGTATCAGGATAAAAGTAGAGACAGCTGATACCTACCATAAAGAAATGAAAAGGAATATAATGGAATGCTATAAACAGCTGTGTGGCAACAAATTAGACACTTATGATACTAAGATGAGATGAATAAATTCCTAGTAAAATGCACTCTACCAGAACTTAAAAACAAATCGAAAATATGAATAGACCTTTAACAACTAAAAATAATAAATTATTAATTTAAAAATACCCCCTAAATGAAACAAAACAACCAAACAAACAAAACATAGTCTTAGATGGCTTCACTGACAAACTACCAAAAACTTAGGTAAGAATTAATACCAATCCTTCACAAACTCTTCCAAAAAATAGAAGAGGAGCAAACAATTTCCAAGTGATCTAAGAGGCTGGTTTGAGCTTGATACTAAAATTAGACACAGGTATCACAAAGAATAAAAACTACTGACTTACACACCTTATGATTATAGACAAAAAAAAAAAAATCCTCAAAAAAGTACTAGCAAAACAAATCCAGCAACTTATAAAATAAAAAGACAACCCAATTTTAAAATGAGAAAATTATTTGAAGAGATATTTCTCCAAAGAAACACAAATGGCTAATAAGCCCAAGAAAAATTTGCTAATATTTGTTAATCATTAAATAAATGCAAAGCAAAATTATACTGAGAAACAACTTGAAACACATTAAAATGGCAAACAGGCAATAACAACTGTTGAAGACAGAAAGAAATTGAAATCCTCATGCACTGCAGGTGGGAATGAGAAATGGTGCAGTGACTTTAGAAAACAATTTGTTAGTTACAAAATATTAAATCCAGTTGTTATATGGCTTGGCAATTACCCTGCTAAGCTTATACCCAAGACAACTGTAAACATATCTATACAGATGTTTCTTCAGAAATGTTCATAACAATATTATCCATAATAGCCAAAAAGTGGAAGAAATGCAAATGTCAATCAGTTGACGGATAGATAATTGAACTACAGTATATCTATTAAATAGAATATTATTCAGAAATATAAAAGAGTGGACACTGATATATTTTTCAACAAGGATGAAACTTGAAAACGTTAGCTCATTGAAATATCGGTCCCAAATAAATTTATTTTATGATGTCTTTCATATGAAATGTCCAGAATAAGCAACTCTATAAACATATACAATAGAATAGTGGTTTCAGGGGCTGGGGAAAAAGGGGAATGAGGGTGACTGCTAATAAGAATTAAATTTCTATTTGGAGAGATGAAAATGTTCTAACAATAGACCAAGGTGTGGTTGTGCAAATCTATGAGTATACTAAAAACATTGAAGTGTGCATTTTAAATGGATGGATTTTATAGTTTATGATTTATATATGAATAAATTTATTTGTCAATACAGTTGTTAGTAAAACAGAATTATCTCCATCTACCTTTCCTCATAAAGATCAAAGGAAATATAAGATGTAAAAGATGTAAGGTGTAAACTGCTCCTTAATGTGTACAGTTACATTAAAATTATATGATCCAAAAAAATAGACTCTTAAACAATTTACTTGTTTTGTTTTTGTTTTTTGTTTTTGTGGTACATGGGCCTCTCACTGTCGCAGCCTCTCCCATTGTGGAGCACAGGCTCCGGATGCAGCAGGCTCAGTGGCCATGGCTCACGGGCCCAGCCGCTCTGTGGCATGTGGGATCCTCCGGGACCGGGGCATGAACCCGTGTCCCCTGCATTGGCAGGCAGACTCTCAACCACTGCGCCACCAGGGAAGACCCACAATTTACTTTTTAAAAAAGCTAATTTCACGCATACTCACAATCCGTAAACATAAACATTAAAGGCAGAACAATATTGTTTATAAAAGAGATATAAAGATAAATAAAACTAACTCAGAGGTTAAGGGGTTCAAAAAAGAATAAAATAAATGAGACTATTGGTGACAAGAGGGAATACCATGATTGTAAAAATGGCTACTATATTAAAAAGGAGTACACTTTTTATATTAAAAAGGAGTACACAAAAACCTAAGTAAGGAGTACACAAAAACCTAAGTAAGCATTAAAATAAAAATTATGTTAATTTTTTAACATATTAAACATATTAAAAAATTAACATATTAAAAAGGAGTACACAAAAACCTAAAAAGGAGTACACAGAAACCTAAGTAAGCATTAAAATAAAAATTATGTTAACTTAATGAATATAAAAATATATTCTAGAATGGAAAATAAGCCATAAAATAGAGTTTACATGGTGAATCATGCATAGCAAATCACTTGTGAATAGTGTCTATATAGCCATTATAATGTCAAATCTAAATATTACTCCCACAAAATTTATACTGCAATTTTATTGGAAAGATAGGGGCAGAGCTGTATGCATATGTTTCAGGATTGATGTGAGGAGATCCAAAAACTTATCCCCCAACTGTAAATAATTGGAAATTGCCTAAAAATGAAAGATAAAGAAATAGAAATAGAATTATATTAGTTAGAGACATGAAGGCCCAAACCAAATTAAACAGATAAAATAATCAAAAGTGCTTGCCTCTGAATGGCAGAAAACATGGCTGAAAGGAAGAATTTGTCCTTAATAATTTTGCATGAATAATTTTGATAAAAATAAGAATATCAGATTCAATGTCAAATTTAATAGTGAGAAGGCAGTTATAATTTTGTATTCT
The DNA here is from genome assembly GCF_951394435.1 of Stenella coeruleoalba. Lineage (NCBI taxonomy): Eukaryota > Metazoa > Chordata > Mammalia > Artiodactyla > Delphinidae > Stenella > Stenella coeruleoalba. The sequence continues at coordinate 35,844,809 of NC_137164.1, read as the reverse complement.
TAGTATTTTAAATATCTCATACTTTTATAATAACTTTTCTAAAGTGAGCAAATATCCTATTTCCACTCTTTTTTATGTGTAATTAGAGATACACAAATAGATGGGCTTTCAAGTAAAATAGAACAGAGCTTTACCTTTCCTTTTTCCAAATTTGTATTTTCAAAGGCCATTTAGCCTTTAGAATATTAAAAATTCATTCATAATCTACTAACTTGTTTTGTTGCCTTGGAGTGTATAGATAATCTTTTTAAACATGTGATGTCATGTTTGAATAACAGTTAAAACTCAAACATTTTCTGTTAAAAACTACACATATATTCAACACGTATAAGAAACTATTTTTGTTTGTGTTTTGAGTGCACTTTTATTTTATAAAATTCATTATAAAAGTTCATTATAAAGAACTCAATTTAATTTTTCACAACCCTATTAGTAGAAATGAAATCATCATGTATGTTAGTTCTTATTCACTTCCCATATATCTTCAATAACTATGAATTCTGATTATAAACTATGTGAAGGTATGATTCTGTTCAGTAGATTTAAAATAATTATAAGCAAATATGTAAATCTACTTTGGCTGCATTTTTGATGTCCATAGCAGTTGGTGGCTTAGATCTCAGCTTGCCACAAGATTATTTGTTTAGGATTTTAAAATTTTTGCCAAAATTCTGTCAAGGCAGATTGAAAAAGTGTCCTATTGTTTTTTCTTAAATTTGATTGCTACAATTAAGCTACAATAAAGCTTTCATGGTGTACTTGTTGCATTCAAGCCTCAGGGTACATTGAAAACAGTTCATTTGTACATTACCTATTTTGCAAAGTCTTTTGTAAATATTTTATTCTATTTTGCATAATTATCTCAGTAATAAAAAAGGAAAAGATGCATCTTCTCTCTTGAAAAGGGGAAAAAAATCAACCTTAAAACAAAGCAAAATGTATAGCAGGATATACTAACAATAAGTCAAGCTCTTTAATCCCATATCAATATTCATTAAAGTTTTATATTGCCTACCCACAGTCTAATTACTCCAGTATATCATATGTAACCTTTCTTTTTCTTCCTGATGATCGGTGAATATTGTTCCTTGTTCTTGTAATGAAGACAATAGAAATTCTATAACTGAGTGTTTCTCAGGCCAAAATGTAAAATAAAAAGAAAAATTGATTTTAAAAAGTTTTAAGTAAATGCCTACTAAATGCGGACATAGTCCCCACCATTTCTGCTTCTCCTATGGCTCTGTTCCATTGAGTATAATGTCCTTGGTGATAGAGGTCACATTAATTTTATCACATCCAAGGATTCTTAGGTGAAATATGTGGCACATGTGCAGACTGCATGCTCATTTGTCTTATTATTACTTGCTGTCACTTTTGAAGGTAGGTGTCTTTTTGAAGAATGTGCCACAGCTAGAGGGTCATGTTATTTGCATAAAGCACTGAAAGCTGTCTTTCCAGAGAGAATGACTGGGATGTTGCTTCATTTTCTGTTTACAGAAAGCATATAGGGGACAGCTGTCAGGAGCGGATGCTGACTCTCTTGTACATGGATAGTACTAAAAAAAAAAGTGCTTAACAACATTATTAATGAATTGTAACTAAAAATTCCACTTACTAGTATGCATGTTAATTTTACCACTCAGAATAATGCAGTTCTGGTCTGCTGTCAGCAAATATTTTTGTTTTATAATGTCAAAAGATGCTTATAAATTGAAGTAATTTATAGAAGCTTCCATTGCTTTTGGTTGATAATCAAATAATTTCCTTCCTTTACAAAATTAGAGGGAGAAGGATAAAGCTGTATTTTTGAAGCTGTTACAATGAATGGGCTAAAGATCTTAGGAAGGTTTTCAAAATAATGCAAGGTTAAAAACTGTTATTGGAGTGAAAAGTTATATGATTATGCATATATGTATAAGAATCTATTTTAAATAACTTGATACTTTTAAAAATGAAATAACGTAAGGTTAATAATTTAAAATATAGTCTATGCTTTTTTTAAATGATGCAACAATGATATTATTCCAATGACAAACAAAAAAGCTGTCTCTCTCCTGTGTAATGAGGTCTTTTAGCATAAGTAAGAAATGTTTATAATTTGATAATTAATTCTATATACATCCACATGCTTTGATTCTTCTGATTAAAAAGAAGACATATTCAATCAAAATATACAATATAAACAATATATTATTTCAAACATGTTACTCAGCTTATTATTCACTTTTAGTGGATCAAAGATGATTATAAATTATTTTCTCTCCCCGGATCTGGACTGGCACTGGGACTGCTTTTACCAATACAGTGTGGTAGATGTGTTAGTCTGTCCTCTGTTGAGTTGTCTGCTCCAGAATACGCTCTTCTAGGAAATAGCAGATTAGTTCAGTAGTATGTATGTATGGTAACTTAGTGAAAGTATTTGAGCAGAAGGCATGATATAACATGACAATAATAAAATTTACTTAATTAGAATAAACATTGATGTGCTTGACAGAAAGGTTAGGTAGCAGATTTATGGCTTCATACTGCGTCCTGGAAACCTAAAGCCTGCCTTTCAGATGCAGATTTCTGCAGAAAGGAAGTTTAAAATTGACAAATATTTCAGAAGTGCAAATGGAAAAAGGGATGACTATGGGAATTACCTAAAAGCTGCTTTTGCATTTGTTTACTTAAGGTAGCAAAAATTAAATTGTTCATATCAGAGAATGGAAGATTAATGGTGGAGATATTATGAGGGTCCCCCAACCCAAATAAATAAACCCTTGCAATATCATTTAGATGGAAGAAATGAGCTAGTGAATTTTAACTTAAATCTCCAGATCTCACCATTTATAATCATGACCACTTCGTAACATTTCTGACCCTACAATCAGTGTGGTCTTCACACAATTTCTAGCCACTTTCCATCCAATGTTTCAAAGCTTGTAGCTACTTAGGAAAGAAGAAGTTTCCCTCCCAAAAAATCCTATTAAATTAGGGTTCATGACAGGTTGATAATTTTAACGCATTTCTTGGTTATTTGAAAATAAGCAAGAGAAATATTTGTCAGCTCAGGTGAAAAAGGAACCCAGTAGAAAGAAAGAAAAAAGTTTCCTTGCCCATGTGATTAAAGCAAGCACTTGGAAGGTAACATATGGTGAGATTGCCTTGAAATGTTAGCACTTCTTATATTTCCTTTTGGATATTTTGACAAATATGCATATACACCTCATCATATTCAACACAATGCATGTATAGAAAGAAAGAAGTATTGATTATTTAGAGATTATTAGCCATATATACATGCAAATAAATTCTGTTATCATTTATGTTTTCCACAACTGGAATTGGCACTTTGTGACCACTCTTCCTATACATTGAATGATATTTTATTTATCAAATGTGGGTAGTAATATTTCTCTTGGAAGAAAATTGTCTATATTCTTTAACAGAATACATAACTTCAGAGTGTTTGCCTTTACAAGGATTGGCAATAATAAGAGTTCCAATGAGATTATTTTTAAGATTAAGCCACATAACAGAAGATCTACTCTCTGTATAAAGTATTAAAATTAGCATAAATTAATCCTTCAGCATTTAAAAATATTAAATTATAAATTAAAGAGTTTCAGTTCTAAATAGCTGGTGAAATTGTAGTTTATGTATGTAAAGGAATCCCAAATGAGGTTTATGAAATAACTTTATCTTTCCTACTTCAATTTCCAGTATCAGTGCACTTAAAATTCATTGGAATAAAGTAAATGTTGACAAGAGTTCATGCAAGATGACAATTATGATTTTTCTGAACAATCTCTCTTGATACCATAGTATAATTTATAATGCTCAAAAACATTTCAAGAAAGTTTGAATATTTCTACTATAAGCAATATTGGAATATAAACATATGCTTCCTAATTTATGAGTCTAAATATTTGCTGACATAAGTAGTTTTAAAGGAGAAATGCCAATATTGGCTATCTATATTAATGTATATAATCTTATATTTTAACTAATATATTTTGGAGTAATTGTGTTGCCAAACTTTTCCATAATTATTTTTCAACTAGTAACATACCACATTGATATGGTACATATTTTGTACATAAAATTGTTCTGATTAAAATTAAGTATAATATCTTTAGTGAACAAAGTGGTTAAATTGCAGCAAATATTTTTTCAAAAGTTTTTAAGGTCTAGAATTTGTGCAGAAACCACTATTACATTTTTAAGTTTTTCTTTTAAATTTCACTTTCCAAAAATCACAAATAAAAGGATAGGATAAATGGAATACCAATTTATTGAGAAATTTTTCTGACTCCAAATACAAATGTGGATGGCCAGTATATATTGGAAACTTTGGGGCATAAAGTCACAGGGCCATTGGACATTATATATTAAGCTTTGGTAACTGAGTTTTGCATGAGACAAAGTCCTAATACTTGCAAAGGTGTTATTATTTATATGGCTTAGTATTACCATAAATAGTCTATGGACATAGACCTGGTTGCCATAGAAATATTTTTTTTTTTTATAATTTCCAAGTCACTAAGTAGTTTTGAAATATTAGGGAGTTCAGTTAACTTTACCAGTCCTCAGATTCTTCTTCTGGCTAATGTGGAGCTGTGTGGATACACTATGAAATACAATCTAGTTCATAAAATCTTGTTATCAATAAATTTATGCAAGCAATAACTAGTTATATTATTTTCAAGGGAAATAATTACTAATAAAAATCTAAAATGTTGCAAAATCTCAGTGTTCTAAGGTCTTGATACTGAAATTCTTTCATCTTCTTTTGGCGTTATTCTCAGGAGCTGAAGAGTCTAGGTCATTAAACGTTTTGGTAAAATAAATCTTGACTACTGTTGTCAATTTCATCCCTCTGGTCTATGCTTACAATATCTAGTGTGCTCTTTCCCTTAATAGTGCAATTATTTGAAATATATATCCTAACACTAATAGTATAATGAGAAAATCCTGTATGCTAAATAAGAAAACAGAAGGAAACTGCAAAATAAATAAAATGTAAGGGAAATTAAAACACATTCTGTGTGACACAATCTCACCTCTTTAAAACTTTAATTATGTTTATTAGAAATTAAGAGCAAATTTTTAAAAATAGGCTAAGTATTAAACTTCAGAAGATTGAACAAGAGAGTAAAGCTAATAAGTAAGATGAAAGGAGGAAATGATAAGAATAAGACAGAAATCCTTGTAGAGGGGAACAAGAAAATGTGGTATAGTTTAATAAAAGAAAAATCTGATTATTGGAAAAGGAATAATAAATGAACAACTACTAAAATATGAAACAAAAATATTTAAAAAGTAAGAAAATCTATCAATAAGAGGGTAAAAGAAACTAGGAATCTTGCACTGCCCAGCCAGATAAAATTTTAGTTGGTTCTCTCAGACCAAATTAATACAGAAGCCCCCAATTCCTCTTCTGTAATTAAGTAACACAGCACTTTGATTTACCAGGTATTATATGCCATCTAGTACTACACTTTTTGTTCACATAACTATCTCCTCTCCAGGAGAATAATGTCTTTAAAAATATGAAAACTTGTTCTCTTATACCACTTGTTGACCTTGTAATGGGCCTGGCACATAACAGGAGCTTAAAAGCTAATGAAAGGAAATAAGATTAAAAAAGGTTGTAGAGAGAGAGAGAAAAGAGAAATACTATGAAACTAACAATAAAGCAAAATGAGGTAAATCAATTTTACATTAACTTTCGGTATATAATTACTCTTACCTTCTAATGACTTTACTAGTTACCTCAAATTAATTATTTTCATATTTTTCAAAATCAAGTTCCTTTATTTTTTTCCCTTTTGATTTTTAACAGCAACCTCAAACTTCCTGCTCCTCAGGATTGAAGAGTGGGCCTCCAGTGCTCAAATTCTCTTAGCAATAACCTTTCCCCTTTCCCATAACTCCCCCACCTCATTACTAAACAGGCTTAAGAGATTAATGCCAAGAAAGAAGACTTAATATTAACTGATTATTCATGTCCCTCCCAAAGACCATCAAGATTTACTCCATCATGCTTTATATCTCTATTTTTCTCAGCTCCCATAAGAAACTCAAGACTTGAACCATTCTCATCTCTATACAGTTTTGTATACTACTTAATTTGACCCAAGGTCACATCCTACAAAGTTAACACCAAACCTTCCATTATCCTTCTGAACTGTCAGCAGCACAATTTCCCACATTTTCAATATGTTTTTCTATGCTCCTGTCATTTTATTTCTTTGCCCAAAAGCTGGTAATTTAACATTAGTGTGTCCTGTGCAATCTTCATATGTGGCCTCTGTTGCAGTTATTTTTCCTTGTCTCCCATCTTTCACATATGATAGAGACTGAAGATGGGATAAGAGTCCTCCTTACTCCTTATTGACATTTCAATGTTTGTTTATCCTGATTTCTAAACTTCTCATCTACTTGGCACCAAACTATTCTATCCATTAGCTCCGATTGTTTCAACCATATACCACTGCTTTTATTGGAGATTTTAAGACCTGAATCACATTTCCTGCCCTACCATTTATCCTGCCATTATTATTGAAATATCCACTCTATCAATGTTCCCATTCAATATCTTAATTTTTCTTCTTCCTTAAATGTCTTGTTCTTACAATCCATTCAGTGATCCACTCCCATGATCAAACACTAGAAAAACTTGATATCTGCAAGTTCTTCAAAATTTCAGTCTCAAGCATCTGAAATTCAGAATACTACATCTTAACTCTCCAACTCACTCTCTGTTGAATCCCAATTTAACAATGTTGAATTCTACTAAGACTTCAAATCCATTGTCCTTACCATCTCGGCCCTTTTCCCTTCCCCTGCCACACTTGACACTCCACCCTGGCAGTCCCCAACTCCTCTCATTTTCTTACTTCCTTCAATAACCACTATTCTAGTTCCCAATTTAAATATATAAGCAACTATCTTATCCCTTGCTCGCTGTAAAACATTTTGGACAAAGCACAAACAAGGATTAAAATTCAAATTCTCACCTCTTCTTTACCTGTTTCCAAGTAGCTAGACAAGTTGGTGAAACACACAACTTTGCAGATTTTAAATTCATTTCACAAACAACCAGTGTAATCTCCATCCTGATTGTCAATTACTTTACACTTTCTTAGTTATTATTTTACTCTCCTAGACTCCAGTATTTCATACATTTTGCACTCTACTAAATGTTTAGTACCCTTCCTTGGAACACACTTTCAGCTGCTTGCTTCTTAATTTACTCCTGAAATAGAAGAAATTAAAAGAAAGTGTATATCTTCTAACAATTACTCCTAAACTACTGGATACTCCTTTCCATTTCAAAGTGAGAATTTAGTCCTCAGATTTCTCTGCTCTATCTATACCCATTTACCAGTTGATATCATCTATACTCCAGTCTTTAAATAACAACTGTATCGTGATGATTCATATCTCCAGCTTTGACCATTTTCCTAAATTCCAGGTACATATATCCAACTGCCTAGTAAACATCTCCATTTATATGTCTGACAAAATTAACATACCCAAAGACAACTTATTTACTTCCATATCTGCTCTGTCCCACCTACCTTTACTCCAATTTCTCCATATCAGTTATTTTCAATGCCATTCATTCAAATCTCAGTTCCCAAAGCATATAATTATTATTTTCTTTCTTTTTTTCACATTCATGTTTAGTCCATTAGGAACTGTATTGCCTCTTCTGAGGATATGTCCAGAATCTGACCATCTCTCATCCCATCTTCACGACAACCACGTTAGTCCCAAGAACCATCATCTCTCCAATGGGCTATGTCATTTTATCTGCCCTCCTTGCATCAATTCTTGCCTTTCTATAGTTTCTCTTTTTCAAACAGGAACCAGAGTAGTCTTTTAATCTTTTAAGTGTATATCTTCTCAAATCTTCCTAATGTTTCTATCTCAGAATAAAATCCAGGATCCTTACCATGATTCAGAAATGGATACCTGAGCTAATCTTACTTATCTTCTGACTCAACCATTCATTCACTTTGTTCAGACGACTCTGCCTTTTTTTTCATTCTTTTTTTTTTTTTCACTTCCTGGGAAAGATCAGGAGGCACCTATTTACTTTGAGACCTCAAATCCCTGTTACTTCTTGTGGAATGCTTTCACCCCAGATATCTACTTGACATAAGCTCTCACTCTGATATCTGCTCAGATCTAATTTACCTCATCAAAAATAGTAGGAAATAATATCTAAAAATATTTCAAGTCTACAGTGATAGAGTGAGCTTCACAATCTTTTAACAGATATATAGCTTAAAATTGCATATAAATTTCAAAGATATTTTATCAAGTGTATTAGTTAATTCAATGGTTGATATTTTATTTTCCTAAGAACTTTTCTCCAAATTTCCCACAATCATTGGGAAAGAGATTAAAAGTAATCATTAAAACAAAAACACACTAACCTCACTTATTTTGGAGGGATAATTAATCATGTCTACAAAATGGGTAAAATGCCAATGATATCACTAAAGGAAGGGAAAAAGGATATTCAGAGTCTTCTGTCAGAGCATTACTCAGAATAATAGTTGTCAATAACAGTTGTGTAGAGCTGTATTTAGATAACTGTTTAGAAGAGATTTTTTAATCTATCTTCAAAGGATTTAAATAATGAGGCTGCATATTTTTTTAAGAAAATCCCTCTATAGTCTAATAAAGCATCTTGGCATAGAATAGTTTTCCTATAAAACCTTTTAAATTTTCTTTGACTCTATTTTCACTGATTTATGTATAATCCTTGCTCATTAATCCAGTCAACATGTTTTATCTCCATCAATAAACATTCAATATTTTCATTTTGATGCTGTTTTGCATATCTACTAAAATTCCCACATCTACTTCTTTCTCTGATAATTGGAACATATAGGTCACTGAATTGCTGTAACTGCTTGTTTATATTTAGGACTTTACCTTTTCCAGAGGTCATTCTCTTTTATATCAAAAACCAAACCAAGTACAAAAACACACAACAAAAAACCACCATAGGTTCCTTAATACACATAATACTTTCATTCATAAATAAGAGTTACTGATTGGAAAGTTATCATTTAGCATATTTGAGGATTGGTAGATGTTTATCTCAGGGAAAAATGTAATTATTTTATTTGTTCAGAAAATTTTAGAGTGCTTAGTTTAATGGTTGATATATAACTGGAAATTTTATTTTTCTTATGAAATAAAAAGGGAATTTGGATATATTTTTATGTTTCTTATGGCTTGATTTTAATGTTATGAGATAAGAGAAACAACAAATAAAAGAACTTGTGAAGGAATGTCAAGGGACATCTATTGATGAGGAAGAATTAAATGTAGCCCATTTTGAAAATGGCTGTTTAACTCTGTGGCTCAGGTGGAATCATTAGATTCAGTTCTGACTGTTTATCTCAAAAGATCTCAATAAAATTGTCTAGAATGATACGAGAGATACCAGTAGATTTTCTAGTCCTTTCAATTGATTCAGAGGACACATGATATTATTAGGTAGAGAGTTTGGCTATTTGGGAGGCCAAGTATGCTGAATATGATTGATGAGGAGGAGGAGGATGTAGATTCAGAGGCCTTTTGAAACTCAAAGACTACCAGACCTAATTTTTCAGAATCTACAATTAATTTATAATTGTAACCAATATATTTTTGTTTTATTAATTAGACAGTAGTGGAGTTGGGTAATTAGTTAGAGTAATCTACTTTATTTGTTGCTATAAAAAGCCAGCCCTGGGGGCAGGGAAGGGAGAGACAAATTGGGAAATTGTGACTGACATATACACACTACTGTATATAATATAGATAACTAATAAGAACCTATTGTATAGCACAGGGAACTTCACTCAATACTCTCTAATGACCTATATAGGAAAAGAATCTAAAAAAGAGTGGATATATGTATATGCATAACTGATTCACCTTGCTGTACAACAGAAACTAACACAACATTGTAAATCAACTTAACTCCAATAAAAATTATTTTAAAAAAGAAACACTAGACAAAGCCACTTCCAAATCTGAGTGGATTAACAGTATATATATATATATATATATATATATATATATATATATATATATATATTTTGTCTCACTCACATCATAATTCAGTGTTATTGAGAAACTAGTTTGGCAGATATCCTCCAAGTGTTGTCCTAAAGATTCATTCTCCATCCAACTTTTGAGACTGCAATATTAAAGAGCTGGCTGAAGAAACTTTTCAGGATAGAACAAGGTGTTTTTATGGACCAAGTCTAGAGGTGACACACATCAATTTAAAACCACATTACATTGGACTGAATTTTACAAGTTCCCAATGTAAATGCAGGTGAGGCTGTAAAAAGTATTCATGTGCTTGAAAAGAGGAAATGGGATAAGTAATCTAGCCAATATTTTCCAAAAGGCAAAGAAATGGATGATGTTATTTTTATTCCATTTATTTACACTTTCATATCTAATACTTGTAAACAGATAAATGTCAAAGTATTTTTATCTGGAAAAAAACTTCTATGTTCTTATCATAGTCTAAGTGGAGGCATAGGATAGTGCACCAAAACAGTCACCTAGAACAAACACAGAAGATTAGAGAATAACAAGTGTCTTTGTGCCTGATTCACATGCAATTTTTTGGAATCATAAAGGAATGCTGAAATCATTGAATATCATTTTAAGTGTGGAACTGAACTATTGTTTCTAATTAATTTCTATTTTTTATTTTATGATGATATTTTCTGGACTATTTTGTTGAAAAGATGTTGAAAATGTTAATTCAATTACAGAATCCTGCTAGTGTAACAGATATTTAAGTGAATTGTTCCTTTGTTGCAGGTGACAGAATAATGCTCATGGATTCAGGACACATACCATAGTGATCAAATAACTCAGTCTTTGGAGCCAGGTTGTATGGGTTAAAGTCTCAGTTCCGCTAGTTTTTAGCTGTATCAGACAAGGTCCCAGCAGGAAATAGAAATGGGGTAAACGTTACAAATTGAATAAAGGGGGTTAGAAGAAATCTCCATGAACATTCTTTTATAAATTGTTGTTAAAGCATGATTAAATGTAAAACATGTGTTGGAAATTATTGTACTATATATGTTAATATAGTTATCTCCCTCAAAGCCATTTGCTTACATTTTAGGGAGAATTTCAACTCTCCTCCCAAATTATTTGTTTTTATTCCAGAATAAAGATTTATCTCATGAAGGGAGATTGGACCTATGCACCAACCACCATATGTAGTCTCTGAGTCTCATAATTTCAGGATCCCTCTCTTGTGATGCAACCCCACTGAAAGAACAGAAAAACATTTGGATCTTATGTCTTCCCATGAACTGTACAATGGGGAACTGAATCTAAGGTGCTCGAAGACTGATAAGCAGTATGATAGGAGATTTCATGTTTCCTGTCAGGACTATTTATAAAGATGTGAGAACTTAATAGGGCTTTAGGACACCATTAACAACCACAAGAAACTAACCCTTGGCCTATAGAGGCAGACAGAGAAGGTGGTCATCACAGAACTGGAAGAGTAGTGACTAAAAATTAGGAGTTTGAGGATTTAAAAGAGTACATTACTATTTCTACTTTTTTTTTCTTTTTCTTTACAGTAGTCTTTTTCATGTGCCTTCCTTTGACCAAATCTAAGTGGAAGCCAGACAGGAAGTGTCCACTGATGCAGTTCATAAAGTTTAGCTTCCTGAGGCATAGAACATGGTGGATAAGGGTGAAGAGTCAATCTGGAAGAGCAAATAGACTGAAGCCCAGTTTCTGCCTTTAAAAATTTCATGTTTTATGTTTAAATACTCTTTTCTTACACATACAAACTTCAACTATGAAGTATGGATGAATTTTACTGTCTGAAATTCCTTGAACTAAACATTCTTCTGTTCTAAAAACTCATTCCTATCCTGTGTACCACTGAACTGTCATATCTATCTCTTAGTTTATCTTTCTCACTATTTTAAAACCACAGTCACTTGCAACAAAGTGTCTCATAATTATTGTGCAGTACACGTCCTAGTGTTATTCTCAATGGGTCACACCCTGAGTTAGGGTAGAATCTGTGAATTGCTTCTAATGAGTAAAATATGGATATTACTCCCTTGATCAGGTTACATTATTTAAGAATCAGTATTTGCAGATGGGAGTGAGAGAGTCCCTTGCTGCCATATTGTGAAAGAGGCTGTGAGAGAATGATGTGACAAGGATCCATGGGGGCACCTCTAGGAGGCGACTCCAGGCCTATAATATAACCAGCAAGAAAATCCCCCATAGCTGCAAGAGGATGAATTCTCCCAATTACTTACATGATATTGGAAATATATACTTGCCAATCAACATCCAGATAAGAACACAGCTCAGTCACCATCTTGATTGAAGACTTCTGTGGCCCTGAGCAGAGGACCCAGTTAAGCTGTGCCTGGACTCCTGACCCAAAGATACTGAGAGAAAGTAAATATTTGTTGGTTTAAGCCTATAGGGGTGTGGTCATTTGTTACAGAGAAGAAGAAACTAATATTATTATTTTTATAATACTATTTTTAAATACTATTTTTTTCAAAGAACTCAGCTTTTCTTATATGATCATGAGTCTCTCATTACCTTCAAGCCATATCTCCTGTAATTCATTATTTTTTTATCAGAAAATCTCAACTTTGGGACATCAAGTCTTTCAAGTTAACATATGCACTAGGAAAAAAAATTATTTTATAAAAATATAAAATATGGGGCTTCCCTGGTGGCGCAGTGTTGAGAGTCCACCTGCTGATGCAGGGGACACGGGTTCGTGCCCCGGTCTGGGAAGATCCCACATGCCGTGGAGCGGCTGGGCCCGTGAGCCATGGCCGCTGAGCCTGCACATCCGGATCCTGTGCTCTGCAACGGGAGAGGTCACAACAGTGAGAGGCCCACGTACCGCAAAAAAATAAATAAATAAATAATAAAAAATATATATATATATAATATGGATATAAAGTATAAAAATTACCCTATATTTTATATATATTTTCAGATAAAAATGAGTTTAAATACATTTACTTAAAAGCAGAAGGCTTTTGATATTGTCGATTTTCTGAAAATATTCCTTTTCTGATGTAGACACTAGTCAAATGGATGAAAGAATGAGAAAGAGTAGTAAAAAGTTGCCCCCTTCCTGCTCAGAAATTGTGTATTGCCAGTACACAAAAGGAAGATTTAAGCTCATTCTAATTCTTTACTTCTTATAGATTATGTAAATTATTCTACAGAAATGTTCATCACCAGAACAAAGCTGCCTTAAATGTATCAATAAATAATCTAATAATTATCAGGCTACGTTATGTGTTCTACACTGTGAACTTAAAACATGTAAAAATTCAGCAATCTTCTTTCCCTGTGTATAGCTGGACAGTGATTTGAAGTACACATTTACTAGTTTTCCTTTAAATGTAATTGTATCAGAACGAGGCCCCTACTATATATTAGGCTCTGACTGGTGTTGTGACAGCCAGTGCTGGCCCTAATCTTATTGTTAATGTCAAAGACCAAGCATGACAGCCCAGACAAGATAGGCTCCAGTGAATGACAGAGTAATCAGTCTGGAAAAGAACTGGCTCATCCATAAAGGATCAGACACTGGACAGTCACTATCAGCATGTTCACATGTTTGCTTCTTTTCTCATTCTGATGACAGCTAGATCATTTAACATCTTATCCTTATGTCAAAGATTATTTGAAATTCATGTTGTTCTCACACTGTAAACTAAAGAAATAAAAATGTTATATATGTCAGTATTATTAATATATGAAATTCAAAATATATTAGTGCATTCTGTGAAAATAGTTTTAAAATATAGGATTTTACAAACTGCTCAAAAAATGTCCCTTCATCATCTCACACGCAGTTTTCTAAAATGCAGTATCAAACAGTTCCTGCTCAGGTTATAAAGTTGTGTAACCTTCTTTATGTCTTTATGATTTCTATTCCATTTAATCATGATGTATATTTTAAGCAATTAAGTAAATTTATATTTGATGCTTCAAAGACAGGGACACATTAGTCAACTTAGTATATTGTACCTGTCTAATAATTTTTTAAGAACATGCAGAAAATCCATGTAGTAATACTTTATTTCTGTGAAATCTCTAATCATAGATCTTTTGAAAAGGTTAACAACATATAAATCTCTTATTAAAGAAAATTTATTATATATGACACTGAAGTGTTAATATCATGTGTTATTAAGTTTCTTATATGATATTTCTTGAAAAGGGTACTGTATCTTATTTCAAGAAAATTCTCTGTATTTCTATATAGTGCAATTCTGCAAAAAAAAAAAAAAAAAAAAACCCTTGCAATATTTCATCTCACATTTATCTGAGCAAGGAAAACTTGATTGCTCTTCCAGTTATTGAAGAAAAAAATTAAAATCTTAGGTGATAACATAAAGATACTATTAATATCTCACCTTAGAAGGTATAGGAAAATATGTTCTTTTTTGATAAATTTATAATACATTTCCAAAATAACTGAGAAGTGTTTTCAGTATTTGGGGAATATATAGCTACTAAAAAAAAAAAAAGAAACAAAACAAAACAAACAGACAAGAAAATTACTATCATTTTAATTTTAAGATAATAGTTAAAAATTATTGTATTTTTGATCATTTGCATTATGATGTCAAATCAGAATTTTTAATAATATAAATTTCCTATGACTTCATGATGAATCAGTGGAATAATGCAATATGCTTCTTTATCAAAATGTATTTGGATTTAATATTTTAAATATATATATACATTTATATATATTTTGAATTTTAATATTTATATAATTTTTGTTCCTCAAAATAATAATTTATCCTAGCAATGTTGCAGTTAAAGCTTGGAGTTTAAAATGTTGATTAACTTTAAATTCTATTTTATAGTTATTTGACTATAATTAGTAATGTATCTTTTAACCAATGGACCTACAACATTCAAGCTTTTGTTGACCTTGAGAGAAATGTTTCATAGGAGGAGAAGAACCTACCTATTGAATGTTAAAATCAGTAAAAGTTAAATAAAGAAATCAATAATTAAAGAATACTTTTTGAATGATATTTCTGTCAATGATAAAAGAGAAAGAAAACAAGAAATAGAAGTAGGTAATGCATCAAGGGAAACTGTGAGATTTCATTCTTTTTCTTTCCTTCAAGAAGAGACATTTTAGAACATGTTGAATATTGCTGAAAATGATTTATGTGTGAGAGAGAAATTAATAACGCAGGAAAAATAAGGGAAGAACAGTTGGAATCCAGACACTAATGAATTGATTTTTCATTTGAAAGGGCCAGGGATATGTCTCCCAGTCATATGAAGGAAACTAGGAAATAAGAATACAGAGATAGGGTGGTTTATACAGTGGTCCTCAGAAGCTGAGTAAGTGTTCACTTAATTTATTCTATGTTTTCTCTAACATAAAACATAAGGACATCAGCTGAGATTACAGGGAAGAGGAGAGTCTGTTAGAGGTTTTCAGAGAGAAGAAAAAGATAAAATATTTAATCAGGAAAATGGGCAAGCTAAATTAAAATGAAAAACATAAGCTAAGGTTCAGCATCCTGATTATAAAAGGAGAAATATCAGGATTACTATGTTATTCCCCCAAATCAACCTTTAATTCCTTAGGTTCAGGAAAAGAGGATGTGGGTGCTTGGGGGCTTAATTTAGATTTATTATCACTAGGTGACTATAAAAAGGAAAGAACTGGGGTTTCCCTGGTGGTGCAGTGGTTGGGGGTCCGCCTGCCGATGCAGGGGACACGGGTTCGTGCCCCAGTCTGGGAAGATCCCACATGCCATAGAGCGTCTAGGCCTGTGAGCCATGGCCGCTGAGCCTGCACGTCCAGAGCCTGTGCTCTGCAATGGGAGAGGCCACAACAGTGAGAGACCCACGTACCGCAAAAAAAAAAAAAAAAAAGGAAAGAACTAAGTGTGGCAAATGGGGATATTTAAAAGTGAAATCAAGTGAACAATTAGAATAGACCGTAAAAAATTTGAGTATATAAACAGGGTGATGGACCAAGAAATAATGACGGGGTTAATGGATTAGATGAATCAATATCTTAAATAATTACTGAAATGGATTAATTGCAGGACATGAACTGGTGATGTAAGTCATGCCACCTGAGTGAAGGATTTCTGAAATTAACATGTTGGACTTGGTACAATTTTTTAATTATTCACAAAGTGTATACCATAGCAGCGATAAAACTATTACAAGAGTAATAATAATGACAGAAGTAGAGATAGAAAAGATGACAATTGCTAGATACTAGATTTGTCATTGGGAAATAGTGTTCTGGACTTGGGAAGACATTAAATATGAAGTGAGAGAGCTTGTGGTATAATTTATTGGAAATAACTGGAACAAAATTAGTCTTCTTAAAAGTAAAAACAGTATAAATAACTAATAAACACACACATCCATAATTTTCAGTATACCAGGTATGTGCACAGTTGCAAAATGATGACAGCGATTAATGGAAAAGTAGTGAGTGGAGCAGTCAATTTTTGCTCCCTATGCCATTTTCCCTCAGCTCACCTCTGACACCAACAATAACTATGATGGATGGTCTTGTGTATGGAAACACAATCTAATGTCAGATATCTTTCATTAATCTTTCTGCTTTTCTTCCTTAGGGCTTTCTCTGATGTGTCTGATGTGTGGGGCCATTAACACCTCCAGGAACAACTTTCAACCAGTAGGAGATGAGAAGTGGTGCATAAGTGATGGGGAAATGAATGACAAAGCCTCTGATCCTTCAGACAGTAGGCTCTAGGCTCAGAGGGCTCAGGTGAGTTGAGCCCTAGCCTATGGCAGTAACTTCACAAGCAAAACATCTTTCTATGGCTGTTCTATTTTCACTGTCTCATAACCCTTACTTCTATTTCTGCTTCCTCAGATCACCTCCAAATAATCTAGCTATTCCCAAGTTCTTTTTACAGACTTTGCTTTCAGGCACAGATTTATACATGTAAGGATTATATATTTCTTTAATTTGAGTAAATGATACAAGAAATTTGTTGTGAAGAAGGCCCTTCTAAACATGAGATATATTGTAATTCTTATGTCTAGAGAACCTGGCCCACAAGTTTCCAAAACAGGGACCCACTACTTATCACCACTTGACAGGGGTGAAAAACCTTTCACCTCCTTTAAAAGCTTTGTTTTGCAGTTTCACTGTGTTTTGATATACCTTCCTTGACCTTCCTATCTTTTGGGGGAAGTATGCCTACATGGCTCCTTGCCTACAATGCTGCAAATAATCAGAGGAAACCCCAGATTCCTGAGTGTTGATATTGCTGGTGAATTGAAAACCAGTTTGCCAGGTGCACCATCTCCATTAATAGCCCTACCCTCTTTAACTCTGTTGGAAGTGATGGCTGGTGGTGTTCAGTTTCCTGGCTTCTCCTAGTCATTAGTATAGTGGATGTGGTAACTTGAGCATGTGGTTTTGTGATGGCTTCTGTGGGGTGTTTGGTCATGCCAGAATTGCACAGCAATGTGAATGCCTTCTTGGAGCAGGGATGCTCTGGTGGTTATCTGAAGGTGGTTTGTTGTGGGTATTTAAGGTATGAGCTGTGGGTCAACAAGAGTTGAAGTTGCTGCTCTAGCTTTCTTAGGTTTCTCCCATCTGTTGATTTCAATCAGTGAAAAATTAAGTAATAAAAATAGTGCCTAGAGTGCATATTATCAACTACAGTCTGCCAATTTCAGTGGGAAAATTGGACCACAGTTATAAGATACTTTCTCCATAATATACTGGATATGTAGGAGAAATAGACATAGGAATGAAATGTGGAATGAATTTTTAAAATTTTCAAGTCAAATAAAGTCAGTGGAGACAATTTGTATAATTTAAAGTACCTTGTTCAAATGGCATAGCTAGATAAATGAGATGATGCTGAGAATTTTCCCATAATTAGGAGCTGAGATTGGCCACTTCATATTTAGGGTGTACCTGTTACAATTCCAGTGTTTGCCACCCACTGAAATATTGTAGTTTTTCAAAGAGATTCCACATTACAATCATTCTTTTTTCTGTGAACAACTGTAAGCAGCTCTTTTGCCCCTTTCTTGTTTGGCTGTTTTCTCTTCCCCTCAAAACTTAAAAACTTAATTATAAAATGAAATCACTAGGCAATATTTAACCTAACTCCTGACTTATGCTCCACTGGATGCACACAATGCCTTGCCTAACCTTTTGCTTCTTTCCCTAGATCAAAAGAAGTAAGAATAAAGAATAAGTAGTTGAAGAATGACTAGCTCTCTACTCCCAGCTTCCCCCTTAACATTTCTGCAGTCTAGACCAGTGGGAAAGATAACATCTAAAGAAAAATCAGGAGTTAGCCAGTCTGCACACAATGGAAAATGACACAACCTCACCTCCTGCCTAGATGATTCACTGAGATTCTTCCCACTTTTTCCCTTTAAAAACTATCATGGCTGAGCAGAATCTTGGGAGTTGGTTATTGGACATGAGTCTGCCTTCTCCCCAGGGTTGCCAGCCTCTCTAATAAAACAACCTTTCCTTTTCCAACCAACACTTGTCTCTTGAGTATTGGCTTTCGAGTGAGGAGCAGCTAAGCCTACATTCGGTAACACAATAATCTGTGTCAGTTCATCACATCCTCACCTTGATTTGAAGCACTGAGAGCAGATGTACATCATTTGTAACTCTACTGCTTAAGCTCTGTGGTTTGTGAGTTCTTTTTACTTGCTAGTTTTGATACCTACGTTTCATCTTCATAATTTAGGGAGAAACTTTGTCACAGTAAGTCTCTAACAGAGCAAGAGAAAGTTAAAATTGTGTTTTGACAAAGAACAACACATTCAGCCTTGGAGAAATAATAAAATAGACTGAAATAATTCCTCTCTTTTCTATAAAAAAGACTAAGTTTTTTCTTAAGACTCTTGTTTGTAAACTATGGAAAATCTCTGAAGTTTGCCTCCATCTACCAGGGAAAGAGGCATTTCTAAGATTGTATTACCATTGAACAGTAGACTCATGTATTTTTGTGTGCAAAGATATCAAATATTTAAATTAAAGGGACATTATAATTTTTAGATTTTTTCCCCCGTTTTTTGTTTGTTAGCTTCAGACCTGAGGGGGCCAGGTTTGCTAATAATTCTTTTCTGCTTATAATGCATTATCAGAAAGATTGTGTAAGAATACTGAAGCAATTCTGGTGAAATCTGCTTAATCACAGATTCCCAACAACTGGGTTTTGTCTTAGTTTGCTTAGGTTGCTCTAAAATATATCACTGATAGTATGGTTTATAAACAATAGAAATTTATTTCTCACAGTTCTGGAGAATGGAAGTCTGAGATCTGGGTGCCCACACTGCTGGTGAGGGCCCTCTTCTAGTTTGTAGACTGCCAACTTATTGCTGTGTCCTACATGGTAGATGGGATGAGGAATCGCTCTAGGGTCTCTTTTATTAGGGTATGAATCCCATTCATGACTTAATCACCTCTGATTAAGGTGATTTCCTAATACCATCAATTTCAGCATTAAGTTTTCAACATATGAATTTTGGGGAAACACTTTCAGCCAATAGCAATGTTTTTCTTCAATTATTGAATATGAGAATCATAATTTATTAATATTTATATTTTTAGATCATACACAAATAATTCAATGAACTTTAAGAAATACTTTAGCATGCTAAATGCATCAAAGTATAGATTTTGAATCCATTTTCTTCTGTCTCTCCATATTACAGCTTTTGTGTACTATATATTGACAGACAGAGAGATGAAAGGATTATTCAGTGAGAAATCACTCCATACTTTGTTAAAATTATAGAGCATTATTTGAGCAAATTATGAATTGCCAGACTTAACAATGTAAATTAGTATTTCTTAATTTAATAGAAATAAAGTGCAAGAAAACAAATCAACTGGCTGAATATAAAATAGGACTTTCAATTTAAGCTACCCAGCATGTAGATTAATATTGCTACAAACAGTATCATCCTTGCCAGATTTGATGTGCTTTATTTGTTATTTTAAGTGGCAGAGCAAGGACTGGAGGGGTGGATGTTGAGAAAGGCAATCACATGCAGCCTGTTGACCCTTGGACCTGCAACATTTTCTTCATGGAGATAAGGAGGCCTGGGAGCCTATGCTGATCATATCACCTTATTTGGTAATATCTTCCCCCATTCTGGATTTGATGTGTACTTTGTTCTGCTTAAGAGTGTACATCATATAGCACCTGGCCAATACCACTGTTCTATCTCTTCTTAGAAGAGAACAAATGGGGTCCTACACCTGCAGCATGGGGTGATGCACACCACCATCTCTCCCTGTTTCAACTGCATGGGGTGGTTGAGGAGGGAGACCACTTGGCCTTGGGGACTGTCAGTCACTATTGAAGCTGATCTTACTCCATCTCTTCTCAATGAGGAAAGCCTTATTCCATCCAGTGTCTGTGTAAAGTTGTGTTGTTGTGTTTTTCTTGGGCATTCTAACACCTGAAAACCAGACAGCAGTTGACATCTTGGGACTGCTGCCCCTGGTGACAGGCATTATTATGCTCTTTGCTGTCCTCCTTGAAGTGGGACTCCTCCCAGGAGGATGTCATTTTCCCAAAAATGTACTAATATTGCTTATTTTAAGTTATCTTTTTAAAAGTATTAAACATGAGAATTTATCTTTTGTTTAACTTTTGTTTTGCTTAAAATGGATAGCCAACATATATGCTAAAACCAATTAAATAGTACACTGATGCAAATAGCTTAGAATACTTCCCAAGAGTAAAGTCAGGTATATAACAGCTTGACACAGTTAATAATACCTTTTTTAAGTGGGTAATGACATTATTCTGATAATCAGCTCATTTATATCCCCCTTGGGGAAGAACTTTTCTTGATCTTACAATGATTTCATATATGTCCTTATTAGGAAATAACTGTTTTTTTTCAGATTCCTTAGCTCCCTGTAGCTATGTGTTACCATAATTTCTGGGCAAATTTTAACTTGCAACACTTTATATACAACAACCTGAAAAATCTTTTCTTTTCTAACTCTTCTCTAGAGAAAAATTGAAAACTCTTAAGAAATTCATTTAGGTGCTTAGAAAAAGTGTTTCTTCTCTTTGATTCTTTATTTTCCTACTCTGACTCATGTATTCAAACCCTTATGCCTGTTGCAGCTTCAAGAGAGTGTTCCACCTATTTATTAGAGTGGTGGGAAGCTTTGCTCCTCATTATTCTGTTAATCAAATCTTTCTCTGGAGTCCTTGAATATCAAATCTTCTTTTATATTTTATTCATTTTAGACTTTGTCACCTTTTATTCAAATGCTCTTGGTTCTATTTTTCTCTTTATTACTTTTAACACAAAATAGGCTTTTAGAAACAATTGCATTCACAATAACACCCATATTTAGTTAAAATACGTATAATTAAAATGATTGATTTGGAAGCAAGTAATCTCAAATTGCATCTCACAAAATAAACTGAAACAAAATAAAATAATCAGCATAAGTAAATGTAGTCATCTTTAAGAAATATAACAAATTTTTGGAAAAATGTAAGTTTGTGACAATATGTCAGCAATATTTTAAATATATATTTTTCTAATACTCTTAAACCCTAAAAAAGGCTATCTTTTGTTGATTACTCTCATTTTTAACAGAAAAAACTTTGAATCATAAAATCTACTTTTCAATTTGCTATATAGGTAAAAATAAAAATAAATAATATATGTGTAATTAGAGATTTGGTGAGAGAATGCCAGCTGCCTAACAAAATGTGTGGTTTTCTTCCTCCTGGACTTGTTTCTTCTCCAAGTTTGTATTTAGTTTTGGTTCTGTGACTGCATCCTAGCCCATGACATTTGAGAAGAGATTCAGTGGGCCAATTCCATCTTGACCTATGAATACCACTCAAATCGCTCTTCTGTTTTCTTTCCTTCTGATGGTTACATATCTCTTCCCTGGGCAGCTTTGGTGCATTCATGACTTCCTAAATCAAACTCTCTCAGTCCTTGAGCAAGAAAGCCAATATTGGTCTATTCCCAGATTTAGAAAAAAAATTCAATTGCATTAAGCCACAGAAATGTAGGTATTAATTTATTATAGCAGATACCACAACCTTAATTAATGCATTGTTTTCAGATAGTGTTAGATAACAGGGAACTGAAAAATAGCATTTCATGTTTCTTTTTCTTGTGAATTCACCTGGATTAGAATTCTAATTTAAGACAATCAATTGAACCAATACAAAATTTGGTAAAATTTTGTTACCTTATATCATTAGTATTTTTAAAATGTATTTTATTGAGGCAATGTTGATTTATAACATTATATAAGTTTAATGTGTACATTATATTTTTTTCTCCTGTATACACTACAACTTGCTCATTACCAAAAATTTAGTTTCTATCTGTCACCATACAGTTGATTTCCTTTACCCATTTTGCCCTCCCCTCACCCCTCCCCCTCTGGTAACCACTACTCTGTTCTCTGTATCTATGTGTTTGTTTTGGATTGGTTTGGTTTGGTTTGTTAATTAATTTATCTTTATTTTTTTCTTTATTAGTTTTTTTATATTTCATATATGAGTGAAATCTGATGGAAGAGTTCCTTTCAACATTTCTTGCAAGGCAGGTCTAGTGTTGATGAACTCCCTCAGCTTTTGTTTGTCTGGGAAATTATTTATACTTCATATCAGAATGATAACATTTCTAGATAGAGTATTCTTGGTAAACTGTTTTTATCTTTCAATATGTTGAGAATGTCATTCTACATCTGGACTGTAGGGTTTCTGCTGAGAAATCTGCTGATTGCCTAATGACAGTTCCTTTGTAGATTACCATTCTCTTTTCCTTGGCTGCCTTTAAAATTCTTTCTTTGTCGTTTACTTTTGACAATTTTAATGTATATTTCCTTTGGAGAAGGTCTTTTTGTATTGAGGTATTTAGACATTCTCTTAGCTTCATGGACTTTTATATCTAGTTCCTTCCCCAGGTTTGGGATGTTCTCAGCTATTATTTCTTTAGATAACCTCTCTCACACTTTTACTGCTTTTCTCTTTCTGAGATACTCATTACCCTAATATACCCTTCCAAAAAGAGTTGGATAACTCTTGTAAAATTTCTTTATTTTTTTATATCTTACTTCCCTTTCATCTTCTGTTTGTATCATTACCAGATTTTTATTTTTGAGTTTGCTAATTTTCTCTTCCATATAGTCTGCCCTATCTCCAATGCTTTCTTATGCATTCTTCACCTCATTTTTTGAGTTTCTTAGCTCCAGAATTTCTCTTTGGTTCATTTTTAGAGTTTCAATATCTTTAGTAAAGTATTCCTTCTGTTCATTAATTTTATTTCTGATCTCATTAAACTGCCTTTCTGAGTTTTCTTATAGCTCATTGGGTTTCTTCAGAATACCTATTTTGAATGTTCTATCAATTAGATTACAGTATTCCATGACTTATTTAAGTTTGGCTTTTGGAGAATTGTCATTTTCTTTCTGTGGTATAGTGTTACTGTGGCTCTTCATGGTGCCTGATGAATTCCCTTGCTGGTGCATTTGAAATTAAATGACAGGTTAGAAGGTGCAGTCTTGTTTTCTGGTAGGTGACACTAAAACACAAATTTTTGCTTTCTCTTACCTGAGCTGCCTCTGGTTATATTTGAGAGTTGGTGCTTTCCAGCCTCCACCACCTCTGTAACAGATGGGGATTGCTGCTTTCCTTATAGCGTTTTGTGCCTCCGGGGTAGTTGTTGCCTTGTTTCTGCCAGCATTGCTGTCATCACTGGGATGGTGGGCTCTTCCCTTGCATCCAACATCCCCTGAGTCACAGGCTCTGCAACCATGGAGAAAAGGGGACTGTAGGAGGGGAGCTGGGGTCACGCATGTACTTCTGGTTTGCTGGTTCTGCATTGAAGATGAGTAAGATGGGGGCTGAGGTTGTGGGCACCACAGTGACTGGAGAGACAGTGTACCAGTCCACACTGCCATGGCTACTCAGTTAACTTTGTCCATGGGCACTACTGCTGTAAGGAGGCTGGGGTCCTGTGTGCCACCTTCCCTGTTGCTACTGGCTTCTCTGAAGCTGTGGACTCAGCTACTGCAGTCAGAGGGCCAGGGTTGCAGGCACCAATTCTTCTATTTCCCAGGCTCTGCCTCTTCCATGTGTTCCAGTCCACCCACTTTTATATGTACAGATGTGTGGAATTCTCCAGCTTCCTGCTGTATTGAGAAGAAACACCTTTGTTGAGTTGTGGATATTTTACTAGTTGTAGTTTGTAGGGGATAGAGAAAGGTATTTTTTCACTTTGCCATATTGCTGACATCCTGTCTTCTTTTAAATTGATTTTTTTTCATATTTTCAAAATGGTAATTAGGTATTACCAAATAAAGTAATAAACAGCTCTTAACTCAGAGTGCAAATGAAAGCACCTTATTATTTTAAAGATACAAAAGCAAGAAAATACAACATAAACTTATCCACATTTTTAAGTAGTCATCTGTGTGATAGGTAAATGCCATTTAAAAACATTTTCAATAGAAAAATGATTTGTAAATCAGTTTACAGAAGATCGAAAAAATCAATTTTTAATACTAACCTTAACTATAAATAACTAAAAAGAAAATTGTCCTCTCTTCTCTTTTTGCTTCAACATTTATGTCTTTTGCTCTTTGCCTTTGGGAGAAAATATTGCGCTGTAAGGCTGCCATCTTTTGGGGTGAGGACAAAATTCAAGATCTTCTTTAATGTAACCTCTTTCCATGCAAGTCTGAGCGGAAGGAAAACCAACTTCCCAGAAATTCTCCTGTGTGTTGGGTGGAATGTAGCAAAATCGGGGTCCAGCAGGAAGCCAACTTCTTTCCTCTTTCTTCCGCTGGAGAATCTGCATAATAAAATTTCACATTCTTTACATGTGTGTCCAAGCAATTTTCTTCTCTCTTCTTTTTTCCGATCCACCTCAATATGAGGAAAATTTTGTAAGCTAGTTTCTCTTTCATCATCTTTAAAATATGACTCAACAAATGCTTTCTGTTTGACTTTATCTTGTTTATCACTACAAGTGTTTGATTTTTTTGTAGTAGCTGACAACACCTTCTCTTCATCTGCTACTTGGGGGAAGCTATCCACCAAACAGGATTCATATTTTTCATGTGTAGTCCGATCAAACATATCTTGCAAGCTATCATCCATTTTTCTTTCTCCATTTGGACTTTTTTCTCCCTTCTGCTCTGCTTCTTCAGTTTTAAAAACATAGTTTCACTAACCAGTGTACAGTCCATGTCCACTGTCTCTCCTCCAGCTAATCCTGACTGACTTCCATTCTTTATATCTGCTACAGTAATATCCATTTTATACTGAGAAAGGTCTGCTCTTGGATCTATACTCCACTGGATATTTTCAAAGAATACATCTTGGTTGTTTGTGGAGACTTTATTTTAGCAATTCTACATGGATTTAACAGAAGAACTGGTTCAAATTCACATGCTTCAAGGATTGACCTGGTTTTTATTTTTATAGGCTCATGAGAACCAGCAGCCTTCATGTCATCAAAAAGATTCTCTGTCTCTAAACTTTCACGTGGATGCAGAAGGATTCTAAAGATAGGATTTTCTTCCTTTATTTGTAACAGTGTTTTATTATCTGGAGATTTACTCAAGGACTGGAAAAGAGACTCCTGTAAACAGGGCTCTTTTGGTTTAACCCACAGCTCCTACTCAAGGCCTTACAGCTTGAGAAAGAGCCCTTTGGAACAGGCTTCAAAACTTCATAGAGAGTCACTTGCCTAAATTTGAGTTTAGAGTTCTCACTTCCTTGGCTTTTCTCTTGACACTGAATAGCTGAAAATCGATTAGACAGATCCAGAGGTTTATCCATCACATAGTCTCCATTCATGGAAGAACAATTATCCATTGCAAAAAGAAAAGCATTTTCTTTATCAAAGGAGGTTTGGGGGCAGCTTATTTCATCTTCACTTTCTTCCCCAATTTTCTTCCTTTTAGCTCTGCCTCCCAATGATTTCAGGGGTACTACATGCTTATCTTTATCAGTAGCAGTATCTTTAGTGTGATCAATACTATCCTGTTCACTTAGGGGTTCACTTGTATTTCTATTTATAAGCATCTGCTTATTAGAAGATGACTGGTTAGTGATCTTGTTTACTTCAGCTCCAAGATTATGATGTGTGAAAAGAGCACCATCTTCAGATTTTGATCTAGGTTTCTCTAATTTATAATTAGAAGTGTTGCTGAAAGGCACTGTTTTCAGATTTTTGTTTTGTTTTCTTTTGTTTTTGTTTTTTTTCTCCAGTCTCTAAAAGAGAAAGGGAAAAAAAAAACTTATATTCAAACCTAAACTACTTTTTACATTAGAGGTAGCTCCAAGTACAGGAGATGATACCTGAGTGGTCAATTCTTCTTGAGGAGGAGTCTTTGAATTAGAATCTGAAAATGTTAAACTATCTTCACCATTTCTTCTAGATTCCTCAAAATGTCTTTTTTTTTTTTTTTTTTTTTTTTTTTTTTGGTGATATCATTCCAGGCAGTGGTAGAGCTCATCACCAAGAGGGTTCTTAGGGCCTCAAGATTCAGATTCATCTTGAACACTAAGTCCAAGTATTTCAGAAATAACTGTAGCTAAATTATCAGGAGAATAACTGATTTTTCCATATGATTTAGCCATTGGAGCTCGACTCTGATCACAAGTGTTGGTCACTAGAATTTCACTTTCATTAGGTTTATGTTGTGGATGAGTTGAAGACTTTGATACTTTTTTCAATTCATGTGCACACGCAGAATGCTCCAGTTTAGTATGTGTTTGTTCTACGTGTTGGACACCGAGGTTTTCCTTTCTTTGTAGCCAGTTAGCACCAGAAAATGAAAACGTTGTTATTGGTGAATCTGGAATAATACCTTCTTCAGATTTAAGATCAGTTGCTTGATGTGGTTGATCATTCTCAATTTTCTGCTGCAGCTATTCAGAAAACATTTTATTTTCTTCCTGTAGGTATTCTTTTCATTCATAAGCTCTGTGATAACTTTAAGATTCTGCTGTCGAATATTTTCAAACTCTTGTTGTTTCTTCTGCTTATGTTCTTCAGTTATTGCACAGCAATCACATAATCCTGCTCTTAATTGATATTCTAAAACTTTAATGGTTTCATGAAGAACTTTCTGTTGCTCTCTCAGCTGTTGATTTTTGGTGAAGAATTCTTCTAGTCTTTGTGCATCTAAAATTAATTCCTTTTTCAGTTTGGTTACTTTTACTTGTAAATCTTGTACTTCTTTATCATGATACTCCTTTAGTTTTGTCCAAAGATCCTTAAAGTCATTAGATACATCTGGGTTTCCACAACTGCTTCCTGAGACAGTCATTTTGCTTAATATGCTCCACACTTCTACTGCTTAATGTTTTCTGCCCTTTTCTGTTACATTATATACATCTGAAGTTGTCTTTGGCCAGTTTAAATGCAGCTTGGAAGATTGCCTCGAGATTCTTAAAAGCCCCAGCACAGAAGCAGGCACACTCTGAGGCTGAGCAGAGAAGGCCGTTTGCTTTTCTCCTTGTTTGCCATTTGCTTTCCTCCTAGTTCCATCACTAATCGGCCAAACTGCCAGTGGTCAAGTCTCCCCCTCAGAACAGCCCAGCCCGGGCTTTTCAGGGCTAGGGGAGGGTCCTAAACTGATTGCTGATAAGCATTAACTTAAAAAGAACACCACAGTCAATCCGAGATTTTATTCTCATACAATAAATATGCCTTAGAGGATATTGGCAATACTAAAGCCTGTTTTGCTTTTGGTTTTATCTCCTCATTTTAATGACTTATATCATTAATGAAAAGCTTTTTCCTCCAAAATAATATATATAAATATATATATATATATAATACAATATATCATATATTTTTATATATATATATATATTACATATAAAATAATTTGCACTTTCCCTTCCCTTTCAGCATAACAGACTCATCTTCAGTATATGGCAGGTAAGATTGGAAGAGTGGAAGAAACATAATGAGGAAAAGCAGAGTAAATAAGCTTGTGAGTACAAATTTGCAGCCAATTTTTAATGAAGATTCTGTGTCTTTCTGTGGTGATTTATGACCATAAAACCCATAAATCCAGAAAGGTGTATTTTACTACCATTTTAACCTTGTAGCCCTTCCTATGTCCAGATAAACACCAAAATTATATAAAATATACAAAAGTATATATAATATACAAAAATATATGACATATCCCCCCCCCAAAATAAGAGACAGTAGCTTACTGCAGCGTGTCTCCTTTTCATTGATATTCAGTCTACATAGGCAAACGTTTGCTTAATCCTGGAGCATCTGAGTCTGCAGACTCTTCATGCTTGGGTGTAAAGGGATCCTGGAAAGCTTCTTCCCTAAAATGGAACATATAAGTTCCTAAAACTTTTAAACAAAAAATATAACAATAAAAGCAAAAACATAATTTAAAAAACATATTCTGAGAAATATATTAATGTATTCATGTTAATAAAAATTTGTATTTTTAGAGACTTATATGAGTTTATTATACCAGAATTCATGTACTGGATTTCTAGCTTCTTAATTTATGACCTTGACTTCATTACTTCGTTACGTCATTCATCTGAACTAGATTTCTTTATTATATAAAAAAGGAATACAAGCTACCTTATAGGTTTACAGTGAGTGTTGAATGAGACAGAACAATTCCTAGCACATAGAAACTGTTCAATATGTATAGTTTGTTATTGACATTGTAATTACTAATAATAATACTGGTAGCAGCTGTAGTAGAGTGGAAATAACAATTGTTATTTTGGTTACTTTTCAATTTTTGCTTGGTCATAGGGGTATCTGTCCAAAATTATTCTTAGATAATTGCAAAATTCTCATATCATTTAGAATCAGCTGCCCACACTGTTTTAAAAAATCGAAGCAAAAAATAGTATTAACATTCATGAAAATAGATTTCAGTGAATTGATTCCTATTTGTTAGCTCAAAAAAGCATATTAGTATATAGTGACATTTTATGCTTGCCACAAATGGCATCCAGAAAACAGCTGTAATATTTGGATCTCCAAATGTGCCACATTGTAACTTCAAGGACTAAGCTAACTCTGAAAATTTTAAACAGACTCAGTTAGAGAAAAGCAATTATCTTGTTTTCAATTCAAGTTAATTTTGCTATGTATTTCTTTTTGATGGCAAAAAACATTGCAGTTCATAAGCAATATTTAAAACTTTGTTTAAAATCTCTTGACTTAACATTCAAGATGCTGACAGTGGAGACAAAATATGTGTCACATAGAAATATTTTTGTGATTTTTTTTCACAAAAGATTAAATCAGTTAAGTCCTATAAATTATAACAGTATGTTTTCAATAGTTTAATGCATATTGAAATCTATTATCAAAAAATGCATGATCTGTGCATTTTAAGCAAACAAGTTATATGCCACATATGAATAGCAAATGAGAAAATACTCTGAGGACTAAAGTTTACTAAGAGTAACTTTTGTGTGGAATGTTTTGAGATATAAATAAGGAAATATAGTTTCCTATATATGATCGTAAAACTGAAAATATTTCTGCTATCATCATTTCCAGCTTCATTAATTTACTTTATGAGCTTTATTTGATGTTCTGCTCTATTCTGAGCCTAAGAACTTATAGTGTGGAATAATAATACATATTTTCTCCCTCACATACTGTTCTTGAGGTATTACTAATTCCCACAATTGTATTACATGAAAAAAGTGAGAGGCAAAGACATGCCCTGTCCTCATTGTTGTAAAAGTGAGTAAAAATGGTTATTCTAGCTCCATATAATTAATGGAAAAAAAAATAGATGCAAAGTTCTAAGAGAGCATAAAGCAATTCTTATTCAGACAGAGGTTGCATATTTAATTTTATTTTTTCATTTACAACATTCAAATATTTTAGTTTCATTGTAATAATTGTTTCCTATCTGTCAATGGACAATGATTTTTAATGGGATCATTATGCCATTACAATAAATACAGTAAACTGGAATGTTGAAATTATATTTTTAATGCTGGTT
Source organism: Stenella coeruleoalba (assembly GCF_951394435.1). NCBI lineage: Eukaryota > Metazoa > Chordata > Mammalia > Artiodactyla > Delphinidae > Stenella > Stenella coeruleoalba. Next base: position 35,814,739 of record NC_137164.1, on the reverse strand, counting down.
TCAAAAATTTATCTGACTCAGTTAAGAGGAGGCTATGCTCGTATATACATATTAATAAGATAGAAAGGACAGATTCATTTATTAAATAAATCATATTTTTAACAGAAGAGCTACTCATGAATGGAATGATTTAATCCACATGATTAGTAACTCTCTTTGATATTTTTAGAGAAATAGTATTCACTCACTTTTCATTTTTTTCCAACAAGTATTTATTGAATACTTCCTTGAGTTTGGCATTATTAGCAGTGCTTTTGGTGTAGCAATTAATAAAACAAACCTTGTTGATTCTCTCTATACCTGCTTGCATCCAATTCTCAATGAGATCCAAGACTCAACTCAGTTTAAGAACTGCTATCATAATAAAATATTTCTAACCAGTATTTTCCAAAATGAAATGAGAGGCAAAAAAAAAAAAAAAAAATCAAATATTTGGGCAAAGTTCAATTATCCTACTATTTTTATATTGTTATAAAAATAGTTATATGTTATAGTTATATGTTATAAAAATAGCTTATATTGTTTATAGCTAAATTTGTTAATTTGGTGAAATAGCTAAATTAATATTTTATGATTTAATTTGCTACTGAATGGCTTTGACAGAAACATGATAAGTTTATCATTTACTATGTAATTTTCATTATGCTATTTTTTTTTCTATCAAGAATTACTGTTTGCTTCGACAGAGAACTGGGAAAGGCAAAAAGGTGATAGCATTTGGAGAAATTAAGCGTGCCATCTGTTTGGATGAGGATGCAAATAATTACAAACATTGGGGGCTTCAACACTCCAGGCAAAACTGAATTCACATTTGTTTTCTTTTCAGAAAATAAGTTTCTATTTTTGCTTGTATTCCTTTGTAATTAGTTAACTTAGTAACAATTTTTAAAGGAAATGAAGTTATTCTGTATTAACAAAGGTAGATTTCTACAGTATATATACAAATCTGTTAAATATACCATTTTCCCTAAGATATCTGACAATTTCTGCACCTCTATCTGAAAAAAAAAAAAAGTGCCAAAATGATAAACTGCCAAGTTAAGAGACTTAATTAAGGAAAATTTATACCAATTTAATTGCTTCTGATCTCATATTTTTATATTAATTAATTACCTCTGCTTTAGGCAAAATAAAGAGAACTGAAGTGAGTGGAAGAAGAATTAATCAAATTCCAGTAAAGTTACTTGCTTGTTACTCTTATAAAATATATTTGGGAGAAGAAAATGAATCCTTGGGCTAGACTCAATTTTGAAAATAAGTTGCAAATTCTCATACGATTATTTTTTTTTCCACCTGAGAAAAGGTTTTTAATTCTCATTTCTTCATATCCTGACTCCATTTCCTCTCTTATTCCCAGATGTCATTATGCATTTAGTTTTTCTTTTTTTTTTTTTTTTACATCTTTATTAGAGTATAATTGCTTTACAATGTTGTGCCAATTTCTGATTTATAACACAGTAAATCAGTTATACATATACGTGTTTCCATATCTCTTCCCTCTTGCATCTCCCTCTCTCCCACCTTCTCTATCATACACTTCTAGGTGGTCACAAAGCACAGAGTTGATCTCCCTGTGCTATGGGGCTGCTTCCCACTAGCTATCTATTTTACGTTTGGTAGTGTATATATGTCTATGCCACTCTCTCACTTTCTCACAGCTTACCCTTCACCCTCCCCATATCCTCAAGTCCATTCTCTAGGACGTCTGTCTCTTTATTCCTGTTTTACCCCTAGGTTCTTCATGACATATTTTTTTTCTTTCCTTAGATTCCATATATATGTGTTAGCATACGGTATTTGTCTTTTTCTTTCTGACTTACTTCACTCTGTATGACAGACTCTAGGTCCATCCACCTCATTACAAATAGCTCAATTTCGTTTCTTTTTATGGCTGAGTAATGTTCCATTGTATATATGTGCCACATCTTCTTAATCCATTCATCCAATGATGGACACTTAGGTTTTTTCCATCTCTTGGCTATTGTAAATAGAGCTGCAATGAACATTTTGGTAAATGACTATTTTTGAATTATGGTTTTCTCAGGGTATATGCCCAGTAGTGGGATTACTGGGTCATATGGTAGTTCTATTTGTAGTTTTTTAAGGAACCTCCACACTGTTCCCCATAGTGGCTGTGTATCAATTTACATTCCCACCAGCTGTGCAAGAATGTTCCCTTTTCTCCACACCCTCTCCAGCATTTATTGTTTCTAGATATTTTGATGATGGCCATTCTGACTGGAGTGAGATGATATCTCATAGTAATTTTGATTTGCATTTCTCTAATGCTTAATGATGTTGAGTATTCTTTCATGTGTTTGCTTGCAATCTGTATATCTTCTTTGGAGAAATGTCTATATAGGTCTTCTGCCCATTTTTGGATTGGGTTCTTTGTTTTTTTCTTATTGAGCTGCATGAGATGCTTGAAATTTAGGAGACTAATCCTTTGTCAGTTGCTCCATTTGCAAATATTTTCTCCCATTCTGAGGGTTGTCTTTTGGTCTTGTTTATGGTTTCCTTTGCTGTGCAAAAGCTTTGACGTTTCATTGGATCCCATTTGTTTATTTTTGTTTTTATTTCCATTTCTCTAGGAGGTGGGTCACAAAGGATCTTGCTGTGATTTATGTCATAGAGTGTTCTGCCTATGTTTTCCTCTAAGAGTTTGATAGTTTCTGGCCATACATTTAGGTCTTTAATCCATTTTGAACTTATTTTTGTATATGGTGTTAGAGAGTGTTCTAGTCCCATAATTTTACATATACCTGTCCAGTTTTCCCAGCACCACTTATTGAAGAGCTGTCCTTTCTCTACTGTACATTCCTGCCTCCTTTATCAAAGATAAGTTTACCATATGTGCGTGGGTTTATCTCGGGGCTTTCTACCCTGTTCCATTGATCTATATTTCTGTTTTTGTGCAAGTACCATACTGTCTTGATTACTGTAGCTTTGTAGTATAGTCTGAAGTCAGGGAGCCTGATTCTTCCAGCTCCATTTTCCGTTCTCAAGATTGCTTTGGCTATTCAGTGTCTTTTATGTTTCCATACAAATTGTGAAATTTTTTGTTCTAGTTCTGTGGAAAATGCTAGTGGTAGTTTCATAGGGATTGCATTGAATCTGTAGATTACTTTGGGTAGTAGAGTCATTTTCACAATGTTGATTCTTCCAATCCAAGAACACAGTATATCTCTCCACCTATTTGTATCATCTTTAATTTATTTCATCAGTGTCTTATAAATTTCTGCATACAGGTCTTTTGTCACCTTCGGTAGGTTTATTCCTAGATACTTTATTCTTTTTGTTGCAATGGTAAATGGGAGTGTTTCCTTGATTTCACTTTCAGATTTTTCATCATTAATGTATAGGAATGCCAGATATTTCTGTGCATTAATTTTGTATCCTGCTACTTTCCCAAATTCTTTGATTAGCTCTAGTAGTTTTCTGGTAGCATCTTTAGGATACTCTATGTATAGGATCATGTCATCTGCAAACAGTGACAGCTTTACTTCTTCTTTTCTGACTTGGATTCCTTTTATTTCCTTTTCTTCTCTGATTGCTGTGGCTAAAACTTCCAAAACTATGTTGAATAAGAGTGGTAAGAGTGAGCAACCTCGTCCTGTTCCCGATCTTAGTGGAAATGGTTTCAGTTTTTCACCGTTGAGGATGACGTTGGTTGTAGGTTTGTCACATATGGCCTTTATTATGTTGAGGAAAGTTCCCTCTATGCCTACTTTCTGCAGGGGTTTTATCATAAATGGGTGTTGAATTTTGTCAAAAGCTTTCTCTGCATCTATTGAGATGATCATAAGGTTTTTATCCTTCAATTTGTTAATATGGTGTATCACGTTGATTGTTTTGCATACATTGAAGAATCCTTGCATTCCTGGAATAAACCCCACTTGATCATGGTGTATGATCCTTTTAATGTGCTATTGGATTCTCTTTGGTAGTCTTTTGTTGAGGATTTTTGCATCTATGTTCATCAGTGATATTGGCCTGTAGTTTTCTTTCTTTGTGACACCTTTGTCTGGTTTTGGTATCAGGGTGATGGTGGCCTTATAGAATGACTTTGGGAGTGTTCATCCCTCTGCTATATTTTGGAAGAATTTGAGAAGGATAGGTGTTAGCTCTTCTCTAAATGTTTGATAGAATTCGCCTGTGAAGCCATCTGGTCCTGAGCTTTCATTTGTTGGAAGATTTTTAATCACAGGTTCAATTTCAGTGCTTGTGATTGGTCTGTTCATATTTTCTATTTCTTCCTGGTTCAGTCTTGACAGGTTGTGCATTTCTAAGAGTTTGTCCATTTCTTCCGGTTGTCCATTTTATTGGCATAAAGTTGCTTGTAGTAATCTCTCATGATCTTTTGTATTTCTGCAATGTCAGTTGTTACTTCTCCTTTTTCATTTCGAATTCTATTGATTTGAATCTTCTTCCTTTTTTCCTTGATGAGTCTGGCTAATGGTTTATCAATTTTGTTTATCTTCTCAAAGAACCAGCTATTAGTTTTATGGATCTTTGCTATTGTTTTCTTCATTTCTTTTTCATTTATTTCTGATCTGATCTTTATGATTTCTTTCCTTCTGCTAACTTTGGGCTTTTCTCTTCTTCTTTCTCGTGCAAGGTTATGTTGTTTATTTGAGATGTTTCCTTTTTCTTAAGGTAGGATTGTTTGGCTATAAACTTCTCTATTAGAACTGCTTTTGCTGCATCCGATAGGTTTTGGGTCATCGTGTCTCCTTTGTCATTTGTTTCTAGGTATGTTTTGATTTTCTCTTTGATTTCTTCAGTGATCACTTCGTTATTAAGTAGTGTATTGTTTAGCCTCCATGTGTTTGTATTTTTTACAGATATTTTCCTGTAATTGACATCTAATCTCATGGCGTTGTGGTCAGAAAAGATACTTGTTACAATTTCAATTTTCTTAAATTTACCAAGACTTGATTTGTGACCCTATATTGGAGAATGGTCCATGAGCACTTGAGAAAAATGTGTATTCTGTTGTTTTTGGATGGAATGTCCTATATATATAAATTAAGTCCATATTGTTTAATGTATCATATAAAGCTTGTCTTTCCTTATTTATTTTCATTTTGGATGCTCTGTCCATTGGTCAAAGTGGGGTGTTAAAGTCTGCTACTATGAATGTGTTACTGTTGATTTCCCCTTTTATGGCTGTTAGTATTTGCCTTATGTATTGAAGTGCTCCTATGTTGGGTGCATAAATATTTACAATTTTTATATCTTCTTCTTGGATGAATCCCTTAATCATTATGTAGTGTCTTCTAATAGTCTTTATTTTAACGTCTATTTTGTCTGATATGAGAATTGCTACTACAACTTTCTTTTGGTTTCCATTTGCATAGAATATATTTTTCCATCCCCTCACTTTCAGTCTGTATGTGTCTCTAGGTCTGAAGTGGGTCTCTTGTAGACAGCATTTATATGTGTCTTGTTTTTGTTTCCTTTCAGCCAGTCTGTGTCTTTCAGTGGGAGCATTTAGTCCATTTACATTTAAGGTAATTATCAATATGCATGTTCCTATTCCCATTTTCCTAATTGTTTTGGGTTTGTTATTGTAGGTTTTTTCCTTCTCTTTTGTTTCTTGCCTAAAGAAGATCCTTTAGCATTTGTTGTAAAGCTGGTTTGGTGGTGCTGAACTCTCTCAGCTTTTGCTTGTCAGTAAAGGTTTTAATTTCTCCACCAAATCTGAGAGAGATCCTTCCTCAGCAGCATATTCTTGGCTGTAGGTGTTTCTCCTTCATAACTTTAAATATATCCTGCCAGTGCCTTCTAGCTTGCAAAGTTTCTGCTGAAAGATCAGCTGTTAACCTTATGGGGATTCCCTTGTTTGTTATTTGTTGTTTTTCCCTTGCTGCTTTTAATATGTTTTCTTTGTATTTAATTTTTGACAGTTTGATTAATATGTGTCTTGGAATGTTTCTCCTTGGATTTATTCTGTATGGGATTCTATGTGTTTCCTGGACTTGATTAACTCTTTCCTTTCCCATATTAGGGAAGTTTTCAACTATAATCTCTTCAAATATTTTCTCAGTCCCTTTCTTTTTCTCTTCTTCTTCTGCAACCCCTATAATTCAAATGTTGGTGTGTTTTATGTTGTCCCAGAGGTCTCTGAGACTGTCCTCAGTTCTTTTCATTTTTTTTTCCTTCATTCTGCTCTGCAGTAGTTATTTCCACTATTTTATCTTCCAGGTCACTTATGCATTCTTCTGCCTCAGTTATTCAGCTATTGATCCCTTCTAGAGTATTTTTAATTTTATTTATTGTGTTGTTCATAATAACTTGTTTCATCTTTAGTTCTTCTAGGTCCTTGTTAAATGTTTCTTGCATTTTCTCTATTCTATTTGCAAGATTTTGGGTTATCTTTACTATCATTATTCTGAATTGTTTTTCAGGTAGACTGCCTATTTCCTCTTCATTTGTTAGGTCTCATGGGTTTTTATCTTGCTCCTTCAACTGTTGTGGGTTTTTCTGTCTTCTTATTTGGCTTATCTTACTGTGTTTGGGGTCTCCTTTTTGCAGGCTTCAGGTTCGTAGTTCCCGCTTTTTTTGGTGCCAGTCCCCAGTGGCTAAGGTTGGTTCAGTGGGTTGAGTAGGCTTCCTGGTGGAGGGGACTAGTTCCTGTGTTCTGGTGGATGAGGATGGATCTTGTCTTTCTGGTGGACAGGTCCACGTCTGGTGGTGTGTTTGCTGGTGTCTGTAGACTTATTGTGATTTTTGGCAGCCTCTCAGCTAATGGGTGGGGCTATGTTCCTGTCTTGCAAGTTGTTTGGCATAGGGTGTCTAGCACTGTAGCTTGCTGGTCATTGAGTGTAGCTGGGTGTTGGTATTGAGATGGAGATCTCTGGGAGATTTTCCCCATTTGATATTACATGGAACTGGGCAGACCCTTGTGGAGCAGTGTCCTGAATTTGGCTCTCCCACCTCAGAGGCACAGCACTGACTCCTGGCTGCAGCACCAAGAGCCTTTCATCCACACGGCTCAGAACAAAAGGGAGAAAAATTAAAGAAAGAAAGAAGATAAAATAAAATAAAGTTATTGAAATAAAAAATAATTATATAAGAAAAAAATGTTTTTAAAAAGTTAAAAAAAAAAAAGACAGAATCCTAGGAGAAATGGTGAAATCAAAGCTATACAGACAAAATCTCACACATATACACTCACAAAAAGAGGAAAAAGGGAAAAAAATAATAAATATTCCTCTCAAAGTCCACCTCCTCAATTTGGGATGATTCGTTGTCTATTCAGGTATTCCACAGATGCAGGGTACATCAAGTTGATTGTGGAGATTTAATCTTCTGCTCCTGAGGCTGCTGGGAGAGATTTCCCTTTCTCTTCTTTGTTCGCACAGCTCCCAGGGTTCAGCTTTGGATTTGGTCCCACCTCTGCTTGTAAGTCACCAGAGGATATCTGTTCTTTGCTCAGACTGGATGGGGTTAAAGGAACCGCTGATTCAGGGGTTCTGGCTCACTCAGTCTGGGGGGAGGGAGGGGCACTCTGCTGTACGAGCCTGCAGTGGCAGAGGCTGGTGTGACGTTGCACCTGCCTGAGGTATGCCATACGTTCTCCTGGGGAAGTTGTCCCTGGATCCCGGACCCTGGCAATGGTGGGCTGCACAGGCTCCCCGGAAGGGAGGTGTGGGTAGTGACCTGTGCTCGCACACAGGCTTCTTGATGGCAGCAGCAGCAGCCTTAGCATCTCATGCCTGTCTCTGGGGTCTGCGCTGTTAGCTGTGGCTCACACCCATCTCTGGAACTCCTTTAAGCAGTGCTCTTAATCCCCTCTCCTCGTGCACCAGGAAACAGGGAAGAAAAAGTCTCTTGCCTCTTCGGCAGCTCCAGACTTTTCCACGGACTCCCTCCCAGCTAGCCATGGCGCAGACGGAAGCCTGAGCCTCAGCTCCCAGCCCCACCCGCCCCAGCAGGTGAGCAGACAAGCTTCTCGGGCTGGTGAGTCCAGGTTGGCACCGATCCTCTGTGCGGGAATCTCTCTGCTTTGCTCTCCGCATCCCTGTCGCTGTGCTCTCCTCCGCAGCTCTGAAGCTTTCCCCCTCCACCACCCACAGTCTCCGCCCATGAAGGTGCTTTCTAGTGTGTGGAAACCTTTCCTCCTTCAGGGCTCCCTCCCACTGGTGCAGGACTGTCCCTATTCTTTTGTCTCTGTTTATTCTTTTTTCTTTTGCCCTACCCAGGTATGTGGGGAGTTTTTTGCCTTTTGGGAGGTCTGAGGTTTTCTGCCAGCATTCAGTAGGTGTTCCATAGGAGTTGTTCCATGTGTAGATGTATTTCTGATATATCTGTGGGGAGGAAGGTGATCTCCATGTCTTACTCTTCTGCCATCTTCCTTGACTGCCCATACCATTCTTTACTCAATTTTTATCAGTGATCAAGTTAAAATCATTTTTAAAAAGTTGTTGGTAAGGGGCCAAATTGTCATTTTTATTGGTTATAAGAAAGAAACTTACAGGAAAATCTTCACAAAGGTTTTAGTTAGGGCTCTAATCTATTTTCTACCCAAGTTGATCATTGTGGACTTAATTATTTTTCCACTTCTCTTCTTGATGAAGTGATGATGTAATCAGAAAGAAAACTAATGTAAGTAATGCACATTATTGATAATTAACTCCAGGTATTCATATGGTTATTTTATATGTTTTAATATCATCTAACAAATTATATCTAACATAATCTTCTAGGTGAGATGAGTGAAATTATGACATGGACTGTCCATAATTGATTACATAGTTCATATGAAAATAAGGTAGCATTGTCTGTAAATCCAATAATGTTAGATAGGACCATCAACCAGGAGCAGCTTAACATAGGAAGAAATGTAAAACTAAAATGAAGATCTCCTTTTATTGATAACAAATGACCTACTAACTGAATTTATGATCTCAGAAGATTTTTCTCAAAAAAAAAAAAAGTTGAATTGACTTGTTTAATCAACAATCCCAAAGAATTACATATTGCTGTCTGTGAAGCAGATGGCTTTCCTGCTGCTGTCCTGCTGCTTCTGCCTGCCACCTTTCTCTCTAGCAGCTGTGATTACTAGAAAAAAAAATTCTTTATTGCTTACATGATGTGTCCATAACTGCAGTCATTCTTTTAAAAAAGTTACTTTTGGATCCTCTAAAAAAGTGAGAAATGTGAATAAATTTAATGGTAAGCACACCTATAAAGTTTCCAACATTTCCACAGATAATTCTAAAAATTGGGTAACAGATCAAATAACTTCTTCATTATTACTTTAACCTTACTCCTCTCACTTCTCTCCTGCTTTCCAGAATGGCCCTAACACAGGGGTATTTAGCAACACTCTATGTTGTTGTCTTATTAATATTTTTTCAGTGAAATATTATTTAGGGAGTTAATACAACAAAATAAGGAAGGTCATGAGTAGTTAGATGGCTATAAATGTTCCTGTAAATATTTATTTTGATGATACATTGATGATTCATTCCAGGTACACTCAAACCAGTTCGTTAGATTTTCTGTCTGGTATATTATTAAATAAATCAAGTACTTGTTGATTAGGAGAATAAGACATTTGATATTTCTTTTTTGTCATTGAAAAATATTCTAATCTGAAAATATTGAATTCAGACTCTATAATACCCCAATCAGCTTAGATTTAAATAAAAGACACATATATTTGACTTCTTAGCATTTTTTTCCTTAGACCTATAACCAGCTTTTTGATTACAAAATTTCCCTGCAAGCTATATAGCTATCTTAACTTTGCTCTCCAAAATTTGCCACAACAGTCATATTAAAACAGTTAAGGTAATATTTGTTTTGACCTGAAATGCTAATGATTTTTACCTTATAAAATAATGTACAAATTACGAATGGCTTTAGAATAAATTCAGTGTTGAACAAGGCAGAATTTACTAATGAATCTACATATATATATGGAATATATATATATATATATTCCATATCAAAGATGAAAATAAAGAGGTAAGCCTCCTAGCAACTGAATTGCAAAAGAAATTTAAAGCCGTAACAATGAACAAGCTATTATCTTGGCTTGTACCTACAGCCTCATTAATGCTTTCTCATCAATGAGGGAAGGACAAATATTGCACTCATAAGCTAGCAAAGGCAACTGCTTCAGGACCTACAAGCTACCAGAAATAATCAATGGCAAAGGCTCTTAGAGAGACAGCCATAAACCAGTAGTAAGTAAAATAATCTTGGAAGAATACTCTCAATTAGATATTAGACATAGAAAATAAAAACATCAGTTAAGGCAAAAGAAGATACTGTGAAGGAAAGAAATGAGAAAGATGAGAAAAATAATTTTAAAAGGTAATTGTTGGGGCTTCCCTGGTGTCACAGTGGTTGGGAGCCCACCTGCCGATGCAGGGGACACGGGTTTGTGCGCCAGTCCAGGAAGATCCCACATGCCGTGGAGTGGCTGGGCCCGTGAGCCATGGTTGCTGAGCCTGCCCATCCGGAGCCTATGCTCCACAATGGGTGAGGCCACAACAGTGAGAGGCCCACATACCACAAAAAAAAAAAAAAAAAAAGTGAAGAATATTATAGAATTGAAGAGACATTCAGATTGATAAGAAATAGCAAACATGGCCAAAAGGGGTATTTAAAATGCTGCATATTAGAAAGGAGACAATGAAAACATATCTATCCATAGGGAAATGATATAAAGCAGATTTTCTTATGACATAATACGAAATAGATTGAAAAGAGATTTCCAATCAGTAACAATAGATGACAGTGTCAAAGCATAAAAAGAAGTATGTGTAAATCTGGAATATTTTCCTAGCTGACTGTATTGAAGACACTTACTGAAAAACTATGATAATAAGGAAAATTTAATAAATGACAAAATTAAACTAGCAAAAAGAAATAGGATACAAGATGTGAAGATGAACATAGTAATCGGCAAATTTATGTAGATAAAATTGTGATTAATATGAAAACTTGAATGGGTAGAAAATAAGATTTAACTAAAAGACTAGGTCTCAAGTTTGTGAACAAGAAGAGAGGAAGGTCCAAAGGAAAGTTAAAATGTTCTAAATTTCTAGTTAAATTCAGAGGCAACAAATAAATGTAGACTATGGTAAGAAAACATTATGTGAGATATGTATAGCAAGAAATATAAATAGTTCAGGAATACTAATACATTATAATTAATTCACAAATTAACAGAGAGATAAAAAGAGTGAAGAAAAGACACAAAACAGAGAAGAAATGTATTGAAGTATTTGGAATGCATTCTAAAGAGAAAATATTAAATAATATAGAAAAAATAAATGTAAATATTCAGTAAATACAATTCAAAACAAAAAGTGGATTAAACTCACAAAAATGGGTAAAAAAATTAACTTTATGCACTTTTCAAAATATATTTCTGAAATATTATTATAATGGAGTTTGAAAATCAAGGAATAGAAAAAAAAACTTGAATGGAAAAGAAAACAACAAAAATCAAGTTGGTGTTGCAATAATATTGGCAAATATAATGATTAAGTGGTACTCCAACAAATAGATAAAAACCATGAAATATTATGCACCAGGCAAAATTAGCTTAATAATTTCACAATTGGATTTGAAAATATTTATCAAGACTTTTTAATAAACAAAAATTAATAATAATGATAACTAACATATTTTGAATTCTTACTATGTATGACTACAATATCACTTGCCATTCCTTATTTAATTGAATCCTCTGAATGATCCTTTGGATAGGGAAATATATTCTCATTTTAAAGATGATATAACTATTTAACAGAGAGATTTATTAGTTTGAATAGAATAAAACAGCAAATAAATATATTATATGGAATAGTTGAATTCTAAAGCCACTGCTTTTACTCATTAAAATAAAGGTACCTTTTTTAGCAACTCAAGGAAAAATTATGAAAGACATATTCAGAATTCCAATATATAATATTTTAAAATAAATATTTTGTGCTTAGAAAAACATCAGCTCAAGTGTATATAGAAAAACTTGAATGCACACCAAACGTGGAAAAAATTCACTTTCTCTGATGAAAATGAAGTAATATGAAAATAGTTATAAAAATCCATGACCTGGAGCAAAAGAAAATCCAACAAACAAAAAACACATATAGGGTTTCCCTGGTGGTTCAGTGGTTAAGAATCTGCCTGCCAATGCAAGGGACACAGGTTCGTGTCCTGGTCCACGTGCCACAGAGCAACTAAGCCCATGAACCACAACTACTGAGCCCACATGTCACAACTACTGAAGCCCATGTGCCTAGAGCCCATGTCCACAGCAAGAGAAGCCACCACAATGAGAAGCCCATGAACCACAAGCAGGAGTAGCCCCCATTCATGGGAACTAGAGAAAGCCCGTGTGCAGCAACGAAGACCCAACACAGCCAAAAATAAAAATAAACAAAATAAATAAATTTTTAAAAAGACACATATATATTTGTACATCAAATTACAGAAAATAATATAAGTTAAGTAATATTTAAGAGCATGTAATATTAAAATTGAAAGAAAATGAGAATACCATATAGACACAAAATCTTGTGTATTCTTAGAGGAAAATTTATATGCTAGATATTTATATTTAAAAAATAAAGAGATTTAATGAGTTAAACATTGAAATTCCAAAGTTGAAAAAAATTCAAATAAGACCAAGGACTCAAGAAGAAAAGAAATTTTTTTTTAAAGCAGAAATTACTGAAATTAAAAAAAAAAAGAAACTATAAAAGTGATTAATAAAACAATTGTTTAGAGACATTAGATTGTTCTATAGAATATTACATATTCTGGATTTTTCCGACTGATTCTTCATAGTATTTTTAAACTTATTGTTCTATTTCTTACACTTTCTGTATCAATCAGGGTTCTATGAGAGAAGGAGAACCAGTTGGAGAGAGAGAGAGACATTTCCTCAGTTTTGTTCTTAAGGCCTTTCAACAGATTGGACTGAGGGTCATCCACAATATCAAGGATAATATTATTCACTTAAAGTTCACTGATTGTAGATATTAACCATAATTACAATATACCTTCACAGTAACACTTAGAGTTTAATTGAATTACTGGGAGCTACAGTTTAGTTACATTGACAACTGAAACAAAGTATCATGGTTTACATTTGCTTTTTCAACCTGGCATTTATACACATTTCTTAAAACTGTACTTAATCCCCAAATGAAAACTATGACAGTCATACTTGTGCATAAAATGATACAACAATCCTGTTTAAAACTAACAGCACACAAATCCTTTACCTAGGAAAGAATGTTATCAAACATAACTTGAGTCTCTTCTCCTGGCAAAGCCAATTTATTGACACCAGGTTGTGGTGAAGGAAAGTACAGTGGATTTTACAGGTGCCAAGCAAGGAGTACAGGCAGCTCATGCTCAAAAGACTTGAACTCCCTGAAGGTTTTCAGGGAAAGGTTTTTAAAGGCAAACTTTGGGCTGATGCCTGCAGGGTGTGTGCCTTTCTTCTGATTGGTTGGTGGTGAGGTAACAAGGTGATAATCTAGGAATCTAGTGCTCAGCCTGAAGTTACCATCCTCCACCTGGGTGGGGGCCTTAGTTCCTATAGAAGAACCCAGAGATATATGTCAGATTGTTATGTACATCCCTTGAGGAGAAATTAGGAATCTGAATTATCACTGCACTATTGTTTCTTGACTGATCCTCCTTTTTTCCGCATTCCCTCACTTCCCAAATTAGTAACTGAATCTGCTCTTTGGAACTCAAGGAAGGTCTAGGAGACATTCTTCCTACAAATAAGAAAGGTTTTTGTACCTGGAGGGCCCCACAGGGTCCTGCTTGGGCTCAGATGCAAAATCCTTGGTTACTGTTCACTCTTCTCCTTGATAACTTGTGACTTAATATTGTAACATAAAGTTAACTCTGATGAATACATCTTATATTAGATGAAAAAGGGATAAGAGAAGGAAGAAAACAAAAAAATATTTGCTCTAATCCATACATACATTCATATATACACGTACATGCAAATTCATTCAAAAAAAAAGGAGTAAAATACTTACAATGATTGAGTTATTTATTTCTGAAACTGGTCACATGGTTGTAGCTGGTGTTTATAACTACCTTCCTCCACTACTCACTCCATATTCCCATCACCCTCTGTAAACCTCAGATGTTATGGTTCTTTGTCTGGTGGGGTCATTCAAACCTTGATTCCTGAAAGGTCTGAGCTGTTAGTCATCCTGCTAAATCAGGTTATAGTTTTCCAATGACATTAATTACAGGTCATGGTAGTATAAAAGGACACCTTAAGGCACCTCCTATATTCCAGACTTAATCTCCTTTACCTCTATTGTGTAGTGGTAGCTTAATTTTCCTTGGTAATCAAGATCATTCACCCCAGCCAGTACACTAATTCCCTTGTTTTCCTGTAAATTTAGAAGGACCACTAGCCCAAAGTAGGCAGATGGCAGTCTTAATTCAGTTCAACAGAATCTTTGTTGTATTTTCTGGTGGAAGCCTTCTTCCCTTTGGAAGAAAGACCTTTAGATCAGCAGAGAATAGGTTCCAGGGACAGGATGCAAAATTTTGCTGATAGATGACTAGCGGTAACAGTGAATAATGCTGCTACAATTTCCCTCGTTGATTCCTGTACTGGTAAATCCTCGTGTTGGGAGAAATAACACCTTACATTAGAAGCTGATTTATAGCACAAACAACCTCCTAGAGAACATTGTCCAGCACTACAAGGTATTGCCATCTAGTGGCAACTGTAACTGAGTCTTCAAAAGACCATTTCACCATTCTCTCAAGCCAACAGTTTCAGTATGTGGGGAATATGATAAGGCCAGTTAATTCCAGGTTAGTTTCTCAATCAGAAGCAATGCTGTGTGGAATACCATGATGTTTGATAAGGAATTATGTAAAACCAGAGACAGCAGATTTGGCTGAAAGGAAGGTAAATCTATATCCAGAGTAAGCATTTATTGAAATAAGAACAAAGCACTCATCCTTTCATTATGAAAGTGGTGCAATGGAATCATCCCACCACCAGGTAGCTGACTGATCATCCCAAGGTATGTTTCCATATTAGGGAATCAATGTTGGTTTTGGCTGCTGGTAGACTAAGCACTCAGCAGTGGCTATAGCCAGGTCAGCCATGGTAAGTGGAAGTCCATGTTGCTGACCCTATGCATGACCTCCATCCTTGCCACCAGGGCCATTTTATTCATGAGTTCTCTGGTCAATGACAGGAATGACTGAAGAAAGAAGCTGACCTCTCAGAATGAGTCATTCTACTAACTTGATTATTAAAATCTCCCTTTGCTGAGGCCACCCTTTAATGAGCATTCATATGGCACACATGTATCTTCATGATACCTTTTCGGAAATAGTTCTTTGCAAATGTAATGAAATTAAGATGAGGTTGCATTGGATTAGAGTGGGCCCTATAAGTATTGTTCTTATAAGAAGAGAAAACAGAGACACAGAGATAGACACAAGGAAAAGAAAGACATGTCATAATGAAAGAGAAGATTAGGGTTATTACGCATCTGCAAAAAAGGAATCCCAAGATTTGCCAGCAACCACTAGAAGCTAGGAAGAGGAAAGGAAGGATCCTCCTCTACAGCCTTCAGAGAGAGCATGACCTTACTGACACCTTGATTTTAGACTTCTATCCTCTAGAGCTATGAGAAAATAAAGTTCTGGTGTTTTAAGTCACCTAGTTTGTGATAATTTGTTACAGTAGCCCTAGGAGACTAATACAGATAGAATTTTATATAAATAACTTTCATCATTTGATTCTTTTCTTAAAGTATAATTTATATGTACAAGCAATAAACCTGATACAGAAGAGGGAACTGGGACTGACCAGGAGTGGATGTTAAGTGACTGGGAATGGGGCAACAAGAAAGTGAAGGGGAGCGAAGGGGAAGTGGGTGGTCCACCATGCAAACTGCCATTCTTCACAGCCCCTCCTGGGGAGAAGGATATGCCCATGTCTCCCTAGCCTGCCTGACATTAGTTTGCTCTGGTCCCAAAGACAAGGTAGTCCCCTGACTAGGCCCCCTACCTGACCCACTCAAGTTCAGTCCATATCCAGGTCTTCAGGGGTGAGGGTAAATGTCCTTCCAAAACCTGAGCCCCCAAACTGGGTGCTCCCCCCATGTCTGACCCATTGTGTTCTCTGCCACCCTTTCTGGGTTCTTGGACAGATTGGGGAGCTCCTCCTTGGCTTAAGGGAGTATCACCCAAATATTACTCTTTGTAGGAAATGTCCTTGGTCCTTGAGGGGTGGGTAGATTCCCAACACAAGATGCTTATATGCAGGAGGTAACTGAGACAGTGAACTGTGCCTTTATTCTGAGGTGGAACAGCAGTGGACCACCTCCTTTGTTACTGCTTCACCCTCCACTTTGGGTGAGATAGGAAACATGCAGCCACCCTTCTTCCTCCCTTCCACATTCTCAGGGTGCATTGTCCTCCTTCTCTAAAGTCCCTCTCCTCTCTTCAAAACTCTTTTCCCCACCAAAGTTCCTAAAGGCCAGGCAAGGCTAACCCTTACCCCTGCCCACTTCTGCAGGAGATGGAGCTTATATTGCAGGCATAAAAACTGTGGAGGCTTCGCCTCTTTCTTCTCACAATCATATATTGGGAATCTGTGTACGTTTGGCAGTGAGGGATAAAGGTACTTGGAAGAACCTGCTAACCACCTCCCACCTAGACCTCTTCTCACCAGACCAGTCTTCAAAGCACTGTGGGAAAAGTGCTGGGGGCAGAGAAAGACAAAGGACCCTTCTTGAAGAGAGTTCTAGAGAGGGACAAAGGAGCTCCTAGCCCAGTAGTGGCCCAAAAGGTGGGGAAGGTGGAGGATTGGGGATTCTTTAGTTATCTTGAAATGCAGTTTGCAATATGATTCAAATTATTTATTCTTTACTTTTATTTTTCAATGTACAATAGTAATGTGTTGGTTCCATAACAGCTTCCAATGCTGTGCAATTAAGTAGTAATAGAGAAATAAGTAGTTAGATAGATGACAGCTAATTAGCTAGATATTGTATATGTTTGTGTGTGTATAAGAAAAATTAAAATTCCAGTTATTTTTCTTGATGATGAAATACTCTCACCTTTGGGCAGAGACAGATCTTTCAAGATAGTTCTTATGTCCTTTTGATATATTCCCAGGAAGGTTCAATAATGTCCCTACTCTTGGGCAAAATAAGATGCCTGAGATTTCCTTGTATATTTTGTTTGTTGGTTTTGCCCCTGACTTAGAATAATCTATTTTTATAACTGTCTTTTTCATTTTAGTAGGAAATAGATTTTAAATATCACAATTTTGATGCTTCAGGTGTTTATTGCTATTGAATTGTTATTGCTTTTAGGCCTTTCCTAGAAAAAAATGTGCATATATATGTATGTCTGTATATGAATACACACACACATAAGTCTCATTAGAGAATATAAATATCTATGTTCCCCTTTCAGCTGTAAGTTTACTCTATTGCATTTATATTTTGTTGTTATTACATGTATCTCTTTCGTCTAATACTGAACAATGTAATCCCTATTGACATAAATATAAATATATGTTGAATTTATTCTACAATAAACCTCTATAGTTTCAAAATAACGTATAATATTCACTGTATGTACTATTGATAATAAGATTATTGAAACCAATTGAAGGTTTTTTGTAGTCCTTTGTTTAGAAATATGAATTACTAAAGGTGTACATTCAAAATACTGTTTTTAAACACATTAAGTAATTATTTTCCCTGTGTGATTTTGCCATCAATTTGATATAAACTAGGTTAATTGGTTTTATTATTTAGGGGTTGCTGTGTATGTGTGTGTATTAATTTTACCCTGTTCCTTTTGATTATGCAAAAATATTGAAATAATTCAAAAATCAAAGATATATAAGTTCATTTACAGAAGTCATTTAAAGGTCCAACTCTTCTACTATGTTCATTTCCTCCTTATATAGTGAATTACCTTTTATTTATTTTTGAATTGTATTGACAGTGTATATATATTGATACATATAAGCACCAATGTATATTTATTCATCTCCCTATTCTCATAAAACTAACAAACTGTAAATAGCATTTAACATCCTGTATTTTTGTATATAGTTAGGGATCACTCCTTATTGGTATTTAGATATTTTCTCATCCTTTTTTTACACTTGCACATCACTCTACTTTGTGGCTATCCCATTTGTTGTTCAATGCATTTTTTTCTAAGGGTTTTGTGAGCTGTTTTTAGTCATTGTTTAGTTCAGTAGTACTACCAAGAATAACTTTAGGCATATGTAACTCAATAAATTGTAGTTTTTTTTAATAGGGTTCCAAAACTAAGATTGCTAGATCAAAGGGAAATATACATATAATTTCACTGAATGTTGCTAAATATTCCTGTGAAGACATCTTAATGTTTTGAAAGTCAGCATATCCAGAGGGTACATTACCAAACTTTTAAGTTTTTGATACATGTGAAATTGTATCTTAGTGCAATTGTGAACATGCATTCTCTTGAGTGATAGTGACCATTTTTTTTTCCTATTCATAGTCATTTGCATTGATTCACCTGAGAACTAGTAGTTTTATAAATTTTAAAGATTTTTCAATTATGTTATGTTTTTCTTCTGACTATTCTTTATATGTAAATATATTAATACTCTGCAAATGATAAGATTAATGAATTATTTGTTTGGGTTTTTTTGTTTGTAATTTATCTTTGCAGTTTTGCAATGATCAAGCAAGTATGTTCAATACAGCAACGCCAGATATATATTTTTTAATTAATTTATTTATTTTGTAGCTGAGTCGGGTCTTTGTTGCTGCACATGGGCTTTCTCTAGTTGTGTCGAGCAGGGGTTACCCTTCATCGCTGTGCGCGGACTTCTCATTGTCGTGGCTTCTCTTGGTGCAGAGCACAGGCTCTAGGTGCACAGACTTCAGTAGTTGTGGCACAAGGGCTCAGTAGTTGTGGCTCACGAGCTCCAGAGTGTAGGCTCTGTAGTTGTGGTGCATGGGATTAGTTGCTCTGCGGCATGTGAGATCTTCCTGAACCAGGGCTTGAACCTTTGTCCCCGCATTGGCAGACAGATTCTTAACCACTGTGCCACCAGGGAAGTCCCCAGATATTTTCATATAATAAAATCTATAACAACAGGTAAAATGTTTCTATATAATGCTAAAATGTATTTTGAATCTCCAAAACAGTGGAATTTGTATACTCAATTTAGTAAACTATTTGATATGGACATATTTTTAAATGAATCTTAAGAAAACTAGTTCTTTATGAAATCAAATTTTAGAAATTCTGGATTAAAGAGAGTTTTGCTCCTTTGCTTGCCTATCTTTTATATCAGGTCTTCTTAGTAATCAAAAAATTAGAAAATGCACAATTTTGTATGTTTTCTACTTCTGCTTTAACAAATGACTACAAACTTACTGGTTCAAATCAAAACAAATGTACTGTCTTACAGCTCTGTAGGATAGAAGTACAACAAAGGTCTCATTGAGTTAAAGTCAAAGTGAAGGCTGGACTACATTCTTTTCTGGAGAATCTGGATGAAAAGTCATTTCCTTACTATTTCCAACTTCTAGATCTGCCCCCTATTCCTTGGTTTGTCGCCTCCTTCCTCCACCTTCACAACCAGCAGCATTGCATCTGTGACCAGTCTTTCATAATCACTCTTCCACTGACCACAGTTGGGAATGGTCCTCTGCTTGTAAGGATTTATAATTAGTTTGGCTCACAGAAAATCCAGACTATCTCCTCATCTGAAATGTCTTATTTCCCCACATAAGATAACAACTTCATAGGTTCCAGGGATGAATGTGCAGACATTTTGGTGAGGGAGTGGCATTATTCTTCCTACCATAACATCTAACTGTAATTATATTTCCAGTTAACCTAACAAGACAAAATGATTTGATTATCATGCTTAGTGCATTTATTTATTTTTTGCTATGCGTATCCTCAAATATTCTCCCTGTGAAATAGAATTGTAGATTCTAAACCTGAATTAAGTCCTTAGTTTACTAAATATCCAACATGTTCTGTAACATATATTCCTTTTTGTATACATGACACTCACATAAGAATAACTTTCTTATCTCATAGTTTTAAGCATTATTTAAATTTTAACTATTAAAAAAAGTTTTTCATATCATACAATATATTTATTTATATTACATAAGTATATCTGTTATATTTCATAAATATATTCATTATATTTACTTTTCATGTACGATTGTGAGTGTAATTATTTAAGCACTATGATAAGTTTTCTCTTTTCTTCTCAGCATGACCAATTTAAATTTGACTTGATTACTTTACAGTTTTGAGAGCTATAGTTTTTTACACTAGGAGCTACAAAATACAGTTAGAAATTCAGGTTGAAGTTAATTTACTTTCCATTTAATTTACAAGTGTAAATTCCGTGAGTTATAAATTATGTACCACTGAGGCTCAATTTCATAAAATACAACACATGAGTCCAATTACAAATGAAAAATAAAGTTATACGTATCTTAAATTATTAAGCAATTGTCAGAGGATGGTGGAAAGCTAAAATTGGAAATTAGGTTGTTCTATTGTTATTTGACTTATTATCTCCAGAATTAAGTCATTTTCCTTCTGGCTTTCATTTCTAGGCCCACATATTAAAATAGAAAAAAAAAAGTTTCACAGACAAGTTTGGGGCAGTTTAAAATATGAATGTAAAATAATATATTTTTTAAAAAAACTCAAAAAAATAAACAACATGGGTTTGAGTTAAAATTGAGGTGAATTTGTGTGTAACTAACAACTTCAGCAACAACAATGACAATAAAACCACAACAACATGTTAGAAATTGCAAGGGGAATTTGAATCCTATTCTGATCTCTGTAATGTAATAAACCTGGGTGCTGGTGAGTGGGCTTGAATGTTTTAAGCAGATGGCTTCCAGAGAAAACAATGAAAGGATTTCTGGTGTAAAACACTCCATCTCCTTCCTTGCCCACATGTTGGCACACAACACGCCAGACTTCATAATGACATTAGAGTCATAGAAGATCAGCCTAGCACTGAGGACCAATAAAATAAATGCCAGTCAAGGAGTTTATCTTCAGGTTTCACTCCTTTGATATCTAGCTCTCAACATATCCTGTGCAGATGGATGAATACCAGGAACAACATTTTTTTTCAAATGGAGTTTTTCTGAAAGAAATAAAAATTAAACCTTGGGCTAAATTGTTAGCTTCAATGCAGCAGAAACAAGATTCTTTGGTTTTGTGGTACCTGAGCTCTCTGCTAGGCATCATCTCTCTGATTTTTTGAAAATCACTTTACATTAATCAGACTAGGGACTGCCTTTATCCTTTCTCCAATATCCTTCATCAAAAGAACAGTTAAGGAGGAGCTTCAAGATAGTGGAACAGTAAGATGTGGAGATCACCTTCCTCCCCATAAATACATCAAAAATACATCTATATGTGGAACAACTCCTACAGAATACCTACTGAACCCTGGCAGAAGACCTCAGACCTCCCAAAAGGCAAGAAACTTCCCACGTATCTGGGTAGGGCAAAAAAAAAGAAAAAACAGAGACAAAAGAATAGGGATGGGACCTGCACCAGTGGGAGGGAGCTGTGAAGGGGGAAAGGTTTCCACACACTAGGAAGGCCCTTCACAGGTGGAGATTGCAGGTGGCTGAGGAGGAAAGATTCAGAGCCACAGAGGAGAGCACAGCCACAGGGGTGCAGAGGGCAAAGCGGAGACATTCCCACACAGAGGGTTGGTGCTGACCAGCACTCACCAGCCTGAGAGGCTTCTCTACTTCCTTTTTCTGCAGACAGGGACTGGGAGCTGAAGCTCGGGCTTCAGTTGGATCCCACGGAGAGGACTGGGGTTGGCTGCATGAACACAGCCTGAAGGGGCTAGTACACCACAGCTATCCAGGAGAGTGTCCAGGAAAAAGTCTGGAGCTGGCTAAGAGACAAGAGACTTTTTCTTGCCTCATTGTTTCCTAGTGCGTGAGGAGAGAGGATTAAGAGCACCACTTAAAGGAACTCCAGAGATGGGTGGGAGCCATGGGTATCAGAGTGGATCCCAGAGAAGGGCATAGGATGCTAAGGCTGCTGCTGCAACCACCAAGAAGCCTGTGTGCAAGCACTGGTCACTATCCGCACCTCCCCTCCCAGGAGCCTGTGCAACCCACCACTGCCAGGGTCCCGTGATCCAGGTAAAACTTCCCTGGGAGAACACACAATGTGTCTCATGCTGATGCAACATCACAATGGCCTCTGCTGCTGCAGGCTCGCCCTGCACTCTGTACCCCTCCCTCCCCCAGGGCTGAGTGAGCCAGAACCCCCAAATCAGCTGCTCCTTTAACCCCATCCTGTCTGAGCGAAGAATAGATGCCCTTAGGTGACTTACACACAGAGGCGGGTCCAAATACAAAACTAAATCCCGGGAGTTGTGAGAACAAACAAGAGAAAGGGAAATCTCTCCCAGCAGCCTCAGGAGCAGTGGATTAAAGCTCCACAATCAACTTGATGTATCCTGCATGTGTGGAATAACTGAAGAGACAATGAATCAACCCAAATTGAGGAGGTGGATTTTGGGAACAATGACATATATTTTTTTTTCACTTTTCCTCTTTTTGTGACTGTGTATGTGTATGCTTCTGTGTATGATTTTGTCTGTATAGTTTTGCTTTTACCATTTGTCCTAGGGTTCGGTCTGGCCATGTTTTGTTTATTTTTTTTAGTATAGTTTTTAGTGCTTGTTATCATTGGAGGATTTGTTTTTTGGTTGGTTGCTCTCTCTTTCTTTCTTTTTTTTTATTACTTAAATTTTTTTTCTTAATAATTATTTTTTATTCTAATAACTGTAAAATTTTATTTTATTTTATTTTATCTTATTCTTTCTTTTTTTCTCCCTTTTATTCTGAGCCATGTGGATGACAGGCTCTTGGTTCTCCAGCCAGGCATCAGGGCTGTGCCTCTGAGGCGGGAGAGTCAAGTTCAGGACACAGGTCCACAAGAGACCACTCAGCTCCATGAAATATCAAATGATGAAAATCACCCAGAGATCTCAATCTCAATGCCAAGACCCAGCTCCACTCAATGACCAGCAAGCTACAGTGCTGGAAACCCTATGCCAAACAACTAGCAAGACAGGAACACAAGCCCATCCATTAGCAGAGAGGCTGCCTAAATTCATAATAAGGCCACAGATGCCCCAAAAAACACCACCAGAGGTGGACCTGTCCACCAGAAAGATAAAATCACACCTCATCCACCAGAACACAGGCACTCCTCCCCTCCACCAGGAGGCCTACCCAACCCAAAGAACCAAGTTTAGACATTGGGGACAGACACCAAAAATAAGGGGAACTATGAACCTGCAGCCTGAAAAAAGGAGACGCCAAACACAGTAAGTTAAGCAAAATGAGAAGACAGAGAAACACACAGCAGATGAAGGAGCAAGGCAAAAACACACCAGACCTAACAAATAGAGAGGAAATAGGCAGTCTACCTGAAAAAGAATTCAGAATAATGATAGTGAAGATGATCCAAAATCTTGCAAATAGAATGGAGAAAATAGAAGAAACTTTTAACAAGGACCTAGAAGAACTAAAGAGCAAAGAACAGAGATGAACAACACAATAAATGAAATTAAAAATTCTCTAGAAGGGATCAATAAGAGAATAACTGAGACAGAAGAATGGATAAGTGACCTGGAAGATAAAATAGTGGAAATAACTACTGCAGAGAATAATAAAGCAAAAAGAATTAAAATAATTGAGGACAGTCTCAGAGACCTCTTGGACAACATTAAACACACCAACATTTGAATTATAGGGATCCCAGAAGAAGAAGAGAAAAAGAAAGTGACTGTGAAAATATTTGAAAAGATTATAGTTGAAAACTTCCCTAATATGGGAAAGGAAATAGTTAATCAAATCCAGGTAGCACAGAGTACCATACAGGATAAATCCAAGGAGAAGCATGCCAAGACACATATTAAACAAACTATGAAAATTAAATACAAAGAAAAAATATTAAAAGCAGCAAGGGAAAAACAACAAATAACACACAAGGGAATCCCCATAAGGTGAACAGCTGATCTTTCAGCAGAAACTCTGCAAGCCAGAAGGGAGTTGCAAGACATATTTAAAGTGATGAGGGAGAAAAACCTACAACCAAGATTACTCTACCCAGCAAGGATCTTATTCAGAACTCACGGAGACATTAAAACCTTAACAGACAAGCAAAATCTAAGAGAATACAGCACCACCAAACCAGCTTTACACCAAATGCTAAAGGAACTTCTCTAGGCTGGAAACACAAGAGAAGGAAAACACCTACAATAACAAACACAAAACAATTAAGAAAATGGTAAGAAGAACATACATCTCGATAATTACCTTAAATGTAAATGGATTAAGTGCTCCAACTAAAAGACACAGACTGGCTGAATGGATACAAAAACAAGACCTGTATATATGTTTACTATAGAAGACCCACTTGGGACCTAGGGACACATATAGACTGAAAGGGAGGGGATGGAAAAGTGTATTCCATGCAAATGGAAATCAAAAGAAAGCTGGAGTAGCAATTTGCATAGCAGACAAAATAGACTTTAAAACAAAGACTACTACAAGAGATAAAGAAGGAAACTACATAATGATCAAGGGATCAATCCAAGAAGAAGATATAACAATTGTATACCTGTATGCACCCAAAATAGGAACACCTCAATATATAAGGCAAATGCTAACAGCCATAAAAGGGGAAATCAACAGTAACACAATCAAAGTAGGGGACTTTAACACCTCACTTTCAACAATGGATACATCATCCGAAATGAAAATAAATAAGGAAACACAATCTTTAAATTATACATTAAACATGATGAACTTCATTGATATTTATAGGACATTCCATGCAAAAAAAAACAGAATACACATTCTTCTCAAGTGCTCATGGAACATTCTCTAGGATAGATCATACCTTGGGTCATAAATCAAGCGTTAGTAAATTTAAGAAAATTGAAATTGTATTAAGTATCTTTTCCAACCGAATGTTTGGAGACTAGAAATCAATTACAGGAAAAAATCTGTAAAAAATACAAACACATGGAAGCTAAACAATACACTAGTTAATAACCAAGATATCACTGAAGAAATCAAAGAAAAAATTAAAAAATACCTACAAACAAATGACAATGAAAACACGATGACCCAAAACCTATGGGATGCAGCAAAAGCAGTTCTAATATGGAAGTTTATAGCAGTACAATCCTACATCAAGAAAGAAGAAACATCTCAAATAAACAACCTAACCTTACACCTAAAGCAATTAGAGAAAGACGAACAGAAAAACCACAAAGTTAGCAGAAGGAAAGAAATCATAAAGATCAGATCAGAAAGAAAAGAAAAAGAAATGAAGGAAACGATAGCAAAGATCAGTAAAACTAAAAGCTGGTTCTTGGAGAAGATAAACAAAATTGACAAGCCATTAGCCAGATTCATCAAGAAAAAAAGGAGAAGACTCAAATCAATAGAATTAGAAATGAAAAACGAGAAGTAACAACTGACACTGCAGAAATACAAAGGGTCATGAGAGATTACTACAAGCAACTCTACGCCAATAAAATGGACAACCTGGAAGAAATGGACAAATTCTTAGAGATGCACAACATTCTGAGACTGAAACAGGAAGAAATAGAAAATATGAACAGACGAGTCCCAAGCAAAGAAATTGAAACTGTTATTAAAAATTTTCCAAGAAACAGAAGCCCAGGACCAGGTGGCTTCACAGGTGAATTCTATCAAATATTTAGAGAAGAGCTATCCTTCTCCAAATCTTCCAAACTATAGCAGAGGGATGAACACTCCCAAATTCTTTCTATAAGGCCACCATCACCCTGATACCAAAACCAGACAAAGGTGTCACAAAGAAAGAAAACTACAGGCCAATATCACTGATGAACATAGATGCAAAAATCCTCAACAAAAGACTACCAAACAGAATCCAATATCACATTAAAAGGATCATACACCATGATCAAGTGGGGTTTATTCCAGGAATGCAAGGATTCTTCAATATATGCAAAACAATCAACGTGATACACCATATTAACAAATTGAAGGATAAAAACCTTATGATCATCTCAATAGATGCAGAGAAAGCTTTTGACAAAATTCAACACCCATTTATGATAAAACCCCTGCAGAAAGTAGGCATAGAGGGAACTTTCCTCAACATAATAAAGGCCATATGTGACAAACCTACAGCCAACATTGTCCTCAATGGTGAAAAACTGAAACCATTTCCACTAAGATCAGGAACAGGACAAGGTTGCTCACTCTTACCACTCTTATTCAACATAGTTTTGGAAGTTTTAGCCACAGCAATCAGAGAAGAAAAGGAAATAAAAGGAATCCAAATCGGAAAAGAAGAAATAAAGCTGTCACTGTTTGCAGATGACATGATATTATACATAGAGTATCCTAAAAATGCTACCAGAAAACTACTAGAGCTAATCAATGAATTTGGGAAAGTAGCAGGATACAAAATTAATACACAGAAATATCTGGCATTCCTATACACTAATGATGCAAAATCTGAAAGTGAAATTAAGAAAACTCTCCCATTTACCATTGCAATGAAAAGAATAAAATATCTAGGAATAAACCTACCGAAGGTGACAAAAGACCTGTATGCAGAAAATTATGACACTGATGAAAAAATTAAAGATGATACAAATAGATGGAGAGATATACCATGTTCTTGGATTGGAAGAATCAATATTGTTAAAATGACTATACTACCCAAAACATTATACAGATTCAGTGCAAACTCTATCAAACTACCACTGGCATTTTTCACAGAACTAGAACAAGTAATTTCACAATTTGTATGGAAACACCAAAGACCCCGAATAATCTAAACAATCATGAGAAAGAAAAATGGCGCTGGAGGAATCGGACCCCTGACTTCAAACTATACCACAAAGCTACAGTAATCAAGACAGTATAGTATTGACACAAAAACAGAAATATAGATCAATGGAATAGGATAGAAAGCCCAGAGAAAAACCCACACACATATGGTCACCTTATCCTTGATAAAGGAGACAAGAATATTCAGTGGAGAAAATACAGCCTCTGCAATAAGCGCTGCTGGGAAAACGGACAGCTACATGTAAAAGAATGAAATTAGAACACTCCCTAACACCATACACAAAAATAAACTCAAAATGGATTAAAGATCTAAATGTAAGGCCAGACACTTTCAAACTCTTAAAGGAAAACATAGGCAGAACACTCTATGACATAAATCACAGCAAGATCCTTTGTGACCCACCTCCTAGAGAAATGGAAATAAAAACAAAAATAAACAAATGGGACCTAATGAAACTTAAAAGCTTTTGCACAACAAAGGAAACCATAAACAAGATGAAAAGACAGCACTGAGAATGGGAGAAAATATTTGCAAATGAAACAACTGACAAAGGGCTCATCTCCAAAATTTATAAGCAGCTTATGCAGCTCAATATCAAAAAAACAAACAACCCAATCCAAAAATGGGCAGGAGACCTAAGTAGACATTTCTCCAAAGAAGATATACAGATTTCCAACAAACATATGAAAGAATGCTTAACATGATTAATCATTAGAGAATTGCAAATCAAAAATACAATGAGATATCATCTCACACCAGTCAGAATGGCCATCATCAAAAAATCTACAAACAGTAAATGCTGGAGAGGGTGTGGAGAAAAGGGAACACTTGCAGTGTTGGTGGGAATGTAGATTGATACAGCCACTATGGAGAACTGTATGGAGGTTCCTTAAAAACTAAAAATAGAAGTACCATACAACCCAGCAATCCTACTACTGGACATATACCCTGAGAAAACCATAAGTCAAAAATAGTCATGTATCAAAATATTCATTGCAGCTCTATGTACAATAAGCAGGAAGTGGAATCAACATAAGTGTCCACCAAAGGATGAATGGATAAAGAAGATGTGGCACATGCATACAATTGAATATTACTCAGCCTTAAAAAGAAAAGAAATTGGGTTATTTGTAGTGAGGTGGATGGACCTAGAGTCTGTCATACATAGTGAAGTAAGTCAGAAAGAGAAAAACAAATACCGTATGCTAACACATATATATGTAATCTAAAAAAAAAAAAAAGGATAAAGAATGTTCATGAAGAACCTAGGGGCAAGATGGGAATAAAGACACAGACTTACTAGAGAATGGACTTGAGGATACGGGGAGGGTGAATGGTAAGCTGGGACAAAGCGAGAGAGTGGCATGAATATATATACACTACCAAACGTAAAATAGATAGCTAGTGGGAAGCAGCTGCATAGCACAGAGAGGTGAGCTCCATGCTTTGTGACCATCTGGAGGGGTGGGGTAGGGAGTGTGGGAGGGAGGGAGATGCAAGAAAGAAGAGATATGGAGACATGTATATGTATAACTGATTCACTTTGTTAAAAAGCAGAAACTAACACACTGTTGTAAAGCAATTATACTCCAATAAAGATGTTAAAAAAAAAAAGGACAGTTAATACCTCCACTAGAATATGCACTTCAAGACCAAAATAATAAAATACGCTAAAATAAAAAACTTGCAAATAATCAACAGTATATGCTCTGCAAATTGAAACTGTTGGAGCAGATATACTAAAAATGAAGATGTTAAATATATTTAAGAAAATAGCAACATGTACATATGTATAATGTTCCATAATTTCCATATGTATAAAGTTCCAAATGAAAGATAAATAAAAACCTGCTCAAGGAATATTAAAATAGAAATTTAAACCATGCATTATGATAAAAATATAAACTTCTGGATTTTCCAGGGAAAAAGAAATGGTCATGCAAAAAAGGAAAAGGTCTGATTAGATTCAGCTTTTTAAATTGAAAGTTATTTTTAAAAAGGTATAATAATTTGTCTTTAAAAGAAAATAATTAGAAATTAGAATTACATCTCCTGCCATATTTTCTTTCACTTATATAAATATTTTCAAGGCTATATTAACATTATTGTGCTATACAAAGTTCCACATTGAAACTAAAAAAATGAGAACATATATCTCTAAAAATACTACATCATATAAAACCATATAAAGTATAATCTATGTTAACATAAGCTTGCTAGAAAGTAAAGAAGAGGACAAGAGATAGGAGTTTGATAGAATATTCTTTCTTCTGGAAAAGATATATATAATTATAAATGAAATATGAATGTAAGCAGCTCTTCCACCCCTTTCCTGTTTGTCTATTTCTGTTCCTCTTAAACCTTAATTATAATACTGAGATCACTAGGTAACATTTCACATAACTCCTGACCTATGTTCTACTGAATGTACAGAATGCCCTGTCTAAACTTTTGATTCTTTTCCTAGATTTAAAGAAGTAGGAATGAAGAAGTAGGAATGAAGAAGATCAGCTCTGCACCCCCAGCAGTCCCCTCAGCAATACTGCAGGCAGACCATGTGGATGAGAAAACATGTGAAGAAAGATCCTGAGGAGTCAGCCAGCCTGCACACAGTGGAAAATGCTATAGAGCTTGACTTCTTGCCTTGACTACTCACTGAGATTCTTTCCCCTTCTTCCCTTTGAAAACTGTCATGGGCAAGCAGAATCTTCTGATTTGGTTTGGGACACAAGTCCACCTTCTACCAGTTTGCTGGCACCCTGAATAAAGCAATGTTTCTTTTATACCAACACTTGCCTCTCTAGTGTTGGCTTTAGAGAGGTGAGCAGTCAAACCTGAGTTTGGTGACATGAAGATCAGTTGGAAATTATGACATGGGTCTTAATTTAAGAATTGTATTTTATAACAAATATTTTATGCATATATTTTAAACATGTGGAAGATAATATGGCAGAAAGCAAGAAAGGTGAGAAATAGAAATATCAAAGAAAAAAGATAGTTTAGTAGAATTAAAATAAAAATAATAAAATTAAAACTATAACTCCTAATAAAATAGATATTAAATTAATATAAATGCATTGAGTTCACAAGTCATAACCTCAAATGGCATTATACAACACATGGAATATGTTCTTTGTAAACAATAAGTTTAAAACAATGAACAAATCAGGAATAAACCTTAATAGTCAAAATAAATTTATTGAAAATATGAGATATTTGTGAACTAAAAAATTTCTTAGGAATAAATATTAACATATATGTATATATAATTATATATATATATGAATATATAATTTAAGGAAGAAAAAGATAGAAAATAGTCATATATGATAAAACAAAGAACAGAGAAAGAATATATAACCATTATACATAAGTATATTAAAAAATAGCATTGAAACATAAATGCAACAACTGACAAATTTAAATAATGAAGGGGTTCAGAATGAGTATCCCCAAGATGTGTCACTTCAATATGTGGATTATTTTGAGCTGAACATAATGGAGGTCCAGAAGACTCAGGAAGAGCTATTTACCTCCCCCTCAATTACCTAAAATAATTTAGATAAGAGGCCTAAGAGAGAGAATTATTACCAAATATAACTTTCATCTGAATGACCTATCTGCATGACCAGGCAGACATCTAATTATGAAACATCTGCTCTTCTTATTTTCCTCTGAATTACCCTTCTACTCTTTGAAGCCCCAGCCCCTATCCCATTCCTCAGCTCAGGGTGACACATAAGCTTCAAATGCCCGAATTGCCCTTGGGTCTCATATTCTTATGGGACTCCTGTATGTGTGTAATTAAATTTGTTTTTTTATTTCTCCTGTTAATCTGTCTTATGTCAATTTAATTAATAGACCAGACAAAAGAACCTAGAAGGTAAAAGAAAATGTTTTCTTCCCTACAATACATACATTAGTATTTGTAGCAGAATATTTTGATTCATCCAACTCAGAAACTAATAGACCCACTGATGAAAAATAAGCTTTGATATTAAAAACCTAAACAACATAAATTTTAAAGCTAGATAGATAACATCATAAATTAAAAATAAATGTCCAGGAGAGAATATTTTCTTCTAAAGCAGTTTGGAGAAATATAACTAAAAGCAAATTCTCTTCCCAAACCAGAAATCCTCTTCACATAGGTAGGAGAGAAAGAAAACACTCATTATTAAATAACCATTAAACCAGAATATGATGCATATCACAGGAAATTCTCTCAGAGTTTGCAAAGACAGAAAGAAATCTCACCCTTTCATATAACCAGTCACATACAACCCATCACACACATGTTTCCAGATAAATAATAACTAGTTCTCAAGTAACAGAACTTGACAGCACCATTTCTCACACATAGTTCATCCAAAATTCACCTGGTAACTTGGGTGACCACTTGTATTTGTTAATTGGCTTTATCCAGAGAAGAAATAAACTTCTCATTTGTTTATGACAGGAAGTAGTTTTTGCAACTTGGAATTATGTTCCCAAGAAAGGCTCCTACCCACTAACAGACAGGGAAAGATCTGGGTGCTATATTCCTTGACGTTTACATTTCAATAAGATGGTTCATGAGTTCCTGAGGAAGGCATTCCTGAGTCTTAAAGCTGACAAAAGGCCTATCTAGTTTTCAAAAGGATTTATATACATTTCAAAGAGAGGAGAAAGTACTTAGAATTATACATTTTCTAAATAAGAGCTCTAACAAAAAAGGAGGGAAGAGGAATTTTTTTCCTTATTTTCTACAGGGAGAATTAAGCTTCTATTTTTAATTTGCTTTTGCCCTTACAGCATAAAGAGTATTTTTATACAAACAGAACATATTGAGGATATATTAGGGTATGAAAGTGACCTAAAAAATTTCAAATAATCTATCATTTGCTTAAACTATGTTATCTCAGAATAATAAATTGTAATAATAGATTAATAACAAAGGTATACCTGAAAATGTTCCATATTTTGAAAATTAGTATACGGTTTTAAGTAATATTGGGGCAAAAAAAAGAGGAAATGGTAAAATTGTTGAACAATAGTCACTAACGAGGCTGCAAAGAACAAAGAACTTTATTGTGGTGGGCGGGGGGTCTTATGTATTGAAATTTGGGAGACCCAGATTCTGTAAAACTGAAAGTGTTCCATGGAAGAGAGTCAGTGACTAATAAAGACAAAAGGCACAATGTTGCTCAAGAATTATGATGAATCCTGCCACAGAAAGGAAATATTTGTCCTTAAGGGATAGGCCATCACAAATTATTTTAGGGTAAGGGTTTGGTAAGTATCTTGAGTTTCTAGACTATTAGGCAGTTGTTCTGGATGCTTACATTAGGACAAGAAGTGGTCAAAGTTCAGATTCTATCTGAGCTGAAACATGCATAAGTTTTACAGAATTGGTTGACTGCGGTCCTAGCCAGGGAGGTTCATTTTCTGATCAGATTCATGCAGTCAATAACAAAACCAATGCTAAGACTGGAACAGCACAAGCTTTATTCAATAGCCAAGAATGGAGAAGCAGGAAACTAGTTTGCAAATCAGCTTCTCAGCCCAATTGGGATGGAGACACCCAATATATAGGAGGAAGATAAAAGTGAGGGAATTGGAAAGAGTGGGAAGCATATTCATGACTTATCCCAGAATAGGGGTGTCATTTGGACCCATAAGTCATCGCAATTTTTAGCTATCATGGTGCTGGTGGGTATGTCATTTAGCATTCTAATGTATTACAATGAGTGTATAATGAGGCTGCAGGTCTACTGGATTTTAAATCTTCCATCATCTTGGGCCTAGGTGATTCTAACCAGTTCTTGTTTTTTCTCTTTTAAGCTTCCTCCTGAAACTTAGATAAGAGTAATTGCTTTCCATTCAAGAAAGGGGAAAGATTCTGGGACAACCTTGGTAACAAAGTCACACTTCCTCAATGGCCTCCCAGGTATATTATGGAGAGCTATGTTAGCAATACCAACTCCATTTTCATTTTCCTTTTACAGAGTTATAAAGTAAATTAAGAAAAGCTTAGAACTGATTAATACTAGCCTACAAAGCAAGACTGGTGTAACCCAGCTAAGGCAAAAAAATACTGATTAGCTTTACTTTTTTTATTAAGAAAAAAGTTTTTTTTTAAATGTTCAGAATTTAACTGAAAAAGGAATAAAGCAATAGAGTAATCCACAGGAAAAATGGTAATATTAAATATAAAAGACAAAATCAATAACCTTGAGAAAAATAAAAACAAATAATAAATTTGAGTTATTTGGAAATAAAACAGCACTCTGACAACACTAATGATATTATCATATTATACATTTTATGTATTATATGGATATTACCTATGTAAAAGTACAGAAATAAAAAGACATAACTTTGGGCTTCCCTGGTGGCGCAGTGGTTGAGAGTCCACCTGCTGATGCAGGGGACATGGGTTCGTGCCCCGGTCCAGGAAAATCCCACATGCCGTGGAGCAGCTGGGCCCGTGAGCCATGGCCACTGAGCCTGCGCATCCAGAGTCTGTGGTCCGCAACGGGAGAGGCCACAACAGTGAGAGGCCCGCGGACATAATTTTATATGATAAAATGTTAAACTATATAAGTGTTAAAATGTTTTGAACCACTTTCACTAATATTTTTGAAAATATAGATTAAATGGTTAAATTCTAAGAAACATACAAAATCAGAATAAGAAGAAATACAGAAATTGATAATAACTATTAAAATTAAATGGTAGGAAATAGCCTTTTAATAACAATAAGCTGAAATTGTTTAACCAGGGAATAGTAACAAACTTTTGAGCAATATATTATTCCTGTCTTATTTTAGTTGTTACTGAATATATACAACAAAACAAGTAGCTCTTTTTGTTTTTAAAGGCTAGATTAATCTCTATTTATTCAGTTAAGCCTATCCCAAATGGAAGAACAACCTATTAGTTGCCTATTTAGTATATAAGAGCAAAATGATAAATTTCTAAATGACATACTGGAGTAATTCAACAGTGCAATTTTTAAAGAAATATATTTTGAGGTGGAGATCCAGATTTTATGAGGCTTGAGGCATATGCAACTTATGCATTTCTTTTTAAGAAAAAAAATACATATGAGAAAGAAATTATTTTGAATGAGCACAGAAATCAAAATAATCACAAATTTTAGAGTGCTGAAAAATACCACACTTTTTTTCAGTTTACATTTTTACTTCCCTAAGACATTTACCATCATATTTGTATTTTAGCATGACCATTAATTTATTTAAAAATTCACAAATATTCTTTAAAAAATACATATATATCAAATGTGTTTTAAAATCTCCCTATACTGCATTTGCCTACATATTTCCACATATTTATATAATCAAACTACTCTTTCATAGCCTGCATTTATTTATTAATGAATATGGATAGATATTTCATCACCAAACATTTTTATCTTCAGGCAGTTTTTCTGTGTCAGTAGCAATCTCACATGGCACTTAATTTGGAACTGGTAACTTTGTCAGAACAAATTGTGCCAGCTATGCTAAATTGTATTTGATACATTGAGATGCATATACATGAGATTTCACATACAGACATACTATTTGTTTATATTCCTTGCCCTCTCCAAATAAAGATATAGTCTATTTACCATGATTCATATTATAAAAGAAAATTTGGTGAATATGTACTGTACTACCAAATATGTTTCTGACAAAGGAGAACTTTCACTTTGAATAGGAATCAGTAAAAACCATATATTCCTCCTAGGATTTTATATATCTAGTGACTGGAGAAAAAGAGAATCTGTGTACAATTTTCTGGCTCTGTAGTTTTCAGATCATGCGGGGCTGAGTGACATAGGTCACAGTCAACATTCAATACCTCCCACTCATTCGTGTCATGACGCCAGATGAGACCGGACAGTGGGAAGATTTCTAGAGGAGAATGACCAGAGAGATCTGAATGATACTTAGAAATAACTAGGACCTCCTCACATGACAATAACATGCCTGCCTCCAGCAATAATTATCATCCACATAAATATGTCTATTAAACCCCAGCTAAATATGATACCAACAAAACTGAGTAACCATCAGTGGGAAGAACATATATAGGTATATAATGTAAGGAAGCAAATTTGTCACCCCAAAATGTGTCTTTGGCATGAAGATTTTTTCAAGCTGAAAACTATCAAGGCCCAAAAACTCAGGAAAAAACTTTCATCTTCCCTTCAACTACATAAAAGATTTTAGATAGAGGACATATTCCAAGAATAAAGCTAGCACCAGCGATATTTGCAATGAATATGGACTAGGTGTGGTAGAGGCCTAGAGATCAGAGCTCACTCTGTGTCCCATTGTCTCTGCATGGCCCAGCTAACATTTGCTTATCAAACATTTGCTTTTCCATTTCCATGTGAATTGCCTTCTTCCCCTTGAAGTCCTAAACCACTACCCCAACTCTTTTGTTTTTAGCTGAAAATAGTATTTAAGGTAAGTATTTTGGCCATTTTTTCAAGTTATTTAGTTTTCCTGGGTCTCTTCCATGTAATACATGTAATTAAACATTTTCTCCTGTTAATTTGTCTCATTCCAATTTAATTCTTAGACTAGCCAGAAGAACCTAGAAG
The DNA here is from genome assembly GCF_951394435.1 of Stenella coeruleoalba. NCBI lineage: Eukaryota > Metazoa > Chordata > Mammalia > Artiodactyla > Delphinidae > Stenella > Stenella coeruleoalba. The sequence continues at coordinate 35,779,197 of NC_137164.1, read as the reverse complement.
GGTAGAGAAAATTTCTTCCTCTTTGACAATATCATGTAATTCCATATTATTGGTTAGAAGCCATGGAAAAAACATAAACACATTTTCATATAAATCAAAAAAATATATTTTAAAAGAACACAGTAGCAAGTGTCCTATGAACACATTACAATAATTGTCCATGTGAAGAAAATAAATGGAAGTGGAAAATCAAATTTAAAATGAACTGATATAGAAATAAACCAGGAAGAGGACAGTGAGGAAAATGCTCAATGACATAGGGGCCAATGATTAGAAGAATTTTCAGATTCCGAGTACCTAAAAAGGATATCCATTAAAAAATAAATACATACATAAACAAGGAAAGATCCTTTCAAAATATAAAAAATGCTTTCAGTATTGTCTCCCTATGCCTTTTCTTTTGTCATAGAATAAAACGTTTCCTAGCTTTACTTTTGCCTTCAAAAACCATTACTGAATCTTGAATACAGTGAGCCAAAACCACCCAAAATGCAGTAATCAAGTAATTTAAAATGGATTTCAAATAATCTTGAGTCTTTTATCATGCATCCCATAACATTTAAAGAAATCTTCATCAGAAAATATTTCCCTTGAATTTGATTGATATCTTTATCTTAATAAAGAGCAGTACTTAATACATCACACAGAATATTATTTAAATTTAAATTCTAAAATGTTATTTTTTCTAGTTTTAGATTCTCAAAAAAATTCAGCATATACATAGTTCTTTTATACTGCATTTTTGTGCCTATAAATTTTAAACAAATCTTGAAAATAATAAATAAGTGTACACCTTACAGTTATGGATTCTAATTTTACATAATTTAGGTACCAGTTCATGAATGTTTTGAAATACAATCTGCTATATATGACAACATTTTAATGACATTTTGATATGAGGTATCCTTTTAATTTGTCCTTAGTCTTGGTTTTGATATTTTTGAAAATTAGGAACATTTATGAAATGTAGATCAAAATATTCTTATCCATGTTTTGTTAAACACACTTAAAATGCCCTTTAAGTAGACATGGAGAAACTAATTTATAATTTATACTCTAAATGATAGATTTATATCTGAGTTTATTATAACCTAGAGTTAGAAAAAACAGATGTATTTTTTGTGAGTCTTAAAAAACTTATCAAATAATTTGTAAAAGCTTTGTGAGGACTGAAGCTAAATAGGACTCAACACCCAGTGGAAAATGTATCCAAATCTATTTCACCATGTCAAACTTGAAAGTGCAAATACAAACTTAACTCCATTCTCATAGTAAGCTGAGATGTTTCTGTATTCCTCTTAACTTATATATGCTGATAAATCAATCTACTACTTAAATATAATAAATGACATGTATGTATTTTAACAAGATTTTTACTGGTTTAATTGATTTTGTGCAACTTTTCTATGACAAATATTCTATGGACATATTAAGCATGATCAGTTCAAAAAAGTGTTTTAATGTGTATGTGTTAAATGCCTGGTGTCAATTACGTGTCAACTTTATGAGAACAAAAGCTGAAATGTATATATATTCAAACTCAATAAATTATTTTAGGGTATAAAAATATAATTACCTTTTGGTAATTATTAGCTAAATATCAAAGGTAATTTAAAGTATTACTGGTTTATTTAAATAAATTAGACTTGTTATACATGAGAAAATATCTCTTCACTATCCTTGTTTTAAATTTGGAGATATTAAAAATAAAGTTGCATGGCCACTTGTATTCAGCAATTCTTAGATTATTCCCTTAAATTCACAGCAGTGTGTGTGTGTGTGTGTGTGTGTGTGTGTGTGTGTGTGTGTATGTGTTTGATTGAGTGTGTTAGTAGTAAATAGCTAGAAGCAAACAATGCTTATTAATTAAAAATTAAATGCATTTTGGAAAATGTATCCAATAGAATACTACACAACTATTAAAATTGATGCTTACATATGTAAGCACTAACATGAAAATAGTTTTAAGATGTATCATTAAACATAAGGAGCACATTAATTGGCTTGCATCATGTGCTTTTTCTTAAACTAATCACATTTGGTGAATGATTCAGCTATCATAGGAATGGTTGAAACAATGAGAAGATAAACTTGGTATGATTAGTGGTCAAGTTCTCTAAAGGAAAGAAGGGGGTTGGTGAATTAGTGCCCCATAATAAACATGTATCCTTTATAGATGAACCCCAGGATGACAGCTGTGAGAATTCACCTTTCAGTATTCCACTTACAGGAAGTACCATGACCAATGTCCGCAGCAGAAGCTCTGCACAATCTGTCCATTGTTTATGCAAAGACTATGCTTCCCACTTGTTGCTTCCAGCTAATTACGGAGGTGGGGAGGCATGATTAAAGCAGGTCTGCTTCTGGGAGACACAGGACTCCTCTCTCGGCTGACTTTTACTGGAAGATTCTGACTTCCTTGCCAAACCTTTCTTAGACTACACATCCATCCAAATGTGCTCTTCTTCCTTTCTGGGATCAGACTTACACTGCAGTCTGACTGCTCTTCCCTCCTTCTTGCCTCCTTTCTCACTTTCCCTTCAGTGGGCATGCCCTCTAATAAAATCCTTGCACTCAATCTTGTCTTGGTACTTTTCAGGGGCCCTGGATAAACACATACAAGAGGCAAATTACAGAAGTACTACACAAAACATGTTGAATGGAAGAATGAACTAGTGTTATGCATGTGGTGATCCTCCTTTGCATTTATTTCATATCTGCATTGTTTGATAGTTTATTTCATTTTATTTTCATTTACTTTTGTATTTCCTTCAAGTTTGACTTCAATTTCACTAGCAAGGCTTTCAGCTGTATGTTTGCTTCTTATGGAGACTTCAAAATGGCTATAACTCCATAAAACTGCATTAATATATATTTTTTCCCTTGCTTCTATTTGCTTGGTGCCTCCATTTTCATGATTTTTTTTAAAACAAACCATCATGCCATTAATTTCTTTAAGTCTCTATAGAATAATTTCTTGGTAGTTTTCCAGTTTCCTGGGTGTATTTTTTCTGATATTCTTGCATATCCTTTTCTTGTGACACTTCGTTCATTGATAACATCTTTACATAATAGAGCACAGCACAGTATAACAAAGTTTATGTTAATTCCTCCACAGTTATTATACTTCTTTGGGAGCAGAAAGCTATTTGTTGAGGGTATGTTGGGAAGAAATGGGGGTGATAGAATAAGCTTAAGCAGCCTTAAATTTCTCTTATAAAATCAGTCACATTTTCTGTTCTAGAAGCACACATCCTCTTTATTTTAGTAGCTCAAGGTAGATAATACCAAATCCATGTGTCTTGAAGTGTGATATTATTGCTGTTTTCCTTCTTTTCTTTTCCACCTCTCAACTCTATTAGACCTCTCAGACAAGAGGCTGTTTTTTTTTTTCTTTTTTGTATGTTAAGTGCAGTTTACACAAGGTAAAATGCATATTCTTAAGTGTGTGCAGCTTGGTGAATATTAAATGTATGTCAATACCTGGGTAACCTCCACCCAGATCAAAACAGAGAAATATTTCCATCCACTCAGGGAGTTCCGTTGTGTTCCTTGACATTCAATTCTCCCACACGCCTTCATAACCACTCCTCTGAATTATATTAAAATAAATTTGTTTTGCTTCTTCTACAACTTCATATAAATGTAAGCATGTAATATAAGCATTAATCTCCTGTGTATGGTTTCTTTGGCTCAAGTTATTGTCATTAACTTAAATCCATGTAGTTGCATGCATCATGTTATTTCTGCATAGCATTCAATAGAATTAATTTACAATTTGTTTATCTGTTCTCCCAATGATGAACATTTGGGCTGTTTCCAGTTTGGAGGTATTATAAATAAAACTGCTATGAATAATCTTGAAGACTTTGTGTGTCTGTGTAAGCACATGCTCTCATTTCTTGCATGTATATCTTAGGAGTGGAACTGCTGGCTCAGATTAGGTATATGCTCAAATTTATTGGAGACTGACAAAAAAATTGTATTGCATTCTTTGTAACTTATGCTCACACTAAAAATGTATGAGCAATTCAGTTACTCCATATTTACTCATTCAGTTTTGGTTTTATCAGTCTTTCATATTCTACTTATTCTGACAGGGTGCAATATTAATGCAATGTGACTTAAATTTATACTCTAATATTGCTGTTAATTAATAATGTTGAGCTACTTTAGGGAAATGCATATTGAAGGCTTTCACCATTTTTAAACTAGATTATCTGAATTTTTCTTGTCAATTCATAGGAATTCCTTAAATATTCTAAATTATGAGGCTTTTGACAGATAAATATATTTTTTATTTTCTTCCACTATTTGATTTGCCTTTTAGTTTTCTTAACGATATCTTTCATGAACAGTACAGTTGCCCCTCAGTATCTGTGGGGGATTTGTTTCAAGACTCCCACAAAGATAACAAAATCCACAGATGTGTTACCAAGAAGGATTCTATTGGGCTTTCCTGGGAGGTAACTCCCATCCCCACCCCATGCCCTCCACCTGCCTCTTGTTCATAGAAAATCTTTAGTCTCTCAGGCCTTCCCTAAGTCACAAAAGGCTGGCTCAAGAATTAAAGATTGAAAGAATGTGAACATGTAGCAACAAAAAAATGTCAGTTGAGCCAGGAGAACTGCTAATAATTTGAACAATCAGTTAGCCCTATAACAGAATCTTTAGTTCCTCTCTGAAAGATGTAGATAACAGTGTCTGATGCACGTTCTTGAGTTGTTTTACAGATATTAAAACCACCACCATACGGAAGAAGTTAACTGCATTATGACCATGAACACAGCCCCCAGGCTCATTGGAGCCTGAGGATTGATAACAGTAACCTGTTTCCTCACTATCAACCAGAGAATTGTGAAGGAGATGATTACACACCCTGCAATGCTCTCCCTCACCTTGCTTTTAAAAACACTTCTCTGAAATCCATCAGGGAGTCTGGAGTTTTTGAGCATTAGCTGCCAATACTCCTTGCTTGGTGTCTGCAATACACACTGCACTTTAATTTATCACAACCCAGTGTCAGTAGACTGACTTCTCTGCATGCTGGTGAGAGGACTCAAGTTTGGTTCCATAATAGATGCTCAAGAGCCTGATATAAAATGGCATAGTATTTGCATGTAACCTAAACACATCCTCCTGTATACTTTGAAACATCTCTAGATTACTTTTGATACCTAATACAATGTAAATGCTATGTAAATAGTTGGTGATGCTTGGCAAATTCAAATTCTGCCTTTTGACACTTTCTAAAAAAATTATTTTCTAGTATTTTTGATCCACAATTGGTTGAATTCACAGATGTGGAACACATGGATATGAAGGGTCAACTATACTTTTTAAATTTTATAATGTCTAAGTTTTATGAGTTTTGAAATCTGCCCAAGAAATCTCCACCCAAACCTGAATCATGAAACTTTTTCTTTGACTTTACTCTAAAAGTTTTACAGTTTTAAACCTTATATTTATATTGATAAGTCATTTCAAATTAAATTTATGTATGGTGTGAAGTCGAAGGTAAGGATAATATTTAGCCAGGTAGATATTCAGTTGCCCTACCAAGATTGATTAAGAATATTTTCCTTTTCATTGAATTTCATTGATTCCATTGTCAAGTATCAAGTGATTATACTGGTGCAGGTTTGTATTTGAAACCGTATATTTCTATTCCATTTATCAATTTATCTATCCTTGTGTCAATACACACTTTCTAAATTATAGTATTTTATGCAACAACTTAGATGGATATAAGGGAATTATGAAGAGTGAAAAAATAAAGTCTTGAAACATTGCATACTATATGACCCTATTTGTACAATAATTTGATGTAACAAAATACAGAGATAAAAAGCAGAGTCATGATTTCCATGGATTATAAGAGTAAATAATATATTGTTGTGTAAATAAAATTTACATTTTTAAAATGCGTTCCCCCAAATAGTTCATGATATCTATGTATTATCATAAACTTGTCTTAAAATTAATATGTCAAAACTTAGTTAAAATATTTACTAAGTATAATAATTGGATTCTAATTTTAAATATATAAAATTTAAATATATAAAAATTTAAATATATAAATAATCTTATACGAATATGTATAAAAATAAATAATAATGAATAAAGTAATAAAACAGAATAATCAAGCTGTTAAGAAAGAAATTTGCAGTTCTTATCCCTCACTTTCACCAGCATTTTGGTGTAGTTTGAAGATAATTCACAAAAAACTTTGTCAATATGGAAGACATGTTTCGTCAAAAATCACTGAAAAAGTGTATTAATATGAAATAATGTGTAGATGGATACAATCTAATAATTTCAGTCACCAGCACAGTAGTATACATTTTTTTTACATTTATAATCCAAGCATAACTAATTGTAATTGTCTTAACTAAATTCAGTCCATAAAACAATAGTGTAAATTGTTACTATCTTTCATGACACATGTATACTTTTTACTCAACAAATCTTAAAATACAGTTAAAAAACATAATCTCTTATTACAGAACAAGTACATAAAAAGCAATAAAGTTAATATGAGTATATTAATATGATTTTCACAAACTTTCTTTAAATATTTTATAAATAACTTTTGATGTAAGAAATAATAATTCTAGTATCTGTAATTTATAATTATACTTTTCATTAGGATATATTCCAGATTATATATTTTCCAGATTATATTTTTTAAATTTGCAATTTAACATTATATAGTAATTTGTACTTTAAGCTAATAATAATTTAATATTTTTTAACCATTATACATAAAGATGCTACTTTTGTTACCTAACAAGATGCTGATAACTAATTATGTATAATATTAAAACATTGATTTAGATAATATCAAAAATTAATGGAAATTGTAACTACAGTATGAAAATATTATAACTGCTAATGTTAAGGATGGAGAATAAAACAATTTTAAAGTTCATCCTGCTTGTTTTCTTGATAATGTATAAAATATCCCTCATCAACACTTTTCCATTATTCAGATAACCTTCACTGTCTGTCCACACTCCTACACTTCTCAATTCTTCAGCTCTATGTACTTGGTGAAGTCCATATGGAAAAGAATTGTCAAAGAATTTTGGGTTCACACCAGGTCAGAGACTTGTTGGGATTCTAATCTCTCACACTAGCTGATACTATTCTTTTTTTCGGTACGCGGACCTCTCACTGTTGTGGCCTCTCCTGTTGCGGAGCACAGGCTCCAGACGCGCAGGCTCAGCGGCCATGGCTCATGGGTCCAGCCGCTCCGCGGCATGTGGGATCTTCCCGGACCGGGGCACGAACCCATGTCCACTGCATCGGCAGGCGAACTCTCAACAACTGCGCCACCAGGGAAGCCCGATACTGCTCTTTTAAAAATTGAGAAATCTTGCTCTTACTCCAGCAAATGTCCTCTGTCACTATTGAGTTTTTGACTCTTCCCACTGTAAGTCAGCAATGTAAGCATACATGATCTATTTTCTCCTAAGAAAGGTTTATTCTTCTGAATGTTACTTTATTTGTATTTCTAAGAAGCTGTTATTTTGCAGCTTAATTAATATTTTTGCAGCATTAGGATGCAAATGCAAATCTGCAAATTTCAACACCCTAACCTGAAGAAGTCCATAACTACTTATTGAAAAACTAATAAAATAGATATTTACAGGGAAATGAGCTAAATAATACACCCACCAAGATTTAAGAAATGTGGAATTTTATTAAACCATGTGATAGAATGTTTTTACTTAAATTTTTCCAGAATGCAGAACTTAATTTAAAAAATATCAATTCATTATTATGCAGAAATAAGTCTGATACAAAATTGAACACAATCCAGAAAATATAACATGATACAACACAAGTTTATGTGTGATAAAATTCAGAGCTAGTATTTAAGCCAGCGAACAACACAGGAACCAGAATTGTTACTAACTGACTGTATATCAGCTATCAAGTTCAAGCTTGTACTGCTTGCCCCATGATAGGCCAATAAATTGAGAGACGAGTTGCCAGGGAAAGGAATAGTGACTTTATTCAGAAAACCATCAGATGGAGAAGATGGTAGACTAGTGTCCCAAAGAACCATTTTGCCCAGGTTTGGATGCTAGTTTCTTTTATAGAACAAAGAGGAGGAAGTGAGAAAATAAAGTGTAAAAGAAGATAAGTTGTTGCAAATATTCCCTGGTTCTCGCCAGACTCAGAGGGGATGTGGTAAATTCTTCTTTCCTGCTGCCATTAACAGGTGGCTGGTCAGGATGTTTCCTGTGAGCTAAACAAAGGTATTTTAGCTTACTGCTCAATCATGAGAGGAAGGGTTCCAGGAGATGAGCCATTATGTATACTTTAAGTTATAGGCAACATCCCTTTGGTGATTATCTTGTAGCAAAAGCAATAGAGTATAAAAGTTAAAAGAAATAGACCCAATATAGAGTCAGATTTGTTCTTCCCTATTATGTACCTTCTCTAGTGGCTATGGCTGTGCCTAATTCTCTGTTCTTTCCATCTGACTAGTAAGTGTCAAAGCTTTGTTGGCTAGTGCCTATTCTACAGTAGGTATTAATTAATTTATTATAAAAATAAATAGTATATTCCTGTAGTTATTTAACCCCCTTTTAATATAATATTGTTATTTATCTCTGAAAGATATGTTATACATCTATTTTTCTAATATATTCATATTTTAAATAAATATTCTTTAATGAGCAGAATGTCCAGTATCCACTGGTTAAAAATTTTATCTTAAGCATAAAATATGCCTGTTTCTAAATAACATTCTGTGTCACTGTGCTATGAGATGATTCCTCTTTTTTTTTTTTTTTTTGCAGTATGCGGGCCTCTCACTGTTGTGGCCTCTCCTGCTGCGGAGCACAGGCTCCGGACGCGCAGGCTCAGTGGCCATGGCTCACAGGCCCAGCCGCTCCGTGGGATGTGGGATCTTCCTGGACAGGGGCAAGAACCCGTGTCCCCTGCATCGGCAGGCGGACTCCCAACCACTACACCACCAGGGAAGCCTTGATTCCTCTTTTAATCTAACATTATTTTAGTTAATATTGCCATAGAGTATATTTTTATTAACAAACTCAGTTTTGGCTACTCACTGCATGACAGGCCAATAAGTCAAGTGACAAGGTGGTAACTTTATTTGAGAAAGCCAGCTAACCTAGAAGATGGTGGACTATTTCTTAAAAACTATCTTAACATCTTGGTGCAGGCAAAGAGCTTTTAAAGGCAGCGTGATGGAAAGGGCTGCAGGGTGCCTGAGCAGCTCCTACACAATTCTCATATTGGTAGGCATCAAGGTGAAGTTTGAAAATCCTTTCAACCGGCCTGGGGTCTAATGTGTTAGCGGTCATCTGTTTTCATCTGGTGGGTGTCTACTTCCTATGAAAAAAACTTAGGAATGTGTGTCAGACCTTTATCTATATCTTTCAGGGAACTGGGAGTTTGGTGATTCTGCTGTTTAGCTGGTATATAGTCTAAATTGTTACCAGTTTCCCTGCCCAACAGCTATTCTTTTCTCTACATCTTTACATTTTGTTTCTATATCTTCATATTTCCTAATCTTTAACTCTAAGGCCAGAGAGTCTCTTTGGAGACTCAGGGGAGGCCTAGGAGACTGCAAAGGACAGAGACACAGGAGCTTGTATGCAGTTTCAATCCTCCCTTTTTTTTGATATTCATCAATCTTGAGAGGAACACATGTTGGACAAGAAAGGGAATAATACTTTGGACAGAGAGGTTAATCATAAACTCGGCAGAGGAACTCTGTTTTAGGAGAACTCGGTTTCATTTTGATATTGTATAGGGCAAGTTCTTCTCATTGCTCTTTTCTAACACAGCATTGGTTATTCCTGCACATATTCTCTTTCTAATATACTTTAAAGTAATCTTGTAAATTCCTTTAAGGTTGAATTGGGTTATTTTTGGAATAATTAATATCTTTGAGTATCTCCATCCAGAAAATAAACTGTATACCTTCCCATTTAAGTACATATTTCTTTCTTATTAATTTTTTATAAGTTTTTTTCTTACATACTACACTTTCTTAAGTTTATCCTTAGATGTTATCCATTTTTATGTTTGTGAGTAGGATTTTTTATTACTCTTTCTAAATAAATAGTAAGGTATTATAGAATAAGCCCAATTTACTGAATTGTTTTATTTTTTCTAATTACTAGTATTGCTAAGCAGTAAAGAGATGAACAATCGAGACAGACCAATTACTCTGTAGGCAGTTGAAAATGTTGTCAGAGAATGACTTTTCCCAAAATGCATCAAGCTCCAAAGCCAATTCTTTGAAAACTTCAAGGAATAGATAATATCCAATGTTATTTAAACTATTCCAGAGCCCAGCAAAAAAACAGGAGCTTTGAAATTCCTTGAACGGAGTCAGTATGATATTGATACCAAAACCTAAAAGTACAGAACAATCTCATTTGTGAATACTGAAGCAAATATCTTAAATAAAGTATTATAAAGTAGAAGACAGGAGAACTTTCAAAGAACTAAGCAGCAGAGCAAATAGGGATTTATTTCATGGTTCAATCATAGAAAATCTATAGATTTCAAAATATCAATATCAATAGGAAAATATAATCTTCATAGACAGCAGAACATCATTTGATAAAATAGATAAATGGATATGTATTTAAATTATAGGTATATATTTTAGGTACATGTCAAATTAAAAATCAGAAACAAGCTTAAAAGTGCGATACCAGATGAATATAACTATTTTAAACCTGTTTTTGCAGTGACTCAACAATATTACAAACTAACGTGAAAAGAGAGGTTAAAGGTTAAATCTGCAAGGAAGATTAATAATCCTTATTATCTTGTATTATGAAAGTCAGTTGGTAAACTATTAGATAGCATATTGAATTTTTCAAAGTTAATATAGAAAAATCAGTTTATTTTCTATATACACCCACTTACCAAGTAGATCATGCAATAGAAGAAACATTTTTATTACCAACAAGAATGTAACTGTGAAAATACCTATAAGATTAATTAAGAATTTTCATAACTTTTCTAAAAGTTTATTTCAATTATTCTTGCTTTTTAATCTCTTTAATTTTCTGATTGATAAGATTATAGTCACAATTTATTCTTGATTTTGTTTATATAATTGCTGGACAAATTTCTGAAGATACAAGTGCACATGCCAATTTCCTATCTCCTCACTCATTTATTGGAAGGACACTCAAGATATTCTAAAATTTTTTTTTTTTTTTTTTGTGGTATGCGGGCCTCTCACTGCTGTGGCCTCTCCCGTTGCGGAGCACAGGCTCCGGACGCGCAGGCTCAGCAGCCATGGCTCACGGGCCCAGCCGCTCCGCAACGTGTGGGATCTTCCCAGACAGGGGCACGAACTCGTGCCCCCTACACTGGCAGGCGGACTCTCAACCACTGTGCCACCAGGGAAGCCCCAAGATACCCTAAAATTTATATGTAACAGCCCACTTTTATATCCCCCCTCGAATTTTTGCAGAATTTCTAGACTATTTCTTGCATGTTTTAATCAGTATTTTATGCCGTTTTTGTTAAAAGTGGTTAACAAGTCATTAAACGATGGGAGAACACACCATGACAGAGACAACAAACCCTTTATTTGGTAAACGGGAAAAGCACACTAAACAAGTTAAGACATACACACACACATACAACTTTTACACATTTACAGTTCTCCAGTTTCTTGCAATACGAGTGCCTTTTCATGTATTAATTGGTGTTTGTATTTATTCTTTTCAGAATTGCATTTTCATATAATCAACCTCTTTTACAACTGGGTTATTTGAGTGTTCTTAGCTGATTCAAGATCTTTATATATTATTTATATTATTCTGTAGTCAGTTGTATATGTTATAATATTTTCTAAAACCATTACTTGCCTTTTTTTATTTGTTGTTTATTTTTTAAATAATGAGAGATCATATTGGTACAATTTTAATGTTTGATGACACACAGGTGTGCCATGGTGATTGATGACAGTGTAATTCATTTACCTTGAGGGAAATTTTGATTACAATAGCTACTAGAAGTTAAATTGTATACACATTTGTCAAAAATGTTTATATTTTTAATGTCACATGTGCAAATATTTTATGCATATGATTGAAAGCTAAATTATCAGTAATAAATAGTTAAATGACATTTTAATGTATAATACGGAAATATTCTTTACAAAATTTCTGTATATCTAATTACAGTAAATTCGTTGAAAGAAATTAAAATTGAAAATCTATCTAATATGCCCCCATTTACATAAAAAAACTCTTCTTGTATATATATAAATGTATGCATGAATACTTATAGATGCACACAAATATTTCTAGAATGACACATACCAAATTGGTTGCAGAATTATGTCTGGGAAGGGAATGGATTCCTGACTTTTAAGACTGAGTTATGCTGAAAATGAACTTTCTGCTTTCACTCTAGGATATATACAATAAATGGGCATTTTTACAACTAATATACATCTGTAATACAGAAATTAGTGAAAAATGGGAATATAAGTAATTAAATACACTTAATTTGACTAACTTCTATATAGAAAACAGTACTGTAAAATATAATTGGTGAGTTATTTTATTCTTTAAATAATAAATATCATATAATAAATATTACTTTAATGAAACAAATTATAATATATATGTATATATCCTTTTATGATATAATTAATGTAACTTGTCTAATAGGGAAATTATAATTAGACCATTAATCACTAATAGAAAAATGTAAATATTTTATTAAAGATTCTAAGTAGTTTTAAAATTTCAAATTTATTGTGAACTATAACAACAGATGGATTGTTGTAAATTATAGATATTATGAACTAAAAATAGATGGATTTTTGTAAATTGTAGATAATATGTATTTAAAACCAATTCCCAAGATAATTTACCTGTAGAATATTTGGAGGTATTCTGTCTAAAATTAATAACAAAACAAAGATTCAAGATAAGTTAATTCATTGCAATTGGCATGTACTCTATGATTAAGAATAGAAGGTTTGTTATCAGATTTCTTGGGCATAAATTTTATTTACAGCACTTGGTAGCTGTGTGACCTGGATCAAGTTAATTCTTTTAATTTAACCTTAATTTTATTGTTTATAATATAAGGGAAATTCTAGGGCTTACTCTATACAGTTTTTGTAGAAATAAATGTTGAAACACATAGTAACTACTTACTAAAACAGCTGCTATTACAAATATATCTCTTCTAATATCCAGAGTCCTCTACAATTAGCCTTAGCAAATCTTTCCAATTATATTCCTTAGATCTGGCATTCCATTTCATGCTGGTTTGTGTCAGCATATGTTATCTGTTGATACTGTCTCCTTTCAGTGTCCATTTCTTGGTCGGCCATCCTTAGTGTACTATCTATCCATTCAACGTGTTGCTCTATGAGACAATAAATATAAACATTGAATACACTGTTCTATGAGACAATAAACAAATTATAATCGAGACAATAAACAACTGCTATCAAATAGTAAACACTCAGGCCTTATGTTCTACATAGCCAAAATAGCTCATTTAAAAACAAGCAGTATCCTGAAGTCTTAGAATACTTGTATTATTACCATTAAAATTAATCAAATACATACTGGTCATTTACTGTTAGTAAGATACATGCCTAAGATCTCACATTTTTATTTTATATTATTCAGTAATAGATGACTTGCATTTTCTCATGTATGTTTGAAGCAAGAAATTGTATTTTATTCCATTTTTTCTCCAGCTTCTTAGTTTTTAGAATAATGGTCTAGTGCTTTCTACATCCTATGATGAAACAAATATGTAATAAATACTTTTTCACATAATATTTATTTTATAATATTTTGTTTTGATCACTTTTACATACCCAAAATTTCCATAAGTAATCATATAATCATTTAAGGAACAATACTAAAAGTTTGTTGTTGTTTTAAACTTTTTGGTATGGATTGTAGTATTACTTGATGCTTTCAGTCTCAGACCTAATATCTCTTAGCACCAAGCATAATTTAGAAAGTGTTGAATATATGTAATCTTCAGACCCAGAAATATGATCTTAAAATTGATCAAGTACTTATTTATAATAATATCCAATTCAATTTCTTAGTTCTCCTAAGGGTACATTGTATGTATCTGAGCTAAAGAATATCTGATAACAAATTGATCGCTTTTCTAGTTGTAATTTTATTGAATATTATCATTATTTACTTGAAGCAATACCTAAAACCCCTGAATGTTTATCAATTTATGAAACTAGTATCTGAGGTCATTTTTGCCTGTAAATGCTCGACATTTGTTATTTGTATATGCTTGTAGAATGTAAATATTCTATACATTTGTAAAAAGATAATAAGGTTTTACAAACTGTGTTTAAATAAATTTATGGGTATGCTAATATGTATAATAGCTTTTTCAAATTAAGGAATTATTTTATTTGATTAAGCAGAAATGCTTGTTAAGTTTCAATAGTGTAAAAAGTGTAGTTTTTAATTCCATTCACTGAGGAGTAAATAAGATATAAGTAAATAATACAATGTAGAAAATAATCATTTTAAAGGTGTAAATATTTGTTATTTTCAAATTGCTTACTGTGTAAAATATTGGACTAAGAGTCTGTTGAGTAAACAATGGAACAATAAACTCCACTGTTCCCTACAGCTTCTTCTGGGTTTCCACTTTTAAGTTGATTTTTGATGACAGGATTATTACTGTCTCTTGTCAAAGAAATTTCCTTCCTGGGGGGGTAACATTTACTTAAAGTCAAGTAAAATTCTATTCATTTGTAGGTCAGTGATCAATAGGAAATGTTCATACATTCTTATATATAATTGCATGTGTTTCAACTATATAATAGCAGGCTTCACATGCTTTTTTTCTTTTTGGTTCTTCATACTGTAAAGATTCTTTCAAAATACTTTTATATAGTAAAAATTCAAGCAAATTGATAAGAGAACTTCCTGATGTTGCTTTCTGACTAACAAATTATGTTGTTCACTTAAGTCACTGTTAAATCATCTACCTAGCTTTACACTATTACTTCTTTTTTAGGGAGAAATTTTTAAAAGAATGGTTCATTTATTTTGGAAGAAAAAATATATAGAATAAAACATAAATTCTTTTAAAGCCAAAGGAATAAAAATCATAGTAGTCAGATATATTTTCCATGCGCAAAAGCTATTTTTGCCTACAATTTCCTAAGTAAAACTAACCATTCTACATCACCTTGAAGAGGGAAGAAAAGGTTAAATAGCAAAGTAGTGATTTTTATCTAAGGCTCATGCATTTTATTAACCATGGCAGTTTTCTCTACTTGCTGGCATAACAAAAGAAAATTGTAAATTGGGACACTCTATTCTGGGAAACTTGCTGCTGAAACAAAGTAATTTTTCTAAACTCCTTCTAAATTGAGTGGATTTGATTTTAAAATAAAACTGTTAGCTTCTACAATTTCTTTATCTCCCTAGAAGAATCCTTAATGAGTTTCTGTCATAGCTTATTTTCACTTTCATATTAGTATAAATTAACACTTCATTAAAAAGTATTCATTTATTTAAAACAATATTTCCCTTGATGGAAATTGAGGAGTAAGCATTAGCAACTATAATTAAGAGCAAATAATGGAAAGAGCTAGTGAGTCTTTAGAATATATTACTTTGTACTCTGTTTTTTTTTTAATCAAACTGAATTCCTGGCAAAAGAATCAAAAAGAATTTTCATTATATCACATGACTAAAGTGTATGATAATGAATATCCATAGTAACTTTGGAAAAAGATTGCCTACAGTCATATTTTATAGGATAGTTTCCTTTCTGATAGTTTCAAAAAATTGTACTCATGTTAATGACCTGATCATCTGGTTTATACATGTCTATATTCTTATCTAGATGATATCTATTAAATAGCATGCTTTTATATGTATTTCTATTAAATCAATTTACATATGTAAAATATTTAGAATTTTGTTGGGCACATAATGAATTTCTTATAAGTGCTTTAAGTTGGGTTGCTAAGGAAGCAGACAATGAGATGGAAATTAGCCCCCCAGAGATTTATTAGATGTATACATCTGTGAAAGAGAAAATAAAGAAGTAGGACTGGGCAGAGCTGTAGTGCATAGTCAATACTAATGTGGCTGGCCCAATGGGGAGTCTCCTTCAGACTTATTCCAATTTGGGTGAGGGGACTGTGTCTTTACAACCTGTGCTGATTAATTGAATATTCAAGCTGCTCAAGAAAAGATGTATGATGTAGTTTTCATTAAGGAAAAAGTCCAAAAGAGACTTGATAGCTGAGAGCAATGTTCTGGCTTTACTCTCAGTAGCAGGAGTAATAAGGACGTCATAGCATCCTCCACTTTCCACGTCTTATACTATTCAGATCTATTCTTCACTTAGGTTCCTAGGAGAGTTCCTTCAGCATTCTGATGGCCCATTTTTTGAGTAAAATGTAAAAGAGACAGGTTAGATGCTAAACTAGAGACCCTGACATTGCAGCTGATCTTGGGGCAACAATTGATAGTCAAAATTCCCCTATGAAACCAAATTCCCCTAAAACCAAGTTCCTCTGCCAACTTTATGATTAACTTCTCTACCCCAAACATTATTCCCTTTCTTGTCCAATGCCTGTTTTCCTCAAGATTGAGGACTATCAAAGAAAAGGGATGATTGAAACCAAGCAAGACCCTCAGGGCCCCTCCCAGTACAAAATCCTTTCCACATCCCCCATTTCTTATTTTAGATTTGTTGGCCTCACTGTGTGTTGGGCACATGGACCTGGGTTTGACAACACCTTCACTATTTATTTTAGATTCCCTTTATGCTAAGCCAGAACTTCTGATGGTCTTGGTGGTATACCTGATGGCATGACCTACCCTCCTCTCTGAGAAAGCTGAAATATGAATCACATGATCTTAGGTCAGTGCTACTGGATTTATCCATTAAACATCAAAATTAGTCAAGAATTGCCAAAAAGCATCAAAATGGCCTGCCTGGATGTGAAATGCATTCCAACCTACCCCTCTACCTACTCTTGATAGTCAGATTCATTTTTCCTGGACAAGATGACAAGTTCCCTTTCTGCCTACTGGACCATTGACACAAAGTCTTTGAAAAGGCCTAGGAAACAGCAGTACCTCTGATTAAATGAGACTCTTGCTAGATGTCTCATGATAGAAGCGTTTCTTCTCTGGAATAAAGAACCTTCAAATTTATAAAACCAAGAGGTGCAGTACTATGAAGCATACATTTCCCAAATGAGTCACTGAATTGCCTAACTCAGGATCAAGTCTTTCTCTTGGTATCCAATTTTTCTCTCCACCCCAAATGGGGAAACTCTAAAAGGATCTTTCCATTGGGCCATCCAAAGCTATTGTTAAATGTAACACAACTTAATTTTTCCTTCTGTTAAATCATGCTTCCTTACTGTTGCTTTCACTGATATCGATCCCAAGAGTACTCCCTAGGATGATGGTAAGTGAGAATACTTCTGCTTCCAGTTCTTGGATTCTGAACTATGTATTCTTGGTCTTGGGCTCATTCCTGCAACTTCCTTGTATAAAATGTATCCACTGGCCTGACATATTACATAAAATTCTGTGTAGGTGAATCAAACATTCTGTAAGTCTTTAGAGAGTGATGCTTCTTTTCTCTGAATGCAGGGAAGCAACTTATATTTTGGAATATACATCCATCTTTATCAAAAATGAACTTCTACCCATGTCTAGGGTAGAAGAGATCCAAGATAGTCAATTCTCTATCAAGTCTCCAAATGCTCTCCTCAAATGTTGGGGGCTCACTGTTTTTTCTTGCTGCTTTCAGGCTGAAGATCAAAAGAGGTGATAGTTTTACCAAGCTTGGTAAATGGGAATTCATGATGTTATGCCTGTACATATACATGAATAGGTGCTGTTCCTGACCCCAAAATTACTTCATTCTTATGCTTTCTATGCTAACTCAGATATCCAATAACAGGAGTTGGCTACCATGAACTGAACAATTTATTTTGTCTGGTTCTTTAGTTCTCTTCCACAGTTGATACCCTCTTAGGGGTATTAACATATCATGGGAAGATTTTTAATCCTTGCCACCTTCCCCTAAGTCTATAAGAAAATGTAGGGAGAGAAAAAAATGGAAGTATATTTTTTCTCCATTTGTAAAAATGGAAACACAATATTTACTTCCAAATTTTAATGAACATGTTTTCATATATAAAGCAGACTATATTTTAGACAGTTTTATCACACCCTATGGAACTTCATTAATAATAAATTAAGCACATTGATTACAATTATATAGAAGTGATTTAGAAGTGATAATGATGCATATATTAAGAAATTCTATATATACCTCATTAAATACACAAAAATAAATAATGAAAGAAATACTTATTATCAATGGTCAAAGACAAATGTCATGAAGGAGGCATCACTTCAGAAAAATATAAGGAGCAAAATTTTAAAAAGACCACAGTTAAATAATTGTAAATGGATATCACAGTCATGAAAAAGAAGAGTGGGGCTTCCCTGGTGGCACAGTGGTTAAGAATCCACCTGCCAATGCAGGGGACACGGTTTCAAGCCCTGGTCCAGAAAGGTCCCACGTGCTGCGGGGCAACAAAGCCCATGCACCACAACTATTGAGCCCACGAGCCACAACTACTGAAGCCCGCACTTAGAGCCCGTGCTCCGCAACAAGAGAAGCCACCTGAAAAAGAAGCCTGCAAGCTGCAAAGAAAATTAGCCCCCGCTCGCTGCAACTAGAGAAAGCCCACGCACAGCAACAAAGACTCTACACAGCCAAAAATAAATAAAAATAAAATAAATTTATTAAAAAAAAAAGAAAAGAGTGGTATCAGCAAACAATCTGCATATTAGTACCATAAGTTATATGTCTCAAAGACCTGTTAATCATACCTTCATGGGCATTTCCTACATGCTTTGCTCAAAGTTAAAGACTAATTAGCACCTCACTCCTAAAGGATTTGATTAATACATTGTCTGAAATAAAATTATACATGTTAACATTAACTATTTTATTTATTTTTAAACATTAACTATTTAAAACCAAGATATAATGAATCCTCTCATGATGGAAGAAAAACCTGTCTCAAAATATCAGTACCTAGAAACCATGCCAAGAAAAATGTGTAATCAATTGAGTTAGCAAAATTCTAATGTCTAAGCAGTCACATTAGTCAGTATATTGAAACAAAATGATCAAGCACTTGTACGTGTGTGTGTATCTGTATATAGGTATGTGTCTGTGTATAAACACATACATGTACATGTGCATACATATAAGGCTGCAGACACATATGCATACACATAGATATATTTGATAACCTGAGATGTTTGAATTAAAGCATCATGATTCCTTCATGTTTTTGGTTTTGGTTTAGTTTTGTTTTATATCAAAAAGAGAAAGGCAATGTATTTCAATATTGTGTTTCTGTTTTATAAAATATATAATTCACATGTCTCTATTTTACAAAATGTTTTACATCATTAACATGTTCCTTTATTTCCCACGAATTTGAGTAGCTTTAACAAATATTATTTGTGATTTTTTAAGAAACAGTTTATTTCAACAATATGCAGCATGTTATGTACCATTGTTTTTTCAAATTGTTTTCCACTGCACTCATAGATAACTGTAACCACTTGGCCTTCATCTCTGGACAAAAGCACTTTGTGGTTGTCACAAGAACTATCTGGAGAAATTCTCTTGTCCTCCCTCACTTGCCATTTATCTGATACAAGATCCAACACAATTCTAATACCACTGATTTATGCTCTCAATCCAAAAAAAAAAAAAAAAAGATTTCAGTTCATGTAACATCTTATTTATAAAAACAGACATTTCAGTCTTCAAAAACTGCTTCTCAAATTACTACCAGATTATGTCAGAAAAATCTATATCACTTTAATTTCTAAAGAAATGTTTTCCTTAAGATTAGGAAAATTCTGTCCAGATTTTCTAAAACAACACCAAAATATCTAACTTTGTAGAAGAATGTGAATGTTTAAATTGTTTTGTGAAGAAAAAATAATTGTTTTCTTTACCTTAGTAGATTAGAAGTAATACTTTGGGTGTTTTACATAGAAAGAACTGAATTCCCTGCATAGAAGGAAATATCTCCCTAACTTTGTATCCAGGAATTGCTGCCTGGACCATTTTCCTAGGAAGCATGAAATGTCCCTACCTTTCTGTAAGGCAGAATTATCTTTCCTTAATGATATAACTTCAGTGAAACTGAGCAATCCACTCTTTTGGGGCTACACTTGCCATCAAAGATTCTTGTGAATAAATAAAGTGAAAAAGATTTGTATGGCAGGATAAGAATAAGTGTGACTAGAATATATGGAATATAGTGAAACCCAAAGATGAAAGAATGATCTAAGAGAAAGTCTTTTCTGAAAGAGAAGTTGAGCAATCTGGCAGAGAGAGCCCATTTCAAAAGTCAGTATTGTGGTGACTCAGAATCCGGATAGCTAGGTGCTTACTCTCTGCCTGAGTTAAAAAAAAAAAAAAAGTTATCACCTCTGCCCAAAGCTTGTATTAGTAAATTTCCCTGTCTTCATATGAAAATAATAATGATTGACTCGTACGTGACATAATTTATGGTTCATCACTATCTGCATATAATATGAAAATCCACCTCTGAATTGTCTCTCAAGGACAATAGAGAAACCAAAGAAAAACCTTGTCCTTCCCGGTGGTGATGAGTGCATTTTGTACATGTAGCTGGGCTGAGTTAAGCACAAAGGTAAAGTGAGAGGAGAGTAAAACTTTAAAAAAGTTGTTGATATATACAAGTACCAATAAGCATTCCAAGTCAATCCACATGTAGAAGTAAGTATTGTGTACCAATCTCTAAACAAGGATTTTAAAGTTTTGTGGGTAGTCTCTACAGTATTTTTGAGCTACTATATTCCTCTCTTTATTTAATCTTTTTATTTTATTTTATTTTATTTATTTATTTTTGTTGCAATACGCGGGCCTCTCACTGTTGTGGCCTCTCCCATTGCGGAGCACAGACTCCGGATGCAGCAGACTCAACAGCCATAGCTCATGGGCCCAGCAGCTCTGCGGCATGTGGGATCTTCCTGGACCGGGACATGAACCCATGTCCCCTGCATAGGCAGGCGGACTCTCAACCACTACGCCACCAGGGAAGCCCTATTTAATCTTTTTATTTCTCAATTGTTACCAATATTTATCACTTCAAATCTATGAAGTTTACACTGGTAAACTTTAGGTATCACTTCTCTATTTTATTTTCTCTATATATACATTTCTAAATTTGCAGCAATAAATTTTATTTTCCAAAACAAACACAGAGTATTTAAGTTGTATTTTAAGTGTTTTGCGTGTGTGTTTGCCTTGCAGTCTCAAAAATACTTGTGATGTTTACAGCTTTCCTTCTAATTTTGTTCATAATGTCCTGACGACTAGTGACTGTGACTGTTGAAGTGAATCTTTGACAAGGCGGGGTGCAATTTCTTGCTTTGGGTTATTATAAAAGCTGATAGTCCTTCAATTTACTCAGTAAAATGGGTCAGAACAGTACACTATCTATGGTATATCTTGTTTCCAAAGTAAAAAAGAAAAAAAAATTCCAAAACAATATTGTGTTTCTCTTTTAGTAGGAGTGGATGAATGGAGCCACAACCTGTATTTCACTTTGGAAGGACTAGCCTGACATCACTCCTCCATACATGGCGTGACTCCTGGAAACTTCACTCAGGAGGGAGACTCCTGAATTTTCATGAGGCTTATCTCTAAGCCTCCAGGAGGCATGTATATCATCAAGTCATTCAGGGCTCCTGCTTCTTTCTTCCTACCAGATCTCAGTGTTATAAATGTCATAAACCAATATGCTACGGTATGGGGTAGTGAAATGATCAGGGTCCCTGTGGGTTAATTAGAACCTTTGACGGGAGAGTCGATGTAATAGAGATGGTAGGAAAATGAGTGTATACTGCTGTTTCCTGAAAGATTGAATCAAATTGCATCTGGTGTTTTCTCTTAGAGAATGAGAAAAAGCCTTTGGCAGATGGATGGTTTCTTTCCAGGGGATGCATTAATTTTCTCCACTATGGTTTTGCAAGACACATCTGTCTCCTGTACAGACCAATCAGATGAGTTAAATATGAATATGTTATCTATACCTTTTAAGAGTTTAATAGTAACACTTATTTATACACTTCACTCAGTAAAGTAGTATTGCTATTGCTTTGCTATTTTGCTGAGGAAGTTTGGCTCTAGAGGTTACACTTCTCCCATTCTATAATAATTACTCTTACTTTTAAGGTCAAGGAGCCAAGGCCATATTTCTGCTAACTGCTGAGTATATCTATTTTTATATATTCAGGATCTGGGAAAGTACTTATTGGCTGGGTTGATGAATATAGAAAACCCATGGTGAGGTTGATTCAGTTCCAAAATCCATTTTGACCAGATCACTTCTGGACCACAAACGTTTACTAGTAGTTCAGAAACAGTCTCTAGTAATCAGTAAAATAACTGGGAATGTTTATCTCCTGAATGAACATTTACACAGTTATACAGCCAAGACTTTTTTTGGATAGAAGGCTAAGAGAAAGACTTACAGTTCATAATTAAGATATTAACATAAGATCTTTCATTTAAGTTTAAATCCCTGCCTGCTTGTCTTTCCTTCAAGCAAGTGACACTGCCTTTCTGAACTTAACTGGGTATGGGAATTGGATGAAAATTTATAACTCTCCATTGCAATGATGCATGTCTGTTCTACATTTAATTAGACTTAGATTCATATTTTTATTATGCAAAAAAGTATGGTTTTAGATGGCTGGTCATTTATTTCTGTCCTTGGAATAGCAATTAGAGAATGGTCATTAGAGAATGGTCATTAGCAGTTAGAGAATTGGTCACCACCAATATTCCAGTGAGACTGTTACTGAACCAAACTTGGGTCCTCTCAGTCCTGTGCACTAAAGTCAATCTACTAATACCATGTTGTGGTGAAGGAAAGTGCAGCATTTATTGCAGGGCGCCAAGCAAGGAGACCAGGCAGCTGGTGCTTAAAAGGTCCAAACTCCCCAAAGGCTTTCAGGGAAAGGTTTTTAAAGACAGAGTGAGGCCTGTGGGTTGTGTGATCAGCTCATGGACATTCTTCTAATTGGTTGGTGTGGGGTAATAGGGAGTCAACATCATCAACCTTATGGTTCCAACTGGTCTGAGGTCTACGTGCTTGTGGGTAGCAAACAGTTAACTTTTCCCACCTGGTGGGGGTTTAGCATCTGCAAAACAGCTCGAAGGATATGGCTCAGAATATTATCTATAACCCTTAAGGAGGAACAAAAGTCCTTGACTTTGTTTAATAGCTAAACCATTATTATTTTGTCTTGCTTGACTGTTTTTCTTTCTTTCTACATTTTCTCACTTATCTGATTAAATATACTCTTTGGAACTTGGGGAAGGCCTAGGAGGCTAAAGTTTTTCTATAGACAAGAGGCAGGTGGAGGATATGGAGTGGGGGGAAGGCCTCATAGGCTCCTGCTTGGTAACATGACAGCGATCCCAGTTTTAATCTTACCTATTATGGTAAGCGTGTCTGCTTTTCCTATAGATGTTAGGTCAGGTTGCTTCACCTCTGACATTTGAGGATTCCATCATCTCCATGGAAATCAATTAACTAATTTCAAACATCTCCCATATTTATTCCTGTCTTAGAGAACAACTATTGCAGTATTTAAAATGATACTGATCATATATGTATATGATATGTTCCTCAACATCTTTTGAGAATTAAACAGTTCCTTAGCCCACTGGGTAAATAATTATGGAATAGTAACATAAGTCACACATCATTAATTTTTGTAACATTTATATCTTCTTAAATATTGGAGTTTCCTTTTATTTTATCATGATAAGGAATTGCAAGCATCACAATATCAGCAATCATAGAATGCATTTGATTCTTGCTTTAATCTACTAACCAAGTAAAGAGATGAAACCATTCTCAGATACATAAACTAGTATATATAATTCATAATCTGTTAATTTCTCTCAAATTACCATGCATTTAAAATCTTGCATTATTTACTATGTTAAATTTTTCTCATCAAATATTTTCTTGCTCACCAAGTTGCAGTTTGAAGTCTGGAGGCAATAAGGAATGATGGAATTGGGAGATAAGGAAAACTAATATCCCTTGGAGATTCTGGGATGTTTTGACCTTAAATAAGTTTATTATGAGATATTCAGGGACAACTTTCAAAAACAAAGGCAGAGAGGCATCTTACACTGACAAGACAGGCCCAAAGGCTTTGAGAGGATTGTGATATTTAGTGTTATTTGATTCTAAGCAAATGTACTATTGCACATTAAAGGGTCCCACTGTTTACCAGCTAGCTTTCAGATGAGTGACTAGGTGAAACTGGGAAAGGAAAATAATTTAACAGCCTATGAGATAAGCTTTATTTTCACCATACGGTTTTATCACAGCAGCTGCCATATCTGCCAAATCCCTGGCCTTCAATAGGAATTTCATTTTCACTGCTAAAGATAATGACTTAATTGTTTTGTCACTGTATAATAGGAATAGCCATTATCCTATATCCACAGTGAACACATGCTTGAATCTCTTCCAACCTAGCTGTTTAAATTATGAAACCCAGATTTCCACAGTCTGAGTGTTGTTAGAGAAATCCCTGACACAATTTTGTATTGGTCAGAATACAGCTGAGAACAAAATCCACTTCAGCTTGCATAAGAAAGGGAGATTTGGGGCTTCCCTGGTGGCACAGTGGTTGAAAGTCCGCCTGCCGATGCAGGGGACACGGGTTCGTGCCCCGGTCCGGGAGGATACCGCATGCTGCGGAGTGGCTGGGCCCGTGAGCCATGGCCGCTGAGCCTGCGCGTCCGAAGCTTATGCTCCACAACGGGAGAGGCCACAACAGGGAGAGGCCCGCGTACCGAAAAAAAAAAAAAAAAAAGAAAAGAAAGGGAGATTTATCACATAGTTTTAAATAATTCAATGAATCATTTGACTTTTTGAAGAAACTTAGTCCAGACTGAACTTCTGACTTCTAAAGCCACTGTACTGAAATGGCTTTCTTTAGAAACTCCTCCCTGTCACATTCAGTAAGTGGAGAATTAAGAATCATCCTACCAAATTAGAAGATTCCTGCTACAAATACCAGTTCCAGACCTGTGGCCTTTCTTCTAAAATAAGAAACTTTTCTGCGATTTGGAAAGCTCCAAGAAATTTACCACTTCTGGCAAAATCTGCAACCTCCAATACTGTCTCTTTCTCCCCATCTGTCTCAGTTCCAAATTTAAGTTTACCATGAGTTCATCTTATTGATGGAAACTTACAGGATTATCTAATGGAATCAGAAATGTACAGTTTTTAGTGTTCCATAGTCTGTCTTTTAGGAGATGATACTGAATGTTTGTTCAATGAGAATATTCTCAGTGTTGGCCATATTTTAAAAATATCTCACTTAAAGATAATGTCTTTTGAACTTTCATCATTATTATATATTCCCCCCGTCTTCTTTCTTTTAAATTATTAACCATAATTTTCCTGGATTGTCTGGATGAAGGTATAAGATTAAAGCATGTGCTGAATTCCTTGTACACTTGCAGGACTATTCCAGATTGAAAAACTTTACCAAAATGTGTAACCTTAAATTTCTGGAAGATTTTCTGAGCACATTTTATTTGTAATATATGCCTTAGTTATTACACTGAATGCCCTATAACTTGCTGCCCTATAAGCACTTTTGGGAAAGAATTATGCCAAATTTCAATATGTCAAGCTGTGATTAATCAACTTTGTTCTCCCAAAGATTAAATTACTACTGCAAAAGGTCAATAAATGCTAATGATTTTTATCTGGCCTTAGAGTTATGAAGAGACTTCTTAAAAATGATTTTATATAAAAAAGGAAAGTTATATTGAAAGAAGTGATTAGAAAAGTCAACCGAATGTGATACTTTTGTTGTCAAAAATTTTATTTCTGACTTAACAATTAAAGTCTTCTTCATAGGACACTGTGCTGAAAAGAACATCAGTCATATGGAATAAATATTGATCTCCATTTTCATGGAAGTAAAATGTAGCTGCATTCTTTTGTTCAACAATACTTATTAAGGACCTAGTATGTGGCTGTTCTGTAAAGGTTCTGAGGAGTACGTGTAAAGGAGACTGGGAATGTTCATGAAATTTAAATATAGTGGACTGTAGCACTCTGCTATAAATTCTGTTCTATGTTATGTCATTTAAATTAAGGGAAAAATTATCCTTTTAAAAATGAAGAAACAAAGGCTCAAAAAGTTTTTATATTCCCAAAGTCACAAAGAGAGTGTATGTATTATCCCAAAATC
This sequence comes from Stenella coeruleoalba, assembly GCF_951394435.1. Classification (NCBI taxonomy): domain Eukaryota; kingdom Metazoa; phylum Chordata; class Mammalia; order Artiodactyla; family Delphinidae; genus Stenella; species Stenella coeruleoalba. The sequence goes on along the minus strand of NC_137164.1, from coordinate 35,752,828 downwards.
CAAGTATTTTACATAACAGCATATTGCTTACAGTCTAAAAGGACAGACAGAAATGTGAAAAGCTAGTTTTCCTACAAGGGGTAGAATGATGAGCACAGCAGTAGAAATTTCTTCTCAGTAGAAATACAAAGAATTTTGGATGGCTCAAGAAGAAAGTGATTTATTTTGAATGGAAAGTTAAAAAAAGAATTCATGAAAGGAAGTGGTGATTATAAAATTACTGGATCACTTTCAACAAGTAGAGATTTAGAGAAAAGCATGTGCAGAATTCAGCACATAACATTGGGTAATGCACATGACATGACATCACTAGAAGGATTTATTCAGCAAAAGCCTGAAGCAGAAAATCTAGTTGAAAGCCTGTTAACAGTCATGTAAAGGATGTTTACGGGAAGCAGGACAGCAGTATGATTGCACTAAAAATAAACATTTCAAGGAACACTAAAACCCAGCAAAATGTGGAGTCCAGTTGAATATTATGTGTGAACAAAGAGAAAATAAAACTATATCGTTATTTTTTGTTTGAGAGACAAAGTATTTTGATGATTGATAATAGAGACAGTAGAAGGTAAGATTTGGAAAAGGATTAGAAAAAAACACAATTTGGGATGTTGCAATTTGCTTATAGAGATGGTGGTATCAGACAAATAGGCCAAAATTTATTAAAGTCAAAAGATCAAGAAGTCAGAATAAAACTGTAGACATAGAAACCAGGCATATAGAGAAAATAAGTGTACTGGTGAGAATAAAAAAATATATTATGTAGAGAATTTTTAAAAGGTGCTGGAAATTTAATTTTACAAAAATTCCTATATTTAAGGATTAGGTATGAAGAAGATTGACTTAAAAAATTATGGTTAAATGAGGAAGAGTGGAAGTACAGTACCCAGGAGCAAAGAGTAAGGATTTTGAGAAGCAAAACAATTATTTTTCTCAAAAGGACAAATATCAATAGTATGAAAACATGAAGATTTCAATTTCCTAAGTTGGAATTTACAGTACATTTGTTAGTGTATTAAAGTAGTTTTTTCAAAGTATATTCTTTAGAAAAACCCATAAAATGTTGTACATACATTAAAAAGAAAAAATATACATCAGTATTCAAACTGATTTGAGAAAAGTTATACTATACATAACTTACCAGGTGATTCCTGATATGCATCAACACATACAAAGCTTTAAGAAGCTCCGAGATACAGAAGTCTTATGAAATCTGCCTTTAAATATAGTGTTTCAAAATTTATCTAACAGGCTCCTTTTCTCTTTTACATATAACCTAATAATCTTTCACAAAATGCTGAGTTAGTAAATAACAAGTGAGAAAACAAGATTCTAAGCATAATGCTCTTTTTTTTTATTGGAGTATAATTACTTTACAATATTGTGCTAGTTTCTGCTGTACAACCAAGTGAATCAGCTATATGTATACATATATACCCTCTCTCTTGGATCTCCCTCCCACCTCCCCATCCCACCCATCTAGGTCATCACAGAGCACCGAGCTGAGGTCCCTGTGCTATACAACAGTTTCCCACTAGCTATTTTACACATGGTAGTGTATATATGTCAATCCTATTTTCCCAATTCATCCCACCCTCCCCTTCCCCCTCTGTGTCTACATGTCCATTCTCTATGTCTGCGTCTCTATTCCTGCCTTGCAAATATGTTCATCTGTACAGTGAAAAGCAGACAAGAATAGAAAGGTAGTATCTGAGAGAGAATTTTTTACTAGAAAGAGGAAGTATGTAATGTGGACTTCACAAGGAGTATTTTTCTCTAAGCCTCATAAATGGCAAAGCTTGGTTAAAGGGTATTTATAGTGGTTTTTATAGAAGTTTTTCTGGTTTCACTAAGAGGTTTGCTTGGCTGATTTACTACATATTTCCAATTTACTCAACGTTTACTTTTAATTTTAAAAGAAATGTTATTTTTATTAGTGAAAACTATTTATTATGAAGGGTTGAAATAAAGAAATTAATACGAAGAAAATTATGTAAAGGGAAGTACTTTCATTTTGTTCAGGATACTGACATATATTATTTTCATTATGCAGAACAATGGAGATGTGGGTTTCAAGTGAACAAAAGAGTAATGAGGGATATTTATTGTGGTTCCAAATGACAGCATATTTGTAATATCTAAAAATCCTAGCCTTAGATTTATGTAGTGCTGACTCAAGTTTATGAAAAAAAAAAGTTGAAATATTAAAATGCCCCAATAGTACTTTTTAATTTTATTATTTGCCTATCATAGTTAATGTTATTTCTACCCTTCCAATTGCTCAGGTCAAAACATTTGTGTCAGTCTTGACTTCTCAATTTCTCTATAACCCACATCCAACTATTAGGAAATCATGTTGGCTCCTCCCATGCTCACCACTCCACTGCTGAGAACTTGGTGGGCCCTCATCCCTTGCCTGGACCATTGCACTAGCCTCCTAACTGGTATTCCCACATTTCTCTTGCTGCCCTATAACCTATTTTCAAGGCAGTAGCCAGGATGATCTTTTAAGACATTAGCCTTGAGCTCAAAATCCTCCAGTAATTCTCCATTTTACTATGAATAAAATAAAGAGTCTTTATGGCATTTTTACAATGGTCCACAGGGCTCTGTCTCGGTGGATTCTCAAGTGCGGGTTATTTTACCCCCAAGTGACATTTAGCAACATCTGGAGACAAACTTGATTATCATTCCATTGGTAGGGGGTTCTGCTGGCACTAGTGGGGAGAATCCAGGAACATGCTAAATATCTTACAATGCACAGGACAGACTCCCTGCAACAAGGAGTTATCCAATCCAATATTGTAGAGATGGAGAAACACTACCCAAATGATATCAACCCCATTGTATTTCAGATTTCATTTCCCACTAACATTTTTCTTTCACCGTATTGTTAAATGTAATTTTCCCAGTTTTACTAAGGTATAATTGAAATACAATGCTGTATAAGTTTAAAACATACATATTGGTTTGGTTTGATACAACTATAAATTGCAAAAAATTGCCATTTTAAGATTAACTAACACCTTCATCACATCTTATAATTACTATCTCTTTTTTTGTGGGAAGAACACTTAAGATTGAATTCAGGTCTTTAAAACAGTTTTTGTCTGCCTGGAACCCTTACCACTCAGGCATCCTTGTATCCAACTCCCTCATCTTTTCAAATAGTTGGTCAAATGCCATCTTCTCAGTAAAGCATTGCCAATAGGACTTCCCTTTTCTACTTGTTTATTTTTTCATAGCCCTTACCATCTTCTAATATACCATGTATTTAACATATAGTCATTTTGCTTATTGTTAAATTGTCTTCTACCAAAATGTAAACTCCCCAAAGACAGTCATCTGTGTTTGTTTTGCACACTCATTTATCCCAAATATTTGGCACAAATTACGTACTCAGTACAACCTTGTCAACTTAAGTAATTTAGTCTTCACATCATTTATATTTTCCATGGAAATTTAGAGTACATTTTTTACTAATTTATATAGAAAAGGTGGTAATTTTTATCTTCCATCTGGGTTGGCATGATTTGTGACTAACATATTCTTGTTTTTTTGCTTTTACTTCTGTTGACCTTAAACAAGTAGAATGCTGGTTATTTCTCCAGCAAAAAAATGGCTTTACCCGAGATCAGCAAATAATTGCAATTTGAGGTCTGCTACCACAGAGTGCCACAAGTCCTTGCACGCTAAGAGAAGAAGAAGGGAAAGGAAGTTGGGAGGGCTATAGTAAACAAAGAGTCCCTTGGAGGAATTGAGAGTTTGAAGTATAGTGGCTTTTCATTGGCTGAGTTGTGACAGTCTCTCATTGGCTGAGCTCAGGCAAAGAGAGGAGATCTTCCTTCTTCCAGTTGGGATCTGCTTTCATTGTAGGGCAAGAGATTTCCCCCCTCTGGCCTTCAAACTATTTTAGCTGAGGTTTTTGTTTATTAACTTTTACACTTCTCCCTGCGGACAGATAAATCTCCTAGAGAAGACATTACAGTCTTGTTTTTTCTCTTATTTATGTGGGAGAAAGAAAGGCAGAAGGTTAGAAAGAGATATTGTTAATTTCTCAAGGGAAAACAAAAAAGATTAGAAACCAGACCCCTTCTTAGACATTATTTAGTGCTTTTATGTCTTTTAAAAAAACCTTTGTGTCCTAAAACAATTGCCCAAAATGTTTCTATTTACGTATGTATATCTCAGTAAAACATCTTGATGTAGGTCATTACTACCATAGCAGGAGACAAGGCATTGGGATATTAGAGACTGATTAGTTGCTAGGCTGAGCTTGTTAATATGCAGACTCCTGAGTGAAGATTACATTTGCATATTTCTTTTCTTGTCCAGGATGACACACATTTCTCTTTGCTTGCCTAATACTATTATCGTGTTTGAACATTCTAGTTCTGGGAATTAATTTTCCACAGGTTTCTCTGTTTGCTCCAATTCTTCACTCTATTTTTGACTCTTTTCAAATTTATGTTTATACAATTCTGTCATTAGCTAGTAAATTGTTCAAACAGCATTTTCTTTGATTTTTAAATTTTTTTACTCTGGGTTTGACTCCTCAGAGAGGATATGGTTAGGATTTGACATGGGATGCTGTGCTCTTTTTAATATTTATGATTTGCACTGTTCTTTGTGCTACATTTCATACAGCATGTTTATTACCTTAAACATTTAAAACTTGTATATTTTTTCTCAAACACTCTCAACTCTCATTTCTACTCTAAGCAAATAGAACTATGCATCCTCAGAGATATCATCAAACATAATACATACTAATCACATACTAATCACAATAACATGTATAGGGTTATATTGCATAAATATATAGGAAATGCATCAGAATGGGAAATATGCAAAAATGTAAGCTTAAAATATGTCAGTGAAGGTTTATATTTTAATGAGAGACTTTTAAAGGAAAGAAAAATGGAAAAGAAAAAGAAAAATGAGAAATGCAAAAAATAAGAAACATCTATTTTAAAGGGAAGAAACGAATAAATGCAGGATTTGAAGATGATTTAATGGCTTCTGGCTCAGATGGCAGAATAAGATCACTCTCTGGTGAATTCTCTCTGTTCCCAAAATGCAACAATAATAAAGAAAACATAACAGTAGAAAGAAAAGTTGTAGAATATCGGAAAAACAAGGTAATTGTCTCTTTTGACTAGAAACTTAAAAAGAAAGGTGAGGGAGTCACCTTAGAGGAAGGTGACCAGGCTGTGCTACTTTGGATTTTGAGGCTGATGATGATGGTCAGTGTTTGGTTCTTACAAGTTAAAAGGCACACAAAATATTACACTTCAACAGACTATTCCCCAGGGCAAAAGCAGACAGAAAAAAATGTGCTTTTGTTTACAGATTTTTAAACTATATTGACAGATCTAAACATATGTTAATAATTTTGAAAGGAACTTTAAGAAACGATGGTAGAGTTAAATAAGTCATTACTTAGATTTCCCAGAGACTCCTCAGGACAAAAAAGCACAGGCCGAATACCAAGAACAATAAATTAAAAAATATGTTTATGCCAAACATCCCATAATAACTATGAAACTTCAAGGATAAAGAGAAAATCTTAGTACCAGAAGAGAAATGCAGATTACCAACAAAGACAATTTTTTTTTTTTTTTTTTTTTTTTTTTTTTTTGCTGTACGCGGGCCTCTCACTGCTGTGGCCTCTCCCGTTGCAGAGCACAGGCTCTGGACGCGCAGGCTCAGCGGCCATGGCTCAGGGGCCCAGCCGCTCCGCGGCATGTGGGATCTTCCCGGACAGGGGCACGAGCCCGTGTTCCCTGCATCTGCAGGTGGACTCTCAACCACTGCACCACCAGGGAAGCCCACAAAGGCAAATTTTTGATAGAGAGCAGTCTTCTTAATACTAGCAGCACTTGTCAGAAATAATAGAGTTGTTTCATCTGTTTGTTGGAGAAAAATGCCTATCCTGAATCCCTCAGCCCCTGTGACTTCCTTCCTCCTTTAACTTCTTTAGCACTTAAGACATAGATTTTGTGAAAGGAAAATCAGAATGGATTCAGTATTGTTAACTAAGATGGAGCTGAGAAGCCATTGAGGAAGTGTAGCGTACACCTCTCTTGGCCTGGATGGAATCCAACCTTTTGATCTGATGAAGTCATCCAGAACACCTGCCAGAAACTCATGACACCTTATCTACTTATCAGACCCCTACCCTAAAATAGCTCCTGATTCCTTAACGACAAATATTTTCTGACTGTGTCAGAGTCAACCAAAATTCTTGCCAGGCAACTTCTTAACAACCTCTTGACTTTTTGTCTTTATAAGTCCCTGACTCTTTCTTTTCCCTGCAACACTCTTTTGACTTTACCAGAATCTGTGTCTATGGAATTGCAGTGCTTAAGGTCTCAAGTAAATTATTTTCTTATTTGCAAACTCGTGCATTTCTTTTTGACATTTTTTGACAATTTTTTGACAATTTGTTTACTTAGTGAGTACTTTATGCAAAATTCAGTTTCAACTATTTGAAAACAATCATGACATTGAGTTTATAATTTTGTGAGGCACAAACTTGACTCTTGAAAGGAGACTGTTAATTAGAAGTGAAACTTTAAGATATCAAGTAACATCTACTTGGCAATGTGGGATAACAGATCTTCCCTTGCCCTTACTTATACTCTAAGTGTAGATGACAATTTGCATGGGGATTTATCTCCCAAATCGGTAGGAATATAAAAAGAAATGCCAAGGTTGTGCTATAGTTTCTACAAGTCATGGGATAAACAAATGAACAATATACTTTATCTGAATTAGGCAATAGTTTAGTTATTTATGTGAAAATGACATTTGAGTTGAAAAAAATATGGCATATTCTTGTTTTTTTATTGTTTTGATACTTCTCTGGGCTCTCTCAGAAGACAGTGCACTCCCTGGGTTTACAAGCCTGACTTACTGTGTACCATGGAAGAAATTCATCAATCAGGTACTCTCAAAGTGTAGTCTTTAAGTTACTTGCACTTGAACTATCCGTAGATTCAAAGTCTGAGTCACTCTACCAGGCAAAGAAGCATGAGCATCTGAAAAGCATATTTTTTTTTCTTTTTGCCAAAGAAAATATGAAATGGGTAGTAAAAGAAAGTAGTCATAAATACCAGCTATGGCCACACTAGTTCCAGACTCAAGGACTCAAAATGGTAATTAGTAATTTATTCCTTATTTTGATATGAGTTTATTTGTAAATATATTTTGCAAATTTTTATCCCATCTCTCAATCCCATGCCATATAACAATGTATCTTAACAGTACTGAATTGTGTATTTCAGTAAGTACTTTGAGGTTATTAAAAGGGGAATGTGAATCAGCAATAATAAACTTCTATAAAGATAAAGAAACGGTGTATTATTTTTTGAGGGTATACTCTGATTGGTATGTTTTCAATTGTGCAAGAAAGATTGCATCATGCTATTGCCTTAATTTGAATTTAAGCATGGTTAAATGGTGTATGTTGATGCCAAATTGATGGTAGATAAACCTTAGTGGATTGTAGTATATCAATTTAGCTAAAGTACAACTAAATTTCCCAAAAGGGCATATAGTTCTAAGTTAGTTTCAGCCACAGGAAATATTTTGCACACAATTTGCAGGGCAGCAGTCAAGCAACTAAGAAGCAGTAGCCATATCCTTTTTATGCTTAGAAACTGAGCACAAAGCACCAGCTGCTATTACAGAGCATTTATGCTGTCACTGATCTACTACTGTCTCACCGGGTCTCAGCAACTCAAACTTCAGGTTTCTGAATCCTGGGCAAACATTTTCCAACTGCGGGGTAGCTGTTGGTCCATAGTCCCCTTCTCCAACTCCTGGGCTAGGAAAAAAACATACTGGCTTCCCCGACACACTGTTATTTTGCAGGTCCATAAAGGGTCAGAGAATAAGAGAAGCTCCAGTTTCCCTCATGGGTTCTGTTTGTTTATGCCCCTTCACACTTTTCACTTCACATGCAAATGCTCTTCCCTCCCTCTCCTTCAAATCAGATATTACTGAAATTAACTTTGAAATAAACCATAAAAAAACCATAAATTTATCTTAACCATCTCCTCTGTGAAAAGATGTATTCTCAGCAGAATTCACTGAACAACAACAACAAAAAAAAACTTGTGTTTTGATGGTAAAGTAGGATTTGACATAAACTTAGAGCCTGAAAGACATTTATTTAAAGAAAGAAAGGTTGAAAGAAAATGAGTTAAATTTTTAGTTTTCAGTATAGGAAAAAAGAATGTAGAAAAATAAATATGAATGCTTTACATAGCCATTGGAGAAATAAAGAAAACCTGTGTTTCTTACAGGAAGATTAATTAAAAATGACATCTCAGTTCAACTTTTATTTGAATCCCATTTCTAAGAAACCCAAAACAAACAGAAAAATACCCCCCATATAAAGATGATTCATCTTTTGTGTTCATTGGTTTTATACATTGAATAAAAATGTTTATAATATTATATACTAGATGTCATTTATTTGAAAATATATTTTGGATTTTATTAAATTGAGTGAACTTCTAAATATACAATGTTACAACTATCAAAAGAAAATTTTGAACTTAAATACATGCTACTAGTGATTTTTGTCTAAAATCTGTCATAATCCAGAAGTCCTTCATTTTATGATCTTTCTTCTTACAAAATTTGAAATATTCCTTTCTACTTTTAAAAGTATTTATCACCGTTTAGAAGAATTTTTAATGCACACATACTCTGCTTTTCATAAACAAAGGTGATGTTATGGTGGTAGGCAACTTACATTGAATTTTAAAATTTGTTTCCAAAAGTACATATTTAACCAATTCTCATTCCCCCAAATCACTGTATGCTCATTGGGCTGTTGATAAGTAAGGAGCATGTGCTAGGCAGCCTTTAAGATGCCTCACAATGATCCCCACGTCCTGGTATTTACCATCTTTTGCAACCGTTTCCCACATTGTACGAGGGTTGGTCTGTGTGGACCAATAACATATGGCAGAAGTGATGGAATGTGAGTTCAAGATTAGGTATGACAAAGGTTTTTTGCTTGACCAAACTTTAGTGAGGCTCCTGAAACTTCTCTTAGGCCAATCTGTGTACTTCCTTGTAAAATTCAGTTTTAACAAGAACCCTGCTATGTCAGTTTATCAAGAACACTACCCTCCATACCTGATCATCTTGGATATCTGATCTTCATCTTCCACCATCTCCCAGGTGATGTCTGATCACCCTGGCCTGTCTTCACCCATAATCCTGTTAGGTCGGTTTGACCAGAACCCCTGTACCCCTGATGTATTTTCAGCAATTTTTCATTCAATGAAAAATTGAATTGAGAATTCTGTCTCTTGGTTATAAATTCCTACTTGCCCATGCTGTGTATTAAATTGAACCCAGTCTATACTGAAGTCTCTTTTTCCCCATTGTAGTAGTCCTGAATAAAATCTGCTTGTACCTCTTTAACTACTCTTCAGCTCTGCTTTTTCTTCAACAGTTATTTAAAAAAAAAAAAAAAAACTATGCCTTTTTACTTTGGAATATCTGTAACTGTAAAAAAGAATGGCTTCTTCAACACACACTCTCTCTGTCTTGCATCTCTCAGAAAAATTGAAGTCATGTCATAAGAAGCTGTATGGAGAGGCTCATAGACAGGCATGGAATTGAAACCTCTCATCAATAGCCAAGTGAGTGAGGTTGGAAGAGGAATCTCCAGCCTGAACAAATTCAGAGCAAGAGCCTGTACCCACAACTTAACAGATACTTCATGAGAGACCCTGAGCCAGGACCACCTAGGCAAGCCAATCCTAGATTCCTGAACTTTAGAAACTATGTGATATAATAAATATTTGTTTGGGGTAGTTTATAATCTAGCATTAGATAACTAATAGTCATGTTTTTACAAGATAGCTGAGTGAAGAGTGCAGTTTGAAACAACAGAATAGAGTTTTCTCTACAGGAATTTACCAGGCCTATATGGAAAATTATACCTGTGATCATATTCTCAGAAACAATGTTTTAAATAGTCAAACATATTTCATGGCTAATCTATTAGTAGGCATAGTAATGTCTTTAAAGAAAAAAAATTCAAAACTGTATGGACCCACAAAGGCCCTCTGAATAGTCAAAGCAATCTTGAAAAGAAGAACAAAGATGGTAGCATTACACTTCCTTATTTAAAATCATACTACAAAGCTATAGTAATCAGAATGTATGGTATTGGTATAAAAACAGACAGAAAATCAATGGCACAGAATAGAGAGTCCAGAAATAAACCCACATATATGGTCAATTAATTTACAGCAGAGGAGCCAAGCATATATAATGAGGAAAAGACAATCTCTTCAAGAAATAGTGTTGGAAAACTGGATACCCACATGCTAAAAAAATGTAACTGAACTTTTATCTTACACTATAAACAAAAATTAACTCAAAATGGAATAAAGACTTAAATTTAAGACCTGAAACTGTAAAACTTCTAGAAGAAAAAACATGGGCAGTAAGCTCCTAACATTGGTCTTGGCAATAATATTTTTGATTTGACACTCAAAGCAATGACAACAAAAACAAACAAACAACAACAACAACAAAAAAAAAACAAGTGGGACTACATCAAATTAAAAAGCTTCTGCACAACAAGGGAAACTATCAACAAAACGAAAAGGCAACCTATAAAATGGGAGAAAATATTTGTAACTTACATATCCTATAAGGGATTAATATCCAAATTATATAAGGAACTCATATAACTCAAAAACAAAACATAAATAACCTAATTTAAAAACTGGCAAAGGATCTGAACAGGCACTTTTCTAAAGAAAACATCCAAATGGACAACAGTTACATGAAATGGTGCTTAAAATCACAAATCATCAAGGAAATATATGTTAAAACCACAATGAGTTATCACTTCATATCTGTTAGGATGGCTATGATCAAAATGATGAGATAACAAGTGTTGGCAAGCTTTTGGAGAGAAGGGAACCTTTGTACACTCTTGGTGGGAATGTAAACTGGTACAATCACTATGGAAAACAGTATGGAGTTTCCTCAAATAATTACTACCATATGATCCAGCAATTCCACTTCTGGGTATATATTCACAGGACATTTGATAATTATCTCAATTCCACTTCTGGGTATATATTCACAGGACACTTGTTAGTTATCTCTAAGTGATATCTGTACTCATTACTCACATGTATTACTCACATAGCAGCATTATTCATAATAGCCAAGGTATAGAAACAAAGTGTCTATTATCTGATAAATGGATAAAGAAAATGTGATACATATACAAATATATGTATGTTTATATATATACATATACAGTGTAATATTATTCAGTCTTTGAGAAGAAGGAAATCCTGTCATTTGTGACAACATGAATGGACCTTGAAGGCATTATGGTAAGTGAAAGGAAGACAAATACTGCGTGTGTCACATATGTGGAATCGACAAAAAAATCAAACTCTTAGCAACAGAGAATACAAAAGTGATTCCCTGGGGCTGGAGGGTAGTGGAAACAAGGAGAGGTTGGTAAAAGGGTACAAACTTTCAATTATTAGATGAGTAAGTTCTATGATCTAATGTATCACATGGAGACTATAATTGCTAACATTATATTATATAATTGAAATTTGCTTAGAGAGGAGAACTTAAAAGTTCTCTCACATACAAAAAAGGTAAATATGTGAGATGATGTGTTAATTTTTTTAAAAAAGGAAGGAAAAATATGCTCGTTAATCTGAATCTCAAGAAAATAAAATTTGAAGTGAGCTAAACTTAGAAATATTAAATTTTAGGAAAGAGGTAAGATCATTATAAAAATGCTAATACAAGATGATAAACAGATTAACCAGCAATCACAATTTAAGAGAAAATACTACATTCAAAAATGCAGTTGACCTTTTATTAAATATGGATAGTATATTATTTTGCCTGACTCATTAAACATTATAAAAATCTTTTTATAATGCCATTCTGCAATTCTGATGCAATCTGATGGCTTAGTTCATAAGGTGAGGTGTCTGCTCCATATTTACATTTGGTTCAGTTAAACTGACTTAGAATTTGGAATTTGAATATACGTATATACAAATTGCCTTTGGTTTACACTGCATTCAGACAATAAGTTTTCTAAAATTCTAATTTATTTCTTGGCAATTGTATCAATCAGGGTCATTCTGGAATGGAAAAACACTCTAGAGCTTTCACATAGAGAGGAATTTAGTGAGAGAATCAGTTGCAACATTGTTAGATGGGAGCCAAGGACAAAATGGAAGAAATTTATCAGCACCTAGGAGGCTGCTACAAGCACTGGATAAGAAGGAATGCCAACTTCTTCTGCTGCAGCTTCTTTCTGCCTGAAATCACATGCTGGCTGCTGCCAGGATTTGACAAGGGGAACCTGTGCTCCTGAGGCACAGCAATGAGATTCCTCCTCCTGCATCCAATCCCCAGCCCACACCCAGATTCCCAGGGAATTCCCTAGGTGCTAAGGAAGTTGGAGAACACTGGGAGCCAAAACACAGGACAGGCACAGTAAGAGATAACAATTCACAATATTGAAATAAGAGTACTTTATAGATCATGAATAAAATATATGCATATTTATTCTAATAAAAGTATTTTTTTTCCACCATTTCATATGCAGGTGTCTCTAACTATATGGCAGTTTGACCTTCACTTGTTTCTAAGCTTTATCCCATTCCTATAGCCTTCTAATACATCTGGCTTTTTCCCCTCAATCCCAACAGTTATCCTTGCCCACTATACCAAAGACAAGCAAACAAAAATAAAGTCATTCAGGAAGTAAAGCACTCACACTTTTAGCTAATTCCTATGGAAAACATGTCCCTCTCCTCTGCTAAGATTAACACATCGCACCTGTTCTGCATCTCACACTCTCACTCTCCTCAGGGACTTCATTGATTATCTGCTGCCCATGGAATCACATTAATCTTTCCCTCCTCTTCTGGCTCTTATCCACACATAAGCACCTTAAAAAATAACTTTTGACCCAAGATACCATTTAGTTACACTCTCCTCTATTTCCATTCAAATGTGCTTGTTGAACATTTTCCCAAGCTCGTATTTATTTTCTCACTGTTTTTTTCCTTTCCCCCAGTCTGATTTAATATGCGCACCCACTTTACACTGAAACTACTTTAGGAAAGAGTTCACCAGTGACTTCACTTTATGTTTTGCTCATCACAGTGAGTATATTATTACAGCTTTTGAGACGGTGGCTCAATCTCTTGCTTTTGTGAATTTCTGTTGCCTCAAACAAAATACTCTGCTGGCACTTCTGTGTTTGTAGATTCTTCTCATATTTTCTTCTGTGTTCTGCCTGAGCTATAAGTATTTCCCACACTTGAATGCTCTTCAGAGAAATCTCTTCCCATCTTGGGACTGCAACTATTCTATGTAAGAGATGCCTAAAGCTATGTCACTGAATGGTAGGCTTCAAATTCATGTATCAAGTTGTTTTCAGCATATAACCTACCTCCATGTCACAAAGCTATTGCTCAAAAAAAATATGATAAAAATGATACCACATTAAATCTCTGCAAACCTTCCATCCTGGTGTTTATCATATTGTTTTGCTGATCACTGGATATTGATGAGCTCTAAGTGCCTTGAAAAAAGCGATTGCATATTGTTATTTGAATCAACTTCATGACTGAAGAGGAAGATAATATAATAGATGAACAGGTAAGTGAAAAATATATATTGAATTAATTCAACATGTATTGAATGCCTATAAAGTGCCAAGCCTTGTTCAGAAGCTGGGATCACAGCAATGTTTAATTCAGACTCATTGCTAGTTTTCTTATCAGTCTTTTGCATGAGACTTTATACTCTATGAAAGCAGGACAAAACTTACCAATGCTATACTTATTGCCACTTAATAGATACCTATTGAAAGAATGAAGAAGTGAGATAATTTTTTAAGTTATACATCCAACTTATAAAGAGTACTGCTTTTTATAAGTCACAATTTGAATTTCCTTAGTATCTTCCTTTTAGTATAAGAGGAGAGATCTGTTACCAATCCTATAGAATTAGAGATTTAGAGAAATTTTCAGATACCTTGTATCCATGTATCAGAGGTAACCTCAATTCCATTTGGTCTTCTAAGACTGATATCCTTTAAATCCACAAAAGGAGCTTTAGAATTAGCTAAGCATAAAAGGGTGTAGGTTAAAGATGACCCTTTCATATGGAAGCTAAGAGTGTAAAAAACATTAGGCTACAAGTTTACTGTGATTCTGTAATAAATTATCTATATTAATTTGTTTATATTGGTAAGACAGTTTGCTATAACGTCAATAGGTTAGTGGTGCCTACTTTAAATATAATGAATGGAATATAATCTACTAACTCTATTTCCCATATTTTTCAGTTTTTTAAAAAAAAAATGTATAGAGTTCAGACTGATAGAGCACAGGCAAAGCCAGGATTTATATCATTTTATTGTAGAAATAGCATAAGAAATAGAAAACATAAGAGGGATACCAAATTAGCGAAAAGAATAAGTGTATGTAAGACAAATTGCCTTCAGCAAATAGTTTAAATATGTCAATGCGACGTACTTGGTGAATAGATACTGTTAGATTATAAAATCTGAATTTCAAACTCCCACTAATTTTAAGGAATTTTAAGTAAGTTTGACATCCAAGGTTAAAATTTTTTTTGTTTCATAATTTGCTTTAACTTCACTTAACATTTCTCTGATGCCCAAAGACAGAAAAGTGAAGGCATGATTATTCATGTACTAAATAATGTGTTTAATTATAAATTTTAGTTATTGACCTCAAAACGATTATGGTACTCAGTTGAACATAATTTTCTTTCTAATTACTTGAATAAATTACTGTGTTCACTCTGCACTGCTTTTTGATTTCACTTTGCCTATTGTTTGCTCTCAAACCTGACAACATTCTGAAGATGCCGTTTATTGGAGGCATTTCATTTTCTCTGATGGAAGTGAATAGTTTGAAGTGATTTTATTCTGTTCTCTGACAAGTGGTACAATAAAAATGACCAACATTCTGCAGACCATTCTTTATTTCTTCCTTTTTTTTTAAAAAAACATTCAGAAATGTTAAAAGAAAAGAACATTTTTTTTAAAAAAAAATCCAGCCAAAAAAAAAGAAAAGGATATTTTCTTTTAGAAAATTTTAAGTTGGCTTTATTGTTGGAGTTCAGACACATACATTTGTTATTCTATTAAAATATTTAGCATGCAATAAATATCTGACAAATAATTTAGATTAGTTTTTCTAATAATATTCATTTATAAGATTATTCTTTAAGGATGTTATTGTTAGCTGCATCAAGATCCCTGACTTACTAGATCAAAAATATTATTTTAGAACAATATAATTTTTTTCTTAATGGTCTGCTAATTATTATCTAACTGGAGAGAGGAGGAAATAAGAACAAATTTCAATCTTTGAATGGATATATCCTATAAAAACTTTTTGTCATGATTTTCTTATATAGTAAAATAATTTAAATTTGTGGTAAATATGTTGCAGTTTAGATGGTTAATGTGTAACATAGAGGGACATCAAAATGATTTTGCTGGTCAGAATAGCTTGCCCATAAATTTTACAACTAGTATAGATATAATTTTTTAACCTGGAATATAACTAAACATCCTTCTTCTCCGTTTGACAGAAATATGTTTTCCTTTTCATCTCAGATCCTAATCCTCACTGCTGTGCATGCAAATAGAAAAAACAAACAAACAAACAAAAAACGAGTATGAAGCATATGTAAATATTTCCCCTACATTTTTATAAAGGGAGTTTTAGCAGAAAATAAGACAAATGTTGTCTCACTCTCAAGGATAATGAATAAATAAGCCATAGTCTGCTTCTGATGGAGCATTAGGGAAGTCTAGATCCTGCTCAAAGAATGAAACAAATATCATAAATAGGTGATGATATCCTGAGACTCAACCCATTTCCCATGTGTGAACATTCCAGAGGAGTCAGTGTCACCAACCTGTGCCTAGTAACAACCATATGGTGGAAAATTCTAGACTGAGAGAGAGGATCCAGTCCTGAAGGGTGGGAGAAGGGTGGGAGAAAAGAAGGGTAAGTAGCTGATTTTACTGCCCTGTCAATAAACTGACTCTTCTCTTTATCACGTTTCTCGTGTTAAAGAATGATTAATTTATGTGAATGTGGGTTGAGGTAAAAAAAATCTAAATGGGGCTATTTTTACTTTAAGCTATCTTAAGCTTCAGCTGTATCAGTCTTAAAAATTGTAATTCAGTATCCTAAAAATGTAAAATTTTAAAAACCAACTACAACATATAAATCAAAAACCTAATTCAGATCTATTGATTTAAAAAATGACAGAAATTAAAATCAAAACCCAAACACACAAAGAAAAACCAGAAGTCAGAACAATTCATGTATACCATGTTCACCAAAGGATTATTTATTTAAAAAAAGGAAAATTATAGAAGCAATCAGAATGACCAACAATATAAATCAGTAATAGATAACATATGATGCATCCATAACATGAAAATAAATACAGATCTGAAAAATGTTATGATTTAATGATATTTGAACATTATGCGAATATGATGTTAAGTAAAAATTGAAAAATGTTAGACGAGTGAAATAGAACTGTAAGAAATTTTAAAATAAATTTTTAAATTTTAAAATAGATTTAGCTTTACAGAAAAGTTGTGAAGATAGTACAGATAGTTCCTATATTCTCCATACCCAGTTTTCCTAATAATTAACTTCTTACACTAGTATGATATATTTGTCAACAATATCAACTCCTTGTTATTACATAAAGTCCATATTTCATTCAGATTTCCTTGCTTTTTACTTTAAAAAAAAATTACCTGCTGCGGGATTCCGTCTGAGATAACAAATGGCATTTAGTTATCACGGCTCTTCTGCCTTCTCTAAGCTGTGACTGTTTCTTAGACTTTACTTGTTTTTCATAACCTTAACAGTTTTGAGGAGTATTACTCAGGGTTTTTGTAGGCTATGCCTTAATTGGAATTTGTCTGATGCTTGTGTTGTGATTAAGTTGAGTTTATGTGGGTTTTTTTGAGAGGTAGACCACAGAGGTAAAGTGCCAATTCTCATCCCATGTCAAGCATACGTACTGTTATCATGACATCTCTGTTGGTGTTGACCTTGATCACCTGGCTGAGGGAGTAGCTGTCAGGTTTCTCTACTGTAAAGCCATTCTCTTTTTTTTCCCTTTCCATACTGTGCACTTTGGAAGGAAGACATTCTGCAAGGCTCACAATTTGGTGGGGGTAGTTATGCTCCTTTTCCTTGACAACAGAATTTTTACATAAATTACTTTGGAATTCTTAAGTATAGGAGGTTTGTGTATTCTCCACCATTTATTTATTTTTTCTATCACTTATTTATATTGCACCACCATTTTTGAAATGAGTATCAGCTGGTTATAGAGTTATGAGTGATTTTTCTTGTTTAAACATTCCCAAGTTTTTATAATGAGTCTGTACAATTTTATATTTCTGAAGTTTTAATTTGCATGTTATATCTTATGTATAAATATTAAGGACCAGAGAGGTAAGGAAACTTACCATAGCTTAAGGGTTAGCCTTGATTCTGGAATCTGATTAAGGTATCCATACCCATATCTCCAATTGGCACATGACTCTTCTTACACTCTTCTTTCTTCTGGGGCCATGGCGAATTCATCTTTAAAATGTGTTGGTCGGGTTCCCCTGGTGGCGCAGTGGTTGAGAGTCCGCCTGCCGATGCAGGGGACACGGGTTCGTGCCCTGGTCCGGGAAGATCCTACATGCCTCGGAGTGGTTGGGCCCGTGAGCCATGGCCGCTGAGCCTGAACGTCCGGAGCCTGTGCTCCGCAATGGGAGAGGCCACAGCAGTGAGAGGCCCGTGTACCGCAAAAAAAAAAACAAAAAAAAACCAAAACTTTTGGTCACTTGAATCTCAAATTAGCAACAAGGTTATAGATTCAATAATATTTGATTAAAGAAGGAAAAACACGTTTATTTGTGTATTTTTGTTGCTTCTGTCCATCTTATTCCTGCCAATTATATTCTCATCTTTGGCCTGGTGAGTACAAATTTATAAAAATGCATTTCCTGCTTATAGACCATGGCATTATTCCTGTTTATAATTTTAGGGGCTTAATATTGCACTGCTTTTTAAAAATTAATACATGCATGCTATTTTTAAAGAGAGAACTGCCCAGAACGTATTAACTAAACATACTCCTAATCCTCTGTGGAAAAAAAAAATGTATTACCACACATTGTCCTGTGACAGCTGGTCTTTCAAAATCATGACATACAGCATGCATTTCTTCTGATCAAATTTCTATTTCTTATTCATATTATAAAGTCCTCTTTGGTTACATGTAATGTTTGTGAAATGTGCTAAACTAGGCTGGGGAAGTATAATACATATATATATATATATATATATATATATATATATATATATATATATATATATATATATATAAAATAGGCTTTATTTACTCTTTGTCTCCACTGCCTTAAAAAAAACTTTATGAGACTTTTGCCACTCCCCTCCTGCCATCCTGCCAATAACTCTGGTACATTCCCTAGATTTTCCAGTACATTCTAAAGTCTCCACAAATATGTATTCTCCACCCTCTCCATGCTGATCTAAAACTTCCACGAACCAGTAGTGGAAAGGGTCTTTATTTTCACCACTCTTTCTTTACCTAGCTTTCTCCCTCCTCTTCCTTTGCCTAGTCCCTTCTTCCCACCCCCTCTCATTTCCATTAACTCCTTTCTCCCCCTCCTTCCTCTCTCCTTCATCTCATTTATTTCACCTCCTTCATCTCCTGCAATCCCATTGCCATGTTTTATCATGTAAGCAATCCAGATATACTAGTATTTTTCTTAAAATTAGAATATAATGTGACTTACATGACTGTTATGGCATAAAATTTTTAAGTATTGACACTAAGCAGCCAAAGCAAGATATGTCTCACCATATGATTAAAGCTTAAAGTTACTCACAGGAGTAGAGTGTATAACCTAGAATATAATATATAATACACAATCTGTAAGTCATAGAAAGAGAAATCAGATGGAAAGAGAGAATGTAGGGACACACAAGTACAGAGAAAATCTACTCCTATATAATAGGAAAGAAAAGGGCAAATTTAGCTCTGTAAGTGACTATATTTAAATACAATTGATAAACTTAATACCACCCACTCCTATTATTAAGTGTATACCACCTTTTTTTTTTTTTTTTTTTTTTTTGCAGTACGCGGGCCTCTCACTGTTATGGCCTTTCCCATTGCTGAGTACAGGCTCCGGATGCACAGGCTCAGCGTCCATGGCTCACGGGCCTAGCTGCTCTGAGGCATGTGGGATCTTCTCGGACCAGGGCACGAACCCGTGTCCCCTGCATCGGCAGGCGGACTCTCAACCACTGCGCCACCAGGGAAGCCCTATATGACCTTTTAATTGTGTAAATACTATCACCTTTTTTCCCTGAAAAAAGGGAGAGATGGAGGTGTGTATTAGACCAAGGCTGAGAAAAACAATGTAAAATGATAACAGATTTAAACTTTACCCTCTGGTAAATGCTTTTATTATGTGAAATTAAAACATAGATTTCAAAATAAATCTTGTGATTAAAGTATAATTAATTAATTACCTTACATATATTATTCTCAGATGTATATTTGCACATCCTATTTTTTTCTTCCTTGGCTGGGATTTTTCTCATTATGAAATTATAGAGTCAAAATTAAGTTTTAGGATTCATCCCAGAAGGCCAAGAAAACTGAATATTAGGTATTTTGTTAGGTTTAGGTATTTTATTTTCTGAGTTTTCCAATTTATAAATACTTTAGGATACTTTCTGTTTACATCATTTATTATAGTGATTGATAGCCCACCATTGTGTCCCTGTAGTAAAATTCAACAAAACACAGTAATTGTGGGTCTAATTCTGTTTAATCATTTCACCAAGTAAGTATTTATTGTGCACTTAATATGTACGAACACTTGTTCTAAATCATGAGAACACAAAGATACGTAAGACATTGTTTGTAAAACAGAGTGAGTCACAGCCTAGAGGGGAATGAGACAGGTTTGGACATCTTCCTGACATTTCCATCCTTTTCTTCATTACAGGAGTCCTTGATAGCTCCCCACAGTGTGTTGTTCTTAGAAGTAATCCAGAGGTGAATTAGAAGATAATTAAACATCTAAGGACTCGTATTCTGTTGTTCTTTGTGATATCACTCTCGCTACTTGTCAGACTAGAACCTAGCAGTCCAGTTCTAGTCTTTGTAGAAAGGCTGTGTTTCTTTCTATTCTTTGTCACTCCAGAATTTAACAGAGGTCCTAGCAAAAAGTACATGCTCTATATTTTTTAAATTGTTCAGTTAATACATTAATTAAACTTTGCAAGTATCACTTTCCTGGTATCTCCTGAACTTATTGGGAAATTTTATCACTTTATTTTGTCCATTAACTGTGATGTTTGTCCAGACCTCAGTTGCATAACTATTGCATTTATACAGCATACTAGCCTGTCAGACACATGTTTCCTATACTTTACCTTGTTTTAGTCTTTCCTGGTGTGCCCTACCTCAGTAATGTATGTAATTTTAGATCTCTAAAATTCCAACTTTCCTGCTGTTGCTATAAGTAACTGAATATCCCCCATTAATATTATAGCACAGCCAGGAAATTACACAAGCACATTATGATGATTCTAATAATGACAGTATGAAGTGCATTTTAAGCAGAGAAGAATATATGATAATTATGCCTGAAGGGGTCAGAGAAGATTTCATAAAAGAGATGGCCTTTGAGGGCTAGAAAGGAAATTTGATTGTTGGATAAGAGTAGTAGTTAACTTTGTTGTATGGAAAAAACTCTGTGCAATGACAGAGACATATGAAAAAGGAGAGTATGATCAAGTCAATAATTCGTTTTGTATGGTTACACTGGAAAGATTTCAGGAGAGTGTGAAGAGATGGAGGTGTGTATTAGACTAAGACTGTGAAGAACTTGATGTAAAATGATAACAGATTTAAACTTTACCCTCTGGTAAATGCTTTTATTATGTGAAATTAAAAGGACCAGGTATATATTTTAGAAACATGGTACTGGTGTAACTGATGCTGAGTATAAGAAAAAATAGAGAAGAGTCAATCACAGAACTTAGACAAAGTCATTGCCTGAGAATAAACCATGCTTACCATAAGCTTGGAATAGGGTATTGTTGGCAAATTATATAATAAATAATATATAGTTCTTTATGTGGAAAATATGTGAAAAAGAATCATATAATATTTCACTAATTTATTCAACACTGAGTTTCTTGTACCAATCAAAGTGCTATGTTCGATGTCTAGAGCAACAGAAAAAACTGAAAAATCCTTGATCATATGTTGCTTAATTTCTTTGGGGAGATAGCATTCAGCAAATATGCAAAATAAATATAGTATGAAAATTGATAAGAACTGTGAAGGAAATTAGGCAAGAAAGGAAATGGGGCAAAGATGTAGTAAGAATTTTACATGGAAGACCCTAGTGGGACCTGAATTTGAGGGAGGAAGTCATTCAGCTCTCTGGGAAAGAACATTCCAGGCATAGACTATTATTTGGATAGAGTAGAGTGAATGAGTAGAAGGAGTGAAAGATGACTCAGTACAGAGAGATGTAAAAGGTGTTTCTATGAGGTCAGTATTATTTTTAATTGAGTTGCAGTATCAGAAGTAGATCTTTACAGGCAGATTTTGAGTTGGATTCTGTACAGATCTGAGTTTCTTGCACAACATCCAGGAGAAACATCCATTGAGTGAGTGAAGGTTTGACATGGCAGCTCAAAAAGCTGATTGATTAGAGATGCAGAGTAAGAGTAACCATATAACAAGTTTGAAAAAGACCTATTCTAAAATTAGAAGAAAGGAGAGGCTGAGTCAAAAACAAAGAAAAAAAGAGAGTTTAAAAAAGTAGATTGTGAACAACATTGAGAATGCTCTAGAGAAGTCATATAGGTAAAAAGTGAGAGTATATCATTGTATTGGGCAATTAAGAGATTGTTAGTGACCTAAACAAGAACACTTTTATTGGATTAGTAGAGGGAAGAGCAGATCACACTTGTCTGTGAAATGTGTGGAGGTGAGAACAATGAAGGAAGGGCTGAGCAGTTAATCTTATGAATCAGTGGAGAAAGTTGTTTTGTTTCCTATCATTTAAAAAATATATTTAATTACTCAAAGAGTTTTGTGTAATTTTAAAATTCTTAATTCCCATGGTGCTGTTCATATCAATTTTAATACAAGAAATTTAAAGGAACCAACAACTTGATTTATTGTGCTGGAATTAACAGAGCAATTTGGCTATTGAATAGAGTCCAGGAATCTGGCAAAGTAGAAGTAATATATATGATCTCAAGTTAAAAGATCTGGATTTCAAAAATGATTCTGTTAAATAGTTCTGAGCATGGTGTTCAACTTCTTTGAGTTTTTGGTTTCCTTTTTTGTAAAGTAGGGATAATAATAATATCTGTCAAAGTAGTCTATTACTAACATTAAATCAGTGAATATATATTAAAAAAACAGGATTTAAATTTACAAATGTTTGTTCTTTTTATGATTAACAACAGTAGACTTTGGAGAGGTTGAACTGGAGACTCAGGATTCAATGAGTGACAACTTATATCCCTATGATTTTAAGCAAGTTATACTTTCTGAATCTCAAACATAGTATCAGTAAGGAGGTATTAAAAACATAAATATCAACCAACCAAAAAAGTACTCAACATTTTCCCCATCTTTGACTGATTTTATTGTTTTTAAAGTACTTACAAGTGATTTTATTTTGAAATGATTGCTGTGTAGGAAATTTCCTTTGAAAACTGTGAAACACTATATATCTATAAAGTTTTAAATCTTTTACAAATCTTCATTGCAATGATGTTTTATGTAATTAGATTTTACCTGTAACTGATATTCCATATATATTTCATTACACATATATCTTCTTCTGATTCTAAAGAAACATTTTAGAGGTTCTGAAATAGTCTCTGTTACAAATAGAGCACCTTTGATTTTCCTTATAAGATCATTTTTCATAACCTTGGGATTGAACATCTTACATCACTTTCATGTAGCTCTTTGAAGCTCTATTTCTTATCTCTTTAACATCAAATAGAGAAGGAAACATACTAAAGCATCATCACCATACAACCCTTGGGGTACTCCAGGATAAGGTCTCATGGCACACTATGTTAACCTATTACTTATTTGGATGCTGAAGCTTATTTGTCCTCTGCTTAAAATGAAAAGGTCAGATTCACATTGTTGCTATTCCTAAGCATATGGATCTCTGGCACTCTCCTTTAAGACCAGAAATATAGTTCAAGTGCACCCCCCTTTCAATAAAACCACACTTACATTGTGCATGTACTTGTTATTCAGAAGACATAAATCTTTTTTAGCCAATATCAACAAAATACTTCTTGTGTAGATTTTTGCCAAAGATTTCAACTTAATTGTGTAAAAGCTGCTCCTATTAAAAGCTTAGCTGAGAATGTAAATATTCAAAAAGAAGATGTATAATAATTAGACCTACAAAATAATCTAAAGCTATAGTTATGTAACCAATTCTGGTAGATACTAGTTTAAGATTCTCAGATGCTGAGACCTAAATGTTGCACTTTATAATTAATGGGCTCCTCTCCTTAACTCTTTATTATTTGATTTTTACCTTTATTCTTTTGGATGAACTATGATGCAGTGATAAGAGCATGGGATTCACATTATAGAATTATGAATTTGAATGTGAATGGCCTTTGAAACTTCATGATTGAGCAAGTTTCTTACCAAGTATGACTCCTTTCCTTTTCTCTAAAATGGAAGAATGCAAATACTTCTTTTTTAATACTGTTTTGGTAATTAAATAAAATAATATGTATACATCACCTGAAGAAAAATAAAAGCTCAGTATCAACTGTCCTTTTAAAAAATATATTTGGTTATATTATATCCTCTTTAATATAAATTGTCTGAAATTACTTTATGGGAGCAGGTATATTAATAAATTAATAAATGTATAATTGATACGAAAATGTGCCCAAGAATAAGATGAAGGAAAAGGAAAAAGGGGGAAATGACCATCACAACAATGTCCCATAAGTAAACTATTATAGAGGCATCACTATTTAATTAGTTTTGTATTTTTTCATTAAATTTGATACTTCCCAATTTTGATTCTTTTTAAATTATTTATTTGGATGTATTTCTAAAGATAAGGATGTGATGGTAACAAATTGTAGTGTGTTTGAAATAATATCAAGGAATACTGTGAACGGCTTTGAGAATATGTAGTTATGTTATTATTTATGAACATATTTATTGCTTTTTATGAACATATTGTTCACTGAGAATTATGCTCAATTAAACCAGGTTTTATTGGAATGTGTCTATTGATCATACATTATATGCCCTTGCAGACCAATGTCCAAAAACCTTAATTCAGTGTGTTTTTCATTTCATATATCTAATACCAAAAAGGTGTTTCTCAAAATGAGAGTTTGGAAGATCATATTATCTCACAATTTAGGAAATGGACATAGGTGAAAGAATACTTGACTCTAAAATTCAGCTTCTACGTGTTCAGCCTTACTTCAAATCAACAGACATTGTAAGGAACACCAAATTTCTATCAAATAAAGTAATTGTTCTCAAATTCAAGTATAAAAATGTTAAAATTAGTGAATAAAATAAAAAATTTATATATTTTAAATATGTCATTGAAATCAATAAATTATGCTCTCAGATTTTTTATTTTAAATAGGTGAGGAGCATGTAATAATAAAGTCTTCAAATGAATCTAATAGATGAGGACAGAATAATTTGTTACTACATTCAGTAAATGTGGGTGTTTTTCCGTATGTGATAGGTAGCTCTGAATTTCTGAGGACAGAGCAAACATAGTAGACTCAGAGATTTAAACCATTAACTAAGATTCTCTTTAACAATGAAATAAATGGGAGATTGGAAAATGTGTGTTTTCAGATGAATTTTACTGACATAAACTCAACTATATTTTCAAATGTGATTCTTCATGCTTTGTGATTTTATAACTTTGCTAACAGTATTAATCAATAATAAAAAAATGTACACATTCTGCACTGACCAAACGTCCTCCTATGTTGATGATTTTTGTTTCAGCAATACTTAATCACATTTACTACAAACTGCTATGAGAAGGATTTTCGAATGTTCATCACATGCTTAACACTATGTGAATACATCTTGACAGTCCTATGATATCTGTGACTCAGAAATGTAAACTCAATTTCACACTTAACCAGGAATTTTACATGTGATTTTAAATATGAATTATTGAGTAAAAATTTTGTTTTATTAAAAAGTCTGTTATACATACATACACATACAATATGTAAACTAAACCATTTACAAAAGACAGTAAATAGCACATTGCATGCCCCCATTTCTCAAACATGATATATACTGTAGTTCTATTTGAGAAAATTTATTACAACTGGCTGCCTTCCAGATATAAATATACATATATATATACATATATGTGTATATATATATACATATATGTATATATATACATATATACATATTCTTGTTTTATTCACATATTTACAAGCCTATTTGGAACTTTGTCTAAATTGCATAGCTAAGACAAATATATATTTTTTCTAATATTTCTTTCTCCTGCTTATATTTCAGGCTATCTTCTAGTTCGAACTTTGTCATTGGCTATTAAGTTTAGAGTATGGTTTTCTTTATAGAAAAAAATATTCTTCAGTTGCATTCCTTCTGCTATAATTAATTCATGATTTGATAAATAAGCTAATGTGGTCTAGAAATGATTTTTGAAGAACAGAGAGAACAAGTATTGAACAGATATAAAGCCCCCCTTAGACCAGAGCATATAGAAATGGCCCTGTGAGGGCAGTACAGGGCTGTATAAGTTGCCAGATCGGACCACCAGGTCTCTCTCTGTTGTAAGAAAAAGCTTCAGTTTCTTGAAAAATAAATAAACAAATAAATAAATATACATATACACACACTCAGAAGAAAATTAAAATTGTTTTATTTACTTTCAGAAATAGAATTTATCTTCAATCATCTATTTTTCAAATAATATTCCTAGCAATTCTCTTATTTTAACCATTTTAAAGTCACTGGTATACTTAGAAAGATAATTATTTAGGATTTATTTTAACAATCTTTATGTACAGTGTATTTTTCAGTTATAATTTTTGCCAATCTATCTTTTAATGTGTGACTAACTTTTAAAAATTAACTTTTAAAATTTTATCTTGACTTCACAAAGTTTCTCTGCATACATTCACTGGAATCATCATTTGCTATTGAGATTACAAGTGTACCCTCTATGTCCTAACAGACTTTCATGATTTAGCTTAGTTTTTCCATTTGGAATGTAATTTCTTACAGTCTTGCATTGACATCTTCTAGGGAATTTTGTAATAGCAGAAAAACCCACAGATGTGAATAATAAAGATGCATACTTATTTTCTAATATGTAGAAAATAGCTTACTTTAAAACATTATTTAACATATTTCTGAGGTATAAATAATACATAAGTTTCCTTAGGTAAGATTAACATGAAATTTTATTGACCTGTGTTGAGTGAGAAAGAGTCTGTGGCTAAATTGCACTTTGGGATCCCATCATTAGCATAATTTTTCAAAAGAAATTTGGAATTCCTATGTCATGAATTAACCTTAAAACTAAGTCTTCCAAATAATTTTAGCAGTACTACTCTGACTCTGTGTGTGCTTATTGCTTTTGTTTTTAAAAAGTATTTAAGTATTAAAATGAATTTCTTTAGTACTTCTGAATTTGTCATGCATGAAACACAACAATTAAAATGGACACACTTTCTGTAGAATATAATTCATTAAGGACATTTTATTATCACTACATATTTGTTTATGCCCTATTTATTTGAAGATATAATTTGAAGATCAGTTAATGCATTTGGTCATATGGCATTGACTCCCTTTTAGCAAACACATATTTTAAGTTCTCTGCTTCTGAAACAAGGCACAAAATGTTACATTTTGTGACATAAAATACAATAAAACTAACTGGGCATATTTAAATAAAATACTTTAATTTTGATCTTACTATAAATATATTCTACACAAACTAGCTATTTTTATGAAAGTACTAAAAACAATATCTTCTTGAAAGAAGTACAGATATTTCTGTAAAGTGCTTTTTATTTTTTTTTAAATTATTGAATATGGTGAAATAATAACAAATCACTTCAGTGTTCAATTCTAAACAACAAAAATGGTATAACAGTGTTCATTTGAAAACAGTGTAGATTTATATAATTTTGCAACAACATAAATACAGGAGACTTAGTAAAGGTAGGGAAAAAAAAGGTGTTCTTCACTTTGGAATCAACTTGAGGAAAGAACTCCAGTGAAGAAGATAGAAAAAAAAAATGGTCACTAGAATAATGCACTTAAGAGTATAGCTTCAGTAGGGTTTTTTGCCACCTCCCAGGATTCTTTAACTTGGATTATCTAATACCTTCACGTGATGCTAGTCCATCAGTATAAAGGAGCCACAGACACTACTTGCTCTTTTTGTGGTGAGATAATCAATTATGCAAAACGTGCTGTTATCTCCTTAGCTTTTATGTCCTCCCAGAATATGATCTATGCCAAAAGTCTTTTCAGATTTATGGTCTTTCTGACTCACTACCACCAATATGAACATTAATATTATAACATTATGAACCTAGACCCATCACTGGTGTTTAGTTATCTCAGTGGCACTCACCAGCCAGAGAGGCTTGTCTGCTCACCAGCCAGCAGGGATGGGTGGGGGCTGGGAGCTGAGGCTTGGGCTTCAGAGATCAGATCACAGGGAGAGGACTGGGGTTGGCTGTGTGAACACAGCCTGAAGGGGGCTAGCGTGCCACAGCTAGTGGGGAAGGAGTCTGAGAAAAAGTCTGGACCTGCCTAAGAGACAAGAAACCATTGTTTCAGGGTGCGCGAGGAGAGAGTATACAGAACACTGCCTAAACAAGCTCCAGATACAGGTGTGAGCCACGGATATGAGCACGGACAAGAGAGACAGGCACAAAATGCTAAAGCTACTGCTGCAGCCACCAAGAAGCCTGTGTGCAAGCACAGGTCACTATCCACACATCCCCTCCTGGGAGGATGTGCAGTCCGCCACTGCCAGGGTCCCGAGATCCAGGGACAATTTCCCGGGAGATCACACAGCGTGGCTCAGGATGTTGCAACATCACGCTGGCCTTTGCCACTGCAGGCTCACCCTGTATTCCGTACACCTCCATTTCCCTCCCCAGCTGAGTGAGACAGAGCCCCCTAATCAGCTGCTACTTTAACTCTGTCCTGTCTGAGCGAAGAACAGATGCCCTCAGGTGACCTACACACAGAGGCGGGGCCAAATCCAAAGCTGAACACCAGGAGCTGTGCAAAGAAAAGAAAGGAGCCTCAGCCTCAGAAGCAGTGGATTAAATCTCCATAATCAACCTGATGTATCCTGAATCTGTGGAAATCCTGAATAGACAACAAATCATCCCAAAATTGAGGTAGTGGACTTTGGGAGCAGTAATATATATATATTTTTTTCCTTTTTCTCCATTTGTGTGTATGTGTATGCTTTTTTGTGTGGTTTTGTCTATATAGCTTTGCTTTTACCATTTGTCCTAGGGATCTGTCTTTCCGTTCTGTTTGTTTGTTGTTGTTGTTTGCTATAGAGTTTTTAGTGTTTGTTATCATTGGTGGATTTGTTTTTTGGTTTGGCTGCTCTTTTCTTTCTTTCTTTTTTTCTTTTTAATAATTATTTTTATTTTAATAACTTTATTTTATTTTAACTTTTTCCTCTTTCTTTCTTTTTTTCCCTCTTTCCTTCTGAGCCATGTGGATGACAGTATCTTGGTGCTCTGGCCAGCTGTCAGACTTATGACTCTGAAGTGTGAGAGCCGAGTTCAGGACATTGGTCCACCAGAGACCTCCTTGCTGCATGTAATATCAAATGGCAAAAGCTCTCACAGAGATCTCCATCTCAATGCTAGGACCCAGCTCCACTCAATGACAGCATGCTACAGTGCTGGACACCCTATGCCAAACAACTAGCAAGATAGGAACACAACCCCGCCCATAGCTGAGAGGCTGCCTAAAATCATAATAAGGTCACATACACCCTGAAACATACCACCAGGCGCAGGCCTGCCCACCAGAAAGACAAAAAACAGCTGCATTCACCAGAACGCAAGCACTAGTCCCCTCCACCAGGTACCCTACACAACCCACTGAACAAACCATACCCACTGGGGGCAGACACCAAAAACAACAGGAATTACAAGCTTGCAGCCTGTGAAAAGAAGACCCCAAACACAGTAAGTTAAGCAAAATTAGAAACAGAGAAACACACCCAGGTGAAAGGGCAAGGTAAAAATCCACCAGACCTAAAAAATGAAGAGGAAATAGGCAGTCTACCTGAAAAATATTTCAGAGTAATGATAATAAAGATGATCCAAAATCTTGGAAATACAATGAAGAAAGTACAAGAAACGTTTAACCAGGACCTAGAAGAACTAAAGAGCAAACAAACAATGATTAACAACAAAATAAATGAAATTAAAAATTCACTAGGAGAAATCAATAACAGTATAACTGAGGCAGAAGAACAGATAAGTGATATGGAAGATAAAAGATAAAATAGTGGAAATAACTACTGCTGAGCAGAATAAAGAAAAAAGAATGAAAATAATTGAAGACAGTCTCAGAGACTTCTGGGACAACATTAAACATGCCAACATTCAAATTAAAAGGGGCCCAGAAGAAGAAGAGAAAAAAAAAAGGACTGAGAAAATATTTGAAGAGATTATAGTTGTAAACTTCCCTAATATGGGTAGGAAATATTCAATTAAGTCCAGGATGTGCAGAGAGTCCGGTACAGGATAAATCCAAGGAGAAACATGCCAAGACACATATTAATCAAACTATCAAAAATTAAATATACAGAAAAGATATTAAAAGCAGCAAGGGAAAAACAACAAATAATATACAAAGGAATCCCTATTAGGTTAACAGCTGATCTTTGAGCAGAAACTGTGCAAGACAGAAGAGAGTGGCAGGACATATCTAAAGTGAGGAAAGGGAAAAATCTACAACTAAGATTACTCTACCCAGCAAGGATCTCATTCAGATTCGATGGAGAATTAAAAACTTTATAGACAAGCAAAAGCTAAGAGAATTCAGCACCAACAAATCAGCTTTACAACAAATGCTAAAGGAACTTCTCTAGGCAGGAAACATAAGAGAAGTAAAAGACCTACAATAACAAACCCAAAACAATTAAGAAAATGGTAATAGGAACATACATATTGATAATTACCTTAAATGTAAATGGATTAAATGTGCCAATCAAAAGACATAGACTGGCTGAAAGGATACAAATAAAAAGAACTGTATCTACACTGTCTACAAGAGACACACTTCATTCTACACTGTCTACAAAGGACACAGACTGAAAGTTAGGTGATGGAAGAAGATATTCCATGCAACTGGAAATCAAAAGAAGCTGGAGTAGCAATTCTCATATCAGACCAAATAGACTTAAAAATAAAGACTATTACAAAAGACAAAGAAGGACACTACATAATGATTAAGGGATCAATCCTAGAAGAAGATATAACAATTGTAAATATATATGCACCCAACATAGGAACACCTCAATACATAAAGCAAATGCTAACAGCCATAAAAGGGGAAATCGACAGTAACACAATCATAGTAGGATACTTAAACACCCCACTTTCACAGGTGGACAGATCTTCCAAAATGAAAATAAATAAGGAAACACAACCTTTAAATGATACATTAAACAAGATGGAGTTAATTGATATTTATAGGACATTCCATCCAAAAACAAGAGAATACACATTCTTCTCAAGTGCTCATGGAACATTCTCCAGGAGAGATCATACCTTGTTTCACAAATCAAGCCTTGGTAAATTTAAGAAAATTCAAATGGTATCAAGTACCTTTTTCTGACCACAATGCTATGAGACTAGATATCAATTACAGGAATAAATCTGTAAAAAGTACAAACACATGGAGGCTAAATAATACACTACTAAATAACCAAGAGATCACTGAAGAAATCAAAGGGGAAATCAAAAAATACCTAGAAACAAAGGACAATGAAAACAAGATGACCCAAAACCTATGGGATGCAGCAAAAGCCATTCTAATATGGAAGTTTATAGCAATACAATCCTACTTCAAGAAAGAAGAAACATCTTAAATAAAAAACCTAACCTTACACCTAAAGCAATTAGAGAAAGAGAACAAAAACCCCCCAAAGTTAGCAGAAGGAAAAAAATCATAAAGATCAGATCAGAAATTTTTAAAAAGTTATGGGTGGGCGGAAACTGCAGGTGGCAAAGCAGGGAAGCTTTGGAGCCATGGAGGAGAGTGCAGCAACAGGGGTGCGGAGGGCAAAGAGAGATTCCTGCACAGAGGATCTGTGCCAACCTTCACTCACTAGACAGAGAGGCTTGTCAGCTCACCCGCCGGGGTGGGCAGGGGCTGGGAGCTGAGGCTCGGGCTTCGATTTGATTCCAGGGAGAGAACTGGTGGCGTGAACATAGCCTGAAGGGGTTACTGCACCACGGCTAGCCAGGAGGGAGTCCGGGAAAAAGTCTGGAACTGCCGAGGAGGCAAGAGACTTTTTCTTCCCTCTTTGTTTCCTGGTGCATGAGGAGAGGGGATTAAGAGCACTGCTTAAAGGAGGTCCAGAGACAGGCACAGCTGCGTCTAACAGTGCAAACACCAGAGACGGGCATGAGATGCTAAGGCTGCTGCTGCCACCACCAAGAAGCCTGTGTGCGAGCACAGGTCACTGTCCACACCACCCCTCCCAGGAGCATGTGCAGCCCGCCACCGCCAGGGTCCCGAGATCCACGGACAACTTCCCCGGGAGAAGGCACGGCACGCCTCAGGCTGGTGCAACATCATGCTGGCCTCTCCCACTGCAGGCTTGCCCCGCATCCGCCCTCCTCCCGAGCCCCGGCCTGAGTGAGCCAGAGCCCCCGAATCAGCAGCTCCTTTAACCCCGTCCTGTCTGAGCAAGGAACAGACGCCCTCAGGCGACCTACATGCAGAGGCAGGGCCAAATCCAAAGCTGAACCCCTGCAGCTGTGCGAACAAAGAAGAGAAAGGGAAATTTCTCCCAGCAGCCTCAGGAACAGTGGATTAAACCTCCATAATCAACTTGATGTACCCTGCATCTGTGGAATACCTGAAGAGACAACAAATAATCCCAAATTGAGGAGGTGGACTTTGAGAGCAATATATATAATTTTTTTTCCTTTTCCTCTTTTAATGAGTGTGTATGTGTATGCTTCTGTGTGAGATTTTATCTGTATAGCTTTGCTTTCACCATTTGTCCTAGGGTTCTGTCCATCCATTTTTTCTTTTTTTTACTTTAAAAAAATTTTTTTTCTTAATAATTATTTTTTATTTAAATTGTTTTATTTTATCATACTTTATTTAATTGTATCCTCTTTCTTTCTTTCTTTCTTTCTTTCTTTCTTTCTTTCTTTCTTTCTTTCTTTCTTTCTTTCTTTCTCTCTTTCTTTCTACTTTTTCTCCCTTTTATTCTGAGCTATGTGGATGAAAGGTGCTTGGTGCTCCAGCCAGGAGTCAGTGCTGTGCCTCTGAGGT
Organism: Stenella coeruleoalba; assembly: GCF_951394435.1. Taxonomy (NCBI): domain Eukaryota; kingdom Metazoa; phylum Chordata; class Mammalia; order Artiodactyla; family Delphinidae; genus Stenella; species Stenella coeruleoalba. Next base: position 35,720,065 of record NC_137164.1, on the reverse strand, counting down.
GGGAGAGCCAACTTCAGGACACTTTTCCACAAGAGACTTTCCAGCTCCACGTAATATCAAAAGGCAAAAATATCCCAGAGATTTCCATCTCAATGCCAAGACCCAGCTGCACTCAATGACCAGGAAGCTACAGTGCTGGACACCTTATGCCAAACAACTACCAAGAAAGGAACACAACTCCACCCATTAACAGAGAGGCTGCCTAAAATCATAAGCCCACAGACACCCCAAAACACACCAAGAGATGTGAACCTGCCCACCAAAAATATAAGACCCAGCCTCATCCACCAGAACACAGGCACTAGTCCCCTCCACTAGGAAGCCTACTCAACCCACTGAACCAACTTTAGCCACTGGGAACAGACACCAAAAAGAGTGGGAACTACGAACCTGCAGCCTGCAAAAAGGAGACACCAAACACAGTAAGATAAGCAAAATGAGAAGACAGAAAAACACAGAGCAGATGAAGGAGCAAGGTAAAAACCCACCAGACCTAAAAAATGAAGAGGAAATAAGCAGTCTACCTGAAAAAGAATTCAGAATAATTATAGGAAAGATGATACAATATCTTGGAAATGGAAAAGAGAAAAGGCAAGAAACATTTAACAAAGACCAAGAAGAACTAAAAAGGAAACAAACAATGATTAACAACACAATAAATGAAATTAAAAATACTCTAGAAGGGATCAATAGCAGAATAACTGAAGCACAAAAACGCATGAGTGACCTGGAAGATAAAATAGTGGAAATAATTACTGCAGAGCAGAATAAAGAAAAAAGAATGAAAAGAAATGAGGACAGTCTGAGAGACCTCTGGAACAACATTAAACACACCAACATTCAAATTATAGGGTTCCAGAAGAAGAGAAAAAGAAAGGGACTGAGAAAATATTTGAAGAGATTATAGTTGAAAACTTCCCTAATATGGGAAAGGAAATAGTTAATCTAGTCCAGGAAGCACCGAAAGTCCCATACAGGATAAATCCAAGGAGAGACATGCCAAGACACATATTAATCAAACTATCAAAAATTAAGTACAAAGAAAACACATTAAAACAGTAAGGGAAAAACAAAAAATAATACACAAGGGAATCCCCAAAAGGTCAACAGCTGATCTTTCAGCAGAAACTCTGCAAGCCAGAAGGGACTGGCAGGACATATTTAAAGTGATGAAGGAGAAAAACCTACAACCAAGATTACTCTACCCAGCAAGGATCTCATTCAGATTTGATGGAGAAATTAAAACCTTTACAGACAAGCAAAATCTGAGAGAATTCAGCACCACCAAACCAGCTTTACAACAAATGCTAAAGGAACATCTCTAGGCAAGAAACACAAGAGAAGGAAAATACCAACAATAACAAACCCAAAACAATTAAGATAATGGGAATAGGAACATACATATTGATAATTACCTTAAATGCAAATGGATTAAATGTTCCTACCAAAAGACACAGACTGGCTGAATGGATACAAAAAAAGACCTGTATATATACTGTCTACAAGAGACCCACTTCAGACCTAGGGACACATACAGACTGAAAGTGAGGGGATGGAAAAAGATGTTCCATCCTAATGGAAATCAAAAAAAGCTGGAGTAGCAATTCTCATATCAGAAATAATAGACTTTAAAATGAACACTATTACAAGAGACAAAGAAGGACAATATATAATGATCAAGGGATTGATCCAAGAAGAAGATATAACAATTGTAAATATTTATGCACCCAACAAGGAGCACCTCAATATATAAGGCAAATACTAACAGCCTAAATACTAATAAAAGGGGAAATCGACAGTAACACATTCATAGTAGCAGATTTTAACACCCCACTTTCACCAATGGACAGATCAAAATACAAATAAATAAAGAAACACAAGCTTTAACTGATACATTAAACAAGATGGACTTAATTGATATTTATAGGACATTCCATCCAAAAACAGCAGATTACACTTTCTTCTCAAGTGCTCATGGAACATTCTCCAGGATAGATCATATCTTGGGTCACAAATCAAGCCTAGGTAAATTTAAGAAAATTGAAATTGTATCAAGTATCTTTTTCAACCACAATGCTATGAGACTAGATATCAATTACAGGAAAATATCTAAAAAATACAAACACATGGAGGCTAAACAATACACTACTTAATAACGAAGTGATCACTGAAGAAATTAAAATATACCTAGAAACAAATGACAATGTACACACGATACTCAAAACCTATGGGATGCAGCAAAAGCAGTTCTAAGAGGAAAGTTTATAGCAATACAATCATACCTTAAGAAACAGAAAACATCTTAAATAAAAAACCTAACCTTGTACCTAAAGCAAATAGGGAAAGAAGAAAAAAAAAAAAAAACCCAAAGTTAGCAGATGGAAAGAAATCATAAAGATCAGATCAGAAATAAATGAAAAAGAAATGAGGAAACAATAGCAAAGATCCGTAAAACCAAAAGCTGGTTCTTTGAGAAGATAAACAAAATTTATAAACCATTAGACAGACTCATCAAGAAAAAAAGGGAGAAGATTCAAATCAATAGAATTAGAAATGAAAAAGGAGAAGTAACAACTGACACTGAAGAAATACAAAGGATCATGAGAGATTACTACAAGCAACTCTGTGCCAATAAAATGGACAACCTGGAAGAAATGGACAAATACTTAGAAATGCACATCCTGCCAGACTGAACCAGGAAGAAGTAGAAAACATGAACAGACCAATCATAAGCACTGAAATTGAAACTGTGGTTAAAAATCTTCCAACAAGCCAAAGCCCAGGACCAGTGGCTTCACAGGCGAATTCTGTCAAACATTTAGAGAAGAGCTAACTCCTATCCTTCTCAAACTCTTGCAAAAAATAACAGAGGGAGTAATACTCCCAAACTCATTCTGTGAGGCCATCATCACCCTGATACCAAAACCAGGCAAAGATGTCACAAATATAGAAAACTAAAGGCCAATATCACTGTTGAACATAGATGCAAAAATCCTCAACAAAATACTAGCAAACAGAATCCAACAGCTTATTAAAAGGATCATGCACCATGATCAAGTGAGGTTTATCCCAGGAATGCAAGAATTCTTCAATATTTGCAAACCAATCAATGTGATACACCATAATAACAAATTGAAGGAGAGAAATGATAGGATCATCTGAATAGATGCAGAAAAAGGTTATGACAAAATTCAGCACCAATTTATGGTAAAAACCCTCCAGAAACTAGGCATATAGGGAACTGAACTCAACATAATAAAGGCTGTACATGACAAACACACAGCCAACATCGTCCTCAATGTTGAAAAACTTAAACCATTTCCACTAAACCAGGAACAAGACAAAGCCCTCTCTCATCACTTTTATTCAACGTAGTTTTGGAAGTTTTAGCCACATCAATCAGAGAAGAAAAAATAAAAGGAATCCAAATCAGAAAAGAAGAAGTAAAGCTGTCCATGTTTGCAGATGACATGATACTATACATAGAGAATCCTAAAGACTTTACCAGAAAACTACTAGAGCTAATCAATGAATTCAGTAAAGTAGCAGGATACAACATTAATGCACAGTAATCTCTTGCATTCCTATACACTAATGCTGAAAAATCCAAAAGATAAATTAAGGAAACACTCGCATTTACCATTGCAACCAAAAGAATAAAATACCTAGGAATAAACCTACCTAAGGAGTCAAAAGACCTGTATGCAGAAAACTATAAGACACTGATGAAAATAATTAAAGATGATACAAATAGATGGAGAGATATATCATGTTCTTGGACTGGAAGAATCAACATTGTGAAAATGACTATACTATCCAAAGCAATCTACAGATTCAATGCAATCCCTATCAAATGACCAATGGCATTTTTCCCAGGACTAGAGCAAAGAATTTCACAATTTGTGTGGAAACACAAAGGACTCTGAATATCCAAAGCAATCTTGAGGACGAAAAATGGAGCTGGAGGAATCAGACTCCCTGACTTCAAACTATACTACAAAGCTACAGTAATCAAGACAGTATGGTACTTGCACAAAAACACAAATATAGATCAATGGAACAGGATAGAAAGCCCAGAGTTAATCCCATGAACACATGGTCACCTTATTTTTGATAAAGGAAGCAAGAATATACAGTGGAGAAAAGACATCCTCTTCAATAAGTTGTTCTGGGAGAACTGGACAGCTACATGTGAAAGAATGGAATTAGAACACTCTCTAACACCATACACAAAAATAAACTCAAAATGCATTAAATACATAAATGTAAAGCCAGACACTATAAAACTCTTAGAGGAAAACATAGGCAGAACACTCTATGACTTAAATCACAGCAAGATCCTTTTTGACCTGCCTCTTAGAGAAGTGGAAATAAAAGCAAAAATAAACAAATGGGACCTAATAAAACTTAAAACCCAAACCTTTTACATAGCAAAGGAAATCATAAACAGGATGAAAAGACAACAGTCAGAATGGGAGAAAATATTTGCAAATAAAGCAACTGACAAAGGATTAATCTCTACAATTTACAAGCAGCTCATGCAGATTCATATATAAAAAACAAACAACCCAATGCAAAAATGGGCAGAACCTAAATAGATATATCTTCAAAGAAGATATACAGATTGCCAAAAAACTCATGAAAGAGTGCTGAACATCACTAATCATTAGAGAAATTCAAATCAAAACTACAGTGAGGTATCACCTCATACCAGTCAGAATGACCATCATCAAAAAACTGCAAACAATAAATACTGGAGAGGGCATGGAGAAAAGGGAACCCTCTTGTTCTGTTGGTGGGAATGTAAATTAATACAGCCACTATGCAGAGTAGTATGGAGGTCCCTTAAAAAACTAAAAATAAAACTCAGCAATCCCACTCCTGGGCATATACCCTGAGAAAACCATAATTCAAAAAAGTCATGCAGCACAATGTTTATTGCTGCTATATTTACAATAGCCAGGACATGGAAACAACCTAAGTGTCCATCGATAGATGAATGGATAAAGAGGATGTGGCACATATATACAATGGAATATTACTCAGCCATAAAATAAATGTAATTGAGTTTTTTGTAGTGAGGTGGATGGACCTAGAGTCTGTCATACAGAGTGAAGTAAGTCAGAAAGAGAAAAGCAAATAGCATATGCTAACACATATATATGGAATCTAAAAAAAAAAAAAAGTTATCAGGAACCTAGGAACATGACAGGAATAAAGACACAGACATAGAGAATGGACTTGAGGACACGGGGATGGGGTAGGGTAAGCTGGGATGAAGTGAGAGAGTGGCATTACATATACTACCAAATGTAAAATAGATAGCTAGTGGGAAGCAGCTGCATAGCAGAGGGTGCATAGCTCGGTGCTTTGTGACCACCTAGAGGGGTGGGATAGGTAGGGCGGGAGGGAGACACAAGAGGGAGGAGATATGGGGATATATGTATATGTATAGCTGATCACTTTGTTATAAAGCAGAAACTAACACACCATTGTAAAGCAATTATACTCCAATAAAGATGTTAAAAAAAAAGAAAAGGTTCTTAACAAAAGAATGGGGGTAGGGTGATAGGAAATAAGAAGCAGTTTTGAGAGGCCTTTCAGATGCTGATTTGACCAAATTTAATGATTTCTTAAGTTATCAGAAATTAGAATATGTAAGAAGTCTATGCTTTTCTTACATCATGAAGCACAAAAAGTAATTCTATTTTATAGCACATTGGGATAAATAACTTAGCAAAGGAAATCACCTGACAACATGGGCAGAGATGAACAATATCAGGCACACCACAGTGAGAATCTCTGCTCCAGGTTATTTCTGGGTCTCTTCTTGTATAACTGAGTGAATGATACCTTCTAGTGTATGTTTTGAGGGCAACAAATACTGAGGAGCAAAGATTTGGACAAGTTAAATTAATCAAAGTACAGACAGTCAACATATATTTAGAAATTTTGGTCTGTATTTCAGGAGAAAGCAGTAGCAGGAAAGAGGGATTTAAGGATTATGGACATTAGGCACTGGCAAAAGCCATGAGAATGCTTAAAATAAATAAATATAAATTTATTTTAAATAAATCAAATTTACATAAAATCATTTATGTAAATATAAATGAATAGAATGAGAGCAGATCAGTGAAGGAATCCAGGAAGCACTAAATTTTAAGGAGCCAGCCTGAGATGAAGAGCCAAAAAGAACACTGGCAATAAGCATTAGAGAAGTTAGAGGAAAGACCAATTGTTTCATCCCATTTGCAAGATGAAAGATGACTGATCAACAATTTTCATTTACTCCACAGAAATCAGAGAGTAAAAAGCAACAACAACTATTGAAATTGGAAACTAAGATGTCTTTGGTAACCTTGGGGAGAACCCTGTAAGTGGAAAGGTAGGCAAAATGCCAAAAGAATAAATATGAAATTGGAGATAAAAAAACTGTAGACTACTCTTTTAAGAGCTTGTACTCTTTAGAGAAGGGAAATACTTCACTAACTATACAAGATAGATTATGATAGTATGGCAGTTTTTATGATTAGATTCTTTACTTATGTCCATTTCTTTTTTTTAAATTTCAGTTAAAATGGAGTGGCATGAACAAGGCAGAAAGAAGAATAAGAGGGATTAAAATAATAATAAATTACAATAAAACTGAAGAAAGAACAACTAATGGAATAAGGCCCAAATAGGCAGCAAGATGTAAGTTGACATAAAGAATGGGGAAGTTACCGTCCTCCAGGAAAACAAACAAAAAATCATCTCAAATGGAAGGTTAAGAGGAAGGTGGTATTACAATTCAGACAGTTTTTTAGATCAAAAGCTTAAAATACCAGCAAAATATGCATCTCATTAAATTTGTTAATTTGTGAATTAGGAGGCAAAACTGTGTTGTATGAGAAGGAGTCTATGAAGTGAGAGTTTTGAGTATCATGGAGAATATTAAGAACGGAGAGAGTCTAGAAGGGCTGCTGTATAAAATTGAGAATCCTTAAGAGTTTAGAGATCATGGTCATGTAATTTGTTTAATTCTATTCAGAATTAAGATTGGGAAAGGCAGAAGGTTGACTTAAACAATATTCAGGTTTAGGGAATTGAAGTGGCAGAAAACCAAGGAGTAAAATGTTTGATGTTTGGGGAAAAGGATATTGTAAATAATAAATGAAAACAAATTATTGTCAGAAAGAGATTTGTTTAGAATAAATATAAGGGAAAATATGTACTAAAATTTATTATTCCTGGTAAATATCCAGAATTACTTATCAAAAGATAAACTAATCCTTGGTGTAGTATGTAATATGTTAGTATCTATAGTAGTTTATATTACTGCTACTCTAATTAAAAGAACCAACTAACATAAGGATCCCTGTTAGCCTAAAATTCCAAACTCATTTAAAATCCAATTTAAAATAAGTCCCCATGAATCACATTCAATACCTAATTTCATGTTCTTATGAAATACACACCATTTAGTTTTAGAAAAGGTATACAAAATAAGTTAAAACATAATTGCTTAAACAATTCTGCAATAACACAAAGAGCTGCATTGTCAAATCAGACACACAATCAGAGATTGAGCTTTCAGAAAAATTTCAAGGATAGAAATAATCACGGTGTATAAGCAGAGAGAAGTCTAGGATTGCCACTGCAGCTGTTACATCTTTTTTTGCTACATAAGAGTATATTCTGGTCCAGAGTAACATATGAAATCTCTAAATAATGTTTGAAGCTGCATCAATTACACCAAAAAAAAAAAAATAGCTGTTTCAGTCAAGAGAAATCTCCATTTTATACTCTGATATTTGTATAGCATACAGGACTTTTACCAGGGAGCCATGTTCATAAATCCATACATTCTAAGTGTGTTTTTATTAAGCAATTCAAATAGGTGCATCCTTCTAAGACCCCTCCATAGATAAGGACTCTTCTACTAGTAAATACTTTAATACATTTGCAAAATGTTTCTCACAGACTGTTTACCAGGAGATTTGACCAGGCTATGTTCCTTGTTTTGTTTTTTTTTTTTTTTTTTTTTTTTTTTTTTCCTGCAGACATTTCTCCAGTAAAGTGAGAAAATCATCTGTAAGCCTAGTGCTGACCATTGTTTTTTTTTCCAGAACCATACTTCTATATTTGACAATTTTTGAGCTTCCAACATTCATTTAAATTTCCAGCTTCTTATCATGGGAATTACAAAGAGAACAGTATTTTAGCTGTGCCTTTTAGCTAAACAATGATATCAAGCAGTTTCCAGTTGCCTTCTGCATATTTGCAACTCTAACATCAATACAATTAGGCTCTTCAGGTAAAGTCTTAGTTAACGTCAAGAACTACCTTACTGTTAGTTGGGTCACTTTCACCTTTGGAGTACTCTGAAAATGGCTTGATTTAGAGAAAGCTACTTTGTTTTACATTTCTTAGCCTATTAACATTTTGTTTGGACCTAGGTAAGTGTGTGTATATGCTGTGTAATTTTATGTCTGCTATAGATAGCAGAATTAGAAGCTAGAGTTTTATAAATGATTATACCGGTAATGGAGTATAACAATTGGTCAACGTCACTACGTATGTAGGGAACAAATACACTTCTCTAATTTTTCAAACTGAGATGTTAAAAACTGTCCAAGTCATCCTATAATGTCACAAAACTTCCAGAAATTTGTCTATAAAAAAGTGAATTTGTACAAAATAGAAATAGAAAAGCAGAAAAAAGTCACTTTCAGTCTTGTAGGATCCTACAGTAGAGATCAAATGACCTTACTAAACAGACATTTAAATAGATCACTGAGATAGCACTTTGAATTGGTTTTACTTTTATTTAAGAAAATCCTACTAAAATATATAAACCAGCCAATAAAATGTCATGATTAACTGCATCAAATGCTGCCAAAAGGTCCAACAAAATCATAAAAGACAACACCCGTTGTTGCAATCAAAAGGTCATTATTTACTTTCAATACAGCAGTCTCAGCACTATGATGAGGATGAAACCCTGATTGAAATTGCTCAAATGAGTCAAATTGCATCATGTGTTAATGTAATTGATTACAACCTCCAACACTTGAAGCACAGCCTAAATTAAAAAATGAATGATGGTGTTGCACTTTATCCAGAGTAATGAAGCTTTCTTCAGCACTTCTGGCTCAGTATAAATTCATGGTCATTTGAAGAGCTGACCCAGAGCCAAAAAGGGATTAAAAACTCTTAAAATGCTCATCAATGACATTCCAAGTATCAATATCCAGGTACAAGACAGAGGACTGACTCCTGCTGAGAATCCATCCCCAATTCTAAGAGAACCAACAGACCTTACTAATCCTGAGAAAGAACCACCCAAAAAGAAAATGGAGGTTGTAAATTTAAAACCATTTCTTTGTGTCTACTTTGGTGTCTGTGAATACATACCAGCAGAAACTGAATTAAAATGTTCACATTCCATGCTCCTCTCAAGACTTTGTTATTTAAAGAGCTATAAAAGGTATATTGTTGGATCTTAGTGGTCCTTTGGTGCCTCTTACAGATTATGAGAGACAGAAACTGTCACTGATCTCAAAAGGGTTGCTCCACATGCATTCCAAGAGCATCCCCAGGTAGAGTAGAGGTAGGAGGAAGAGATAAAATCAGGATAAGTGTTTCAAGAAACAGAGACAAGCTTGGCTCATTATTTATGTGTGCAATCCAATCAGGAAAAATAGGTGAAAAAATAAAAGGGTTGCTATGTAATAATAATCACAACAAAGATAACATACAGGGAGAGATTACCTTTTGCCAGCAATTTTTATAAGCAATTTACCTACGTGTGAAAATTAATGTATGTATTTGGTCCATAAAATATCCCCTAATCTGCAAAAAAATCCCTATTTTGCTAGGAAACTAAGACACAGAGAAGGAATTCAACCAATTCACTCTGATTCAAACATTGTACGAGAGTTTGAAACTGAATTCAGATATTCTGGTTCAAGACACTCACTACTGTCTTCTAGGACCACTGTGCCATTTTTTTCCTATATGTGGTGAGTGACATGGGAGAATACACTTCAACTCTTATGTTACATTATCCTACATTTTACAACACTTGCATGTATGTTAGTGCTATACTGAAAAGATCCATCCATTCAGCCTTCTATGCAAAAAATGCATTAGAGTCATAAAGGATAAATCCTTAAGTGCTATTATTATATATACATATGAAATGTGTATATACATATGAAATGACCTAACTCATAACTAAATATTCAAAACCTTCACTAAAATTTATGAGAGTACAGATTGTCTTTGTTTTACATTTTCTATCACTAACTCTCTAGAGTTAAGAGGGTTTCTCAATAGCTTTTAGTAACAATGCAAAGATATATTTTTTCTTCAGTAATACTCTTATATTAATAAACTGTCTTAGCAGAGTGACATTATGACTGTGAAAATATACTCTATACATTCTCGCTTTCGCATACACATATTGAATTTTATATCCTAAATATTAAGGCATGACGAGAGAAACTACAAAACGTTTTGTACTGAAGTAACAACACAAGGGTAATTTCACCCAAAATAATCACTGAATTTTATTGAAGTACATCAGCTGTCTCATCAACTGATTTTTGAAGTGGCAGAATGACCCAGCACATCACATCTAATGACAAAGAAAGTGAATGTAATTAAAATCCAACGTAGGGCAAAAGCTAATAACTGACAAATGAAGAGAAAGCATTAAAGTTATGTTAAAAGGTGAATTAATAACCTTGAAGAGAATAATGCTAAAACACTCTAATGACTACATTTCACCGATAACTTTCCAAATTCTGGAGTCCGTCATTTGTCCTATTAATTTGTGTCCAAATATCCCAGGATCAATGAGGAAATGCTAACTTCCCTGTTTTCCAAGCAATTTCAAGTCCTTCCATCAGTAGTTATTTTACTTTTAATTTCCTTCCCAGACTTATTGCAGATTCTTCTCTTTTCAATTTTGTTCATGTTTCATGCCTCTGACTTTTCATTTAGTCACATCATAGGTTGTAAAACTGTGCTTTATTCTAAAGACCGGTGAACTTAGCAGACTAATGAAAGTTGAATCCAAAGAACTGTGGTTGAATTTCCATTTTACTACTTGGTAGATGGGTAGTGTTGAAATTAACCTCTTGAATTTCTGCTTTCTCACTGTACAGGGAATTTAAAAAATAACTACATTTGCAGATTGCTTACAAGGAAAAAATGTGTTAATTTGAAAGAGTCCTTCAGTTATACAGGTGTAAAATATTATTTTCAATGGTAACTGACAGCTCAACAATACCCAAGAGTACAATTAGGAGAATGAAAAATAGCAGTATATGCCATGGTTTTTAAGAGGTTTTTAAATAATGTAGTTCATTATTAAATATGTAGTTCATCATATTCAACTCTTTTATCTTACACAAATGAAGAACTCATTGTCACAGAGAGAAATGTGTTCGAGGCCCCACAAATATCAGACTTAGAGATTCTGGGGAAAAAATTCTTGAATTGTGGTTAAATGGTTTTTCCACAAAAAAAAAAAAAAAAAGTCTTTCATGATACACTAAGTAGATAAGTTGTGGATAAGTACTGACAGGAAGAGAAGGGATGGGATCCCATTTCCAAATTGGCACAAGACTATTTTAGAAGTCATACCAAATATAAAACTCTGAATAAAGAGACTAGATTTTGCCTTTGAATTTGTGACTACAGAGAAGGCACAAATTCATTGTGCTCTATTTTCTCTGTATGTAAAATTAATAGAACCAGATAATCTATAATGTCCTTCAGCTCAGTGACTCAGTTTCCTATCATTCTCCATTGCCTGGAGTATGTGACAATTAAGAATTTAGCTTTATGGTAAAGGTCAAGTAGTTTAACCCTGGCTCAGCCAGGTATTCTCTTGACCTTGGACAGATTACTGGGTCTAAACTTTACATTCTCTGAAATGGAAATACAAATAGCACCTATTTCATAGAGAAGCTCTGAGGATTTATTGTTATAATTAGTAAAAGCACTTTGCACATACAAAGTGCTTGGTCAATATGAGCTACTAATTTCCCTTAGGATCATGAACGTTCACCCACCAGTACCGGCAGATCCTCATCCAGAGTCGATACTCAATATGTGAGTAATAATAATAATAATAATAATAATAACAATAATAATAATTGATAATAGTAATGGTAAGAAGCATTTATTGATTATGTAATGTGCCAGTACAATTGGTAGCAACATCTGATTGAGGAATTATTGTGAACCATTTCCTTTCTAAGTGACAAGATGTGGTTTTTAGAACATTACATGAGTAGTATTTCAACAGTTTACTATTATTAACCATCATTTAGATCAGAAAGGCAACTGAAACCATGTCTGAATGGAAATACTATGCAATTTCCTTACATTACTGTTTAGAATAGCCAAGATATGGAAACAGCCTTAATATCCTCTGAGGGATGAGTGGATAAAGAAATTGTGATAAAAAAAAAAAAAGAAAGAAATTGTGATACATTACAAGTTCTTGTGAGGCCTTCCAAGCAGTAGAAACTTTAGGAAAAAAAGCAGGGAAGTGTGGACATGCTTGATGTGTTTAGGAAACAGTGAGGGGTATAACAGAGTAGCTGGAACGGAATTCTTTCCAAGACCTTGAGTGCCATGCTATAGAATGTACTTTAAATAATTATTTTCTTTAATCATTAAAGTGATACATGCTCTACATCTGGAAAAGACAAAAACTGTAATTCGAAAAGATACATGCACCCTAATGCTCATAGCAGCACTATTTGTAATGGCCAAGACATGGAAGCAACCTAAGTGTCCATGAATAGATGAATGGATAAAGAAGATGTAGTATATATAAAATGGACTATTTCTCGGCCATAGAAAAGAATGAAATATTGCCATTTGCAACAACATGAATGGACCTAGAGGTTATCATACTGAGTGAAGTAAGTCAAAGACAAATATATGATATCACTTATACATGGAATCTAAAAAGTAATGCAAATGAACTTATTTACAAAACAGAAACATACTGACAAACATAGAAAACAAATTTATGGTTACTATAGGGGAAAGTTGGAGGGGATACATTAGGAGTTTGCAATTAACAGATACACACCATTATTTATAAAATAGATAAACAACAAGTACTTACTGTAGAGCACAGGGAACAATATTCAGTATCTTGTACTAACCTATAGTGGAAGAGAATCGGAAAAAAATATTTATGTGTAACTGAATTACTTTGCTGTACACCTGAAACTAACACAAGATAGTAAACCAACTATACTTCAATAAAACAGTAATACACGGGGCTTCCCTGGTGGCGCAGTGGTTGAGAGTCCACCTGCCGATGCAGGGTACACGGATTCGTGCCCCAGTCCGGGAAGATCCCACATGCCGCGGAGCGGCTGGGCCTGTGAGCCATGGCCGCTGAGCCTGCTGCATGCGGAGCCTGTGCTCCGCAACGGGAGAGGCCACAACAGTGAGAGGCCCGCGAACCGCAAAAAAAAAAAAAAAAAAAAAAAAAAAAAAAAAAAAGTAATACATGCTCACTATGGAAAATTTAGAAAAAACAAAGAAGTACTACAAAGAATAAAATAAAATCACTGTAATCTTTAAAAAAGAATATGTGGTATATACATACAATAGAATTATTATTCAGTCTTACAAAATAAAGGAAATCCTGCCATTTGTGATAACATGGCTGGACCTAGAGGACATTATGCTCAATGAAATAAGCCAAACACGGAAAGACAAATATTACATGATGTCACTAACATGTGGAATCTAAAATAGTCAAAAGAGTAAAAGCACAGGGTAGAATGGTGATTTCCAGGGGCTGGGGGAATGAAGTAAGGAGTAGGTGATGGTCAAAGGGTATAAAATTTTACTTATGCAAGATAATTAAGTTCTGAAGATCTAATATACAGCATAGTGCCTATAGCTAAGAATATTGTATTGTACATTTAAAATTTTCTAATAGGCTAGATCCTATGTGTTCTTACCACAAATAATAAAGAGAGTGGGAGGAAACTTTGGGAGGTAATGGATATGTCTATGGCCTTGATGGTAGTGATGGTTTCATGAGTGTGTACTTATATCCAAACCCAGTGAGTTGAATACTTTAAATATATAAAGTTTGTAATAATTAAATCATACCTCAATAAAATTGTTAAAAATACCAAGCAATTTCCAAATACAGATCTAAAGTCCTGGATGTATGATTCACTGATTTTGTTTTAATCTCTGATTCAGATGGGCCTGGGTATGACATTCTAACACTTAGAGCACATCAAAAATTGCTTCTAAGTAATTGTTTTAAAACTTAAGTATGAAAATCACATTAGAAATTGGGTGAAAATATTTCTAAGTTACTTGTGACTTATTTTGTAAGTAATATGGTAGACACAATCTAAAATAGAAAAAAAAATTAAGACATCTAAGGGAAAAAAAGGAATAAACCTAACAAGTAGCCATCACACTAAATAGGTATAATAACATTTGTAAATTAATTTTAAAGAATATAACATAACAACATAAAGTAAAATAAGTACTGCTTTGTGCTCATTTGTGTGCCATTGTTCTTATACTAAAATCTTTTGCCAAATGTTGCATATATGACATTATTTATTGGAAAGAGTGACATTGACTATATATTTATTCAAAATAGAAATCAAACTATTTTTTTAAATCCTGATATAGCAGGGATTTTAATGGAGAAGGAAGTGAATACATTAAAGAGTTTATCAGTGCTGATTCAGAGAGGAGAGAAAGTTATCAAGAAGCGGAAGGAGTCAAATCAAAAGCAATAAGACTGCATGAGTACCAGGGACACTGGATTTAATTTTTTTGCTAACATCAGACTAATATCATTAGAAACATTTTGTATTTGGGGTTGTCTACTTCTTTGACCTTTTTATGGGTTTTGATGATATAGCCTATAGTTGATGTAGGAGGATTATTTCCTTTCCTCACTTTTTATCTGACCTCTGATGAAGCTATAACTGCAGGTAAAACAGCCTCGCTCCTTTCTCTGTGTGTATGTGTGTGTAGTGTGTATGTGTGTGTACTTATGTTTATCTATTTTCCTCTATTTATCAAATAATATATGCCTATTGTTGAGACATTGGAATATTTACTAATAAAAGTATTAATATCATCTAAATTCACCCCACCAATATGTTGATTCTATGGATGGAATTATATGCCTCTTTATCCTGAATGCAGAAAGGAAGGCCATCATAAGGGGGACTATTTTGTCCTTCACATCCTGAGTGTCACCTACATGCAAGACACCAAACCCAGAGCTCAGTAGGGGGCCCAGTCTGTGAGGATGCTTAATAAATAGTTGTGAAATGGTGGTTGAAATATTAGCAAAAATAAATATTCTTCTATACCATCAAGTATTTTTCCAAATCTTGATTTTGAATTGCTTTATAATAACATGTTTATATATATATATATAAATACAATAGCAAAAAAATTGCCTACTCAGATGTATATAATTCTCATGCAATTCTGCTTGAAATAATTGCTAAATTTAGAGTTACTATTAAACTTCAAAGTAATACAACTTAATTTATTTGAAAATACTTTAAAACGTCTATGCTACATTAACTGAACAAGATATTATGTTTAATTTTTTTTCTTCCCTTCGCAGGGAAGTTTTAGGAACTGGAAGTTTAACGTTGTCTCATATTGTCAGTCCCTCTGACTTACAGTTCTTTTCACCATTACCATTCTTTCTTTCATCGGGTTTTTGTTCTGAGCAATTTAATGTTGCTATTTATTAGGCTAATCAACTATACTGGAAACCTATCTAGAGCAATGATACCTACCACTTTGTAGTTTGGGGGGATTTACATCTAATTCAGCTTTTGAAAGGTATCACTTACACTCATTTATAGCAGTTTGAGCATACATTTTTATCTTACAAAAAATAAACCACAAATGCAACCATAAAACCTCTAGGAAGGTAATCAAGCCGTAAAACATATTGTCAACCCAATTTGAAATACTTTTCATGGGAATACAAATGCAAATTATGTCAGATTTCTTTAGCAACCTAGCAAGAAGAAAAATAACATGATTTAATCATTTTTGCATAGAAAGAAAAATGCTCCTACTTTTCATAAAAATCAAGTATTTCGAAAATGGAATTTTACACTAAGCACATGAATTTACATGTTTTCTTCAGAAAAATGAAACATGAGGCACTTAGGAAAGATTCCTTTGCTGTAATCAGGTGTGAAAAGGCATCAAAAAAGCAATAATGTGAACTTGTTTCTGAATTTCCTACCTAGCACTGTAAACCATCCCTCAATAACAAAACTTGAAAACAAAAGAAGGTAACTTTTGTTAAGTATGAATCAGTCACAACAGCTTTGAACACTAAGTAACAATGCCCTTGTTTCTCTGCAGGGCTGCAGGTTTCTCAGACAGGATAAGTCACTTGCTCAAGGTCACCTCACTAGTTGGAAGCAGGAGAGAGCTTGCATCAAGCCAGGTTTTGTGTTAAAGCCCCATGCTCTGTCCATTGTATCATGTTGTCTCCATATAAATAAAGAGAAATGACCGAGAAAATTGATAAATGAATGAACTAGGCTGTACAACTTAGAAAAAAATAGATTTTGCTTTATCACAAATAAAATGTTTTCACATCTCTAGGATGACTTTTCATATTTCATTTACATTCTTACACTTCCTTTTGAATTTTTGTTTGTGTTTTTTCCTTCAATCTTTATTTTTCATACCACACATTTGTCTGTAGCTATTTTATGTTTTTCTCCCTCAGGCTTTATTTGTATGTAATGTTATATATTTGCTGGAAGTATCATTTCTTAGTGAGTTAAGTAGGATTCAGTTATCTGGTTATTAAAATCTTGTGTAGTTACCAACCCCACATTGCTTTTTCCTTGATCTAGAATTGAATTTTATTACATATGTTTAACTTTACAGTTAAGTAAATTAAACAATGAATTTAAATCATGGCAATTTACTCTGTAACTTACCTGTTATGTTTGTACTCCATTGCAAACTGAAAATGTGAAACAATTGCTGTATATGAATGTGATTTTCTTTTAATTTTGAATATGAATTTTATATAACAAAATTATTTGCTTTAATACTGTATTGTATAATTAGTATAAAAAATAATTATACAATAGTGCATTCATATGCTAACTATATAATAAAACTATTACTTGATAACTAAGAAGATGTTCCAAATTAATTACTGAAATATATTTTTAACTTCATATAGTTTGCAAAATATTAAATTGACAAATATAAAAATCATATTATAATGTTGCCATGTGAACAAGTACTCACTATATAAATGCATACAGTTTTATGTGTTTATAAGTGTTTATACTTGTAAATACAAATACATACATTTAAATGTGTGGGTGTATGCAGAGAAAGAGAAATACCAAGAAGTTTGCATAATACAGTACAAGAGTGCCACCTTCTGGATTTAGTACACTTAGTAATAGTTTTTCTAACGTCCATAGGTTCCAAAAGGTATTTATGATTCATGATACTTCTTCTTAGTTTTCCCTGCATTTTATTATTTATATTTAAATATTGTTTTTAATATCTCTATTCTTTTAATATGACTGGAATTAATTTTGTGTATAAACAGATTTCTAGATAATATAGATTTCAAAACTTACTCCAGATGTAACAATTTGTATATTAGTGGTAGTAACAAGGCCAAACTAAAACAATACAATCAAAATATATTGATACATTTGAAAGTTCATTCATTTATTCATTTTCTAACTATAACAAATGTCAGCAATAAACACAAATGCCCAATATCTTGTATAAAATATAATGGCAAATACATTTTTTAAACAGATTTCACTGGTCTGATATTCTGAATTTATATACACCTTGGTTTCCTACAAAAGTAGTAAAACTAATAATAAAACTCAAAATAAACATATTAATATTATATGATCAAGAATGTTCAGACATTATATAAATTGAGCAAACATATCTTTGGTTTACAACTATAGAGTATTTTCATTTCTCTTTGGGCACCAGACTCTCTGACCCAACAGGAAGCTGAATTATGGTGTCCTTCCTCTCCCAAGACTTCTCATACTATAATCAGAACTTGCTCTCCATTTAATCCTCAGTCATTTCCAACAGTGTACTAACTCACTTAGAAGAGTGATAAATTGTAATTGTTAATTTTAGTTACATCATACAAGTTGTTGATGTCTTTTTCTATTAAAGAAATGTCAAGGCTTTCAGAGGGACCCTGGCCAATGGTAGTGTTGCCTTATCTTCCTTTTGCCCACATTTCTTTGTTTCCTTCTTTTGCCTATGTTTTTTTTGGTGTGTGCTTTTTTCGGTAGAGATTTTCCTGGGTCCATAAAAATTATATCCTTTTTGACACTTTATATTTTGCACATGGATAAGACCAATCCTGCATATAAATATATCAAGTATGCATAAAAATCTTAAATACGTCAGAAGAGATAAACAATTTTTGTGGTAGACAATATTTGATAATATAATGTAAATGTTCTTAGCCACTCTAACATGAATGCTAATTTTTGTAACCTATTTTCTAAAGGTCTCTTAAAGAACTTCTAATTCTCTCTTCTTTGGAGGAGGATTGGGAGTTCAAGAATTATGACACCTCTCCATTGTATGTGTAAAATTGTGACAATACATTATTTTAAACATGTGATAGTATCCTTGCCCAGATTTCTTACCCTTCAAAGATTACTCATTCATTCTTGAATCCCCAGGTGATAACTTCTCAAGTATATTCAACTAATGGGAATATGAAGTGTACTGAAACAAAATGAAAGTGAATAATGAAACAGTTCATTATAATAGAAGAGGATTTTAAATGCTTATGACTTAGAGCTCTACATATAATTCAAAGAATCAGAACATTGTTGAAGACAGCTCTCCCATCCTATTAATATATCAATAAGGGCATATTTTGAGGCTCCTGCACTAATTTCTGTCATGTAGCTCCCAATGACATCAGCATCTGACCCAAATATAAAATGAGTACAATTCATACATAAGAGATTTGCAGCTTTGTAGAGAATAGTACTTTACTTTCTATATAGAAGCTTAGAAATTATTGAACCTAATAACAAACAACTTCAAAAATGTGTGGTAACCTCCCTTTATATGTACACATAACCAACTGGAAAATGAATAGGAGTTAAACACACCACCAAAAGGACAATGAATTTGTTTAAATCTCTTACAAGGTTACTTTCTGCAGTTTTCAATAAAATTTTATTTTAACTGAAATTTCTTTTACAACTACATATATTTCAAAATAAACTTACTGTTTAAATAATAATTAACCTAAATGATTAAATAATAAATTAGCACACAAAAGTAGCACTCTTATAACAGAATTGAGAGTGCAGTAAGATTTCCAGAGACAGAGATTCAAATTGGTATATCTTGTAAATCAAATATATCCAGACTCACCCAGACAATTCTTGTAGTGAATCCACTAAAGATCTGAGTGTGTGAGGGACTTACAAATCTCTTGATAAGTATTTCTTCCTAATGAAAGGGAAGGTTGAACATATACTTGATGCAAGGATGTCAACAATGGGAGAAAAAGGGCACTTGTAATTGCAGCCTTACATATATTAGGCATCACTCATATGCTACATCTTTCAGATTCCTGCCAGGATTACAAGAACAAGATGTTATCTTGGAAGAATACCTATTTATATAAATGAAAATAATCACAGAAGTTTTGACAAACAACTGAAAACCCAAAACTGGGAAGCTTGGTAAATTTGCTCCACAATTGGAAGAAATATATTTGTATCAGTTAAGTGTGATGGTTTTTTATTGGTTGAAATACATGGCATACTATTTGTCTTTGGAATAGTGGAGGAAGTCTCCATAGCAACCACGACTCAGTGGTTCCATAAAACAATGCCTGTCAGTAGCAAAAGAGGAGGCAATGACAGATGCTGACCAGTAGTCCAAGTGACTGATCATCAGCACATGTGAATGAAACATTGGGAAATTTAAATTCACTGTAGTATCCAAAATGCTGTGGCTGGTGGTGAGACAAGGAAATGTAGTTTTAGATATCTTTATTGGGAGTCTTGAATAACTAGGAAAATATCAGGAAAAATAAAACCATGAGGCAATTTGTAAAGATTATGCTATTCTTTAAAACTAATCAAATCTCCAGAACATAATGCCATTTTTAAAGTTAGTAGAATAATACTAGGGCAAGACTGCTAATTAATGATCTCTTCATGCTGTGCTTATTGTCACTGGAGAAAAAAAGAAAATTTCTCTTAAAAGGCCTAAGGTCAGAGCTAAAACCACAATTGAAATTGTAATAGGGAGGAACAAATCTGACTCCATATTGGATCTGTTTCTTTTACTTTGACCTTTGTATACTATTGCTATTGTTACAAGTTAAGAATGTTGCCTGTAGCCTGAAATATGTAGGATAGCCCATTCTCAAAGCTCTAACGTTTAAAGGTATAACACTTTTCCATTCATAAAGAGATAAAAAGTTGCAGAGAGAGAATAACATTTGTCTTGTTAGAGTTTTACAGGAACATTGTGGCCTGACACCAAGAAGTTTGCAACAACCAGCCACACCCCCTCCTCTTTGAGTATAAAAGAAGCTGGATTTCTAACTCAGGTAATATGGTTCTTTGGGACACTAGTCCATCATCTTCTATGTCTACTCCTTTCCAAATAAAGTTGTTATTCCTTGCCCCAATGACTTGTCTGTTCATTGGCCTGTTATCTGGTGAGCATAGGGCTCACCAATAACATGGGTATTCACAAATTTATACCTTGGACTAACCAATAACATGGGTATTCACAAATTTATACCTGGTCTCCTAAGAAAGTGATGTCAGCTCCCTGACTCCAAATTTCCAGGCAGCTCCATGAGTATCAAATCACCACTTGGCTCCTTGTTGGATACTCTGGGAGTATTCTAGGCAAAGCAAAACAAAATGAAACAAAATAAAATAACAACAATAACAAAATGACCAAAAGTAAGGATTTTCCTTAAAAATCTCTACATACTTTTACCATGTAGAAATTAAATAAACCAAATTTGAGTCTGAATTTTTAATGCCTTGATACAAGATATGAAATGTGTCACCTGTTTTTGTGCATTTTTAATGGCTTTTAATGGAGCACTAATTGCAGTAACAATATCACTGTTTTTTTCAAATGAAGAAAAAAAAATGACTTGAGTGGTAAATACATGTTATAAACGTTCTGGGGCTCATTTGGCTTTACAAATATATGAGTTGGTATATTTCCTAGCTGAGGGACATTTACGTGCCCCTATTAACCATACCAACAGCAAGGGGAGAAAATGACTGAAAAGCTAGAAAACAATAATAATAGAGAGTAAGAGGGAATGAATAGCTTCTACTACTCCAAAGAAAAGCTCCAACCCTCCATTTTGGAATCTTTATGAGTTCTTCTTTTATATCAGAACCTCTCCATAGGATGAGGAACTTGGATATACATTCCCCTAAGGGCAGGGCCCCCTAATCAATTTAACAACATTATACACAAAATATTATAGTGTGATATAGAAAAGGGAGGTACTCTGGAAAGGATTTGAAGGCATTTATGTGAAGCTTGATTTTTTTAAGCAATTATATTTTGATACTTCATATTATGAAATTTTAAAAATTAAAGCAAAATATTAAGGAAGTTATTAACTGTTGATACAAAAATTTTATCAAAACTTTTGATAAGAAACAGGCTTGTTTCCAGAAGTATAACTTTACACCAAATTCTATAATTAAAGGGCTATACATATTTCCTGATCAAAAATTTTTAATGATGATCTTTTCAAATTCTTCATAGTCATCATATATTAGAAAGTTTTTCAGATAAAATGATAAAATATTTCAGCCCAAACTGACTGCCTTTGAGGAGACGAAGAAGTAAGCCTGAACTATAACAAGGGATAATTCTTAAGTGATCTCAGTGCTACTGTGGTTAGAATATAGAAATTTTAATTTACCAAACCCTCCAATATGCAAGTGTTTTTTAGTACACATCCACTCCATGAATTCAAAGGAGAGAAAGGAAGGAGACATCCTAATGCATACTGAAATTTAAACTTTATTATAAAATGCATGTTATCAGTGTCTTAGAACATGAGCTGTCAGAGCCACACTTCTCTTTGGAGAAAGAGTAGGAGGCCATACATAGATATCATATCCTAGAGGCTGTCAATTCAGCCCTTCCTCCGGTTTCTTAAGGTGTTGCCAAACCTGTTGTGAATTAGGAGCATTACTTTCTATCTTGAGTGAGAGATTAACACAGAATCAGAGAATTCTGCAAGCACTGTGGTGAGGCCACTTTGCTGCTCTTTGCAATGGTTTCTATTGATCATTTGGAACCAATGAGAGAAGCAGTACATCATATTGATCTGAATGCCTCTTTAACATTGCCTCCAGAAAACCAGTTATTTAGAATGTGAAATTAATTATCTTGAGGATAACACTTATTTATCTCATCAATAATGTATTCTGTGTGCTATTTTTCATATGGAATCATAGCTAGCTATATTGTCCAGCATAGGTGATCAGACAGCCTTAAATTAACATTGAGACCTTTAAGTCAGCAAATTCAGGAGAGAATAGAATCCATCATTTCTGATTTGATTGGTGTAATTTGATGAATTAATTGAGCAAATTTGTTGACTTAGAAGAAATCAAGATAATACACATTATTTTGAATATTTTCACTTAGACAAAAGAAAATTCATCGATGGTAATAGTCTAATTAAAAAATTGTCTCATACACCTCTCATAATATGTATCTTTTCAGTTCCCTATTCATTTTAAAAAGGGAGAGATATTAAAAATAATAGAAATATCAGTCTGAATATGAAAATCCATGTATATATTTTACTCTCACTCCACCCTTGAATCTTTTAAGTTTTTCGTCAAAACCAATTTGACAGTGATTTCTTTTTAATTGTTTGCCTTTAGGGAGTTTCTCTAAAGTATTCAACTTAGTGCATCTAGAATAAAATAAATCTATTTTCCCTGCATTCATGAGTCATCATATTGCATATTATTTGATTAAATCCCATAAATAAATTAACACATGCCAAAATTAGCATAAATAGCTACAGGACTAATGCAACTCATTCTTGGTAAGCGCAAAATACACACACACACACACACACACACACACACACAATAGCCCAATTGTCATAACTATTAAAAAGAATATAAAATGTAAGTTCATCTTCCATATCTATTATATGGAAGTAAATTTTGAAAGCTTCTACTATGATGTCTTGTCAGCAATTAAATAATGTTCAATAGTAAATACCAACACTCACTTTTAAGTATATCTTATATTCCTACAGAGGAATTGATGTCTCCTAAATAAAATGTCTTCTCCCTTTTAAACACATTTATTTCCAAAAATATATTTTTCACTGTCATTTCTTTATTCAGCTTAGTCCTACCTATAATGCCACAGTCATGTGCCTAAGGAGAACTTAGATTCTTTCTCCCAGCTGTAGTTGCTTGACTCATCCACTACTATAATCAGGTTCATTTCTTCATTTAGCATCTGCAAATTTGGTTAGTCTAACTTCAGTTAGTCATTTGTCCCCACCTTTCTGATATTCCAGCTGGTAAGTAAGACACACGAGGTTATTTTAACACTAGTTCAACTTCCAGGATATTTAGAAAGTACAATCAATTCTCTAGAGACAAATGCAAACAGCTATATCCTTTTATGATCCAGACACAAATTTTCTTAGAAAATAGTATTTCTGATGCAAAGTTGAAAAGTGTAAAAACAATATATATGAAAATACAGTTTGAAGGTAAAAAGTCAGAAGTTTACATAGAAATTACTTCTGTAGCTATTTAAATACACACATGCACACACCTTATCCCAACATAGTTTATTCCATATGGGAGGAATGTGATGAATTGAATGTTTGTGTTCCCCCAAAATTCATATGTTAAGATCCTAACCCCCAATGTGATGATATTAGTAAGTAAGGCCTTTGGGAGGTAATCGGGTCATGAGGGTGGAATCTTCATAAATGGGATTAGTGCCTTTATTAAAAGGACCCAAGAGAGCTCTCGCGAGAAACAAGAATACTGTAGCCTGCAACACGGAAGAGTGCCCTCACAATAATGCAACCATGCTGGCACCTTGATATCAGACTTCCAGCCTTCAAAACCATGCAAACTAATTTTTTGTTGTTAACAAGCCACCCAGTTCATCATATTTTGTTACAGCATCTCTAGCACACCAAGACACATATGCCTGGTTGATGGTTAATACTTGGACTAGATAGTTTGTGCTTTTTCAAAACTCCACAGTAATTCTTAGATTTGTATCTCCATCTGAAAAGTGATTGCTTACATTTGTCAGTCACAGATCACAGGAGAAATTGAATTGTTCAGGGCAAGGGAATAGAGAAATATACACAGACAAAAATAATAAAAGCATTTTGGGATTCCTAATTACTAAAAAGTTGCTTCTTTGTGGCACAACTTAGAATCCAAAATTTGTGAGTAAAAATTTCAATTGATAGAACTCTTCCATCAAGTGATTAATTGGGGTACTGTCTTCCCATTGCCTGTGGAAGATTCGGTTCCCCTTTAGACTGTATTATCTGAAAGACTTTTATTCATGAGAAATTGTCTGGACCTTTCTTCCTTTTTATTTATTTTGTGACTCCTGTGCTTCTGGTACTTCAATGGTGAACTGAATGAGAATTCTCAGGATTAGGAGAGAGACTCCATCACTCTTCTGCATTCCAGGAATGGGTCCCACATGTTTCTTTATTTCTTGGAATTAGAATATGTCCTCAAAGAGATTGTTGAGCTAAAATTGATGGGTTTTTTTGATGTTTCTTTAGCCTCACTTCTCCAATGTTTGTCCTTTCTCAAATCTCTTTAGTTCACAGACTTTTACTTTTTCAAGCTGTGAATAGCATTTACCTCTTCTTTTGTGTTCAGAGGTTCACCTCTCTTTCCTTGCAGTAGGATAACTTGACTGGAATCCCTGTCATATTGCATTTTCTTTCCTATTGTGCTTTTTACATCTGTCCAATGTAACATTTTGACATATTCACATATTCGCTCTCTAAGATATTAAGGACCAGTACTACTTGCTGTATTTAAACATTTCTTCCTTTAAGAAAAAAAATGGACTTTTCTAAGAGATGAAAGAGTCTTTAGGATGATTGCATTCTTCCTCAAATTTCTGATGTTTTTTTTGGAAAGTCCCAAACTCTGTCTGTTGTAAACATACCCTGTGAGGCACTTGTACTTCTCATTGTTGTTTTCCTTTAGTCTGAACAAACGTGATTCCTAGAGTCAGGGTATTTCCAGAACTGACTGTTTACTCTCTCTGCTTAGCCACTGTTCGCCACACTTCCATCAATTATTTTCCTCTCCTCCAATGCAGAAAGATTACTCCTACACTTAAAGACCCCATTTCTCTTTATTCATTGATGTAGTCAACTATAGCATTAGGTTGGAACCTACATTCAGCAGCATTGAAATATATAACCATGATCAATTGTTATCTAATCAACAAACCAAATCCAAGTTGAGCACCAGAGAGAAATTACCAGTTGGCCATAGGATTTCACAAAAGTTCATCCCGTAATGGTTCGTTTTGTGACCCTGGATGTTATTCTAAACAGAATAAAGAGGGAGAAGATTTGTAATAGTCAATATATACCAACTAAAGCATTGGGAATTAAGGATCCAATGAATGATCTAAATAAATCACACTGGCAAGCTGTGCTTTATTGAATGAGCTCACCGAAACTTCACGGTTTTTACAATTCAAAGTCAAAAGCAAAACTCCCAAAGTCCCCCAAATGAATTCCTACACATTGTTATGTCAGAATCTGTGTGCCTGGAAAGTTATCTACCAGACTTGGAGCAACATTTGTAAATTGAGTTCCAAATACAAAGGGAATCTGATTCAATCATTCATTCATTCATCTATTCAATTAATCATTTATTCACTCATTTGTGTATTCCTTCTACAAATATTTACTGAAAAAAGACAATGTCTGAGGTATTCTTTTAATCATAAGTAGGTTCTATACTAAAAAGTATTAATAGCATATGCTGTATTCTCCAGGAACTACCATTGTACCAGAGATAATATTTAACAAAGGAGTACACAAATAATTTTCTCAAAATATGGTAAACACTGAAGGAAAAGCACAGAATACAGCTTTGACACAAATCCAATGAGAGTTCTAGGTCCATAAACTTTCCCATCTACGAAAAACACACCAGACGTTGACAATGAGATTTAAAGTCGTTTTTTAAAGTAAGTCTCCATTCTACAGGTGTTAAGTTTGTAGTAAAAACAAGGTAGCATATAGGGGGCAAAGTAAATTATTCAGCAATCAATTCACCAAATTTCCATGGCACACAGAAAACGTTTGTAGAAAATTTGGAATGAATACAATGGAGAGCAATATTTAATATTATTCTAAGTCATTACATAAACACTTGGAAATCTAAACTAAAATAGTTAAATAATAGGGCTTCCCTGGTGGTGCAGCAGTTGAGAATCTGCCTGCTAATTCAGGGGACACGGGTTCAAGCCCTGGTCTGGGAGGATCCCACATGCCGCGGAGCAACTAGGTCCGTGAGCCACAACTACTGAACCTGCGTGTCTGGAGCCTGTGCTCCGCAATAAGAGAGGCCAAGACAGTGAGAGGCCCGCACACGGCGATGAAGAGTGGCCCCCGCTGGCCACAACTAGAGAAAGCCCTTGCACAGAAACGAAGACCGACACAGCAAAAAAATAAATAAATAATAAATTCATTTTTTTGTTTTTTAATTTAGCAAACCCTAATTATTTATTAGATGGCTTAGTCAAATCATTTTATATAACATTTGAATCTGTGGTCAATAGGACACACATAACAACATGTATTAAAACAATAAAGGGAGGGAATTTAGGCAATTTCATTTGTAAAAGTTGTTTTCCCCAAACTGCAGTTGGCACCTGTATATAACAATAATGTACCAAATATCCTTTTTCCCCCAAGGGTTTTTTGAATGTGATATATTACAAATAAATATTCAAAATGAAAATGACTACACAAGGTATACCCTTCAGCTAATGCTAGCATTCTGTCCAAATGTCAGGTTGGATTTAAACTTTTAAAGCCTGATTTAGAATTTGACACTAATTTCCTTCAATGTCAAACTAAATTAGCCTTAAGAAGTGCAAAATGACTAAAAATAACTAAGCATTATATTCTTTTCTTTTATTACATACAAATCTTTCCTTTCAGGGCTACAGTCTCTTCGTTATGGCTTTTTAGGGTGTATAATGAAATAAAACACCTTTGACTCACCTTCTCACATTCAGTATATTAGATTTCCTGCTCAATCCTGCTAATTTTACAGATAAAGTAACTGTCATAGTGGGGCTAAATGATACAACCCAAGAGTGGTAGATTAAGGGCTAAGTGTTAGAATGTCATATTTCAGGACAGTACTTCTGTCTCTTAGCAAAAGTTTGCAAATGAGTAGTTTACAGGCAAAATGTGTTTTCTAATCTGTATTCTGCATATGTATTGCATTAAAAGTAAGCTCAATGCAACTGAATCACTTTAGTGTTTCTGATCTGCCATAGTTCCTATTAATTCTGAAGTTTGCATATCAGGTCTAAAATATGATATGTACTTGAGCATAATATAACTTGTATTCCCCATTTAGCTAACTCCTTTCTCTGTCAGCAAATGTCCTATAAATAGATTTATGAAACTAGTGTGCTGTAAGTGATATTTATGCCCATTTATCATATTTGGGGAATAATCATTCTAGTCTTAGCAAATGAATGTATTGGATTTTTATTTAAATTCTGTTCAACATTCCTTAGCATGCCTATGTATTATAGAGTCAGGAAAGTTAAATCTATTAATATATTTTCTATGTTTTCTTGTGATTTTTTGGTTTAGAGAATCAGGGACATTTATTTAAGATTTGCAATGTTTACTGAAGTGGAGGTGGCATTAGTATTGATTTTGTTATTTCTAACATTTTTTCTGACAAACCCAGTCATAGAGGCTTTTTTCTTTCAGTGACTCTATCACTGGGTCCAGTAACTGAACACGATTTTTAGGATTTTAAGAACCTGGGTGCAAGCATTCATACTGTCCCTGTGGATCGTGATAGTCACTGAATTGTTTTGGAATCAGCAGGGGCTTTGTGATTATAGAGGTTTTCTGACAACAGCAGTTGCAAAGTGGTCTGGAACTGTCAGTTAGTATGGTTTGAAGTAATTCCTAAGTGACCAACATAAATTCTAATTGCTTTAGCCATCCACATTTCTCTAGACCACTTAACACTGAAAAAAAAATTGTCCCTGGCCTAAACTAGTGACCTCATGTTGACTAAACTTTAGACAAGTTTTTGACTCTAAGCCTCTGAAGTCCGTTTGCTTAGAGCATTTACTTTAGAACTTACAACTAAATTCTTTCTCTGCCCTTTGAGATGTAAATATTTAGTTAATTTGTTTGTATCTAGAAATCTTAGTGATTCATTTTATTGCTTATAAATGTATATAAGTAAAAAATCATAACATCAGAAATAATAATAATATTTGTAATTTTTATATCTCCAATTTCTTTCTTTCTAATTGTGTTATATCTACAACAATGTTAAGTAATATTGACGCTGTGTTCTTGTCCTGATTGTGATTTGAAAGCTAATGCTTTAAAGTGTTAAAGCAATATGTCCAACCACTAAAATGATGCTGGTTTGTGTAAAATTGAAATGATTATTTTTGTTTTTCTTTTCCAGCTTTATTGAGTACTACTGACACATAAAATTATATACATTCAAGGTGTGGAAAATGATGCTGTGATATACTTACACATTGTGAAATGATTACTCAATCACACTCAAGCTAATTAACATATTCATCACCTCACATAGTTATCTTTTGTGTGTGTGTGGTGACAGCACTTAAGATCTACTCTCAGCAAATTTCAAGTATGTAATATATTATCAATTATTGTTACCACACTGTAGATTAGGTGTCCAGAACTCCTTCATCTTAAAACTCTATGTTTGTATCCTTTGATTCATACCTCCTATTTGCCCCCTCCTCAGCCTATTGTAACCACCATCCTACTCTGTTACTATCAGTTCAACTTTTTTCTTTAGGATTCCACTTGTAAGTGAGATCATGCAATATTTGTCATATTTTTAACTCTATATAAATTTTAAACTTCAAAAGACATTATCATCATTAAGAACAGTGTAGTGGTAGTATTAAGTCGACATTCATTTAAATCATATACATCATTTTTTTTAACCTATGTCTCATTTCACCTAGAACTTCTGTATCTCCATCTGCAAATATTTTCCTTGTGTTTGAATGATTTTCTTTATGATTGTTTTAGTGCACATGTAAAAATTAATCAACTTCTTTTCTTCTGAAAATATGTTCATTTCAACTTATGTTTTAAAGAATTTCTAAGTGTAGATTACTAAGTTGTCAGTTATTTAGTAATAGCACTTTAACGTGACATTTCATTGTTTTATGGCTTCCAGTATTTCTGCCGAAAACTCATGAATCCATCTTACTGGGATCTCTAAAATGTAAAGTGACTTTTGGATAAAGGTAAGAGTGACCAAACTAGAGGTCATTGCTACAACAATCTGCCATAGAAGGAGTCTTACCTCTATGCAATTTTAATTACTCTGGTCATTTTTGTGTCACATCTTTCCAAAGTCTTTAGAAACATGAATTTGTTTTTTTTGTTTTTTTATCCTAGTTTTTGTGGCAGGAATAATAGTAACTACATTACACATGAAAGCAGACATTCTAATTTATTTTTTCTTTTATTTTTATTGCAATCCAAATAGCCATATTTACTCACACTCTGGGCATAAATGGTAAATAGCATATTTTCAAGATTTTAGGGAAATGACAATTAGCACAGAGATGGTTACTCATTAATTGTATTAAATATTTGTATTAATATAATGTATAACTCTGCCAGATCCTCATTCCTTAGTAACTGTTAAAATTTTTAAATAAAAATTACTAACATAGACTCCTTAAACCATTTTGAATTTAGTGTTCTAATTTTTATTTATTTTTGTGCCTGGTGTGAGAGACTAGTCCAGTTTGATTCTTTTGTATGTAGCTATACAGTTTTCCCAATACCATTTTTTGAAAGGCTGTCTTTTCCACGTTGTATATTCTTGTCTCCTTTGTTGTAGATTAATTAACCATATAAGTGTGGACTCATTTCTGAGCTCTCTATTCTGTTCCATTGATCTATGTGTCTGTTCATGAGCCAGTACCATGCTGTTTTTTTTGTTTTTTTGTTTTTTGTTTTTTTTTGTGGTACATGGGCCTCTCACTGTTTTGGCCTCTCCCATTGGGGAGCACAGGTTCCGGACTCACAGGCTCAGTGGCCATGGCTCACGGGCCTAGTTGCTCCGTGGCATGTGGGATCTTCCCGGACCGGGGCACGAACCCATGTCCCCTGCATCGGCAGGTGGACTTTCAACCACTGCGCCACCAGGGAAGACACACCATGCTGTTTTGATTACTGTAGTTTTGTAGTACAGTTTGTAATCAGGGAGCATGAAACCTCCAAATTTGTTCTTTTTCAAGAGTGTTTTGGCTATCTGGGGTCTGTTGTTTTTCCACATAAATTTTAGAATTATTTGTTCTAGTTCTGTGAAAAATTCCATTTGTGTTTTTATAGGGATTACACTGAATCTTGTAGATTGCCTTAGGTAGTATTGTCATTTTAATGATACTAATTCTTCTAATCCATGAGCACAGTGTATCTTTCCATTTGTTTGTATTGTCTTCAAAGAGTTAAATGTAAGACCTGATGAAACCATAAAACTTAGAAGAAAACTTAGGCAATAAACTCTTTGACATTGGCCTTTGTAATATTTTCTTGAATATGTTTCTTAGGCAAGGGAAACAAAAGCAAAAATAAACAAATGAGACTACATTAAACTAAAAAGTTTTTGCACAGTGAAGAAAACTATCAACAAAACAAAAAGACCACCTACTGAAGGGGAGAAGACATTTGCAAATGATATATCTGATAAGAGGTTAACATCCAAAGTGTACAAAGAACTAATACAACTCAACAACCCAATTAAAAATGGGCAGAGAATCTGAATAGTTTCCCAAAGAAGACATACAGGTGGCCAACAGATACATAAAAAGATGCTCAACATCACTAATCATCATGGAAATGCAAATCAAAACTACAATAATATATCCCCTCATACATGTGAGAATGGCTATTATCAAAAAAGACAACAAATTGCAAGTGTTGGTGAGGAAGTGGAGAAAAAGTAACCCTCAGGCTCTGTTGGTAGGAAGGTAAATTTGTGCAGCCACTATGGAAAACAGTGTGAAGTTTCCTCAGTATGATCCAGCAATTCCACTCCTAGGTATTTATCTGAAGAAAAATGAAAACATTAATTAGAAAAATATACATGCACCCCTATGTTCATTACAACATTATTTACAATAGCCAAGATATGGAAGCAACCCAAGTGCCCATCAATAGATGAATGGGTAAAGAAGATGTGAATTGTGACACACAATGGAATATTAGCCATAAGAAAGAATGAAATCTTGCCATTCATGACTACATGGATGGACCTAGAGGGTATTACACTACATGAAATAAGTCAGACAGAGAAAGACAAATACTGTCTGATTTCACTTATATGTGGAATCTAAAAAAGCAAAACAAATAAACAGACATAACAAACAGTAACAAATTTATAATACAAAGAACAAACAGGTGGTTGCCAAAGGGGAGGGAGTGAGGAGGAGGAAAGAAATAGGTGAGGGAGATTAAGAGGTACAAACTTCCAGTTGCAGAATAAATTAGTCATGGATATGAAAAAAATTACTAACACGGACATTTTGAACACCAGACTGGACTACAAAAAGAAGTTATCTTTTACGTGGGATAATTTGCCATATAATTCCAAGTTGACATCAGTTATTCTCTAATAGTTATCAGAAACAACTACACTCTAATAATTGTGTACAGCATGACTTGAAACCACAGTTACTGTCACATATGATATCTGTATGATTAGTATTTTACTCCCATTAGCATTTTTTTAATACAGCAGGTTCTCATTAGTTATCTATTTTATACATATTAGTGTATATATGTCAGTCCCAATCTCCCAATTCATCCCAATACCCCACCCCCACTTTCCTCCCTTGGTGTCCATATGTTTGTTCTCTATATCTGTCTTGTTCTGCCTTGCAAACCAGTTCATCTGTACCATTTTTCTAGATTCAACATATATGCATCAATACACAATATTTGTTTTTCTCTTTCTGACTTACTTCACTCTGTATGACAGTCTCTAGGTCCATCCACCTCATTAGTTTTTAAACTGTTAGTATTAAATGCCTTTTATATAGGTGCAGCAAATAAAAGACAAAGCTAAAAATATTAGTGCCAAATTTTACATATTTTTGGATAGTAACCATATTCACTGTGAAATATACACATATGTATTTGACAAATCAACCAATAAATAACAAAAAATAAAACTAAATGAGACAATCTAGTTAAAGTATTCTATACCATAATTTTCAATATGTATTTATGATTCTCAATTACACAGACATTATCTTCCTGTAACATAGCTAGAATTATTAGTATAAATTCGATCATTTCAGTTCTCCCAAATTTGTTTGTTGCCTTTTGAACACTAATCTACATATTTTTCAAGTAGAAATGAGAAAAATTATCTAGCTCATCTTCCACAATGCTTTCCAATGACTAACAAACTGCAACACCTGAATCTTTTCATCTAACCCACAATAGCCAAAGTAAAGATTAAAATGTGCCATTATGTCACAGAATGAAAAAAAAAAAGGATCTTAGAATCTATGCCTACTAAATTCTTATATGTGCTTTCCTTAAAGTGAGAATTTTTTTACTTTCTATGCTGATTAGAAAAGTGTTGATTATACATAATTTGATTTTGAGGTAAAACATGAAGTATTCAGGAATGAATTGCATGTTATGCTAATAGGATTGTAAATTATAAATAGTTTTTAGAATATAAGTTAGCTATTGTCATTTGTAACTCATTCTTTTTTTTTTTTTAACATCTTTATTGGGGTATAATTGCTTTACAATGGTGTATTAGTTTCTGCTTTATAACAAAGTGAATCAGTTATACATATACATATGTTCCCATATCTCTTCCCTCTTGCGTCTCCCTCCCTCCTACCCTCCCTATCCCACCCCTCCAGGCTGTCACAAAGCACCAAGCCAATATCCCTGTGCCATGCGGCTGCTTCCAACTAGCTATCTACCTTACTACGTTTGTTAGTGTGTATATGTCCATGACTCTCTCTCGCCCTGTCACAGCTCACCCTTCCTCCTCCCCATAACCTCAAGTCCGTTCTCTAGGAGATGTGCGTCTTTATTCCTGCCTGATCCCTAGGTACTTCATGACATTTTTTTTCCTTAAATTCCATATATATGTGTTAGCATACGGTATTTGTCTTTTTCTTTCTGACTTACTTCACTCTGTATGACAGACTCTAGGTCTATCCACCTCATTACAAGTAGCTCAATTTCGTTTCTTTTTATGGCTGAGTAATATTACATTGTATATATGTGCCACATCTTCTTTATCCATTCATCCGATGATGGGCACTTAGGTTGTTTCCATCTCCGGGCTATTGTAAATAGAGCTGCGATGAACATTTTGGTACATGACTCTTTTTGAATTTCGGTTTTCTCAGGGTATATGCCCAGTAGTGGGATTGCTGGGTCATATGGTAGTTCTATTTGTAGCTTTTTAAGGAACCTCCATACTGTTCTCCATAGTGGCTGAACCAATTCACATTCCCACCAGCAGTGCAAGAGGGTTCCCTTTTCTCCACACCCTCTCCAGCATTTATTGTTTCTAGATTTTTTGATGATGGCCATTCTGACTGGTGTGAGATGATATCTCATTGTACTTTTGATTTGCATTTCTCTAATGATTAATGATGTTGAGCATTCTTTCATGTGTTTGTTGGCACTCTGTATATCTTCTTTGGAGAAATGTCTATTTAGGTCTTCTGCCCATTTTTGGATTGCGTTGTTTGTTTTTTTGTTATTGAGCTGCATGAGCTGCTTGTAAATTTTGGAGATTAATCTTTTGTCAATTGCTTCATTTGCAAATATTTTCTCCCATTCTGAGGGTTGTCTTTTGGTCTTGTTTATGGTTTCCTTTGCTGTGCAAAAGCTTTGAAGTTTCATTAGGTCCCATTTGTTTATTTTTCTTTCTTCTTTTTATTTCCATTACTCTAGGAGGTGGGTCAGAAAGGATCTTGCTGTGATTTATGTCATAGAGTGTTCTGCCTATGTTTTCCTCTAAGAGTTTGATAGTTTCTGGCCTTATATTTAGGTCTTTAATCCATTTTGAGCTTATTTTTGTGTATGGTGTTAGGGAGTGATCTAATCTCATACTTTTACATGTACCTGTCCAGTATTCCCAGCACCACTTATTGAAGAGGCTGTCCTTTCTCCACTGTACATTCCTGCCACCTTTATCAAAGATAAGGTGTCCATATGTGCATGGGTTTATCTCTGGGCTTTCTATCCTGTTCCATTGATCTATCTTTCTGTTTTTGTGCCAGTACCATACCATCTTGATAACTGTAGCTTTGTAGTATAGTCTGAAGTCAGGGAGCCTGATTCCTCCAGTTCCTTTTTTCGTTCTCAAGATTGCTTTGGCTATTCAGGGTCTTTTGTGTTTCCATACAAATTGCGAAATTTTCTGTTCTAGTTCTGTGAAAAATGCCAGTGGTAGTTTGATAGGGATTGCATTGAATCTATAGATTGCTTTGGGTAGTAGAGTCATCTTCACAATGTTGATTCTTCCAATCCAAGAACATGGTATATCTCTCCATCTATTTGTATCATCTTTAATTTCTTTCATCAGTGTCATAATTTTCTGCATACAGGTCTTTTGTCCCCTTAGGTAGGTTTATTCCTAGATATTTTATTCTTTTTGTTGCAATGGTAAATGGGAGTGTTTTCTTGATTTCACTTTCAGATTTTTCATCATTAGTATATAGGAATGCCAGAGATTTCTTTGCATTAATTTTGTATCCTGCCACTTTACCAAATTCATTGATTAGCTCTAGTAGTTTTCTGGTAGCATCTTTAGGATTCTCTATGTATAGGATCATGTCATCTGCAAACAGTGACAGCTTTACTTCTTCTTTTCAGATTTGGATTCCTTTTATTTCCTTTTCTTCTCTGATTGCTGTAGCTAAAACTTCCAAAACTATGTTGAATAAGAGTGGTGAGAGTGGGCAACCTTTTCGTGTTCCTGATCTTAGTGGAAATGCTTTCAGTTTTTCACCATTGAGGATGATGTTGGCTGTGGGCTTGTCATGTATGGCCTTTATTATGTTGAGGAAAGTTCCCTCTATGCCTACTTTCTGCAGGGTTTTTATCATAAATGGGTGTTGAATTTTGTCAAAAGCTTTCTCTGCATCTATTGAGATGATCATATGGTTTTTCTTCTTCAATTTGTTAATATGGTTTATCACATTGATAGATTTGCGTATATTGAAGAATCCTTGCATTCCTGGAATAAACCCCACTTGATCATGGTGTATGATCCTTTTAATGTGCTGTTGGATTCTGTTTGCTAGTATTTTGTTGAGGATTTTTGCATCTATGTTCATCAGTGATATTGGCCTGTAGTTTTCTTTCTTTGTGACATCCTTGTCTGGTTTTGGTATCAAGGTGATGGTGGCCTTGTAGGAGGAGTTTGGGAGTGTTCCTCCCTCTGCTATATTTTGGAAGAGTTTGAGAAGGATAGGTGTTAGCTCTTCTCTAAATGTTTGATAGAATTCCCCTGTGAAGCCATCTGGTTCTGGGCTTTTCTTTGTTGGAAGATTTTTAATCACAGTTTCAATTTCAGTGCTTGTGATTGGTCTGTTCATATTTTCTATTTCTTCCTGATTCAGTCTTGGCAGGTTGTGCATTTCTAAGAATTTGTCCATTTCTTCCAGATTGTCCATTTTATTGGCATAGAGTTGCTTGTAGTAATCTCTCATGATCTCTTTTATTTCTGCAGTGTCAGTTGTTACCTCTCCTTTTTCATTTCTAAGTCTATTGATTTGAGTCTTCTCCCTTTTTTTCTTGATGAGTCTGGCTAGTGGTTTATCTATTTTGTTTATCTTCTCAAAGAACCAGCTTTTAGTTTTATTGATCTTTGCTATTGTTTCCTTCATTTCTTTTTCATTTATTTCTGATCTGATTTTTATGATTTCTTTCCTTCTGCTAGCTTTGGGGTTTTTTTGTTCTTCTTTCTCTAATTGCTTGAGTGCAAGGTTAGGTTGTTTATTCTAGATGTTTCCTGCTTCTTAAGGTGGGCTTGTATTGCTATAAACTTCCCCCTTAGAACTGCTTTTGCTGCATCCCACAAGTTTTGGGTCGTTGTGTCTCCATTGTCATTTGTTTCTAGGTATTTTTTGATTTCCTCTTTGATTTCTTCAGTGATCACTTCATTATTAAGTAGTGTATTGTTTAGCCTCCATGTGTTTGTATTTTTTACAGATCTTTTCCTGTAATTGATATCTAGTCTCATGGCATTGTGGTCAGAAAAGATACTTGATACAATTTCAATTTTCTTAAATTTACCAAGGCTTGATTTGTGACCCAAGATATGATCTATCCTGGAGAATGTTCCATGAGCACTTTAGAAAAATGTGTATTCTGTTGTTTTTGGATGGAGTGTCCTATAAATATCAATTAAGTCCATCTTGTTTAATGTATCATTTAAAGCTTGTGTTCCTTATTTATTTTCATTTTGGATGGTCTGTCCATGGGTGAAAGTGGAGTGTTTAAGTCCCCTACTATGAATGTGTTACTGTCGATTTCCCCTTTTATGGCTGTTAGTATTTGCCTTATGTATTGAGGTGCTCCTATGTTGGGTGCATAAATATTTACAATTGTTATATCTTCTTCTTGGATCGATCCCTTGATCATTATGTAGTGTCCTTCTTTGTCTCTTTTAATAGTGCTTATTTTAAAGTCTATTTTGTCTGATATGAGAATTGCTACTCCAGCTTTCTTTTGGTTTCCATTTGCATGGAATATCTTTTTCCATCCCCTCACTTTCAGTCTGTATGTGTCTCTAGGTCTGAAGTGGGTCTCTTGTAGACAACATATATATGGGTCTTGTTTTTTTATCCATTCAGCTAATCTGTGTCTTTTGGTGGGAGCATTTAGTCCATTTATATTTAAGGTAATTATCGATATGTATGTTCCTATTCCCATTTTCTAAATTGTTTTGGGTTCGTTATTATAGGTCTTTTCCTTCTCTTGTGTTTCTTGCCTAGAGAAGATCCTTTAGCATTTGTTGTAAAGCTGGTTTGGTGGTGCTGAACTCTCTCAGGTTTTGCTTGTCTGTAAAGGTTTTAATTTCTCCATCAAATCTGAATGAGATCCTTGCTGGGTAGAGTAGTCTTGGCTGCAGGTTTTTCTCCTTCATCACTTTAAATATGTCCTGCCACTCCCTTCTGGCTTGTAGGGTTTCTGCTGAGAGATCAGCTGTTAACCTTATGGGGATTCCCTTATGTGTTATTTGTTGTTTTTCCCTTGCTGCTTTTAATATGCTTTCTTTGTATTTAATTTTTGACAGTTTGATTAATATGTGTCTTGGCGTATTCTCCTTGTATTTATCCTGTATGGGACTCTCTGTGCTTCCTGGACTTGATTAACTACTTCCTTTCCCATATTAGGGAAGTTTTCAACTATAATCTCTTCAAATATATTCTCAGTCCCTTTCTTTTTCTCTTCTTCTTCTGGAACCCCTATAATTCGAATGTTGGTGCATTTAATGTTGTCCCAGAGGTCTCTGAGACTGTCCTCAGTTCTTTTCATTCTTTTTTCTTTATTCTGCTCTGCAGTAGTTATTTCCACTATTTTATCTTCCAGGTCACTTATCCGTTCTTCTGCCTCAGTTATTCTGCTATTGATCCCATCTAGAGTACTTTTAATTTCATTTATTGTGTTGTTCATCATTGCTTGTTTCATCTTTAGTTCTTCTAGGTCTTTGTTAACTGATTCTTGCATTTTGTCCATTCTATTGTCCATTCTATCTCCAAGATTTCGGATCATCCTTACTATCATTATTCTGAATTCTTTTTCAGGTAAGCTGCCTATTTCCTCTTCATTTGTTAGGTCTGGTGCATTTTTATCTTGCTCCTTTATCTGCTGTGTGTTTTTCTGTCTTCTCATTTTGCTTATCTTACTGTGTTTGGGGTCTCCTTTTGCAGGCTGCAGGTTCGTAGTTCCTGCTGTTTTTGATGTCTGTCCCCAGTGGCTAAGGTTGGTTCAGTGGGTTGTGTAGGTTTCCTGGTGGAGGGGACTAGTGCCTGTGTTGTGGTGGATGAGGCTGGATCTTGTCTCTCTAGTGGGCAGGTTCACGTCTGGTGGTGTGTTTGGGGTGTCTGTGGCCTTATTATTATTTTAGGCAGCCTCTCTGCTAATGGGTGGGGTTGTGTTCCTGTCTTGCTAGTTGTTTGGCATAGGTTGTCCAGCACTGTGGCTTGCTGGTCGTTGAGTGAAGCTGGGTGCTGGTGTTAAGATGGAGGTCTCTGGGAGATTTTCGCCATTTTATATTATGTGGAGCTGGGAGGTCTCTTGTTGACCAGTGTCCTGAAGTTGGCTCTCCTACCTCAGAGGCAGAGCCCTGACTCTTGGCTGGAGCACCAAGAGCTTTTCATCCACACGGCTCAGAATAAAAGGGAGAAAAAGTAGAGGGAATTAGTAGAAGTATGAGGAAAGAAAGAAGGAAAGGAGGGAAGGAAGGAAGGAAGAAAGAAAGAAAGAAGCAAAGAAGAAGGAAAGAAAGGAGGGAGGGAGGGAGGAAGGAAGGAAGGAGGGAAAGAAGGAAAAAAGACAGAAAGAAAGAAGATACAGTAAAAATAAAATAAGGTATAATAAAATTATTGAATTAAAAATTCTTATTTAGGAAAAAAAAAAAGGGACAGATAGAACCTTAGGACAAATGTTGGAAGCAAAGCTATACAGACAAAATCTTACACAGAAGCATACACATACACCCTCACTAAAAGAGATAAAGGGGGAAAAATCATAAATCTTGCTGTCAGAGACCACCTCCTCAATTTGGGATGATTCGTTGTCTAAAGGAGGGAAGGCTGGAAGGAAAGAAAGAAAGAAAGAAAGAAAGAAAGAAAGAAAGAACGAAGGTAAAGTATAATAACGTTATTAAAATTAAAATTGATTATTAAGAAAAAAATTTTTAAGAAAAAACCATGGACGGATAGAACCCTAGGACAAATGGTGGAAGCAAGACTATACAGACAAGATCTCACACAGAAGCATACACTTATACATTCACAAAAAGAGGAAAAGGGAAAAAAATCATAGATCTTGCTCCTAAAGTCCACTTCCTTAATTTGGGATGATTGGTTGTCTATTCAGGTATTCCACAGATGCAGGGTATATCAAGTTGATTGTGAAGCTTTAATCCGCTGCTTCTGAGGCTGCTGGGAGAGATTTCCCTTTGTCTTCTTTGTTCTCACAGCTCCCAGGGGCTCAGCTTTGGATTTGGCCCTGCCACTGCGTGTAGGTTGCTGGAGGGCGTCTGTTTTTTGCTCAGACAGGGCGGGGTTAAAAGAGCCGCTGATTCGGGGGCTCTGGCACACTCAGGCCGGCGGGGAGGGAGGGGCACGGAGTGCGGGGCGGGCCTGCGGCGGCAAAGGCCGGCGTGGCTTTGCATCAGCCTGAGGCCCGCTGTGCATTCTCCCAGGGAAGTTGTCCCTGGATCCCGGGAACCTGGCAGTGGCGGGCTGCACAGGCTCCGCGGAAGAGGGGTGTGGAGAGTGACCTGTGCTCGCACACAGGCCCCTCGGTGGCGGCAGCAGCAGCCTCATCGTCTCCCGCCCGTCTCTGGGGTCCGCGCTTTCAGCCGCGGCTCGCGCCCGTCTCTGGAGCTCCTTTAAGCAGCGTTCTTAAACCCCTCTCCTCACGCACCAGGAAACAAAGAGGGAAGAAAAAGTCTCTTGCCTCTTCGGCAGGTGCAGACTTTTCCCCGGACTCCCTCCCAGCTAGCCGTGGTGCACTAACCCCTTCAGGCTATGTTCAAGCCGCCAACCCCAGTCCTCTCCCTGAGCTCCGTCCGAAACCCGAGCCTCAGAGCCTCAGCTCGCAGCCCCGCCCGCCCCGGCGGGTGAGCAGACAAGCCTCTCGGGCTGGTGAGTGCCGGTCGGCACTGATCCTCTGTGCGGGAATCTCCCCGCTTTGCCCTCCGCACCCGTTGCTGTGCACTCCTCCGAGGCTCCGAAGGTCCCCGCTCCGCCCCCCGCAGTCTCCGCCCGCGAAGGGGCTTCCTAGTGTGTGGAAACTTTTCCTCCTTCACAGCTCCCTCCCACTGGTGCAGGTGCCATCCCTATTCTTTTGTCTCTGTTTTTTCTTTTTTTTCTTTTGCCCTACCCAGGTATGTGGGGAGTTTCTTGCCTTTTGGGAGGTCTGAGGTCTTCTGCCAGCGTTCAGTAGGTGTTCTGTAGGAGTTGTTCCACGTGTAGATGTATTTCTGGTGTATCTGTGGGGAGGAAGGTGATCTCCGCGTCTTACTCTTCCGCCATCTTCAAGGTCCCCTGTAACGCATTCTTATTCCTTTCTCAATTGTTACCTTTTTCTATTTTAGGGCAATTTACTTTTATTCCTTTAATCATTCAATTACTAAAATTCTATTAAGGTCTATGTATGAAGTCTGTGATAGATAAAAGGAAAAGAAAATTGTCACTCTCAGTAAGGATTCCAATAGCATAATGAAAAACATTAAACATTGATTTTAATTTCCCAAACATTTAAGAATATTTGTTATTGAATCATCTAGGTTTTATGTTGTGTTAGGAAAAGTAGAATTAACGTATATATATTTTTTATCACTATTTCACATTGCAATTCATTTTCATCAAAGTTGAAACTGGTACAAACTATATAGAAAACAAAACTTTCAACTTATGATTGGCCTAATCACAAATCCATTTATCTTCATATATACAAATAAACAACTTTCTTCAATATATAAAAATTTTACTGATGAATTAAAACTATGAATTTGAGAATTGAAGAAACTTGATTGGAGATTAAAAACCATCATCTTAATCAGCATTATTTCTTTAAACAACAGGCAATTTAAAATTAATTTTATTTCTTTAACTCTAGTCAAGAATATGTTTGATTAATGTAATTGTTTCTGAACTAACAACTTTATACTCAGGAATAAAGTAATGTTGGATTTTAATATTATATCAAAGTTTTAAAATATTATGAAGAGACTTATTTGGGCCATTTAGATATGGCATGGTCCAGCAACAAATCACCCAGTTTCTTTGTTTATTTAAAGAAATTTTATACATAGATCTATATATAATTTTTTTGCTCTGACAATTTTAAAGTATGCATATTGGACATGTTAACTTCTCAGCTGCTCATATGAAAGAAGATAATAATACCTAACTCACAGAATTGTGGTGAAAAAATGATGCATGCTATTAAAATTCTTTGCAAATTCCAATATTCTAGACACACATAAGGCATAATTATAATGTAGATTAAAAATCATAAAATATGTATGACCATGAAATATACA
The DNA here is from genome assembly GCF_951394435.1 of Stenella coeruleoalba. Classification (NCBI taxonomy): domain Eukaryota; kingdom Metazoa; phylum Chordata; class Mammalia; order Artiodactyla; family Delphinidae; genus Stenella; species Stenella coeruleoalba. The sequence continues at coordinate 35,678,387 of NC_137164.1, read as the reverse complement.
GACCGTAAAATATATATAGTCTCTGTCATGCAGCCATAATATCCCTGTTACAACTGCTCCACTTTGTTGTTGCAGCACTAAAGCAATCATAGACAATATGTAAGCAAATGAGTGTGGCTGGGTTTCATGAGGACTTTACTTATAAAAGCAGCTCACAGGATCATAATTTACTGACCACTGGTATAAAAGAGAGTAATCATTAAGTTTTTAACAGGAATAATTACAATCAATTGTCAATATAAGGAAGGTATTTCATTAAAATTATTTTGTAGAGGTCAATGACTCCTGCTTAAGTTGGAGAGGTCTTACCAAGTCAAGCTTTCATGTATATCTACCAACAAGCAACAAAATGAGACCTATATTTCACATAACAGCATAACAGAAATAAAGAGAGTGGAGAACATCTGCCCAAAATATAAAAGGAAACACCATTTGTTGTATAAAAGACAATGGGTATATTGCAGAGACATTTAAAGAGAGTAATTTAAATATCTGAATTACACATTTGTATAAGAGTGAGCAAAAAGTGAAAATGGATTTCATTTATAGAACTTACTTCCTCTAATTTGAATAATTTCAGAAAAGTTTGTATGCTTTTTTGCAATTGATGCAGAATGATCTGATAGAAAAAGTCACAATTTTAATGATGTTTGTGTGAGATGTGAGTAATAGGTCATGGTCATGCCAATGACTCAAAAGACAAAAAGTAAAAAACCCATTGGCAGTACCAGGGAAATGATTTTATGTTTAGTTATAACTAGATATCTATTTTATCAATTCTATAATTAAGAAGTGATTCATCCTTTCCACTTTCTACTGCTACTCTGCCCCTTTATGCTGTCAGACATTACTGATTGTCACACAGATCTCACCATATGACACAATTTTGTTGTCTCCCTATATCAGGCAGAGGTTTCCTTTAAAGTAATGAATCTCATTATGTCCTTCATATGAACAGAACTATGCAATGATTTTCACACTCGGAATAAGCTTCAGACTTCTTGCCTTAGCCCACAACACACTTCATGTTACGTTCCCTGCCAATTTAAGAATGTTAGATACTCACTGACCTTATCCTCAGTTACTAAGCTCCAATTCACTGTTTTTTCTGGCCCTTGAAATGACAAGTTCATTTATGTCTAGAAGCCATCATAGCACCAGCTCCCTCTATCTGGTATAACCTTCTTCCAGACCCTCGCATAGCTGGCAGTTTTTTCAAGTTACGTTAACAGATTAAATATAATTCCCTCCTCTGAATATTCAATCTAAAAAGCTTCCATTCATGTCACTCTGTTTTCCTTTTAGAATGTATTACAAATTGACAGATCTCATTACTTTTTACTTTTATAGTCTGTTACTCTCCCTCTATATCTAGCATTTTGAATGCATGGACTTTGTCCATTGTGTTTATTGCTATATCTTGTAACATTTCCTAATATGGTAGATATTAAATTTACTGAAGAAAAGAAGGAAGGAAGAAAGGAAGGGAGGAAGGAAGGAAACATTCTTGTAATAATGGCAAAGATGTAGGAATAAGTGTGGTCACTGAAATCCTGCAATGTCAAGGTGAGAAAAAAATTAACTATAGGAAACGTTAATAATTATTGGAAAATATAGAGTCAAGACAATAACAGAGGTCCAATTTATTAAGCCAAATAAGTTGATCTTAACTTATATAAGGAATTTCAAGAAAAGGAACAAAGAATCCAAATTTATAAGATGAAGGCCACAGAGTCAGTAATCCTGGAGAAGCATTTTATTACCAGCCAATTCACTGATGCAGGGAAAGAGATAGAATTCCAATAGCCAGACAACATTCAAGTGTCATTATTCTTATCTTTACTAAACTACTAAACCAGGTTCTTATCAAACCATACTAGCTAGTTGTGACCTTGTCATTGTTGTGTTGCTTATGATTACAGATTGACTTTATATCTAATTTTCTAAAACTCCTCTATTATTTTGACCTTCTGAGTTCCCCCAGAAACACACTTCTCCCTCCAACTCTGTTGTACTATGCTGCACACATGCATGCAAGCACACACACACCTACATACACACAATAAACTCTAAACAGCACTTTCCATAGGACGTTTTATTTGCAACAATCTCCCAAGATTTGATCAACAAATTCTTTACCCACTAAGTACCATGCATCTTTCTGGGTGCTTGGACTTTATAAAGGAGATAATGATATTTCATTTCCACATTTAGAAATAATGTTTTAGTCAGATGAGTAGGTATTTAAATTATTGCAATGCTGTTATAAGGAATATAATTAAATATGTAGATAAAGAAGAAGTGTGAAGAGGATAATAAATAAGAAATAGATTACAAACAAACTAATTATACGTTGTAATAGGATTCTAAGATAATGCCTCACATTGGGGGTGATATTTTATCTAAGATCAAAAATAAGGGAAGGATCCAGCCATTTTTAATAATAATGAAAGACAATCCATGCATAAGGAAAGCATAGGTACAAAGTTACTGAGTTATAGAAGAGCTCGGCATAATGCAAGAGCCACCAAAAGACCAGTGTGTCTGAAATAAAGTGATTAAAGGAGATAGCTTATGACATCATGATGGATAACCAGACAAGTAAAGTGGGCCTTTGTAGGCCATAGTAAAGAGAATGAATTTTATTATTATTTTAGAGATTTGAGCAGATGGGAGATATGATAGAACTTAGAATTTTTTAAGATTATTCTGGCTACTATGTGTAGAATAATTTGAAAGTGGGTAAAAGTGGAAATAGAAATATGGATTAAGATACTAATGTAGTGTAGTTCATAGATAAGTATTGATAACTTGGACTGAGGTGGTGGCAGTGGAGAGGGAGAGATGTAAACAAGTACAATATTCTAAGAGTAGAACTGGCTGAACTTGATGATGGATTGAAATAAAAGAGTAAGAGTTATTATGGGTTGCTCTGTCTGGTTTAAAATATTAGATGGTTTTACTAGAACTGAAGGGAAACAGTTTTGGGGTTGGCTAGTAAGAATTGACAATTGTGTTTATATATATTAATTTAAAAATTTGATACTCTGAAGTATAAAATCAGAGCTGTCGACTGGGCAGTAGAATATATAAATGGGGATTTTACAGGAGAGGACTACATTGAAGAGTTAAGTTTGAAAGTTGTCTGGATATGTATATTATTTACAGATATGGTAAATGATGATATAATCTAGGAAAAGAAGTAGATGAGAGTAGTGAAGACTTCTGTTTTCATAACCTGAAGGGATGCATAATGGAAAGGTTAGGATTAAAAATAAATGTTATGAAGAAATACTAAAGAAGGCATATTAACAGATGAGTGAAATTAATAGAAACTGAAAGATAAACATTTTAGGAAGGAGGTAGAGACCAATTCTGTGAAAAACTTGTACAGTCCATCTCTTATTGTTTAGTTTATCCAAGAGATGGTCAGGACACAAGTTATAGGGACGTGTCTTAAGTATTTGAGTAGAGTGATAGAACTGTTTTCTTTGAAGGAGGAAGAGGTGGTGTTCCTTACTAAAGATTTCTCCAGTTATCCTCTTCACAGAATCCTGTCTTACTCTACACTCTGACTCTTTTTAAACACCTTCAAAGTGTGAAGTGTGCAAAAAATCATAAGCCATAGTTCCAATAATTTCTTTGGTAAAGTCTGCCATATTCATTTGTCTCAGAAACACTTTGACATTTGATATGTCTTGTTGGAGTCTCAGTTGATATGTCTTGTTGGAGTCTCAGCTCTAATGTAGCTCATTAGAGCTTCACTATAAATATTGTTTGAATAAGGATTAGTCACATGGATACAGCCTTTGTACAGAATGGTGACAGGAGTAACAATGGAAAAAAAATCTAAAAGACAGGTAGTAAGCAAGGTATCTCAATATGGATGCAGGAGAAATTGATAATGTCTTACAACATGAGCTTCAAAAGCATAGAGTTTTTTCTTTCTTCCTCTTCTTTTTGTGTTATTTTGTTTTGTTTATTACCTTTCCAGAAAAATATGGAGAAATATTTTGGAGATGTAAGTGGAGGAAAAATGAGAAAATCTATCCCAAACTTTGGGCTTGAATTTATGGGGGAGGGTTGTGTAAAATAAAAAGAAATGAAGACATACAAAAAGTAATGATAGAAAGTTTTAAAAAATGTTCTTATTTAAATAAATGCAAGATAAATTGTGATCAAGAAGGAGAGAAAAATGCTTAGAAATGAGTTTGAATATTATGAAAATACCTGATTCCAGATCAAGACTTACAGAGAAACTGGGAAATTTTGGCTTAGAGAGGAGTCTGGAGTTGGGTTTGGTAGAAGATATTCAAGGCAGTGTGTGGATGATCAGAGGATATTTGGTGACTTTGGTTGCTATGGTAAAGGGAATGTGAAGCACATTACAACTAACTCAGCCACATAGAAGAGGATGGTAGCTCAGTTTAACATTATATTCATAAATACTTACCTGAGTGAAAGAATTGCTGGGAACAGCCATTCGCTCCAGAAACAATAGACAGCATTCCTAGTGTGGTATAATTTACGATGTGGTCTCTATCAGAAATCGTGCTTTGGTGGCTATTGCATCTGGAAAGATAAATGAAAATGTTCCAGGTGAATGGACGTGGGAGAACATTACAGACTGAAGAAAAAATGCAACAAAGTGAAGAATTATAAAATAGTATGTGGTCCAGTTGCACCACACCTTGTTAACTCATGGGGAGTAGAAGACTATTAGAGACAAACAGACATGTAAAGAGAGACAGAGAGAAAGACACAGAGACAGATAGAGAGAGGGAGGGAAAGAGGGAGAGAGAGAGAGAAAAAACAATGCAGAAAACTTAAAACTTAAATCTTAGACTCTCTTAGGTGGTCAGTGATGTTATTTCCTTTTCATAGTGTGAGTGTAAGATAAACTGAAGATTTTTTTTCTTGACTAAATTTTTTCTTAAAAATTTTATAACCCTTCAGATATGGAGCCAGTAGCATTAATTACATCTACAAGAAATACATAAAAAGAAATGTCAGATAAATCTTTTTATTCACGGCAATCACAGTCTGTGTTAGAAGAATTTTATTTGTAGTGGATACTTGGAGAGGAAATGGCTTGTTTTAAATTCTCAAAGACTTGGGTTATTGAGCCAGAGCTAGAGGATTAGAGTTCCAAAATTTTAATTACAATGTTAGACAGAATGGTGTATATTCCTGAAGGTCATTGTCCCACTACCCCATAAGTAATTAAAAGTTCTCTCTAGTCTAAGGCAAGGCTTTTGAAAGGATCTGAGGAAAAGTGTCTAGCACTTGTATGTTATCAGGTGTCTTATGAGGGAGCCATAGGTCCAGTCAGAGTGTGGGGGGACTGAAACAATAGAAAGCCCAGATTATCTTTGAAGGGATCCAGGAGCATCCTTTCAAATTACCAAAATCACAGAATCACTGCATCTTGGGGTAAGAAGTCTAATGGAAGACAATAAAGGATGGAAACCCAAAACTGGGAAAGGACCTGAATGAACCTCAGAGGATCTGCAGAGTTAGGGAGTTGAGGTGGAAAAGAAGTTAGTCAAAGAGTTGCTTATGTCCTCAGAAGCAATCACTATGTATTGCCTTTGTCACGGAAGCTTGGATGGATTGCATCAGTAGGGATAATGAGAAGACAGAGTACAACACCCAAAGAATCAGATGAATGAGACATTCCAACAGAGGCTAATAAAGACCAAGAAAGGGAATACAGACAGGAAAGCCTTCCTCTGATATGATAATATTTGTAAGCATTTGTTTGTGCCTAGATATACCACAGGGGGGAGGAAACAGGGAGAAAATCATTGCTATTTCTACATATCTATACAAACACATAGGAACAGTCCTATAATAATAATTGTTAAACTGAATGAGATTAAATCTTGAACTAGGCTGACATTTTACTCTGAAAAACTTTGTTTTTAATAAAAAATATATACATATTACCCCGTATTAAAAAATTAAGAGCTTTCCAGGTCGCTGGAAACAGGAATTCCAGAGGTTGTTTCTGTTTGTTTGTTATTTTTAGATTTTCTTAATCATCTTGAGCATTTATTATATGCCAGAATTTACTGTACACACTCTACCTTTGATAATTCATTTACTCCTCACAATGCCTTGTGAGGTGAACTCTATTATCATCCTCTTTTCAACAGTGAAGAAACTGAAACTCAGATAGGTTACAAAATGTGACCAATATTATAAAGGTATTATGCTGTAAAGCTTGAATTTTAGAAATAGAAGGAAACAGTCTTATTTCTGCCCACTTAAGTGTCTAACATGTACAGCCTTGCTCAACAAACTTCCTGTGGAATCGTGTTTGATTACATAAATTTATATATATACAAGACCTTTCTTTTCACACAAAACAATCTCTAAATGCAAATCTTCAATTAATCCTATAATAATCTGTTTCTACACTGGATAAAAAAACAACCTTTAGACCTTTTAGTAGGCATAACATCATGATATTTTAAGGAATTTTGAGATATACTTTTGTCTATATACAATGTTTGCTATTTATATGGACTTTAGAACAGAACCTTCAAGTAATGTATGATACTGTGGTTGTCTCTATAAAAATGCAATTTGTTCCGTGTAATGAAATATAGGAGAATGACTTAAAAAAAGACCACACCAGAAGGGAGGGACCTGCTGTTTCAAGAAACATGTATGTTCTAGTAGTCTGGGGAGTTATGGACATTTAAGTTATGAAGTAGTTTTACTAGATTTTTTTTTATAGGGAGATAAATCCTGAGCAAAAATGGGGATATATGGTGTATATCCAAAAGGGGATAGCATGCATGCCAGAAAATTGAGTATGATCAAGAATAGGGTAGTGAAGAGGGGAAAGATAGCAATACAACCTGAGAAAACCGGTCAGAGAAGCAAGAAAAGAAACAAAAATATCATGGAGAATTAAAAATAAAAAAAAAAGAAAGAATAAAGAGAAAAAAAGATAAGAACAGAGGATAGTGAAGTATGAAGTACAATTTAGAAGTGGCAATGTGAATCTGAAGACAGAAGATATTAAGGTGAACCATAAGCAGAGGAGAAAAATTTAAGGGAATGTGATCATGCAGAAGACATAGGTCAATTGAGATAAGTATTGAAAAGCTTCCTATAGGTTTATCAATTATAAAGGTAAGCATGAGATTTGCCATGCATTCACACACGAGAACACCCACAAAAAAATTACCAGGAAAATGGGAAAGAAAATACCCTATGTTTTGAAATTTGTGAGTTAATACTTATAAGAAGTTAATACTCGAATTACACTAATATTTTCTATACTTTGTGTGCTCAACTTTTATTAACATAAATGTAATTTTTATTTATCATGTGGGTTTAATCATCCTTAAAAAATTGTTTGTTGGTCTTTACTGAGGTGTAAAAAATACCAGAGACTCAGAATTTAAAGCAAGATTTTTTTTCTTTAATAAGAACCATGTTAGGGACTTCCCTGGCAAACCAGTGGTTAAGACGCCAGGCTTCCACTGCAGGGGGCACAGGTTCGATCCCTGGTCCCTGATCAGGTAGCTAGGATCCCGCATGCCATGTGGCATGGCCAAAGAAAAAAAAAGAACCATGTTAGAAGGAGGAAAAGTCTCTCAAGCCAGGGGCTGAGAACTACCACACTTTAGTTCTTGAAAGTACAAAAATCACAGGCTTTGTTTTACTCTTGAATATTGTCAACAGTATTGTCAACACTTGTCATCTGAAGGAAGGGAGGGGAAAATACGAAACTTGCAGTACTAAATCGCAAAGTGAGAACTTTTAACACACATTTTAAACAGGTCACAATCTTTTTCCTATAAATCATTTATGAAGTATAAAATATTCATTTTCACTTGTCTCTCCCCCATCCTCCTCTGTTTTTGATCCAGGAAAAAGAAACATTGAATAATTCTTTATTAGTCAAGTTTTTCTTTTTTTCACAAAGTGCAATGAAATTCTTCTGAGTATGGAGTAGAGGATATGCTCATCAAAAACTTCAATGGCAAAGAGTCCCTAAGGAATTGTTGAAATGGCAAAGGGCAGTTGAGAAATGATAATGCTATGGAAGATCAGTCTGGTTTTGAACCCCATTTATTATGGCAGGAGCTGCATCCAGTTAGTGAGGTTAAATGTGATTTTTTTGTCAAGAAATGATTGTGGATAGATGCAAGTAACAGCATAGTGACCATACTGGGCACTGAACAGTGGTGGGAGGTTAAATGGGATAGCTGTGTCAGGTGGTGAGCAACTGTGGCATTGTTTACTGAGATCATAGAGAAAGTGGCTATGACAGATGTGTGGTTTTGCCTATTACCAAATTGAGTACTTGTACACCAGGATTATAATATGTATTTGTAGATTCAGGGATAGTAGACTTGGATGGAAAAATGTGGTTGAAAACACAGATTGAAAACATGGTAGGGTTTATGATGGATAATGTGAAATAAACCTAATAATTTGTGGTTCACTTTTTTGTATTTAGTTTTGCCATGACCATCTGGTAAGAAGGGATCTCTCTGTGAGAGTACATATATGTCATCCATAGTTTATTGTATCATATCTTTTAGGAGTTCTAATGACATATTGCATGAAATAGGGTAGACAAAAATTAATCATTTTGGTTCATTCACTGATATAACACACATCTCAATGAAGCTAACACGTAGTATTCTTAGAAACCTCTTTATTGCAAGGGTTCTTAAACAGCTCTCTACAGCACACATATGTAACTTATCACAGGATACTAGTATTAGCATTTTATCATTTTCAGTGAAGTACTGAAACCTTACATCCACTTATATCCTTTTACTGTTCTCATGTTTTAAATGTGATTGTCTTCTATTCTCTGCATATAATGAGCACATCAGAAAGTGTTTTTCAACCATGTTGTAAGATTTAAGAAATTCATATAAAAAGATAGTTTATTATATCTACCAGTGTTTTACCCATTCTATTATTTCATCTTTGCTAAAAGTCACCTACTCTGCCATAAAAGGCCTATATGTGATATGTGATATACCACATACACCACATTACACCACATTAACAAACTGAAGAATGAAAACCATATGATTATCTCAATAGATGCAGAAAAAGCTTTTGACAAAATCCAACCTTCATTTATATGAAAACTCTCCAGAATGTGGGCATAGAGGGAACTTACCTCAACATAATAAAGGTCATATATGACAAACCCACAGCAAACATCATTCTCAGTGGTGAAAAATTGAAAACATTTCTTCTAAGATAAGGAAGTCCTAGTCATGGCAATCAGATAAGAGAAAGAAATAAAAGGAATCCAAATAGGAAAAGAAGTAAAACTGTCACTGTTTGCAGATGGCATGATACTATACATAGAAAATCCTAAAGATGCTACCAGAAAACTACTAGAGCTCATCAATGAATTTGGTAAAGTTGCAGGTTACAAAATTAACACACAGAAATCTGTTGCATATCTCTACACTAACAATGAAAGATCAGAAAGAAGTTAAAGAAACAACCTCATTTACCATCAAATCGAAAAGAATAAAATACCTGGGAACAAGGAGACAAAAGACCTGTACTCCAAAAACTGTACAACACTGATGAAAGAAACTGAACGTGACACAAACAGATGGAAAGATATACAATGTTCTTGGATTGGAAGAATCAATATTGTCAAAATGATTGTACTGCCCAAGGCAATCTACAGATTCAATGTAATCCCTATCAAATTACCAATGGCATTTTTCACAGAACTAGAACAAAAGATCTTAAAATTTGTATGGAGAAACAAAACCCCAAATAGCCAAAGCAATCTTGAGAGAGAAAACAGAACTGAATGAATCAGGCTCCCCAAATTAGGACTATACTACAAAGCTACAGTAATCAAGACAGCATGGTAGTGGCACTAAAACAGAAATATAGACCAATAGAACAGGATAGAAAGCCCAGAAATAAACCCATACACCTATGGATAAAGGAAGCAAGGCAATACAATGGAGAAGAGACAGTATCTTCCATAAATAGTGCTGGGAAACTGGACAGCTACATGTAAAAAAATGAAAATAGAACATTCTTTAACACCTCGCACAAAAATAAACTCAAAATGGATTAAAGACCTAAATGTAATACCAGATACTGTAACTCTTAGAGGAAAAGATAGGCAGAACACTCTCTGGCATAAATTGCAGCAATATCTTTTTCGATCTGTCTTCCATAGTAATGGAAATAAAAACAAAAATTAAAAGATGGGACCTAACTAAACTTAAAAGCTTTTACACAGCAAAGGAAACCATAAACAAAACAAAAAGACTACCCATAGAATGAGAAGAAATATTCACAAATGATGCAAACAACAACTGATTAGTCTCCAAAATTTACAAGCAGCTCATGTGGCTTAATATCATAAAAACAAACATCCCAATCAAAAAATGGGCAGAAGACATAAATAGACATTTCTCCAAAGGAAACATACAGATGGCCAAGAGACACATGAAAAGATGTTCAACATCACTAGTTATTTGAGAAATACAAATCAAAATTACAATGAGATATCACATCACACCAGTCAGAATGGCCATCATCAAAAAATATAGAAACAATAAATGCTTTTGGAGGGTGTGGAGAGAAGGGAACCCTCCTACACTGTTGGTGGGAATGTAAATTGGTACAGCCACTGTGGAGAACAGTATGTAGGTTCCTTAAAACTAAAACTAGAGCTACCATATGATCCTACAATCCCACTCCTGGGTATATATCCAGAGAAAAATGTGGTCTGGAAAGATACATGCACCCCAGGCTCCATTGTAGCACTTTTTACAATAGACAAGATATGGACGCAACCTAAATGACCATTGACAGATGAATGAATAAGAAGATGTGGTACATACATAAAATGGAATATGACTCACCCATTAAAAAGAATGAAATAATTCCATTTGCAGCAACATGGATGGACCTAGAGATTGTCATACTGAGTGAAGTAACTCAGACAGAGAAAGACAAATATTGTATGATATTGCTTATATGTGGAATCTTAAAAAAAAATGATACAAATGAACTTATTTACAAAATGGTAAAAGACTCACAGACTTAGAGAATGAACTTATGGTTACCATGGGGGAAGGGTGGGGGAGAGAGACAGTTAGGGAGCTTGGATTGACATGTACCCACTGCTATATTTTATATGGATAACCAACAAGGAGTTACTGTATAGCACAGGGCACTCTGTTCAATATTATGTAACAACCGAAATGGGAAAAGAATTTGAAAAAGAATAGATACATGTATATATATAACTTAATCACATTATTGTACCCCTGAAACTAACACAACATTGTTAATCAACTATACTCCAATATAAAATAAAAAGTTAAAAAATATTTTGATGCAGTTACTAAATTTTAGGAGAAATTATGGAAGTGAGCATAGAATGAATTAACAAAGTTGCAACGAAAAATCAAAAGGATGTATCTCTTTCTAGGACCCTACTGGAAGTATGTTGCTCAGTGGAGAATGTATTTTCAAGGCACTTCTAATGTTATATGTGATTCAATTCAGAGTATAAAAATAATGTCCAAGAGGAAAGAAAACAAGTTTTTTTAAATTTGTTTGTTTTGTTTTTAAGTAGCTAAGGAAATTCAGGAAACAAAATAAGTACAGATGAGCAATTGGAACATGAGTTTAATTTTAAGAAAAGGAAAAGAAAAAGTCTTTCAATAGCTGGTATTTCTCAGTCATTTTATCATCAGTAAGCCTTTAGTATATAGACATATTTCTTTTTTCTGTATCACTTTTGCATCAGGTAGGAACCAGATGTCAGTAAAATGAAGAAGACACAAAAAATATCTAGTACTATTTTCTCTATCAGTCTTGCTGAGCCAGTCGTTAGGTTTTGTTTTGTTTTTTTTTTTAAGTTAATTAAAAAACAAAAACAAAAACACAGTACTTCTAGCTAAGTATAACATTGTGGATTTAATAATTGTGCATATTCAAGACAGAAATCTGCTTTTTAGAAAACTGTACTTCTCTACTTGGACACTTTCCTAAGGATCTTAGGATCTTACTTATTTTTAAGTAAAAACAAGAATTATTTTTGTTCTAAAGAAGGCCATGGATCAGAATACAAATCTTAATCTTTAATTCATTACTTAGTTACTTTGCTTTCTTAATTATTCCCAAATGGTATCAAACACCATTCACATACAAATAAAATGAAAATAATACCCATTTCATAATATTTAGGAAAATATGTTTTTTTCAGAATGTTTTTGAACTCAAAATAATATTTTTCAAGTTTTAAGGATAAATGTTACTAACTTCCCATATAAAAAAACAATCAGATAATTTTTATTAGAACAATTGCTCCACTGAGAGCCAGTGTTGAGCTTTTATAATCCACTATTTTGATAGATTTTCATTTTTAAATAAGTGCATTTCTATTTTGCTTAATTTTATGGCTTACATAAAATGTATTCACATTTACTTAATATAAAAAATAGTTCTCACACTAGTTCAAAAATACCCAGATAGTAATTCACATTATCACACACTCATATACACCCTCTTATAAATGAATACAGCAGGTGTAGCAAACAAACAGAAAAGGCCTAGATTTTTTTCTTTTTTTCTTTTTTTTGATAAATTGTGCTCTATAATAAATAATACTTGTGGTAAAATATATCTGGATATAGTAAGCATACATGTAGCATATATTAAGTATACAAGATATATTTACGTAATATAGCAAGAGATACACACTTGCCTTTTTATCTTAGCTGTATAGTTAAAAGGAATGCAACTGAATGAAATATTTTATGTGCATTTGTTGTCACAAAAATCTTAGTTTAAAAGACAATCCTAACTTATTTAATAATAAATTCCAATTTATTTTTTTAATAAAATAACCTAAAAGAGAATTTCCTTCTAATAGGATACTTTGTTTTGCAATTTTATTTCCATTTAAAGGCACATTTTATACATTTCTTCTTTTAAACATAACTATTTAAATATAAATAGTAAATTATAAACAATTCAATTATAATATAAAGACAACCTAGTTGATGAGAGTTCTTTCCTATATTTTGTAAATTATTCAAAGATCTCCATTTATATGGAAAATAACATTAATATAAAAGCTTTCATACTGAAATAAAAAACTTTTAGCACAAGTAAGCACATAATCTAAAATATCTCATATGTAATATACAATTTTCAAACCATACACTCAGTACAAATACTTTTGTTCCAGTGTTGTCTATGACATGAATTGTAAATATATTTCTCATTGTTCAGTATGATGTTTTACTTTACTTTTCATAATTTTTGCCTTTGAAAAGTTTTTATTTAATATAAGAAATTTTGTTAATTAAAAACATTCAAATTAATATTTTTTCAATGTCTATATTTTTAATTTATTCTGGGTTTACTTAATTTTAAGTAGAGATATTGATAGAAACCATATGAAAATGTTACTATATAGCCTCATGTTCATATGTTGTAACTGAAACAGAGCAAGCAAGTGTTTTAAAGAGAAATGTGTATCCTTCCTCTAAGGGTGAGGTATTGAGCTTGGGATAAAATACAAAGCACTGACCAAAGCCTATTTAACTTCATATCACTTGCTCTCTGTTCCAGCCACAGACACCATTTTTGTTGTTGCTTCTAGAAAATATCTTGCTCATTTTTGCCTTAACTATTTTGCATGTATTATTCCCTCTGCTTAGAAAGCTCGTACCATGGTTGTTTTTTTTTTTTTTAATTTCATAGATAGCTCCTCCTCACCAGAGAATTTTTTCTGTTTGTCCAAGAAAAAGTAATCCCATTTCATCTACCACAGACCCTGTGATGATGTGATAATATATTTGGTGGTAGATGGGCAGATTTGAACCTTAATTCTGCAACTTAGTGATTGTAAAATTTTACACTGTAATCTACCTTTCCGTTTCTTCTTTTATCTATAAACTATAGCTAACTATAGACTCTAACTTATTAGAATGTTTTAAAGATTAAGGATAGATGAAGTAAAGATTAAGTATAAAATGGTTTGGCACAAAGGAAGCATTCAGAAATTTTATCAAGATGTTTATTTTGTCAATGATATATATTCTTTATTGTAAAATATGTCTTGTCATTTTTCTCTATATCTAGAAGAAAATACTAAAGTGAAAGGATGCTAGAAATGTGAGGACTGTTTTCAATTTTACTTAAAAATGCAGTTTTCCTCCATAAAATGGAACATAAAGATATCTAGTTTTCTAATCCAACAGCGTATTATAAAGCTAAAATTACACTAGCTATGAATATCATTGTTTTTGCAATATAGGAGAAATAGAAGCATAAAATAGACACCATATTTTCTTTAGCCTTAAATATATTTAATGAAGCTCTAATATTTTATGGTTATTTTATTTTGTATGTTTTACTAGTTTAGAAAATAATAAAATAACAATAATACGAACTGAAAATTTTATCTCTTTTGTATTTAATATGCAGTCTACAGAATGGTTTCTGATATAATTAATTGTCCCTTCCAAAACTTCTTCTAAAGTAGGCTATAATAACTGAGGGATAATAGATTATACTACACAGAGAATACTTATATCTGTAACGTCAGTCACACCTTCAATTAATTCAAAGGTATACAAATTGCTCTAATTGTTACTTTCATGGGAAGGGAAATCTTCACCATGGATTTTAATATATTGAGGTCCTTGCTCTTCTACTTCCTTGGGGACTTCTAGATTGTAATTTGTTTTTGTTTTTGTTTTTTTTAATAGAATTCAATTGTACCTTATAATTGTTTGCAACTATATTATTCAAAAAACTCTGCAGATGTTTTAGCTATACAGAACCATCCCATTTATTGATGCAAAATTATACGTTGCCATGATTAAATTATTATTCTTTCAAAAATAAAGCAATTAAATTTTGTAAATGAGTTATTTTTGGTAGCCTAAAAATATATCGTATAGTTTAAACAGTGATTATAGCAAGTAATTGTGTAATAAGAAAATGTTAAGTCATGATAATCTAACTTGAACAAAACTTTACAGATTATGTCCTTAATAAACTACCAAATAAGACTTTACTATTAATGAATTTATTGTTTAAAGAATCATTGTTCCTTTATTTTAGTCATTAAAAATAGTAAAACAATGAGAAATTATTTGAAGCATTAAAAACAATCAAATATTAAGCTGTTACATTTCTGTAAAGGGTATTTTGTAAACTAGAAATACTTCAAAATCATTGATAAGGACATATATGTCATTTCACAGTGGCTATAGAAGTTTTATTGCCTAAAAATATGACAAGAAACTAATAAAGATAAAACATAAAATGTAACAAAGAAATGGATACATAAAGCATTGAGTTACAGACATGTACTTATACTTGAATTGAGTTTGCTTAACCACATGCACTGTAAAAATAAAAATAGCAGAGAGATTAAAACTCAAAATTAGTTTAGGAATATATATGGCAATAAAAAATATTCCTATTGGACAATATAGTCCACAAATTTTTATGAAAACATATACCATTAGAGACCTTGATTCACATATTTAACTCAGATTAGCATATACGTACTAAAATCATGGTGTATGCAAATATGCTAGCTGCTGCAGTTGAAAGAAAAAAAACTTACTTTAAAGTTGGGGAATTAAAAAATCTACTAGAATGATAAGAAAAATCCACAGACAAGCATAAATTATACTAGAATATAGTATCTTAATTATAAAAATTTAAGAGAAGTAAAATATATCATGACTTCAACACATCAAAGTAAAAGAGGAAAATATCTTCATGAAGAATAAGCCAAGTTCTTGGGAAAGAGGTTGTTTAGATAAGCTCTTAAGTATTAAGACAATTCCTACAGGCAAATATATAAGAGAAAATGTGTTTTAGAAAATGAGTCTGGAATATGATGCATAAGTAAAAAGTGTATTAAACAATACATAAATAGTATGATTGTTTGGAGTTCCATGTGTAAGTAATAAAAGATGAGAGTATGATGGGACTATATTGTAGAAAATCATTGTTCCTGAGGATAGAAATATTGACTAATATAACTGGTGGTGGTGATCCAGTATGCATATTGTAGGTCAAAGAAACATGCTTGGAATTGTTTCAAGGTAATCAATTTCATGGTATGATGAATGAAGATGGAGATGAGGGATAGAGGCAATAAGTTAGCTGGTCAATAGCAAGATGATACTGTGAGAATAGAGGGGATGGATAGATATGAATGCAATACAGTTAGATATTTTACAGCTGTGCAGCTGATTAAAAATAAAAGATAGGTGAGAAATAGGGATCACTTTTTAATATAGTTGCTCAATGCAATTGTAGGGCAATCATGGAATCTGAAAATTCATGAGGGATTTGTACTGATTTTCAAAAAATGTTAATTTAATTAAAAATATATTTAGCTTTAATTTCTGATAGAAGATTATGGAGGCAATGATTAAGGTAAAGGTTAAATGAAGTTAGAGGAAGCAGTGTGAAATAAAATCTGAGAAATGCAGTTGAAGTTGACATCTCTCCTCTCTTACTATGCTGTGTATCTCAATGTGTTCTGACAGTGATGAGGGTCAAGAAGAACAGCTGAGATAGCAGGTTGCCACAGTCACTGCAATTTTAATTCAGGATATGATTTGTTTTATTTTCCAAGTCTAAGAATCCATCCAGGAAGCTGGGATGACAGGTAGAGTGGGCGAGTCAACTGATTATTTACACTGACAACCATGACAGTGGGAGAAATGACAGGCATTCATTCTATGCAAGAATTTATCAAGGACAAAACTTTCAAAGGTTAAAGCTGGGGAGAGAAATGTATTCTTTGTCCTTATACTGCACTTAACTCTCTTCTTTTTAGCAATATTTTCCACTTTTTTTGGTGTCATTATCTCCCTTAAGACAACTGTCAAATCTCTATTTCTAATCCAATCTATTCAAATCCAAACCTCATTTTCTACTTGTACTTGGATTGGAGGCATTGCTGTTATATCATCAGAGATTCAAATTGTTAGTAAGTCTGTGAAGAGCTAAGAAGGTTAACCCATAAGCCATTTAGAATTGGCTTATGGGTTAACTAGCATTTTTTAAATGTACAGTTTTTTTGTTACAGTATCTCTATGTAATAGAGAGCAAAAAAGTGAATGAAATGGCAAGTTTGTTTTAACAGGATCTTAGAAATATGTAAAATTAAGCAAAATGAAATCTAAGAAATACAGGCCTATGCCACAAGCAGGGAAAAATATGGTGATAGTTGGAGGGGAAAGACTGTTGAGCTAACTAATATTGTCCAGAAGCTCAAATGGAAAGTAACCTTATATTTCCACATAGCATTGAATCTCAAAGCATCATGTGGGTTATACACACATATGGAAAATAATAACATTAGAGCCATCAATGAGAAGAAAGTTTGCAGGCAACAAACAAAGTTGCCTAAGATGACATTCCACTCTCTGTATTATAATGAAATGATAACAGAATAAATCAAAAAGTATCTGTTTATCATAGTCCAGGGATAAGATATAACTTGCAATTACCCAAAGTATTAGCTGTGATCTATGAAGGAGAAAAGAGAAACAAAGTTAGATGGTGATTCTCCCATTAATATTTCCTCTCTCACTAATTTCCATCATGAGTAGTATTTTGGGTACTCAAGCAAGTCCAACTCCATTCCCTCCTAAGTGCCTCTCTATTTGCTATTTCCATCAACCTGATAGATTCATTTGCCTTGATTCTTCATGACCAGCATGTTCATCAATTAAGTCTCAGCCTATATTGTATCTATTAAGAGAGACTTTCCTAACAACAGTTTTGAAAATAGCACATAAAGTGTCTTATTTTCTTAACAAAACAATATTTCTTACAAAAATATTGTTATTTGTTTTATTATTAATATATCTTCTCTCCCTACCTCACCTATCCTCCTCCTAACTAACTAAAATTTAAGCCCTATAACAGCAGGAAACTTCCATGACTTATTCATTATTGTATATCTAGCAAGAGTCAGAAGAGCAAGGATTTTACTTGCCTTGTTTACGGCTGGATTCAGTTCATGGGTAAGTGTTCGGCATTAAGAGACACCTAAGAAATACTACTTGAATGAATGAATGAATGAATAACTAGAAATAAGCAAATGTAATAAGTATTTATTAACAGAGTCAGTGAATCTCCATGAATGTCTAAACATAGCTGACAGGAAGAAGGAAAACCACAGAGACGGAGCTATCAAAGGGGTAGGGTGAAAAACAGGAGATTGCAGCATTTGGAAAAATCTTTAGAAAAGAGATGGTTGGCAGCACTGTAAAAGACAAAGAAGATAAGGGCTCAAAATAATCTATCAGTTTTGACAATTAGGAGTCCATTTGGGACAGCAATGTTTTTAAAATGCCAAGTGATGGAAATTTAATATTAAAACTGCAGACTAAACACAAAATGACTCACTTTCTGTCCTGTGCTATTGCCCTATCTTTTCCCATCCTATTGCCCTATCTTTTCCCATCTCATATGTATATATATATATATATATATATATATATATATATATATATATATATATACATCAAGAGGACAGCAGCTTCTTTCAACCTTTTATGAGCTTGCTTTTCACAATAAACTTTTTTTTCCACAATGAGCTTTTTAATCACTAAGGATAAAAAGATTAATGATACACTCAGAGCTGTTTCATGCAGGGGGCAGATATTACAATAGGGAATTTGGATTAAATAATTGCATAAATAGGTAGTACATATGAGAAGGGTTAAAAAGGAGAAACCAAGGCAACTGTGAGTGTTTCTTAGTGATTAGTCCTGAGTAGGATTACAATGGAAGACTTCCCTGAGAAAGTTATCTTTCATCTAAGCTTTGAATAAAAATTAATCTAATCAGTACAGAATGGGGGAGGAGAGCTTTACAAGTTAAGAAAAATAAATTAGGACCAAGAAGTCTTAACTGGCTACAAGATCAATATGTGGCACCGATTTGACTTTTAAAATATATCTTCCATTAAAATATATTGAATAACAAAAGGGGAAGTAAGTCTATTGTCCAGTGTTTTAAATATGTTGTACTTAGTACTCATTGCTACTCCTCAAAGAAAACATTGACCAACAATTTGATAACGAGCAAAGTATTAAAATATCCAAACTGATAGAATACAGAGAAGCATTAAGGCTAGCATGCCTGTTTAACACAGAAAAGAGATAAAATAATGATGCACTCTTTCCATATTCAACATGTGACAAGCTTTAAACCACACATTCTACAAGATGGCACAGAAAACCTCATCTATTTTTTCTGATTATAGAGGAATATATCTAGTTTTGGGTGAGAGGTGGTAATTTATAGAAACAAGGGTAGAATCATAAGGAAATTTTTGAGACACGTGAGAAAATGTTTTAAGAACAGCAGGATAATCCATGATGATAAATGTTCCTGAGAGTTTAGGAAGCTTTAAAATAATAAAATTCTTCAAAAAAAAAAAAAAAAAAAAAACACCACTGGGATTTCAAAAGAAAAAAAAAAAGTGTAAGTTAGACTCTGAGGATATTAATGATGTATATGATTTTAAGGAAAATTGAATGGATATTAAGCATAGCCTATATGTTGAAATTAACCCCATCAGAAAGCAAGATTTCAAGTATAATTTATAAAGATTACCAAAAAATGAAATCTTATTTTTTAATATAAAATATAGCTTTAAAAAAATAAATTTTTTGTCCCTCTAAAATCCCAGTCAATCCCAGTCTAACCTGGTTTTCTAGCTGAAAACATCTAAAAATCATTGGGCAAAATGCAAAAAGTAACTACCTGAGGATTCTGAAAATACTCAGAAAGAGTGGATTGCGAAGGAGAGTTAAAACTTGAAGACTTGGTGGGGGAGAGGGGAAAATTACTCTCTTTTTCCTTGCTTTTTTCTTGTTTTCATTGAAAGTGAACCCCAGTTGCAAAAGTGCAGGCAGCCATGTAGTAGTTGTTAAGACATGAAGAGAAACCTTATTTATTTTCTGGCTAGAGTAACCTGGAAAAGGGGTCCCTGTCAGCAGGAGAAAACAGGAAGCACTCTGGATAGGAGAGAAATGGAGAAGGAAATTTCAAAATTCTGTCTCTGAAACTGTACAAATTCCTGTCTCACTTCTGAGCTGCACATTCACATACCAATTCAAAACTGGATAGCAAAAGCTTTGAGGATGGAAATATAATATAAAATAACTTCCAGACTAATATCTGTGTGACACATTCATGAAACAAATTAAAAGTAGCATAACAAAGTCTTAAAGAGTAATACTGACATTTGAACCACCATCCAGAGTGGGTGATGAGATGAGATAGGACATGTGGTCAAAACCTACAAGACAAAGCAAAACAAAACAAAACAAGAGCAACAATCTCTAAAAGATTTTAACAAGAATCAATGTTTATACAGTATACCTTTGGGAATCAGGAAAACATGAGCAATTCTCAAAAGAGACAAGAGATCCCAGTCATGAGAACTCAGAGGTCAGAATTATCAGACTTTAAAGCATTCACTAAATTATGTTTTAAGATAAAACAGAAATTAATGGAAGATATAAATTACAAAAATAACCCAGAGGCAATTAAAGAAATGGCAGTACAGTATCATCCAAAAAATTAGTAGATGGACTCAAGAGCAGGATGGAAATTTTGAGAGGAAAATGTTAGTAAACTGGATGACAGATCATTAGAAATGATCTAACCAAAAGAATGGAGAAAAAAAGAATCGGAAACCTAGACTAAGGGCCTGCTGGGATAATATCAAAAGGATAACACTAATGTCATTAGAGTTACAGAGGGCATGGAGAAAAAAATGGGGTAGAAAACATTAGAATATAATGGCTGAAAACTACACAAGATTGGTGAAAAACATACATTTATATATTTTCAGATGCAATAAAATTAGTGAATTCCAAAGTAGACATATATATTTTTACACACACACACATGCACATATAATGTGTATACACATGCATATATATAATGTATATGCATGATATACGTGTGTATATATGAATATACATTTTGGAAAAAGCTAAAAAAAGTGACATGTTGCCTATTGGTATCAAAAATTGGAATGTTTGTGGATTTCTTATCAAAATCATGGAAGCCAGAAGACAGAGGAACATCTTTAATGTTCTGAAAGTAAAAATCATCAACACAGAATTCTATACACAGAATTATGTACCAGAAAGGAAAGCAAATTAATGATATTCTTGATGAAGAAAAACTAAGAAAATGTATTTCCAGAATAAATGCATAAGAAAATATTAAAAACAATTCTACATTCTAAAGGGACATAATATCAAAGGGTCACTTGAAACTACAAGAATGAAAAAATAGGAAAAGCAAAAAAAAAAAAGTAAATATCTGAGTAAATACAAAAGACTGTTTTTATACTCTCAAGTTATTTAAAATATATATGACCATTTAAAGTAAAATTTATAAAAATTGTTATATTAAGTAAAGGGAACTATATGTTTGAAAAGTGTCCACATTTTGCTTGAAGTTATAAATATTAACATCAACTAGATTGTAAAAGTTCTGATATGTATATTGATATCACTAGAGGAATAAGAAAGAAAGAAGGAAGGAAAGAAGGAAGGAAAGAAAGAAAGAAAGAAAGAAAGAAAGAAAGAAAGAAAGAAAGAAAGAAAGAAAGAAAGAAAGAAAGAGAGAGAGAGAAAGAAAGAAAGAAAGAGAGAGAGAGAGGGAGGGAGAAAGGGAGGGAAGGAAGGAGGAAGGAAGGAAAGAAGGAAAGAAGGAAGGAAAGAAAGAAGGAAAGAAAGAAGGAAAGAAGGAAGGAAGGAAGGTGATAAGATGATAAACACATACAAACGCAAATATAGATATGGACAAAAATTCAAAAGTTATAAAAATAGAATATCACAAAGATTCAAATAGAACATTAAAAAAGAAACCAGGGAAAGTAAAATAAAGGGAAAAAATAAAGGAAATTCATGGGAAGATAATAAAATAGAGTACCTAAATCCAACCATATAAGTATTAGAGTAAATATGAATAGCATAAGCATACCAATTAAAAACAGATTGTAAAACTAGAAAAAAAAAAGACCCAATGATGTGTTGTCTATTAGAATCCACTTTATAAATAAAGAAAATGGTAGGTACAAACAAGAAGATAAAAAGTATATTTCATGAAAAATTTGATCAAAATAATGCTTTACTGGTGATAATAATATAACATAAAATAGACTTTTTAATATTTAAACAAAGGAACATCCTTAGGAAGAAAGACACAATAAAAAGAAATAGATCAGTTCAACAAGAAGACACAACAGCAGTAAATGCACATGCACTGTATAGAGAACTTCAAAAAATATGGTGCAAAAACTAATAGAAATGAAAGGAGAAATAGACAAATCCACAGTTGTAAGACTCTAACACTCTTGTGTGAGTGACTTGTGAAAAAGCAGACAGAAGGTCAGCCAGGATAGAGAGACTTGTGCAACAGCAACAGCAGGTGGACTTAAATGAAAATTGTAGATTACTCCCCAAACAATGGCAGAAGATACAATATTTTCAAGTACACATAAACTTTCTCCAAGAAAGATCACATTGTGTCATAATAAATACTTCAACCTATTTTTTAACAATAGAAATCACACAAAGTATATTCTCTTACTATAATGAAATTGAAGAAAATACCAATATAGGATGATACATGAAATATCTACAAATATTTGGAAATTAGAGACCACACCTCTAAATAACCCATGGGTCAAAGAGGAAATTACAATTAGAAAAAAAATTGAATTGAATGCAAAATAGCAAAATTTGTGGAATCCTGTTAAATGTTTAATAGAAGAAAATTTATGGTATAAAGCATTTATATTAGAAGAGATCATCTTAAATCATCTTGAAGAAACTAGAAAAGGAAGAGCAAATTTAACCCAGAGCAAATAGGAGGAAGGAAAAAGTAAATCTGAAAGCAGAAAACAATGAACATAACAGGGACAATAGAGAAACTCAATGGAACCAAAAGCTGAAAGTCATCAAACAAATCAGTAAAATTGGTAGTCTGGCCACACCGACAAAGATTAAAGAGAATAAATAAATTTCCAATGACAAACTGCAGTATTAACATAACCTCAAAACCTAGACACTAAAGGATGAATTTGACAACTTTGATGACATTGTTTCTTAAAGACATAAACTAGCAAAGTTTACTCAGTAAGAAATAGATAACTTGACTTATACTATACCTATTAAGATACAAATTTATAGTTTTAACAAAGAAAACTTTAGGGTCAGATGGCTTTACTAGCAAATTGTACCAAACATTTTTTGAACAAATACCATGTCTATACAAACTTTTCAGAAATAAGAGAAAAGGAAACAATTTGCAACTCATTTTTAAAAACCAGTGTTCCCTCAGCTAAAGCCAGAAAAATATATTAAAATTAACTGCAGATCAGTATCACTCAGGAAAAAATGGATGTAGAATTTATGAGTAAACTTTTAACAAACTGAATCCAGTAAAAATATAAAAATAAAACAATCATGAACAAGTGGAGTTTATCATATGAATGCAAGGTTGAATCAGCATTTGAAGACCAATGAGTTAAAAAGGAACCATAGGATTATCTCAGTGGATACAGATTCAATATTTGCCAAACTTCAATATCTATTTCTCAATTAAAAATATTAAAACTGAACAAATGGCAATAGAAGGAAATGTCCTTAATCTGATAATAGTCATCTATGATAAACCTAACATTATACTTAACATTGAACAACTGAATGTCAAGATTATCCAAAATCAGCACTCATATTTAACAATATACTGGAGGGCCTATCTAATAAAAGAAGGCAAAATGTGAATAAATATATACATATTTATTAGAAAAGAAAAAGTTGAACTACCTGCATTCACGTATGACATCATCTACAAAGAATATTCCAAAGAATCTACAGAAAACTACAAAGCAATAAGTCAGTTCAGCAAAGTTGCAGAATGCAAAGCTAATGTAGAAAAATATTTTTTCTGCATGCTTGCAATGAATAATTTGAAATCAAAATATGAGTGTCATTTACAATAGCACCCCAAAAATGAAATAGGTATATATCTAACAAAATATGCATCTCCCCTTTTGCTTAGATATTCTTTTTTGTGGTTGTATCTTTGAACATTTATTTTTTCTAGGGTTTATGAAATGAGCAAAAATATCATAGTAAGCCACTGAACTTTCCAGACATCTTCAGATCCAAAATCTGTCATCCCTGTATATGTCATCCGAAATGATTCAAAGATTGCTACCCCAATATACATCCCTGAATTCCCAGTTTGAGCAAACATAGACATTTGATGAGGAGCCTAACCCAGGACAGTATGTCTGGCCATTTTTGTACATGGAATTGTTTAGAATTAAAATGAATTCAGTTAGGGTGCCCAGACCAGGTAATAGTTCTTTCACTCTTTGAGCTCTGCCACATACAGGAGAGCTGTTGCATTCATTTATTTATTCAGTACTTAATGGCAGAAATCAAGGCCCCTTGTCCCCATGAGACTTGTATTCTGGTGGGTATAACAGACAATAGTATGTGAACCAATAAGTAAACAAGATGATGTCAAAACTAATAGATGAGAATTTAATCCCGGCTCCTTTTTTCTTACCAATTGTGTGAACCTGGTAATGTTTCTTACCTTATATATATAATTTTAGTGAGTTATAGTTGATTTACAATATATGCTTCAGTTGTACAATGTAGTGATTCACAATTTTTATACATTATATTCCATTTATAGTTATTATAAAAGATTGGCTATATTCCCTAGCTGTACAATATATCCTTGTAGTTTATTTATTTTACACATAATAGTTTGTACCTCTTATTCCCCTATCCCTATCTTGCCCTTCCCCACTTTCCTCTCTCCACTGGTAAACACTAGTTTGTTTTCTATATCCATGAGTTTGCTTCTTTGTTGTTATATTCACTAGTTTGTTTTATTTTTTAGATTCCACATATAAGTAATTTATGATATATAACTCAGTACCAAAAAAACAAACAACCCGATTAAAAAATGGGCAGAGAATCTGAACAGACATTTTTCCAGAGAAGACATACAGGGGGCCAACAGGCACATGAAAAGTTGCTCAACATCACTGATCATCAGAGAAGTACAAATCAAAATCACAAAGAGGTATCACCTCACAATTGTCAGAACGGTTATAATCAAAAAGACTACAAATAACAAATGTTGCAAAGATGTGAAGAGAAGGGAACCCTGTACACTGTAGGAGGGAATGTAAATTGGTGAACCACTGTGGAAAATAACATAGAGCTTCCTCAAGAAACTGAAAATAGAACTACCATATGACCCAGCAATTCCTTCCTGGGTGTATACCCAAAGAAAACAAAAACACTAATACAAATAAATGCATGCACCCCAATATTCATAGTAGCATTATTTACAATAGCCAAGGTATATTAGCAACCTAATTGTCCATCAACAGATGAATGAAGATGTGGTAGATATATGCAGTGGAATACTACTCAGCCATAAAAAATAATAAAAATTTTCTATTTGCAACACATGGATGGACTTGGAGGGTATTATGCTTAATGAAATAAGTAAGACAGAGAAAGAAACATAATGTATATTTATACGTTCTTTGATTTTTTTCATCAGCCTTTTACAGTTTTCAGCCTAGAGGTTATATACAAATTCTGAGTCAAGGTTACTATCCCAAATTTATTCCTCTCAATGTTATATGTAACCAGCAACCTGGAGTCTCAGTCACTAGAACTGTGCTTCTCTTTTGATATTGATATATTTCCTACTTCCATTACCTCCATGGCTATATCCTAGGTATTTCATTACCCAGACCTTCAGTAACTCCAATATCTCAAATTAAATTGTTCCATATGTTAGCCATGATTACCTATTTTGGCTGCTTGTCACCAATGATACTTCATTTTTAACAATCTTTTAATTCCCTAGGACTCTCAATCAATTGATTTAACTGGTAATCTATATTACCTGCCACCCTCCTTTTTCCCATACCATCTTACTTTCCTTCATTTTGCCCAACGGAAATTTATCATTATGCCTACTTTCAAAATTTTGTCACTCTATTTTTTTTTTTTTTTTGCGGTATGCGGGCCTCTCACTGTTGTGGCATCTCCCGCGGCGGAGCAGAGGCCATGGCTCACGGGCCCAGCCGCTCTGCAGCATGTGGGATCTTCCTGGACTGGGGCATAAACCTGTGTCCCCTGAATCAGCAGGCGGACTCTCAACCACTGCGCCACCAGGGAAGCCCTGTCATTCTCTTTAGTTGGGCTAAGATCCTAATACTGTTAAGTCCAAATTCCTTTCTAATATATGCCTCTACTCACAGAGCTAACTATGGCAGGAGAAATCCATCATACATAGCTGTCACACATTTTCCATGAGTCAACTCAGTAGTCATGGGCTTTGAGAATATTACCCTAATATCCTAAAATGGACCTCTCCCGTGTCCACATGAAACTTCTTTGCACCTAGCATATGTAATTTTGGGGATATTTTAGGTTAATTCTCCTATCTCTGAGAAATCATCAAATTAAGGGTCCTCATCTCATCCATCTCTGTTTATTTAACATTTGCTTTAAAAATAGCAAAATATCTATCAATATTTGCTAAATGAAAAAAATATATATGAATGAATGGATACTTGAATGAATACACTAATAGTAGTACACAAAATTTAATGTGCATTAGAATCACATGAATGGTCTGTCAAATCACAGATGCTAGGCCCCACTCCCAGAATTTTATATTCAACAGGTATAAGGTTGGTTCTTAAGAATTTACATTTCTGATAAGGCCCTAGTGGATCATGATGCTGCTAATTCATGGATCACATTTAAAGAATGTCTGATTTTTAGAGAATTAATCTACTGGTGATAAAAATACTAGATTATAATAATATTTTAAATAAATGCCTGTGTTAAAAACTTATTGTGGAATTGGTAATATCCTAAATCAGTTAAAATATGACATGCCTTATAAGAAATGCAACCTATATATCTCTTAAAACATTTACAGTTGGAAATTTCCATCCTTCTCTTTACCCATTATTTTTCTTTTTTCTTTTCAATTTTGCAATTTTAACAAAATATTTTTTGCTGAATAAAAAAGCAAATTTCAGTCATCAAGATGACTAGGACACTTCATCCTCAAATATATAGACATGCATTTCCTAAGACAAAGAAATTTCCCCTATATAACCACAAAACTACAATGGCATTTGAAAAATCCAATATTGACACAAAAATATTATGTAATATGCAGTCCATCTTTAAATTTTCCCAAGTGCCTCAGTCACTTTTTGAAAATATCCAATTAAAATCAGGGAAATAAATGTGAAGTTATTGTTTCCATACAGAGAACCATTCTGAAGGTGAAAAGAAGCAGACCAATTTATAAATGGAGATATTTTTTCCAATTTGTTGTAATTCAATAAATTGCATACTATTTAATCTATATTACCCATTTTTATTTGGTCTCAAATTCATTAATGCTACATCTGAATAGGGAGAAATTATATCATGAATGTTTCTTTTAATTATTTCTAAGTATTGAAAGGGGAATGTGACATGATGAGATTAAGTGAGAATACATGATAGGCATTAGTAGATTAATAAAGTGGTAAATAGCAGTATAGCACAGGGAACTCTACTCAATACTCTGTGGTGACCTAAATGGGAAGAAAATCCAGGAAAGAGGGGATATATGTATACATATAGCTGATTCACTTTGCTGTACAGTAGAAATTAACACAACATTGTAAAGCAATTATACTCCAATAAAAATTATTTTAAAATAAATAAATAAATAAATATCAGTCTATTGCCATGGTACGATCAAATTTCTCCCAATATATTTATGCTCTTCATAATATTATAATAACTTTAATTAAGAAGGTTTTTATTTTCCAAAGTACTATTATAAAAGTTCTTTCCAAAAAATATGCTAGTCTAGGTGATACAAATATTAAATAAAACAGGAATTTAAATATATCATTCTTGCTTTACTTATATATTGACTATGAGGACACAAAGAAAAGCATTGATTTTACTTTGGATATTTTGGACTGCCAAAATGTAAATTCCATAAGCTAAAATAACAGAAAAGAATGTTTCTCCTTTTACAAAGCATGAGTGATCTGCTAATAGTTCCAACTCATGGATTTACACCTGTTCATATTTTATGGAGAGATGATCAATGATTAATCACATTTAATGGCTGTCATGCTACTGAAGAATGGTATGAAGAAGTACAGCAATGCATATGAAATACCAGAAGACAATATTTGCTGTACACATTACTGGTAAAAATTCAAACATTACAGAAAAACTCTTTTATTTTGGTCTCACCATTTGACTTTAATATTTAATAATGTCATATTCATACAAAACAGTCCATTAGAAGTTAACCTTCTCTAGAAAGTCACTACTCTTGGCCTTGTGATTAAAATAACAATTGATTATCACAGAAAAATTTGAAAGTGAGATTAAATAAAATGATGAAGAAATAAGAAGCAGGTGCAATTCCAACAAATACAAATAGCCTTCTGCCACTATGTATTCTTAAGTTTAGGTAAGAAATTAGTTTTCATACAATTTTGCCCTCCTTTTTAAATTAAATTTTACTCACTTTTGTTAAAAATCCCATAGTAAGTATATTGAATTTTGCATTTAATTGAATTTTTTCATGGCAATTTTAATATTTGCTATTATTTTTTTCTGAATGATGTTAAACAGTGTTTCCTTGGTATATTTTTTCATTGTTAATTGGGGTGAATATGGCACCATTGATTCGTGGTCTGATTATATAATTCTTCTTTTGTGAAGTGGTTGTGTTTATATAGCTTTTGCACATATTTCTTCTTATTATTGCCTGAAGAATTGCTGTGTATAATAAAGTGGCGAGTTAATTTCTTTTAACATATCACTTAATTCAATTTGCTTGTCAAGTTGTTAACATTAACATGTTAACATGTTAATTAACATGTTACATTAACATTTCACCTTATGTTTTTGTAATATATTTTTACTTTGTTATTAAATGTTTTACAGTCAAATATAGTAATCTTTAAAAAAATTTTATTTATTTGAAATTCCATGTTTCAATACAAATAACATACTATATTACAAAATGAATATGTCAATATTTGAAATGTCAATTCAATGAACCAGTATTTTCTAATGATCAATTTTTGATGTGGCAAAATCTTGTGTGGGTAAAAAATCTATCCAGTGTATAAGACACAGCAATGAATTAAAGTAAAATTGATTATAAAAATTTCATTAATGAGCTCAGATTCTACATTTTAAACAACTTGTAAACTTGTAAGAAACTATCACTTGTCAACTTCTGTTGTTTGTCAAAAAAGAATATCCACAGTTATCTGAAAATACTGTTAAAATACTTTTACTTTTCTCAACTACTTATGTGAGAATACATTTTTTTTTCATCTGCTTCAACCAACCCAACATATAAGAGGTTGAATGAAGAAGCAGATATGAGGTTCCAGTCATTATCTATGAAGCCAGGCATCAACCATATTTACCAAAATGTATAACAATACAAATCTTCTCAACAATTGTTTTTGCTTCAACATACATTATTATTTTTATAAAAATACAGTATCCATCTTAACATGTAATAGATTTATTTTCACAAATTTTAAAAATATTTTGTTTTTTGGTTTTATGACAATAAATATCAATAATTATAACTAACATAAATTAAAGCCTTGGGGATGATAATTTGAGAAAGTATAAAGTATATTTTAGAACAAAATAAGATTATTTTCCTTATGTCTGCCTTCTGCTAATGTATTCTTTTAGTTATGATGTTAAAATATTTTTATTTTGTTCTTGATAACAAATTTTTGTTGAATTTGGAATTTCAATGGAAATATATTTTATTCCCCACAGGGATTACTCTTTTTTCTAATTTTATTTCAAATTAACTGCTGTTTATTGATGAAAATTCTTTTTCTTTTTTCTGATAATATTAATTTTTCTCTTTTTCCTTTTTTTTTTTTTTTCAGAAGATACACAATGTTTTGCAAGGTCTGACATGACTGTTTTAATAGTTCTGGAAATTCCTCATCTAGGACACTTTAAAATATATGACACATTGTGTGTGAGTAATGTTTGCATTTAAATGCAAAATAATATATAGTATAGTGTATATGTTTATGTCTACATGGGTATTTTATCTGCCTTTTTATTTTGAAATTTAAAATTTTTCTATATTTAACTTTTTTCTTCTTAATTTTTCTTTTCTTTCTTCAAGTTTTATTGATATATAATTGACATATAGTACTGTATAAGTTAAAGGTGAGCAGCATAAAGATTTGACATACATACATGATGAAATTATTGCCACGATAATTTAGTAAACATCCATCATCTCATAGATACAAACTTTTTAAAAAAGAAAAAAAATAATTTTTCCTTTTGCAGAGAACATTTAGGATTTACTGTCTTAACAACTTCTATATATAACATAAGCAGTGTTACTTATATGTACCATGTTGTACATTACATCCCTAGTACTTATTTCTCTCATAACCAGAAGTTTGTACATTTTGACTACTTTCATCCAGTTCATACTACCCCCACTCCCCCCACATCTGATAAGCACAAATCTAATTTCTTTTTCTGTTTGTTTGTTTGTTTATTTGTTGAAAATAATTTGCCTACAACACTAATGTTAGTTCCTGGCATACAACATAGTGATTTGTTATTTCTATACATTACAAAAGATCACTACAATAAGTCTAGTTATCATCTGTCACCATACAAGGATATTATATCATTATTGGCTGTATTTCCCTATTGTACATTTTATCCCCATGACTCATTTATTTTGTTACTGGAAATTTGTACCTCTTAATCTCCCTCACCTTTTCACTCATCCCCATTCCCCTCTCCCCTCTGGCAACAAACTGTTTTTTCTCTGTATGTATGACTATGTTTCTGTTTAGTTATGTTTGTTCATTTGTTTTGTTTATTAGATTCCATTATTTTAAAAATAGTTTCAGCTATTTCCTTTTCTTTTGTAAGTTATACATTCTATCTTCTCTTTAAATGATTAATAGACTTTACAACATATATAATTTATCATAAGTTTTATATCATATCATATCGTAATCTAAAATTGATACCTTTATCCACATTTCAAAAAATTCTAGGAATTTAGAACGTCATTTGCTCCTTCTTCTTGTATATGCTACTTTTTTTCAAGCCAAAACCTTCTTGAGTCTCAGACCCTCATACCAGAACTCTTTTCCTCTGAAGCTTAACCCTTAAAATTAGTTTTGTTGAATATTTGCTGATAGAAAGACTTTCTATTGTGGTTTGTCTTTAAATGTCTTAAGACTTTTATCTGATTTAGAACTTTAAGTTGCCAGTTAATTTCTTTCAACATGTTGCTTACTTTCTTGTGCTCATCTTATTCTTGTTGCTTACCTGGTTGATTCAATGAGATCATTCAATTTACCTGACACTATTTTGATCTTATTTGCCTCTTTCTTTTCCCTTGTGTTTGAGATCTTTTGTTGTTATTGATTTTTGCACTTATCCTTTGGTGTATCTGAACTACATCCTATACTGTATTTTTTTATTCATCCTGCTTGACATTCTTTGCACATCTTCAATATGTAGATTGTTGATTATTTGTTAAATCTGTTGGAACTTTATATTGTTCTATTTCTTTTAGACATTTTCTGATCTATCAATTTTTTTTACAACTATAGTAGAATAAGCACATATGTTTTATAATCAGTGTTTATATTTCTTATCTTTGCTAGTCTGTTTCAGATGTCCATGTTATGTGCTACTTCTTCATCATGGTAGATTTTTCATATCTGTATTTGATTATTTTGTTTCATTTTTTTCAACTTTGAGTTTAGATCACTTTCCTTTGAAAATTATTTGTGGAAATAATTTATGGTTCAATATTACTCTAGTATTCTGCTCAGCACTTTGATGTACTATCAATTCTAGATGTCTTCAAACTATATTTATAATCTAAGACATAAAATTGTTTTAAACACACAAGTACTGTAAGTCTCAGGGGAAATTCTACTTAATAAGACATAACTTTGTTTTCATTACTTATCCAATAGTTTTAGCTATTTTGAGTGGCAACTATTTATCAGAATGATACAGCTTTCCACCGATATTACTTCCTATAGAGCCTTTTCAATCCTGGTAACTATTCTTGATGAATAGAAAATTTTAACAGCTGGGGGTTGTCATCATTATATTCATTCCAAGGCCTGCCATCATCCTGAGAAATGGTACCTTTCATATAAATAAACCAGTCAGCATGCTGTCCTTTCAGGGTCATGTCTTTTCTAATTTCCATGTTATTCAACCATGACTATATCTTTGATCTTAACATTACCTAGAATTTCTCTTCTGTCTATTGCTGCATTTCCATTTATAAAAGAAAATAAAGTTCATTTTTCTTAAATTAAATAATAAAGAGCTTGTTCTTGGAAATGAATACAAGTTTTAAATAGTGTTGTTTTCAGGAATAATATTTTGGTATATTGATTTACTTCTTAAAATTTTAAAACAACTGTAATTTGAGAATAACTACTGTAAGTGATATAAAGCAAAAATACAAATATTTTTCTAGGAAAAGAACACTTTTAATTTTTGACAAAAGTAAAAATGATGAAGATGTTGAATGAAAAAAAAATGCACAACCTAAAAGATGAGAATTATGTTTTATTTGGCAGACAAAACTGAGGACTTAAGCCTGGGGTGCAGCCTCTCAGAAAGCTCTGAAGGACTGCTCTGAAGAGGCAAGGGAGGAACCAGAATATATAGGGGATTTTGCAACAAAGACCAGGTATTCGGAACATTGAAAAAATACTATTAATTAAGGAAAAACAGACATCACAAGTTAATGAATTTAGCATCTTTCTATATGTGGGAAGATGCAAGAGCCTGGGCTCATTGAAATCATTCCTTTGATATGCACCTTAGCTACACAGGGTCAGTATCCTGTGCTTTCTCATCTTGGGTTCCCTCTGGGTACACCTATGTGGGGGGCTGTAGTGGCTGAAGGCTTGGCAGCAGGCAGCCCATTTGTCTCCATCCAGAGCTCCCTCAGTGCTCACTGTCAGGTGTGGCTGTCATGGCTTGATGGCTACAACATCCTTTGTTTACTGATATGGCAAGCAACATTTTTCATTCACAAAGGAAAGTAAGAAAAAATTTGTTTTATACTTTGAAATGAACAATGCTGTGTTTATTTTTTAAATCATTAAAAATATACTAAAATTAAAAGACGTTGAGTTTTGGAAACAGTTACTTTCATTTACTTAGATATCATTCCATAAACATAAAATAGATAAACTATGGAAATATTTTGGATGAAATTTAGTTTTAAATATGGTGATATGTATACAAATTTACTGATACAATGTACTCTGCAAGCCAGCAATGCTACTGATTTTCATCCAAATATAAGGTTTGAAAAGTAATGGTGCAGTACATACATAGATTTTAGACACTCATTATTTGCATTCTCACCTGAAAACATCCCCCACTTTTGTGCCTCAATCATTATAGCTTATAATACAACGAGCTATTTCTATCCTCAATGACTTTGTACTGTATATTCTGATAACTATCTCTTCCCTAGACTTTTCTTATTAATTGCTTTCTTACATTTTTAAAACTTTATTTCAAATATGACTTCCTTTGTTATGGTTTCACTGACCTCCTAATCTAAAATACCTTCTGCCCACCAAGGCATCATAACATCTTAACTGCCATAATAATATATGTGTGTGTTTATATGCCTATATTTTGTAAATATGATCAGTCTAATTTGCTATAATGGTTTTCTACACTACATAAAATGTTTGCATTCTTAGACAAAACATATACATTACTATCTGTATAAAAATTTAAAATTATTCTCAATTTATTACATTGAACATTCTCCAGCATAGATCATATGTTATGTCATCAAACAACTCTTAACAAGTTTAAGAAGATTGAAATCATATCCAATACATTTTAGACTATAATGGTATAAAATTAGATATCAATGACAGGAGGAAAACTGGAAAATTCACAAATATGTTCAAATTAGACAATACAATACTAAAGAGCCAATGGGTCAAAGAAGAAGTCAAAAGTGAAATTAAAAAAAAAACAACAACTTGAAAATAACAAAAATGGAAACACAACACACAAAACATATTGGATGCTGCAAAAGCAGTTCTAAGAGGGAAGTTTATAGTGATAAACACATACATTAAGAAAAAAAGAAAGCTCTCAAATGAACAACCTCACTTTACACCTCAAGGGACTAGAAATAAAATAATAAACTAAGCCCAAGGTTAGCAGAAAGAAGGAAATAACAAAAATCAGAGCAGAAATAAATAGAGATTAAAAGACAATAGAAAAGATCAACAAAAATAAGAGCTGGATTATTTTTATAAACAACATTGGTAAACCTTTAGCTAGGCTAACTAAGGAACATAGACGATTAAAACTAATAAATCAGAAATGAAGGGGGAGACATTACATCTGGTACACAGAAATACAAAGAATCATGAGGCTACTATGAACAATCTTTTTTTTCCCCCTAAGCAACAAATATTATAGTAAGAAAGCATAGTAACAGCAATATGTACTTGAATTCATTATTTTTCAATGGCTTATAAAGATTTTGTAGATCCACTCATTAAAAGTAAAATATAGTTCAACACTAGGGACTGTGCATGTTGTTAATGGAATTATTTGGTGATAGTATTTTGTAAAAGAGATCATTTGTAGCTTTGAGAAGAATCTATTTCTAACATTTTGGGCTTACAAACACCTTTTCAAATGTCTGAGTAGTCAGGTTAAAACTGATGCATAGAGAAACCCAGAGGTGGTAAAATGTATATGACTAATTTTTTATTCCAAAGATGAAACTTACAGCACATTATTTACTTCCCAAATTAGTGGTCTTTTCCTTAGGTATTTAAGATTCACAGTTAAAGTTTAACTACATAAGCAAAGTTGTAACATCCCCTACTGGCTCCATAATCCAAATAAGATCACTAGCTAAATAGAGGACTTTAGAGTAATAGGTTCTCATGACTCTAGGTGGAGACTATTACAAATCGATGGCATCGTAAAAGACACCACTGCCTTAAGAATCATTTCTTGTCGGTACAATAGGGGTAGATTTGCCTGCAGATCCCAGAAAAAGCAACACTATTATAGGCTGAGTACAGATGAAGGTGCTTCAGACTTTTCCTGGGGTGGTCATTAGGGGTCGTCTTCTGCAGGAGTCAACTCTGTGATTTTACCATTCTGTGAATGGGCAGGCGTCTGAGGACCAAAATGAATTATCCTTGTTAAGTAACCTGGGTGTTGGGTTGGGAACCAACCCCTAAAGCACATCAGTGAAAGTTAGACACCTATGTTGGATTTAGCAGACAAAGATGTGAAAGAAGCTATTTTAAATATGCTTAAAAGAGAAAATAAAATGCTTATTTTATTTAAAGCAGAAAATAATGAGTAAGGAGACAGAGAATCCAGCAGAGAAGGGAAAACAAGAAAATTGCCAAAGTTGAACTGAAAATTTCAATAATTTAAATGAAAAATCCCCGGAGATAGTGGAAGAAATTGTTAATGAGTGTGAAGACTGATTAATAGAAATTATTCAAAACAAAGAACAGTGAAAAAAATTGAAGAATAACCAATTCAGAGCTGCAATGACCTGTGGACAGTATCAAACAGTATAGCAAACTCTCTGAAGGAAAGGAGAGGGAGCCTTGGGCAGAAAAATATTTAAAGAAAATGTCAAACATTTCTCAAGTTTTGGGGAGAACATCAGCTCATAGATTCAAGAAGGTCAGCAACCCCCAAGAAGATAAATAGAAAAGAAACCAGGAATTTATTTTGAATTTTGTTGAGATTTTCCTATAAATAATCTATTTTTCTATTGAAATAAAGATTAAAAATAATATAATAATTCCAATAGATGTAAAAAAGAATCACTGGACAGAATTCAACAGCCATTCATGAATTAAAAAAAAACAAAACGAGAAACACTGTTAACCAAAATAGAGCTAGAAATACTTTCCTTGGTATATGATATTGGCCTTTTACTACATATACAAATAAAATATATGTATACATACTATTATAATCACATCTAATTTCATATTTCAGAGTGAATTGCTGATGCCTTTCCCCTAAGATTCGACAGGCCTCAGGGATACACCACATATCATAACTCCTTAGGGATCAACAATTCACATCTGCATTTTGAGGGAAATACAGTGGAAAGTATTATAATTTACAATGTATGTTTTACCAAGAATGCCACATGCTTATTTAGTCTTGAAACTATTTTTTTCTCACATAAAATGTAGAGTAATTTTCATAAGTATTCTCTTATTCTAACTGGTTGGGATCTCTCACTGTTTCCTTAGTAAGGAAAAGTAGAGACTTACAAACCTAGTACATATCACTTTTGGTCAATTTAAATGGTACAGTGAGGAACTTCTTATAATTTTTAGTATAGTTTGTGCATCCATTTATTTTTATAAAGTTTATCCATTTTTATTCATAATATTTTGTGTTAACTTCTCCAATGACAACTCTATATAGATGTCTAGACAAACCTGGGGATGGATGACAGTGGTGCCTATTAGAATCAAATATTTGATACACACAATAAGTGAAGAAAGGTAACTAGCAGTCTTTACAGACCTCTTTTTTTAGCTAAGCTAAATTGTGATTGGATTTACATATCACACTTTTTTGTGTGTTTTAGCCCCAATGACCCTTACAACAGTAATAAGTTAAAACATGGCTGTTATTATGATAAACATAGTGGGTAAAATTCTCATTTACAAAGCATAAACAAATACCAATTGTAAGTGCATGGATCATTTAATTTTAAGTTCTGATAGTGTCCTTCAGATGGTCAAGTATAAATCCTTTAAATTGAAAAAGAGCAATGGGGAGACAAGATGGCAGAACAGAAGGACCTCGAGCTCACCTCTCAGGAGCACACCAAAATCATAACTACTAGACAACCCTTGATAAATTGAAAAAGAGCAAAGTGATTAAGTTTCTAGTGTAAGATTAGAATACAATAGGTACCAATACAGATCTAACTCTAGGCACTGCTCTTCCAAAGTGCAAACACTTATGAGAATTTGATTATTTTATTTTTGAAAGCATTGAAGCCTGAGATCAAAAGGAATTCGCTGAAAAAATAATGAACTGAAAGTATTTCAAGCAGGATAAACATTAAAAAGTTAGCTGTGGGCTTCCCTGGTGGTGCAGTGGTTGAGAGTCCGCCTGCCGATGCAGGGGACACGGGTTTGTGCCCCGGTCCGGGAAGATCCCACATGCCGCGGAGCGACTGGGCCCGTGAGCCATGACCGCTGATCCTGTGCATCTGGAGCCTGTGCTCCGCAAAGGGAGAGGCCACAACAGTGAGAGGCCCGCGTACAGCAAAAAAAAAAAAAAAAAAAAAAGTTAGCTGAAAAGTTAAGGATTCTGAAGAATGTTAGCCAGAGATTCTCTCTACCTAGAAATACCAAACAGAAGTGAAAGTGGATTGTCCCATGAGGAAATCTAAGAGTTCTGTAGAGAAGAACAGTAACAAATGTTTGTTTCTTGAGTGCCTTTCACCAAGCAGAATTCAAGATTTAAATGACTGAAGAACAATTTGATTACATTGATTTAGACAACTTTATTACAAAGAAAAAAAAATGTAATCCCAGAAAATGTCTAGGATTCTGAATAAACTCTTTACAATTTTTGCTGGTATTTCCAGCTGTTTTTGTTTTATGCTTATATCAAAAATCTTAGGAAATTAGAAAATGCAAGGATTTTCATCAATAGATACTTCATTGTGAATATTTTAAAGAACCCAATTAAAACTACCATTTGTATTTACTGTTGCATTTAGTGTAAACTTTACTAAATCCTTTAATTATATATACATGTATATATGTGTATGTGTGTATATATATATACACACATACATATATATATATATATATATATATATATATATATATAATATAGGAGATATCCATATCTATATGCACAACTCAGGTGTGTCATAAGACCCCTCATGTAAGGAGACTCTGATCATTTCATTGTTTCATTGATTTTGTTTCTCTCAAACCTTAGAGGCATCTTCATGTTTAACAGTTTGTTGCACTGCAGGATGACTGAACAGCAGCTTGCCCTTCTTGTATAAAACCTTTGAGGCATTTTATCAGCTAACATCACTTAACAGCAACTTTTAAACTTTGACTTATTTACTGCCAAAATCATTCAGCCAAGACTTAATTCATCTGATTTGACTAGTCCTATTTTGTAGGATAAAAATGAAAGTAGTTCTCTGAAATTTCCTTTGACAACTATAAATATGCAGGAAGGTCATTTCACTTGGCAGATTTTGTTGTGAATAAAAGCTTAGCTGCTAGGAGACTGTTTCCAAGACACTTCAGTGATCAAACCACTATCATAGTTGGCTACCACCTTCATTACCACATCATACCACATTAGGGTTTTCATTTAGAAGAGAATATAAGCAGTCCTAATTGCCTTCACTATATATCTCAAAGACAGTAAGAAAGAGGAATTAACAAATTTATGTATGGTTTATGTGGAGTACTAAAACACAAGTTAATTATTTGTTTTAATTAATAACATCCCAACTCAAGCTGTTATCAAACTGTGCTGCTAGTTGTTTCATGAAGCTTGAATGAAATATTAGATTCATAATTTTATTTCCATTTACTAATAATCCCTAGTCTATACTTTCATAACAAAAGCAGAACCATCTATGAATTTTAAAATGTTTCAATGGGAAGACTCTTGATTAGGAATATTTGGTGACCATATCTCTTTTGAGATAAACAATGATTGACTATTGTTCTCTAATGATTATCATGGTGTCTGGCATATTGAAGGAATACATGCAAAAATTTTGATTGAATTTATGACTAAAGAAGAGTATACCTATGTTTTGAAGCCAAAAAAAAAAAAAAAAAGAAATTTCATGTCACTACTAAATAAAGTTCCATTTCTTCACATTGCCTATTTCCTGATAGAAAAAATAAGCCTATTATTTACAATGTATATTTAATAAAATAAGGCAGTAATTCCTCAAAAAATTCAGAACCACACCACTATTGATTTTCCATTTTTATTTGGGACAGATTTTCCATAAGTGAAAAATATAAGAAATGGTACTTTTGTTCTTAGTAGTTGCTTTCATATTACTGTAATGTTTTGACATTGAAATAGTACTATGAGCAGAGAAATAAAAGTCGTAAGATCTCAAAGTGAGCTGGACTAACCTATGTTCCACTGTGTAAAGAAATTGTTTTAGTGTCCTCAATGTTCTAGAAATACAAGTTTCACAATAAAAAAAAAAATTTGTTTGTCTTCTAAATGAGACAAAATTTCAGTAAACATTATTTATATAAAGTAATTTCCTAGATACTATATATTTCTGATAGTGTTTTCCTTACTCTAATTTGTCATTTGGTCTGCATAGTTTATGCATATACTCCAGTAAATCAGATGTTGGAAATATAATGAGTGTCATGAAACCAGAAATAAGATTTCATATTTTCAGTTTTCAATGACTATCTCCCCACAGTGTTAATCTAGATGTAGAACATTAAAAGTTGTTGGTGTAGTGCAAGCACGTAATAAATTTATATTTATTTGACTTCCTATGGAATGATATATGTAGCAATTAAAATCACTAATATGAGGCAAACTTTTCTCAGATAGCATAAAAAAAATGAAGCATCACAGACAAAAAACATTAATACAGGGATAACCATATGACTTTATAATTATACTATTTTAATCCACAAATGAGTGAATGATACAAACTATTTTGCACATTTTATTCCCTTGGTTTTCAAACCTTTAAAGATAATAACTGTAAAAAGGAAGTTACTTAATGATCTTTCCCACTTCAAATTCTATCTCTTTTCAAACACTCTCAAAATATATATACATCAATCTTTTTTGTTTTTTTGTTTTAGTTTTAGAAAATAACTAGAAATTTCATATGGTAACATATACCAGATTCAAAGTGTTTAGAGATAAATAAAATATAACCATGCTTTTGAAGACTAGAGAATAATATTTAGATAAATTATTGGAAAAAATAATTGGAAAATTAGAGAAAAACTAGAGAATGTGAGCAAGTTCATGATAATATTGTACCAACTGCATCTGGTAAACAATACTTGTACTCCTTAGAAAATGTGTCAGTTTTGGTCAAAAGATTCCATCAGAGTCAAAAATAAACATCACTGAGCATAAAATCTTTAAAAATAATTTTAACTCCTGATGTATTTTAGCCTCTTTGATTGTGAATGGAAAGCTTATAAAAATTATGGCAGTTTAATTTATATATTAAAAACAGCAACTGTTTTGCATTAATTCAAGGGTGTCCTCTAGACCTTCTGAGTAATATAGAACTATTTTTCCCAATACCAAGTGGCCACATTTTGAAACAACTTGGAACTATTCTATAATATTCCACCTTTTGTGTTATTTCTTTTTTTATTGTATGAATTTCTTTCTTTCTTTCTTTCTTTCTTTCTTTCTTTCTTTCTTTCTTTCTTTCTTTCTTTCTTTCTAACACTTCATTGGAGTATAATTGCTTTATAATGGTGTGTTAGTTTCTGCTTTACAACAAAGTGAACAGCTATACATACACATAAATCCCCATATCTCCTCTCACTTGCGTCTCCCTCCCACCCTCCCTAACCCACCCCTCTAGGTGGTCACAAAGCAGTGAGCTGATTTCCCTGTGCTATGTGGCTGCTTCCCACTAGCTATCTTTTTCCATTTGGTAGTATATATAAGTCCATGCCACTCTCTCACTTCGTCCCAGCTTACCCTTTCCCCTCCCTGTGTCCTCAAATCCATTCTCTACATCTCTGTCTTTATTCCTGTCCTTCTTAACCATTTTTTTTTTTTTTTTTTAGATTTCATATATATGTGTTAGTATACGGGATTTGTTTTTCTCTTTCTGACTTACTTCACTCTGTATGACAGACTCTAGGACCATCCACGTCACAACAAATAACTCAATTTCATTTCTTTTAATGGCTGAGTAATATTCCATTGTATAAATGTGCCACCTCACCTTTACCCATTAATCTGTCAATGGACACTTAGGTTGTTTCCCTGTCCTCGCTATTGTAAATAGTGCTGTATTGAACATTGTGGTACATGACTCTTTCTGAATTATGGTTTTTTCAGGGTATATGCCCAGTATTGGGATTGCTGGTTCATATGGTAGTTTTATTTTTAGTTTTCTAAGGAACCTCCATAGAGTTCTCCCTAGTGGCTGTATCAATTTACATTCCCACCAACAGTGCAAGAGGTTTCCCTTTTCTCAACACCCTTTCCAGCATTTGTTTGTAGATTTTTTTGATGATGGCCATTATGACTAGTGTGAGGTGATACCTCATTGTAGTTTTCATTTGCATTTCTCTAATGATTAGTGATGCTGAGCATTCTTTCATGTATTTGTTGGAAATCTGTATATGTTCTTTGGAGAAATGTCTATTTAGGTCTTCTGCACATTCTTAGATTGGGTTGTTTGTGTTTTTGAGATTGAGCTGCATGGGCTGCTTGTAAATTTTGGAGATTAATCCTTTGTCAGTTGCTTCATTTGCAGATATTTTCTCCCATTCTGAGGGTTGCCTTTTCATCTTGTTCATGATTTCCTTCGCTGTGCAAAAGTTTTTAAGTTTCATTAGGTACCATTTGTTTATTTGTGTTTTTATTTCCATTTCTCCAGGAGGTGGGATAAAAAGCATCTTGCTGAGATATATGTCATTGAGTATTCTGCCTATGTTTTACTCTTGGAGTTTTATAGTGTCTGGTCTTGCATTTAGGTCTTTAATCCATTTGGGGTTTATTTTTGTGTATGGTGTTAGGGAGTGTTCTAATTTCATTCTTTTAGATGTAGTTGTCCTGTTTTCCCAGCACCACCTACTGAAGAGGCTGTGTTTTCTCCACTATATACTCTTGTCTCCTTTATCAAAGATAGGGTGACCACATATGTGTGAGTTTATCTCTGGGCTTTCTATCCTTTTCCATTGATCTATATTTCTGTTTTAGTGTCAGTACCATACTGTCTTGATTACTGTATCTTTATAGTATAGTCTGAGGTCAGGGAGCCTGATTCCTCCAGCTCCATTTTTCTTCTCAAGATTGCTTTAGCTATTCAGAGCCTTTTGTATTTCCATAAAATTTGCGAAATTTCTTGTTCTACTTCTGAGAAAAGTATCATTGGTAGTTTGATGGGATTGCATTGAATCTGTAGATTGCTTTGGGTAGTATAGTCATTTTCACAATATTGATTCTTCCAAATCCAAGAGCATGGTATATCTCTCCATCTGTTTGTATCATCTTTAATTTCTTTCATTAGTGTCTTATAGTTTTCTGCATACAGGTCTTTTGTCTCCTGAAGTAGCTTTATTCCTAGATATTTTATTCTTTTTGTTGGAATGGTAAATGGGAGTGTTTCCTTAATTTCACTTTCAGATTTTTCATCATTAGTGTATAGGAATGCAAGAGATTTTTGTGCATTAATTTTGTATCCTGCTACTTTACCAAATTCATTGATTAGCTCTACTAGATTTCTGCTAGCATCTTTAGGATTCTCTATGTATAGTATCATGTCATCTGCAAACAGTGACAGCTTTACTTCTTTTACGATTTGGATTCCTTTTATTTCTTTTACTTCTTGGATGGCTGTGGCTAAAATTTCCAGAATTATGTTTAATAAGAGTGATGAGAGTGGGCAACCTTTTCGTGTTCCTGATCTTAGAGGAAATGTTTTCAGTTTTTCACCATTGAGAACAATGTTGGTTGTGGGTTTTTCATCTATGACCTTTATTATGTTGAGGTAAGTTCCCTCTATGACTACTTTCTGGAGAGTTTTTATCATAAATGTGTGTTGAATTTTGTCAAGAGCTTTTTCTGCATCTATTGAGATGATCATATGTTTTTTCTCCTTCAGTTTGTTAATATGGTTTATCACATAGATTGATTTGCATATATTGAAAAATCCTTGTATTCCTGGGATAAATGACACTTGATCATGGGGTGTGACCCTTTTCATGTGCTGTTGGAGTCTGTTGGCTAGTATTTTGTTGAGGATTTTTGCGTCTATGTTCATCAGTGATATTGGCCTGTAGTTTTTCTTTCTTGGTGACATCTTTGTCTGATTTTGGTATCAGGGTGGTGGTGGCCTCATAGAATGAGTTTGAGAGTGTCCCTCCCTCCACTATATTTTGGAAGAGTTTGAGAAGGATAGGTGTTAGCTCTTCTCTAAATGTTTGATAAAATTCTCCTGTGAAGCCAACTGGTCCTGGGCTTCTATTTGTTGGAAGATTTTTAATCACAGTCTCAATTTCAGTGCTTGTGATTGGCCTGTTTATATTTTCTATTTATTCCTGGTTCAGCCTCAGAAGGTTGTGCTTTTCTAAGAATTTGTCCATTTCTTCTGGGTTGTCCATTTTATGGCATAGAGTTGCTTGTAGTAAGCTCTCATGATCCTTTGTATTTCTGCAGCTGTCTGTTGTTACTTCTCCTTTTTCATTTCTAATTGTATTAATTTGAGTGTTGCCCTTTTTTCTTGAAGAGTCTGGCTAATGGTTTATCAATTTTCTTTATCTTCTCAAAGAACTGCTTTTACTTTTATCGATCTTTGCTGTCATTTCCTTCATTTCTTTTCTATTTATTTCTTATCTGATCTTTATGATTTATTTCTTTCTGCTTTGTTTTTTTTTTTTTGTTGTTGTTCTTCTTTCTCTAATTGCTTCAGGTGTAAGTTTAGGTTGTCTACTTGGGATGTTTCTTGTTTCTTGAGGTAGGGTTGTATTGATATATACTTCCCTCTTAGAACTGCTTTTGCTGCATCCCATAAGATTTTTTTTTTTTTTTTTTTTTTTTGTGGTACGCAGGCCTCTCACTGTTTTGGCCTCTCCCGTTTTGGAGCACAGGCTCAGCGGCTATGGCTTATGGGCCCAGTCGCTCCATGGGGCATGAGGGATCTTCCCAGACCGGGGCACAAGCCTGTGTCCACTGCATCGGCAGGCGGACTCTCAACCACTGTGCCACCAGGGAAACCCATCCCATAGGTTTTGAGTTTTCGTGTTTTCATTGTCATTTGTCTCTAGGTAATTTTTGATTTCCTCTTTGATTTGTTCAGTGATCTCTTGGTTATTAAGTAGTGTATTGTTTAGCCTCCATATGTTTGTATTTTTTACAGATCTTTTCCTGTAATTGATGTCTAGTCTCATTGCGTTGTGGTTGGAAAAGATACTTGATATATTTTCAATTTTCTCAAATTTACCAAGCTTGATTTGTGACCCAAGATATTATCTATCTTGGAGAATATTCCATGAGCACTTTAGAAAAATGTGTATTCTGTTGTTTTTGGATGGAGTGTCCTATAAATATCAATTAAGTCCATCATGGTTAATGTATCATTTAAAGCTTGTGTTTCCTTATTTATTTTCATTTTAGATGATCTGTCCATTGGTGAAAGTGGGGTGTTAAAGACCTCTACTATGATTGTGTTGCTGTTGATTTCCCCTTTTATGGCTGTTAACATTTGTCTTTTGTATTGAGGTGCTCGTATGTTGGGTGCATAAATATTTACAATTGTTATATCTTCTTCTTTGATTGATCCATTGACCATTATATAGTGTCCTTCTTTGTCTCTTCTAATAGTCTTTATTTAAAGTCTATTTTGTCTAATATGAGAATTGACTGTC
Organism: Stenella coeruleoalba; assembly: GCF_951394435.1. Classification (NCBI taxonomy): domain Eukaryota; kingdom Metazoa; phylum Chordata; class Mammalia; order Artiodactyla; family Delphinidae; genus Stenella; species Stenella coeruleoalba. The sequence goes on along the minus strand of NC_137164.1, from coordinate 35,633,536 downwards.
CAGCTTTCTTTTGATTTCCATTTGCATGGAATATCTTTTTCTATCCCCTCACTTTCAGTCTTTATGTGTCCCTAGTTCTAAAGTTGGTCTCCTGTAGACAGCATATATATGGGTCTTGTTTTTGTAACCATTTAGCCAGTCCATGTCTTTTGGTTGGAGCATTTAATCCATTTACATTTAAGGTAATTATTGATAGGTACGTTCCTATTACCATTTTCTTAATTATTTTGGGTTTTTTATTGTAGATCTTTTCCTTCTCTTGTGTTTCCTGCTTAGAGAAGTTCCTTTATAATTTGTTGTAAAACTGGTTTGCTGGTGCTGAATTCCCTTAGCTTTTGCTTGTCTGTAAAGGTTTTAATTTCTCTGTTGAATCTGAATGAGATCCTTGCTGTGGTAGAGTAATCTTAGTTGTAGGTGTTTCCCTTTCATCACTTTCAATATGTCCTGCTAGTCCCTTCTGGCTTGCAGAGTTTCTGCTGAAAGATTAGTTGTTAACCTTATGGAAATTCCCTTGTATGTTATTTGTTGTTTTTCCCTTGCTGATTTTAGTATTTCTTCTTTGGATTTAATTTTTGATAGTTTGATTAATATGTGTCTTGGCATGTTTCTCCTTGGATTTATCCTGTGTGGGACTCTCTGTGATTGCTGGACTTGATTAACTATTTCCTTTCCATATTAGGGAAGTTTTCAACTATAATCTCTTCAAATATTTTCTCAGTCTCTTTCTTTTTCTCTTCTTCTTCTGGGACCCCTATAATTTGAATGTTGGTGCATTTAATGTTGTCCCAGAAGTCTCTGAGATTGTCCTCAAGTCTTTTCATTCTTTCTTCTTTTTTCTGCTCTGCAGTAATTATTTCCACTATTTTATCTTCAGGTCATTTATCCATTCTTTTGCCTCAGTTATTTTGCTATTGATTCCTTCTGTAGAATTTTTAATTTCATTTATTGTGTTGTTCATCGTTTGTTTGCTCTTTAGTTCTTCTAGGTCCTGTTAAAAGTCTCTTGTATTTTCTCCATTCTATTTCCAAGATTTTGGATCACTTTACTATTATTACTCTGAATTATTTTTCAGGTACACTGCCTATTTCCTCTTCATTTGTTTGGTCTGCTGCGTTTTTACCTGCTCCTTCTGTGTGTTTCTGCTGTGTGTTTCTCTGTCTTCCCAATTTGTTTAACTTACTTTTTGGTGTCTCCTTTAGGCAGGCTGCAGGTTCATAGTGTCTGTTGTTTTTGGTGTCTGGTCCAGGTGGGTAATGTTTGTTCTGTGGCTTGTGGAGGTTTCTTGGTGGAGGGGACTGCTGCCTGTGTTCTGGTGGATGAGGCTGGATCTTGTGTTTCTGGTGGGCAGGACTGCATCTGGTGGTTTGTTTTGAGGTATCTGTGACATTATTATGATTTTAGACACCCTCTCTGCTATTGGTCAGGTTGTGTTCCTGTCTTTCTAGTTGTTTGGCATAGGGTGTCCAGCGGTGTAGCCTGCTGGTCATTGAGTGGAGCTGTGTCTTAGTGTTGAGTTGGAGATCTCTGAGATAGCTTTTGCTATTTGATATTTCATGGAGCTGGGACATCTCTGGTGGACCAATGTCCTGAACTCAGCTCTCGCACCTCAGAGGCATAGATCTGACACCCGGTCAGAGCGCCAAGACCCTGTCAGCCACACAGCTCAAAAGAAAAGGGAGAAAAAAAGAATGAAAGAAGGAAAAAATAAAGTAAAATAAAGTTATTAAAATAAAAAATAATTATAGAAATAAAAAATTTAAAAAGTATTAAAAAAAGAAAGAAAGAAGAGAGCAACCAAACCTAAAAACAAACCCACCAATGACAACAAGCACTAAATACTATAAAAAAAAAAAAAAAGACAGAACCCTAGTACAAATGGTAAAAGCAAAGTTATACTGAGAAAATCACACAAAGATGCATACACATACACACTCACAGAAGGAGAAAAAGGAAATATATATATATATAATATATATATATATATCGCTGTTCCCAAAGTCCACCACGTCAATTTTGATATGATTCATTGTCTATTCAAGTATTCCACAGATGCAGGGTACATCAAGTTGATTGTGGAGATTTAACCTGCTACTCCTGAGGCTGCTGGGAGTGATTTCCCTTTCTTTTCTTTGTTTGCACAGCTCCTAGGGTTCAGCTTTGGATTTGGCCTCAACTCTGTGTGTAGGTCGCCTGAGGGCATCTGTTCTTCACTCAGACATGACAGGGTTAAGTAGCAGCTAATTAGGGGTCTCTGGCTCACTCAGGCCGTGGGGAGGGAGGGGTACAGAATGTGGGGTGAGTCTGTGGCCGCAGAGGCCAGCATGATGTTGCAACTGCCTGAGGTGCACCGTGTGATCTCCCGGGGAAGTTGTCCCTGGGTCACAGGACCCTGGCAGTGGCAGGTTGCCCAGCGTCCAGGTAGGAGATGTGTGGATAGTGACCTGTGCTTGCACACAGACTTCTTGGTGGCTGCAGCAGGAGGCTTAGTGTTTCGTACACATCTCTGTTGTCTTTGCTCATATCCATGGCTCCCGCCCATCTCTGGAACTCGTTTAGGCGGTGCTCTGAATCCCCTCTCCTCGTGTACCCCGAAAAAATGGTCTATTGTCTCTTAGGCAGGTCCAGACATTTTCTCAGACTCCCTCCTGGCTAGCTGTGGTGCACTAGCCCTCTTCAGTCTGTGTTCACACAACCAGCCCCAGTCATCCCCTTGGGATCTGACCTCTGAAGCTGAAGCCTCAGCTCCCAACCCCTGCCTGCCTCGGCGGGTGAGCAGACAAGCCTCTCAGGCTGGTGAGTGCTGGTTGGCACTGATCCTCTGTGCGGGAATCTCTCCGCTTTGTCCTCTGCACCCTTGTTGCTGCGCTCTCCTCCTTGGCTCCGAAGCTTCCCACACCACCCACGCCACCCTCACCCCACTTCTCCCCCAGTGAAGGGCCTTCCTAGTGTGTGGAAACTTTTCCTCCTTCACAGCTCCCTCCCAGAGGTGCAGGTTCCATCCCTATTCTTTTGTCTCTGTTTTTTCTTTTGCCCTACCCAGATATATGGGGAGTGTCTTTCCTTTTGGGAAATGTGAGGTCTTCTGCCAGTGTTCAGTAGGTGTTCTGTAGAAGCTGTTCCACACTTAGTTGTATTTCTGATGTATTTGTCAGGAGGAAGTTGATCTCCACGTCTTGCTCTTCCGCCGTCTTGAAGGTCTACCTCCCTATGTCATTTCTTATATCAAGTTTTTTATAAGCTTATTTATCTTGCTGCTATCAATTTTCCTACTGTACTAGCTTACTATGTTTTGTCTCTTATTTTAATTTTCTGTGAATTGGACAAGTAGGTTTAAAAGCTTTACAAGTTTTTTTTCTTTTCCTAGGCTAAAAGTGTGAGGTGAATTGTTCTTCTATTTTCAAGAGCATACAATTTTTGCTTGTGTGAATAGAAATGTAATGATAGAAACCGTTATACAGGAACAACTGCAACCATGAGGGTGCTTTTAGTATTTGCAGACAAGAAGTATCCATACACAAAAGGGGCATTATGGGGAAAAACAAACATGAAATACAAAACAACTGTAAAGAGAGTTAGAGGGACACGAAAAGGGAAAAAATCTCAGTGATACATGAAAGCACACAACTAACGTTTTTGCAGGTGATATTAGAGGAAGCAAATCTCAGTAGAAATCTATTGATAGCGACAACAAATAAAATGAGGTTTGAGCCAGTTTACAAGCAGAGAATAAACCTAAATGTTCTAATTTAATGTAAATAATACCAGCACAGATGGCAGGGTTGGAAAACACCACAGGGAAGGCAAAAGAAGTCAACTGCATTTGGACAAATCAAATGTGAAATTTCATTGTGCAATCCTAATCGGAACAGAACAGAGTCTAGTCTCAAATTCTCAATAACTAAGAAATACCATTCATTTCTCAGAGTGAGCAGGAACTGGTAATTTTTAATGCACGCCTCCTTTATACCTGTGAATCCATTTCAACTGTGTTTATAAAGATATGCTTATGTTAGCACTTGTTTCAAAGGAGGAGATTTATTAAATCTCAGCAAAAACTTTTTTTTCTTTAGATAAAAGCACTATTTAAAAATTAATTTAGATTCAGGTTTTAATAACTACAGCATTTAACGTAAAAAATTTGGGTACCTAGTAAAAATAAAACCATAAAAGTATTTCTTTATATTATTTTAATGAATCACATTTCTTCTTAAATATCTTATATGTTGCTCTTTTACCCATCAAAAAATTAAAAGTTACTAGATGTTTAACCAATTAATAAATACCTAATATTAATAATTAAATTAATGTAACATTAAAGTAAATTAATATGCCCCTTCATCAATAATACCAAGATCGAAATCACAGAGGTAAATTTTGAAACATATATTTTTGTCCTTTCTGTATATTTGTACAATATAAGGTAAACATAGAGCCTATACCTAAAAGTTATGAACAACACATATGTTTATATATATACTTATGCACATTAAATGCAAAATCTGCAAATGTGTTTATAGTTATTTATCCACACATATACATGTGTGTGCTCATGAGATGTTTATATAGTCTTTATCTTATTATTTACACTAAAAAATGACTGACGAGGTACAATAAAGTTTTTACTATTAAGCTGCTGATTAATCAGTCCATCAACAAATACTTACAAAGAGCCTGCTCTTCAACTTTGTTTGAGGAGGCAGGCAGGGTCTAGAATGTGAAAGAAAGTTAGGCTGCTTGATCTATTGTTAAAAGGAAGGTACTTGGCATTGAGTCTTGGTCAAAAGAGGAACGTGAGTTTTGAAAAACTAAAGTTCAGATGTCTGCAATATGAGGATAGCACGTGTGGTAAATAATATAACTTCAGCAGTGGTGACCATTACATGACAAGAGAAATGTGTGGTAAAGCGGCAGAGAATTTGTTAGACTGTACATCTAGCTCTATTGTTCTTTTTCAGGTAATGTAGATTCTTCTTACATTGAATATATATTTTAAAATAAATTTACTTATTTACTTATTTATTTTTGACTGCATTGGGTCTCTGTTGCTGTGTGCAGGCGCTCTCTAGTTGCGGCGAGCAGGGGGTACTCTTCGTTTTGCTGTGTGGGCTGCTCATTGCGTGACTTCTCTTGTTTTGGAGCATGGACTCTAGGGATGCAGGCTTCAGTAGTTGTGGCAAGTGGCCTCAATGGTTGTGGCTCACGGGCTCTAGAGTGCAGGCTCAGTAGTGGTGGCGCCCTGGCTTAGTTGCTCTGCAGCAGGTGGGATCTTAGCAGACCAGGGCTCAAACCAGTGTCCCCTGCATTGGCAGGTGGATTCTTAACAAGGGAAGTCCCCTTACATTGAATATTAACATTTATATTAAAGTCTCCTTCTTCTCCTTCTTTTTTTTTTTTTTTTTTTACATTTCCAGGATATTGAATGTAATATTTGGGCACTTTAACTTCCTTGCTTCAACAAAGAAGAATCCTTTTATATTATTTCTCTTTCTGACAAAGATAAAGTTTGTTATCAATGCATCTTCTACATTTATAGAGATATTAGAATAAAAGAAGTATGTAAAATTTTCTTAAGCCATATTAAAGTAAGACACATAACCTTTCTCTTATGTGACAACAAAAAAATGTACATCATTTTTACTCCTCTAAGGTAGCACACCTACATACAAGGCAAGACAGACTATGAGATGATAGTCTGCAAGCCTATAAAAGTCACAAGTAATTCAATATTATTTCTGACAGGTTAAAAGTTCAGTCATTAATTAGAGTAAATATTTGTCATTGGTGATAACAAACTGAAACGTATAGCAACAGAAAATGAGATTTAAAATTCCTAGACTATCATTTAGGGTGAGTCCAATAACTAAATTTATTCATGATATAAAAACTACACAACATGTTAAGGTACTAATAAAAACATTTCTACCACTTCATTTTTAATAACCTTGACAGGCTAACAATCAAAATAAACAGACATGTTGGTTGCTCCAGCTCAAAAACAGTAGACAGTTAATCCCCTTGAGGCACTGTTATATAGTGACTAAATTCCACGTACTTCCCTCATATATAATATCAGCAGCAGTCACTTATTTGTTTGCATGATTGAACTAATGCACATATCCAATCATAAATACTAACTAAATTTTTACTTAATTTTCTTTATATTTATAATCATATTATTGTATGTTAGCTATAAGTACAAATGGAGTCAATGATTCTATAAGTATTTTAGAAATAGTTTAGCATGAAGCAATAAGGAAGGCAACTCTTAACATATGTAACATCAGAATATGAACATACATAAAGAGAACCCTGTGATAAAGCAAAAAAATATTGAGAGTTTTTTTCCCCCCTCATTTTCACACGTAGTTGTGGGATTCACAAGCCACTCAGTCATTATTATGTTCAATGCTGTGAGGATCAAATAGCTTTTCAGACATTTTGGACTATTTGAATATAATAGTTAATTGATTAAGTAGTTTTTTTGTTGTTGTTTGTTTGTTTTTGCGGTACGCGGGCCTCTCACTGTTGTGGCCTCTCCCGTTGCGGAGCACGGGCTCCGGATGCACAGGCTCAGCAGCCATGGCTCACGGGCCCAGCCGCTCCACGGCATGCGGAATCTTCCCGGACCAGGGCACGAACCCGTGTCCCCTACATCGGCAGGTGGACTCTCAACCACTGCACCACCAGGGAAGCCCTGATTAAATAGTTTTAATAAGACCATTCTTACCACGAGAATGGAAAGCTTACTTAAGACTCAGATAGGTGTTTAAACTGACTTGTAAGCCATAAGCTACAATTATACTCAGCTGTTAGGAAAAGCTGTTTGACGTATTTGAAGAAGGAAAGAGACCAGCGTGCTGCCTGAATCTGCCTGCGATTATCCCAGAGAAAAATATACCCTATAGATCCTTGTTAGGGAAAAGGATTGCATGGAATAACTATCATTTTCCTCCTCTGTTGAGCACAAGTCATAATGTAAATGGAAAATTATTAAAAGTTTTTTTTTTTAATTAATATATTTACCTTCATAAAATAAGTTTCTGAGGGACCTATGATCAATAAACCTTTCCTTTTGTCATATGTATTCTGTTGTAACATTGGGAAACACATACCTTTCAAAACTTAAGTAAAAGCAAGCCAACTCTCAGTGTTCTGAGATGTTCTCCATAATATATTTCTCAAATATTGAAGTGTAACCTTTTTTTAAGTAGACTTCATCTTTAGAACATTTTTAGGTTCCCAGCAAAGTTGAGTGGAAGGCACATTGATTCCTCATAATCCCTTATGCCCACACATATGCATATCCATTATGAACATCCCCTACCAGAGTGGTACATTTGTTATGATTAATGAATTTACACTGACACATGACTATCACCTAAAGTTTATAGTTTATGTTAGGGTTTACTCTTAATGTTGTACATTCTATGAGCTTTGACAAATATATAATGACATGTATCTACCATTATAGTATCAAACAGAATGCATTCACTGCTGTAAATGTCTTCTGTGCTCCATGTATTCATCCTCTCTCCTCCGTAAATCATGGCAACCACTGATTCTTTAATGGTCTCCATTGTTTTGCCTTTTCCAGACTGCCATATAGTTGGAATCATGCACTATGTAGCCTCTCTGATTGTCTTCTTTCACTTATGAATATGCTTTTAAATTTCCTCCATGCCTTTTCATGACGTAATATCTCATTTCTTTTTAGTATGGAATAATACTCCACCATCTAGATGTACAACAGTTTATGTATTCACCTACTGAAGGACATCTTGCTTGCTTCCAAGTTTCAGCAATGATGAATAAAGCTGCTACAAACATCCATATGCAAGTTTTTGTGTGTACATATGTTCTTCAACTATTTTTAGTAGATACTGAGGAGCACAATTGCTGGATTGTATGGTAAGAGTGTTTGTAACAAATCTCTAAAGTATCTTTCAAAGTGGTTGTACCATTTTGCATTCCTACCAGCAATGAATGAGCATTCCCATTGCTTCATATCCTCAACAGCATTTGGTGTTGTCAAATGTTCCTGATTTTGGCCAGCCTAATAGGTGTGTAATGGTATCTCATTTTTATTTTAATTTCCATTTCCCTGCTGATATATGATGTGGAACATTTTTTTTTAATGTACTTATTTGCCCCTGTATATCTTCTTTGGAGAGGTGTCTGCTAAAGTCTTTGGATTTTTTGCTTCCTTAACTTTGAATTTTAAAGGTATAAACTTTTTGAGAGCTGTTTTTTTTCTTTTTAGGAGCTTCCTCTGTTTACTCTCTTGACTTCTGCTTTGCTCTATTGGCTATTATCATGATCTAATTTTTAACACAAAAAGTAGATATTGAAATAAAATAAGGATAAAGAGAAATTTTTAAAAAACTAATTCTTAAGGGTTTGGGAGAGGATGTCTACAAAGAACAAGTTCAGATATTTACTTTACAGGAAGGGATACTTAATAATCTTACAAAAGTGGTGATGTTACCAAAAATTTTCAGATACATGTGACTTTTAATTCAATAGTTAATTACACTCAATTGAAAAGTAAATTCAGTAGTATATAAATTTTCCCTGTTACAGATAAACAGAGTAATATTTGCATTGATGAGTTATGTAAATTAATACCTTGAAAGTCAATTAGATATACTTAGATGTTGAACATTCTTGCCAATTGAAAGAAAACATATTCTGACACTTTAAGGGCAATTATGAGTGAGTAAGAAACTGAATAGATTCCCATGACCAAGCAGCTTCTCCTGCAGTGAGTATATTTTACCAATCAATAGGGTCATGCTATTTAGGTATAATCCATCATGGTCCTTGGTCACACCATGATATATCAACTTCAAGGAGTTCTTTGGCATGAGACAGCAACCGATAGTCTGCCAGACTTACTATTGAATAAAGTAGAAAGTAATATATTCTAACAGTAATGAAAATAACTTTGCTCTAATAACTAATTGGTTATTTTGGAGGAAGGGGTTGCTGGTGGTTTTACTGTTGACTTAATCTTTCCCCAAAGCATATTCAATCATGTCTGCTTCTACATGTAAATACCCAATTCTTTCCCCAAATCAGCATTTATGCTGTAGTATAATATTTTAGTCCTAACAACCATCACTTTCCCATAATTATCTCCTGTTCCAGAGAATGTTTCAGTGACTGTGGTGGGTTCTTTATATACAATATCTCATAGTATTTATATGAATAATAGGTATTGTAACTTTGTCTCTAGAAAGCAAATCTGAACTTCAAAAAGTGTAATTGGGTAATTTGTTCAAAGTTATGTCACTGGTAAGATTCACATCAGGTTTGGTCTTAAAAAAAACCCCAGTTATTGGCCTTCTATTGTTAATTTTGTATCCCTGTGTTTTCTGAGTCCTTATTGTTGATCTTTTAACACATTTCCTCTCTCTCGCTCTCTCACTCTCTGTCATACACACACATACACAAACACACACACACGCACCTTGCCCTTCATTCTCCCTCTCTCTTTCTCCTCATTTCTTCTGCCTTTCCACATTCTACCTATCTTTAACAATACTATTTATTTCCACAAAGTCTCTTTTAATTCTTACCTAGGGATAAACTTCCAATGCCTTCTCTGGTGCAATCTCCCTTTACTATAGTGGCACTAGTCCCAGTCTGGCATTAACAGTATCTATTTGTTTTTATAATCATTACTAAGTTAATGTCTCTTGAGACGGCAACTTTGTTTCCTATCCATTTAAGAATGTAGGAATTCAATACAAGTTATTAAAATCTATTAAGTTAGACATTTTCTGATTTATAAACAACATAAAGAGTTTATGGTCCTAAATAAATCTTACCTGAGATTAACAGAAAAGAAATACAGTTTCCCTTATCTTTGAGCTTTTAACAAAAAAAATAATTAACCAAGAAATGATTACAGAAAAAATGAATTCACAGAAAATAGAAGATAGAAAATTTCTTCGTACATATTTGATATACATAAAGGTACCTGAAAAGATTTGCCTTCACAACTTTGTTTATTCCCTTACATCACATCTAATAAAGTACATTTCCTCTGATCCAGTATTAACTCTTCTTATTTTGACCTAGACATTTTCCCTAACCAGGTACTCAAGTGCTCAGCCATTCACCCATTTTTTTCCTGTAGCTTTAGCCTCATTCATTTTATTGAGACCTTTCACTCAGCATATCAATAAGCTCAGTTGTCCACAATCTCATTCTTACCCTGGACTGACCAATAGCTCTCTAGCTACAGAACTACATTTTGTTTTTCAAAAGGTGTCTTAGCTCTTTATCTTCTTGCTCAAGCTTCTCATTCACACTTCAAGCCAAAGCAATTTTGGATTCTTGATCCATCATGACCTTCTTCACAGAAACCAATAATTTAAATGCTTAATACCATAAAAGTGGACATCTCTGTAATATTTAAAATATGCAGCACCCACTTTTCATGAAGTTTTACCTTCTTATTCACTTTGACACCAATTTTTCTTGTTTTTTTTAATTAGATCTTTTGCTTCTGTCGAATCTTGTTCACAGATTTCTCCTCAATATTTTACCTTAAATGTCTCAAAGGGGCCAAAACCAATACAGTTATTGTCTATTCATTATCATCTATGGTCTTGGCTTTATTATATCCTAATACACTAATGAAACATTAATCTAAATTGCTTTACAAGCTCTGCCTCAGGCATGCATGCATGTGTGTGTGTTTTTGTGTATATATGTCTGTGTGTGCATCTAGTAAACTCTATTGAGTTATATGTCACATTAAAAAAATTAACTTCAACATTGTATGTCTAGTTTAGTGAGTTCTGACAAATGTATGCACCTATATAACCAACACCTGAATTAAAATATGAAATATATCCACCAAAAATATTCCTTCATATTCTTATGCAGTCAAACCTTCCTCACTCCCAACCCCAGTCTACAATGATCTGATTTCTATTATGATACAATGATATTGCCTGTTGTAGACCTTCATATAAATGAAATAATCGAATGTGTACATTTTGTTTCTGGCTATATTCATCTAACACCACATTTTTGAGATTCATCATTTTGTTGTTTCAATATCATTAGTTTGTTCCTGTTTTATTGCAGGTTCGAAATGCATTGTATACATATGCCAGGGATTGTTTATACAAAATCCATTAATGGGCATTTGGCTTACTTCCAATATTTTTGTGGACAAATGTTTTCATTTCTCTTGGGTAAATACCTAAGAGTGTAATTTTGTTGGATCAAAATGATTTCTGTTGAATTAATTATTTTTGCATCTATTAGCTTATCAGCTATACCTCATTATTTTTGTTTTCTAATAGTTGTTCTAGGATTACTTATGGAGAGAGTTTTTGTGCTAATTTTTATCTATATAGCCCACATATTTAATGCAGTGCTACAGATTTTTTTTCTTTTAAACTAATTCCAATAATATAAAAAGAAGAAAAGGGAAAAGAAAATTAGCTAACACAAATATACCTTAGTATTTGCTAGGTACACACATAAGTGCTTTCCACGGAATAAAACATTTAATCTTAACAATACATGATAGATTTGAGACAGGCTGGGGCCTGGGACCCTTTGTCGCAGTGCTGCAATGCTTGCACTTGGACACACCTCTTCTGAGGCAACAAAATACAAACAAACTATATGGAAGCAAAAATAACTTCATGCATGTGCATTTGGGGCAAATTAAGAACAAAAGATACAAAAAGACAAAAAAAACCTAACTGTCACTTCTGAAGAACCTGGAACAAAAACAGGGTGTCAGGTTCAAAAGCAGGGTACTGAGTATGCTCCCTGCACCCAGTGCCAGCAGAGGGGTGGAACAAGCTCATCACACCCCCCACCCCAGGGATCAATAGAACCAGGGGAACCTGTTACTTGTTCTCCCTCCCCACCTGCTGCAGCAGGGGCCCCAATAAAGCCTTGCTTGAATTTCTTGTCTGGCCTGTAGTCAACTTCTATTTATTGGGGAAGGCCAAGAACACTGGTCAGTATCAGATTCTCCTACTATCATTGCCATTTACAGAGAACTTGAGAGATTTGCTCAAGGTCTTACAGCCAGCTAGAGTTGGAAATAGGATTTAAATGAGGCAATCTAACTCTAAAGCCCTACAATTTACTAGTTTGTATATGGTCTCCCCAACCTTCCACTGTAACATATATCACTATTTATTGAAAAATAAAAGTGTATGAAAGGAAAAACAATTATTTTAGGAGAAGAACAAGAGAATTATTTTTTGTCAGTATTTAATTTCAAAACAAACTTTTTCTCCCCAGGCATTTCAAGTGTTTTAAAATACAATAAAATATGTTATTTTTTTAAACATCTTTATTGGAATATAATTGCATTACAATGGTGTGTTAGTTTCTGCTTTATAACAAAGTGAATCAGCTATACATATACATATATCCCCATATCTCCTCCCTCTAGTGTGTCTCTCCCACCCTCCCTATCCCACCCCTCTAGGCGGTCACAAAGCAGAGAGCTGATCTCCCTGTGCTAATGTGGCTGCTTCCCACTAGCTATCTATTTTACATTTTGTAGTGTATATATGTCCATGTTACTCTCTTACTTTGTCCCAGCTTACCCTTTCCCCTCCCCGTGTCCTCATATCCATTCTCTACATCCGCATCTTTATTCCTGTCTTGCCCCTAGGTTCTTCAGAACCATTTTTCTTTTTCTTTTTAGATTCCATGTATATATGTTAGCATACGGCATTTGTTTTTCTCTTTCTGACTTACTTCACTCTGTATGACAGACTCTAAAATATGTTTTAAAAAATCAATATTAGCAGGGTTAATTTTCTTTTAAAAATAGATATATTTTATCTATAGTTTTATGATGTTGTAAATTTCTATATGTATATATGCTATATATATACGTTTTTATATGTATATATAGAATGACCACCACCCTCATCCTTTTCATCACCTCAGAAATTTCCCTTGTGCACTTCAGCATTTCATCTTCTCAACTTTCCCCCAGACAATCACCAATCTGCAATCACTATCTATCACTATCGATTAGATTTGTTTTCTCTATAAATTCATGTAATTGGAATAATACAGTATATATGACTTTTTTCCTGTTTTCATTCTCCCAGTGTAATATTTTGAGATTAATCCCTCTCATTGTATCTTATAGGTCCCCTTTATTGCTGAGTAGTATTCTTTTACATGAATAAACTGTAATTTGTATACTTTCATATGTTGATGGTTATTGAAATGAAGCAGTAATGAATATTCACATACAAGTATTTTTGTAGACATGTAGTTTAAATATTTTCTGTTAATATATAGAAGTAATTTGCATCATACAGCCAGTAAATTCTTAGCTACATAAGAATGTGTCAGACTGTTATCCATTGTGGTGATAACACTGAACACTGCCTAAACTCTGTGTTCTCAGAACACAATGACAGATTAAGAAGTTTTCTCACACGTTTGTTTTCCAAATTCTCCCTGTGGCCATCCTTTGTGTTTTAGAGAAATGGCTATCCACAAAGGACAACTTTGTCTTTGCATATTCTTAGTATTTTCTTCATTTTTCTTCATGACTCCCCTAAGAATCTGAAATTATCTTCTTGTTCACCTACCTTTACAAATTCTAGGCCACTTTCCTTTTCTTTAAGGCATCTCATTAGTGAACCTTCTCCCTATTGCAACAACTTGTATCCATCTTCCTAATCATCTGGTGCAATTTGTCTTTCAGAATTGGATACCACGACTTGGATAGATTAAATCTTATCTTTAGATCCCTATTTACTGCATCCAGTTAACAAGGTCACTTGATGACACAATAATGAGCTCCTGAGCCTGCATCCTCATTATTATCTAATAGTAACACTGATATACACTAGTTCTGACTGACTTTGATATTGTGTGTACTCAAATACATAGAATGGATATGGCAAGTGCTCATTTTTATTTCTGGTACCAGCTTATTTTGGTTTTGTAGTCTAATCATTTACTGATCTCTTTAAATAGATAGATGTTTTATGGGGATCTTATCTCTGCTGGGTGAAAGGCAACAGAGAATCTGGTTTGTTTTTCTTTCTATTTGTCTATTTTGAGCTCAAATCAATTAAGAATTTATATTCAGTGAGAGAGGGATAGCTCTTTGATTTTAAATCATTGAGTTTTATATTTCTATGGGTATGCTTCGCCCAGGGCGGAAATTTTAGAATTGAAGCTACAATTTCCATATGAGTCTATGTATGTTTATGTTTTGGGGAATGTGTAATATTTTTCTATCTCTGGATACTGTTACCAAATTAGACTGCCTATATCCTAAAATGGCTCTATTCTGTTTGGCTTAGAGGTAAATTGCCACTTGTATAAATTAAATATTCCTAAAATTCCTAAGATATTTGTAAGTTTACCAGAAATTAGAAACAGTAATGAGACACTATTAGAAGCTATAGTGACAGCAGTCCAACATTGTACACAAGGTACACAGAATATTTTCTTTGTTAAGACATAAAGATAGTAGTTTGTGCCAAAGTAAAAATGACTACTGCTTCCAGAGGAGAAAGAGGAAAGTTCAGCACAAAACTTACATGTATAGAAAATAATAGAATTTTCACTAGAATGGAGTTTTATTTGCCTCGGTCAAAATTAGCTAACAAGTGATGGATTTGTTTTTAAGATTTTCAAAAAGAGATTTGGTATCAAACATTACATTGATGCAAAAATAAAATTTGGTTCTCTCTTTGTTAAAATGAAAATATTTTTTGGATTATTCATCTGTTTCTAATGAGATTATAAAACTTTATTCTTTTCTTTTTTTTTTTTTTTTATAAATTTATTTATTTGTTTATTTATTTATGGCTGTGTTGAGTCTTCGTTTCTGTGCGAGGGCTTTCTCTAGTTGCGGCGAGCGGGGGCCACTCTTCATCACGGTGTACGGGCCTCTCACTGTCGCGGCCTCTCCTGTTGCGGAGCACAGGCTCCAGACGCACAGGCTCAGCAGTTGTGGCTCACGGGCTTAGTTGCTCCGTGGCATGTGGGATCTTCCCAGACCAGGGCTCGAACCCGTGTCCCCTGCATTGGCAGGCAGATTCCCAACCACTGCGCCACCAGGGAAGCCCATTCTTTTCTTTTTTTTTAAATTGTGTATTTTCTTTTTTTTGTTGTTGTTAACATCTGTATTGGAGCATAAATGCTTTACAATGGTGTGTTAGTTTCTGCTTTATAACAAAGTGAATCAGTTATACATATACATATGTTCCCACATCTCTTACCTCTTGCATCTCCCTCCCTCCCACCCTCCCTATACCACCCCTCTAGGTGGTCACAAACCACGGAGCTGATCTCCCTATGCTATGCGGCTGCTTCCCACTAGCTATCTATTTTAAGTTTGGTAGTGTATATATGTCCATGCCACTCTCTCACTTTGTCACAGCTTACCCTTCCCCCTCACCATATCCTCAAGTCTATTCTCTAGTAGATCTGTGTCTTTACTCCTGTATTACCCCAAGGTTCTTCATGACATCTTTTTTTTTCTTAGATTCCATATATATGTGTTAGCATACAGTATTTGTCTTTCTCTTTCTAACTTACTTCACTCTGTATGACAGACTCTAGGTCCATCCACCTCACTACAAATAACTCAATTTTGTTTCTTTTTATGGCTGAGTAATATTCCATTGTATATATGTGCCACATCATCTTTATCCATTCATCCAATGATGGACACTTAGGTTGCTTCCATCTCCTGGCTATTGTAAACAGAGATGCAATGAACATTTTGGTACATGACTCTTTTTGAATTATGGTTTTCTCAGGGTATATGCCCAGTAGTGGGATTGCTGGGTCGTATGGTAGTTCTATTTGTAATTTTTTAAGGAACCTCCATATTGTTCTCCATAGTGGCTGTACCAATTCACATTCCCACCAGCAGTGCATGAGTGTTACCTTTTCTCCACACTCTCTCCAGCATTTATTGTTTCTAGATTTTTTGATGATGGCCATTCTGACTGGTGTGAAATGATCTCTCACTGTACTTTTGATTTGCATTTCTCTAATGATTAATGATGTTGAGCATTCTTTCATGTGTTTGTTGGCAATCTGTATATCTTCTTTGGAGAAATATCTATTTAAGTCTTCTGCCCATTTTTGGATTAGGTTGTTTGTTTTTTAGTTATTGAGCTGCATGAGATGCCTGTATGTTTGGGGGATTAATCCTTTGTCAGTTGCTTAATTTGAAAATATTTTCTCCCATTCTGAGGGTTGTCTTTTGGTCTTGTTTATGGTTTCCATTCCTGTGCATAAGCTTTTAAGTTTCATTAGGCCCCATTTGTTTATTATTCTTTTTATTTCTATTTCTCTCAGAGGTAGGTCAAAAAGCATCTTGCTGTGATTTATGTCATAGAGTGTTCTACCTATGTTTTCCTCTAAGGGTTTGATAGTTTCTGGCCTTACATTTAGGTCTTTAATCCATTTTGAGCTTATTTTTGTGTATGGCGTTAGGGAGTGATCTAATCTCATACTTTTCCATGTACCTGTCCAGTTTTCACAGCACCACTTATTGAAGAGGCTGTCCTTTCTCCACTGTACATTCCTGCCTCCTTTATCAAAGATAAGGTGACCATATGTGCGTGGGTTTATATCTGGGCTTTCTATCCTGTTCCATTGATCTATCTTTCTGTTTTTGTGCCAGTACCATACTGTCTTGATTACTGTAGCTTTGTAGTATAGTCTAAAGTTAGGGAGCCTGATTTCTCCAGCTCCGTTTTTTGTTCTCAAGATTGCTTTGGCTATTTGGGGTCTTTTGTGTTTCCATACAAATTGTGAATTTTTTTTGTTCTACTTCTGTGAAAAATGCCAGTGGTAGTTTGATAGGGATTGCACTGAATCTATAGATTGCTTTGGGTAGTAGACTCATTTTCACAATGTTGATTCTTCCAATCCAAGAACATGGTATGTCTCTCCATCTATTTGTATCATCTATAATTTCTTTCATCAGTGTCTTATAATTTTCTGCATACAGGTCTTTTGTCTCCTTAGGTAGGTTTATTCCTAGATATTTTATTCTTTTTGTTGCAATGATAAATGGGAGTGTTTTCTTGATTTCACTTTCAGATTTTTCATCATTAGTGTATAGGAATGTCAGAGATTTCTGTGCATTAATTTTGTATTCTGCTACTTTACCAAATTCATTGATTAGCTCTAGTAGTTTTCTGGTAGCATCTTTAGGATACTCTACATATAGTATCATGCCATCTGCAAACAGTTACAGCTTTACTTCTTCTTTTCCGATTTGGATTCCTTTTCTTTCCTGTCCTTGCCTGATTGCTGTGGCTAAAACTTCCAAACTATGTTGAATAAGAGTGGTGAGAGTGGGCAACCTTGTCTTGTTCCTGATCTTAGTGTAAATGGTTTCAGTTTTTCACCATTGAGGACTATGTTGGCTGTGGGTTTGTCATATATGGCCTTTATTATGTTGAGGAAAGTTCACTCTATGACTACTTTCTTCAGGGCTTTTATCATAAATGGGTGTTGAATTTTATCGAAAACTTTCTCTGCATCTATTGAGATGATCATATGGTTTTTCTCCTTCAATTTGTTAATATGGTGTATCACCTTGATTGATTTGCGTATATTGAAGAATCCTTGCAACCCTGGAATAAACCCCACTTGATCATGGTGTATGATCCTTTTACTGTGCTGTAGGATTCTGTTTGCTAGTATTTTGTTGAGGATGTTTGCATCTATGTTCATCAGTGATATTGGCCTGTAGTTTTCTTTCTTTGTGACATCTTTGTCTGGTTTTGGTATCAGGGTGATAGTGGCCTCCTAGAATGAGTTTGGGAGTGTTCCTCTTTCTGCTATATTTTGGAAGAGTTTGAGAAGAATAGGTGTTAGCTCTTCTCTAAATGTTTGATAAAATATGCCTCTGAAGCCATCTGGTCCTGGGCTTTTGTTTGTTGGAAGATTTTTAATCACAGTTTCAATTTTAGTGTTTGTGATTGGTCTGTTCATATTTTCTTTTTCTTCTTGGTTCAGTCCTGGCAGGTTGTGCATTTCTAAGTATTTGTCCATTTCTTCCAGGTTGTCTATTTTATTGGCATACATTTGCTTGTAGTAATCTCTCATGATCGTTTGTATTTCTGCAGTATCAGTTGTTACTTTTCCTTTTTCATTTCTAATTCTATTGATTTGAGTCTTCTCCCTTTTATTCTTGATGAGTATGGCTAATGG
Organism: Stenella coeruleoalba; assembly: GCF_951394435.1. Taxonomy (NCBI): domain Eukaryota; kingdom Metazoa; phylum Chordata; class Mammalia; order Artiodactyla; family Delphinidae; genus Stenella; species Stenella coeruleoalba. The sequence continues at coordinate 35,615,329 of NC_137164.1, read as the reverse complement.
TTTATCAATTTTGTTTATCTTCTCAAAGAACCAGCTTCTAGTTTTATTGATCTCTGTTATCATTTCCTTCATTTCTTTTTCATTTATTTCTGATCTGATCTTTATGATTTCTTTCCATCTGCTAACTTTGGGCTTTTTTGTTCTTCTTTCTCTAATTGCTAGAGTGCAAGGTTAGGTTGTTTATTCGAGATGTTTCCTGTTTCTTAAGGTAGTATTTTATTGCTATAAACTTCCCTGTTAGAACTGCTTTTTCTGCATCCCATAGGTTTTGGATCATCGTGTCTCCATTGTCTTTGTTTCTAGGTATGTTTTGATTTCCTCTTTGATTTCTTCAGTGATCACTTCGTTATTAGGTAGTGTAGTGTTTAGCCTCCATGTGTTTGTATTTTTTACAGATCTTTCCCTGCAATTGATATCTAGTCTCACAGTGCTCTGGTGAGCAAAGATACTTGATACAATTTCAATTTTCTTAAATTTACCAAGGCTTGATTTGTGACCCAAGATATGATCTATCCTGGAGAATGTTCCATGAGCACTTGAGAAAAATGTGTATTCTTTAGTTTTTTGATGGAATGCCCTATAAATATCAATGAAGTCCATCTTGTTTAATGTATCATTTAAAGCTTGTGTTTCCTTACTTACTTTTGGATGATCTGTCCATTGGTCAAAGTGGGGTGTTAAAGTCCCCTACTATGAATGTGTTACTGTTGATTTCTCCTTTTATGGCTGTGAATATTTGCCTTATCTACTGAGGTGCTCCTATGTTGGGTGCATAAATATTTACAATTGTTATATCTTCTTCTTGGATCGATCCCTTGATCATTATGTAGTGTCCTTCTTTGTCTCTTCTAATAGTCTTTATTTTAAAGTCTATTTTGTCTGATATGAGAATTGCTACTCCAGCTTTCTTTTGATTTCCATTTGCATGGAATATCTTTTTCCATCCCCTCACTTTCAGTCTGTATGTATCCCTAGGTCTGAAGTGGGTCTCTTGTAGACAGCATATATACGGGTCTTGTTTTTGTATCCATTCAGCCAGTCTGTGTCTTTTGGTGGGAGCATTTAATCCATTTACTTTTAAGGTAATTATCGATATGCATGTTCTTATTCCCATTTTCTTTATTGTTTTGGGTTTGTTATTGTAGGTCTTTTCCTTCTCTTGTGTTTCTTGACTAGAGAAGTTCCTTTAGAATTTGTTGTAAAGCTGGTTTGGTGGTGCTGAACTCTCTCAGGTTTTGCTTGTCTGTAAAGGTTTTAATTTCTCCATCAAATCTGAATGAGATCCTTGCTGGGTAGAGTAATCTTTGTTGCAGGTTTTTCTCCTTCATCACTTTAAATATGTCCTGCCTGTCCCTTCTGGCTTGCAGAGTTTCTGCTGAAAGATTAGCTGTTAACCTAATGGGGATTCCCTTGTATGTTATTTGTTGCTTTTCCCTTGCTGCTTTTAATATGTTCTCTTTGTATTTAAGTTTTGAAAATTTGATTAATATATGTCTTTGCATATTTCTCCTTGTATTTATCCTGTATGGGACTCTCTGTGCTTCCTGGACTTGATTAACTTTTTCCTTTCCCATATTAAGGAAGTTTTCAACTATAATCTCTTCAAATATTTTCTCAGTCCCTTTCTTTTTCTCTTCTTCTTCTGGAACCCCTATAATTCAAATGTTGGTGTTGTCCCAGAGGTCTCTGAGACTGTCTTCAGTTCTTTTCATTCTTTTGTCTTTGTTCTGCTCTGCAGTAGTTATTTCCACTATTTTATCTTCCACGTCACTTATCCATTCTTCTGCTCAGTTATTCTGCTATTGATCTCATCTAGAGTATTTTTAATTTAATTTATTGTGTTGTTCATCATTGCTTGTTTCATCTCTAGTTCTTCTAGGTCCTTGTTAAATGTTTCTTGCATTTTCTCTATTCTATTTCCAAGATTTTGGTCACCTTTACTATCATTATTCTGAATTCTTTTTCAGGTAGACTGCCTATTTCCTCTTCATTTGTTAGGCCTGGTGGGTTTTTATCTTGCTCTTTCATCTGCTGTGTGTTTTTCTGTCTTCTCATTTTGCTTATCTTACTGTGTTTGGGGTCTCCTTTTTGCAGGCTGCAGTTTTGTAGTTCCCATTGTTTTTGGTATCTGTCCCCAGTGGCTAAGGTTAGTTTAGTGTTTTTTGTAGGCTTCCTGGTGGAGGGGACTATTGCCTGTGTTATGGTGGATGAGGCTGGATCTTTTCTCTCTAGTGGGCAGGTCCACATATGGTGGTGTGTTTTGGGGTTTCTGTGGACTTATTATGATTTTAGGCAGCCTCTCTGCTAATGGGTGCGGTTGTGTTCCTGTCTTGCTAGTTGTTTGGCATAGGGTGTCCAGTACTGTAGCTTTCTGGTCATTGAGTGAAGCTGGGTGTTGGTGTTGAGATGGAGATTTCTGGGATATTTTTGCCGTTTGATATTACATGGAGTTGAGAGGTCTCTTGTGGACCAGTGTCCTGAAGTTGGCTTTCCCACCTCAGAGGCACAGCACTGACTCCTGGCTGCAGCACCAAGAGCCTTTCATCCATAGGGTCTTGTATTTTTTCTTTCAGCTTTAAGTCCAGAAATTTCTTCTTCCTTTTCTAGAAGTTGTTCTCTGCAGGCATTTAATTCTTTTGTCAGTGCAGCAAATTCTGGTGGATCAGCCCCTTTTAGAGCCAGTCAGCCCTCCTGTTAGGGATTCGATATCCTGCTGAGCCCTGAACCTGAGTCCTTCTCGCCACCTCAGGAGGTGCTGTGTCGGTCCTGTATTTTCTTTTCTTTTCTTTTTTTAAAGAATTTATTTATTTATTTATTTTTGGCTGTATTTCGTCTTCGTTTCTGTGTGAGGGCTTTCTCCATTTGCGGTGAGTGGGAGCCACTCTTTATAGCGGTGTGCAGGCCTCTCACTCTCATGGCCTTTCCCGTTGTGGAGCACAGGATCCAGACGTGCAAGCTCAGTAGTTGTGACTCACAGGACTAGCTGCTCCACAGCATGTGGGATCTTCCCAGACCAGGGCTCGCATCCATGTCCCCTGCATTGGCACTGCACCACCAGGAAAGCCCTAAAACTTTATTATTTACTTTCCATCTAATCTGACTGGATAACAGAGAACAACTCTACCAGAACAGCCTTCCATTGTTTTTGTTGATTTTATTATATCTTTGTTTATTTAAGAAAACAAAAATTTCTTACTTATGGAGGAGCTAAGGTTCTTTGCAGTCATGTTACTTCTTCTGTTTACTTTAAAAATCTTTCATTCAGGGCTTCCCTGGTGGCGCAGTGGTTGAGAGTCCACCTGCCGATGCAGGGGACACAGGTTCGTGCCCCGGTCCGGGAAGATCCCTCATGCCGCAGAGCGGCTGGGTCCGTGAGCAATGGCCACTGAACCTGTGCGTCCAGAGCCTGTGCTCTGCAATGGGAGAGGCCACAACAGTGAGAGCCCTGCGTACTGCAAAAAAAAAAATCTTTCATTGTCATTTTGGATGAATAGGTTACCAAATATTATTCCTTAGTTACTAGTGATTCTATCTTAACCAAGCATTGAAATCACCTGAAAAAGTTTTATATTTTACCTTCTGAAAATTTAATCTTAAATTTACCTTTTTAACTTAAAAATATTTGATATTTCCCAGAGTGCCCTGGAAAATTACAAAAAAATAAAAATAAAATTGTTCTTTGATCTGGTAAAAAGAGAGGTACTGGAAATAATAGATTTATCTGATATGTTGCTATTGATGAGTTGCATTTAGTGTTCTTAAATGAAAATAGATGCACAGTCTTCCCCAAGTTAAATCTGTATAGTAAAACATTACTAATGTAAATATTTAAGAAATTGGATGCTGTGTCAAAGTTCCTAACAAATTGTCAATACCTTATAGTTTATGGTATGGTTTTATTTATAAGAGTCCTAGAGCTGCTTTGACTGAAATCATACAACAGTATACAGTAAGTCCCCTGCACAGGAACCTTCAAGTTGCAAACTTTCAAAAATGAGAACATGCGTTTACATGTCCAATCACATAAGTTAGTTCACATGTCTGGCATACATTGTCACATGAGTGTATCCTCTACAAGTGCTTATGCTTTTGTGTGCTTTATTGTACAGTACTGTATACTGTACAGTAGTACAGTATCTTTATTTCAAGCCCAGGATATCCAGAAGCAGTGATGTAGCTGGAACTGCTAAGAAACGCCAAGAATTTGAGGCACAGAGAAAGGATGAAGAGAGACAGGAGGAAAGAAGTAACTGAAGAACCAAAAAGATTCACAATGCAGGAAGTGGCAAGGGGATTTTCTTTATTTGAGGAGGTTCCGTTAGTTTTTAAGGCAGAGAACACAAATGTAGAAAAGTATGTAAAGGATGCAGCAGCTGTTCAGAGTGTAATCGAGTGCTACCATGTCATCTATGATGAGAATAAAAGAGCTACTACCCAGATATAACTGGATTGTTTTTTCAAGAGGGTAGATAGAATTGAATCCAGAAAGGAACCAGAACGTGTGTCATCAACATCAGGCATGAATGAAATTACAGCTTGTCCTCCATCTCCTGTTGCTAACAACGCTTCAGCCCTTCCATCTGCCACCTCCTCTCCCTTCTCCAGTCAGTAACCCTTACCTGTTCACTCAATGCCAGCCCCTGTATGTCAGCTGTTTTGTATTACTGTACTTTTCAAGGTACTGTACTGTAAGATAAAAATGTTTATTTTTTGTGTTTGTTTTTTATGTATTATTTTTGTAAAAAGTAGTATAAACTTATTACAATACAGTACTATATAGCTGATTGTTTTAGTTGGGTACTTAGGCTGACTTTGTTGGACTTATGAACAAATTGGACTTAACGAACGCACTCTCAGACCGGAACTTGTTCTTAAGGAAGGGACTTGTAATAGTATTTGTAATTTGAATTTAAGTCCTTCTCAATAAGTGGTTTTCATTTGGGGGACTCACATCACTTATTTATGGAGTTTTATTAATGTACAGATGTTTAGTACTTGCTTTCAACCCAATATCTTTAGTTGATATTCTTCATATATTTTTGGTACTTTCTAAATATGTGTTTTATATGGTTAATTAGGTCTCAAGATTATATTTTATCTGAAGATTATTTTCTCCATAAAGTTTATAATCATCCACTTTTATAAAATAGATTCAATATATAGTCTTCTTTGAAAATGTGTTAATCAGTACCTTTATAGATAATTTGGGAAAGATTGACTTTTTTCTTGTTTTATTTGTCACAGAAAGAACAAAATTTCCTTGTCAGTTATACTAGTCTTGTTACAAATGCTCATCAATCTTTCATTTTTGAAAATTATCAATAAAAAGTTAGTCACAGCCATTTTAAGTTTTTGTCATGTACTGACAATTTTTGTTTTACTTCGATGCATCCCTGAAAGTCCTTGCAATCAACTGCAGGCTGAACTGCTTCTTCTTTAACAAAGGACTGTCTCAGTTTCCCATGGAAATGACTCTATCAGGTAACTATGGAGACAGGCATTAGAGGGCATTATTTAAACAACTTAGAAACCATACTAGTGGACTGAGTCAGACTTCCCAAACTTTATTTGAGAAACAGTTGGACTCATGAGACAACTAACCCAAGAAGGGGCAGAGCAAAGATTAATTACACGGGACTAAGTAAACTAATGTGGAACGATTGTGATTTATATTTGGAATATTGTCAATATTTTAATGTTCTATTTTCTGAATGTAAGAAACTTTCTCTTTACTCTTAAACTATTAAAACTCATAGCAATTGAGTAAACTAAGCCTTTGTAAATAGAAGTATTTGTAAATTATGTATTTTTTCCCCTACCTGATAGCTCTGGAATTCAGAAACTATCATTAGTATTTTTAATTCTATGACAATTATCATTTTCTGCATAGGTTCAAAAAGAATCTGTGTTCTTTATTAATAGAACATGGTTGGAAACATTGTTGTGCAGCCAAGGTTCAAGGCCTTGCCTGGAATGTTATATTTGAGAATGATTTAGTCATTTAGTGAGATATGACCAGACACTTTTAAGGAACTAAGGTTGAATTTATGGAACCTATGCTTACAAAACCTTCTTGAGTAAACTGTCTAAGTGCCCAGTTTATACAGTTCCCAGCCTTAAAGATGAGTAAGAGAAGTCACTTCCTGGCAGGCATAGATTGCTTAGGATATTTCAGGGATCTGGAGAAGAGAAGAATTTGCAGGTGAAATCCAAAGGTGAGTTCTTGCCTTGGCTTTAATGCTTCAAGAGGCTTTTAAATGTCTAATCTGAAATTTCTTATGAAAATATCCATCAAACTTAAAAAATCCAGTATGTTAAATTTCTCTTCATGCTGGGAACATATTCCAGAAAATTCTAATGAGACCAACCTTATTTTCTGATCACGAATAGTCTTTCCTTGAGATTATCTTTAATCAATTGAAAGTGGAGGAGAATAGCTGTAGAGAAAAACTTTAATATTTTAATGGAAAATCATAATACACCCTCTGGATACAGGGCCTATACATTGTATTTTATCTGTTTGGCAGGTCTTCATAAAATGCAGGTATTTTATGAATATACAAACTCTATTTTGACTGGTAGAGATTTAATTGGATTCCTCTCCCACCGTGAAAAAAAGCTCTGGTATTTGTAAATTGGGTTAGATTTTGTCATCTAGTATAAACTGTCAAACCTTACCAAACTTTCAATTCTCCCAGTTTCTTTCAAAGTCTGTTAACAATGGTCCAAACTAAGCCAGTGAAGTTATTTTCTTTCCATTCACCTGCCTTGTTTTGACCATGGTCTAAAATTGTCAAGATAATAACAAGAGCAATATTTTACTTTCTGTATTTTAATTAAACATTTTCATTATTGTACTAAAAAAGACAATACTCTCTGCTTGTAGCATGGCATTGGTTTTAGACCTAATTTACTATCTCCACAAAACAAATAATATTTAGGGAAGAACAATAAGGATACTGTTTTGGGAGACTTTTGAAAAGGGTTGTGTGAGGAATTCTTAAGGATATCAGAGACACTTAATCATACAAAGGGATAATATACATCAATTTTTGAATGTTTCAAATCTTTAATCAAATAGAAGGATTAGATTTATAGAAAGGACCTCTAATAAGTGGGTCAAATGGAAAAAACGTTTTGAGCCTATAGCAAATATATATTTCTAACAGTCTGCATTCCTCAAAAATGGAATGCCATTTTTCAGACCAATGAGCCAATTTCTTCTTTCAGGTAATGAGTTGCTTTCCAAAGGAGATATTTAAGCAGGGTCTGGGTAACCATTAGTCAGTCTTATTATTGTTTCTATTACTATTATTAAACATAATAGAGTGGTTGGACAAATATTTCTTTAATATTCCTTAAAGTCATAAAATTATGAAATAGTTATTTTCACAGGATAAATATTATACAGAAAGAATATATTAGTAATGAAGTAGATAGACTATACTTTGTCACTTAAATATAATAAAATATTATCAGATATAGTTAAAGGACACTTATAAAGTAAATCTTTGAAATGTAACTCCATTTATTCTACTTTACCTGGACTGTTAAGCTGAAAGTGATACACAGTTACAAATACAATATTCACATTTTCTAAATAATAGTTTTAAAAGTAGTTAGTTTTCCTTTGTTTTCATATGTTTAAAGACAATTTATATATTTTTTCTGTTAACTTTGATAGAGCTTTGTTTTTTCATGCTTTTATATTGACAAGCATTTATATTGAAGGGATATGAATGTTTTGTTTTGTTTTAAATAGACCTTTATTGGAATATAATTGCTTCACAATACTGTGTTAATTTCTGTTGTACAACAAAGTGAATCAACCATATGCATATATGTGTCCCCAGATCTCCTCCCTCTTGAGCTTCCCTCCCATTCTCCCTATCCCACCCCTCCAGGCGGTCACAAAGCACCAAGCTGATCTCCCTGTGCTATACTGCTGCTTCCCACTAGCTAACTATTTTACATTCGGTAGTGTATATATGTCGATGCTACTCTCACTTCGCTCCAGCTTCCCCCTCCATTTGATCTAACCCATTGGATTTAATAATATGTCTTTTAATTTAACTTACAGCATTTATATTGCACATTTTCTCGGTAATTAAAATGACGTTTAATTAACCACATTAAAAGAAAAAAAAATCACATTTTCACTTAGCTCTTAAGAGTGAGGTTTTAGTCTTTCTCTCTTTGTTAAAATTATTATGTCCAAAACTGAAACATTTTTGTAAGTAAGCTCTGCCTACTAGCTCACTTTGCAGATCCGTTAAAAAACACATAAACTGAATAATCAAAAAGTGTTTTTCTGTTGATTGTCTGTCTACCCATGAACTATGGATATGCATTCTCCTGGATATTCACAAGCACTCCATTTTTTTCTATTAAGTATTTATTTGTACATTAACTTTTCATGTATTATATTTTTCTCTGTGTGAGTAGCAAACTATAAATAAGCTCTGTAGTTCTGAGGGAAAAATATTAGACCACTATACCTGACCGATCAACAGTAGTATTCCACCTTGAACCCTGGATAGACTAAAGGACCAGAAGTGTGTACAAGAAAGTGGAGTATTCAACTCTTTCAAAGGAGAACTGAGACATGAAACCTAAGAATAATTTTGCTTATTAAAGTGAGGTGTCTCAAAACCATGATTATATAAATAGTAAACCAAAGTCAGAGGACCATCCTCTGATAAAGATTTGGTGAATATGGCAACAGAGCACAGAAAAATGGGGGAAAGTTGAAAGTGAAGAACTATAACAGTGCAGGAGAAAATGCTATATCCCTGTTATTTCTTTGTCTCCTTCAGGCTGTAGCTCAGTTTAAGCCAAACACTAAAATTTTATCATGATTACAGAAATAAATCCCAACCTGGAACCCAATGACATCTTAAATTATTTAAATTCTTGTATGAAATAACAATTCCAGTTTGCTTAACTTTGAAACCTAATTAATACCATATTAACCATAGCAAAGACACTTTAATACTATTACAAATGATAATACACTAGATATACAAAATTTTTATATGTTGCAATTAAAAGAGTTCACTATCTCCATCATTAAATTGAATATTTCTTGTGGAAACTGAAATTAATCTACTACATGAGTTGCTTTTTTTTTTTTTTTTTTTTTTTTTTTTGCAGTACACGGGCCTCTCACTGTTGTGGCCTCTCCCGTTGCAGAGCACAGGCTCCAGACGCGCAGGCTCAGCGGCCATGGCTCACGGGCCTAGCCGCTCCGCGGCATGTGGGATCTTCCCGGACCGGGGCACAAACCCGTGTCCCCTGCATCAGCAGTCGGACTCTCCACCACTGCACCACCAGAGAAGCCCTACACGAGCTTCTTATGATTACTTTTTCGTATTTTGACAGCCACTGTAAATTGATTACATATTCTCATTAAGTAGAGTTATTGAAACTATTTAAAAACTATCAACGATCTTTCAGGTGATTGTAGTCAGAGATTATACAATTAAAATAGATATTGCTATGTTATCTGAAATAAAGGCACATATATTTATAAACAATGCTTGACTTGTGATCTATAAGGTAAACATGCTTTTCACTATTCTTCATTATCTTCATTCACTGACAATTTATTTTCATTATTTACTCATTGATTTTATAACAAATATTTTAAAAATACTTACAAGGGGAAATAGCTAACAAATTCCTACCCTCAGTTAGTAGGGACATTAGTTCAAAGAAACCAGGCTTTGGGCTGGATGACACTGTAAACAAAGATTGCTACACACCATTTCAGTTCTACAAGGATCAAACCATCAACAACCACAGTCACCTACCACCGATAGTATACCTTGAGGAGAATTCAGGATGGAGAAAAACAGGAAGCATTCTATGCTTTGGATACTGGCCCTAAAAGGTTAGAATGCCTAACTAAGGAATAATTTCAATGAACCCAGTTTCTTGTATCTTCCTATATATAGAAAAGAACTAAAATCATTAACTTGAGATGTCTGTTCTTTGTGATGGGTAGTAAATTTTGAATGTTTGACGACGTGTTTTCTTTTTTTTTCCAGCAAGTTTTCATACATATCCTGTCTCCTTCCTTACCTTTTCAGAGAAGTTCTTCAGAACTATCTAAGAGGCTCTCTCATGTGCTATAGTCCTCAGTAAGATCCCCCACCAAAAGCTTAACTCATAACTTTTACGTTGTGCATTTTTCTTTCAGTCAAAAATATCTAACTACAGAATATCCCAGGAATGGAAGAGAGAGATCTCAAAAGAGTGCATGGCAAACAAAAATTCCAAAGAAGGGTTCAACAGGCAAGGAGGAATAAGGTCTATTGTCTAAATCACCATTTTTGACTTCCAAATTATCTGGGTTGGATTTACTCTAAAGTTACTAAAGCTTAAGATTCAGGCCTCCTCATTTGTAAAGGTAATTTTTAAAGCTCCTGAAAGAGGCTTTAGAAATGTCTTCACACGATCATATATTTTTGTAATGTTTAAAGTTCTAAATTAGTTTTGCATTCTCAAACACACAGGACACATTGCAAACCAGATTTACCCAAAAGTTGGATACTCTTTTTGTGGTTTAATTTTTATAAACAACGTATCATTGCAATTTTAGTATATTTGTTGCTGACTGAGCACAGGAACATTGTATCAGAAAAATAGAAATTGATTGTCCACAGGTCACTAGGAAATTCACAGAATTGTAGGCAAATATTAAGATTAGGACATAGGCAGAAACAAGAGTCTAGGGTAGGCCAAAGCAGCTTGGTTAGCCAAATTTAGGGCATTTCTTCTGAGAACTGCTGCCAGTAGCTCTGACAAGGGAGTGTACAGATTGTGCCTCCACCAACTCCCATCTCCCACTTGGATGTTGCTACCACTGCTCTTCTGGCCTATCACAAGAATAGATTTTCCACAGACCTCCTCCTTGCTACATCAATCTCCAGTTCCTGAATCAAAGTCAGGAATGGGTTAATGAAATTGTCAGAGAGCAGAAAATGAATGAAAACTCTTCAGCAATAAAAAAGTGAAAATTAACTTAGAAGAAAAAGAAAAAAAAAAGTCACCCTGCCATTAATCAGAGGAGACATAGGTCAAAACAGCTGCAAAATGAACAGAAAACATTTCCCCCACTAAAGTCATACTAAACCTGTAAAATGCCATAACGATCCCTGTTTGATTGATTAACTCTTTCTTACCAACAATGCCACAGATCTACTCCTACCAATTCCTGGGGACATCTAATAGCTAAACACCTAATAGCTAAATCAATCTCAATCCTGAGAAAAGCGACCAATCCAGAACTGATGCCTGCTTCTCTGAGGTCCGCTGCAGAATCCTTCAACAAGAACCCAAACCTTATAAAAGAAGCTGGCTTTTTCTCACTGAGTGCACTCCTCTGTCCTGTGGATCAACTTCCCTTGTTATGAGTCAATAAATCTGATTTTGTTGGACTACAGGTTGGTTTCGGTGGTCCTTGGCTGATTAGCCATTAATACCGAATCAGCCAATGCTTTAGCAAAGCAGGGTTGGATAAATGTTTTTCTGGTGTCACTATTTCAATATGGGATATGAGTTCTCCTTCACATAAGTATCCATAAGGTGCTAAATAACCAAGAGAAGACTTCTTGAGTGTTGAAATTTTGAAAAATAAATGGTAATTATTCACTACCATTCATCCCTTTGATTTTTCCAACATCATTATCACACTTTCTGCTTGCATTCTACCAAAAAAAAAAAAAAAAAGGATAAATACAATCTCCAAGTCTAACAATTTCCAATTCTGAAATTAATCTTAACTTTGTTTAATTTGCTTTATATACACTGCCTCTCCTTCAGTTCAGACTACTTCACATAGTAGATCTTCAAAAAACATTCTGGAAAAGAATGAATGGACTACAGATTCAATCTGCCCTTAATCACATAGCTTCATAACTGGATTTTCTGTTTCTTGTCTTGACCTTTTCCAAAGAACCCCTTCCACTAAAAAAAAAAAAAAAAAAAAATTTACTTCTTATAAATGCAAACTTATATGCTTAAAATATTTAAGCATAAAGTCCAAAATAAATTTATAAAAGTCCCAAATTCTCACTGTCCTTTGATTTTCTCACAGATCTCCTCTGGCTGTAACACCTACTAGTTTTATTTATCTTTGAGCCTTACCTATTAACTCTATGTTAATTATTTCCAGAAGTATGCCTGATAGTGTAGCACTCTGCTTCCACATTATAAGGTTCAGGACATTATATTGTAATTGCCTACCTACATGTTTGTAACCCCAAGTATGTCAAACTCTGTGGGGCAGGGAATCTGCCATGGTTGTTACAGTGGATCTTCCTGTTTTGATCTTATTCTCAGTATAAGTTAGGAGCAGGTATTCTGTGGCTTTTGTTCTTGACACGTACCTTTCTTTTATACTGCTGGAAAAAAAAGCACCTTCATATTTACTGACCATTTATACTATTTTAGAACAAAGAGCAACATCTGGTTTTTCAATATCCTAAGCCTCTAATGGCATAATTTGAATTTATATCCTGATCTTTTGAATTCCAGTGCTATGTTACCTCTGCTATATTATTTTACTCAGAGTTAAATAATGAAGTGCTTGATGTTACAACATGCATTTATTTTCAAAAACATAATTATATCCATATAGCAGGTACTAAAAAATATCAGAGAAATACTCTTAAAGATGAAATAATTAATCTGAAACAGCTCACCTAATATATTGATAATCTATTAAGTAAAGAGACCTAATTACCTACATAATTAAGTAAGTTATTGAGAGTTCATTTTAATCTAGGTTAGTAATCCAAATATATGGCTTAGTATATCCTTTCTTCAACTTCAAATTGAACAACTGAAGCTATATCAAGTAATTATTTTTGTTTTACATGTCCTGCCAGGCAAAACTTTATGTTTAATTAATTAATTAATTAACTAACTAATGATATATTTGTTACACTTAATTATATTTTCATGTCATACCATTTTTCCACTTAATGAATGCTTACTATCAGATTAAGTCAACCAAATATTAATATTTTTAATTCTTAAAATATTTCCAAATACCCAGTAGACTGAATCATACTGTACTGATCTGAACTTAAAGATGTATCTTTAAAAATTAAATATTTACATTTTATAATATTTTATTTTATAGAATGCTTGCTCATGTGTGAGAAAAATATGACGATATTTTTGAAAAATAGTACAAGATTCAGGTGAATTGACATGGAAGGTGGGGTAAAAGAAGTTTTGGCTGGTAGCTGAGTATGAAAATAATGTTTTGTTTTGTCTTCTTTCATGGCAAGAGCTGAGCTGACTAGAAAAGTCTTAAGAGATCAATATAGCATGAGAACAATTATAAGGCACAATAGCCTATGGCTCTGACAAGAGAAACTAGGACTAAATTGCTCTAATTGAGAGAAAAGCTAAAGACAGACAAGGTCCTTAAGTGGATCTGAACTTCCCAGGATAGGCATTCACTGTGTGATAATAGGAAAATGACCAAGATGGCAGCCTTAATGTTCCCCAGAGCTTGACTTAATTTTCTACTGGCTTCTTGCTGACTCTATGCTCCTGATCTTCCTTTCCTTAAAGCATTTATATAAAACAAACAAACAAACAATCCTGTAATTATAACTTCTTTCTCTGCCCCTTTGGGACATATATAAAGCCTGTGAAAATCCTCTAGCCAGTCTGAAAAGCCAGTAATATCTTTTTCAATGATGTGGGAACCACTTCTTTGACATGTAACATATCAAAAGAGATAACATGCCCATCTCTCAGTCTCTGTGGGAGGGTAAGAGCCTAACATTGATAGGTGCCAATTAGCCAGCACAGGTGGCCTAATCACAGAGAAAAACATTTGTAAACTCAAGAATAACTCAATACATCCAACACATCTTATTGAACATCTTCCCACTAACATTCTTTAATAGTTTCTACTAGCTCACTCCAGTACTTAAAAACTCTGCCACTTTTTGTTTCAACAGAATTGAGTTCAGAGTTCTGGTCTCTTTCTCCTACTGCAATGAATAAAGTGTTCCTTTCCTGTATAAAATGGTCCATTTCAATTTTTGCTTTGACAAAAGAAAGTTGGAAAAGATTACTATGCTTTGTGAAAAATGGTCAATGGTGTCTGGTGGAGAAGGACATTTGCCACTTTACGGGCTAAATATCAATGTTCAGCATGCAGGATTACTGGTTCTAGAGAAGGCCTCTAATGATGATCTCTGGGAACAAGGTCTGAATGAAGACACAGGGAGCACTACAGAGTAGGAGAATTCTCAGCCTCATGGGGAATTCTCAGCCCTCAGAGGGAAATAACAGTTCTTTATACACCAAGGGTAAAGAATGGAAAAGAATGAATATATATATATATATATATATATATATTCAGTTGTATAACTGAACCACTTTGCTGTACACCTGAAAATAACACAACATTGTAAATCAACTATACTCCAATAAAATTGTTTTTAAAAAAATTATGAAAAAGAAAATGATTTGGATCAAAATTACATTTTGAGCAAAGTGGTCTCTGGAGCTAAGCTATAAGAAGTAGACTTATAATTATCTTGTGCCCTGACTTTCCCTTCAGGCTGGTCTGGCTAATTATTTTAACATGACACTGATGACTAACTGGTGCCTATAAATAGTGCAGATATTTATAGCCATTTATATTTTTAATTTACTTCCAAAACAAAACTGTGTGCTGTCTGCTGGTTAAAAAAAATATGTGCTTTGAAGTAACTGAGTTCCAAATATCTGTGATGTGGAATTCAGTGGCTTAATTTAAAAACTGAGATAAAATAGTTATGTACTTATCCATACTGATTTGTTATTTTGTAAGAATTAAATCATTATGACAATGTTTTCAATTTGATAATTTGCAAAATTTTAATATGCATTTAGAGAAAAGTGTCCATTTACATACAATTTACAGTTATAGTCCACAATTGAACTATTCCAGGAAGCTATTGATGAGTTTTTCTTAATTAGCAGAATAGCTTCTTGATCAATTCTCAAAGTTTCAACCAAATCTTTCCATTTCCAAAAACAAAAGGCACTTTAAATACACATACATGCACATCCCTTACAGAAAAATATTCACATTATTGTATTGAAGAATATCTAAAATCCTACTCTCCACTCAGAACACCTGAGAAGTTTATTGTACAGTTAAAATGGTTAGATGTCCTTGTTTACCCAGGATGAGTACAGTTTATGCTAGTTGCCCTAACATAATTAGTGGCAATGTCCAGTTTTGTTTTTCAAAGTATCACAATTTTAACAACAAATTACATGGTCACCCCAAACATATTTAACCATTTGTATTCCATATTTGCAAGCACTCTCAATAAGAAAGTATAAGAAAAATTTTCATTAGCAGAAACCGGTAACAGCAAACATTAAATGTTTCATATGAAACCAATCTTTCATAAAACTATACTTTTCATAATTATTTAATTTATCATTGAAGGCACAGTGAGCTTTCTCCTATTGTCATTTTATCCTAAGATTCTGACACAAGCTTGTTTCGTAAGAGATTTAATCGATTCTACCAACACTCTCTCTGTGGCTAGATTTCATTTGAGGGTGTTACTTTCATCCTTTCTAGATTTATGTTGATCTTTTCTACACACAGGTGTCCTTTGCTCACCTCTGAATCAGCCTCCAAAAGGGAAGGAGACACTGTGAAAAGTTTTCCCCCAAAATTATCATGGTCGTCTTTTCTGGTGTATTTTACTACTGAAAGGTTTCAATCAATGCCTTTCTGGAATCCTCAGTTACAAAACTTGGCTCATGTTCCCATTGAAAACATGTCTAGTGAATTGTCCACAATTACAGTGAGCCATACAAAGAGCCAGAGTGTGGCTATGTATATACTATCAATCCCCTCATAAATATTAGCACCCTTAACTCTTCCTGCATTAAAACTCAGGCAGAATATAAATATCAGTATTCCAGGTTTTAAACAATTTTGGAAATTTTGCAAAATATTTATTAAAGCAAAGGGTCCATTATTTTTAAATAAATGTTACTATAATACTAAAATGGTAAAATTATATGTAGAAGAAAAAAACTAATACTATAAGTTATGCAGTTTTATCCATGTTTTGAAAGACAATAGTCTTTAATGTAGGGGAAAATATTTAAGATTAGGAATATCTGAACATACTGACAATTAGATAATTTATTGATTCAACAAATATGTATTTATATCCTCTCTAATCAAGTCTCGAGGACTATACTCAGCATTAAAGAAATGGTTAAAATATACGAGTCATAAATATTCACTTGGACTCAAGCAAAATCATAATGGTCTTAAATGATCCCTTATTTCTGAGAAATACTTGAAAATATACCAAAATATAAGTAAAGGAAAACGTGAGATAAATCACAGAAGTGAGAGTAATGTCAATCCTTAAGTGTGAATTTTCTAAGCTTCCCTATACAAAGTTAATTCAAATATTTTCAAAATCAAAAATTAAATTTAACATATATATTTAAATACTGTGGCTTATTGTACAGTTTTGTTCCCTTGCTTCTTTTCTTTCTGTCATAACTAGAGAGCTTTTTCATCAGCATTGCTACCTAGGTATCACCCTCCTCTAAATTGTTGGATTTCCTCATGTTATCAAACTTGGTCCACTTTTCTTGTCAATAGTCTCTCCCTAGGCGAACTCTCAATTTTACTTTATTTGAATACTATATTTATGCTGTGATTTACAAATTTATATCTTCAGGTCACACCTCTCTTCTAACACGTATATCCAACCTTTCACCTAACACCTTCATTTAGGTATCTCAGAGATATTTCAAACTTGATATAATTAAATTAAAACATTTTATTTTTGTCTTTCACAAAATTTGTCCCTCTCCAAACCACTCTAAATAAGATTTAGCATCCTTCTCTTGCTCAAACAATAAATTTAGAGAAGCCATAACCACTGCCCCTCTTATTTACTAGCCAGCTTCCAATCCATTACCACATCCTGTCAATTCTTCCTTCTAAATAAATCAGATCCATTTCCACTGTAGTCCTACCCATAGTCAGCTTGAGCTTAACTTTATGAGACTAATAAATGTTTGCTGGTTTTCTGTTTCACCCAGAATAAAATCCTAACTTTACCACATCCTAGAATGCATTGTATTACCTCTGTCACCTACCTTTCTTACCTCATTTCTATTTGCTACTTGACATTTAGATTTACTTTCTCAAATATATCAGGAGCTTTCACATAGCAGGACATTTGCAACTTGCAATGTTCTACTTCTCTTCCTGCTGTTTGTTTGGTTAATTTTTTCTTTGTCCTGTATTAATGAGTTTGAACATCTCCTTTATAGAAAAGCCTTCCCTGATCATTCTATTTAAATGCAAGTTCCCCTCTCCATTCTAACTTAGCACTTAACTTATTTTTTGCATGTATTTTGTTAAATATCACAATTATTTTGTCGCTTTTTCAATCTATCTTCTCCACAATATTGTAAGATCTGTGAAGCTAGATAATGGGATATATGAATTATTTTTAAAACTATGCTATACATCAAAACATCATCTCTATGGAAAGATTATAAATGATGTTATTTTTTGTTTGGTAGTATTCCAAATTTTCTAAGTGAATATGTGTCATTTTGAAATGTTAACATTTTAAAGATAGCTTAAAAATATACAGTGATTATAAATGCTATTACTATTAAATTGATTACTCACATACACTGAATTGGTAATGTACTAACTATAGGAGTTTCAATAGGCATATTAGAATTATACAGCTATAATAGTATGTAGTTCACAGTCCTTTTCTTTCCTGATGATTAAATTATTTTATACTAAAGAAAAAACAACATAGAGCTGAAAACAAGTAGATACTTTGAATGAACTAGGCACATATATCCACTAAATATGTGATTTTATAATTTATTTAAAATTGAAACTAAACAAATTATTCATGCAATGTGATCATTTGACTGTAATTCATGATCATAAATATAACCAGAAACAAATTTGATTATTTTTACAAACATAAAAAATACTAACCACTTTAAACATTAACATTTAACCTTACATTTCATATTGCAGAGACATTGTTTTCTTTGCACAAAACCTATATATAATCATAATTGTTATTCCTACTACCAATCACAGGAGCCACCTGTTCTAAGTGCACTGACATGCAGCCATACAATTGGTTTCACACCATAGTCTGAAATAGATATACCATTTTCATCATCTGATTATAAACAGTGAAAAGAACTTAAAATTCAATGGCATAAATGAAAACAGAAGAAGAAAAACATATCTATGAAGTAATGGATTGAGTGTCATTTTGTGGAAAAACATAAAAGAGAGCACTCTTACTATATCAAGATGTTGTTACCAATTTATCTGCAAATCACACTTGAAAATGTTACGTATGTTGTGCTATTATGTTGCACAATATGTGTAGATTAGATATTTATTATCAAGGAGATTTACTGTATCTTCTCTGAATTTACTGAAATGAAAAATTAAACCAAAGTGTCCTTATCCTTTTCTCAGAATATGAATTGGCTATAGCAGCAAATATATAATATTAATATACAAATAAAACAAAGTAATGATTTCAGCCATGGTCTTACAATAATATTTAATGTCATTAATTATTCTAAATATTCTTTGTTTATTATGCATAAATTTTACAATAAAACTACTGAAATATTAAAATGACTTTAAATGTTGTCTAGCAATGCCTTATGAAGTTGTTAGATTTTCCTAACTTTTACTGCTTTAAATACCGGGTGGGTGCCACTTGCCCCAGAATTTGGGGGTGCCCCAAATTTTCCTTTTGAAAGTTATAATGGCAAGTTCATTCAGCCAGAATGTCAATAAGGGTGATGGTTAAAATGTGCTTATCTAATAATTTTGGTGGAAGTGGGTCCTAAGAAAGTACATTATAGACATATTATGAAAGATGAATATGATATTTTGAGCAAAGTGGTCTCTGGATGGCTTCTTGTTGGATGAGTTCTCTTAAGAACTCATCCAAACACTAACTATGAGACCTTCTTTTTTTTTTTTTTTTTTTTTTCCGGACGCGCAGGCTCAGCAGCCATGGCTCACGGGCCCAGCCGCTCCACGGCATGTGGGATCCTCCCAGACCGGGGCACGAACCCGCGTCCCATGCATCAGCAGGTGGACTCTCAATCACTGCGCCACCAGGGAAGCCCTATGAGACCTTCTTTGAGCCTACCGCATAATAAAAATTTAAATTATGTATTCACCATCATTTTTTCACTGTCTTTCCAGATATCTGGATTTTTAGTTTTAGCTGTGACTACTGATGCCAAAAGAGCTTTCCAAAATTCATAATTAATTATTTATTCAAATAGCCACTAATTACAATATACTCTGTGGAATTTCTGAAATAAAAATGCCTCTCATCAAGGAACACATAAATGAGTTTGGAACTCTGTAGTGTCTGAATAACTATCATATTCCCACAAATAAAAATATCCAAGCTGATGGATTGACCTCTCCATACATCATCCACCACTTTGGTCACACGTCCTACAGAAATTGATGGATTTGATAATTTTATAATAGAATTTAGAGAACTAAAAGGCAATCTTTGTGCTGAATGTGTAGCCATCAACAATATTCATGTTTAAGTCAATACTCTTAAAGCACATACAATAATCATATGCATATCCATGGGAACGGCTGACTGACTTTGGGTGGACAGTGGGGAAAATGAGCTACTGGAAACTGAGTATTTTATTTTAGAATGTTCTTCCTTTTTTTTTTTTTTTAATGAATTGATTTTCAGAAATGCATGTCAACTTACTGTTTTTTGTTTTTTTTTTGAAGGAGTTCCTGAGAAGAAATTAAGAATTTATGTTTGATAGAGAATCTTAACTTTGAAATGTGTACATACTTCTATTCTAAATTAGTGTTAGTCCTCTGGAGTTTCTTTTTTTAAAAGTTTCAGTATCTTAAATCAATTTATTTATATCATATTTGTTTAGCCATTGAAATCTCTTAATTTTACTTTGTTTGTATTTCAACATTTGTACTTCACTATTTAAAGTTCGACTTCTTTAACATTTTCACATTTTAGTTAAGCTGCTTTAACTATTTCTCTACACAATGTTTCCTTTTTACTTTGCTAATGAAGCCTGTCCCAAGTGTGTTTTAGAGAAACAATTCAAACTGTGTGTTTGAGGAAAGGGTGTTTCAGTGATCAAATTGTTTCTTTATTGTAGGACTTCTTAGAGCCTTGCATAAATACAGTGTGAATCTCTAAAAGGTAAATACAGTGTAGAGTATTGCTGATACTTATTTGACCATCAGACTTACTAGATTCACAAAAATATCCAATAAGTTTGTAATATATCCTGGGAAATGCACACGATGAGGTCTGAAATGTCATGTTGAACAGAATTTGGCCATTTGTGTGAGAGTTTATTTCTGGATTCCTAATTCTATTCTATTTATCTATGTCTGCCTTTATGCCAGTACCACACTGTTTTCATTACTTTAGATTTGCAATATGGTTAGAAATAAGGAAGTGTGAAGTCCCCAGCTATATTTTTCTTTCTCAATATGGTTTTGACTATTGTAATTTCATATTAATTATCAGATGAATTGTGTCTATTTCTGCAAAAAAAATGCCATTGGAATTTTGATAGGTTTGTATGGAATCTGTAGATCAATTAGGTGGTATGGACATCTTAACAATATTCCCTCATTCAGTCCTTGAAAACAAAACGTCTTTCTATTTATTTGTGTCTTTCTTAATTTCTTTCAGCAGTGTTTTATATTTTTTCAGTGCACAAGTCTTTCACCTCCTTGGCTAAGTTTATTTCTAAATATATTTTTAAATGCTATTGTAAATGAGATTGTTTTCTTAATTTCCCTTTTGGATTGATCATTGCTAATGTATAGGAAAAAATAACTGATTTTTGTGAGTTGATTTTGTTTCCTGCAAATTTGCTGAATTGCTTTTTTTGTTCTAATACTTTTTTGTAGAATTGTTAAGGTTTTGTGCATACAAGATCATGTTATCTACAAAAAGATAATTTTTCTACTTCCTTTCCTACTTGAATGCCGTTTATCTCTCTCTCTTGCCTAATTGCTCTAGCTAGAATTTCCACTACTGTGTTGAATATGGATGAGATAGAGCATCCTTGCCTTATTCCTTAACTTAGAGGGAAAGCTTTCAGGTTTTCACCATTGAGTATGATATTGGCTGTGGGTTTGCCACGTATGGCCTTTGTTATGTTGAAATAATTTTCTTCTATTCCTAGATTGTGCGGTATTTTTATCATGAAAAAGTGTTGAATTTTGTTAAATTCTTTTCTGAATCAAATGAAGTGATCATGTGGTTTCTGTCCTTCATTCTGTTAAAGTGGCTTAATATGGTTAATGTGACATTTACCAATTTTGTTGGTCTTTTCAAAGAACCAAACCTTGGCTTTCTTGATTTTTTTTCTATTGTTTCTCTATTTAATTAATTTCTACTCTAATCTTTATTATTTTCTTCCTGATGTGAAATTTGGTTTTAGTTTTTTCTTTTTCTGGTTCTTTGAGGTGTAATGTTAGGTTGTTGATTTGAGATTTTTCTCCTTTTTTAATTTAGAAATTTCCACTATATTAATACCATTTTTGCTGCATCTTGTAAGTTTTGGTATGTTGTGATTCCACTTTTATCTGTCTCAGTGGGGAGACAAAGTGGGAGTGAGAGTTAGATGTACACTATGAGTATTCTTTCAATTATTTTAATACTTATTGGTCAATAGACGTTTATCATGTCTTGGGTTCCAACATTGCATATTATTTTTCTACAAATAAGCCAGTTCATTTAGGTATTCATTCAGGTATTTGGGGGTATTAATTGCCATTTTGTGAGGATTCAAGTCACCTATGGTAAGTCTCACATGGTGAAGAATTGAGGTCTTCAGCAAAAACCATGTGAGTGACCATACTGTAAGTGGATTGTCTTGCCTCTGTAAAGCCACCATATGAATTTACCCCTGACAACAACTTAACTGTAATCACTGCTTAGATCCTGCTTCAGAACCACTCAGCTAAACTATGCTAACACTTCTGACCCATAGAAATTGTGAGATCATCAATGGTTATTGTTTAAAGCCCCTAATTTTGGATTGATTTGTTGTATAGGAATAGATAACTAGTGCTAATATATATCTATAGTCACTTGACTTTTGTTTTGAAATTTGTTTTTCTCTCACTTGTTCTCTCATTTAGGAAATTATCACTTCAGATTTTGGCAGTGTTGTGACTCCTTTTATCTGGATATAGTCATTTGTAGTTCCATTATCTATATCACCTATTTTCCTTCAGTTCTTAAAATGATGAGTCACTGTTTTCTGGCTCCATTGTTGTTTTGTTTTGTTTTCCTTGAAAAAGTGGCTGACAAACATTGTTGCTCTTTGACATTAATTTCTTTTAAAAATCCCAATTCTGAATGCTTTTAATATGTCTTCTTCCTTTGATTTTAGTAATTGTATTCTAATAGTCCAGATATTTTATATTTATCTTCATTTTGTTTGGTTTCAGAGTACTCTCTCTGTGGCTTGATACATGTTACATGTCTGATAGAATTTGAGTTATCACCTTTTCTTTTGGGTTCATTCTTATTATTTCTCTCTTGTGGAGACCTCACATTTTATATATTATTGACCCTTTCCTATGGTTCCTAAATTATTTCCTGTGTATTATAACTTTTTGTCTCCCTATGCATGTTTTGGATTCCCTTCTCTAAGGCAGTCAATTATTTTTATTCAAGGTAGTTATGTTTTATATAAAGTTAGCTGTGGGCACCGAATTAGTGAATACTGAATCATTGCTCCCTGGGAAATACAGGGTTATATTCCTGAAAACATTTTTATCAATTACTTAATAAATAACCTTGTTTTATTCATGTTTCTGTTTAAAGACACCTTATTTAATACACATTGTTGATTAAACAACATCCAACTCATAGCTAACAGCTCTACAGCTCATGCTTGAAAGAAGTCTATCTGGGCTTCCCTGGTGGCGCAGTGGTTGAGAGTCTGCCTGCCGATGCAGGGGACATGGGTTCATGCCCAGGTCTGGGAAGATCCCACATGCCGTGGAGAGGCTGGGCCCGTGAGCCATGGCCGCTGAGCCTGCACATCCGGAGCCTGTGCTCCGCAACGGGAGAGGCCACAACAGTAAGAGGCCCGCGTACCGCAAAAACAAAACAAAACAAACAAACAAACAAAAAAAGAAGTCTATCTAACATGTATTTTCTCCATGTGGCACATCACAGCCTTCTGCACTTACGAACACTACACAGCATTTAAGAACTTTGCTTTGGGACCATTTTAAACAGTGAAATTAGCAATAGAAAGAACAATAATGCAAGAAATGTGTCACTAGACCACAAAAGGACACTTGTTTGCAATATTAGAACTGATACAAGGAAGCAGAGGGCTATCTTATTTGATCTCGGTTGGGAATGTGTGCATGAGTGATTCAAAATCTCCACTGTTCTGCATAAACTTATGTCAGTGAATGACCATGAAACACCATAAATATTGACTTTGGAGTTACAAATACATTTTACCAAATAGGTGAATTTGCAAGTTGGGAATCTGCAAATAGAGAGGATTTATTGTATACCCCAGTGTAATAATACATATTCAGCACTGTCTAATCCATTGATATATCCATACATTAGGCACTTTATTTTAGTTTATTTGTATGTTTTTATATAGTTACTAGTTTTCTGCCAAAATTGTCAATATTACCTTCTAATTCCTTAAGTATATCAAGCCTAATTAAATAAAAAAAATTTTTAGTGACATTGATATCACCTGACTTCTCTCTGTATCATTCCATACTATCTGTTACTTCTCTTGTTTTTCATCATACAACTTCCTAAGATATGTTTAATATTTTTTTACATCTACACTATATGTTTTGAAAATGTTACAGATAATTTGCAACTCTGTGTGATGTTATCTTTCTCCAAAAGGGATTTCACTGAATTCTAGATCACTAGGCTATGAGCACTAGCAATACCAGGTCACTTTAATCCATTGAGAGTTTAGGATGAGTCAAAATTAGTCTTCATTCCCTCTGAAAGTTGATTTATTTAAGTTCACAGTACCCTCTTGTTCCCAAACCAAGACTATTTAGTTATGCTTAACTTTTCATTTTTCAGCTATGCTTCCATGAATAGACATATCTTAAATGCTTAACCTATGTAGTCCCTGCTTCTTACAGATTTCCATCTGTAATTTCTTCCTAAATTCTATCTCCTTGATTTCTTCAAACATACTTTAATATATTTTGTGTAGCTTTCATAGTTATTTCCAGGAGGAATTTGGGGCTAAAGCATATTGACTGGGTGCTTGGCTATTTCCCTCTATTTTTGGTAGTAGTTGGTGAGGCCAAACTTCTATTTCTCCATTTTAATTCATGACAAGTATCAAGCAATATTACTAAGAGAATATTTCTATCTCTGCTATTTTAGAGTGAGGTTAGCAGGTATATTTAGCTCATAAGTAAGGAACACATTATTCTTCAGAATAAAATGAAAACACAACCTTGATTTTACTTTAATGAGAATTGTAATCTAACCTTTCAATATAGAAGCTCTATCATTGTTGCTATAATATTAAAATGTAAGTTCACTATGAATGTGCATAACTTAAAATGTTAATTTTTAAGTATACTGCTTATCCCATAGTCAATTCCCAAACAAGAGATTTTCACTAAATAAATAGTAGAAATTGGAACATCTCAATAAATTTATCTTCAAAAATATTGTTCTCAGTACAATTATTTTTCTTTTCTTTAAGAATATATAGATTTTACATGTTTTAAGTAAACTACTTTTTAATCGTTTGAGCTTTTACATGATTGCTTTCTGAGTGAATAACATATTAATCTAAACAACTCAGTGTCCATGGATATTCTAATTCAACTGCTTAAAATTATAATACACTTCATTAGAATATGTAACATTTCCTTATGATGATAAAGTGTATCTGTTTAGATTCTGAATGTTGTGTGAAGACAAATGTCATAGTTGTCATAACCTCAGTAAGAAAGTAAATAAAGATCTAGAACTTACTGTCTTTAAAATGTATCCCTTTTTACGAAAAAAAATCAAAGGGGAAAAGAAATAAACTGATGTTAATTGGTAATTTTGACCTGGAATAAAAGTTGTAGAATGTACTATATGTATTATGTCCAACCCTAATCTGAAACGAGAGGCAGCAAGTGTGATCATGTTACTAGCAAAATTCCTTAGAGCTTTGGCATGAGCAGGAAAACCAATAAAAATCACTTTTCCTGTTGGTTGCAGTATTTTAAAATTAGTCCGTTTTTAACAAATAGACAAGTGGTTATTTTCAGAAAATAACTTTTCCTCTTTACTTACAGATAAAATGCAAAAAAAAAATATTAATTCCAAGAGAAGTTAATAATAAATCATGTAGTATATGAGAATGAGAAGCAGCAAAATTTTGATGTATCACATGAACATCTTTTGTAATATTTGCAAAGTATCTAGATGGTTCACTTAAGTCTTTATTCTTATTGCTAAGGATTATGCATGTGACAAAAGTACAAGTTAAATATGTCAATGAGAGGGAAAAGGAAGAACACAGAAACTATATATCATTAAGATTCACTTGAAACACATCATAATATAACATCATTTTTTGCTGTATGCTTGAAATAAACAAAAATAATAAAAAGCTGAGCTAAGCTAAGGTAATATTTTGCATTTTCTAGAATCCCAGACAAAATCAGAACAATGAAGTTGATTGAAGACTAAAGTTTGAATATACAAACTGCTGAATTTACAATCAGCAAATATTTCACATTTTTATGATTTACAGCTGTGTTTAAATAAATCTATCTAATTATACTGAAGCCTGCCATGTAATTATGGACTAATCCCATTTGCATGCTTAGAAAATGATAACAATGAGCTCCACTGGGCAATAAAGATTTAGATAAACAAATTGAGAAGTTTCTGCACTAATCCTAGGTATTTTTTATGATTTTTATTTGGCTCCCTGCTTCCAACAGACCATGTTTTTGACCTTAAACCAAAAGTAAGAAAGACAGATAAGTCAATGCTTGACACTTCCCCACAAAGACTGGACCATCTGGACATTTTATATTTGTAACAGGTGCTTCTGGGATTTAGAGCCTAATTCTGGCCCAGATTCTGTTCTGTATGGGTGACTCTGTTGCTATGTGCAATTGTGCATTGCATTAATTGAAGAGAATAGAAAAGGCCAAGTACAGCAATTAGTTAGTTGATCATGCAGAAAAGAGTCTAGTGGCTTTGAGCCATGAAATGTTCAATTCACAGATGCACAGTACCATCAGTTTTGCTCTCTGTGGTATGCTTCTAGTCTGTGACAGGTAAAATGCCTTTGTGATTTGATCTCAGTTTTCTGTCCCCTCTAAAAACAAGCTACATTTTGTAACCACAGGAGACAGAAAATACTATATTGACACAATATGTCTTGAATATCTAATAAAATAAGACACAATAGGCAGAAAACTAAAAAAAATTTTTTTAAATAATTTAATATGTACTTTAGTCATAAAATACTTAGATGTGTTGTTTATTAGGTGCAGGTAATGTTTTTAATAGTACTTTTCAAAAGTAAAGAAGATTTTAGACTCATAACATGAGTACAAATTTAATTTTGGTTAAACCTTTTAAAGCATACATAATAATTAGTTACCAAAAACTCCAGTTTCCTCATTTATGAATTAGGAGTATTGTCATTAAGCAAATGATATAATGAGTAACAAGAATGACACTCATTTAATTATTCTATTTGGGATCCAATAAATAAAGAACCAAACAATAAGACAACCCAGAACCCTAACACACTGAGACTATTTTAACATTTATGGTTTCTCTATTCATTTTTGAAGTTGGCTTATGATATTTTTCACACTTTACTGTATTACTATTGTGATGGTGAATTTTATGTGTCCACTTGACTGAATTAAAGGATGTCCAAATAGCTGGTAAAATGTTATTTCTGAGTGTGTCTATGCGGATGTTTCCAGGAGAGATTAGCATTTGGATCAGTAGAGTGAGTAAAGATCATCCTCACAAATGCAGTTG
Source organism: Stenella coeruleoalba (assembly GCF_951394435.1). Classification (NCBI taxonomy): domain Eukaryota; kingdom Metazoa; phylum Chordata; class Mammalia; order Artiodactyla; family Delphinidae; genus Stenella; species Stenella coeruleoalba. Next base: position 35,588,195 of record NC_137164.1, on the reverse strand, counting down.
GGCATCATCCAGTACATTCATTGAAAGCCTGAATAAACAAAGAGGCAGAAGAAGGGATAATTTTATCTCTCCGTTTGAGCTGGGATATGCATCTTCTGCTACCTTCAGACATTGGCTCCACTGGTGCTCAGGAATTTTAACCCAGAGTGAATTACAAATATATGGTTCTGTATTCTGAGAACCTTGACTAATACAACCATTATACTTTATAGTGTTTCCATTTTTAATTTTATGCTTTATATATATTACCTCTTTTTTAAAACAATATCTTGAATTTTATTTTTTTTATTGGGGTATAGTTTTTTTATTCAACTTATAATAATTTAAATAATGAAAGTAGTGTTAAAATTAAATACAAAATGGAGACCAGACTTGAAAATTCTGAATGGAAAAATCTATTTAAGCCACATAAGCAAAACTAAATATAACTTATTTCAACTTATATTATTTCCTGTAAATGCCTCTAATAATTATAAAAGAAACATGTCATATTCCTAAAAATGATATAAGACAATCAGTTTTAATCAATCCCTTCCCACCTGGAAACCCCCATTGTAATAACCAATCAGTCTAAAAGTTTAAACAATTTTCACTTTATAAACCATCCTGTAACATCATGACCCTGATTTTCATATCAGCTTTGCATTTGAAAGCTTTCAGTTCATGAACTGTTCTTATATGCACAATAAAATTTTACTAAATACCATTTCACTGATCTGGTGGTTTTAATTTTGCCATTTTTAGGTTTTGGCAATAAATACTATTAGTTTAATACCATAAAAAATATTGTAAATATGTTCTATAAATCAGGAATCAGGAACTCTTCTAGGTATGGAAATGTCCATAACTTATAGAGCTTACAGCGTGTGGGTGAGACACATTATATATTTAATGTTTACTTTTATATTTTCATACAATAATAATAAGTTAGATAATGGTTAATGTAATGTAAGCAACAAAGTAAGAGGGTAGAAATAATAAAGATGCTATTTTAGTTAGTGAGATCAGGAAAGAACTCTGAAGAGTTGATATTGTTACCGAGTCCCACGCCTCCATACAGCTGGACACACGACAGGCCAATAAATGAAGAGATGAGATGTTGGGGAAAGGAATAGTAACTTTATTCTGAAAGCCAGCAGAACAAGAAGGTGGTGGACTAGTGTCCCAAAGAACCATTTACTGAAGTTAGATTTCAGGCTTCAAATTGCAAATTGAAGCAAATTTCTTGGTTCCAGCCAGACCCTGGAGGGGGTGTGAAGATCCTTTGTTATTGCAGCTGTCCACCTAAGTCTGATCATGATATTCCTATAAACCTCCAACCAGACAAGTGTTATTCTCTGTTCTACAACTTTTTTATCTCTATATGAATGGACTCTTGAAGGTCAGAGCCCTGAGAATAGTCTATCATGTATATTTCAGGTTATGGGAAACATTCTTTCACAAAGGTACAGAGCCAGCATGACTAAAAACAGTCAACAGAACACAAAGATTAGAGCTAATGGAATAGATCCAATAGGGAGTCAGGTTTGTTCTTCTCTGTTACAATATTTACATAGAAACTTAAATGAAATGAGGAAACAAATCTTGAAAACCAATTTGTAAAAAGCATTACAGATAAAGAGATGAGCACAGGGAACAGCAGGAACAAGGGACATGATATGGAACAGGCTTATTGTGGATATGGAGCATCTTCTGTGACACAGGCACTTCGCTGGTTGCTTGACCTATTTTGTTTCTGATATGCAGAAAGGCTCCCTGGTAGACTGATTAAACACTAAATCCCTGGAGTCAGAGAAAATTATATTCAAATCCAGGTTGTAACATTTATTAGATGTTTTCCCATTTGTGAAAGAGATATAATAAGAGTAGCAATAACATGGCACTATTGAACAAAAGCAAGCAAATGCAGTCCTTCCAATATCAACATACAGTATATACTGTATAAATATCAGCAATCATCATCATCATTATCATCACCTTCTATAAAGAATAAACTGTTAGTCCCATTCTCAAAATGGGAATATCAAAACTCAGATTGTTTAATCTTGGCTGTTTTATTTGTTCTATGATACCTTCAAACAGCTTTTGTTTTGTAACTAATTTTATCCAAACTTTCCAGTAGCTCTTAGTGGATTAGTCTGCTACAAAGTATTTTTTTATAACCATAAGTCTCCCCCAGAAAAGATTTTAATGCTTAAAAAGAACACATATTCCATATAATTTTAAAAGAAATTTGAACTAAAATAATCTCTGATAGTTGTACTTTTACTGCATATAATGCATGGAAACATTAAAACATTTCTATCAATGTTTCAGAGTTTGGAAAATCTTGTTTTCATGGACAGTGTGGTCCATCAAGAGCTCAGTCTTCAAGGTCTCTGGCTCATTTTTTTTAAACATCAAGTTTCCTAAGAAAAAGAGTTTTTCACTTTTCACTGAATAGTTTTTATTATGTGTGAATAGAGTAAAAGAAAATAATAACAAGGATTTTAAAATAATAATAATAAAGAACTTGAGTGCTATAGGAATTAAAAGAAAACCACATAGGCCATCTCTTTTAGGAGTTATTCTTTCTCTATTGTCAGCAGTGCAAAGCTTTCTGAGCAATAAAACCTCTTATTCAAACCATGAAGTTTCTGATCCTAGGGGAACACTTATCAGCAAAACTTTTCCCCCAGTGTGGCATTTAATAATGACTCCTGATGGTGGCTGCCTGCAGAATCACTAAACTTTTATTCCCCATGTGATAGCAGCTCCTGATACTCAACTCATAATGGCTGTTCCTTGTAGTCCTCAGATGTTCTTGGTGGAAGCATATTCCAAAAGCTATTCTTGTTTTCTGGATCAGTTTCAAATGATAATGGCTTTTGGTGGCCATATTTGTTAGGGTCGTGGTCCCTGCTAAGTCTTCTGTTGGCAGCTCTTGTGCCCTATTGTGCATGACGTCATACGTGAAAGACCTCTGGAGATTCTTCAGGAAATAAAACATATTGTTTTACATTCCTATGCAATTCCTTAAACTTTGTTTTGTCTTCAGATGAGGGAGGACACAGATAACTTAATTCGTTTGGATCAGAACAGGGCACTTATTCTTATCCACTTTCCCTTACTGAAGTTGAAGCTTACCTTTTTCCATACTTGCACTATCCAAATTAAAAAATGAATGAAAGATTGATAAGTCACAAATACATTTAAACATCCAACTGATAGGACTGAAAGGCACTTAGAAAAATCAGGCTCTGGAAAAGTAAGACATCTTATAGTTGTTCAAACAAAATATTCAAATAATCAAACTGCATTACATGGAATCATTTCTACATATTTCTATATAATTACACACCCATGTTCACATATGAAAGATTCTCCCTCACCACAGTTGGATTACTTCATGTATATGCTCAAGCATTTATAATTTAAAACAAAAATTCCTCCACTCAATATTATCCTCCAGTAAATTTTTTTCTCTGATGTTAAGCTCCTCAAAATGATTCTGTATAATTCTTGCTTCAACTTCTTTAACTTTCATTCACTTTTCAACCAAATGTAATTATTATTTTCAATACCATTTCATTAAGATTGTATTAAAAAAGCACAAAAATATCACAGTTTCTGAATTCTCACTTTACTTGACCATAATCCTTTTTGACCCTCTCATGTTTTCTTCTGCAGTCTTCCTCCTACTTCTCCAGACTTGCTTTTCAGTCCTACTTTGGGGAATGACCTTTTGTATTTCCCCTTGTTATGGTCCTTTGCACCAAATTATTCTCTAAGGCCTTGGTCTGAACTCATCCTGGACTCTCATTTACTCCAGTTCATCCATATACCATTTTAATAGATATGTCTTTTTCTCCAAAGCCCACCTTCCTCCTCAGTGTCAGCCCCATAGAGCCAAATGACTGTAAGAACATTTATTTCTATATGGCCCATAAGTACCTCAAACTCAATATTTAGAACTGAATTCATGTACTTGAGTTTTCACTGAAATCTGTAATTTTCCAGTAATTCCTCTGATCAAGATTTATTTAAATTGCTTATTTAATATCTGTATTCTCCATTAGGCTTTAAGTACTATAAGTGCAAAAACTCTTTTGGATTTATTTCCCATTATATATCCAAATACAGGAATATCATATGCCCTCAAAAACATTTGTTGCTGGAATATTACTTAAATTAAAAAGCTGACTTTGTCTTGCTACAGTTAAAACATGAATGATTTGCCATTAAAAAAAAGTGTCCAAATACTTCAGTAAGGCACTCTTTTCCCTGTGCAGCTTCATTTTCCCCTTATTTCAAACCAGTCCTTTATACTCCAGTCATATATTCCAATTCTTCAAATACAGGAGAATTTGTTTTGCTTACTCTCAACATGAACTTCCTTATGGCTCATTTAAACTTTTTCATATCCAGTTCCACAATTTTCTAGACTCACTTAAAATATGGACTTTTTATGTAAAAAATTAATAAACAGATACCTCAATGAAAATAGAGTCAGGAACTAGAAGAGGGAGCTCTCACGTGCTATGGTGATAGTAGAGCCCAACAGGAAGGAAAAATGGCTCCCTCTTCTTGCTGGCAAGAGCTCAGCCAATGAGAGACTGTCACAACTCAGCCAATGAAAAGCTACAGACTCTTTGTTTATTTTAACTCTCCCAACTTCCTTTTCTACTCTATAAGAGTTCTCCTCTCCGTTTTTGCTGGGCACTTGCATGTGGCTCACCATTGTGGGAGACACTGCATTGCAACTCTCTGCTGATCCAGAATAAACCCTTTTTTTTTTTTTTTTTTTTTTTTTGTACTGGAGAAATAACTGGCAGTCTATTTGTTTTAGGTCAGTGTTTTGGTGGCCCATACAGGATCCAGAGAAGACCCTCGATGATTCTAAGACTGTTGACCAAACAGGTGTGGTACCTGTAATGAGCCCATTGTTGCTCACTGAGTTGTACCTGGAGCTGGAGGGTAAATTTTTCCCATGATCCAAGCTTTTGAACTCTTTGCATTTTGAAGCTCTCTGGGTTTTAGACAAGATCTATTTTAAGGTATTGTACTTCCTGATTAAGGCCTTGTTCTGTGTGTGAGTACTTGTTTGGCCCTACAGCCTGATTATGAAATCAGACTGTTCCATCTGGTACTGGTTAGCCTTCAGCCCATAACTTTGGAATGGGGGCTGTTCCTCCAGAAACTGGTTAGCCTTCAGCCCATTCATTTGGGGACAGGGGCTCTTTCATTGAAACTGTGCTAAGCACAACTTTCAACCTGGCTTCCTTAGGACCAGACTGTTCATGTAGAACTAGCTAGTATTAGTCCTGCAGGCTGTTTGAACTGTTTGAGCTGGTCACCTTCTTAAGCTGCTTGAGCTATTTCGGCTGTTTGAAATGTAGTCTCTTACTCTGTAGAAAACCTCTGAGAAATGCAATCCCAGTTATCTAAATATTGTGAAGGTGGCCCCTAAGGGACCCTGGCTGATTTTATGTTTGAGAAAAATAGTCTTTTCTCATGCACATTTCTAACTAAATGAATCAACCTGACCAAAGGCAATTTAGAATACCAATCACTATTATGAGGAACTTTTGAAATCTTCAAACTTACTCTTCTTCAAAACAAATTAGACAACCACTGCTCTAAAATTCCCCAAACTGAATGGAATGCTATTCCAATTGGTATTATGAGGCTTGCAAACATTATCAGGAGCACAAAATATCTTATCTGCAAATTAAGGTTTTAAAGTTTTCTGAGGCAAACAATCAAAGAACGATAAAATGACTTCTGAAGCCTCGTACTTTTCTTCCCTGGTTTCTTTGTCTCAGGCTCCACCTCTGGTGCCATCTTATCTCTCTCCCTCAGCTCCTTGTGCTCCAGCCCTTCCTGCGGTACCATCTTCCTCCTTTCCTTTTATGCCACCTATACCTCCTCTATGCCCTCAGGTTCCCTATAGTAATTCTCTTGCCAAACTTCCCCTTTTCACTGAAACCCTCCACAATGCCTTTGCTTTTGAATTTATCAAAACCCGTCACTTTAAAATTAAGTCTTCTGAGGATCCAGAGGCTAAACCCTTAACTTCTTACATTCCCTGGACTAAAGCCATAGTCAAAAATCTTCCAAAAGTAACCAAAGATCCTCATAGATTTGCAGAGGAATTTAATTTACACATTCAGATTTATCAACCTGATTTCTCCAACTTATATCAGCTAGTTCGTAAGCTTGTCAATGAAGTCAGGCCCAGCATTGGATAAAATCAGCAAACTTGAAAAATCCTGAAAGGTCTCTAGAATTACAACTGGGAGATCAGCCCACTAAATTTATTATATGATCACATTCAGGCAATCACTAGGCACCTTCATGGAACAATTCCTAGAGCTTTTCCAAAGCCCGTTGGTTGGATCAAAATTCAGTGTTGTACACAAAAATATGATGAACCTGTTCATGAATATTACAATTGCCTTTAGATTTTTTTTAAAAATTCTGTTCTTCTTTCAAATGTTGATTCCACCAGGGTAGCTTTTAACTGTATGTTTATTAATGGGCTGAATTGGGACCTCTCCCTTCTAGTAAAAAAGATCAGGATGGAATGGGAAACTGCCTACTTCAGATTCAGTTAATCTGGCACACTAGCTCTTTCTCACTCTAGATGAGTCTCCTAAAAGGAAGAAAGCTAAAATTTTTAATCTTTGCTCCAGCAGGTGAAGGTCCCTAAACAAAAGCAAATCTCTTCAAGTTTCTGCTGCTTTTGCAAAGAGCCAGGACATTGGAAAAGAGGTTGTTACAAATTTAAGCACTTCAGATGCCTTCAACCTTCTAACCAGCTTTTCCAACATCCTCCCAGTTCTCAATGATGGGTCTCTGAGGAAGAACAGGGGCTCTTCCCAATCCTCCCTCTTAATCAGCTTGGAGAAACATTTCTCCAGATTAGAGATGAGTCTCTTTCAGTCCTAAATGAAATCAGAGCCAAACTCTCAGTGCCCCTGCCTCAGAGTATGAAAACAGTTCAAATAGTGAGGATCTCTAATGAACCTCAAAATGTTGCTGCCTTTAAAACTTCATTTTTGTTTAGGCCCTTTGATTATATACAGATGCTTTTCTCCTTAGTTCTTCCACCCCGTTCATTTATTTGGCTGAGACTTCTTAGAGAAGTATCATGCCAGAATTTCTTTCTCCCAAAAGGGGGAAATAATTCTAAAATCTGACAGTAGTCATCAAATTAACCAGGTGAATTAAATGACTCTTTGACATCTTTTATTCGCTCCATATATGATGGTATTAGAGCTAATTCTGGAAACACTGATAATTTGTCCCATTGAATCAGCTACAACCTTCCTTACAGGCAAAGTCTTCAATTGATGTTGGCCAAATTCACAGCAGCCCTCCCATGAAGATTCAAATAGAACTCTCAAAACCTCCTCCCAGAACAAATCATACCTTATAAGTATAGAAACACTTCAAGGCATAAAGCTCACTATAGACAGTTATATGGCTCAAGGACCCATTAGCCCTTGTACTAGGCCCTATAATACTCCCATTTTAATGTTGAGAAAACCTAAGGGCTGAGGGTGGAGGTTTGTCCAGGGCCTCAGAAAAATAGACGACGTTGTTATCTCTCAACAACATGTTGTTCCTAACCCTTAGATGTTACCAACTTCCATTCCCACCTAAAGTAAATTCTTGACTGCAATTTATGGTGTTCATTCTTTTGTATTTCAGTTGATAAAGCTATCCAATACCTTTATGTCTTCTCTTGGGGAAAAAAAAAAAAAACAAAAAACAACTCACTTGGACAATAACGCCTCAGGGTTTTACTGAGTGGAGTCCTTGTTTCTCATAAATTCTGAAGGCTGAATTGGACAGTATAAAATTTCCTTGAGGTTCTACTTTGTTGTAATATGCAGAAAATGTGCTTCTTTGTTATTTTTCTCAAGCCACCTCACAGGAACATAGCATCCACCTGCTAAAATTTTTAGCCTTATAGGGACATAATGTAGTCCAAAAAAAAAAAAAATTGCAATTTGCCCAAACCCAGTTTCAGTATTTACAGCATCTGATATCAGAACAAGGGACACACATAGGTCCAGATAGGCTTAATAGTGTCCTAAGTTTTCCAAAACCCAAAAGTGAGCACCAACTGTGAGGTATTCTATGAATAGTTGGTTATTGTCAAAATTGGATTCCAAATTTTTCTCTATGGTTAAAGTTCTGTATATTTTACTCAATAACAACAACCCCAGCCCAACTTTATGGGAAGAACTGGACATCATAGCTTTTAAGGCTGTACAGGAGAGTTTGAAAAACCTATGTACCCTTGGGCATCCCAATGATCAGTTACCTTTTCTCTTTTTACATATGAAAAAAGGGAATACCCTTGGGGTACTCACCACAAAACGCAGGGACCACCATTGACCAATAGGGTATTATAGCCAGCAACTGCACCATGTAACATGGGGAACCCCCCCTTACCTAACAGCCATTACAGCCACTGCCCTTTTGGTTAAGGCCACTGAGAAAGTCATTGTGTGATCCTCTTTAACCATTTTTGCACCTCATTCAGTAGAAGCCTTCTCAAATTTTCATCACACTCAAGATTTCTTAGCTGCCTCACCTCCTATGAAGTTCTTTCGTTAACTGCTTCTCACATAGCTCTTTTGTGTTGTAATAACTTTAATCCTGTTACCCTTCTCCCCTCTGTCACTGATGAAGTCCCTCACAACTGCTTACCACTGATGGATCACCTTGTGACTCCCTGTAATTATCTATAGGAAATTTGTTAAGGTAATGCTGACTTCTCATGGTTCACTAATGGTTCTTATTTAAAAGATAACAGTAGCAATATAGTGCTGGGTATGCTATCGCAACTCCTTTTGATATTGTTGAGGCAGCACCTTTTGATATTGTTGAGGAAGCACCTATTGCTATTTTGGTCCAACACACTGAATTACGTGCTCTTACTCAGGCTTGCACTTTAGCAAAGGACAACACTCAGGCTTGCACTTTAGCAAATGGCAACACTTCCAGTATTTATACTGCTAATAGTTATCCTTTCAGAGTAGGTCATGATTTTGAAATGTTGTGGAAGCAACATGGCTTCCTTACTTGGAGTGGAAATAAAATTTAAAACGGCCCCTATGTTCAGGAATTATTGGATGCAATACTTATACCTGCCACTTTAACTATTATTAAGATTTCAGGACATTCTAAACTTGACTCTCTGGAAGCTAAGGGAAATTACCTTGTTGACATTTCTGCAAGAAATGTTGCCCTTAAAGGAACTAACAGCAGTCAAACCTCTGTCATGGTCCAAAGAGATATTTCCCCAAATGATAACTTAGAAAAACTGGCCAGAGAAGCACAATAACTAGCCTCAGAAAAAGAAAAACAAGAGTGAAAACTCAACAATTACAGGCTTAATAAAAAGAGAAAACTCTGGTTTGGACCAAATAACAACTCAGTCCTACAGGAAACTAAAATTTCCACTTTTAATCACTGTACATGCACTAAACCAGTGGTCTATTGACAAAACAATAGCTTTCATGAATCAGTGATGCTGGGGAAACATTAATAAGGCTACAAAAAAGTATATAATTCACTTGGCCCATTTGTTTAAAGTACAACCCAGTGAAACCTGTTTGTACAGCTCCCAAACATTTTAAAGTGCTTAATGGACCTTTCAAGCTCTAGCAAATGGATTTCATATAACTTCCTCTGTCTAATGAATATACACATGTTTTAGTCATGTACTCTATGTTTTCACACAGACTAGACTGAAGCCTTCCATTGTGATCAGGCTACTGCCTCTTTCATGGCTAACATCCTTTGGAACAGATTATCCCTAGCTGAGGACCTCCTCTTGAACTTCATAGTGATCAAGGAGCCCATTATTTTACTTGTCAGGTACTTGGACAAGCCTGTGCTGTTTGGCTAGTTTTTCAACATTTTCACTGTTCTTACCACTCTCAATTCTCTGGTTTAGTCAAATGCACTAATGGCATTATTAAGACTCAATGGCAAAATCTGTAGAGGCCCTCCAAATACCTTGTCCAAAAAGAGTGCCCTTAGTCCTGAATCTCAGATCCACCCCCTTGGGAACTCCTAAACCCTCAGCCTTTGAGATAGTCAAAGGACACATAATGCACTTGGCCCCTGCCTCTTTTAACCCACAACTGACAAAGGAGAGACACTCCAATATTGCACAGGCCTAATTGTTTCTATTAAAAGTAACCATGTTTTGGTAGAGCAATCTTTTCACAGTGCAACCTCAGGAGATTAGTACCTTAAGCATCATACCTTGCAACCTGGAGATGCCATCCACTAGAAAACATACCTTGTGAAAGACTCTCTTTAACACTGCTGGAAAGGCTCCTATCAGGTGCTGTGAACCAAGCCTTATGCCATCAAACTCAAGAAATAGACTCTTGGATTCATGTGACACAACTAAAGAAATCACGGAACCCTGAGTGAACCTGCACATTATCTGATGATCCAAAAGTAAAAGTTTCCCTGAATCGAAGCGAATGACATCTGATGAGACAGCTGTTCTGAGATCTCCTGACCAGATGTGTTGGAAGTTTGTCTGCCAAACCTTTGATGATGGCATAATGTTTCAGATAATCTTCAATGTCTATGTTTGATGATCTTGGTAACATATGGACTTTAGATTAAAAATGCCTGAGAGTTCTCCCTCCTACCCCTCCTTGTTACTCAGAAGTGACCTCAATAGTTTTTGCATCTGTGCACTTTCCTTCTTATGTGAGACACTACACCCAGAAAGGTTCTCCCAGGCATTGAGTGACAAAAAGTCACTGAAACCAGAAAACCTGACTTTTGAACAACAATGCTTTCAGAGAAAGATCTTGATAAAAAGAGGGAAACGTAAAGAAAAGTTAATAAGCAGAAACTTCAATTAAAATAGAGTTGGGAGGCCAGAAGTGGGCACTCCTATGCCCTATGTTGATAGCAGAGCTCAAGAGGGAGAAGAAAGACTCCCTCTTCTTTGCCTGGCAAAAGCTCAGCCAATGAGAGACTGTCAGGACTCAGCCAATGACAAATGTGCTCTCTTTGTTTACTATAGCCCTCCCAGTTTCCCTTTTCCCTGTATAAAAGAGTTCTTTTCTCCATTTTTTAGGGGACTTGCACATGGCTCACCATAGTTGCAGACCTCAAATTGCAATTCTTTGCTGATCTGAAGCAACCTATTTTTCCTGAAGAAATAGCTGGTAGTCTATTTGTTTTAGATCAACACTATGAAGCTTATCTGACCCACACTCAAGTGAATCTCCTGACTCCTGCCATGTGATCCCACTGTCTTTAAACATCACATTACATCATAGCATTGACCGTCCTCAATATACACATACATGTATACCTGTATATATCTAAATATATATGTATGCATAAGGATATTTTCCAATATATTTATACATAATCAATTGATATCTGTCTATAGCTTCACTTATACCTATGCATATATCTATTTAGAATGGGTAATTTGTACAAGTTTATAAGGGAGAGGCAAGTTTAAGTAGTGCCTGTGAAGATTTTTTTTGTGAAAAGTCTACGTCAACGTCAAAAAACTCTCTTGAGTCTGCTCAAGAAAAACAATATAATCAGTACAAAATATTCCAATCACTTTAATTAAGAATGATAAAAAGTCTCTTTGTCAACAATTTTACTGTCAAATAACAAATATATAACTTTTAAATTCAAGATATTGTTTAAAGTATATTAATGATTTAGATGGGTTTCAAAGAATCTTAATTGCACAGAGATTATCAATATAAACTTTGTAAATACAATTATTGATATATTGTGTTGATTAACTTCACACTTTTTCAGAAATGAGGCTTAGAGACAGAACAATGTTTGGTAGAAACAGCAGCATCTGTTGTTAGGTTGGGACTTCCACATTTTTTTTTTCAATTTTTCATAACTGTTGTTCTACTTAAGGCAATCTGTCTTTTGGTAAGAAGGTGTTGATTTTCTTTGCTTATAATCCAGATCATGCTTTGCCTCTAAAGATATAAATAATGCAAATGTTAGTGACATACATATGATAAGCATAGGAAACAGAAAAAAGGAAAGCCAGAACCATGTACATATAAAAGACCATTATTATGCAATTAGGTCTAAATTATCAAAAAAGCACAATTTTGAAATGAAGGAAATTTACAGAGGAAATCAAAACAAACAGACTGAAGAATCTGGGCCAATTTATTGTTTGTTGCAGGTTGGGGATGACATACCTACATTCTTTTCATGAGTGTATATGACTAATGTAAAAGAACAAATATTTTCAGAGTTATATTTACATTGCTTACTGAAAGAGCCTACTGTTTATTTTTTTCCTGACTTCTTAGTTCTCCTCACACTGCTTCTGTCATGTATTCATTCTTGTCAAGTTAGATTAGTTAAAATCTTACCTATTTATTCAAGCCCTACTAAGAATGCCTCTTTTTCCTTGTGTTAGGCTACAGGCATTATTACAGTGTATATCACATTCTAATTTTGTGTCTGTGAATAACTGTTCAGCACTGTTAATTATGTGCCATATAGTCTTTAAGTGCTTTTGCAAAGTGCTCTCAGTTAAATATCTGCTTCATGTTTTCTCTTATACCCTCAATTAATTGTTCATAACTTAAAGGCTGAGATGATCACATCTGATTCATTTAAGAATTTCCTATGTGCTCTTGATCTAAGTTTGATATATACACTTGTTAAATAAATCCGAATTCCTGAAATAGGTTTCTCATAACACAAAGGAAAAATAAGCTTTCTCAATTCTCCTATTCCCTCATCTAATGTCACTGTCCATCTCAAGTGTAGTCTGCTCAAAATTGCTACCTCTGTTTCTTCTCTACTTCCCTCATAGAAATATGAGTGTGTCAGTCATAGCTAAGGGTTTTTACAGGACTTTTACAAACACAAGCAAGTATTTGTAACACAACCAAGTATTTGTGACCCAAGGGCCACATCACATAGTGAAATGAATTCATGGATTGCCTAGGTAAATAATGGAAGAATTTTCTTTTTCAGGCTCATGTAAAACTAGGAATCAGAAAATGCCTCCTTAAATCAAGAAATAAAAACTCTTAAAGCCGAGTCCGGCCTCTGTACCCCAACACAATTAAATCTCAGAGACAGAGTTTTAGGTGAAGTAGAAGAAAATGGCTTTATTGTTTTGCCAGGCAAAGGGGGCGACAATAGGCTAATGCCCTCAAAACTGAGTGCCCCAACCCAGAGGGGTCTGTGAGGATTCTTATAGTCCAGGGGCTGGGTTGCTGATAAGGATCAGGGTGCATGTAGGGTTCACATTTCTTCAATCTATTACTGGGTTGGCATGTGTTGTGTCAAATAGCTTCAACTGAGGAGGTCAATGGAAGACCCGGACCAACAATCTTTGTCCTTGTGAGAGCAAGCAAAGAATTGCAGGCTACCACTTTGGGCTTTAGAGCAAAGCAAAGTTTATTAAAGCATAGTTACATTCAGAGGGAGAGTGGGCTGTTTCTGCAAACTGAAAGCAGCCCTCCTGTACGGGCTTAGGGGTGTTTATAAGGAGTGTTCTTCAAGAAGGCAGCGGGCGATCATGGGTGAAAGACAGGGGATCATTACTTGATTGCCAGTCCCAAGTTATATTACAAGTTCCTTATTGCTCATGCCTTTACCCTTGATTCACTAAGAAAAGCCCACCCAGAGAAGCGGGAGAGAACCACATGCAGATTTTATTATAATGATGCAACTATGGGTTTGCGTTTACTATAGGTTATACGCCTGTCTGGTCTGGGCATGCGCAGCTCAGGGACGTTCTCTTGTGTTACACTGCTCCCTCTTTATCAGGATAAGTTGTCTACCTCACGAGCATAGTTTCACCCATTCTGGATGGGATCAGGGGAGGGTCCCCAGATACTTGGGGTGTAACTCTACTACTCCCCTCTTGTCTTTTTACCACTGTTGCTTCCTTGCTGCCAATGTCTGACTAACTACCTAACAAATCCGAAGATCATCTGGAGTCAGGAGATGATAGGCGAACTGTGAGTTCTGGAATGAAGAGGGCTTCATCAAATCTTCAATTTGGTGGGGGGTTTGAGTTCTGGAGAAGAGCTCAAAGGTAATGTTATGTGTATCCCTTGACTGGAACCAGGACCCTGCCCCCAAGTTTGTACTATTGTTTCTTGACATCTCCTCCCTTGTCTCTGCATCCCCTCCCTCTCCTGATTAGTAACTATTTGAACCTGCCCTTTGGAACTCAGAGAAGGGGACATAGAAAGGTTTTTGTGCCCAGGAGCCCCATAGGGTCCTGCTCAGTTTCACTTTTAGCATTTTCACTATATAAGATGAAATAAAACAATTTTATCACTCAATAGAAAGTCAGCTATGACATTCTGAAAAGTGATCTGGTCTCTTTGTCAAATACCTTGGCTCTGGTGAAGGTTCTATTGCTAACCAGTTATATGGCCTTAGACATGAAGCTTAGCTTTTTCCCTGTATCAGCATCTACATCTAAAGTGAAGATGTTAGATTCCATTATCTCTAAATTCCTTCCAGCTATGGTAGATGCTATAAAAAGGCACTTTCTTATTACCGTGTTATAAACTATTCTTCTCTTCCTAAAATTATATCTCGGTTTCTTCAACTCTTAATATCTATGCTGTTTTTATAAATATGTTAGACTTACGTACTCCTTTCTATACAATATATGTTCCAGCATATTTATTTTTAGAAATGTGTCAGTTTCATTGAGCTGTTTAACATGAATGAATATTATTCTTATAGGGTATTGAAGGAGAAAAGAAAAGATAGACAACTTTTCCTGTTCTCTGCTGAAGCTCATCAAGGCTGAATGGTGAGAATAGCTGGACATTTACATAATTAATTTCTTTTGTTATTTAAATCAACCTAACAATTACTTTAGAATACCAGTCATTTGGTGCATCTCACTCTTAGGCTACAGCTTCATTGAGATGGAGATATGGAAACTTGACTCTTTAAAAGCAGAGCCAACAATGTAGCAACAATGCAGAGCCAATTGTTGCAGTAACCCATTATGAAACATGAGTGGAGATAGGGGACCTGGACAGGACAGCACAACCTGTCCTTCTGCCTCTTTCATCATATGAATATGTGGGATGGAAATTATTTAGAAAGAATATGGAGAAATGTTTGCAATATTTTATCTAAAATTCCTTGTTTCTTTTCTCTTTTGATTGAGACTTTGGGAGACCCATTCTGTAGTCTCAGATATTCTAATCCTGTGGCCTATAGGATATGTAATTTGTGGCTAATAAAATGATGTGGCTAATTAAATATTAATGTTGACGATTTGACTTGCTAGAAATAACTTAGGATCTGTTCTTAATTACCTATATTTAGGGAAAGCTGAATAAATAATAAAATTTTCCCATAGAGACACTACCCCTGAATATTCAGAAAATTTCTTTAAAAAGTAAATGAGTCATGAACACTGTGTTTATCAGTATATGTAAAGAAAAAGGAAAACACATACATTCACACTTAATACCCACAGTTAAGGACCTAAGGGAGATCCTGAATGACAAAGTTACCAAATCAGCTCCCTCATTAACATCCTTCTGATATTAATTCATTGTTTACACCCACAGATAAAATGAAGCCTATTATTATTATTTATTAATTATTTTTTTATTCAGTCACTAAGTCACTTGATTAATAGCATGTTGGTGTATCTAGCTTATGATTTTATTCCATCTCAAACTCCACATCAGTTCTCTTTTCTAAGACATATTATAAAATCATGTGTGTACTCAAATATACAATGATGAAATATATTTGGAGGTATCAACTAATTATACCTAGCAGCCAAGCAGAAAAATATCATACTCTAGTCTGTGTAGTCTGAGGGGAGTTTGAAAAACTTCCCCCTATTCTAAGACTCTGGTATCCATTTGATAAGTGAGAACTCATAGCATAGGATAGTCATGATTTGTAGGCAAAATCCTGAAGTTATGCCTTTTCATAGTCACCAAGTATATGAAGGGAAGCAGAATAAGCCACCCCAAAATATGCCATTTTGGTGTATTGATTATTTTGAATTAAAGTAACTTATGAAACAACCAGTGCTAGGGGGACACTCTGACACTCCTTTGTCCTCTTGAAAGCAGGAGATAAATCTCCCATGAGAAAGGTATCTTCCCTACCTTCAGGAGGGTAGAAGGCATCAATATCACTGGAAATATGGAAATTAGGGCCAGAAAGGCGACATAAGCAAAACTTGTTACTTTCTCACTAATTTACTACCCCAAGCCCAAATTTCTTTCTCCTGTCAATTCTTCACAAATTTATTGCTCTTTGTCTAAAAAGTATAAAATTTGCCTCCTTTGGTTACTTCTTTGAATCTCATATTTTTTATGGGGTTCCTATACAATTGTAATTAAGTTTTGTTTTTCTCCTGTTAATCTGTTTATGTCAATTTAGTTACTAGACCAGCCAAAGAGCCTAGAAGGGAAGAAGGGAAATATTTTCTTCCCCTACATGACTTGGAATAATTCATAAAAGTATTTAGTTTGTAAATTTTACAAATAAATAAATAGACAGTTGGACTTAAATTTAGAATTTTTATATTATTATTGTTTATGAAGTTGCCAGAAGAGGCAAACAAATTGATGTATGTGAAAACAGGTTTTCAAACGACAAACTACTATAAACATTTAAAATATTTTTACTGTTGTTATTAACAATATATACTTTTTATTTGGAATTCAAAATATGTGTTAATATAATAATTGCAGCTAATTTCATTAATGACTAACCACATATTCTTAAAATTTTACATATATCAATTTGTTTAAACTTCAAAGTAAAACTATGAGGATATACTATTATTATTACCATTTACTGATGAAAAAATCAATGAAAATATTAATCAAATTTCCCATTCAATTACTGGCAACTGAGGTTTCTTATTGCTTTCAGTCTCAAATTTTAAATTTCTTTATCATAAATCTATTCAAAATCAATTATTGGAAAGACAATAATCAGAGTGAAAACACATGCATATCATCAATTTTCCCACACAGTAAATGAATTATTGAAGATGGGCATAGAACCACAAAACCCTTTTAAAATGTAATACGTGAAATCATTCACATTCTACTGTCCATGTTGTAGTGTGACAACTGTAGAAAAACATTTTTAAAAAATTGCTAACATGATAGCCAGACACAGTAAGAATAACAATTGAAAAGGTTAGGTCACCGTAAAATGTCCAAATCACATCATAACCTCACATTTTCACTTCCAAATTTTTTTTATCTAACGGGGTGGAAATAGAGATTCAAATTGCATAACCTTTTATCCAACATCATTGATGTGCTAGGGAGAAGGCTTAAGTAACTTAATTTTTCTCAGGAAACCTGATGTTGATATTTGGCAGCTTCTAATCTGACTGGGTGCCCTGACGTGAATTGCAGGTTCTCTGGGCTCCTTTTGAGAGGAGTTTGAGGAGGATGAAAGCAGATGCAGACAAATGCTGATGGAGCCCAGAAGCCAAATAGCGTGAGGCTCCTCACTACAACAGGAGTAAATTTGGCAACCTCATGCTGTTTTAAGGAAGAAAGTAATTTTCTGTAAAGTAATTAGGTAGTCACTTAACTCAAACAAACCATTGCTGTGATTGCATTTTGTTTTTATAATTTTGGAAATGTTCTTTGAATGTAAGTTAAAATTAAGTCATTGTTTTTACTAATTATTTTGATTGTCATTTTCGTTTTATTTTGTTTTTTAAGACAATACTGGAAATTTAAAGTTGAAAGCAATACTTAAATTGGAATGTATCCTAATTGATCTCCACAGTTGAGGTCAACCTTGATCTTTTCAAACAAATATAACAAAATAAAAGGCTGTTGTTGCCTGATTTGGCAACTTTAAATCTTATTTCCAAGTTTCCTGATTTTCTGGCTATTGCCCTAAGCTTCTTAGGTTTCCATTATTTATCTTTAACCCCTTACTGTTACAGAACTGGAGGCTTTCATTCCTCTTCTTGCACCATATTCTTCCATCAACAGTTTTCCCCAATGGTGTGTTGCTATTCACTTGTTACTTCTTGGGGATTGTGAGGAACATTTCTTTTTCACATTCACTGGAATTTTCTCAATTCATGTACTTTATGACCTCTCTACACCACTTTACTCATTCCTCCTTGGGCAGGTGAGTGATCTACCTCAAATTTGTACAGATGATCACCACTCTTATTACCCACAGAAAGTACCTATTATTAATCGATTTCCTGAAAAGTTCATATTTTCCAAGAAGCTGTCCCTCCTTGGGACATTTGCAGATTTGAGCCCTTACTTTACAGAGACCTTAAACTTTGATATACCCTTTATCTATTCTAAAATATAAAACAAAAAAGTCGTTTAAGGAAGCAATTAAAGCTACCCATATGTATAGGATGTATGGCACTGGGCCTTGGATTTCAGTTTGTGAGCAAAGTATTTTAAACCTAAGAGATGCTATCCAGGTGATATTTTTACAGAGGAACACTTGGCCTTTTAGTCCTGAGACCTGTGCAAGATGTTCAAGCCAGTTCTGTAGTGATTGCAAGGACTTGAGCAAAGACGACACCTTACAGAAAAATGCCTAGGTCTCAGAAGAAGTGCTCGATCTCTCTAGGCTTGGCAAAGTCACTAGGATCTCAGAAAAAAGCTCAAAAGGGACTACTTCAGATGCTGCAGTACTCTGCAAGTCAGAACTCATGGGGCTTAATAGTCAGCAGAACCCCATGACTGTGGTCTGATAAGTAAAGTCTGGCTGCTGGGAGGTTAACAAGCAAAAGGCACGGAGATCTCAAGGCTACCCTCTGCAAAGGTTAGATTACTTATGATCCTTGCAAGCTAACAACTGTTCTTTTTTTTTTTTTTTGCGGTACACTGGCCTCTCACTATTGTGGCCTCTCCCATTGCAGAGCACAGGCTCCGGACACACAAGCTCAGTGGCCATGGCTCACGGGCCCAGCTGCTCCGTGGCATGTGGGATCTTCCCAGACCAAAGCACGAACCCGTGTCCCCTGCATCAGCAGGCGGACTCTCAACCACTGTGCCACCAGGGAAGCCCACAACTGTTCTTTTAGTTGATGCAGGTGGCTTCAGCATGCATGTTTTCATTGCTTGCTTCACAAGTTCAGCATTTCCTAAGTAGGCATAAATGAAGCACAGGTTCAGTTTTAGGCAAAATATCACCTTACCTCTTTAAAATTCTTTTTGAAACTGATTTATAGAGTATTTGCTGCTTTTATATGATTTGTCAGCTGAATTTTGTGTGTACTTTACCACACTAGAGAAGTTCTAGCTTTGAATTGTTAATACCAAGCTTGTATTAGTAAAAATAGATTAGTAGCCCCCAATATTTTTTATATTACAGGTCAAGGAGAAAACCACAAACAGGCATACCCTGCATATTCCAGGTAGTGCAAAAACCGTATAGAGTCAAGTTGATTCTGAGCTGGTTAACTTCATATAAGAAAGAAACTGAGAAGGCAGGATCAAGATGACAGAGAAGGAAGGTCCTGAGCTCATGTCCTCCCACAGACACACCCAAACTACAGCTACATATGAAACAACTCTTTCTGAGGACAAACTGAAGACCAGCAGAACAGCTTGTCTACAATTAAGGGTATAAAGGGAAAATGTCGAGATGAGTAAGTGGGGCGGAGATGCAATTTTGTCAGGATTCACACCCCTAGTGTGGTGATCTATAAATGGGAGAGAATGTCATAAACTTGGAGGTCTCCCCTAAGAAGTGAGGGATTCAAACCTCATACTGGACACTCCAGCCATAGGATCGAGCACCAGAAAAATGAAACTCCATAATTTGCTTTGAAAACCTGTGGAACTTATGACCAGGAAAGCCCAAGGACTGCTGGAAACCAAGACTCTGCTCATAAAAGGTTCACACACAAACTCACTCACTCAGTCTCAGGACACAGGCAGTAGAATAAAAAGCACCTGGCACTCTAGCTGGACTGCCAAGACTGCCTCAGCAGCTCCCCGGCCCATGCCCAGATCCAGTTCCAGCTATTGCAGCAAGGTCACCACCAAAGCCACTGGGTGCAGACAGTCTGCATAGGGATGCTGCAACACAAGATCATGCCTTCAAGACCAGGAGAAGTAAGTGTTTTGCCTAAGTAACAGAAACAAATACAGAATGTCAAACAAAATAAGACAAAGGAAAATGTTTCAAATGAAAGAAAAAGATACACCCCCCAAAAAAAAAATCCCTAATGAAATGGTGATAAGTTATTTACCTGATAAAACTTCAAAGTGACAGTCACGTAGAATCTCACAGAATTTGGTAGAAGAATGGTGGAACACAGTGAGAACTTCAGCAAAGAGTTAGAAAATATAATATTTTAAAAAATGATATGCAAAGAATACAATAACTGAAATAAAAAATCCACTATAAGGAATCTAAAGCAGATTATATAATACAAAACAATACATATGCAATCTTGGAGATAGAATAGTGGAAATCACCCAATCAGAATGCAAAAAGAGAAAATAATTTAAAAAAGGACCACTTAAGGGATTTCTGGAACAACATCAAACATATTAACATTTACGTTATAGGGGTTCTCACAAGGAGAAGGGAAAGAAAAAAGGGAAGAAAATGTATTTGAATAAATAATAGCTGAAAACTTCCCTATCCTGGGGAAGGAAACAGATTTTCAAGTCCAGGAAGCCCAGAAAGTTCCAAACAAAATTTACTCAAAGAGATCCACATGAATATTTACCATAATTAAAATGGAAAAATTAGAGATAAAGAGAGAATTTTAAAGGCAGCAAGAGAAAAACAAGTCACACACAAGGGAATCCTCATAAGGTCATCAGCTGATTTTTCAACAGAAACTTTGCAGGCCAAAAGGAAGTGGCATGACATATTTAAAGTGCTAAAAACAACAACAACAACAACAACAACTAAGTGTACTCTACCCAGTAAAGTTCTTATTCAGAATCAGAGAAGAAGTAACAGGTTTCCCAGACAAGAAAAATCTAAAAGAGTTTTAGTCATTAGTTCACCATGACTAAAACAGCTTTACAAGAAATGTTAAATGGTTGGCTTTAAGTGAAGAAGAAAATACCATAACTCATAATAAAAATACAAATACTAAAATAAAAATATAAAAGAAAATATTTCACTGGTAAAGGCAAATATATAGTAAAGACAGTGGACCAACCATTTAAAAAGCTAGTATGAAGGTTAAAAAACAAAACACATAAAATCAACTAGAGCCACAATAATTAGTTAAGGAATACAAAAAATAAAAAGATGTAAAATATCACATCAAAAACATAAAACATGGGAAAGGGAATAAAGAGAAAGTAGTCCAAACATAACACTAAAGAAAACCATCAAACCACAAGAGAAGAGACTAAAAGAAGAAGAAAGGAATAGTGAAGAATTACAAAAACAACCAGAAAACAATTAACAAAATGGCAATAAGCACATACTTCTCAATAATTACTTTAAATGTCAATGGAGTAAATTCTCCAGTCAAAAGGCATATAGTGGCTGAATTTACAAAAAACAAGACCCATCTACAAGCCACCTACAAGGCATTCACTTCAGAGCTAAAGACACACACAGACTGAAAGTGAAATGATAGAAAAAGATATTCCATGCAAATAGAAATGCAAAGAAATCTGGGGTAGCAATACTCATATCAGACAAAATAAACTTTACAACAACAAAAAAAAAAGAAGGGCATTACCTAATGATAAAGAGGTCAATCCCAGAAGAGGTTGGAACTTTTACAAATATTAATGCATCCAACATAGGAGCACTTAAACGTATATAGCAAACATTAACAGACGTAAAGGAAGAAATAAACAGTAATGCAATAACAGTAGGGACTTTAAAAATCCACTTACATAATGGATAGATCATCCAGAAAGATAATCAATAAGGAAACTTTGGTCTTTAGTGACACATTAGAGCAGATATATCTAATAGATACCATCAGAAAGTTTCATCTCAAAACAGCAGAATACACATTTTCTTTAAGTGCACTTATTACATTCTGCAAGATTGATCACATGCTAGACTACAAAACAAGTTTCAATAAATTTAAGAAGATTGAAATCATATCAAGCATCTTTTACAACCACAATGGTATGAAACTAGAAATCAATTCCAGAAAGAAAACTGGAACAAACACAAACACATGGAGACTAAGCAACATGTTACTAAACAACCAATGGGTCAATGAAGAAATCAAAGAGAAACAAAACAAAACAAAACAAAAAAACTTTGAGACAAAAATGGAAACACAACGTTTCAAAATCTATGGGATATTGGAAAACATTTCTAAGATGGAAGTTTGTAGTGATACAGGCTTACCTCGAGAAACAAGAAAAATATCAAATAGACAACCTAAATTTACTTGTAAGGGATTAGAAATAGAAGAGCAATTAAAGCCCAAAGTTAACAGAAAGAAATGATTAACATCAGAACAGAAATAAAATAGAAACTAAAGTACAATAGAAAAAAATCAATGAAACAAACAGCTGATTCTTTGGAAAGATAAACAAAATGACAAACCTTTAGCCAGACTTACTAAAAACAGAAAAAAAAAAAAAGGAAAAAAAAAAACAAGAGAGAGAGGGCCCAAATGAAAGAAGAGATATTATAAACAATAGCAAGCAAACATAAGAGACTGCTATGACTAGTTATATACCAACAACTTCTACAACCTAGAAGAAATGAACAATGCCCTAGAAATATACAATCAGCCAAGGTTGAATTAGGAAGAAATAGAATATCTGAGCAGACAAGTTACTAGTAATGAAATTGAATCAGTAATCAAAAAACTGCCAACAAAGTAGAGGACCAGAGAGTTTTAGAGGGAAATTCTACCAAACATTAAGAGTTAATCCACAGCATCCTCAAACTAGTCCAAGAAAATGAAGACGTTTCATTCTATGAAGCAAACATTACCCTGATATCAAAACCAGAGAAAAACACTACAAAAAAAGAAAAACACAGGCCAATAATCCTGAGGAATATAAAAGTAAAAATCCACAACAAAAATATTAGCCAACCAAATTCAAAAAATAAAAAGTGGAACTACCATATGATCTAGCAATTCTACTCTGGGTTTTATCCAAAGAAAACAAGAACACTAAATCAAAAAGACATATTCAACCCCATGTTCATAGCAGCATTATTTACAGTAGCCAAGGAGGCAAACTAAGTGCCCATCAATAGATGAATGGGTTAAGAAAATATGGTATAAATATACAACAGAATACTACTCAGCCATAATAAAAAGAATAAAATCTTGCCATTTCAACAACATGGATGGACCTACAGAGTATTCTGCTAAGCTAAATAAGTCAGAGCAAGAAAGACAAATACTAAATGTTTTCACTTATATGTGGAATCTGAAAACAAAGCAAACAAACAAATACAACAGAAAAGAAACAGACTCCTAGATACAGAGAAAAACCTAGTGGTTGTCACAGTGGAGGAGAGTAGGGGGATGGGGAAAATATGTGAAGGGGATTTAGAAGTACAAACTACCACTTACAAAATAAATAAGCCTCTGGGTTGTAATGTACCTCACAGGTCAAATATTCAATAATATTGTGATAACTTTGTATGGTGTCTAATATATAAAAATATGGCATCACTGTTGTATACCTGAAACTACATAGTATTGTAAGTCAACTATACTTCAATCAAAAGAAGAAAGAAAATTTTCTTTCTGTTTGAAAGAAGAAAGAAATTCTTTCTATTTGAAAGAAGAATCAAATAGAAAGATCTTTCTATTTGGAAGAAAGAAGGAAAGAAAGAAAGAAAGAAACAAAGAAAGAAAGAAAGAAAGAAAGAAATTTCCTTAATAGGCAGATTTCTTAAACAGTTTAATAAAAGGAAAGAGAAGAAACAGCCACTGTTGTGCATAATTGAAAATACCTACTCACAGGGGAATGTAATTTCTGGGTTCCTAGCTAGATCCCAAATGAATATAGAACTGGTTGTCAGAATCCAGGGACCCAAAGAGAAATAAAAATAAGGTTGTGCAAAACAGTAATATAGGATGGTGAAAATCAACCTGTTGATGGTCAGTTTCTTCCTATGGATCTAATTTCAAAGGTCAATTTTTTTTTTAAGTCTCAATAAACAGTTTTATATGCAATTTCCGCAAAGATATTTTCATTTGCTATAAAACAGCAAACAGCTTGGGATGGAAAAGCCAGAAATATGCACAGAGGAAAAAAATAGTCTTAAATAAATACTGGCTTACAAAAAAGAAATGGGAGCCTGTACTGAAATATGTTTCTTATTGTTTTAAAATGCAATAAATTTCTCCTGACAATAATTTGGTTCAAGGTTAAAACAAATTCCCATTTTGTCCTAAAAAGGGTGTAATTTCAGACTTTTGAAGATGAATGGCTGCTTTTGCTTAGATATTGATCATTAGCCATGTAATTCTGGCTGGACTAGGTTACTTAGACTTTGTAGTTGTACTGAAAGAAATTGCATTAATATGATTCTTTGAAAGTTAAGCAAAGGTGTCTGAAGAAAAAGAGATATTAAAAAGTAAGTGGAAAGCAAATACAATTTTCATTATAAGGAAAAAAAATATTTTCAGAAAAGATCTTCCTTGGGACAGGGACTTAAAGTGAAGCATGCCATAATATATTATATCTGAATAATTATAACTTGTAATAGAATTTGACTTTACACCCCAAAAGCCCAAAGCATTTTAGGTTAATGAGTCAAATATCGATAGGATCCAATAAAACAGTAAGTCCCATTGTACCAGTTCTATACCAGAGCAGAGCAATAGCATTATATATATACATTTCTGTGTGTGTGTGCGTGTGTGTGTGTGTGTGTGTGTGTATGTATGTTACTAGGGCAGATAGCACAAGTGGATGCCCATTTTACTTATAGAAATTAGAATGTGGCCATGTATTCATTAAACTTTTACTGTACACCCTCAAAGGTCAATTTTTTCAGAACTTAAACAGAGAAGAATGATTTTTTCATTAGTTTGCTAGACCTGCCATAACAAAGTATCCCTAAGGGACTTAAACAAAAACATATTTTCTCACTGTTCTGGAGGCTAGAAGTTTAAGATTAAGGTGTCAGCAGGATTAATTTCTTCTGATACTTGGGAATGACCATCTTTTCCTTTTGTCCTTAGATGGCCTTCCCTCTGTGCCTGTATCCAAACTTCCTCTTCCTACAAGGACACCAGTTATATTGGATTAGGGACCACCCTAATGACCTCATTTTAATTTATAATAGTTACCTATTTATAGACTTTAACTCCAAATACATTAACATTCTGAATTACTGGAGGTTAGGATTTCAACGTATGAATTTGGGGGGATACAACTCAGAGCATAATGATACTATTGGGAATGGTATGTCAAAAATCTCAATAATACCACATTAGTCATGCTTGATTCCTGCTTGTCTTTTACTTTCCTTGTGCTATTTTCCCAATCTCAGGAGCTCAAATAACTTGTGGACTATAATATTTAAGATTTAAGTTATAACTTCAACCTTCATACCCAAGTGTCTCTGGATTTGTGGTCCTGGCATTCCTGTGGCTGCTCCCTCCTCAAAAGTCCTGATTTTACTTTAGATAAGAGTCATTTAGGCTGATTTAGAGCAGAGACAGCTCATTCTCTAGAAGGACTTTTAAGGTCATAGAACTGGAAAGTGACAAGAGCCAGGGCCAGACTACACTAGTTTAAATGTTAAGATATTTAATTCTAGAATACTGACTTTGTAAACACCACAATTTTTTATGTGGTGTTTTATTTTTTATAAAATGTTTTATGCAATCAATATGTGCCAAGCCTTCAACAAAAAAGCACAGAAAATAAATCATGTTAACTACAAAATGGTGTTAGGTGACTCCTAACTAGATGCAAGAAGTTTCCTGAGGATGTGATTTTGAATCTTTACTATATTAGCTCTACCCAATAATCTGCAATTATATGGGCACTATTCTTACATTACTAAATAGAGCATGGCACTAGTCAACAAGTTAAAAGAAATTAAAAGTCTGAAAGCAGATTATTCATCTACAAATCAATAAACAGATATTTAGAAAAAAAGTTTAGAAAGCTTGAAAACTTTCCATTCTAAAATGATGTTATTAAACATGACATCTGTTTTCCTTTAATCAAGTCTTTATCTTCTAATATTATTAATAAATAAATAGAGAGTCACTTTCTCTGTTTCCCTTTCTTCTATTTATTTTTTTTGAATGATAATCAAAGGCAAGACTGGCTTGAAGTTTATGATTTATCTGAAGAGATCAGAAATAACGTATTTGACCAAGAATTTTAGAAAATTCTGAAACAGCAAATTTTGTGAAAGGAGCAACAATGCCAGTGATATTTGATACAGATGTAAAGACATGTTAGAAAGTTCTTTTCACTATAAGTAAAATGCAAAATAAAAATAATAATGATGATGATGATGGTGGTGGTGGTGACTCACACTTATCACGGGCCACACAAACTTCCAAGTACCTTACATGTAGTTCAATTCATTGTATCCACATACGAAAATAATCAGGTATTCTTCATTCCGCGGTTGACGAAACGAAGAGAGAAAAAGTTACCTTGCCCAAGATAACACTGCTATTAAGTGGTAGACTTCTATAAAAACATCAAACACACACATACATCAATGTATGTGTGAACGTTTCTCCTGTTGCTTTTTACATTAATATTTTGAGTAAATCATACATACATAAAAAGCACACAAATCATGTGGGTAGCTCTATGAAATGTCAAACAATAAGCAAACTCTAGGAATACACACCTAGAAGTAAAAATTGAACACTACTAGCATGTCATCATTAGCACATCCCTACCTCTAAGAAATTCTCTTTACTTTGACTTTTATTATCATACATTATCACATGATTTTGCATTTCAAATAAAATCATGTGAGATGTATTGTTTATTTCACTTGACTCTGTTGTTTGTGAGATTTCTCAGTTTTGTCCCATGTAACAAGAGTCCATGAATTTGTACATCTGTTTCTGAGCTTCCTATTCTGTCCCATTGGTTTACTTGTCTATCCTTGAATTCATACAATGCTTTTTGATTTACTATAGCTTTTTAGAAAGTTGATCTTCTTTTTAAGATTGTCATTGCTTTTCCTGGCATTTAAATAGAAATATGAGAATCAACTTTTCATTTTACACACACGAGCTTATACAAACTGCTGGGATTATTTTTCCAGAGAATTCATTGAATATATAAATCAATTTGACGAAGCTTAACATCTTTCCAATATTGAAACTTCCAGTCATAAACATGGTCTACTCTTCCTGTTATTTGTACCTCAGTAATTTCTCTCAATAATGTTTATATTTTTCTATATAGAGGTCTTGCATAAATTCATTTCTAGATGCTTTTGCTGCCAATGTAAATAATATATAATTATAAAATTCCTTTTCCAATCATTAGTTGAATATATGTAAATAAAGCTGATTTCAGATTGACCTTATATCCAATAAGCTTACTAAATCATATTCAATTTTAATAGGTTAGCTGTAGTTTAACTATTTTATTATAATAATTTAACATTTTCTCAGAAATGTTTGAAATATTACTTGCAAATCCTGAGAGCCTTATTTTTTTCTAATCCTTACATACTTTCTTATCTTGTAATAGTAAAAATTCCAGGAAAATGAAGAATGAAAGTGATGATAGCGGACATCTTTATATACTTGTGATCTATTTGTATTTTATCATCTGGCATGTTTCTGCAGGTTTTTCTTAACACTTATAATTGAATTAAAGAAGTTCTTTTCTGCTCTTACTGTGCAAAAAAATTGTTGGTGATGGTATTGTTAGTTTGGTTTTGGTTTTAATGATGAAAGTGTCGATTTTTGTTTTATAAAATGCTTTTTCTGAATCTTCTGAATTTACTTTTCTCATCTTGGCAGGAGATGAAAGTTTTCTCCTTTGTTCTTAACAGAACAAATTAATGTAGTGAATTACATTAATTGATTTCCCAATGTTAACTCAATCTTGTGTTCATGAATTAAATTCAGTTTGGTTAAATGGATGACACATTATGCATTTTATGTATTGTTGTACTTGGTGTACTAATCTTTTGTTTAGGATTTTTGCATCTGTGTTTATGAGATACTTCTGACTATAGTTTTTCTTTCTTATAATATCCTTGCCAGGGTTTTATGTAAAGTAATGTGGTCTCAAAACAACAAGTTCTTTTTTTTTCTCTTGTCTGAAAGAGTTCATAGAAATATTAATATTCTTTCTTTCTTAAATATTTAAAAGAATCCATAGATGAAACCATCTGGGCCTGTAGATTGAGGGAAAGTTTTAAATTATAAATTCACTTTGTTCAATAGATCAAGGGCAACAGAGACTTTCTTCTTGCTTCCCAGTTTGTCCTTAAGTCTCAAGAATTGCAACATTCTAACACAGAATGTTCCAATGTTTTGGAACTCTTTCTGAATCTTCAGCTACCATGGTAGCAGTAGTAAAACAGCTAGACTAGAAACACTAGTATAAAGAAGAAGCCGGTACATAGTTACATAAAATACTTTCTCAATTAAATTATAGATGAAGCTGATCAAATGGATCTTTCACTCTCATAAAGTTAAAAACAAAGAAATTGAAAATTTTCACATAGATCCTCTTAATTTTACATTAACTCTCATTCCATGCCATTATAATTTTTTTTTTACTATTTTATTAAGTTAGAGAGTTATGACTGTGTGAGAAAAATACTTTTGCAATCTTATTAAACAGATATAATGTAAATAGCTGGTAAGAAATCTGGCACAGTGAATAAACTGGTAAATCTTTATGAAGGTGAGTGGTTTGGGATTATACGTATTATTATATATTCTATTTTCAAGTTTATACCTTAAGCCAATTATAAATTTGTAAGTATAAATAGTTAAAACATTGTGACATCTATTTAATATAGTAATATTTAAATGTTTTAATATTTCACCAAAAGTTTACATTTTAAAAAATTATAAAAATACTCTTGTTTTATATTCTAACAGTGGACATATATTGGATAATCTAAAAATTTACCTTATATAGGATTACTGGAATTAAAATGTGTCCAATGTTATTTCCTTAGTATAATTTACAAATTAACCTAATACTGATTATTGAGTATATTATTGTTTCAGTGATCTTAAAATCATTTAAAGTATTTTCACCTTTAATTGTACAGTGTTTACTAGTACTTGTTAATTCCTAGGTTATGATAATTAGAAGTTATTTTGCTTATAACAAAAATCAATCTTATAAATTAATTTTAATAATTTAGATGAAAGCAAGGACTAAATACATATTCACTAATAGTATAGACAGGTATCTAATATGACCTTACTTTTTAATTATATTTTTTTCTTAAAAAACATACCAAAAACCAGCCAAACACTATGTATAGCACCCATTATATCATTAGAGTCACCAGCATATGACATCACTATTGATGACATAAAATCTTGACAAGTTGTTTTCTAGTACTAAGAGGAATCAGCCTTGCAGGGAATTCAGAGACGAGAGAAATGTATGTGAATATTTGTTTAAATTTGTAATATTACTACTAAATGCCTAGGTAAATATGGTAAAAATTATAGTGTATAACTTCTTTAAAAAATATTTTCTAGTTCTCACAAAGCAAGACATTTTCTAAAAAAATAGATGGTATTTTTCCACACCAATAGCAGATGATTTAATTAAAATAATGAATATATTAGTGAAAGATTAATAGTTGATTATACATAGTTTAGCTCAGAGTTTAGCTTAGTTTAACACATAACAATTCAACACATTAACTTTTATCTGGCATCTAGATTCAATATGTAATCTAGAATTATTATTGTGTAATTTTTGTGTGTTGAGATTTAAACTTATTCAGTTTTTTTATATCAACCTAATAGTTAATTTGCTGACTTCTCTTCATAAATTCACTTTTTTTTCCCCTCCAGTGAGCCTCGCTGAGCCTTCTTAGATCCCTGCTGGGTTTACTATTTGTGCAAGTCAACCAACAGCCAATTCTATACAAACACATTCTCAACAAATCTAGGACCTTTTTTATTCCAAATATCATTAGTTCACCTTTGGTTGAACCCAGCACACCAGGAATTTATATACTCTTCTCAGATAAAACACTAAGAAACAATGGTTGTCTCTGAATTTAAAAGACGGAAGACACTGCATTTGTTTTCCTCTTGTACTCAAGATCAAAACAAGCTCAAACGTGGATCTCAGGAGGTGGGAAAAAAACCTTCAGAGAGACAATAAGGTGTCCAGGGCTGAGAACAAGGCTCTCAGAAAAGAAAACAAGTCCCTCTGGGGAGAAAACAAAGCCCTTCGAGGAGAAAACAAAGCTTTCCGAATGGGCAATCAGTTAATCCGGGGGGAGAACCAGTCCCTGAGACAGCGAAACCAGCTGCTGTGTATGTTTAAAAGTGTGATTTTAGAAAATCAAAAACCACCTGGGGAAAAAAGTCAACGCCTTGAACACAGAAAGTAAGTCTTATTGGCAACAGAATCGAGCCCTGGAAGTTCAGATCAAGGCTCTCAGGGAACAGGAGAAAGCCTTCCAGAACGAGGCGAAAACCCTTCAAGAAATAAGTTCTCTACATGAGGAGATCTATGCCCTACAGCATCAGGAATGTGCGATCAGGATGGAGCAACAGGCCCTGATGGAAGAAGGACTTGCACTGGAGATGGAAGAACAAGCTCTGTGGAAGGAGGAACAGGCCCTTTGTGAAGAGAACAAGGCTCTGAGAGAGGAGAACAGTGTTTTTCAAGAGGAGGGAAAGGCCCTTCTGGAAGAGGCGAAGGTCCTAGAGGAGTGGAACAAGATTCTTCAGGAGAAAGACAACAAACGTGCTGGCTGGAAAAATGCACAATTAAAAAGTAAAGCAGGAGAAGTGTGACTTGAAGATGTAACCAGCAAACCATGAATATCATTGACATTCCAGAAAAAAAAAAAAATTCAAACTTTTGAAGGTGAAATACTATTAGTGGTGTTGGAGTAGGAAGCTTGGAAATGTACAGAATCTGGTCCTGGAAACCAAATAAAGTCCTGAAAAGTTGGAAAAAAAAAAAGTTTCTTTAGGTTTACTTAAATTGTACAGCACTATTGGTGGTAAATATTATTTTAGAATGGAAAAGATGTGTTACTCAAAACGTGACACTGAATGGACCAGCTAGGTTTGCCCTTTAGTTTCAGAGAAATTGGGTGAATATTGTAAGAAATCAACATCACAAAGGAAAACTTGTCTTAAAACCTGCTCTTAGAATTATGAAAAATATAGTGAAATATAAAACTTTGCATCCTTCATATGTATTGTGAAAAAAATGTTTTGTAGAAGAATATTCTGCTTTATGCTTATTCCAATAATCTAATTGAGGAGGCCAATAAAATACTAAGAAGAATTTTTAAAATATGTGAGTGTTCACAGACTTCCCACTATTTTTTCTCTGTTATTTTCTTCCTTTTGCTTGCTGGGAGGGTGCCATGCTCTCTAATAAATCTATTAATGAGAGAAAAGGGACTGAGAGAACAAAGTTCCCTAAACTCATAATAGGGCTTGTGGAGTTTGGAATGTGAATCTGTGGGATGGTCCCTATTCAGTGGAAACTGGGGAAGGAAGAAATGGATTTTTCAGATGTATTAATGTTGACAAGTGATCTAATTGAATGCTCTTTTTAAAAAATAATTCTGCAAAAACTAAGTCACATGGACTTATGGATTTATTAGAGTACATAGATATTTGCAGAACACTAGGTTACAAACTGCTACAGTGTACCTTATTTTTCATCATCGTAGATTTTGAGCATTTAATACAGTATAAACATTTAATGGTTTTATTGAAATCATAGCTCATTCTGATTCTTGTCTAGTGTTATGTAATAGGAATATAAGAAAAGTATAGGAAGAAAAGACTTTCCTTTTCCCTAGATACTGCCACATCTGCAAAAAGTCAACATACACTTATTAAACATCTTTAATTAGCATTCTCCTAAGCAATACAGATACATTTAAATATAAAAAGTGAAACAAGACATGTTCCCTGATTTTAAGGATTCCACAACCTGTGAAGAAAGATGAAGATTATTCCTTAAGAGAGGGTATCTATCTGTCTGATAAACAGATCACTAACCACTGTTCTTTGGAAATTATACAGCCACCATTTAAATTAAAAAATTCAGCCTTGCAGAATATTAAAAAGCAATGTTTGTAGACAGTGTTCAACTGACCTGTAGTCAATTGGGACAGGGAGGAAATGCAAAGCCTTTATCGTTGTTTTTAATCTCAAAACATGTGGAAGAAACCTGCAGGAAGGAGAATATCCAGCTTGGTATTCTAGGGATTTGTGGTATGCTGCTTTATTGTCTATACACGAATTCTGATATGTTATTGTGCACTGAAAATAGTCCTTACTCCGAAAACTCCCTACTGTAGTGCTTAGGAAAAATAAACTATTTTACTCTTTGGTGATGAGGTCAGGAAGGGTACAGTTTTCAGTGACCCTTCTCTGTGAGGAAGCTGTCATTATTGCCTCATAGTTCAATCAGCAGGAATTTAGGTTAAACTGAAGACACACTGATCAGAATTTCAGTCTCTCCTGTTTGAATTCATATGCTAAGCTGAAGATTCGCACTGCTACAAAGAAATTTTGGTTACTATTTATAGCACACTCTGCAAGTGAGAAAATATATAATTAAGGAATGGGTTAAAACAATTTATGTTGATATCACTCTTCATAAAGTCTATGATCTTTCACCTTCACAGACTAATCAAAAATTGGATATATTTAAGTGTACATTTAAAAGTTTTCATATGGTTAGCTATCAATTGAAATTATATGTTAAACAGAGGAAATATGTTGAATGAAAAAAAATGGGGGCATTTTGATGCTCACAACGCAGGAACTTTAGTGTATGTGAACATTGTTTCTTTGTTCATTTCTAGGTCTTTCCTCATAGTTTCCAGAAAAGGTGGTCACCTAAAGGTCATCTGAAAGCCTAATGCTCCCACCAGGATTGCCCTTAATCCAGGCCAGCAAACAATAATTAGCTGCAGCACAGAATAGTTGCATGGATGTTCCAAATATCTTCTTAGAGATGAGAGACTGTTTATCTTTAAGAGACTATCAAGTTTCAACCCATGTGCTAGACTCTATTTATTTAAGGGCACAAATCCCAGGCTCCCAGGCCCATCTTTCCTCACTTTGATTTATATTCCATTATGTTCCATATATCCTCTAATATATCCCGATTCTACATCATTCCCCACCCTCCTGAACATTTTATCGAACGTCCTATATCTTTAACCTCTTTTCTGAAAGTTCATTTTGTCTTCTTAACCCAGATAGACCTCAGTGATACTGCCCTCTTTAGTATAGCTCTCAGGTGAAGATTTTTAGGCACCAGCAAAGATAGAGGTAGTGTAGGTTTCCTCATTTCTCACTGTACTTCCAAAGCTTTTATCTTGTTTCCTCCTATAAAAGATTTCGTTTCAATGAAACACGTGATATGAGATACCACTTTCAATCCTATGTAGTACTTCATGTTCAGACTTCTTATTGGCTCTGGTTCAGATATTAAGACCTTTGGAATCTGGCTCATAGTACTCCTCCTGCTTTTACTCTTCTGTATAACCTCAAATTGCACATAGATGATTAGTCCAGAAATGTACCACTCAGTCCCTTGGATCTTCTTATCCACCAAAACCATTTCCCCCATATCATGTCAGTTTCCATCCCCATTATTGTACCTTAAAATCTTTGATTTGCAAATACGTTGATTCAGAAATCTGAACTGTCCAACTTTCTGAATACACTCTATACTCCTCTTATTTGCCTGTTTACCCAACTCATGTAGCAATCCAACTCATAACTCCATCGGCATTATTTCACTAATATTACCCCTCACATTCTCACTTCTGTTGTTATTCAGCATAGATTCCGATTCATTACAATACCCTTGAGAATGCTCTTTACTTTTTTTTTTAAATACAAATTTATTGGAGTGTAATTGCTTCACAGTACTGTGTTAGTTTCTGTTGTACAACAAAGTGAGCTGATCTCCCTGTGCTATGCAGCTGCTTCCCACTAGCTATTTTACATTTGGTAGTGTGTATAATGTGTATAATGCTACTCTCACTTAGCCCCAGCTTCCCTCTCCCTCCCCGCATGTCCTCAAGTCCATTCTCTATGTCTACGTCTTTATTCTTGCCCTGCCACTAGGTTCATCAGTACCATTTTTTTTTGTTTGTTTTTTAGATTCCATATATATGTGTTAGCATACGGTATTTGTTTAAACTCACTCTCCAGTGTGCTGACCTGAAAAATTTCCAACACAGATTCCCTGTAACTATGTATCTTTTCCCAACTATACCTTGTCTATTTCCTTATTTATTTCCTTGTGTTCCCAAGCACCTGAACATAGAGGTATTTCTATTATTAGCAAAGAGGTAACACTCTATACATAAAGTATCTAAATATTTACATATATTAACTCACTTCACCTTTGTAAACAACCTACTTACTCTCAGTATCCTAATTTTACAGATGAGGAAAGAGAAACACAAGAAAATATTCCTGTTTCTAAGATCACATATAGGATTTTTGAGATATAAGATTTGAATTCACGTGGTCTGACTCCAGACTCTGTCCTCTCAGCCTCTACTGGTTATTAGCACTATAAAATCACCCAAATGTAAATGAAAACAACACTGCCTAGCAATCCTACCATTTTTCCTGCTTTCCAATGTAACAGATTTTAATGTCTCCTTTCTCCACTTCATCCCTTCCTATTAAAAGGAAAATAGATTTATCAAAGGTTAATCCTTCCATATTTGCTTAGAATTTCATCTTGTGTATTCCTCTGAAGGAATTTATTCTGATCTGCATTCTCTAACATTTAACATTCTCGAGTCTTTTGTCTTTTAGTCATTCTAGCGTATATGAAGCTATATCTCACTGTGGCTTAAATTAATACAAATTAGTACTTCCTTGATGATTAATGAGGTTGAGCATATTTTCATGTGTATACTGGTTATTAACATATCTTTCCTTGTGAAGTAGTTTTTCAATTTTGTTTATTTTTTCTTGGTGGTTTTCTTATTGAATTTTAAAAGTTATTTATATATTCAAGACACAGGTACTTTTAGAGTCATGAGTATTGCAAATATTTTGTCCCATTTATGGTTTGCCTTTTGATTTTTCAACAGTGAGACATGAAGATGAGAAGTCTTTGAATATAAAGTCCAATTTATCTATTCTTTCATTTAGTGGTGTATTGTATTAACATCTATTGTCTCATTAGCATTATGTGTTCTCATTTTGAGCCATATATTTTTGCCTAGGAATATAGATTTATGGTAACACATTCAACCAGACTCTAATATAAAGTGTTTGCATGCATATGTATAAACTTCGTGACTATGACTCTATGGCTATTGTAGAGTGGAATACTAGGGAACACTAAAGTCTATGTACATATTATCTCATAGAGGAATTGTTAATGAAAATATATCTTTTTAAGGAGAAACACTCAATAAACATTAACTCACAGAAAGGGAATCTGGAAATATTCCAGAGATAGTCCTCTAGAACTAGATAATTGCTGTGCCATTTAGCTGATATGATAAGCCCTTCAGTTCACTGTAGTCCCTGTAATATACCTAACTTAGTTCTGGCCCATGTCCACATAAATAATTTTTATTACTAATCCCTGTAGGTCTTTTGATTGCCAGAAGAACTAAGAGAGCATATATATATATATATATATATATATATATATATATATATATATATATATCAAACTATAGCATTTGAAGAAAGTGAAACAAGATATTCAAGGACCCAGGGTTGCTGGAGCCCACTCACAGAGGCTGCTCACAATTAGCTCAAAGAGATGATTGCATACACCTCTTCCCAACGCTGCATTCATGGCATCACATTGGTATCTTGAAATATGTATACTCCAAATTAGAGCTTTTTTGTTTTTTTTGGTAGCACCAGTTGTTAAATATTTACCTAGCTGTCACAAGTCAAGGTACCTGAAAGTTAAAACAATGAAATCTAGAAGTTTTATAATCATTTATATTTGTGTTCTAAATAAATTAGAAAATATTGTCCAACAAATTTCAGATATTTATAGCATTATTTATCTTTCAAAGAAATTTCACAAGATATTAATGATCTGCAATTTTTTGGTCATGATTCACATTTTCAACAGAAAAAATAAAGGTATAATTGAAACAATGAAGCAAGACATTTTCCCTCTAAAACACTATTATCATTTTATTTTTATTAATATATATTGAAAGTACTTATATAATTAAGAATCATGTATTAATATTTCATTTTTCTTTAAAAATAGAATTAGTGTATGATTTTCTATGTGGGGAATGAAAAGCATGAACGTAACAGAAAAATTACACAAATTCAAGAAAAAAATGAGAGTGGATAAGAAGTTATTTTATGCTCAGGATACTATACCTTATGTTAAGGGACTGTAAGAGATCAGACAGCAGTCCCAAGAAAATGGTTCATTAGGGGTCTCCAAAGGGAAATCACAACACAGTTAGGGATGCTAAGAAGATATTAGAGCTGTCTGAAATTATAGATTTTGTACCAAAGGAGCTGTGATAAACTAAATTACATTCATAGTGAAAAGTCAGAAACACACAAAATTGGATCAACAAAGAAGAAAGTATTTTATGGTTGTTTGCTAAATAAAAACAACACAAAACAATCATGATTCATATCATTTTGATATTTATATTGTTTTTTAAATTAAATAAAGAGAGAATAGTTTAGCTCCACCATATTAAAATAAGATATCTGGTATTATTCCTGATTCTGCTCTACCCTTTAATTTTTAAACTCTAAAATCCCTGAATATATCTTTGAGGCAGTAACATTACATCAATGTTGATGTATTTTTCACCTCCCCAAGATATCTAGAACCATTCAGTTTATAGACACTATCACTGTTATCACTGCATAGTGAACAATGTAATGTCTCTGATAAAATTTATCAAAACATTTCTGATTTAGGCTGATTAGAATATAAAGCTAGAGATAAAATTTGAATCTGCAACACATGATGCCATAACAGATGAGATACAAAAAGACAAATTATTTCTATAAGCACTAGGAATTAAATTTCCCAAGTGTGATAGTTAGCAAAAAATTTTATTTTGTCCCTGCTCCTGCTGTTATACCAATTGTTCTTGTACACTGAATCTGGGGTAAACCACCTGACTTGCTTTGGCTAAGGAGATGTGATCAACTGACTCAAGCAGAACCTCAAGAAAACATTTGCCTATTTCTACTTCTGTACTACTATTCCTACTACTGCCGACGGAGCATTCCTGGGCTAGTTTGCTTTAAGGGAAGAGACACGTTGAGCAGTCATCTATCGAAGACCAACAGACATCTGACCATAGGCATGTATATGAACCCATCCTAGACCAGAAAAACAATCCAGAAGAGCTAAGTCTAATTACTAACCCACAGTCCTACAAGCCAAATAAGTGCTTATTCATTTTAGTCACTGATGCTGAGCTTGTTACACAGTATGATTGAGGCAATGAAGAGAATAAGTATCTGATAAACCACATTTTTTTCTTTCTTCTCTGTTATTTCATGATTTTTATTTGTTTGAAAATTCTGGTATTTAAAAAAAATTAAAAGTATTTTCAGTTAAACAATGACATTTTATGTTCTGTTGTGTACATTTATAATAGTAATAAAATAAATTTACTTATAGACATAAATGAATTATTTTAAATAAATACATTTTATTAAATCATTAGCAAAATATTGTGGTTAACTGATAATTGCAGTGGTAACTAATACAGTTTAAAACATTGATAGATTATTAAATTTATATGAAAGAATAAATAATCATGTTATTAGTAAATAATGAAATTTCAAAAAAATGTATATTAATTACTTTAAACTGAAAGCAAGGTGATATGTACTAATAAATGCAAGTAGTTTATAGCAAAAGCATAGAAAAATACATCTAAATTATTCTGCTCTTCTCTATTCACCCTATGAAAAATTCTGACAAATGTCATCTGAAAGATGATCTTCATGCTCATTTAGCAGAAAACATGTGAGAAAAGAAGTCAGTATAATTTTAGAAAAGTGGATTATTCCGGACTAGCTTCATTTTTTTTTCTAGTGGAGGTAGTCAGTTATTAGCAGATTAGAGATAATCTATCCTCCTGTGGATGGCTTCATGTTCTGCCACTTTCTCCTATAAAATATCCAGTCACGTGTTCCACAGTTCCTGAACCAGTCTTGATCTTGTAGGCAGTACACTACTGGAGAAACTTAGGAATTAAGTTAAAACCCACAGATGTCAGATAGTAGAGCCAACCACATTCACTGTGTTTCCAAGTCCCCTTCACTGATAATTGAGTCCAAGATCTGACCCAGTTGTATACAAGAATTTAATAAATAATAAATGTCATTTAATACATTGACTAAAAGATGAATTAATCACTTGATAATCTTCAAAATGAGTTATCTGAGGTAAAGTTAGCTATATCCTCCACTTCTTACTGCCACTACCATAAAAACGCAATATATTTTTGTATAGTTATGTGGAATATCTATATAGCTATATCTATACCCACACATATTGGTTTGCTAGGATTATCATAACAGAGTATCACATTGGGTGACTTAAATAACTAAAATTTATTTCATCACAGTGCTGGAGGTTAGAAGTCTAAGGTCAAGGTGTTGGCAGGATTAATTTCTTCTGTGGCCTCTCTCCTCAGCTTCTGGAAGGCCAACTTTTGTGTCTTTACATAGTCTTCCCTCTGTGTGTGTCTGTGTTCTAATATCCCCTTCCTATAAGGACACCAGGCATATTGGATTAGGGCCCACCCATAAGACTTCATTTTACCTCATTCAAGGCCCTACTTCCAAATACTGGATGTTAAGATCTCAACTAATAAATTTTAGGAGATACACTTCAGCCCATAATATCATACCTAAGATATAGATATACTTCAAGATATACTTTATATCATAGTATAACAAAACTTAACATCATCATAGAGAAGAAAGAAGATATAGAATCTATATGGAAAAAAGCTTATATATTTGTTAGAATTTTAAAAATACCAGAGAAAAAAGCAAAACTGTCCATTGCAATTTTTACTATTAGTAAAATTGATAAACATACAAAGATTCAGAGAAACTGTTGTAATACATATACAGTATAATGGGTTATTAGTTATCCTCCAAAAACTCCAAATATTGCTATGAAGACAATGATCTTTGGAGAAGGAATAAAATCAGTATGGAAAAGAGAAAGAAAACAAAAGGGAAATAAAGACATCTGAAGATCTCCTGACTATGCTTTTCCTAAACTATGCCTTATTGAGCTTGGTGTATATATCCCCTGAATATTTATCTAATACCACCAAGAGTCTCTAAGTCAAGATCAGCTTCTCTGGTCAGGTTAGATTTTTCTCAACCATCCATTCCATTCTGTAGAGAGAACTAAGATACTGACTTCTTCCCTTTTCCATCTGGTCCTCAGGGTTTATTCTGTAGCCTCTCTCTTGACATCCTCAAGATGATTGATAACCCTATCACAGAGGAGAAAAGTCCCAGTTGGCAGGGAGTGTATTGCTTATGCTCACTTCTGGGAAATGGGAACTTGCTACATGTAGCCATTATTTCCTGCCATCTCAGATGGTTTCATAGAAGTGTCAGTCAGTGGTCTGTATGAATATATCAAGGAGATAACAGAGGTGGTTCAAGCTCCCAACTTACTCTAGGATACCTGCACAAATTCTCTGAAATTTCAGTAATACTGTGAAGAGTATTTCTGAGCCAGCTGTGAGCTATCATTCTTTTAACTATTCAAAGCAATTAAACTGCAATTTTATTGAGGCATACTTTTAGATATATACTGCAGCCACAAGGTTGAATTATGGAAGTGATTTACTTTGCTGGTGAGTGAGTCTTATGGATCCTTTATGTTCCTATCTCTCCCTCACTTTCTTCTTCCTAATAAATGTGAGTTCTTTTTACTTTTCAAAAAACCCCATAAGCTGTGACAATATTATATTATAGTTTTGGCATATGTAAAATCTTAGGCTCTACCCCTTGACATTAATAAGAACTGTGTTGCTATTTTGAGACATGGACTTGTTCCCCTATATGGAAGTTTTCCAAACTGATCCTTGCCTTACCTCTTCTAATAGATCATGTTA
The DNA here is from genome assembly GCF_951394435.1 of Stenella coeruleoalba. Lineage (NCBI taxonomy): Eukaryota > Metazoa > Chordata > Mammalia > Artiodactyla > Delphinidae > Stenella > Stenella coeruleoalba. Next base: position 35,547,944 of record NC_137164.1, on the reverse strand, counting down.
ATCCAAGGAGGATTGATAAGCCTTTTAGGACTTGATTTTAGAGAATTTTTTGCCCTACCCTGAGTGTGTGAATTTACATGTTAACACCCAAAATTATACGTAATGTTTTGGGGTTTTCAAATTTTATAATATTTGGGGAATATTTTTCATAATTCATCAGGAATTGTATAGACAATTTTCTTCATAAAGAGTATTATATATAGTTTTATCACAATATTATTATTTAATATGATTCTTCTGTATACAGTACAAATACAACATTAATGCATGTAAAACTTTACAAAGACAGCATACATAGTATTTCATTTTCTATTGTGAACGACTCATTTATTTCCCAATAAGAGAAGTGGGGTCACTTATGAAATAATTAAATGAATTTTGCTTAAATAGCATTTAGAATATTGAAGAAATAGATGAGGTAGAAAATATATTTTTTGAATGTCATTGCAGGGTCACAACAGAAATACTGAAAATAGAAATATATTGATAGAATTCCAGTAAGCATGGTTTAATTCCAAATCAGTCACAGTTCTGACTCAGAAAGCTTTTTTTTTTTTTCCAATCCACTATGTGCAAGTTGTTAGTGAACATATTAGTTAATGACCTGAAGGCAAATCCATGACAAAGTGATTTTGTGCTAATTGTGTGGAAAATGTTTTCTAGCTTTAAAAAATGCTACATTCTGAGATGCTATAGGGAATTTATCTTCCCTATTTGAGCTATTCTCTTCAACCTTCCTCAAGGGCACTGAATCATATTGAATGAGTCATCCAGCTTTCACATCATATCTAAAAATCAAGGAAAACTCCCAAGAGGCAATGTTAGGGATTAAACGCTCTCATTCTGTTTACATTCAGTTGGCATTAAAATGAAAAATAAGTTATAAAGTTGACTGTAGTAAGACTATAGATATTTTAATATCTCATTTTCATCATGCCTTATATTAAAATGCCAAACTTTTAGGTATAGTACAATAAAAATATTTTTATATTTACTTTTGGAAAAGCTTCTTATTTTAAATTTCTCCTCTTTGGAATTGTTTCTTTATTATTATTCAAATTAACATACACTAGATATACAATAAAATAAATGTATGCTTAATGAGTATGTTTATTAAAGGAAGACTAGGGGTTTAGTAGCCTCAGTTTGAAAAATATTAAGTTATGTTAAAAAGTGAATATTAAAAAATATATAGGGCTTCCCTGGTGGCACAGTGGTTGAGAGTCCACCTGCCGATGCAGGGGACATGGGTTCGTGCCCCGGTCCGGGAGGATCCCACATGCCGCCGAGCAACTGGGCCCGTGAGCCATGGCCGCTGAGCCTGCATGTCCGGAGCCTGTGCTCCACAACGGGAGGGCCACAACAGTGAGAGGCCCGTGTACCACAAAAAAAAAATGTATATATATATGTGTGTGTATATATATATATATATATATATATATACACACACAAATATATACATATAAATTTTAAATTGTTGCTGGAACATCTGCTATTGACTTTTATATGATTATAAAAACTTACTTAAAAATATTGAATCTTTCAATTCACAACAGAAGATAGACTGGAGGATACTTATATATAAAATGCACACATGATTTTATTTTATATTATATTTTATTTGTATTAACCAAATATAAATATGAATGCTCTGAGCAACCCAGAAGAAGTTCACCACTTAAGATTTCTTGCATTTTTACCTGCTCTCTTATTTTAATGCACTTTTCACATAAGACTAATTCCCATATTCTATGCCACACACACACACACACACACACACACACACACACACACACATCCATGGCACCTTCCTAGTGTATTTAATGCATATATTTTCAACCCATCTAAATTATGCTGAATTAGGTGTAAATGTGTCTTAAAAATTGTATAGATTTGCTTGAAATGTGATTTTTCATTTTCTTTAGCACCTTTGTCCTATAAACTGTATTGTGTTCTTAGGTTTTCCATTCAACATTAGGTTTTTGAGATATATTAATATTTTGATAATAAATGTAACTCATTATATTTGCTTTATTCATTTATCATATACATACATATGATACTTGTATCTATACATAATGGATATATCTTACGATTATAAGCCCATCCCTCCAGTAACAGATTTGTCATTTGCCTACACTTCTATGTTACCAAAAACTACAACACTGTGATGAATGTCTTTATTCGTGTATCCTTACAGACTTATGGGAAAGATTTTTGGGGGATATATATTCTGCTGTGAGACTAACTGTTGGATGTGGGATATTTGCTTATAAGATTTTACCAGATATCACTAAATATCTGCAGAATGCCTGCACAAGTTTCCAAACATGGGAACATCAGCAATGGTTAAAATTTCCGATTTTCCCATATTCTAACATTTCATAGTGTACTACTGCCTTTACATTTTTGCCAATCTACTACTTGCAAGAAGGTACACAATTTTCATTTTAATATCTATTTCCACATTTACCAGTGAGGCTGATCATGCACATATCAATTATGTGGATATTTCTTCAAAGGCAATATAAACTAATAAGGAGCACAGATTTTGGACCAAGACAGCCTGGAGCAAATCCTGCCTCCATCACTTACTTAGACAAAGATAAACTTATACACATTATTTAACTCTCTGTGCATCCTTCTATTCATCTTTAGTGAGGAGAACCATATCAGCTTTGTAACTCTGTGAATGTTAAGTAAATTAAAATGTATATAATGCTTAACACATTATCTAGAACACATTAATTGCTATATAATTGTTAATTATTAGTTTTATTCATATTCTCAACTTATTTTTGTAAATATTTCCTTTCCTTGATAAGTTGAATGTGTTTCTTTATAATATAGACATTAATCATTTGCTTGTGTTTAATATTGCATATATCATCTCCAGTCTGTCATATAGTGGTTAAGTTTGCCTGCTGTGAGGTTTATTAATTAACGATGTTTTACTTGTACCTAACCAAAGTTAAAAATGTTTTGTACATGAATTATACTGTAAGGTTTTGTTTTTAATTTTTTTTCTAACTATGTGGTCATAAAAATATTGCATTTTTTTATATTTTTAACTTTACTTTTGGCATTTGGTTATTTAATCTATGTAGAGCCATTTTTAAAATCCAACTTTGTAATCCAACTTTTAAAGTCCATATACTGAGCCAAATTTCCACAGATCATCTACTAAAAAATGTGCAATTTCACAACCCCCAATATACTATCTCTTATCAAATTTGAGGAAACCATATGTTCATGAATCTGTTTCTGGATTCTCTCTGTTCTATTTGGTAGTTCTTGTACAAAAACTATACTTTTTCCTACTATATCTCTGTTAAGTGTTTTAATGTCTACTCATGATATACATGTGCATGCATATTTCCTCTCCATCTTGGAATTATAATAGATATTCTTAACTTTATCCTGCTCTGTAGATTATAGTATAGGCTTAATTTCCCAAAAGTTTCTCCTAGAAAACTGTCAAAATTTCCTTGAGTATATAGCCATATTGTAGTAGAGTTGACTTATTTAAAATTAAGTTTGACCATTCATGAACATGTTTTCCCTCTTATTGAGGTCATTTTTATAAAATTTTTATGTAACACAAACTGTCAAATCAGACTAACAGTAATTATAGATTTTGTCAGTACAAAATCTTACTGATAACTTTAAAAGGTTTCAGCAATCACAGAGCACAGATAAAACATATTGGACAGTCAAGGAGAAGATAGAGAAAAGGGGCAGAGGACATATTTGAAGACATAATACCTGAAAAGTTCCCTTATCTGAGATGGGAAACAGAAAACCAGATCCAGGAAGCACAGAGAGTCTGAAACAAGACCAACCCAAAGAAACCACACCAAGACACATTGTAATTAATATGGCAAAACTTTAACATGAAGAGAAAATATTAAAAGCAGAAAGAGAAAAGCATTAACTGTGTTCAAGGTAACTCCCATAACACTATCAGCTGAATTTTCATCAGAAACTGCAGGCCAGAAGAGAGTGGCATGATATACTTAAGTAAAGAAAGGAAAATGCAACAACCAAAAATACTCTACCTGTAAGTCTATCATTCAAATTTAACGGAGAGATGAGTTTTACAGCCAAGCAAAGCTTAAGGAAGCCAGCATCTCTAAACTAGTTTCACAAGAAATGTTAAAGGTAGTTCTCTAAGTGGAAAAAAAGACAACTGAAAATATGAACATTACAAAAGGAAAAATCTCATTGGTAAAGGCAAATATTATAGAAAAGATAGTAGATCAAACACATATAAAGCTAGTAGGTAGGTTAAAAGACAAAAGTAGTAAAACCATTTATAATCGCAATGAGTAGTTAAGAGATATACACACAAAATAGATGTAAGATATCATGCCCTAAATATCAAACTTGTTGGGGGGTTGGGGGGGCAGTAAAAATGTAGCATTGTTAGAATGTGTTTTAACTTAAGAGATTATCCAATTAAATTAAATATATTGTTCAACTTCATATATATGTATATGTATGAATATATTATTATATATTGTTATATATATATAAACCACATCATAACCACAAACAAAAATATGTAATGGATACACACACAAAAAAGAGAAAGAAATCCAAACATAACACTAAAGATTGTAAGCAAATCATACTGGAAGAGAGCAAAAGAATAAGAAAGGAGCAAAAAGGAAATGCAAAAATAATTACAAAATGGCAATAAATACATACATATCAATAATTACTTTAAATGTCAATGGACTAAATGCTCCAATCAAAACACATAAAGTGACTAATGGATACAAAAACAAGACTTGTATGTACACTACCTATAAGAGACTCACTTCAGATCTAAAGACATACACAGACTGAACGTGAGTGGATGGAAAATAAGTATTCTATGCAAATTAAAACAAAAAGAAAGCTGGGATAGCAATAGCTGTATCAAATAAAGTAGCCTTTAGAATAATGTAACAAGAGACCAAGAAGGACATTACCTAATGATAAAGGGATCGATCCAACAAGAAGATATAACAACTGTAAATATATATGCACTCTACATAGGGGCATCTGAATACATAAATCTAATATTAACATACATAAAGGAAGAAATTGACAGTAGCATAATAATAGTAGAGGACTTTTACATCCCACTTACATGAAGGGACAGATCATCCAGACAAAATCAATAAGGAGACAATAACCTTAAATGACATATTAGACATATTAAACAGAAACAGAGGAGTCCATCCAAAAGCAGCAGAATACACATTCTTTTTAGTGCACCTGATACATTCTTCAGGGTATTTCATATGCTAGGCCACAAAACAAGTCACAGTAAATGTAAGAAGATTGAAATCAGATAAAGCATCTTTTCCCACCACAATGCTAAGAGACTAGAAATCAACTACAAGAAAAAAAAAAAAAAAGAAAAACTGCAAAGAACACAAACATGTGGAGGCTAAACAATATGCTACTACTAAACTGTCAATGAGTCATTAAAGAAATCAGAAAGGAAATTAAGTCCCTACCTGAGACAAATAAAAATGAAAACACAATGATCTGAAATCTGTGGGACATAGCAAAAGACATTCTAAGAGACAGTTGTATAGCAATACAAGCCTATCTCAGGAAAATTAAAAATATCAAATAAACAACCTAACCTTACACCTAAAGGGACTAGAAAAAGAATAAATGAAATTCAAAGTTGGTAGAAAGAAAGACATAACAATAAAAACCAGAGAAAAATATATATATATAAAATAAACTAAAAAACAATATAAAAGATCAGTGAAGCTAAGAGCTGGTTCTTTGGAAAGATAAAAAATAATTGATAAATTTTGAGCCAGACTTATCAAGAAAAAAAAAAGGAATAAAAAAGGAGAAGTTAAAACTGACACTGCAGAAATACAAAATATCATAATTAGAAAATATATATGCACCCCAATGTTCATAGCAGCACTATTTACAATAGCTAAGACATGAAAGCCACCTAAGTGTCCATAGATAGATGAATGGAAAAAGAAGATATTGTATAGACATACAATGGAATATTAGCCTTAAAAAATAATGAAATCTTGCCATTTGTGACAACTTAAATGGAAATACAGTATATCATGCTAATGAAATATATCAGACAGAGAAAAACAAACAGCATATGATTTCACTTATATGTGGAATCTAAAAATCAATACAAATGAACAAACATAAAACAGAAACAGTCATAGATACAGAGAACAAAACAGGTGCTTGACAGAGGGAGGCAACTCAGAGGATGAGGGAAAGAGTTGTGTGATATTAAAAACTATAAACTTACTGGGGCTTCCCTGGTGGCGCAGTGGTTGAGGGTCTGCCTGCCGATGCGGGGGACACGGGTTCGTGCCCCAGTCCGGGAAGATCCCACATGCCGCAGAGCGGCTGGGCCCATGAGCCATGGCCGCTGACCCTGTGCGTCCGGAGCCTGTGCTCTGCAATGGGAGAAGCCAGGTCAGTGAAAGGCCCACGTACCGCCAAAAAAAAAAAAAAAAACGTATAAACTTACAAAATAAATGAGTCAGGGTACAAAGTATGCAGGGTGGTGAATATAAGCAATAATTATATAATGACTTTGTATGGTGACAGATGGTAACTATACTTATTGTGGTGCTCAGTTTGTAATGTACAGAAATATTGAATCACTATGTTGTTCACCAGAACTAACATAGTGTTGTAGGTCAATTATACTTCAAAAACAAACAAATAAACAAACTCATAGAAAAAGAGGTCAGATTTGTGTTTATCAGAGGTAAGGTGTGGGGGGAGAGGGGAAAGGTAATCAAAATGTACAAACTATAAGTTATAAGATAAATAAGTAGCAAAGATGTAATATACAATATGATAAATATAATTAACAGTTGTATGTTATATATAAAAAATGTTAGGAGAATAAATTCTGAGAGTTCTCATCACAATGAAAAATATTTTCTTCTTTTTATTTTGTTTTGTTTCTATACGAGATGATGGCTGTTCATTAAACTTCCTGTGGTAATCATTTCATTATGTATGTAAGTCAATCATTATGCTATATACCTTAAACTTTTACAGTGCTGATGTCAGTTTTATCTCAATAAAACTGGAAGAAAAAATGTTTATATGGAGAGGCACAAGACCCAGAATAGCCAACACAACATTGCAGGAAAAGAACAATTTCAGAGAATTAACACTATATAACTTCAAAACTTACTTTAAAACTACAGTAATCAAGACAGTGTACCACTGACAAAATGACTAGTCAAATAGATCAATAGAGTAAAGCAGAGAGCTCAAAAATACACTCCCCAAAATACAGTCAATTTATCTTTGATTAAGGAGCAAAGATAATACAATGGAACAAAGATATTCTTTTCAACAAATGGTATGGGGACAACTGGATATCCACATGCAAAAAGAGAAAGAAAAAAAATTAAAAAGAACCCAGATACAGACCCTAAACTTTTAGCAAAAAGTAACTCAAAATGGATCACAAACCTAAATTTAAAACAAAACTATAAAATGCCTAGAAGATAACACGAGAGAACACCTAAATGACCCTGGGTTTGGCAATGATTTTTTCATACATTACAAAAGGCATAACCCAGAATAAAATAAAGATAAGCTGGACTTAATTAAAATAAAAATAATTCTGCTCTTCAAGTCACTGTCAAGAGAATGAGAAAGACAAACCACAGACTGGGAGAAAATATTTGCAAAAAACATACCTGCTACACAATTGTTATCCAAAAAATTCAAAGAACTCTTAAAAATCAACAATAGAGAACAGCCAATTAAAAAAGGCCAAAGACCTTAACAGACACCTCACCAAAAATGATATACAGATAGCAAATTAATACATGAAAAGATGATCCACAACATATGTCATCAGGGAAATGCAAATTAAAACAACAATGAGATATGACTATACACCTAGTAGCATGGCCAAAATTCAGAACACTGATAACATCCAAACTTTGACAAGAATGTGGAGGCACAGAACTCTTATTCATTGCTGGTGGAAATGCAAAACTGTACAGTCACTTGGAAAGTTTATCAGTTTCTTACAAAACTAAACATACCCTTACCAAACAATCCAGCAATCATGCTCCTTGGGATTTATCCAAAGAAATCAAAAACTTACATACACACAAAATTCTACACAAGGATGTTTATGGTAGCTTTGTTCTTCATTACCAAAACACGGAAGCACCTGAGATGTCCCTTGTCAGTTAAAAGGAAAAATAAACTGTAGTACATCCAGAGAATGGAATATTATTTACCACTAAAAAGAAATGAGCTATCAAGTCATGGAAAGAAATGGAAGAACCTGAAGCATATTCCTAAGTGAAAGAAGCCAATCTGAAAAAGATGCACACTATATTATTACAACTATATGACATCTTATAAAAGGGCAAAACCATGTAGACAGTAAAAAGATCAGTAATTGTCAAGGTTTTTGGATGGGAAGGATGAACAAGGAGAGCAGAGGATTTTTAAGCCAGTGAAATTTGTCTGTATGATCTATAATGGTGGATACATGCCATCATACATTTGTTAAAACCCATAGAATGTACAACACCAGGAGTGAACACAAATGCAAACTACATGCTTTGGGTGATAATGATGTGTCAGTGTAGGTTCATTAGTTGTAACAAATGTACTACTCTGGTGGTGAGTGTTGATAATGGAGGAGGTTATGTATATGTAGGGATAAGGATATATATGGGAAACCTCTGTACTTTCTGTTCATTTGCTGTCAACCTAAAACTACTCTAAAAGATATAGTCTACTTTTTAAAAAAAAATAATAATATTAAAATTTATAAGTTTTTTTGTTATATTTAAGGTAAGTATTAGCCTACTCACAAAGCATGCTGACCTCCAAAGAAAAGTTTGTCCTCTGAAAGAATCAAGGAAAACAACCGCAGTCCAACGCTTAAAACAATAAATTTTGGTTAACCCCAGGGCTTTGACACCTCCTGCTCAATCATGCATCTTAAAAGTCTTATAACCCAGCAATTGAAGTTTTTATCCTGCAGTGTGATATCCAGCCCAATTAGAGGTAATGTGTTCAACTGTAGAATATAGTAGACAAAGAGGAAACATGCAAATGCTACTACTATTTTCACAAGCTTTTAGTAGCTTATTAAGTAAAATATAAAGTAATAAAATTATTAAATTATGCTCAAACAGGTCCAGGATCTGTGCTATTTGGTCATTTACTCTTATTTGCATAATATTGATTTGTATGAGATAGCTCATTTTTGGTTGATAAAAATTTTGATAATAAAATAATTTTGCATTTTGGAAATAAATTTCACTTGATCAAATCCAACTAGTTTTCATTTTCCATTAGATCAAGGGATGTGTTGCATTTAGATATTTTTATCTGTGTCAATATATAAAATTAGGCTATAATTCTCTTTTCTTGGTTTGCATTTACCTTATTAGAGTAAAATTTATTACAGAATTTTCTCCCCTTTTCTTCTATTTTTGAAAATTTCTGTAAAAGAGTGATTATCTGTTCATCCAAACTAGAGTAGAATTCCCTTGTAAAAGCCTATAGGGCTAGAATTTGTGGGGTTACAAAACTATATTTTTTAACATTTTCATTTATATAATAGTTACTCCTACTTTCAAGATTTCTAGTTCTTCTACTGCCTTTTTTAGAAATTTACAAGTGAAGAAATGCAACTATGTTAACTATGTTTCCAAATTTATAGACATAGGTTAAGTAATGTTATTGAATAGTTATTTAAAAATCTCTGCAATTATTTGTATCATAATGTACTTGAAACCTGCTCATCCTCTACTATCACCTGTTTTTCTTAGAAAGAAAACTTTTTGATATATCCCAGAAAAGTGTTATATTATTGAAAATAGAGATATAAAAAATTCACTTAATTTCCAAGAATAATAAAAGTAAAGTGAGGTGGATTTTTCAGTTTAAGCAATGCATGATAGTACGTTTTGAACATTGGGATAATTTTAGATACAAATTGAAAGACACTATAACATGTCAAAACCATGTGAAATTTTGTTGTAGTAGCCTCACTGATGCAGTTGAATTGTGTTGGCTATTGAATTTAAAAGCATATAAGCATCTGATACATTTATAAAGTTCATTAAAATAACATAAACTGTACTATAAAGATAAGCAAAAGATATAATTTTGAAACTTAGAACAGGCAAGGATAATGGTCTTATTTTTTCATATTTGGTAGGAATTAATAGTAAAATAGTTCATCATAAAATTCTGCAGCAGTTTTAGTACAGGGAACTTTTGAGTGTCAGGATTAGAGGAAGGGAGGGATTTATTGAGTAAAGTATTTTGTTCCATGAGCTATTATGTAGGGACTTTATATAAGGATTTCTCATATAAGCTCAGTAATACCCTCCATAAATTTTAGAACTACTAGTTGTCATATTTGATGTGGATTACCAGGCTGTATGTGATTGTGGGAAAATATTTATTTATAATCCTTGGAAATATATCATATGAATGTATTTTACATATAGATAACTAGAAAATTAGAGTGTATACTTTAATAAAAATATCTGGCATGTTACATGGAAAGAAATCTATAGTTCCAGTATAAGCAAAGATACAGAGTATAATTTGGGGTTATGTTATATCTAAAAGAACTAATGTAAAGAAAAAAGCTGATGACCAAGAAAGGTGAAACAAGTGAAATCTTGTCATATGTAACGACAAGAACTGTAGAAAATTACGACAAATTAAAGGAGATAGAACAATGGAAATGTAGAGATAAAAGTTATTTTGGGTATCAAATATTACAACTCTTCCCTTTAAAAAATGATGTTCAGTGACTTTCCCTGGAAAAAAAATATAGTTGGTACTGAAATCTACATTCTTGATTCCTATCTTACAGTGCTGTAATTCTAGACATCTGTTAGGAGAGTTTTTTGTGTCTATTTCACAGATTAGTTGTGTTATTGAGGTTGTATGTTCCATTAACTCTCTTGGATAGAAGATGGTAGAGAAAAATAAAGCAGATCTCTTGGGAGGAACAACAGACAGTGGGATAGATAAAAATAAGCTACCATAAGTCCAGCTGTACTCTTTCATCTGGCATCATTGCCAAACCCACTTATCTTCTGTTTCCTTGAGTTTTAGCTGCCTGAGGCTTGAAATTCACTTATCTGAGTCACCATAGCCCCCAATCTAGCAGGAAAAAATAACTGGAATCTTACTCTCCCTGGAAGCTGTTTGCCCTCAGAGTGTCAGATGCTGTCATTTGTCACTGCTGCCAAATCACTCCTTTGTGCTCAGTGCTACAACTCAACAAAAGTAAATGTTCATTTCTACCCTTTGGCATGTTTTTGAAATTCGTACTCACCTTGTTAATTTAAAGTTTGTGAATCACCTTAAAATCCTTGAAGTTGACACATACATTGCAAAAATAGAAACTATATAATATAACAAGGAGATTGTTAAGTAATACCTTAGGTATTTGGCATTCTCTGGAGGATACATTTCAATGACAAGGTTGGCCCAGGGAATACAGATAGGTCAGGCTGAAGACCTCCAACATATTAGTCTGGGTCCCAAATTTAAACGAATATAGTTCTTCACATAAAATAATATCCCTTAGAGTCTAATAGCAAACTATTAATTTTTGAGTTGTATTGCTGTGTTGAATTTTTCCTGCTTTATGTCTAGATTTTAAATATTTCCCCAAGTTATAGTATCAATTTATTTAAACTTTCTTATATTTGATTAATAGCACAATTTATTCATTAAGTAATTAAAAAGATTAAGAGGTAATGATAACTTTTCTATTTTGTTTTTTATTCAAAAATCAAGGAACTCACATGATGGCTACATAACTATAAACAGGTTTTTTTTTTTAACCTAAGTTTCCTGATGATTATGAGGTTTCTTTATAGAAAGAATGTAGTTTTAGCCTATATCAGGATGTAGTGTAAGTTTATCAAAACTCTTCAATTCTATTTTTTATATATTAAACTGGTAATTATTTACTTAACTATTTCTAATTTTGTATCTGGTCATAAGCAACCATAGTAAATGAAAATTAACTATGAAATTCCCAATATACTTCAATCTAACATAGGTCTGAACTTTTCATTTCTAAAATGAAACACTTCTAATGAAAATAATTAAAACACTTACAATAAAAGTGAATTAATAGAAAAGTGCAATCTATTCTGAATAATCATCATGAATAACATTCAGATTTCTTCCCTTTAAAATTTCTCACTTTGGGGTAATTGAAATTAGGAAGACCATGTTAACACTGAGTATAGGTACCATTGTTTTATATGAATCAGTATTTTATTCTATCTTAATGGCTCCATCACTAAGTGTATTTTTACTCTAAAGAAGGAAGGTAGACAATGAATATAATGACCTCTCTTAAAAACACAAGAGCAGCATCGTTAGTAATATATATCTTAAGGTCATTACGTTCTCATACATTTGTACAATATGATGAATACAATTATCATTCTCCCACTTGTGGGCTTCATGATGCTGGAGGGAGAGAGGCATCACTTGGAGAGGTAGGAGAATATTCTGTATGAATGGAATGACCATAGCATTCCTTTTCTTTATTTGTGTACCTGTTTTCAGTACTGGAGGTGGGTGGTAGAAGATGAGGAGGTAGGGATGACATACACACAATTCATATACACATCTATGCTGATCATTCTCTCAAAGGTACAGTTGAGGACTATGCCACCAATATTTACATAACTTTGTCTTCTTATTCCATATTACTCTATGTCTTTCTTCCCAAGAGAAATTAAGGAAAATAACAAAACAAAACATTGAATACTATTTCTGACTAAGCTGTAGGAATTAAGACATGCAAATATATTGATCTTTTCTTCCTTCCCCCCACCTCCTATTTTCTTTTCCTCCTGTTGGTCTATTCTGCATCATCCTTTTCACCTTTCCTCTCTTCCTTTCTCTAATAGTAATTCCTTGTTCTAGTTTCTCTACTTTCCACCTGTCCCTTCATTATGCTTTCAGCTTTGTTTAGAACAATGTGTTCTATAGATGTTGAATAAGAGACTCTGTTTTCAATCTTCTGCCCATCCAATACAGACTCAATTTTTCTCTTCCTACTGTATATAACACTATTATACTACCCATTATAGTAGAGCCAGTACTTTTATAATGACATATAATACATAGTGTATATATTTTAACATATTTCAAGGTTTGGGTTAACTATATTTAAAGTAATATAGAATTACATATCCAAATGCTTTGAAATAGGATGATCATTTACCCTACTTCTCTCTCAGTGTTAGAATCACCTTAAATAAATTTGTTAGCAGATTAAGAAAGAAAATTACTTTTCTTCCCACTTCCCTGTTTCCATCTGAAACAATGCACAAACCAACCCCCATTCCTTTGCTTGTTCCTAAAACACTACATAAATATACATACATACCCACTCCTAACAAAGCAGCCAAATGAACTAGGAAACAGATGGGGAACTGAGAGTCCATGTGTTCACATTCTTACTATGCCAATAACTTGCTGGGTGATCTTAGGCAAGCCACATATCTTTAGCTAATTGCCTTCTCTGTAAAAGAACAGAGCTATAGGACCTGAATATTAGCTCTCAGAAGCCAGTAATGCATTTGTCCCATCATCCTTCTTATATGGAAAACATTTTCAAATAATAAAGAGCTAGAATTGATCTTATTATTATTGTATAATCTCACTAGGTCTTCCCTGCTGTTCTGAAGGCTGTACCCAAATGCTTTGCAAAATCCATTTTAAAAAAAAGAACTTTCCCCACTACAATCACACTAAGAATTTTGAAAAAAGATGAATTATTTTATATTCACACAAGCAACAAAAGAAAAATAGTACATTTAATTTGTCCAAAAAATAATACAAATGGGCAATACATGCATGAAATTATACTCAATATCATTAGTCATTAGAGAAATGGAAATCAAAACCACAATGATATTATCATTCACACTCACTAGGTTGGGTAAAATTTTTAAATGCAGAAAATAAGAATTGGTAAACATGTAGAAAAACTGGAACATTGATACATTGATGATAAGATTGTAAAATGGTTTGGTCACTTTGAAAAACAGTTTCAATGTTCTTCAAAATGTTGAACATAGAGTTAGTTACCAGATACTTCGCTACTGGTTATTTATCAAAGACCATTGAAAATGTATGTCCACATAAAAACATCTACACAAAGGTTTCACAGAAACATTACTTATAATAATTGCAAAATGGAAACAATCCAAATGTTCATTAGTTGACAAATAGTTAAACAAAAAATGTGACAAATTCATACAATGAAATGTTATTCAGCCATAAAAAGGGATGAAGTAGTAGAACAGGCTACAATATAGATAATCCTTGAAGACATCATGCTAAGTGAAAGCAACAATATTATATTATATGCCACATATCATGATATTATTTATATGAAATGTTCACAATAGGCAAATCCATACAGAAAGTAGATTAGAAGTTGTCAAGGCTTGGCTCAGTGATGGTCACTGTTAAACTCAGTTTACCCTTATAGGTTTTAATAACTAAATTTCAGAAAAATATCAGAGTATATATGTATCTTAATCATCCATTCCTCTGTCCATGGGCATTTAGGTGGCTTCCATGTCTTGGCTGTTGTAAATAGTACTGCAATGAACATTGAGGTGCATGTTTCTTTTCAACTTATTGTTTTCTCTGGCTATATGTCCAGGAGTAAAATTGCTGGATCATATGGTAGTTCTATATTTAGTTTTTTAAGGAAACTTCATACTGTTCTCCATAATGGTTGTACCAATTTACATTCCCGCCAGCAGTGTAGGAGGGTTCCCTTTTCTCCACACCCTCTCCAGCATCTATTGTTTGTAGATTTTTTGATGATGGACATTCTGACCAGTGTCATAAAAAAGAATGAAATAATGCCATTTGCAGCAACATGAATGGACCTAGAGATTATCATACAAGTGAAGTTAGTCAGACAGAAAGACAAATATCATATATCACTTTAATGTGGAAGCTAAAAAAAATGGTACAAATAAACTTATTTACAAAACAGAAACAGACTTACAGATCTTGAAATCAAACTTATGTTTATTAAAGGGGGAACGTGGAGGAAGTGATAAATTAGGAGATTGAGATTAACATATACACACTACTATAAATAAAATAGATAACTAATAAAGACCTACTGTATAGCACCAGGAACTCTACTTAATATTCTGTAACAATCTATATGGGAAAAGAATCTGAAAAAGAATGTATATATATACATATATATATACACACACACACACACACACACACACACGCATAACTGGTTCACTTTGCTGTACACGTGAAACTAACACAAAACTGTAAATATGCAATAAAATAAAATACTACAATAAAATTTTAAAAAATCAAGGTAAAAGACACATAATATAAAATTTACTATTTGAACCATCAAAAAAGAAAAAAAGAAAGATATTGGGGTCGCTTAGGCCATTTTCTTCAGAAAGCAGAGCCTGAGAAAATGTTTTTGTGCAGGTTGCTAATTTGTTAACAGTGAAACAGAGATGTAGTTACAACTGAACAAGTTTGCATTACGGTGCAGGTAAACTCTGTCAACAACTATCACTCAATCCTGGTAGGAGCACATGTGCGCGCCCCCCCCCCCATTCATATAATGATCCATGTAAAGTGTAACTTGAAATTACCTGCTTGAGAGGAAAGAGGATCATTTATCTCTCAGTATCCAGTGCCCATTGGTCACAGTTCACCCAGTGCATATTACCACCCCCACAGTCCAGTTCTTGAATACACAAAAAACTAGTAGGTTGAGACCAGGTTGAGACCTCAGAGAAGGTCCTATCCAGAAAGCCAGAGATATTGGCTACAGCTGAGGTTAGGTGCTGTCAAATTGCACATGGCAGAAACATTGTGTATTAATGGCTAAAGGAAAGATATATCGAGAGACTCTCATGCTGAGAACAAGGTGCATTTGCCAGCATATCTCCTATCCATCATTCTTTCTAGTTCTCACTAACTAGACACTATACTAGGGAAATAATGTACTTACCAATGCTTAGAAATAAGACACTACCTCTGACTCCCTTCTTTGGTCTTGCTGAAACAAAAGGTTAAGGAATATTAGGAGAGCAAGACTATGGAATTATAAATTAATAGCAACAAAGAACTTGACACATCTGTAGAGTGTGTTTTTATATATAATAGTTAAGTTTTCCACAATTGCTACTCTGAATTTAAGACATATAACATTATCTAAAAGCGAATAATGTTCATAGAACAGCAGAATATACAAAGCACTGTAATAGAATTTTTACATAAGCTATTTTTATGCTGTCCTCGTGATGATCCTATGAGATAGGTAATTTTATTATTCCCATATTGTCAATGAAAAAAACTAAGATTCAGAAAGAATCAGCAGTTCATGCAAGGTAACAGAGTTGAAAGTTATTTAACTTAAATTCAACTACAGTTATCTTAGACTGTGAATGTCAGTGATATTTCTACTGTACTTCAGAAGCCACCATTATAACACTATTATCAATAATAAAGGACTCCCAGCTCGGGGTTTCTTACCACCGCCATTACGGAACTGCCCTGAAGCCCGAGGGGAGGGCGGCCTCACTGAGGCTGCCGGCTCTGGAGAAGCCCCGGAGGCCGAAGCCGCGACAGTCGTGGGGACGGTGGGCCGGAATCATTGTACCTGGGGGGGTTTGGAGAAGATGGCGGAAGAGTAAGACACGGAGATCACCTTCCTCCCCACAGATACAAAAGAAATACATCCACACGTGGAACAACTCCTAAAGAACACCCATTGAATGCTGGCAGAAGACCTCAGACCTCCCAAAAGGCAAGAAACTCCCCACGTACCTGGGTAGGGCAAAAGAAAAAAGAATAAACAGAGACAAAAGGATAAGGAGGGGACCTGCACCAGTGGGAGGGAGTTGTGAAGGAGGAAAGGTTTCCAAACACTAGGAAGCCCCTTTGTGGGCAAAGACTGCGGGTGGCGGAGGGGGAAAGCTTCGGAGCCATGGAAGACAGAGCAGCAACAGGGATGCAGAGGGAAAAGTGGAGAGATTCCCACACAGAGGATCGGTGCCGACCAGCACTCACCAGCCCGAGAGGCTTCTCTGCTCACCTGCCAGGGCGGGCGGGGGCTGGGAGCTGAGGCTCGGGCTTCGGTTGGATCCCAGGGAGAGAACTGGTGTTGGCTGCATGAACACAGCCTGAAGGTGCTAGTGCTCCATGGCTAGCTGGGAGGGAGTCTGGGAAAAAGCCTGGAGCTGCCGAAGAGGCAAGAGACTTTTTCTTGCCTCTTTGTTTCCTGGTGCACAAGGAGAAAGGATTAAGAGTGCTGTTTAAAGGAGCTCCAGAGACGGGCGCTAGCCGTGACTATCAGTGCAGACCTCAGAGATGGGCATGAGACTCTAAGGCTACTGCTGCCACCACCAAGAAGCCTGTGTGCAAGCACTGGTCACAATCCACGCCGCGCCCCCCACCCCCCCACCCCGGGAGCCTGTGCAGCCCGCCACTGCCAGGGTCCCATGATCCAGGGACAACTTCCCAGGAGAATGCATGGCGAGCCTCAGGCTGGAACAACCTCATGCCATTGCCTGCCGCCGCAGGCTCGCCCCACATCCGTACCCCTCCCTCCCCACGGCCTGAGTGAGCCAGAGCCCCCGAATCAGCGGCTCCTTTAACCCCGTCCTGTCTGAGCGAAGAACAGACGCCCTCAGGCGACCTACACACTGGGGTGGGGCCAGATCCAACGCTGAACCCTGGGAGCTGTGTGAACAAAGAAGAGAAAGGGAAATTTCTCCCAGCAGCCTCGGACGCAGTGGATTAAATCTCCACAATCAACTTGATGTACCCTGCATGGGTGGAATACCTGAATAGACAATGAATCATCCCAAACTGAGGAGGTAGACTTTGGGAGCAAGATATATTATATTCTCTCCTTTTCCTCTTTTTGTGAGTGTGTATGTATATGCTTCTGTGTGAGATTTTGTCTGGATAGCTTTGCTTTCACCACTTGTCCTAGGGTTCTGACCGTCCAGTTTTTTTTTTTCTTTTTTACTTAAAAAATTTTTTTTTAATAATTATTTTTTATTTTAATAACTTTATTTTATTTTATCTTACTTTATTTTATCCTCCTTCTTTCTTTCTTTCTATTTTTCCCCCTTTTATTCTGAGCCATGTGGAGGACAGTCTCTTGGTGCTAAAGCTGGGCATCAGGGCTTTGCCACTGACGTGGGAGCGCCAGGTTCAGAACACTGGTCCACAAAAGACCTCTCAGCTCCACGTAATATCAAATGGCAAAAATCTCCCAGAGATCTCCATCTTAACACCAGCACCCAGCTTCACTCAACGACCAGCAAGCTACAGTGCTGGACACCCAATGCCAAACAACTAGCAAGACAGGAAAACTGCCCCAACCATTAGCAGAGAGGCTGCCTAAAATCATGCTAAGGCTACAGAAACCCCAAAACACACTACCAGACGTGGACCTGCCCACCAGAAAGACAAGATCCAGCTTCACCCACCAGAACACAGGCACAGGTCCCCTCCACCAGGAAACCTACACAACCCACTGAACCAAGCTTAGCCACTGGGGACAGACAACAAAAACAATGGGAACTATGAACCTTGAGCCTGTGAAAAGGAGACACCAAACACAGTAAGATAAGCAAAATGAAAAGACAGAAAAACACACAGCAGATGAAGGAGCAAGGTACAAACCCACCAGACCTAACAAATGAGGAGGAAATAGGCAGTCTACCTGAAAAATAATTCAGAATAATGATAGTAAACATGATCCAAAATCTTGGAAATAGAATAGACAACATGCAAGAAACATTTAACAAGGATCTAGAAGAACTAAAGATGAAACAAATAACAAAGAACAACACAAAAATTGAAATTAAAAATACTCTAGATGGGGGCTTCCCTGCTGGCGCAGTGGTTGAGAGTCTGCCTGCCGATGCAGGGGACACAGGTTCGTGCCCCGGTCTGGGAAGATCCCACATGCTGCGCAGCTCGGCCCGTGAGCCATGGCCGCTGAGCCTGCACGTCTGGAGCCTGTGCTCCACAACAGAGGAGGCCACAACAGTGAGAGGCCCACATACTGAAAAAAATAAAAAAATTAAAAAAAGAAATACTCTAGATGGGATCAATAGCAGAATCACTGAGGCAGATAAACGGATGAGTGACCTGGAAAATAAAATAGTTGAAATAACTACTGCAGAGCAGAATGAAGAAAAAAGAATGAAAAGAACTGAGGACAGTCTCAGAGACCTCTGAGACAACATTAAATGCACCAGCATTCAAATTATAGGGGTCACAGAAGAAGAAGAGATAAAGAAAGGGACTGAGAAAATATTTGAAGAGATTATAGTTGAAAACTTCCCAAATATGGGAAAGGAAATAGTTAATCAAGTCCAGGAAGCACAGAGAGTCCCATACAGGATAAATCCAAGGAGAAACATGCCAGAACACATATTAATCAAACTGTCAAAAATTAAATACAAAGAAAACATATTAAAAGCAACAAGGGAAAAACAATAACTAACACAGAAGGGAATCCCCATAGGTTAACAGCTGATCTTACAGCAGAAACTCTGCAAGCCAGAAGGGAGTGGCAGGACATATTTAAAGTGATGAAGGAGAAAAACCTGCAACCACGATTACTTTACCTGGCAAGGATCTCATTCAGATTTGATGCAGAAATTAAAACCTTTACAGATAAGCAAAAGCTGACAGAGTTCAGCACCACCAAACCAGCTTTACAACAAATGCTAAAGGAAGTTCTCTGGGCAAGAAACACAAGAGAAGGAAAAGAACGACAAAAAAAAAAAAAAAAAAAAAAACAATTAAGTAAATGGGAATAGGAGCATACATATTGATAATTCCCTAAAATGGAAATGGATTAAATGCTCCCACCAAAAGACACAGACTGGCTGAATGGATACAAAAACAAGACCTGTATATGTGCTGTCTACAAGAGACCCACTTCAGACCTATGGACACATACAGACTGAAAGTGAGGGGATGGAAAAAGATATTCCATGCAAATGGAAACCAAAAGAAAGCTGGAGTAGCAATTCTCATATCAGACAAAATAGACTTTAAAATAAGGACTATTAAAAGAAACAAAGAAGGACACTACATAATGATAAAGGGATCGATCCAAGAAGAAGATATAACAATTGTAAATATTTATGCACCCAACATAGGAGCACCTCAGTACATAAGGCAAATACTAATAGCCATAAAAGGTGAAATCGACAGTAACACATTCATAGTAGGGGACTTAAACACCCCACTTTCACCCATGGACAGATCATCCAAAATGAAAATAAATAAGGAAACACAAGCTTTAAATGATACATTAAACAAGATGGACTTAATTGATATTTATAGGACACTCCATCCAAAAACAACAGAATACACATTTTTCTCAAGTGCTCATGGAACATTCTCCAGGATAGATCATATCCTGAGTCACAATTCTAGCTTTGGTAAAATTATGGAAATTGAAATCATATCAAGTATCTTTCCCGACCACAATGCTATGGACTAGATATCAATTACAGGAAAAGATCTGTAAAAAATACAAACACATGGAGGCTAAACAGTACACTGCTTAATAACGAAGCGATCACTGAAGAAATCAAAGAGGAAATCAAAAAATACCTAGAAAAAAATGACAATGGAGACACGATGACCCAAAACCTATTGGATGCAGCAAAAGCAGTTCTAACAGGGAAGTTTATAGCAATACAATCTTGCGTTAAGAAACAGGAAACATCTCAAATAAACAACTTAACCTTGCACCTAAAGCAATTAGAGAAATAAGAACAAAAAACCCCAAAGTTAGCAGAAGAAAAGATATCATAAAAACCAGATCAGAAATAAATGAAAAAGAAATGAAGGAAATGATAGCAAAGATCAATAAAACTAAAAGCTGGTTCTTTGAGAAGATAAACAAAATTGATAAACCATTAGACAGACTCATCAAGAAAAAAGAGAGAAGACTTAAATCAATAGAATTAGAAATGAAAAAGGAGAAGTAACAAATGACACTGCAGAAACACAAAAGATCACGAGAGATTACTACAAGCAAATCTATGCCAATAAAATGGACAACCTGGAAGAAATGGACAAATTATTAGAAATACACAACGTGCCGCAACTGAACCTGGAAGAAATAGAAAATATGAACAGGCCAATCACAAGCACTGAAACTGAAACTGATTAAAAATCTTCCAACAAACAAAAGCCCAGGGCCAGATGCTTCACAGGGGAATTCTCTCAAATATTTAGAGAAGAGCTAACACCTATCCTTCTCAAACTCTTCCAAAATATAGCAGAGGGAGGAACACTCCCAAACTCATTCTATGAGGCCACCATCACCCTGATACCAAAACCAGACAAAGATGTCACAAAGAAAGAAGACTACAGGCCAATATCACTGATGAACATAGATGCAAAAATCCTCAACAAAATACTAGCAAAGAGAATCCAACAGCAAATTAAAAGGATCATACCCCATGATCAAGTGGGGTTTATTCCGGGCATGCAAGGATTCTTCAATATATGCAAATCAATCAACGTGATACACCATATTAGAAAATTGAAGGAGAAAAACCATATGATCATCTCAATAGATGCAGAGTAAGCTTTCAACAAAATTCAACACACATTTATGATAAAAACCCTGCAGAAAGTAAGCATAGAGGGAACTTTCCTCAACATAATAAAGGCCATATATGATAAGCCCACAGCCAACATTATCCTCAATGGTGAAAAACTGAAACCATTTCCAGTAAGATCAGAAATAAGGCAAGGTTGTCCACTCTCACCACTCTTATTCAACATAGTTTTGGAAGTTCTAGCCAGAACAATCAGAAAAGAAAAAGAAATAAAAAGAATCCAAATCAGAAGTGAAGAAGTAAAGCTGTCACTTTTTGCAGATGACATGATACTATACATAGAGAATCCTAAAGATGCTACCAGAAAACTACTAGAGTTAATCAATGAATTTGATAAAGTAGATGGATACAAAATTAAGCACAGAAATCTCTGGCATTCTTATAAACTAATGATGAAAATTCTGAAAGAGAAATTAAGAAAACACTCCCATTTACCATTGCAACAAATAGAATAAAATATCTAGGAATAAACCTACCTAAGGAGACAAAAAGCCTGTATGCAGAAAATTATAAGACACTGATGAAAGAAATTAAAGATGATAGAAATAGTTGGAGAGATATACCATGTTCTTGGATGTAAGTATCAACATTGTGAAAATGACTACTACCCAAAGCAATCTACAGATTCAATGCAATCTCTATCAAACTACCACTGTCATTTTTCACAGAACTAGAACAAAAAGTTTCACAGTTTGTATGAAACACCAAAGACCCCGAATAGAGAAAGCAATCTTGAGAATGAACAATGGAGCTGGAGGAATCAGGCTCCCTGACTTCAGACTATACTACAAAGCTACAATAATCAAGAAAGTATGGGACTGATACAAAAACACAAATATAGATCAATGGAACAGGATAGAAAGCACAGAGATAAACACATGCACATATGGTCACCTTATCTTTGATAAAGGAGGCAAGAATATATAGTGCTGAAAAGACAGCCTCTTCATTAAGTGGTGCTGGGCAAACTGGACAGGTACATGTAAAAGTATGAGATTAGAACACTCCCTAACACAATACACAAAAATAAACTCAAAATGGATTAAAGACCTTAATGTAAGGCCAGACACTATCAAACTCTTAGAGGAAAACATAGGCAGAAAGCTCTATGACATAAATCACAGCAAGATCCTTTTTGACCCACCTTCTAGAGAAATGGAAATAAAAACAAAAATAAAGAAATTGGATCTAATGAAACTTCATAGCTTTTGCACAGCAAAGGAAACCATAAAGAAGACCAAAAGACAAGCCTCAGAATGGGAGAAAATATTTGCAAATGAAGCAACTGACAAAGGATTAATCTCCAAAATTACAAGCAGCTAATGCAGCTCAATAACAGAAAATCAAACAACCTAATGGGCAGAAGACCTATATAGACATTTCTCCAAAGAAGATATACAGATTGCCAACAACACATGAATGAATGTTCAACATCATTAATCATTAGAGAAATGCAAATCAAAACTACAATGCGATACCATCTCACACTTGTCAGAATGGCCATCATCAAAAAATCTAGAAACAATAGATGCTGGAGAGCATGTGGAGAAAAGGGAACACTCTTGCACTGTTGGTGGGAACGTAAATTGATACAGCCACTATGGACAACAGTATGGGGGTTCCTTAATAAACTACAAATAGAACTACCTTATGATCCAGCAATCCCACTACTGGGCATATACCCTGAGAAAACCATAATTCAAAAAGAGTCATGTACCACAATGTTCATTGCATCTCTATTTACAATAGCCAGGACATGGCAGCAACCTAAGTGTCCACCAACAGATGAATGGATAAAGAAGATGTGGCACATATATACAATGGAATATTACTCAGCCATAAAAAGAAATGAAACTGAGTTATTTGTAGTGAGGTGTATAGACCTAGAGTCTGTCTTACAGAGTGAAGTAAGTCAGAAGGAGGAAAACAAATACCATATGCTAACACATATATATGGAATCTAAGAAAAAAAAAAGGTATCATGAAGAACCTAGGGGTAAGACAGGAATAAAGACACAGACCTACTAGAGCATGGACTTGAAGATATGGGGAGGGGGAAGGGTAAGCTGTCACAAAGTGAGAGAGTGGCATGGACATATATACACTATCAAATGTAGAATTGATAGCTAGTGGGAAGCAGCTGCATAGCACAGGGAGATCAGCTAGGTGGTTTGTGACCACCTAGAAGGGTGAGATAGGGAGGGTGGGAGGGAGGGAGACACAAGAGGGAAGAGATATGGGAACATATGTATATGTATAACTGATTCACTTCTTATAAAGCAGAAACTATCACACCATTGTAAAGCAATTATACTCCAATAAAGATGTTAAAAATAATAATAATAAAGGTAATTCTAATAAATGAATTTTTTGTGTCCTTTGATAATGATCACATTGATATTTGCCTCCCTTTTCTTGGTCTCTGTTGAATTCCATTGAAATGTTCAATAATATCAATTTGTTAATATGTATGTAATACTTTTTTGGTGTTCAAGAATAAATTTTTAGGTGAGTAATATGGTCATTTTTTGTCCCCTCTCCTCATAAGGAAGAACAAACATCACTATCCATATTTTTTGCTGCTCTTACTGTCTCCTCACCCAGGAGATTATATCTACATTGAGAAGCTAAGACAGCAGACAGAATTATGGTGCCTTAAACTCATTCTTCCCTGTTCTTCAACTTCCCCATTTCTGAATTTGTTGATCCAAATAAGTGACCTTATATTTTCACATTTTTTTCTTTGATGTCCTTCTCGTTTACTCACTGTTATCATTTCCTCACATTAATACTAAGCTTAGCTACTCTCAAGTTCTGAGCTAAGTACAGCAGGCTCAGGGGGTCAGGAGCTAGGTTACTTAAGACACCGGAACTCCTGAAGTAAGAGAAATGTCTTACTGTGTACTTTATTATTGGGGATGTACATAAGATTGGCCTTTTCTTTGATTGCAGTGGTATAAATGTAACTTTAGTTTGGGAAGTTATAAATGCAGGGATTCCAGTGAGTGAAAATAAGATTCTTACTACTGGTCAACAGCCAACTGAATCCAGAGAAATCTGAGATGGATGAGGTGGTCACATGCAGAGGAAAAAGAGATAAAAATTTGCAAAGCCCTTAAAAATTTTTAGTTTGTTTTCCTCTTGACGTGGGAGAAAGAAAATTACAAAGATGAGGTCATCATATTCCATCTGAACAATTTACATGTCGGGGGTTGATGTGGGATCATCTGAATATATTTAAGAATACATTATTTTTGGAGAAAATTTTGTGAGAAAATCCTGAAGACTCTGATGTGGCAGAGGTGAGATCATAAACAGTCTATTGCTGTATTATTGACAAAAACATTTTTATTCTTAGAAGAGACAAATATAGGCAGATTCTGTGATATCGGTTGAATAGAGTTTATGCTAACTCTGTTTTTGTTTTTCTTACCTATGTATGCAAAATGAAACTTTAAATGAAAACAAACAATAAAACTAATTTAGGAAAGCAGAGTGCAAATATGTGACTTTGGGAATATATAAAATTTAAGAAACTGATATGCAGAAACACGGGGCCTGGCTTTGCTCAACTTTGTTTTCCTCTATATCTATGAATAACATTCAAGGCCAAGGCAGACATTGCCTTAAGAGTAGACTTTAAATCCCTGTGGCATTCACAGAAGCTCCTGTAGTCATCTCCCGCACACCATGTTTTCAGACTAGCTCTGACATTCCCCGAGATTACAGTTGTGGATTTCAGGAACCCACAGTTTGTGGATAAATCAACATCACAGTGGGATGTATTTGTTCAGTGAACAGATAATGTGGAACAGAAATTTGATACCATGAGAAATTATACCACTAAGGTGTGATAGAAAAAAATATCAGTGTAATTATTATAGACCCAAGGGCTAAGTGATAATTTTAAAATAGTGTTCTCTTAATACTTTGTCAGTTGGACTTAAGATTGCACAGAGACATAGTGAAGAATGAAATGATTTTCAAAAGCAGTTTTTTTTTTCAGTCAGAGTTGAAACTGTATTTAAAATGAAAGAAAAGCAAAGGAAGGCATGTTATTTAGCAAAAGAAGAAAAGAGATTTGCTTAGAAAAAAAGGTGACGTTCTCAAATATAAATCTACAAAATAGAAAAGAAGAAAGATAATGTCCCCATACTTGACTGCTTGTGAAATAAAAAACTAGCAAAGTATGTTATGTCAATAATATCTCAATAGGGGCTTATCTGGTGGTGCAGTGGTTGAGAGTCTGCCTGTCGATGCAGGGGACACGGGTTCGTGCCCCAGTCCGGGAAGATCCCACATGCCGCAGAGCGGCTGGGCCCATGAGCCATGGCCGCTGAGCCTGCGTGTCCGGAGCCTGTGCTCTGCAACGGGAGAGGTCACAACAGTGAGAAGCCCGTGCACCGGAAAAAAAAAAAAGTCTCAATAAAGCTGGAAAAATGAAAAAAAGAACTAGCAAAGTTAAAGCTACTTTCTTTCTGGATCAGAACTCAATGAGATTTCATATAGGAAGAAAAAGTTAAGACGTTGGCAACATTAAAAAATGTGGAAATCTTCCATAAGAAGAGTGGGAGGCAGAAATGTATAAAGTTATATCCTCTAACAGTGTTCTTTGTTTATAGGAACAATTGCACTAGTTTACCAAGTAAGGTTTGGACACATCTCAGAAAGAAAGTTTGAAAATATCAAAATGAAATTCACACATTTGTTGAGTTTCTTGATTAAAAAAAAAAAAAAAGAATCCTAAATAAAGTAAAATACAAATAGAATCCTAAGTTGGAAAGCAGGTCATTCTTGTTCCATAAAGGAATGCCAGACTACAAGTGAAACTTTTTGCATGATGAGATATTAAAGTTAAGCAAAATATGAAATGAGAAATTAAATCTAGTTTTTTGGAGTTCTGGACAAGTAGTTGATGACCTTCACAGTGGAATTAGCCTATTTGGGGAAGTGAGGAATTTTTTTTTTTTGAGATAAGTGGATGTTTCTTCACATTCAGAATTCAAAAATTTTATCTCTCACTCTAAGATACGTGTAAGGTAGAATTAGGAAGAATACATGAATAAAACATCTGGACCCAAAGCAAAAGGAAAGCAAAGGGACAGATGATCCCTCAATTGCAAATAATGTTCTTCCTGGATCAGGTAGAAAAAGTAATGGAACTAAAGTTAAAAGTAGTAATCTGCTTAAAAAATTTATCAGTTCCTGCTTGAGAAGTGTAGGAGACTAACAAAAGTTAATGAAATACACAAAACATTTATTCAGAAGTGTATTAGTTTCCTGTGGCTGCTGTAACAAAAATACTACAAACTCAGTGGCTTAAACAATACACATTTATTGTCTTGAGGTTCTGGCAGCTACTAAAAGTTTGAAATTAAAGAGTCAGAAAGGTTGGGTTCTGCAGAGAGCTGTGGGGGAGAGTTTACTCCATGCCTTTCTCCTATCTCCTGGTAGCCTTAGACCATCTTTGGTGTGTAGATGGCATAATCCTTGTGTCTGCATACTGTCTTTTTCTATAGATGTTCATCTCTGTGTCCAAATTTCCCCTTCTTATAAGGACACCAGTCATATTGGACTAGAACTCATCCTAATGATCTCATTTTAACTTCATTTACAAAGATTCTACTTCCAAATAAGGCCACATTCATGGGTACTAGGAGTTAGGATTTCAACAACTTTTGAGAGGATACAATTCAACCCATAACACTAGGAAAGAATGTAGACAGAAATATTTCTGATGTCTTTGAAATAGCTCAAATTACTCGAGTCCTGTGAAATTAAAAATAAATTACAAAATAACATACTGAAAAGATTTTGTCATGCATAGTACAGCATAACCTGTAGAGATTCTCATTAGACCTTTGCTTCCTCAAGATCTGAAGCCAAGCAGTTTGATTGGGAATATTGTGGTAAGTGATTCTCAAACAGAGAAATGATAAGGAGGAAATTATCTTAGGCAACAGGAATCATGCACCTGGAATTATTCTTTAAGAATATGCAGCAAACTCATTAACATGGAGACAAAATAAAAATGATGTTGTTACCGAACCAAACTTGTGTCCACTGTCCAAGCAAGGAGTCCAGGCAGCTAGTGCTTAAAAGACCCATGCTCCCTAATGACTTTTAGGGAAAGGTTTTTAAAGACAGGGTGAGGGACGAGGTTTGTGGGGTGCATGATCAGCTCATAGACATTCTTCTGATTGGTTGGTGGTGAGGTAACCGGGTGGATTTGGGAGTCAACATTATCAACCTTCTTTTTCCAAACAGTCTGGGGTCCACATGCTTGTGGGCAACATACAGTTAAATTCTTCCACCCAGTGGGGGTTCAGCAACTACAAAACAGCTCAAAGGACATGGCTCAGAATATTATCTGTAGCCCTTGAGGAGGAACTAAATGTCCTTGACTTTGTTTAATGGCTAAACTATTATTATTTTGTCTTGCTTGACTCTTTTCCTTTATTTTCACTCCAGGAAGGTCTAGGAGGCTAAAGTTTTTCTACAAACAAGAGGGAGGCAGAGGACATGGCAGGGGTTGGGGGCAGGTATCTGTCCTAGGAAAGCCCCACAGGGTCCCAATCCATTACAATGTGTGGTCTTTCTAGAGAAGGAAATACAGAGAAACCTGAACATAAGAGGCCATTGGGACTTTGAGGAGTATTAGAGTCTTATGTTTCATATTAGGGCATCTTGGTAATAGATTTAAATATATTCGGTTTCCCTACAGAATTATCATATTCATTTCAACTGTACAGTGCCTTGAATTCAGAGTATAAAGGACTATGTAGGTACAGAGGTTTGTGAATATATGAGGGGAAACCAAGGGAATGCAGGAACTTCAGGGAAGCACAAGAGGCAAGAATATTCACCTTTGCAAAAATTTACACCTGGGCAAAAACAGAGCCATCGCAAATACTGAGAGAGAAAGTGAGTATGGATGCATGACTTTTTTAAACAAGATGTCACACTAACATTTTGTGGGTGATTTTTCCCAAATGGACACTAAATTCTGAACAATTGGTACTGACTGGCATTTTGTGAAGGCTGAAGCCCTAAATTATTATTTTCTTCTTTCTCGTGTTTTTCATCTCTACCCATTTCTGAGTAACACTGAATCATCACTTTTTTTTTGGAAATGAATTACAGAGATTGCATTAAGTTTAATTTTAGAGAAATGGTGTTATCCTTTTAGAATTTTTGGAGTGTGAGAGACATGAGGAAATTGAGGCTGGTTTAATTCAAATTTTGAGATGTTATTCTTAGATAGCTGAAGAAGAAAGTATCCAGAAATCTCCTAAGCACCCAAATAAGACTGTTGTGGTTGCCCATGAAGCAAAAGGCAAAACAAAATAAACAAACAAAATTGGAATTTTTTTTTTAAATTTTGAATTGAATTTTTAAAATTAGATTTTAGTGGCAATTAACTTTGTGTTTTATTTTCTGGTAACTTAGAAAGAGGCAGTTTGTATTCATATTTTCATTTTAATTTTTTTATTGAATACACTGGATAATTTCAAATGAGCAATACTGAGAAATCTCTCTTGAAATGGGAAATAAAATTGGCTAAATCATGGCAAAATGTTAACTTACTGTCCAATGTGGAACCATTTCAAAACTTCTTATGAAAAATAGATGAAATACTTACTACCATATAGTTGGATGATAAACCTAAAATGTTGAGGGAAAAAAAAAATTGAGTATTATCACAAAGGAACTTTTTTTTTATACAGACATTGTCCTTTCAGTGTATTTACAAAGTATATGTGCATATACAACAGTCTATAATCATATTCTAACCTGAAAATATTCTGGTATCTTTTATTTATTTTGTAGCTGTCTGATTTTGTGTATTTTAACAAATTATAAATGATAATCTATTGTGATAATTTATTAGAGAAATTTATAGAATTCTGGGAAATCCTTTTACTGTCTTTGTCCTAAATTAAGGAAAGTTGGAGTTTGTACACTGAACTTTAATTAAACTACTCACCTTGATTGTTTTCACCCACAAAATCATAATGTATTACATGTATTAGTCAACTATTGCTACAACAATGCTTCATAACAAATCACTCCAGAATTCAGTGACCTACAGTAAGCATTTATTTTTCTTGCTCAAGGGTTTGCAAGTCAGCTGGAACAGTTCTGTTTCTGGCTACGTATCAGCTGTCCTTGGCTCCAACCTTTGAGTTAGGTTCATGTCTGCTCTACATGTCTCCACATCCTTCTTGGTCCAGCTGTTATCCAGGTATATTTTCCTTGTGGCAAATCTCATGGGTAACAGAGAACAATATAAACCAAATAAGCCTGCTTTAGCCTCAGCTCTTAACATATCTGCCTACCCCCACCAGCTGAAACAAGTTAAATGACCAAGTTTAAAGTCAGTGGGGCAGAGACATATACTGATTTAGATTACCTCTTCCAATGACACCTATTGCACATTATGAAACTATAAAACAATGTTTTTTTAAACAAAGTTTTATTTGTGACCAACATCATCTTGTCTATGATTCTCAAAACTATAATCTCAAACTTATTTTCTTACCTTAATTTCAGCAACCTTACAGATTGCTATTTTCAATTATACATATAATGACCAATTGTTTTATAATCTTTAAAACTTTATTATCCAGAAATTGTTTCTCACTGTTTCGATTCTGTGCTTTTATAGTTACCACCATTTTATAGTTCATATGGGCCCACATCCCATACCTCATATTGTACCTTTTTGTTCATCCTACTTCTTCTCATTTTAATATCCTTCCCATCATTCCAGAATCTCTGCTCTCAGTAATTCTATTCACCCCTAAAAATCTATCAGATCAAATTTCCCATCAAGAAATGGCACCTATCTCTTCTGAATCTTCATTATATATTTTTTTCTTTCTTTCCTTTTTACTTTACCAATCATATTTTGCCTTAAAGTGTAATGCAGGAAGGTTAATTGGGTTTGGGTGTTATTCCTATAAAAATAAAAATAATAATGAATAAGAATTATATATGTAAAACACAAACCTTACAAATTAAAATATTGTTCACCAAATTTTTATTATAAGGCATACAATATTGAAGTAACTCATGATATAGTGATGATAGAAATTTACACCCATTAGTTTAACAGAGAGAATTTACTATAAAGGATTTTAGGTACTGAAGAACTGAAAAGGTAAAAAGGAACCAATGAAGTATAACAAAAGTAGCAACTGCAAGAAACAGCTATCAACCATAGGGATGGGGAACAGAGGGAAGAGGTTCTGAGTTATTAACATGTAGAGACCTGGGAGGAGGGTTCTGTGGAAGGAAAATTCATATATTTGAGAATGTGATGTTGCTTGACTGTGCTAATGATTCTGAGTAAGAAGAGGGCCCCGTGGAGTTGAACCAAACCTCAGAGAAAGGGATATAAGTCATCTGGTGCTGATGTTTCTGAGGGGACATAATGAGACTAATTCTGTGAGAAGTGGGAAAACTGTTACATGTAACAAACCGTCGGTTTTGTGGTGAAAAAACAAGACTGATGACACTGACAGGAGTAGGAAAGACAAACAGGATAACAATACCAACAAAAAGGAATCTCTCCTTCTCTCCTCCAGCCTTGCAGTTTTCTTTCTAGAACACCACATTGGAAAAGCCTACCAGGAAATAAGGTGACAAAGGAGAAATATAGTTTGCCAAGTTACAGTCTCTGCACCACAAAGTCAACTTTAGAAGGGAAGATTTGGAATTGGAAGATCATTTTTTCCCATTCATAGAAATATTCAAATAAGGGGAAAAGTGCTTAAAATATCTTCTGTATGATTATACAAACATTTTCCCAAAAGGACATAATCTTCATCACAGTAGATCTTTGAACATTACCAACATTTATTAATAGTAACATTATTGAAAGTAACCAATCATTAACATTGTTATTAAATAGTATAATACTTTAAGATGTTGAATCTGTTGAGATGTGAGCCCTCCAAGTTATTCTTAGTTTTCTAAGAAGGTATAAAAAATAAACATATCATATTTAAGAGAATTAAAAATATATGTAGTATTTTATGTAACTGTAATAAAAAAAGAACTTAGTAAGAAAAGCAAGAAGCATTAAAAGATTATATGTGACCTATCGGATTTAGTCTTAGTCACTGCTAAACACCAAATTCTATCAACATGACTTGAACATAACAAATGGACCTAAACTGACTTTGGAATGAAAAAAAACTCAATGAGATAAATAATACAAAATTTTGGTCTTGTTGATAATATATCTGAAGTGGGGAATCTTATGAAGTTAAATGCAAAGTTTACTGGAAGGAAACTCTTTCATCCAGGCTGTCATGGATAAAGTTTCATTGAAAAGGATTATAAAGTAAATGATTAAAAAGTACTGGGAAACAGGGCTTCCCTGGTGGCGCAGTGGTTGAGAGTCCACCTGCCGATGCAGGGGACACGTGTTCATGCCCCAGTCCAGGAAGATCCCACATGCCGTGGAGCGGCTGGGCCCCTGAACCATGGCCACTGAGCCTGCGTGTCCAGAGCCTATGTTCCACAATGGGAGAGACCACAACAGTGAGAGGCCCACATACCACACACACACACACAAAATACTGGGAAACAATCCACCATATGTGAAAATCACATGACAAAACCAAAAGTAACACTAGACCATCCAAGTCCTAAAAATAATTTGTGTAAAATTAAGGACACAAGAAAAGAAATAAAAGCACAAGAAAATAATATGTTATAAACAATGAAAGACAAATTTGAAAAATAAAACAAATAGAATTGTGATGTTGAAAAATATGCTCATGTAGTTAAAAACTCATACAGAGGTTAGAAATGTAGGAAGAAAAAGAATATATATATAAATAGTACTCTGTACTGTTCAGATTTTGTTTTGTTTTATAGGTTTCAAAGTGGGTGGTAGAATTCTTTTAAAAATTACTTTTATTCACCACTTTTTATAAGAAAACTTCTTTTAGATAGTATTCATTCTGACATGTGTGATGTGGTATCTCATTGCAGTTTGATTTGCATTTCCCTGATAATTAGTGATGTTAAGCATCTTATCATGTGTCTTTTGTCCATCTGTAGGTCTTCTTTGGAAAAAAGTGTCTATTCAGATCTTCTGCCTATTGTCAATTCAGTTGCTTGTTTATTTGTTTTTGATGTTGAATTATAGGAGTTCATTATATATTTTGGTTATCAACCCCTTATGAGACATATTGTTTGCAAATATATTCTCCTATTCAGTAGGTGGACTTTTCATGTTGTTGATCGTTTCATTCAATGTGCAAAAGCTTCTTAGTTTAAGGCAGTCTTGTTTGTTATTTTTTTTCTCTTCTGAGGAGACGTCTTAAAAAATATAGCTAAGACCAATGTCAAAGAGCATACTGCCTATGTTTTCTTCTAGTTTAACGGTTTAAGGTCTGACGTTTAAGTGTTTGATTTATTTTGAGTTTATTTTTGTATATGGTGAAAGAAAGTGGTCAAGGTTCATTCTTTTACATGTAGCTGTCCAGTTTTCCCAACACCATTGGGAAAAGAGCTATACACCCTTCTCCCCATTTGTATATTTGACCTCTTTCATTATAGATTATTTGAAGCATGAGTTAATTTTTGGACCCTATATTGTGCTCCATTGATCTATGTGTCTGTTTCTGTTCAAGTACAATACTGTTTCGATTATTATAGCTTTGTAGTATAGTTTGAAATCTATACTGATACCTCCAGCTTTGTTCTTTTTATTCAAGTTTGCTTTGATCATTTGGGTTCATTTTTGGTTTCGTACAAATTTAAAGATCATTTATTTTAGTTATGTGAAAAATGACATTGGTATTTTCATAGGAATTGCATCAAATATGTAGATTATTTTGGGTAGTATGGGCATTTTAATAATTTGATTCTTCCCATCCATGAGCACAGTGTATCTTTGCATTTATTTATGTTGTTTTCAATTTCTTTCATTAATGTCCCATAGTTTTCAGAGTATAGGTCTTTCACCTCCTTGGTTAAATTTATTCCTAGGTATTTTATTCTTTTGTTACAATTGTAAATGGAATTGTTTTCTTAATTTCTCTTTCTGATAGTTTGTTATTAGTGTATAGAAATGCAACCACATTCTGTATATTAATTTTGTACCCTGCAAATTTACTGAATTCAATTTTTAGTTCCAATAGTCTTTTGGAGGAGTCTTTGAAGTTTTACATATAGTATCAAGCCTTCTACAAAAAAATGATTTCTTTTCAAACTTGAATACCTTTCATTTCTTTTTCTTGCTTACTTGACGTGGCTTGATGAGAAAGACAAGTGTTAGTGAGGATGTGGAGAAGATGGAAGTGTCATGCATTGTTGGTGGGATTGTAAATTGATGCAGCCACTATGGAAAACATTATGGAGATTCCTCAAAAAGCTAAAAATAGAATTGCCATATAATCCAGCAATTACATTTTTGGGTATCTATCTTAAGAAAACAAAAACACTAATTCAAAAAATATGTGTACCCTTATGTTCACTGCATCACTATTAACAATAACCAAGATATGGAAGCAACCTAAGTGTCCATCTGTAGTCAAATGGATAAAGAACATGTGGTATATATGTTGCATTTTGAGACAACATGGACAAACCTAGAGGATATTATGCTACCTGAAATACATCAGACAGAGAAAGACAAATACTGTATGATTTCACTTGTATGTGAAGTTTAAAACAAAATAAAGCAAACAAAACAAAACAGAAGCAGACTCATAGATTCAAAGAACAAACTGGTGGTTGCCAGAGGGAAGGGGGTTAGGGAGATGAGCAAAATGTGTAAAAGGGATTAAGAGGTACAAATTTTCAGCTATAAAATAGATAAGCCACAGTGATGTAATGTACAGCATAGGAAATATAGTCAATAATATTGTAATAACTCTGTATGGTGAAAGATGGTAACTAGACTTATTGTGGTGATTATTTCATAGTTTATTAAAAATTGAATCACTATATTCTACAACTGAAACTAATATAATATTTTATGACCATTATAATACAACCAAAATACTTCTATTTTAGATGTATATATAATGTCACATTCATCCATACAACATAGTTGCTAAGTTTCTTTTAGCTTGTGTAAACACACCTTAAATTTCAAAGAAAAATTTCTTCAATTGTTTATTATTAGATATCATTTACTAATTGGGGAATTTTTTTTTAAATAACTTATTTTTAATAACTAAAGAATACTCAGGATTTTTTCAGTGTATTATTCTTTTTCCTTCATTGTCAGATTAATTTAGGTTTCAAAAGACAATTGAAAATATATTCACAGATTTTTTTTGAGCCCATAATGATTAAAAAAGTTGACAGTCATGTTTATCAGCATTGAGTTATGTAGAAAATATGCAGCTACCTATCACTGTGAAACATTGGATGCTATGGAAACCACCACAGTACATTAAATTTCAAGTATTTATTTAGCTAATAAAATGTATAACTTATTTAAAATTGATATCTGAATACAAATTATATAAAGGATAACAAATGATAAAATTTTGGAAAAATTGAAGGAATACAAAAATCATAAAACATATTAACTACTAATGATGTTAAGAAAAGTTATACAATGACTGGTTGGCATCATAAGACATTTAGAGTTAAAAGAAAAAAAAATAATTCTACTTCAAGCTATATACCAAATATTAAATGTTATCCTAGTACAAGTAATAATTAATGGTTCAAATTATTAAATAAGTTCCCATAATTATCTCAATCCTTAGGGCTGAGAAATAAAACCAATTTTAAAACTAGAATATTTACAAAACTAAAACAGTCTTAAATTCACTAAAACCCTCATAAATATATCCAATCAAACTCAAAGCCATAAAAAATTTCATAAGAACAGGTACATTGCAACAAGAAGAAAATTGACTTCACATTCAGTTGTAGTTCTCTATTTCTGATTAAGTCACAATGCTAATTTTGGTCCCATGAAATCATTCTTTCACACTAGTAAATTACTACCATGTTTTTAGACAAATATTTCAATTCTAATACACTACCCAAAATTATTTAGTTCAAATAATAACATGATACTATATTTTTTCCTTTTAACTCTTCAATTGTGAAAAATTCAACAAAAAATATGAATGATTTAAAAGTTAATTTATAAAATTTTACATTTTATAAGGAGTTTTGAGAGTTCTTTTTTTCACAAAGTATTGCAAGAGCTTATGGAGAATGTGCACAATTAGTAAGAGAAGGAAATATTTACAAAATTGGAAACCTTGGAAATGAAGCAAAGGGATTATGACCATAGCCAGTAAAGGGATTTCACATTTTCTTACCAAAAATTGGATGTATGGTTAGGCACTTGGAACTTTCCTTTCAATATCCATTTTCACATTTCTCTTTAGTAAAGGAACATAGATGTTAAACTTAGCACTCTGAAACCTGGCTAAATTCTTGCATCACACAACTCCCTACAGCTAGGTATGGCCATGTACTCCAGTTACTACCAATGAGATGCTCTTATAATGGAGCAGGACCCTGTGGGTACTTCCCACGTCTCTCACCTGCCTCTTGTCTGTAAAAAAACCTTTAATTGAATAATAAATTTAATCAGAGAAATGCAAAAGAATGCAGAAGCAAAGAAAAGCAGTCAAATAGGACAAAATAATAATAGTTTAGTCATTAAACAAAGCCAAAGACATTTAGTTCCTTTTCAAGGGCTATAGATAATGTTCTAAGCCATATCCTTTGAGCTGTTTTGCAGATTCTGAAACTCCCACTAGGTAGAAGAAGTTAACTACATAGTAACCAGACTGCAGTCATGACATAGACTGCTCCATCTTACACAATTCCGAGAACTGGCCTCAAGGAAACGGGAATTAACTGACCCTAGAAGTAAAGATTAACTTAAAACAATCAAGGTGATGCTGATCAGACCACCACATAACTAATTTCAAGGTGACTCTCGGAGTAGCTGGGCTGTTCTGCATGTAGACCCTCTTTCCACCTATAGACCTATGAAACTCCCCTTTAAAAGCTCTTGCCCCTGATAGGCAGTGGGGAGTTGGCTTTTGGACACAAGTCCACCTTCTTGCCAGGTTGCTGGCCTCCTGAATAATGTAACCTTTCCTTTCCTACCAACACTTTTGAGCGATGAGCAGCCGAATCTGAATTCGATAACACCACTGAGTGACTTTTGTGCCTCTGGGACATCTTTAAAAGATGGGAGTGCCTTCTCTTCTTTTTTTTTTTTTCCATACTGCCTAGAATATGGATGAAATGTCTCAAACATGAGGACCTATTGTAAACATAATGTGACCTTGGGAAAAGAAGCTATGCACATCAGATCAAGAAGAAAGAAGGATCATGAGTTCTGGACATGTTGGAGCAGCTTCAACAGCCACGACTGCCTCATTACAAATTTCTCTTAGAATTTTCAGCTCATTTAATCTGTATTTTGAGGCCTGTGTTATTTGCAGTAATTCTAATCCTAACAGGGATTGTATATTTTTAGACCAAACTAAATCGAGAGAGAGAGAGAGAGAGAGAGAGAGAGAGAGAGAGAGAGAGAGAGAGAGAGAATGAATTAGAAATGCAAACCGTACACCAAAAATGGGGTAATAAAAAACAATAGCATCAAGAAGACATATGGCATATCTTAGATGGAGAAGAAAACCACTATTTATTCAAAGAAATAGTTTAAAAATGGAACAAGGAGAAACAGAAATAAAGGCCATTGGTTTAGAATCATCACTGTTTTGAAGGTTAATTTGGGAAATTAACTGAAAGAATGGAAATCACTGGAATAGTCAATGAGGGGGATTCAATACAGAGAGTTAACATAGGATGCATAAATAGACAATGATGAAGCAGTGGGTTCTAAATTATTCCTCTTTTGACTCTATTAAGCTTGTCATACTTATGTGATCTTAATTACCTTTATTTTTTATAAGTGCTTACTGTTTCTATTTAAAACTTTTTTCTGTAAAACAAAAGAAGATGCACAGTATATCTAGCTCCAATAACCAGCTGTCCATTACTTTATTACATATTACATTCTTTATTATACCGCACTGCCTTTGAAACCTCAAGTCTATCAACTAATTTTTGTTTATTTCAATAGAATGTTTCATTTGTCTGATGCAGTAAATATATATATATATATTTGTTGTGGGTATTTTTTGCAGAGTTTTAAAACTATCTATTTTGAAGTCAAATTGACTTTATTTGGAGTCATAGATCAGCCATTTCCAGGTCTGTAATTGCAGGCAAATTCTTAAAATAATGTATTCTCAATTTGCTTATCTGTAAAAAGTAGTATACTAATAATCAAATTGAACATGCATTTTTAATGAATATTAAATGAGCCAATTTGTGTGCATGTAAACAGTCCATATGTAACATAATAGCTATTGTTTTAAAGTATGGTGTCCATGGAACACCTACATAACAGTCTGTAGCACTCATTAAAAATGAAGGTCCATTAAATCTTGGTTGGGTGCAAGAAATCTGGATCTTTTACAGGCACTGCTGCTAGTTGTTTTTCACTATTTATATGGTATTGCACATAACAGGTCCTCAGTAAATGTTTACAATTGTTTTTCTTTTTCTTACTTCAAAACTGATGTACTATGACACAACTGCTATATATTAAAAAATGTTTAGACTGATATAGATATACATAGATAACTGTAGCTATAGATTTCAACATAGATATCAATATTTGGTCTATCAACATTAAGCAAAGCTAGTATAACAGCTTAATTTTACATTAAACTTTCACCTTGACTATATATTTTTATTTTTTTATTATTTTTATTTGTTTTTATTTTATTTTTTTTTTGCTGTACGCGGGCCTGTCACTGTTGTGGCCTCTCCCGTTGCGGAGCACAGGCTCTGGACGCACAGGCTCAGCAGCCATGGCTCACGGGCCCAGCCACTCTGTGGTATGTGGAATCTTCCTGAACTGGGGCATGAACCCGTGTCCCCTGCATCGGCAGGTGGACTCTCAACCACTGCGCCACCAGGGAAGCCCTTGACTATATATTTTTAATGTTGATTTAAATCCTATTCCTTTCCAATAGCCAGCAATTAAATGATATTAATCATGCACAATGTTGTAATTAAATAATTTCAGCTTAAACAGTATTATCCAAAACCAGAAAATTGTCTACAGAGAAAAAAAATGAAAAAAAAATTAAACCATATTGACAATTCTGTTATATATTGCTCCTCTTTTAAATGCTTTCCATGGTAAATCAGATTAAAAAGAAGAATATATAAATAGTTTTCATAGATACACAAATAACATCTGTTAAATTTAGTATATATACCAAAAATAATGAATGTAGAAAATTATACTGTATCAATAAGGATCATTTTTTATAAAAACACACAAAAGGCAGATGGTAGAGTTTAAATAACATTCAGCCAAATTGTTGGCTTCATTGCAGTTGCTACCACTATTATTTATAAATCTAAAATAAATTATAATGCCAAATAGAGAAAATATTTTAAATTATAATTGGGCAAGTTTTAAAAATGATACCATTTCTGTACTTTCTACACTGAGGGAAAGGATATAATTGAGGGAGTTTTGACAAAAATTAAGAGTAAGAAAAAAATTACTTAAATAACAACATATAAAAATGAGAAAACAGAAGGTAAGAAGTATAGAAAGTAGTAATGAGAATGAGGAATTGTTACAAACATCTTGAGTCAAATTCACTGTGCCATTTTCTTTAACTTCACGAAGACAGAATCTTATTCAGTTAATTAAGGAGTCCATTGTCTCTCTTTTTTTTTTCCTTTTCACTCTCTCTTTTCTTCTCAGTACTGTAAGTGGTGATAGATGTTCACACCCCTATCTATTTAGTTTTAATCTCCCACATTAGAGCCCCAAGAGTCATTAGTTTTTAAACCATGCATTGTTTTGTACCATCCAGTACATATTTGTGTAATGTTTTTGTTTTAATATACTTGACTGCATACTTTAACATTTACTAAATAAAGATGAGAGCTATGGCCAAATTAGTTCTAATGGTGGACCAGAAGTAAAAAGATATAAATGGACTCCTTCAAAGTCTGATGGCTAGTAGGTAGTAAATCAGGAAGGACTAAAGCATAAGTATTTTCACTCAGACAATATTTTTTTCCACTGAAAATTAATTAACTTTTTTTTTTGACAACCCTAGAGTTAGTAGGGCCATATAGTCGAGAAAAAAACAAAAAACAAAACTTTTTGGAAATGCTAGTAGATTCCATTAAAAAATGCATTTGGGAAATAAATCACTTATAAAGCTGATTTTAAGTTTGCTTTTTGAAGCAATGTGCTATAAACTACAAGAGTAAAAAATTAATTATTAAGATATTCCTGGTTCTAAAAATTACTGAAGAGAATTTATAAGTAAAATATACTTCTCTCTCATTTGATATACATTTGATCTCTCACACTATATCATCTTCAAAAGCTACCCAATTATCCGATAGGTCAATCCCAGGGCTAAAACACACACACACACACACACACACACACACACACACACACACACACACAGTCTGCCAATGAAGCTTTCTTCTGAGGAAAATTTGTCAAACACCCTACTTTTCCACTTAGGAAGTATGTCCTATACTACTATGTTTTTTTTATTGGAGTATAATTCCTTTACAATGTTGTGTTAGTTTCTGCTGTACAGTGAAGTGAATCAGCTATATGTATATCTATATACCCTCCCTCTTGGACCTCCCTCCCACCCCCACCCCAATCACACCAATCTAGGTCATCACAGGGCACAGAGATTAACTCCCTATGCTATACAGTAGGTTCCCACTAGCTAGCTATTTTACACATGGTAGTGTATTTATGTCAAACCTAATCTCCCAATTGGTCCAACCCTCCCCTTCCACCACAGTGTCCACATGTTCCTTCCCTACATCTATGTCTCTATTCTTGCCCTGCAAATATGTTCATCTGTACCATTTTTCTAGATTCCACAAATATGTGTTAATACACGATATTTGTTTTTCTCTTTCTGACTTACTTCACTCTGTATGACAGACTCTAGGTCCATCCACATTTCCACAAACGACCCAATTTTGCTCCTTTCTAAGGCTGACTAATATTCTGTCATAGAGATGTAACACATCTTCTTTATCCATTCATCTCTTATTGGACATTTAGGTTGCTTTCATATCCTGGCTAATGTAAATAGAGCTGCAATGAACACTGTGGTACATGACTCTATTTGAATTATGGTTTTCTCAGGGTATATGCCCAGTAGTGGGATTGCTGGCTCGTATGGTAGTTCTATCTTTAGTTTTTTAAGGAACGTCCATA
The DNA here is from genome assembly GCF_951394435.1 of Stenella coeruleoalba. Taxonomy (NCBI): domain Eukaryota; kingdom Metazoa; phylum Chordata; class Mammalia; order Artiodactyla; family Delphinidae; genus Stenella; species Stenella coeruleoalba. The sequence goes on along the minus strand of NC_137164.1, from coordinate 35,506,910 downwards.
CTGTTCTCCATAGTGGCTGTATCAATTTATATTCCCACCAACAGTGCAAGAGGGTTCTCTTTTCTCCACACCCCCTCCAGCATTTATTGTTTGTAATCTTTTTTGATAATGGCCATTCTGACTGGTGTGAGGAGATATCTCATTGTAGTTTTGATTTGCATTTCTCTAATGATTAGTGATGCTGACCATCCTTTCATGTGTTTGCTGGCAATCTGTATATCTTCTTTGGAGAAATGTCTGTTTAGGTCTTCTGCCCATTTTTGGATTGGGTTGTTTGTTTTTTTGATACTAAGCTGCACGAGCTGCTTGTATATTTTGGAGATTAATCCTTTGTCAGTTGCTTCATTTGCAAATATTTTCTCCCATTCTGAGGGCTGTCTTTTCGTCTTACTTATGGTTACCTTTGTTGTGCAAAGGTTTTTAAATTTAATTAGGTCCCACTTATTTATATTTGTTTTTATTTTTATTACTCCAGGAGGTGGGTCAAAAAAGATCTTGCAGTGTTTTATGTAAAAGATGTTCTTCCTATTTAGGTCTTTAATCCATTTTGAGTTTATATTTGTGTGTGGTGTTATGGAGTGTTCTAATTTACTCTTTTACATGTAGTTGCCCAGTTTCCCATCACCAGTCATTGAAGAGACTGTCTTTTCTCCATTGTATATTCTTGCCTCCTTTGACCATAGGTGTGTGGGTTTCTCCTTGGGCTTTCTATTCTGTTCCATTGATCTATATTTCTGTTTTTGTGCCAGTGCTATACTGTCTTGATTACTGTAGCTTTGTAGTGTAGTCTGAAGTCTGGGAGCCTGATTCCTCCAGCTCCATTTTTCTTTCTCAAGATTGCTTTCAGGGTCTTTTGTGTTTCCATACAAATTGCAAAATTTCTTGTTCTAATTCTGTGAAAAATGCCATTGGTAATTTGATAGGGATTGCATTGAATCTGTAGATTGCTTGGGTAGTATAGTCATTTTCACAAAGTTGACTCTTCCAATCCTAGAACATGGTGTATCTCTACATCTGTTTGTGTCATCTTTGATTTCTTTCATCAGTGTCTTATGGTTTTGTGCATACAGGTCTTTTGCCTCCTTAGGTAGGTTTACTCCTAGGTATTTTATTCTTTTTGTTACAGTGGTAAATGGGAATGTTTACTAAATTTACCTTTCTGATTTTTGCTGTTAGTGTTAGGAATGCAAGTGATTTCTGTGCATTAATTTTGTATCCTGCAACCTTACCAAATTCATTGATTAGTTCTAGTAGTTTTCTGGTGGCATCTTTAGGATTTTCTATGTATATTATCTTGTCACTGCAAACAGTAACAGTTTTACTTCTTTTTTTCCAATTTGTATTCCTTTTATTTCTTTTTCTTCTATGATTCCTGTGGTTAGGACTTCCAAATCCATGTTGAATAAGAGTGCTGAGAGTGGATATCCTTGTATTGTTCCTGACCTTAGTGGAAATGCTTTCAGTTTTTCACCATTGAGAATGATGTTGGCTGTGGGGTGGTCATTTATGACCTTTATTAGGTTGAGGTAGGTCCCCACTATGCTCATTTTCTGGAGAGTTTTTATCATAAATGGGTGTTGAATTTTGTCAAAAGTTTTTTTCTGTATCTATTGAGATTATTACATGTATTTTATCCTATAGTTTGTTAATATGGTGTATCACATTGATTGATTTTCGTATATTGAAGAACACTTGCATTACTGGCATAAACCCCTCTTTATCATGGTGTATGATCCTTTTAATGTGCTGTTAGATTTTGTTTGCTAGTATTTTGTTGAGGAGTTTTTCATCTATCTTCATCACTGATATTGGCCTGTAGTTTTCTTTTTTTGTGACATCTCTGTATGGTTTTTGTATCAGGGTGATAGTGGCCTCATAGAATGAGTTTTGGAGTGTTCCTCCCTCCGCTAAATTTTGTAAGAGTTTGAGAAGGATAAGTGTTAGCTGTTCTGTAAATGTTTGATAGAATTTGCCTGTGAATCCATCTGGTTCTGGACTTTTGCATGTTGCAAGATTTTTAATTACAGTTTCAATTTCATTACTTGTGATTAGCCTTGTTGATATTTTCTCCTTCTTCCTGGTTCAGTGTTGGAAAATTGTACCTTTCCAAGAATTTGTCCATTTCTTTGTGATTGTCCATTTTATTGGCATTTAGTTGTTTGAAGTAGTCTCATAATATTTTGTATTTCGGAGGTGTCAGTTGTGGTTTCTCCTTTTTCATTTTGAATTGTATTGATTTGCGTCCTCTCCCTTTTTTTCTTGATGAATCTGGCTAAAGGTTTCTCAATTTTGTTTAGCTTCTCAGAGAACCAACTTTTAGTTTCATTGATTTTTGCTATTGTTTTCTTCATTTCTATTTCATTTATTTCTCCTCTGATATTTATGATTTCTTTCCTTCTACTGACTTTGGGTTTTTTTGTTCTTCTCTCTCTAGTTGCTTAGGTGTAAGCTTTAGGTGTATTTGAGATTTTTCCTGTTACTTGAGGTGAGATTGAATTGCTATAAACTTCCCTCTTAGAACTGCTTTTGCTACCTCCCATAGGTTTTGGGTCGTCATTTTTTCATTGTGATTTATTTCTATGTATTTTTTAATTTCTTCTTTGATTTCTTCAGTGATCTTGTGGTTATTTAGCAGCACACTGTTTAGGCTCCATTTTTTCGTGTTTTTTACAGATTTTTTCCTGTAATTGATTACTAATCTAATAGCATTGTGATCAGAAAAGATGCTTGATACGATTTCAATTTTCTTAAATTTACTGAGACTTGATTTGTGACCCAAGATGTTATCTATCCTGGAGAATGTTCTGTGTACACTTGAGAAGAAAATGCATTCTGTTGCTTTTGGATGAAATGCCCTATAAATATCAATTAAGTCTATCTGGTCTAATGCATCATTTAAAGCTGTGTTTCCTTATTTATTTTCTGTTTGGATGATCTGTTCATTGGTGTAAATGTAGTGTTAAAGTCTCTACTATTATTGTGTTACTGTTGATTTCCACTTTTATGGTTGTTAACAGTTGCCTTATTTATTGAGGTGCTCCTATGTTGGGTGCATAAATGCTTATAATTGTTATATCTTCTTCTTGAATTGATCCCTTGATCATTATGTAGTGTCCTTCCTTATCTCTTGTAACAGTCTTTATTTTAAAATGTATTTTATCTGATACAAGTATTGTTTCTCCAACTTTCTTTTGATTTCCATTTGCATGGAATATCTTTTCCATCCCTTCACTTTCAGTCTGTATGTATCCCTACATCTGAAGTGGATCTCTTGTAGACAGAATATATATGGGTCTTCATTTTGTATCCATTGAACAAGCTTGTGTCCTTTGGTCAGAGCATTTAATACATTCACCATTATTATTGATATGTATGTTCCTATTACAATTTTCTTAATTGTTTTGCATTTTCTTTTGTGGGTCTTTTTTCTTCTCTTTTGTTTCATGCCTATAGAAGTTTCTTTAACATTTGTTGTAAAGCTGGTGGTACTGAATTCTCTTAGTTTTTATTGTCTGTAAAGGTTTTAATTTCTCTGTCAAATCTGAATAAGATCATTGCTGGGTAGAGTAACCTTGGTCATAGGTTTTTCTCTTTCATCACTTTAATTATATCCTGCTACTCCCTTCTGTCCTACAGAGTTTCTGCTGAAAATTCCACTGATAAAATTATGGGGGTTTCTTTGTATGCTATTATTTGGCTTTTCCCTTGCTGCTTTTAGTATTTTTTCTTTGAATTTAATTTTTGTTAGTTTGATTAATGTGTTTCGGTGTGTTTATCCTTGGGTTTACCCTGTATTTGACTCTCTATTCTTCCTGGACTTGGGTCACTCTTTCCTTTCCCATGTTAGGAATGTTTTCTACTATAATCTTTTGAATATTTTCTCAGACCCTTTCTTCTTCTCTTCTTTTTCTAGGACTACTGTAATCCAAATGTTGTTGTGTTTAGTGTTGTTCCAGTGATCTCTGAGCTTGTCTTCAATTCTTTTCATTATTTTTTCTTTATTTTGCTCCTTGGCAGTTATTTCCACCATTCTGTCTTCCAGCTCACTTATTCATTCTTTTGCCTCAGTTATTCTGGTATTGATTCCTTCCTGTGTATTTTTCATTTCAGTTACTGTGACATAATTTTTTGTCATCTCTTTTTTTTTTTTTTTTTTTTTAATGATTGGTGGGATTTTGTTCCTGTCTTACTGGTTTTTTGGCCTAAGGCTTCCAGCACTGGAGTTTGTAGGCTGTTGGGTAGAGCTGGGTCTTTGTGTCATGATGATGACCTCCAGGTGACCTCACTAAAATCAATATTCCCTGGGGTCTGAGGTTCTCTGTTAGTCCAGTGTTTCAGACTTGGTGCTCCCACCACAGGAGCTCAGGCCTGACCCCCGGCTTGTGAACCATGATCCTGCAAGCTGTGTGTGCTGGCAAAAAATAATTAAATAATTAAAAAGAAGAAAGGAAAAAGGAGCAGAACAAAGAATAAAAAGTAAAATAAGATTAGAAAACTAACACATATTTTAGAAAAAATTAAAAATATATATGAAACAACAATCGGAAGGTAAAACAGAGCCACAGCAGTGAAAAAGAGGAGGAAAAGAAAAAAAAAAAAAAGGTAGAAAAGGCCTTGGTTGTGGGGGGTGGGGCTTAGGTAAAGGCAGGGTTTATGTGGTGGATGGGGCCTATGCTTAGGACCCACAAGGGCAGAAAAGGCCCTGGTGGGTTAGGGCTCAGGCTCAATGCAGCAGGAGGGACTGAGGAGTGCCTCTGGCATTGGAAGTGGAGAAGGTCTGATATCTCAGCAGGCTCCCTGGGCCTGAGGTGGTGGGGGAAACTCTAGTGTGTTACCCCATTCTCCAATTCTGGAGAGTCCCTCCCCTTTGGCCTCTCTTCTTCTCCCCACCCCTCTCTCCTATGCCCTGAGGACCTACATGGCTGAAGTGGGCCCCAGAAGGCAGGGGACCAGACCCAGAGGAAGCCCAAGAGGCTTCCTGGGGCCGAGTGGGTGGGGCAAATGCCTGCCGTACTTCCCCTGATTCTCCAGTCCCAGAGAGCACCCCCTATCTCCTTCCCCTCCTCTTACCCCTCCTCCCTCCCTCCTACATCCCTAGGACCCCTGCAGCTGAAGGGGGCCCCGGAGGACTGAGGACCAGACACAGGAGCTCTGCCGGCTTCCCAGGCCTGAGTGTGAGAGGAGAAGCCCTCTACACCTTCCCTGATCCTCTGATCCTGGAGGGCCCCTCCAGGTGAGGGAACAACTCCCCTCTCTTAGCTACCACTCATGGGTGCCGGTCTTGTCTGACCTCCACTTCTCCTCCCCCCTCACTCCCCTCCACATCCTACTGTGTCTCTCGGGGGTTCCTCTCATCTCTTTGGACGTTGAGGTCCTCACCAGAATCCGACAGGTGCCCTAGTTGTGGGGAGGTGCGAACTCTGTGTCCTCCCAAGCTGCCGTCTTGACTCTACCCCAAATTGAATCTAGCTGAACTTCATAGTCATCTCCAAGATTTGTAGTTACCTGAGGAAAAAATTACAATGCCTGCCAAAACTAGCCAAGAGGGAAGGAGTGAGGGCCATTTGGAAAGCAGAATTTATTTCGACAAATTATAAAACCAAGTTACACACACACTCCAGCACACACAGAATTTTACAAGTCACCAGACTCTGGAATTGACATGTCTCTTAACCAGGAGAAACTGTGTTGGCCTTTGGAATCAATTAATATGACTAGCAGACATAGACTGTAAAGAATATTTCTTAAGTAGAAAAAAAAAATCAATGGTCATCAGGGTTTCCAATAAATCCTGTGGAATCTCCATGATAATATATATTTTGAAACAAATGGATCACAATTAATTCTGCTTTTAAGGACAAAGGAGTGGTTCATTTTATTCTAGCAATGTTAAACAGAGGCATTGACATAGATTGCTCAGTAAGAATAAGTAATTTTTTAATAAACATCTTTGAAGAGCCTAAAAAGAAAGTTTATTTTTTAAAAAGTAACTTTGCATCTTTCCTCCACAACGATATGATAAAAACCCCAAGCCCTCTTTCATTTTTTCTTATTTTCCAAAACAACCTGGACAAGGAGATATAATTCCCAATACTCAGACTAGTGTCCATTACTTTCTGCTGGGGACCCATTTAAATGGATCTTGAAAATATAAAAGTAAATTTTGCATGCAAATGTAGGGCAACTACAAGAAACAGAAGAGATAATGGCTTAAAAATATGGCTACAAATCCTAATTACAATTATTATGTAACATTTAAGATACAAACTAGTTATAAAACACTCTGAATACATCCGTACCCACCTCTTAGCTTAAAAAATTAAATGCTACAAATAGAGGTGAAATTCTCTACTTCTTCATGAGATGACTCATATGCTGATTGTTTGGCTCATCAATCTCATTTATGCTTCTATATTTTTATTACATACCTGTCTATACCTCAATGTATAGTCTTGTTTGCATATGGTAACATTGTATCAGTGGCATTTTAATGCATGCTCTTGCAACTTCCCTCTCCTTCTTCTAGAGAGAGGAATAAATTTTAGTTAGGTCACCCACATTTGATAGCAAAAGCATCCAATCTTACATTTTATATTTCTGTTATGTATTTTGGTGGAATTTTTCTACAGAAATAAATGCTTACAGCTTTACCTTGAAAACTAAATGTATGGCATTGAAAATAAGGAGAAACCTTTACATTCAATGTATAGAATGATAGAAAAATATATAAATCATTTTTTAGGAATTCTGCAAAATGTTTTAATGAGGTATAGTTGTGTATTTTAGGATGATTCAGTGAAGACTAAATTGAACAATATGAAAGAAAGTTTATTGTAACATTGTAGGAGGTCTGTGGGGAAGATTTCAATGCATTTCTTCTCTGTGGAGAAGACCAAGTTTTGGTAGGTAGGGAGCAAGGCCACAGCGATTCCAAAAACTACATAGACTTTAATCAGTATTTTATTTATAGATTTTGAAAATGCGTTTCTGCACTAGGAACTCAAAGGAGTCCAGTATCTCAAGCAAATAAGTATCCACAGCTTTCTGTAATATAAAGAAATGTAAAACGTGTAAATGTTTGGTCATGGGCACAAGTATTGCTGATCTTAATCTGGAGTTCTGGATACTAATTTGAGATTAAAAGGAATGCAGCATGCTGGGTTTGAAATAAAAAGTCAGTAAGAGCTGGATCTAATTGTCCAAGTAAAGAAATGCATCATTCAGCTTTGTTAAATATACTCATCATTCAGCTTTGTTAAATATAGGTAGGGCAACCACTGAACATATATTTGGTGGTAATATCAATATTATTTTTCATCAGAACCTGTACAAAACAGACATACATTTTAGTAGTACCTATAGAAATTTACAAGTGTTACTGGTGGTACTCAAAACAAAAGAAAGGCCAATTCCTAGATTTTATGAATTGATTTGGGGAAAAGATTAATAATGATTAGTGACAAACTTCTCCTCATATCATGTCAGAGATTTATCAATTGCAGCCCTCTAGGTGGTACAATCAGTGCCCCATCTGTGATTGTTTTAATATATTTTAAAACTATCAAGTGGGACAAAAATAAATGGTTCCACATCGTAATACAAATATATATGTATATATTTGTACACAAACACAAATGTGTGCATATATGTGCATGTGTGTGTGTGTGTGTGTGAAAGAGAGACAGAGAGAGACCAAGACAGAAAAACAATGTGCATACTAGCCCAATAGGTGCCCAAATAGGTGTATATATTTGGGTTATCTATCATGTAACAGGTTCTCAGTGATTAATAATCAATGTTAAAATTGCTCTTCTTTATATGCCATTGTGTCAGTTTTAGATATGTTCTGTATAGAGAATTAATGATATAAGAGATTTAAATTCAAATAAATTACTTTTTAAATATAAAAACAAATCCTTACAGATAAGACCAATAGCATTTATTAATAATACTCAATGTCATTTTGGATATTTCAAGTTTTTATCATTAATAAAAATTACTAATATAAATAATACTTTATATATGAAAATTAGGATAAAGTACATGCCTCATTTTTCCAACAAGTATTTTGCAAAATAAAATGATCTAATTATAGAAAGCATTAACTTTCTGAAAGTTAAACATATGTAAATTTAATCTTTTTTTTTTTTTTTTTTTACAGATTTAAGTGCATATCTCAAAGTTCTTATAAAGTTTTCTTACAAATATTATTACAAGATCTCCCTCTTCTGGCCACAATAGCTATTTCATTTCTTTTTATCAACAGTGGTTAAAATCTGCTGCAAAGATTGGGTAAAGCTAATTTATACTAATCTGGCATCAAAGAGATAAATGGACAGACACTCCTAAAAATGAAAAACAGGAAGCTCTTTTCAGTATCTCTAATACACATACTGTTCTATGAACGTCTGTTTATCTAATTTCATTTAAGTTTTCTGCCTCACTGATAGTCTGAGGATTCATATGCCAAGCTTAGTAATAAGTTAATAAATGAATTGAATGCTTGAGGTGTTCTAGATGGACTTAAATTGCAAATGCTGTCATTCACAAAAGAGATTGAGCTCAGACAGCAGGACTGCAAGTTTCCAAACGCAGACTCACCTATGTACCTTAAAATAGAGGTAAGCGCTATTAAATGCCCTTTCAGAACTTAACTTTTCCTCTCAAATTTGCAAACTAGTTTGAAAATAATAAAGAGGATTTGAGGAATAGTCATAAACAAAGGGCAATAAACGTTTACCATACAATTTACATAACAATAATGTATCAAAAATATTCGTAAGGTATGTGCCTGTGTCACTATCACATATTTATTAGTCCACTTTAATCATTCTATTTAATTTTATAAAATTTCAGAAAAAAAATGCATGAAAAATTTGGTGGGAGATATTTTTCCTATATAACATATCAAATTAGTATACTAAAAGTCCTAGAAGCCATTACTTGATAATTTCCTCCATTTCTTCAAGAAATATTCACTATGCAATGGTAATTCAAAACAAGTGGAACACTCTTAGTGCTCTCAAGAAATACATGGAATGGCGCTAAACTTGGGTTACATTAGTGTTTCAACAAATTTGGAATCCCTTGAGATTATACCCCACTTGATTTTGTACACATGTTCGTTTTCAGGAGAGAACTTTGATAGCTTTCATCAGATGTTCAAAGATGTCAATGACCCTTAATTTTAAGATCAAGTGAGGACTCGGGAGCAGGAAGATGGCGGAAGAGTAAGACGCGGAGATCACCTTCCTCCCCACAGATAGACCAGAAATACATCTACACGTGGAACAACTCCTGCAGAACACCTACTGAAGGCTGGCAGAAGACCTCAGACCTCCCAAAAGGCAAGAAACTCCCCACGTACCTGGGTGGGGCAAAAGAAAAAAAAGAATAAACGGAGACAAAAGGATAGGGACGGCACCTGCACCAGTGGGAGGGAGCTGTGAAGGAGGAAAAGTTTCCACACACTAGAAGCACCTTCGCGGGCGTAGACTGCGGGAGGCGGAGGGGGGAGCTTCGAAGCCACGGAGGAGTGCACAGCAACGGGTGCGGAGGGCAAAGCGGGGAGATTCCCGCACAGAGGATCGGTGCCGACCGGCACTCACCAGCCCGAGAGGCTTGTCTGCTCACCCGCCGGGGCGGGCGGGGCTGCGAGCTGAGGCTCTGAGGCTCGGGTTTCGGTTTCGGTCGGAGCGCCGGGAGAGGACTGGGGTTGGCGGCTTGAACATAGCCTGAAGGGGATAGTGCACCACAGCTAGCCGGGAGGGAGTCCGGGGAAAAGTCTGCACCTGCCGAAGAGGCAAGAGACTTTTTCTTCCCTCTTTGTTTCCTGGTGCGTGAGGAGAGGGGTTTAAGAACGCTGCTTAAAGGAGCTCCAGAGATGGGCGCGAGCCGCGGCTAAAAGCGCGAACCCCAGAGGCGGGCGCGAGCCGCGGCCGAAAGCGCGAACCCCAGAGGCGGGCGCGAGTCGCGGCCGAAAGCGCGGACCCCAGAGACGGGCGCGAGCCGCAGCCGAAAGCGCGGACCCCAGAGGCGGGCGCGAGCCGCGGCCGAAAGCGCGGACCCCAGAGGCGGGCGCGAGCCGCGGCCGAAAGCGCGGACCCCAGAGACGGGCGTGAGCCGCGGCCGAGGGCGCGGACCCCAGAGACGGGCGCGAGCCGCGGCTGGAGGCGCGGACCCCAGAGGCGGGCAGGAGACGTTGGGGCTGCTGCTGCTGCCACCAAGGGGCCTGTGTGCGAGCGCAGGTCGCTCTCCACGCCCCTCTTCCGCGGAGCCTGTGCAGCCCGCCACTGCCGGGTTCCCGGGATCCGGGGACGACTTTCCCGGGAGAGCGCACGGCGGGCCTCGGGCTGGTGCAGGGTCACGCCGGACTTTGCCGCCGCAGGCCCACCCCGCATTCCGTGCCCCTCCCTCCCCGCCGGCCTCAGTACGCCAGAACCCCCGAATCAGCGGCTCCTTTAACCCCGTCCTGTCTGAGCAAAAAACAGACGCCCTCCAGCGACCTACACGCAGAGGCAGGGCCAAATCCAAAGCTGAGCCCCTGTGAGCTGTGAGAAGAAGAGAAAGGGAAATCTCTCCCAGCAGCCTCAGAAGCAGCGGATTAAAGCTCCACAATCAACTTGATGTACCCTGCATCTGTGGAATACATGAATAGACAGCCAATCATCCCAAATTAAGGAGGTGGACTTTGGGAGCAAGATCTATGATTTTTTTTCCCTATTCCTCTTTTTGTGAATGTGTATGTGTATGCTTCTGTGTGAGATCTTGTCTGTATAGTCTTGCTTCCACCATTTGTCCTAGGATTCTATCCGTCCGTGGTTTTTTCTTAAATTTTTTTTCTTAATAATCAATTTTAATTTTAAGAACGTTATTATACTTTACCTTCGTCCTTTCTTTCTTTCTTTCTTTCCTTCCTTCCTTCCCTCCTTTAGACAACGAATCATCCCAAATTGAGGAGGTGGTCTCTGACAGCAAGATTTATGATTTTTCCCCCTTTACCTCTTTTAGTGAGGGTGTATGTGTACGCTTCTGTGTAAGATTTTGTCTGTATAGCTTTGCTTCCAACATTTGTCCTAAGGTTCTATCCATCCTTTTTTTTTTTTTTCTAAATAAGAATTTTTTAATTCAATAACTTTATTATACTTTATTTTATTTTTACTGTATCTTCTTTCTTTCTGTTTTCCCTTCTTTCCCTCCTTCCTTCCTTCCTCCCTCCCTCCCTCCCTCCTTTCGTTCCTTCTTGCCTTCTTTCCTTCTTTGCTTCTTTCTTTCTTTCTTCCTCCCTTCCTTCCTTCCCTCCTTTCCTTCTTTCTTTCCTCATACTTCTACTAATTCCCTCTACTTTTTCTCCCTTTTATTCTGCGCCGTGTGGATGAAAGGCTCTTGGTGCTCCAGCCAGGAGTCAGTGCTGTGCCTCTGAGGTGGGAAAGCCAACTTCAGGACACAGGTCCACAAGAGACCTCCCAGCTCCACATAATATCAAACGGCGAAAATCTCCCAGAGACCTCCATCTTAACACCAGCACCCAGCTTCACTCAACGACCAGCAAGCCACAGTGCTGGACAACCTGTGCCAAACAACTAGGAAAACAGGAACACAACCCCACCCATTAGCAGAGAGGCTGCCTAAAATCATAATAAGGCCACAGACACCCCAAAACACACCACCAGACGTGAACCTGCCCACTAGAGAGAAAAGATCCAGCCTCATCCACCACAACACAGGCACTAGTCCCCTCCACCAGGAAGCCTACACAACCCACTGAACCAACCTTAGCCACTGGAGACAGACATCAAAAACAGGAGGAACTATGAACCTGGAACCTGCAAAAAGGAGACCCCAAACACAGTAAGATAAGCAAAATGAGAAAACAGAAAAACACACAGCAGATAAAGGAGCAAGATAAAAATGCACCAGACCTAACAAATGAAGAGGAAATAGGCAGTCTACCTGAAAAAGAATTCAGAATAATGATAGTAAGGTTGATCCGAAATCTTGGAGATAGAATGGACAATAGAATGGACAAAATGCAAGAATCAGTTAACAAAGACCTAGAAGAACTAAAGATGAAACAAGCAACGATGAACAACACAATAAATGAAATTAAAAGTACTCTAGATGGGATCAGTAGCAGAATAACTGAGGCAGAAGAATGGATAAGTGACCTGGAAGATAAAATAGTGGAAATAACTACTGCAGAGCAGAATAAAGAAAAAAGAATGCAAAGAACTGAGGACAGTCTCAGAGACCTCTGGGACAACATTAAACGCACCAACATTCGAATTCTAGGGGTTCCAGAAGAAGAAGAGAAAAAGAAAGGGACTGAGAATATATTTGAAGAGATTATAGTTGAAAACTTCCCTAATATGGGAAAGGAAGTAGTTAATCAAGTCCAGGAAGCACAGAGAGTCCCATACAGGATAAATACAAGGAGAAATACGCCAAGACACATATTAATCAAACTGTCAAAAATTAAATACAAAGAAAGCATATTAAAAGCAGCAAGGGAAAAACAACAAATAACACATAAGGGAATCCCCATAAGGTTAACAGCTGATCTCTCAGCAGAAACCCTACAAGCCAGAAAGGAGTGGCAGGACATACTGAAAGTGATGAAGGAGAAAAACCTGCAGCCAAGACTACTCTACCCAGCAAGGATCTCATTCAGATTTGATGCAGAAATTAAAACCTTTACAGACAAGCAAAAGCTGAGAGAGTTCAGCACCACCAAACCAGCTTTACAACAAATGCTAAAGGATCATCTCTAGGCAAGAAACACAAGAGAAGGTAAAGACCTATAATAACGAACCCAAAACAATTTAGAAAATGGGAATAGGAACATACATATCGATAATTACCTTAAATGTAAATGGACTAAATGCTCCCACCAAAAGACACAGATTAGCTGAATGGATACAAAAACAAGACCCTTATATATGCTGTCTACAAGAGACCCACTTCAGACCTAGAGACACATACAGACTGAAAGTAAGGGGATGGAAAAAGATATTCCATGCAAATGGAAACCAAAAGAAAGCTGGAGTAGCAATTCTCATATCAGACAAAATAGACTTTAAAATAAGGACTATTAAAAGAGACAAAGAAGGACACTACATAATGATCAAGGGATCGATCCAAGAAGAAGATATAACAATTGTAAATATTTATGCACCCAACATAGGAGCACCTCAATACATAAGGCAAATACTAACAGCCATAAAAGGGGAAATCGACAGTAACACATTCACAGTAGGGGACTTAAACACCCTGCTTTCACCCATGGACAGATCATCCAAAATGAAAATAAATAAGGAAACACAAGCTTTAAATGATACATTAAACAAGATGGACTTAATTGATATTTATAGGACACTCCATCCAAAAACAACAGAATACACATTTTTCTCAAGTGCTCATGGAACATTCTCCAGGATAGATCATATCTTGGGTCACAAATCAAGCCTTGGTAAATTTAAGAAAATTGAAATTGTATTAAGTATCTTTTCTGACCACAATGCCATGAGACTAGATATCAATTACAGGAAAAGATCTGTAAAAAATACAAACACATGGAGGCTAAACAGTACACTACTTAATAATGAAGTGATCACTGAAGAAATCAAAGAGGAAATCAAAAAATACCTAGAAACAAATGACAATGGAGACACAACGACCCAAAACCTGTGGGATGCAGCAAAAGCAGTTCTAAGGGGGAAGTTTATAGCAATACAAGCCCACCTTAAGAAGCAGGAAACATCTAGAATAAACAACCTAACCTTGCACCTCAAGCAATTAGAGAAAGAAGAACAAAAAAACCCCAAAGCTAGCAGAAGGAAAGAAATCATAAAAATCAGATCAGAAATAAATGAAAAAGAAATGAAGGAAACAATAGCAAAGATCAATATAACTAAAAGCTTGTTCTTTGAGAAGATAAACAAAATAGATAAACCACTAGCCAGACTCATCAAGAAAAAAAGGGAGAAGACTCAAATCAATAGAATTAGAAATGAAAAAGGAGAGGTAACAACTGACACTGCAGAAATAAAAGAGATCATGAGAGATTACTACAAGCAACTCTATGCCAATAAAATGGACAATCTGGAAGAAATGGACAAATTCTTAGAAATGCACAACCTGCCAAGACTGAATCAGGAAGAAATAGAAAATATGAACAGACCAATCACAAGCACTGAAATTGAAACTGTGATTAAAAATCTTCCAACAAAGAAAAGCCCAGGACCAGATGGCTTCACAGGCGAATTCTATCAAACATTTAGAGAAGAGCTAACACCTATCCTTCTCAAACTCTTCCAAAATATAGCAGAGGGAGGAACACTCCCAAACTCCTTCTACGAGGCCACCATCACCTTGATACCAAAACCAGGCAAGGAAGTCACAAAGAAAGAAAACTGCAGGCCAATATCACTGATGAACATAGATGCAAAAATCCTCAACAAAATACTAGCAAACAGAATCCAACAGCACATTAAAAGGATCATACACCATGATCAAGTGGGGTTTATTCCAGGAATACAAGGATTCTTCAATATACGCAAATCTATCAATGTGATAAACCATATTAACAAATTGAAGGAGAAAAACCATATGATCATCTCAATAGATGCAGAGTAAGCTTTTGACAAAATTCAACACCCATTTATGATAAAAACCCTGCAGAAAGTAGGCATAGAGGGAACTTTCCTCAACATAATAAAGGCCATATACGACAAGCCCACAGCAAACATCATCCTCAATGGTGAAAAACTGAAAGCATTTCCACTAAGATCAGGAACAAGACAAGGTTGCCCACTCTCACCACTCTTATTCAACATAGTTTTGGAAGTTTTAGCCACAGCAATCAGAGAAGAAAAGGAAATAAAAGGAATCCAAATCTGAAAAGAAGAAGTAAAGCTGTCACTGTTTGCAGATGACATGATCCTATACATAGAGAACCCTAAAGATGCTACCAGAAAGCTACTAGAGCTAATCAATGAATTTGGTAAAGTGGCAGGATACAAAATTAATGCACAGAAATCTCTGGCATTCCTATATACTAATGATGAAAAATCTGAAAGTGAAATCAAGAAAACACTCCCATTTACCATTGCAACAAAAAGAATAAAATACCTAGGAATAAACCTACCTAAGGAGACAAAAGACCTGTATGCAGAAAATTATAAGACACTGATGAAAGAAATTAAAGATGATACAAATAGATGGAGACATATACCATGTTCTTGGATTGGAAGAATCAACATTGTGAAGATGACTTTACTACCCAAAGGAATCTATAGATTCAATGCAATCCCTATCAAACTACCACTGGCATTTTTCACAGAACTAGAACAAAAAATTTCACAATTTGTATGGAAACACAAAAGACCCCGAATAGCCAAAGCAATCTTGAGAACAAAAAATGGAACTGGAGGAATCAGGCTCCCTGACTTCAGACTATACTACAAAGCTACAGTTATCAAGACGGTATGGTACTGGCACAAAAACAGAAAGATAGATCAATGGAACAGGATAGAAAGCCCAGAGATAAACCCATGCACATATGGACACCTTATCTTTGATAAAGGTGGCAGGAATGTACAGTGGAGAAAGGACAGCCTCTTCAATAAGTAGTGCTGGGAAAACTGGACAGGTACATGTAAAAGTATGAGATTAGATCACTCCCTAACACCATACACAAAAATAAGCTCTAAATGGATTAAAGACCTAAATATAAGACCAGAAACTATCAAACTCTTAGAGGAAAACATAGGCAGAACACTCTATGACATAAATCACAGCAAGATTCTTTCTGACCCACCTCCTAGAGTAATGGAAATAAAAACAAAAATAAACAAATGGGACCTAATGAAACTTCAAAGCTTTTGCACAGCAAAGGAAACCATAAACAAGACCAAAAGACAACCCTCAGAATGGGAGAAAATATTTGCAAATGAAGCAACCGACAAAGGATTAATCTCCAAAATTTACAAGCAGCTCATGCAGCTCAATAACAAGAAAACAAACAACCCAATCCAAAAATGGGCAGAAGACCTAAATAGACATTTCTCCAAAGAAGATATACAGACTGCCAACAAACACATGAAAGAATGCTCAACATCATTAATCATTAGAGAAATGCAAATCAAAACTACAATGAGATATCATCTCACACCAGTCAGAATGGCCATCATCAAAAAATCTAGAAACAATAAATGCTGGAGAGGGTGTGGAGAAAAGGGAACCCTCTTGTACTGCTTGTGGGAATGTGAATTGGTTCAGCCACTATGGAGAACAGTATGGAGGTTCCTTAAAAAACTACAAATAGAACCAGCATATGACCCAGCAATCCCACTACTGGGCATATACCCTGAGAAAACCGAAATTCAAAAAGAGTCATGTACCAAAATGTTCATTGCAGCTCTATTTACAATAGCCTGGAGATGGAAACAACCTAAGTGCCCATCATCGGGTGAATAGATAAAGAAGATGTGGCACATATATACAATGGAATATTACTCAGCCATAAAAAGAAACGAAATTGAGCTATTTGTAATGAGGTGGATAGACCTAGAGTCTGTCATACACAGTGAAGTAAGTCAGAAAGAAAAAGACAAATACCGTATGCTAACACATATATATGGAATTTAAGAAAAAAAAATGTCATGAAGAACCTAGGGGTAAGGCAGGAACAAAGACGCAGACCTCCTAGAGAACGGACTTGAGGTTATGGGGAGGGGGAAGGTTGAGCTGTGACGGGGCAAGAGAGAGTCATGGGCATATACACACTAACAAACGTAGTAAGGTAGATAGCTAGTGGGAAGCAGCCGCATGGCACAGGGATATTAGCTTGGTGCTTTGTGACAGCCTGGAGGGGTGGGATAGGGAGGGCGGGAGGGAGGGAGACGCAAGAGGGAAGAGATATGGGAACATATGTATATGTATAACTGATTCACTTTGTTATAAAGCAGAAACTAACACACCATTGTAAAGCAATTATACCCCAATAAAGATGTTAAAAAAAAAAAAGAAAAGATCAAGTGAGATAAGCAAATAATTACAAATTACATAATATTTAGTGTTTTAAAATACCGTTGTAAACAGAAGACTCTAATAACAACTACTACATAGGAGACTCAAAAGAAGGTTCTTGAGGATTGATAACATATGCTCTGAATTTTGAAGCTCAAGAAGAAGTGTGTCAGGAAGAGAAGAAAGAGATGAGGATTTCAGAACACTCTAGAATATGTGCAATATTGACTGCTAAAACCTTGATATATTCATTGGAGAGAGTTCTTTGGTGGGACTGAACTAAAGGATGCATATGGTGACTAGTTGTTTATTGCATGCATTGTTGTATTTCTTACATTTAAAAAAAGTACTTGGTACATAGTACAGAGATCTATGGATGCTTGCTAAATGAAAAATGACAATAGGTTTAAATAATCAGATAGGCATAGATAATGAATTTCTTGATGGCCTCACTTAGAAGTTTGGTCTCTATCCTTTTTGATTATATAATTAGTAGAGGATTATTTGAGGTTAGTTGTATTTTTGTTTATTTCATTTCATTTTGTTATTATTGCATTTTTAGTAAAAAAAATCATCATATTTGAGTACAGTGTTAATTTTGTACAAAACAGAGAAGATACTGGATCCTAGGGAAGTGATGATAGGACCTCAACTAAAATATCAGCAGGGTTGGGAGAGCAATTAAAAGAAAATTAATTTTTCAGGTGTCTGGATAAAGAATTAACTATTTAGATAATTAAGGGAATGAAGGAAATGGTAAAAGGAGAGATTGAAAGAAAAAAACAGTTTTTTATCTTAGATGACTGCAGATGGTAGCTACTATTACTCAAGATTTTTTTTTTAATGAAAGCAAAATTTTAAAAATTAAAGTGTGTTTGGGGTAGTAACAAGTAAAATATGATCAATTTTGTGATAACATGTTCATGTAGGGGAATAAAGGGAAATAAATTGCTAAAATTTGCAAACTTACAAAAAATTCTTAGTAAATAGTTCAAGTTTGGAGACTATACATGCTACACTACAATCCTCAAAGGTCAGATTATTAACATGGCACAGCAAAGACATTGAATGTTGGTTGGTGAATACTACCAAGATTTTCCAGCATCAGATGTTATTAGAGAAGTTGAATTGAGTTTTAACTTCATATCGTGAACATGAGAAAGATGACAGGGGAGATCACATAGAGTTCACTCTATTTTCTGTTGTCTAATGTTTTAAGATTTCTTTTCTTAGAATATCTCCAGCCAGTTATGAGATGTCAGAAATGTCGTCATTAAAGAAATACTACTTTTCTCAAATACTTTGTAAATATGCAGATCATATTGGGTCATTTCTAATTGGAAAGCATGACATCATTTTAGATGTTTTTCTCATTGGAGGAATGCATCACTTTGGTAATTCTAAGTGACAGATTCCTCATCTAAACATTTCCCTCCTAATAGAGTTAATGAGAAGATTTAGAGGTAAAACAGAGTCACAACTTACCTTCTGGCATCTAATCTTAGGTATCATCTAGACAACTCCCCATACCTTTAATTATATATTGACATACATATTTCAATTTCATATATACAGGCTCATTTATTTAATGATTTATAAAATAGTTTCTCTCTAAAAAAATTTTCTAAAAACACTTGCAAATGCTTTTTTCCTCTGTGAGCCATTTAAATTATTAGTTTACTGATAATCATTTTAAAATTTATGTTACACTGACCTCAGCTGAAAAATAACGTAAATAATAGATGATAATTGAGTCTATTTTTGTTTCATTGTAAATACAATATTAAAATGTTCATTTAGCTTTCTGTACAGAAACTAATATTTATACATCATGCTAACATAGCCAAATCAGCAACAATTTGGATTATTAGGATTTTGGAGTCATATTAACAATTTATTTTTTGGCAATTGATCAAATTAACTACATTACATTTCAAAGAGCCAAAAATAACTGATTGATTCTTTTGATTAAGTAGTTTCCAACCAAAACTTATCATTCTGCTGAAGCAGGTGGACATAGGAAGGATGACTGACAAGAGCAGAACTGCATTATTTCCAATAATAACTATTTAGAATTCTTGAGCAAGGATTAATTAGGGGAATAGACAAAGAAAAATAATGTTTCTGAAATATATAGAATTTCAGTCTATTCAAAATGCAGACACATGCAGAGTATGACATACTAAAACATGCTGAAGTGCTATTCCTTGATGATTCACTAAACCAGTTGGTCATGAACACCAAGCATAGCACATTTCTCCAACCCATTTTTTAAGTGTAGGAATCTTACCAACCTTGCCACCTTTCCTGAATTTATATCCTTACCTATCCCATAGCACACTAAACCAACTTGTTCACGACAACTTCCCTCTTCGGCAAAGCAATAGAAGTCTTAGGCATTCATTTTGGCCTCTCTATTGCATTCATTCACTATGACCATTGTTTGCACTTCACCTAATGTCTCCATTTACAACTTTAAGCAATAACAACTACACTTTGACTTTTATCTAACCTTAAGGGACCAAGAGAATTCAGATAGTTCTACACCAATGAGACATTATCAATATTGAAGCAGTCCTTGCTTATTGTTAAAAATGGGACAACAGGCCAAAAAGGGAGTCACTTATGTTAAGCCCCACATCATCAAACTGAGACTTACTTTAATTACAGCTTCAGCTCTCTCAGGAAAGGAATCCTAAACCAGTTAATCAGTAATCACCTAATCAATACTAGTTAGAAAATCTGCCTCATAGTCCCTTGCCATCCTCTAAAAGAAAGTAACTTTGCAATAACAACCTCCTATTTGCCTAGTATAGCTACCTTCTTCCCACTCCCTCTGCCTATAAAAGTCTTTCACTTTGTACAGCTCCTCAGAGCTCCTTTCTATCTGGTAGATTGGATGCTGCCTGAATCATGAATCACTGAATAAAACCAATAAGATCCTTAAAATTTACTCACTGAGTTTGTTTTCTAACTCTATCAACTTTGAATTATGTAGTAAGAGTCCAAAAGTCTGTGCTTGCAGGACAATAGAAATGTCTAATTTTCAATGTTAGGCTGCTGAGAAGGAATTAATCTTGAGGGTCTAAAATACATTTTCTTCATATGGCCACTTTAATAGTGTTGATAGACAATTTAACTGAACTAAACACCAAACATCTTGAATACCAAAAGATTACTTACAAGCAAAATATTGTCTTTGGTAAACTATATCTGTGAATGATTGCATTGATGCTGATATTAATCTTTAAATAACAGTCAACTATTCTAAATACTACTGAAATATGAAGCTCATTAATATAGTTATTAAACCTGGAAGCTCCAAACTGTATGGATTACTTGAAAGTATCACTCCTCAAAAAAGAAAACATTATATCTATCTCTCCTTAAATGATGTTGTACATATTTTTCCCTATGGCAAATGACACATGTTTTACAATCAATAAATGTATTTTATTTTTCCAAACATGCATCATATTCAAAAAAACTTTTTTTTTAATCCAGCCCTCCAGGGATTGTGCTGAGCACCCATTCGAGAACCAACCCTAGGACCCTGCTGACCAAGTGTAGTCTGCCCCAGAGCATCAGCATCACCTGGGAACTTTTCAGAATAACAGAGAATTCAGTCCCTGCTCCAGATCTATGGAATCAGAATCTCCATTTAAAAAAAAAATAAATTTATTTATTTATTTTTTAAGTTTTAATTTAGATTATTTCCACATGTACTAGGATGGACATAAAAATCAACATCTCCATAAATTAAAGAATTTAGGGAAAGACTTAGAATAAATGTTGGTAGTTTTTTGTGGTTTTTTTTTTTTTTTCATTGGTTAATGCTATGGACATTGATATTAGTCTGGATATAATCTACTTCTGATATCCATACAAGTAATATCAAATAACAGATAAATGCTAATAAAAGACTAATTTTTATCTATTACTTTATAATTGTTTATTTTCTTCTGTAAATCTATTGTTTAGGGATTCAACCTTTCCTTAAATCTCTATTGATACTCATTTTTAACAATTATTTTACATATGCTATCTAAAGGAATATTGAAAATAATCTCTGAAGAAGGAATTGGAGGTATTACATAAAATCCTAGTTTTTATGAAGGTAACTTAATGGCTCTAGTATGAATAATAATAACAAAAATGGTATCTAATGGGATTAATCCAAATGTTCTATATGACAGACATTGTATTCAGTGATTTTGTAATATATGTTCCATTTTTTTACCTAACTTTGCTATTTATGAGCCATTGGGTCTTAATTAAATTTTCAAATATCTCTGAGTCTTGGTTTGATACTTAAAGTTAGATGAGTATAAAAAGACCTACATAATAGGTATTATTTTAAAAAAATACTAATAAAGTATGTAAGTCCCAATTATGTACTGAATATTTAGTAAATATTAAATCTCTCCTGTCATCTATTTGTATACACATACAGCCTCTCTGGTCATATTATAAGTCTAACATCCACATGGATTATTCCTATTCCACACACAAAACCTTCAGTAACTCTTAATTTTATTAATAGCTACAGTCTTATACTCAAAGTTCCACATAATCTTGTTATTCTTTAAGTAGAAGCAAATCTTATTTACAAGTTTAGAACATAGACAAAGTAATACAAATATTTTTAGGGATAACCATATCAGACCAGATCTTTCAAAAAACTCTTCACTAAATTTATACACCAAAATTTAAAATCCCAACGTCAAGGTGAATTTATTAGGTTAAGACAGTTTCTTTAAAACGTTTTAAGAAATATTTTTTTTTAAAAAAAGACCTAGCAGAGAAACTAAACAAAGATGAATCTCATATTTATTTATCATAATAAATCCAAAGTACTCTGGGTGCTATGAACTTAACAGTAGACAAAATACTTAAAATCCCAGTTTTTATGAAACTTATAGTCTGGTAAACTCAGGGTGACACACAAATAAATAAAATAAACTAATATATATTTCAGTCTGCATTGAGCTATGAATAAAATAAAGCAGATGGAAAGAAGTAGAATGTGATCAATTTGGTAAAGACATTTTTGATAAGGTAAAATTTGAACAGAGAGGAGATGGTTGGTTGAAAAAATACATGGAGAATAAAATCACCAAAATTGATGGTTAGTCACAGGAGGAGATAAAGGGGGAAAAAAGTGAGGAATAACTTCTAGGTCTTGGCTGTGTTAATAGATCCAGTACAGTGCTGCCAGCAGAAGAAGAAAACACAGAAGTAATAGGCCCTGAGAGGAAGAATCTTTATTCAATTTTGACTTTTTGAAGCTCCTGTGTGTGATCTAGCTTTGTAGAGCTAGCAAAAAGTTTGATTAATTAATCTGAGACAACTAAGAAAGGTTTAGGAGGACAAATAAATTTGGGGAAAAAGAGACATATAGTGAGTAGTTGAAACACTGAGAGTCAGTGAAATTATCCAAAGGTAACATATAGTAAAAGAAAAGCAGCATCCCAGAAATCAAATTTTAAGATGAATAAAGAGAGATCATTTAGATAGAGAGAGAGACAGGCAGAAAAAGAGAGACACTAGGGAACTTTCAAAAATGGAAAGAATAATGAAGGTTTTTCTCTATCAGGAAAGCTGAGGGATTAGAAAATTTCCAGGGAGATATTCCAAATTTGACTGTGAGCTTCTTAAGTGTAAGGGTTGTTGTCTTTACTTTTGTTCTGCCAGGTCTTAACATATAACCTGGTAAATAGTAAACTCTTAGTACAAAGTTGGTAGAATAAATGAGGAGAAAAGAGAGGACCACTGGATTCATTGACAAAGCAAGTTTGTTCAGTAGTCCTCCCTAACAAGGAAGCTAAGAAAATTATAAGTTTAGTTATGGTTTCTTGACTCCATCTACTTTACAACTTCCCTAATCCTCTAAATCTATTTTCAGATTTGCAAAACAGAGAAGAGAAATATTGGGGGGGGGGAAATGTGCAAAAAAAAAAAGTTTAAAAAGATAAAATCTCATTCAAGTACTTAATCATATGCACAGTTAGAAATAAGTTGATTTAAAGAGAGTGAAATTTAAAATCAAAGAAGCCAATAAGCAGAAGATTTCAAATTCACCACAGTTAAAATAGATATCCATCATAACAAGCCTCACATTGAATTGTGAATGATGAAAATGATTTTCTGAGGCATAAAAAAAAAATGGTTAGATTATGGCTTTACTATGCTGGACAAACTAAGAAATAAAGGTGGAAAATGGGACTGACTGCTGGATAAATAGATCATAAATCTAGTTCTATGAACACATTTCCAAATGACCTAGGCACAATTATTTATATTTTTGCATATAATCCTTCATAAAAGTATAAAAAATAAAGAAGAACTACATAAACTTGATGGTGATTTTCAGTGCTAAATAAATGATTTTAAAATTGCAGCTATGGCTAATATGTCAGATATCATCTTTCTTTATCTTATTCCATGCCATATACAGCAATACAGAAAAATGGAAGGGGAAGAGATGGTGTAAAATCTGAGATGGACAGAGATAGATATAAAGAGGGAGAGGCAAAGAAAAGAAGTAAAAAACAGCAAAGAAGATATAATGGAAAGAAGGATAAGAAAATATGATTTAAACGACTTGTAAAATGTCAGGGATTTAATTTGAACTGATAATTGGAAAATAGATATTAAGAATATACAAATTACTATATTGGCTCTACCCATCTTCTTAAATAAGATGAAATTGAAGCATAATGTATAGGTAGGTTTACATAAAGTTTTCTTGAATTTGTCTATATTTTCATACTAATAAATCTAGACATAGTCAATTTAATAAATTTAATACTCAGAATCAGATTTGAGATACCAAAAAATAAAAAAGACAAGAACAAAAACCTGCCTGTCAGGACACAGAATACCTAAAGTCATACAAAGCTCACAGACACCCCAAAACACACCATCTGACATAGCCCAGCTCATCAGAGGGAAAAGAATTAGCTCCACCCAAAAGAACGCAGGCACTAGTCTCTCCCATCAGGAAGCCTAAGCAAGCCACTGAAACAACCTCACCACCAGGGGAAGAGAACAGAAGCAAGAGGAACTACGTCTCTGCAGCTTAGCGAAAGGAAACCTCAAATACTGTAAATTAGACAAAATGAGAAGACAGAGAACTAACTTGCAGGCAAAGGAACAAGATAAAACCCCACAAGACCAAATAAAAGAAAAGGAAGTAGGCAAATTACCTGAAAAAGAATTTAGAGAAATGATAGGACAGATGATCCAAAATCTCAGATACAGAAGAGAGAAAATACAAGAAATGTTTAACAAGGACATAGAAGAACTAAAAGCAAACAAAGAGTAATGAACAACACAATAACTGAAATTAAAAATACTCTAGAAGGAATCAATAGCAGAATAACTAAGGCAGAAGAACGTATAAGTGAGTTGGAAGATAGAATGGTGGAAAAAACTGCTGCAGAGCAGAATAAAGAGAAAGGAATGAAAGACAGTCTCAGAGACCTCTGGGACAACATTAAGAACACCATTTGAATTATAGGCATCCCAGAAGGAGAAAAACAGAAAGGGTCTGAGAAAACATTTGAAGAAATTATAGTGGAAAATTTCTCCAACATGGAAAAGGAGATAGTCAAACAAGTCCAGGAAATGCAGAGAGTCCCATACAGGATAAACCAAAGGAGAAACACGCTGAGTCACATATTAATCAAACTAACACAAAGAAAAAAATTAAAAGCAGCAAGGGAAAAGCAATAAATGACATACAAGGGAATCCACATAAAGTTAACAGCTGATCTTTCAGCAGAAACTCTACAGGCCAGAAGGGAGTGGCAAGATATATTCAAAGTGATGAAAGGAAAGAACCCACAACGAAGATTATTCTATCCAGCAAGGATCTCATTCAGATTCGACAGAGAAATCAAAAGCTTTACAGACAAGGAAAAGTTAACAGAATTCAATACCACCAAACCAGCTTTACAACAAATGCTAAAGGAACTTTGCTAGGCAGGAAACACAAGAGAAGGAAAAGGTCTACAAAAACAAACCCAAAACAATTAAGAAAATGCTAATAGCAACATACATATCAGCAATTACCCTAAATGTATCTGGATTCAATGCTCCAACCAAAAGACATAGATTGGATGAATGGATACAAAAACAAGACCTGTATATATGCTGTCTACAAGAGACCATTTCAGACCTAGAGACACATACAGACTGAAAGTAAGGAGATGGAAAAAGAAATTCCATGCAAATGGAAATCAAAAGAAAGCTGGAGTAGCAATACTCATATCAGAAAAAACAGACTTTCAAATAAAGATTATAATAAGAGAGAAGGAAGGACACTACATAATGATCAAGGGATCAATCCAAGAAGAAGATATAGCAATTATAAATATTTATGCACCCAACATAGGAGCACCTCCGTACATAAGGCAAATGGTAACAGCCATAAAAGGGGAAATCAACAGTAACACAATAATAGTAGGGGACTTTAACACCCCACATACACCAATGGACAGATCATCCAAACAGAAAATAAATAAGGAAACACAAGCTTTAAATGACACATTAGACCAGGTGGAATCTATTGATATTTATAGGATATTCCATCCAAAAACAACAGAATTCATTTTCTTCTCAAGTGCACATGGAACATTCTCTAGGATAGATCACATCTTCAGTTACAAATCAAGCCTTGATAAATTTAGGAAAATTGAAATCGTATCAAACATCTTTTCCAAACAAAATACTATGAGACTAGATATCAATTACAGGAAAATAAAGTGTAAAAAAACCCAACACATGGAGGTTAAACAATACACTACTAAACAAGCAAGAGATCACTGAAGAAATCAAACAGGAAATAAAAACATAACTAGAAACAAATTACAATGAAAACACGGTGACCCAAAGCCTATAGGATGCAGCAAAAGAAGTACTAAGAGAGAAGTTTACAGCAATACAATCTTACATACAGAAACAAGAAAAACCTCAAACAACCTAATATTACACATAAAGCAATTAGAGAAAGAAAAACAAAACACCCCCTCAGTTAGCAGAAAGAAAGAAATCACGAAGATCAGATCATAAATAAATGAAAAAGAAAAGAAGGAAACAATAGCAAAAAACAATATAACTGAAAGCTGATTCTTGAGAAGATAAACAAAATTGGTAAACCATTAACGAGACTCACCAGGAAAAAAAAAAAAAAGACTCAAATCAACAGAATTAGAAATGAAAAAGGAGAAGTAAAAACTGACACCACAGAAATACAAAGGTTCATAAGAGACTACTACAAGCAACTCTATGCCAATAAAATGGACAACCTGGAAGAAATGGACAAATTCTTGGAACTAGGAAGAAATAGAAAATATAAACAGACCAATCACAAGAACTGACCTTGAAACTGTGATTAAAAATCTTCCAACAAACAAAAACCAAGGACCAGATGGATTCACAGGAGAATTCTATCAAACATTTAGAGAAGAGCTAACACCTATCTTTTTCAAACTCTTCCAAAACAGAGCAGAGGGAGGAACCCTCCCAAACTCATTCTATGAGTCCACCATCACCGTGATACCAAAACCAGACAAAGATATCACAAAAAAAGAAAACTACAGGCCAATATCACTGATGAACATAGATGCAAAAATCCTCAACAAAATACTAGCAAACAGAATCCAACAGCATATTAAAAGGATCATGCAGCATGATCAAGTGTGGTTTATCCCAGGAACGCAAGGATTCTTCAATATACACAAATCAATCAATGTGATACACCATATTAACAAATTGAAGGATAAAAACCATATGATAATCTCAATAGATGCAGAAAAAGCTTTTGATAAAATTCAACACCCATTTATGATAAAAACTCTTCAGAAAGTGGTCATAGAGGGAAGCTACCTCAACATAAATAAAGCCATATATGACACACCTGCAGCCAATATCATTCTCAATGGTGAAAAACTGAAAGCATTTCCTCTAAGATGAGGAACAAGACAAGGGTGCTTGCTCTCACCACTATACTTCAACATAGTTTTGGAAGTTTTAGCCACGACAATCAGAGAAAAAAAAGAAATAAAAGGAATCCAAATTGGAAAAGAAGAAGTAAAACTATCACTCTGCAGATGACATGATACTGAACATGGAAAATCCTAAAGGTACAACCAGAAAACTACTAGAGCTAATCAATGATTTTGGTAAAGTAGCAGAATACAAAATTTATGCACAGAAATCTCTCACATTCCTATATGCTAACAACAAAAAATCAGAAAGAGTAATTAAGGAAACATTCACAATTACCACTGCAATAAAAAGAATGAAATACCTAGGAATAAACGTACCTAAGGAGGCAAATGACCTGTATGCAGAAAACCATAAGAAATCAAAGACAATACAAAAAGATGGGGAGATATACCATGTTCCTGGATTGGAAGAATCAACATTGTGAAAATGACTATACTATCCAAAGCAATCTACAGATTCAATGCAATCCCTATCATATTACCAATGGCATTTTTCACAGAAATAGAACAAGAAACTTTACAATTTATATAGAAACACAAAAGACTCTGAATAGCAAAAGCAATTTTGAGGAAAAAATTTGGAGCTCGTGGTGTCAGGCCCTCCGATTTCAGACTATACTACAAAGCTACAGTAATCAAGACAGTATAGTATTGACACAAAAGAAGAAATATAGATCAATAGAACAAGATAGAAATCCCAGAGAAAAACCCACACACCTATGGTCACCTAACCTATGACAAAGGAGGCAAGAATATACAATGGAGAAGCAACAGCCTTTTCAATAAGTGGTGCTGGGAGAATTGTACAGCTACATGTAAAAGAATGATATTAGAACACTTCCTAACACCATACACAAAAATAAACTCAAAATGGATTAAAGACCTAAATGTAAGGCCAGACACTATAAAACTCTTAGAGGAATACATAGGAAGAACACTCTGACATAAATCACAGAAAGATCCTTTTTGACATACCTCATAGAGAAATGGAAATAAAAACACAAATAAACAAATAGGACCTAATGAAACTTAAAATCTTTTGCACAGTAAAGGAAACCATAAACAACACGAAAAGACAACCCTCAACATGGGAGAAAATATTTGCAAATGAAGCAACTAAAAAAGGATTAATCTCCTTTATATACAAGCAGCTCATGTAGCTCAATATCAAAAAAAACAAACAACAGAATCTAAAATGGATGGAAGATCTAAATTGACGTTTCTCCAAAGAAGATATACAGATTGCCAACAAACGCATGGAAAGATGCTCAGCATCACTAATCATTAGAGAAATGAAAATCAAATCCACAATGAGGTATCACTTCACAACTTCACATCCTCAAAAAATCTAGAAACAATAAATGTTGGAGAGGGTGTAGAGAAAAGGGAACACTCTTGCACTGTTGGTGGGAATGTAAATTGATACAACCACTCTGGAGAACAGTATGGAAGTTCCTTAAAAATCTAAAATAGAACTACCATATGACCCAGCAATCCCATTACTGGTCATATATCCTGAGAAAGCCATAATTCAAAGAGAGTCATGCATAAAAATGTTCATTGCAGTATTATTTACAATAACCAGGACTTGGAAGCAACCTAAATGTCCATCAACCGATGAATGGATAAAGAAGATGTGGCTCATATATACAGTAGAATATATTGTCTATAAGGAATGTGAAATTTTAAGGTTGTAGGTGCCTAAAACCTCAGGATTATTCTTTCATAGGATGGGAGGGGTAATTTAGCATTTAAGGATCTGGATTATTATAATTAAAAGATACAATTAAACCCTGAGTTTATGATACCAGTCTTGGTCCTAATTAACACTTGCTATGCCACAGGGCCAGAATTGAGTTGCACAACAGTTTTAAGCTATTAGTTTCAGCAGCTACTAGTTGGGCTTTTAGACCTACTTGGGATCTTCATGAAACAGGTCTAGCCATCCACAGATGAAGTGCTTTGCTTTATATAGTCTACTTTTTCAACATTTAAAAAATACCCTTGGGCTTCCCTGGTGGAGCAGTGGTTGAGAGTCCGCCTGCCGATGCAGGGGACACCAGTTTGTGCCCCGGTCCAGGAAGATCCCACATGCCGTGGAGCGGCTGGGCCCGTGAGCCATGGTCATTGAGCCTGCACGTCCGGAGCCTGTGCTCCGCAATGGGAGAGGCTACAACAGTGAGAGGCCCGCGTACCACAAAAAAAAAACAAACAAAAAATACCCTTGTTTCTGGAATATTGTACTTTAATAACACTCCATTGTGCATTTTATTCCCACCTCTCGAGATTTCCCTAATTTAATAAAATGTTGCTAAATGTGTAGCATCTCCATTTTTTTCAGACAGTTCTTCTACCTGAAGGTGTTTTAACCCAGTAACAATTTTAACTGTCTCGAGATACAGGATAACGTTTATGTAAATAACATAAGTGCAAAGCATCTGCAGCATGCAAAACAAGATATTAGACACTAGGATATGATGAGTTAAAATAATTTTCTATACATGCTACACCCTGAAAACACAATAAGAATAAGTATACTAAGAATCTAACAAAACCTTTTACATTTTTCTTATATTCTCATAAATATAAAATCAAAATAAATTTTTACTCTCTTTATAAATTTAGCTAGAACTTTGTTCTTATGGTACATTTTATTTACTTCCCCTCATGTTACATTAGAAGTACTACACTGAATAGCCACCAGATCATAAACTGAATATCCACCAGATGTCAGTGTATGGGTACAAATGTTTTACTTTGAAACAAGTGCTAGTAAAAAATGTTGAGAAATCTTTTATTAAAAGGTACTCATAAGAAATACAAAGTATATGCCTTTTCTTTGAAATATTAAAATTCTTTAATCATCTACACTCTATTCATAGATGATTGAAGGCTATATTTGAAACTTTCACTCTGGCCGAATATAATACTTTATTTTGTCACATGTGAAATGTTTTTCTGGTACTTTGTGAAAGTATTTACTTAAAAAACATGTTATTACTCAGTTGAAATTATTATTCAACTGCTTCTTCAATTATTCAGTTAAAATTCTTTATATAAATGAATGTAAAATTTTCAGTTAATAAAATTATATACCTGGAAAATTAGAGAATAATTTGAAAATCCAGTCAATAAGATTATCTCTAAGATGACCAACTACAAAATTATGGGACAATAGTGTATTAGTTTTCCCATATACTGCGGAAAAACAAGTTGCAAGGAAGACAATATTTCATTATAAATAGAAATAAAAGCTATGCAAGAGAAAAAAGAGAAGAGTGTGTACCTATCTCATAAATAACTGAAAATTTTATTAGAAAATATTAAATGGCACTAAAAAATAATTCTAAGAAAAAAATTCAGTGAAAAAAAGTGTTCTCCCAGGATTATTCTGTGTCTTTAGTGACATATCAATTAAGATACCAATTAGATATTATGAGGCTTGTTCACAATTTCACTAAAATTATGTAAAATTCTAATTTAATAAAGGTTTGACCCTACAGTTATAAGAATTTCTTATAAGGCTACAATTATTTTTAGCTAATATTGAGGAAATATAGAGGAAAAGAAAAAGCCCCTGAACGGAAATATGTAGAATCCATAAATTCACCCAAAATGAAAAGCCTGGCTTAGTATATGATAAAAAGTGGTATCAAATCAGTAAAGAAAATATTTATTGTTCAATAAATATTTTTAAGATAATTGGCCTGCCATAAACATACATATATAAACAAAACTAAGTTTCATAGGAGTAAATATAAATATATCGACCTGAAGTTATGTCTTGGAATTATTTTCAGGAAAATTACTGTAGTGCTGATTTTCTAGAGGCATACTGCTTTTGTCATTTTCCATTTTTATTCATATTGCTGTTTTATAAGCTTAAAATTGAAATAATGAAAAAACATTATGTAGTCCTGTCTAGTGAAAACAGGAGTTATCAAAACAAAGAAGGGATAAATACAATTTTAAGATTATAAATTATAACTTAATGATTTTATGTATTAATAACATGCAACAGAATATAATATCGTGAACAAAGAAATTAACAAGATGAAATAATGTGAAGGGATCAAGGAAATAAAGGCCATAATCATGGTGAAGTGAGAGTAGGTAATTGTATGAGGTGATAGCTTGTCATCATTATAGGAAAGAAAAATCGAATGATCCTTTCTGAATTTGGGTAGTCACGGTGCATCTTCAGACTCCATTCCAAAAGCAGTAAGATTTTAGGGTACATTCTAATCAAAACTTTTACTTCTCAACCTGCAGTAACACCTTAATTTACCTTTTGTGATTTAGTCAGTTTTTCATGCAAAGTGAGTTCCCACTTTGTATCAAGAACTGTGCCAGAAACTCAGCAAATATTTGTACACAAAATAGACATTTCTGCCTTGAGATTGATGGTATTTACAGATGATGTATTCAGATTGAGGAAATGGAACAGAGAGCCAATAACTAAAGCTTTACCATCAGAACTTCAGTTTTTTCAAACCTAAGTATTTACCATATTTAATGGAAATATTTTATTAAATATTTTCCATAGTCTTCAATCTCCTGACGACAGCATTGTAGTGTGAAATGTGCAATGCACATATGATATAACCTAGATATTTCCTCTGTGGTTTTTTACTACCACTTTCTTTCCACTCACATCCTATCTTTATCTATTAATCTCTTCTTTATCCTCCATGCCAGGAAGAACATGCTTTCTTTTTGCTAAAGCAGACATTTTTACATGTGTTATAAACTCTAACTTCTCTCAACACTCTGGAAAACTTCAATCTATTCAACCCTACTCCATTCATTTTCTGTCTCTTGTCACAAGATATATCTTCTCAGGGGAGAAAAATATACTAAATTTTCTAATCTAAACACCCACAAACATGCACATATATATCACTATCCAAGATATGCTTTGGGATTATTATGTTTTCCTTCTTAATTTTATAATAACTCCATAATTGTTATTTTGTCATTCACTATTCATTTCGTAGTCTCTTTTTCCATTGTTTATGATACACATTTTGCAGAAACATATGTCTATTGAATATCATGATTTTTATGTGTGTATATATATTCTATTTTTGCTGATTGAGCAGATGTTTCCATATTCATGCAGAAAATTTATTACCTAAAAAAACAGGATAGAAATGTCATCCAGATCTCAATTAAGCAGAGAAAATCCTTTTTAAAAAAGTTAAGGTAAGATTGAATTTATCTTAATGTGCAGTTTTTATTCAACCATGCCTATATTTAACAAAGGTTTTATGTGGCAAATTTTCTCTACTGTACAATTATTGTTTATTCATTTAAAATTAATAAAGATTTGTTTGAGGGGAGATATTTTGAGACTGCAAATATCCTGTTGTTCCTTATATTTGCCCACTCATTTTAAAATCTATTAGTGGAACTTGCCTGTGGTAAGTGTTCTAATGGTGCTAATGGTGACTTTTTATTCATTCATTCTTTTCATATTTATTAATCAGAATTACCTTGTAAGAAAGAGGCATCCCTTCTCCCACATTTACTTTTCTACTGAGTTATTTATTAATATCAGTATGGAATCATATTTATTTTATTAGTTAATTATAATTTAATACTATTATTATTTACTTGGTTGCTCAAATTTTTCCTGCTTTGGCTTTGGGGAACACTTTTAATCTGTCTCCTGTGCCCTTTCAATATGAACCAACTTTCAAAATATTTTGGCACTTTTTTGTCATCACAAGATGCTCTGGGCTTCTCTTGCATATTCCCTACCTCTGCCAGGAATCATCCACTTCTCCAAGGAGTTCTCGTTCACTTTTTTGGACAATGATATTAGAAATCACTATCTGGATGCTAGATGTGCTCATTGCTACTGGGGTGACACTGCACTTAGGCCCTTTCAGTGGGTAGATCTGAGAAATTTATATGTATATATACTAACCTCATGTATACACATCTATATTTATTTTTGTATCTAATGTGTATTAAAACTGCAACAGTATATTAAAACATGAGTTCACACTGATACCTACAGACTTCAATCCACACCACAGAGCTCTTTCCATACTATCTGTCCACTCACCCATGCCAGTCCCCTCATTTCTTATTTGTAAATTGTTTCTCCAATAATGAAAAACCTGGATCCCATTACCTACAATATATTTACTCGTTTGTTCAACCTTCTATACTTACTGATTTTTACAGAAGTAATCAGACAACAAAAAAGGACCTTTCATGAAGGAGATTTGCACCAACAGCAGATGTCATTCTTTCCAGTGAGGGGGGGAACGTAATTTAAATTATTCAATATTATTTAGAAAATCTCCTGGGTGAGACAAATATTAATTGTACAACTCTAAGTGAACCTACTTTTGGAGGGAACGATTTAGGTCCTTTTTAGAAATTATTTTTGTAGCATTTCAATGTCATAAATAGTTTAGGTTTTTATTAGAAAGAGCCAGAAATGAAGTCTTATGTGACTGAAGTTGGAGAGGGATCATTTGTTTTGTTGTTTCACTAGTTGGTTAAATTTTTAAGTTGTTATAAGACCAAAAAAATCCACACATATTATAGAGAGATTAAAAGCAAATTTTCTGCTACAGATTAGGAGAAAAAGAATAGCTAAGAGCAGAGTGTGATCAAACTTTGCCTCTGGACTGTAGACTCTTCCAATGAAACATAACCTAATTAGGTCTAAGTGAAATAAACCTTCTAGTCTCTCTTATGTCTTCTCAGTATTTCCTATAGTTATTTTTCTTAATCTCTCAGTAAAATTAAACTTGATTGGCAATTTTGTAGGTAGCCTACATTTTCTGTTAGGCTATCTTGGTGATGGACCTCCTCACTTGAAGAGTAAGGTCTTCAAATTGATGGAGGCATACATTTAATTTCATTCTATGTTTTGATTTTCAGTTATCTTTAAAAAATATGATTATATATAGATATATACATATCAGTATCAATGTCAGAATGGAATGAACAACATAGAGTGCACAGTACAAAAGCAACCACACAGTAACTGTTTAATCAGTAATTTTAAAATGGTTATAATAGTATTTTATAATACATAGTAATATATATTTATTTATATACATTAAGCAGTGTGTGAAACAACTGTTTATTTCTTTTAAAAAGTGCTTATTTATATAGGCATTTTCACGTATTTTGCATCAAGAAAATTCTCTATTTATATTTTTAGATATTGCTTTTCTATCAGTTTTCTGTGTTCCCTCGCCTGCACTACCCACTCACATGTCTACACGTACACACATGCTCTGGTATAAGAATTATTCATTAGTTTAATCTATATCTTCCTTTTTCTAGATTTATCATAATCTCCATCATAATCTTAATCTTTTTGTCATGTTTTCCTGAAACTGCAGAAGAACGGTTTACATTGTTCTTTAAGTCTCTGATACAATATTCCACATTGTCAAATCTGTTCTTTACAATTCAAATGAGAATGTTCACTCTTTTATTGCATTTTCATTCTTTTTACTCCATTTTTTGGACTATTTTAACATTTGTCCTTATCTATAATCAATTTTCTCCTTAAAATTTGCTGTTCACTTCAATTTTTGCATAAAAATATTACCTTATTTTATCCTATAAGGAGTGCACAAAAATATTACCTCTATATATGTGCATATATACGATTATGTACCAATGCATGCATACTTGTATATATAGATACACACACACATACACACATACACTTATGTATATAGTGCTAAGAGAAAGTCATAAGTATTAAAGAACAGTATTATGACCTTGGTATTAGTAGTGCAGCTCTGCTAATCCAAAAAGGGAAACTTGTAATTACAATTTTGCACTCTGATACTATGAAATGATGTGGTACTTAAGTGACTACAATCCCCGGTACCCAGCTATGTCCTGTCTGCAGTGTTGCCTAGACTTCATTGATTATAAATCTGTGTTTATGAGGATGCAGAATGCCTTGCATACTGTATTCTATTTCCTGCACAACTGCTTTCTGAGATCAATGTTTGCCACTTCAACATAAGGGATACTTTGAACTTAAGGCACTCGAAAAATAGCAGATGCAAGAACATTCTCATCTCCCCTTTCTTCCTAAGGAGAGGAGAAGAAATTCCATAAGAAAGCCGTCCTCCTTATACCAGAAAGAAAGTAACATTTTAATCAAGGATGATTTGAGGCCAGGAGAATTCTGTACAAGCAGAACTTGTTAAAATAGTACTTACCTTCCTTTATTCTTCTCATTTTACTAGCTACTCTAGGTTTTGCCACTTCTTTGCGTTTTTGTTTTTATTTCCTTATGAGGGCTCCTATGTCATGTAAAACTTCAGTTTGTTTGCTTTTCTCATGTTAATCCGTCTTTTGTTATGGAGACCTGAAAGGAGTAGAGGAAAAAATTTTCCTCCTCTATTCCTCAAATAGATGGAGAAAGATGCTTATTGTTTGAGAGACACACTATTCTGGTGTTGCAGTGGGCTAAACAATGACGCCCTAAAGATATTCATGTCTTAATCCAGAGAAACATTTTCCATGTTAAAGAAATATGTTGGGCTTCCCTGATGGCGCAGTGGTTGAGAGTCCACCTGCCAATGCAGGGGACACCTGTTAATGCCCCAGTCCGGGAAGATCCCACATGCCGCGGAGCGGCTGGGCCCGTGAGCCATGGCCGCTGAGCCTGCGCGTCCAGAGCCTGTGCTCCACAACAGGAGAGGCCACAGCAGTGAGAGGCCCGCCTACCAAAAAAAAAAAAATGAAAGAAAGAAATATGTTTCTTTAACATGGAAAAAGGGATTTTGCTGATGTGATTAATAATTAAGTGTCATAAAATGGAGGGATTATCCTGGATTATACAAGTGGACCCAGTGTAATCCAGGTCATTATAAAGAAAAGAGGAAGACAGGAGAGTTAATCAAAGAAGAAAATATTACCATGAAAGCAGAGTTCTAAGTCATGTGTGAACACAAGCCAGGGAATGCCGGCACAGTCTGTAAACTAGGAAAAGCAAAGAAATGGACTATTCTGATGAGCTTCTAGAAGGAACACAGCCCTGCCTACCCATTATAGACTTCTGAGGTATAGAACTATAAGATAAAAGTTTGATGTTGTTTTAAGATACTAAATTGGTTTCCAAAATGTTCCAGTAATAATAAGAAATTAATACAGGTGTCTTGAAACACCTTCATAAAGAAGTTAAGAAGACTTGTTTCCTGTCTAGC
Source organism: Stenella coeruleoalba (assembly GCF_951394435.1). Taxonomy (NCBI): domain Eukaryota; kingdom Metazoa; phylum Chordata; class Mammalia; order Artiodactyla; family Delphinidae; genus Stenella; species Stenella coeruleoalba. The sequence goes on along the minus strand of NC_137164.1, from coordinate 35,470,666 downwards.
CTGGTCTTACACTTCTAAAATATTACATTTCCCAAAACATTGGGAAAGATATACAATATCTCGAGTAAATTTTTAGGTGTGGAAGATCACCATACTGCTTCTAAGCATGATTAATTCATTTATTCTGTTTTGAAAGAGCTCCATTAGCCTGATAGTTAATGAAAATTGTTCTGAGAGTTTAGCAGCAATTTAATCGTCAATACTTCAAAGTTGTTTTCCTTTGTTTTCTTTAGTAAAAGTTTCATCTTGGTCTTTATAGTACTAATTTGTTTTTCTCTGTATGTTTCTAAAGACGTCAAGTTTTTCTAGTTTTATGATATTTTAAATCAAAGATATAGAAATTATTTATCTCATCACTCAGGTGCCAGTTCATTCATTAAATAGCAATTCAATTAAAACAATCATTGTATCTGTCCTCAGAGAGTTTACAGTCTCACTAGGAAGATGGTCATTAAACAAGTATCTATAATCAATAAATTATTTCAAAAGCAGAAAATACTTTGCGATTGTATGATAGAGAGAAATTACCCAGTCTAGAAGGGTTCAGAGGAGATATTCTTAAGGAACTGAGATGGCTGTGATCTACTACATGAAATTAGAGGCAAAATATTACATCAATAAGAAGAAAAGTATCTGAAAGTGAGAGATTAACATCTAGGAGCAATGGGAAGTTACTGAAAGTTCTGAAGCAGTTAAGTAGCATAATCAGTCTTCATCTTTGAAGAGGTATTGTGGTTGCAATTTGAAAAACTAATGAATCAGAGTGCTCTCTTAATGTGTTGCTTTAGTAAACAGGAAATATTTAACACAATTCAACTACTCTGTGCTTTAGGATTGTTAGAATTGATGCAACATTTGTGGTTTTCTTTACTATAACTTTGTTAGATTTTCAAAGTAAATGTGTCTTTTCAGACTGTTCACTTATCACTACTGATGTATTTCACAGAACCAGCCCTTCTTTGCAATTGTTAACTTTTATCCAGAGGTTCACCCTGTGATGCAAATGGGAGCTAGAAAATCAAACTTTTCCAGTCAGCTCTATAAATATTTCAGAAGCTGCTAGATGAAAAGGAAACACTGCTGTATAAAAAGGATATGGGTTTTATGAGACCTTTTCCCTTTCTGCTCAAAGATTATATTATTGTTCTTTGTATTCTGTTTAATTTTCAGTTGAAGTTTTGGAATATTCCATTACATATGAAATATTTCAAGTTGAGTATTGTTTAAATATACATGTTTGTATTTGAAATCATATGTCTTCCCCTACCTACCTTGAAAGTATAAATGGCTTGCTGTTTTATCCTGACATTATTAGTGTATAGATAATAATGAAATGATCATATTTTATATATTTAGTTTATTCCCAAGAAAATGGCATGTCAGTTTTTGGGGCTGGCTAGATATGCTAAACATTTAGAGTTTCATTATAGAATGCTAAATTCCCCCTGCAATGGTGATATTATAGACTAATACCAAGAAAACATTTTCCCAATAAGTGGGCAACACTTATAGCTAGAATGCATGAAATCTGAAATTGTTTTGAAAATACAGAGTATCTGATTTAAAAGAGTACAAAATTACGAGATTTTTCTCTCAGCCATAATGAAATTCACTACAGTTTGTGCATTCCTAAGAAAAAGTGAATAGATAAATTTTCATTTTCTGTTACTATGTAACATTTTAAATATTTTAAATTTGAAGTACAAATAAAGCCACTTTTCTATCTTATGCCGTTTTTCCTTCTGATATTAAAGAAATGTGAATTTCTTGGCAATATTTCCAGTTGTTCATTCTTTAAAAATATCTGTGAGGTAAAACATTTTTGTCTTTCAGAAATATGGCCTTCAGGTTTTTGATTATTTAAAGTTTCTAGAGTCTTTGATTCCTACAATCTCCTTCCAAGAAAATCTTTTTTCCACATCAGTCTGCTCAGGAAAATCATTTTCTTTGTGACTCTATTCAAGTTATATTGCATTTATTTATTTTATTTTTTATTTTTATTTATTTTTTTTAGTGGTACACGGGCCTCTCACTGTTGTGGCCTCTCCCGTTGCGGAGCACAGGCTCCGGACGCGCAGGCTCAGCAGCCATGGCTCACGGACCCAGCCGCTCCGCGGCATGTGGGATCTTCCCAGACTGGGGCGCGAACCCATGTCCCCTGTATCGGCAGGCGGACTCTGAACCACTGCGCCACCAGGGAAGCCCTATTGCACTTACTTTAAAAGCCATTCCTGGCACAATATTCTGAAATAGAAATTGTTCCTATCACTTTTTCTACCTCTAGTATATACTATACAGATTTATACCATAGCCTGTATAAAACTTTATCACATTTTTCTTCATGTCCTCCTCCCTCTATTTCTCAGTAAGCTTCTTTAAAACCATGTGTATATCTTTAATTGTCTTTGTAGCCCTCAAACATGTGAGGCATCTTTAAGTCCTTAAATAATATTTAGAGATTGAGTCACAGCTCACACTGAGAGTAAATCAAGCTGATCTCAATCTGGATTGGGCAAATCTTCTGTGCACATAAAATATTATAAAGGTATAGTTGATGAGCATAAGAACAACATGTACCATGTTTCACAGAACAAAATAAGCATTGTTCTATATTTATAACTTTTATATTTTTATCCAGTAATATACAATAAACCAATATATGTTAAAAATAACAATTTAGGGAGTATCATTGTCAACCTTCTCCCACATATCTGCCCATAATTACATAAGAGTTTGTGTGTGCTTGTGTATAATTTTGCTATGAACATCTTCACATAATATAGGGAGTGTACATGCTTAAGTTTATAAAATAATGGTAATTTTTTCAAAATGGTTCTGACAACTTACACTATCACCTATAAAATATAAGATTTTTGCTCCACATCTTTAACCATCCAATCCAAGGAAGAGTGCAATCCTTTGTAGAACTGGTTGGAAAATTGCTCATCTCATTCAATGGGTCCAAAGGTCTAGGGTGGTGAAGAAGGAAGTACTAAAAAGGCCATTTTGCTCTCAGACACAAGTGCAGTCTCCTATAATAACATAACACAACACAACACACCATAGCATATTATGTATATTTTGATCTCTGTCTCATTCCATACTTGCTAATTGTTTCAAAATTTGGATTACAGGAGCATATGCAAAATTATTACCTAAAACTCTAACGTATGTGGCCTGGGCAAGGAAACCTTGAGAAATTGGCAAAAGTAGTGACATTTTGGGGACCAATATACCCCCTGGTGAGAACTACCTTCCTGATGCAGCTATCTCGGCAGGTGTGTGCAGGCAGGTGAATGTTTGTAACAGGTACATGTTTGAGAAATGCAAGCTGCACAGGTTGGGTGAATAGACTGTGCAGATCACTGTGTCCAGTGAACCTTAGCACTTGGTCACAGTTGGCTGTGCAGGTATGGGGGATGGACAAGGCGGCATTTTCATGATTAGAAAGAGTCTCTAATGTAAGACAAGGCTCACCGCAAAAGTGACAGAGTTAGGATGTATGAGAATTTTAGTTGTTGGTAGGTTGAATAATTTTAACTTATTTCATTTTCTTTCTCAGTCAGGACTCCAATCTTGGGTTAAAATCACAAAGGTGCTAAATTTGGTACAGGCAACAATTAATTCTTTTTTTAAAAATTTAATTTAAATTTTTTATAGAACAGGTTCTTATTAGTTATCTATTTTATACATATTAGTGTATATATGTCAGTCCCAATCTCCCAATTCATCCCACACACCACCCCCACTTTCCCCCCTTGGTGTCCATATGTTTGTTCTCTACATTTGTGTCTTTGTTTCTGCCTGGCAAACCGGTTCATCTGTACAATTTTTCTAGATTCCACATATATACATTAATTTATGATATTTGTTTTTCTCTTTATGAATTGCTTCACTTTGTATGACAGTCTCTAGGTCTATCCATGTCTCTACAAATGACCTAGTTTTGTTCCTTTCTATGGCTGAGTAATATTCCATTTTATATATGTACCACATCTTCTTTATCCTTTTGTCTATCAATGGGCATTTAGGTTGCTTACATGACCTGGCTATTGTAAATAGTGCTGCAATTAACATTGGGGTGCATGTGTTTCTTTGAATTATGGTTTTCTCTGGGTATATGCCCAGTACTGGGATTTCTGGGTCATATGGTAATTCTATTTTTAGTTTTTTAAGGAACGTCCATACTGTTCTCCATAGTGGCTGTATCAATTTATATTCCCACCAACAGTGCAAGAGGGTTCCCTTTTCTCCACACCCTCTCCAGAATTTGTTGTTTGTAGATTTTCTGAGGATGTTCATTCTAACCAGTGTGAGGTGATACTTCATTGTAATTTTGATTTGCATTTCTCTAATGGTGATGTTGAGCATCCTTTCATGAGTTTGTTGGCAATCTGTATGTCTTCTTTGGAGAAATGTCTATTTAGATCTTCTGCCCATTTTTTGATTGGGTTGTGTGTTTTTCTTTTTCTTTAATATTAAGCTGCATGAGCTGTTTATATATTTTGGAGATTAATCCTTTGTCCATTGATTCATTTGCAAATGTTTTCTCTCATTCTGAGGGTTGTCTTTTCATTTTGTTTATAGTTTCCTTTGCTGTGCAAAAGCTTTTAAGTTTCATTAGGTCCTATTTGTTTATTTTTGTTTTTATTGCCATTACTCTAGGAGGTGAGTCAAAAAAGGTCTTTCTGTGATTTATGTCAGTGTTCTTCCTATGTTTTCCTCTAAGAGTTTTATAGTGCCCGGTCTTACATTTAGGTCTTTAATCCATTTTGAGTTTATTTTTGTGTATAGTGTTAGGGAGTGTTCTAATTTCATTCTTTTACATGTAGCTGTCCAGTTTTCCCAGCACCATTTATTGAAGAGACTATCTTTTCTCCATTGTATATCCTTGCCTCCTTTGTCATATATTCTTATGTCATGATTTGACCTTTAACTTATTAGTGCCAGACATGGGTAAGCAACACTAGACCACTTCCTTCAAATTCTATTTCTTTTCATTGTATTTTAAATGATTTTCTATGGAGAAGTTCATTATGAAATACATGGACCACAAAAAGAACACATGTATCATACATGTAAGTTATTACACATGATGATAAAATGAACACCTTTAAAGCCAGTGCATACTTAAGTGCAAAACATTTCCAAATAAAAAATTTACATATGTGCACTGCCTTAGTCTCATCTCTCTGCTTAAATTTTACATGAGTTATTTCCTTTTTTTATTTCAATATTTCATAGAGTGAGTAGCCATGTACATATGTATGCATATCTGATTAATACATCAAGCATTTTCCTTGTTTTAGAGTCATAAGTAATAGCATCACACTGAAAGTACCATTCTGTGACTCGTTTTCTATTAAATTTTGTTTCTAAAATTAATCCATGTCATCAAGTCCAACTAATTTATTTTCAATTTTTATAGTGTCCCAATTTATGAATATATCACAATTTATTCATGTACTCTTCTATTGATGGACAACATTTCCAGATTTTTTACTATTATGAATAATTTTGCTAACAACCATTCTTGAATATATCTCATGTCTATGTATGGGACTTTATGTAGGTGTTATACCTAAGAATTTAAATTGCTTGATTGAAAGGTGAGTGTGTTGAAATTTATAAGATGCCAAATTATTTTTCAAAGTGTTTGTAACAAATTGCGCTCCAGAAACATCTAAGAGGATTTCTTGTTCCATAATCTCACTAATTTATATTTTCAAACTTCTTAAATTTGCTACTCTCATTATATGTAAAATCTAACATTACTGCAGTTTTAATCTGTATTTTATTACTTACTAAGGAAAATGAGAATCTCTTTTATTAATACTTTAAATTCAGGACTGGGTTTCATAGTGTCTGAAATATTTATACTATTTTAACAAAATTTTGCTTATTTTCATATGGAGGTTTACTTCCCATTCAGTAGGTTGTCTTTTTGTTTTATCAATGGTTTATTTGCTGTGCAAAAGCTTTTAATTTTAATTAGGTTCCATTTGTTTATTTTTGCTTTTATTTCCTTTACTTTAGGAGATGGATCCAAAAAAATTATATATTGCTATGATTTATGTCAAAGAGTATTCTGCCTAGGTTTTTCTCTATGAGTTTTATTGTATCTGGTCTTACATTTAGGTTTTTAATCCATTTTGAGTTTCTTTCTCTGTATGGTGTTAGAGACATATATAAACAGCTCATATAACTCAGCATCAAAAAAACAAACAACCCAATTAAAAATGGGGAAGAAGAACTGAATAGACATTTTTCCAAACAGGAAATGCAGATGGCTGACAGACACATGAAAAGATATGCAACGTCACTAAACATCAGGGAAATGTAAATCAAAACCACAATGACATATCACCTCACACCTCTCAGATAGTCATCAAAAAGAACACAAACAACACATGTTGGCAAGGATGTGGAGAAAAGAGAACCCCCATACACTGTTGGTGGGAGTGTAAGTTGGTGCAACCACTGTGGAAAAGAGTATGGAGGTTTCCCAAAATCCTAAAAATAGAACTACCATATGAGCCAGCAATTCCACTCCTGAGTATATATCTGAAAAAAAATCCCACTAATTCGAAAAGATATATGCACCTCAATGTTCATAGCAGCATTATTTACAATTGCCAAGATATGGAAGTAACGTAAGTGTCCATCAAAAGATGAATAGGTAGAGAATATGTGGTATATATATATAATGGAATACTACTCTGTCATGAGAAAAATGTTGCCATTTTCAACAACATGGACTGAAATGGATGTCACTATGTTAAGTGAAATAAATCAAACAGAGAAAGACAAATACTGTATAATATCATGTATGTGTGGAATCTAAAAATACAACAAACTAGTGAATATAACAAAAAAGAAGCAGACGCACAGATATAGAAAATAAACAAGTCATTACCATCAGGGGAGTGGGAGATACAAACTATTGGGTGTAAGATAGGCTACAATGATGTATTGTACAATACAGGGAATATAATGAATATTTTGTAATAACTGTAAATAGAGTGTAAACTTTAAAAATTGTGTAAATTTAAAAAAAATGTAATTAAAAATAAATAAATGTAGCTATTCAGTTATCCCTGCACCATGTATTGAAGACACTGTCTTTTCTCCATTGCATATTCTTATCTCCTCTGTCATAGATTAATTGACCATAAGTGTGTTGTTTTATTTCTGGGCTCTATATCCTGTTCCACTCATCTATGGGTCTGTTTTTGTTCCACTACCATGTTATTTTGATTACTGTAGCTTTGTTGGAGAGTCTGAAGTTAAGCAACAGGATACCTCCAGCTTTGTTCTCTCTTTTTTTCTCAAAATTGCTTTGGCTAATTGGGGTCTTTTTGCTTCCATGTAAGTTTTAGGATTATTTGTTCTAGTTCTGTGAAAAATGTCCTGGGTATTTTGATAGGGATTGAATTAAATCTGTAGATTGCTTTGGGTAGTATGGACATTTTAACAATATTAATTCCAATCCATGGACATGGCATATCTTTCATTTCTTTGTATCATCTTCAATTTCCTTCATCAATATTTTATAGTTTTCAGAGAATAGGTTGTTCACCTCCTTGGTTAAGTTTATTCTTAGGTGATTTATACAGGATATTTTTCTTCTTTTCTCTTTCTGGTAGTTGATTATTAATTAATAGAAAAGCAATAGGTTTCTGTATATTATTCTTATATCTGGTAACTTTACTGAATTCATTTATTAGTTCTAATAGATTTTTGCTGGAGATTTAGGGTTTTCTATATAAATTATCATGTCATCTGCAAATAGTTACAGCTTTACCTCCTCCCTTACAATGTGATGCATTTTACTTCTTTTTCTTGTCTGATTGCTGTGGCTAGGACTTCCAATACTATGCTAAATAGAATTGGGCAGCATGAGCATCCTTGTCTTCTTCCTGATTTTAGGAGAAAAGGTTTCAGCTTTTCTTTGTTGAGTATGATGTCAACTGGGTTAGTGGTTTCGTCATATATGGCACATTATTATGTTGAGATATTTCACACGATACTCACTTTTATGAGCATTATTGTCATAAATGGATGTTGAATTTTGTCAGATGCTTTTTCTGCACCTATTGAGATGATCATGTGATTTTTATCCTTCCTTTTGTTAATGTGGTTTATCACATTAGGTAGGTTTGAGAATATAGAATGATACTTGAATCTCTGGAATAAATCCCACTTGTTCCTGGTGTATGATTCTTTTTTATATATTGTTGGATTTTTTGCTCATTCTTTTTTTTATATCTTTATTGGAGTATAATTGCTTTACATTGTTGTGTTAGTTTCTGCTGTATAACAAAGTGATTCAGCTATACGTATACTTATAACACCATATCCCCTCCCTCTTGTGTCTCTCTCCCACACTCCATAACCCAACCCTCCAGGTGGTCAGAAAGCACTGTGCTGATCACCCTGTGCTATGCAGTTGCTTCCCACTAGCTATCTATTTTACATTGGTATGGTATATATGTCCATGCCACTCTCTTACTTCATCCCAGCTTAACTTTCCCACTCCCCATGTCCTTAAGCCCATTCTCATTCTCTACATCTGTGTCTTTATTTCTGTCCTGCCCCTAGGTTCTTCAGAACCATTTTTGTTTTTTAGATTCTATATATATATACGTGTGTGTGTGTGTGTGTGTGTGTGCGTGTGTGTGTGTGTGTTAGCATATGGTATATGTTTTTCTCTTCTGACTTGCTTCACTCTGTGTGACAGATTCTAGCTCCATCCACATCACTACTAATAACTCAATTTTGTTTCTTTTTATAGCTGAGTAATATTCCATTGTATATATGTGTCACATCTTCTTTATCCATTCATCTGTTGATGGACACTTAGGTTGCTTCCATGTACTGGCTACTGTAAATAGAGGTGCAAAGAACATTGTGGTAGATGACTCTTTTTGAATTATGGTTTACTCAGGGTACATTCCCAGTAGTGGGATTGCTGGGTCATGTGGTATTTATAATTTTAGTTTCTTAAGGAATCTCCATACTGTTCTCCACAGTGGTTATATCAGCTTATATGTAAATTGTAAATTCCCATCAACAGTGCAAGAAGGTTCCCTTTCCTCCACATCCTCTCCAACATTTATTGTTTGTAAATTTTTTGATAATGGACATTCTGACTGCTGTGAGGTGATACCTCATTGTAGTTTTGATTTGCATTTCTATAATGATTAATGATGTTGAGCATCTTTTCATGTATTTGTTGGCAATCTGTATATCTTCTTTGGACAAATGTCTATTTAGATCTTCTGCCCATTTTTAGATTGGGTTGTTGGTTTTGGGATATTGAGCTGCATGATCTGCTTGTAAATTTTGAGGTTAATCCTTTATCAGTTGCTTCATTTGCAAATGTTTTCTCCCATTCTGAGGGGTGCCTTTTCATCTTGTTTATGGTTTCCTTTGCTGTGCAAAAGCTTTTAAATTTCATTATGTCCCATTTGTTTATTTTTGTTTTTGTTTCCCTTTCTTTAAGAGGTGGTTCAAAAAGGATCTTGCTGTGATTTATGTCATAGAGTGTACTGCCTATGTTTTCCTCTAAGAGTTTATAGCGTCTGGCCTTACATCTAAGTATTTAATCCATTTTGAGTTTATTTCTGTGTATGGTGTTAAGGAGTGTTCTAATATCATTCTTTTACATGTAGCTGCCCAGTTTACCCAGCACCAATTATTGAAGAGGCTGTCTTTTTTCCATTGTATATTCTTGCCTCCTTTATCAAACATAAGATGACCATATGTGCGTGGGTTTATCTCTGGGTTTTCTATCCTGTTCCACTGATCTATATTTCTGTTTTTGTGCCAGTACTGTCTTGATTTCTGCAGTTTTGTAGTATAGTCTGAAATGAGAAAGTCTGACTCCTCCTGCTCCATTTTTCTTTCTCAAGATTGCTTTAGCTATTTGGGGTCTTTTTTGTGTTTCCATACAAATTGTGAATTTTTTTCTTCTAGTTCTGTGAAAAATGTTTGATAGGGATGGTACTGAATCTTCAGTAGTATAGTCATTTTCACAGTGTTGATTCTTCCAATCCAAGAACATGGTGTATCTCTCCTACTGTTTGTATCAACTTTAATTTCTTTCATCAGTGTCTTATAGTTTTCTGCATACAGGTCTTTTGTCTCCTTAGCTAGGTTTATTCCTAGGTATTTTATTATTTTTGTTGCAATGGTAAATGGGAGTGTTTCCTTAATTTCTCTTTCAGATTTTTCATCATTAGTGTATAGGAATGAGAAAGATTTCTGTACATTAATTTTGTACCCCGCTACTTTACCAAATTCATTGATTAGCTCTAGTAGTTTTCTGGTAGCATTTTTAGCATGCTCTATGTATAGTGTCATGTCACCTGCAAACAGTGACAATTTTACTTCTTTTTCTCCAGTTTGGATTCCTTTTATTTCTTTTCCTTCTCTGATTGCTGTGGCTAAAACTTCCAAACTATGTTGAATAACAGTGGTGAGAATGGACAACCTTGTCTTCTTCCTGACTCTAGTGGAAATGGTTTCAGTTTTTCACCACTGAGAATGATGCAGGCTGTGGGTTGGTCATATATGGCCTTTATTATATTGAGGTATGTTCCTCTATGCCTACTTTCTGGAGAGTTTTTTTTATCATAAATGGGTGTTAAATTCTCTCAAAAGATTTTTCTGCATCTATTGAGATTGTCACATGGTTTTTATCCTTCAATTTGTTAATATGGTGTATCACAATGATTCATTTAGGTATACTGAAGAATCTTTGCTTTCCTGGGATAAATCCTACTTGATCATGCTGTATGATCCTTTTAATTTGCTGTTGGATTCTGTTTGCTAGTATTTGGTTGAGGATTTTTGCATCTATGTTCATCAGTGATATTGACCTGTAATTTTCTTTCTTTGTGACATCTTTGGTTTTGGTATCAGGGTGATGGTGGCCTTGTAGAACGAGTTTGGGAGTGTTCCTCCCTCTGTTATATTTTGGAAGAGTTTGAGAAGGATAGGTGTTAGCTTTTCTCTAAATGTTTGATATTATTCACCTGTGAATCCATCTTGTCCTTGGCTTTTTTTTTTGTTGCAAGATTTTTAGTCATAGTTTCAATTTCAGTGTTGTTTATATTTTCTATTTCTGTCTATATTTTGTATTTCTTCCTAGTTCAGTCTCAGAAGGTTGTGTTTTTCTAAGAATTTGTCCATTTCTTCCAGGTTGTCCATTTTATTGGCATATAGTTGTTTTTAGTAATCTCTCATGATCCTTTGTATTTCTGCAGTGTCACTTGTTACTTCTTTTTCATTTCTCATTCTGTTGATTTGAGTCTTCTCCCATTTTTTTTGATGAGTATAGCTAATGGCTTATCAATTTAGTTTATCTTCTCAAAGAACCAGCTGTCAGTTTTAATGTTCTTTGCTATTGTTTCCATCATTTCTGTTTCATTTGTTTCTGATATGATTTTAAGATTAATTTCCTTCTTCTAACTTTGGGATTTTTTTGTTCTTTCTCTAAATGTTTTAGGTGTAAGTTTATGAGGTTTATTTGAGATTTTTATTGTTTCCTGAGGTAGGATTTTATTACTATAAAATTCCCTGTTAAAACTGCTTTTGCTGCATCCCACAGGTTTTGGGCATTCGTGTTTTCATTGTCATTTGTTTCTTGGTATTTTTTGATTTCCTCTTTGATTTCTTCAGTGATCTCTTGGTTATTTAGTAACATATTGTTTAACCTCCATATGTTTGTATTTTTTATATTTTTTTCCTGTAATTGATATCTAGTCTCATAGTGTTGTGGTCAGAAATGATGGTTAATATGAACTCAATTTTCGTATATTTACCAAGGCTTGATTTGTGACTCAAGTTATGAGCTATCCTGGCGAATGTTCCATGAGCCCTTGAGAAGAAAGTGTCTTCTGTTGTGTTTGGATGGAATGTTCTATAAATATCAATTAAGTCCATCTTGTTTAATATGTCATTTAAAGCTTGTTTTTCCTTACTTATTTTCATTTTGGATGATCTGTCTTTAGGTGAAAGGGTGTTGTTGAAATCCCCTACTATGATTGTGTTACTGTCGATTTCCCCTTTTATGGCTGTTAGCATTTGTCTTATGTATTGAGATGCTCCTATATTGGGCACATAAATAGTTACAGTTGTTATATCTTCTTCTTGGAATTGATCCCTGATCATTGTGTAGTGTTCTTCTTTGTCTCTTGTAATAGACTTTATTTTTTTTATTCTTATTTTTTTGTGCGGTACGTGGGCCTCTCACTGCTGTGGCCTCTCCCGTTGTGGAGCACAGGCTCCAGACGCGCAGGCTCAGCGACAATGACTCACGGGCCCAGCCGCTCCGCAGCATGTGGGATCTTCCTGGACCGGGGCACAAACCCACGTCCCATGCATCGGCAGGCGAACTCTCAACCACTGTGCCACCAGGGAAGCCCCTAGACTTTATTTTAAAGTCTAATTTGTCTGATATGAGAATGGCTTCTCCAGCTTTCTTTGATTTCCACTTGCATGGCATATCTTTTTCTTTTATTTTTAATGAATTTATTTATTTATTTTTGGCTGTGTTGGGTCTTTGTTGTTGCACGTGGGCTTTCTCTAGCTGTGGCGAGCGGGGGCTACTCTTTGTTGCGGTGTGCGGGCTTCTCACTGCAGTGGCCTCCCTTGTTGTGGAGCACAGGCTCTAGACATGGCATATCTTTTTCCATCCCCTCACTTTCAGTCTGTATGTATCCCTAGGTCTGAAGTTGGTCTCCTGTAGACAGCACATATACGGATCTTGTTTTTCTATCCATTCAGCCTGTCTATGTCTTTTGGTTTTAGCATTTAATCCATTTACATTTAAGGTAATTATTGATATATATGTTCTTATTACCATTTTCTTAATTGTGTTTTTTGTTTTGTTTTGTTTTAGTTTTGTTTTTGTAGGTCTTTTCCTTCTCTTATGTTTCTTGCCTAGAGAATTTCCTTTAGAATTTGTTATAAAGCTGGTTTAGTGGTGCTGAATTCTCTTAACTTTTTCTTGTCTGTAAAGTTTTTAATTTCTCTGTTGAATCCGAATGAGATCCTTACTGGGTAGAGTAATCTTGGTTGTAGGTTTTTTCCTTTCATCACTTTAAATATGTCCTGCCACTCCCTTCTGGCTTGCAGAATTTCTGTTGAAAGATCAGTTGTTAACCTTATGAGGATTCAGTTGTATGTTGTTTGTTGCTTTTCCCTTGCTGCTTTTAATATTTTTTCTTTGTATTTAATTTTTGACAGTTTGATTAATATGTGTCTTGGCCTCTTTCTCCTTGGATTTATCCTGTATTTTGACTCTCTGAGCTTCCTGGACTTGGTTGACTGTTTCCTTACCCATATTAGGGAAGTTTTCAACTATAATCTCTTCAAATATTTTCTCATCCCTTTCTTTTTCTCTTCTTCTTCTGTTATCCCTATAATTTGAATGTTGGTGCATTTAATGTTGTCCCAGATTTCTCTGAGACTGTCCTCAATTCTTTTCATTCTTTTTTTCTCTATTTTGCTCTGAGGTAAGTATTTCCACTATTTTATCTTCCAGGTCACTTATCTGTTCTTCTGCCTCAGTTATTCTGCTGTTGTTTCCTTCTAGAGAATTTTAAATATCATTTATTATGTTGTTCATCATTGTTTGTTTGTGCTTTTGTTCTTCTATGTCCTTGTTAAAAGTTTTCTGTATTTTCTTGATTCTATTTCCAAGATTTTGGATCATCTTTACTATCATTACTCTGAATTCTTTTTCAGGTAGACTGCTTATTTCATTTTTGTTTGTTTGGTCTGGTGTTTTTTTTTTTTTTTTTTTGCTCCTTCATCTGCTGCATATTTCTCTGTCTTCTCATTTTGTTTAATTTACTGTGTTTGGGGTTTCCTTTTCTCAGGTTGCAGTTTCGTAGTCCCCACTGTTTTTGGCATCTGCCCCCAGTGGATAACGTTGGTTCTGTGGCCTGTGTAGACTTCCTGGTGGAGGTAACTGGTGTCTGTGTTCTGCTGGATGAGGGTGGGTCTTGTCTTTTTCGTGGGTAGGACTGCATCTGGTGGTTTGTTTTGGGGTGTCTGTGAACTTATTATGATTTTAGGCAGCGTCTCTCCTAATTGGTGGGGTTGTCTTCCTGTCTTGCTAGTTGTTTGGTATTGGGTGTCCAGCACTGGAGCTTTCTGTTCATTGAGTGAAGCTGGGTCTTAGCATTGAGATGGAGATCTCAAGGAGTGCACTCACCGATGATTTTACATGGGGTCGGGAGGTCTCTGCTGGTCCAATGTCGTGAACTCGTTTCTCCCACCTCAGAGGCTTAGGCCTGACAGCCGGCTGTAGTACCATGACCCTGTCAGCCACGTAGCTTTTGGGAAGTCTGAGGTCTTCTGCCGGCATACAGTAGGTGTTCTGTAAGAGTTGTTCAGCATGTAGATGTATTTTTTATGTATTTGTGGGGAGAAAGGTAATCATCATGTCTTACTCCTCTGTCATCTTGAAGGTCCTCTCTCTTCACACCTCCTGTTGCTAGAGAATCCACATTTCATCTGGGAAGGACATAAATCTGGCAATCTCACTTCAGGCCTAGCCCATCCACCTTTTTTTTTTCCTTTGTGTTTAGTCTGTTTCACTTGTTTATAATGGGCCCCATACAGAGACCCTGCTCCCAGCCCTTCAGACCAGAGGTCCTCGTGAAACGGCTGAGCCGACACCTCAGCTCAGGACATGAGCTGAAGCTCCTCATAGGACACTCTGATATTTTGCTAAGATTTTACTGGGGATTTTTGCATCTATGTCAGAGATACTGGTCTGTAATTTTTTTGTAATATCTTTGAGAAGTTATTTATCTCTCCTTCATTTCTAAACAATAACCTTGTTTGGTAGAGCATCCTAGGCTGCAGATTTTTCCCTTTCACCCCTTTAAATATATCATGCCACTCCCTCTGGCTGGCAAGATTTCTCCAGAAAACTCAGCCGGTAGCCTTTTGGGTGTTCCTTTTTATTGACTCTGTTTTTCTCTTGCTGCCTTTAGAATTATCTCTTTATCTTTAACATTTGCCATTTTAATTACAATATATTTTATTATGGATTTGTTTAGGTTCATCTTGCTTGGGACCCTCTGTGCTTCTTCTACCTAGATATCTGTTTCCTTCTGCAGCTTTGGAAAATTTTCAATCATAACCTCATCACGTACATTTTCAACCCCTTCCTCTCTTCTCCTTCTTGGACTTCAATAATGTATATGTTGCTTGATTTTATCACAGAGGTCCCTTAAACTCTTTTCATTTTATTTGTTTTTCTTTTTGTTCTTCTGATGGATGATTTCCATTATTCTGTCTTCCAGATTACTTATGTGTTCTTCTGTATCACCTAGTCTGCTGTTAATTCCTTCTAAGTATGTTTTCACTCCAGGTATTTTATTCTCTAGTTCTAACTACTTTTTCAAATATTTTCTAGTTTCTTGCTAATATTGTCACTGTGTTCATCTATTCTTTTCTCTAATTCAGTTAACTTTTTTTTTTTTTTTTTTTTACTAACGCTTGGAACTCTCTATCTGGTAAATTATTTATCTCTGTTTTATTAGTTGTTTTTTTGGGGGGTGTTCTCTTGTTCCTTCAACTGAAACAAATTCCTCTGTCTTCTTATTTTGCTTAACTTTCTCCATATCTATGAAATTAGGTTAAACAGCTACCTATTCTGGTCTTGAAATAGTGTCTTTATGTAGGAATGTCTGTATACAGTCAACATGAGCACAGTGTTTCTGGTAGGAGAGCTGGATCTGATCTGATCATGAGTCACATCTTCCTACATGTTGTGCTGGCAGCTATCACCTTATTAGTACATGAGTATGAAGATTGAAGGGCTAGACACAGAGCCAGGGCTTCCCCTCTGCTCAGTGATCAACACATCTAATTGCGGGCAGGGGCAGTATCCAAGTTGCTGAAGCAGAAGCCCTTAGGGTTTTTATCTGAGCTGGCTTTGTTCCAAAGTGTATGTTTTCCCCTCTTCCAGCATGGGCACCCTCGCCCCAGAAGGGCGTAATGCTGGAACAGGCAAGGCTAGAGCAAGTGCTCACTGTGGGTCAGGGCTTGAGATGTGGTGGTCCTGGTCCAAGTCAGAGCTCCAGACTGTTCCTGATGGGCTGCCTCCATAAATGCAGTAATGGCTCCCCCCTCACTCTTCAGATGCCATTCCAAGTCTGGTCTGGGCTGCTCAAATCCTCACAATGGAGCACTCACCTCACCCTTCACCTTGCCCTAGTGTGGAGGTGCATTGCAGAGTAAGTGAGGCTGAAAAAGGTGCCAGGCTCAGGCTGGGGCTCACACATTGGCAGTTTCAGGGAAACCAGCCAGAGTCACCTGCAGTTTCAACCTGCTTCCTCCAACTTTGTTTAGAAAGTAAGAAAATGTATGCACACTCTTCATAAGTGAAGTTTAAGTATCTTACAGTTCTGTTAGTCCACTGGTTTTCAAACCAGCTAAGGGTATTACTCTTCCTGATGTCCAACCCCAGGGCTAGGGTGTCCAATATGTGGCTCAAACCACTGATTCACCAAGGAGGATCTCTGTCCATGTAATGCCCTTCATCTTCTGTGTCCCCTTCTAGAGGCACAGGTTCATACCTGATCACTTCTCTTTCTACCAAATTCCCTGTGGATTTTTCTTACAGCCTTGGTTGTATAAGAGTCTTTCTGCAAGTCTCTAGTTTGTTTTCAGTGAGAACTGTCCCACCTGTAAAGATATTTTTGATGTGTTCACGGGGAGAGGTGAGCTCCACATCCTTTTACTCCACCATCCTTTTACTCCACTTTTACTCATCTTCTCCCCTATAGCTGAATTTTTAATCCAATCTGAAAATGTCTTTATTTGGACTAATGGGTTTAATTAATTCATATTTGTTTTTATTTCTGAGATTTAATTTTTCTCATTACCTAAATTTATTCTTTCTATTTATCTCATGTATTATGCTTCTTTTTATCTTTTTCCCTTTATTGCTGAACACCTTGTTTTTTCATAGCTCCCAAATTTTCTATTTTCTTTTTCTAGTTTTTTTTTTCTTCTTTCAATGGTTACCCTTGAAATTCTACTATTTTGACTTGAGTCTAATGTTAATTAAATTTACTCTTCTCCTTACAAATGAAAATACCTTAGAGAACTTTAATACCAATCAACCTCGAGATGATTTACATGTTAATATTGTACAGGGTTTTGGTCTGAAATTTTCTATTCCTTCCAATTATGCATTATTGTTAATTATACATTATTATTATGATCCTCATTTTTAAAAAATTTATATGGATAATTCTTATATTACATTTTTTTTACTAATGTTTATGCCTACCATTCTTTCTTGTATTTTACACCTTTCTACTGTGATATTTCCTTTCTTTCTGAAGTGAAATTCTATTGCTGATAAACTGTCTACATTTGTTTTTATGAAAATGACTTCACATTTCCATTGTTCTGAAAAGAGCCATATATAGAAGAAAAGTGATCAATTAAAAATAAAACTAAAATGTTAAAATATTCAGCTAAAATAATTTGAATGGAGAAGGAGAACTCAAAGAAGTCCATGAAAGTAAAAAGCCTTATCTATTTTGGTCACTGATGAACCCCAGTCTGAACCCCAATCATGTGATGGATGCCTGAACATACCATATGCTCAATAATTATTCAATGATGTAATGCCTGATCATGTAGAATTAGGAACTTTTAATCACATCCTTTTAGAGCAGGAAAAGAATGGTTAGAAGGGAACACATGTGCTACCATTGAAATAGTAAAGTTATATAAGGACAGAAAAATTCCAAAGGTGGGGAAAAGAACATCTGAAAGAATATTAAACAGTTATTGGCCCTCCCTAAGACTTGTGAGCATTTTGTCTCTAAATATGAATAATTGCTTCAGTGTAGAAATCAGTGGTAAGTGATTCTCTAATTGAAACAAATGTGGGGATTTGAGAAAAGATTTTATTTAAGCACATTTAATAAGTTGAAGAAATTTCAGAGCAACAAGCTCTGACGGCAGCCAATTCCACACAGGACTAAAGTGCCTCAGGGACATGTTGAGTATGAGATTAACACCGTGAAGGATGCAAATTTTCTTGGACGATAGCTTGTTGCAGATGTGTGGTACTCTGTTCCTAGAAGAGAAAGGAAGTTTTCATGAGATAGAACTCATAATCCGTTCAAAACTTGGTGTCAAGGAAGGTTGAGGGATAGTGGAAACTATGTGATTTTAAATATGTTAGATGGGGAAGAAAACAGCTTCAAGACATGAGGATTTGGGCCTATTAGAATAAATTTCTAAATAAAGTAAGTGGTGAAGGATATCTAAAATACAACTTTCAGTACATGATATGAATAGCACCCTTTCTCCTCTTCACGTCACAATCCCTTAACTGACAGAAGATTACTTTTAATCCAGTTTAAGGTCTGAAAGAATTATATCCATTGTGATGGTTAATTTTATGTGCCAGTATGTCTGGACCACAGAACACAGATAATATGTTCGAATATTATTCTGAATGTTTCTGTGAGGATGCTTTGGATGAGATTAATATTATATCAGTGGAATGACCTTTTTAAGACTCAGTTATAGTGTCAGTTAGGTGTCAATACATTGAAGAACTGGGGCCATGTTCTCCAAGAGGTTGTATATGCTTTGAGTCAGTATCCAGTGTATGGTGCTCTTTCTCAGATAGCCAAGATTCACAGATATAGAAATGAAAGAGGAGAAATGGGAGTTGCACTCTTTACTATTACCCCTAGTCACCCATTAGCAAACTGTTTGCTTCCTGTCCCTGTGACCTTGTACTCCGTTGTTCTAGAGGTCATAGTTCCAAAGGAAGAAATGCTTCCACCAGGAAACACAACAATGATTCTATTGAACTAGAGGTTGAGACTGCCACTAAGCCACTTTGGACTCTATGCCTCTGAATCAATAGGCAAAATGAAAGTTATGGTGTTGGCTGGGGTGAATCATCCTGACTACTAAGTGGAAACTGGACTCTATTCCACAACAGAGATGCCCTAAGAGATCTCCTATATTCTCCTGGAATATAGGAGATCTCTTAGGGCATCTCTCAGTATTACTATGACCTGTGATTAAAGTCAATGGAAAACTACAGTAATCCAGTCCAGACAGGTCTACTACTGGACCAGAATATTAAAGAATGGAGAAGGTTTGGATCATTGTACCAGGTAAAAGACCATGACCAGCTGAGGTGCTTGCTGAAGGTAAAGGGAATATAGGATGGGTAGTGGAAGAACATACTTATAAATACCAGCTATGATCATGGCACCAGTTACAGAAATGAAGACTATAATCATCATGAGAATTCCTTCTTTATTTCATTACAAATTTGTGTGATGTATATATACACATATATATACATTTATACACATGCTTATGTATTTGTATGGTATATATGTGATATGTATTTTATATATATTTATATATAAATGTAGATGTAAATATTTTTGTTTTCTCCCTTCTCTTATTCCCCTATCATGTAACATAAGATATATTGACTTTATATCATAGTATTTAATTATTCTTAACTTTACATTATGGTATGTTTGTTATGAAATATGAAGAATAATAAACATCAGTCAAGGAGTTTTCATCCTCTTCTGGGCAAAGAGTATGTTTTCTGTTGCATGCAGGATAGTTACATTGTGTTAGGTGGAAGTATGATTTTGTTATTTTCTTTATTTGGAGATTAAATATGGTTTAAGGAGAAGCATTTGGGTGTCATGTTGACAGGGGGTGCTGGGTCATGGTTTTCAAGTAAGTAGTCAAACATTATTCTGGATGTTTCTATGAAGGATTTTTGGATGTGAATACATTTAAATTGGTGGACTTTGAGTAAAACAGATTGTTCTCTGTAATGTGAGTAGGCCTCATGCAATCAGTTGAAGGTCTCAGTAGAACAAAAGACTGACTTCTCCCAAGCAAGATGAAATTCTGCCAGCAGATGGCCTTTGGATTTGAATTCAACATCTGTTCTTCCCTGTGTCTTCAGCTTGACTGCCTTTGGATTTTAGCTATCAATACCACATCAGCTCTGCCCTGGTGTCCAGCCTGCCAGTCCACCCTGCAAATTTTGGACTTGCCAGCCTTCACAATATCATGATCCAATTTCTTAAAGTAACCAACCCCTCTCTATATATTAGTATATATATATATACCCTAATATATACAGTGACAGGAAAAACACTGACTATTATAGCCATTGTGGCAGAACCACAGTCTAGTTTGCTTATACTGAATGAATCTCAATGCAGCACACATAAGTTTATGACTGCTGACTTGTTTTCCCACAAATAAATCCTATTATTAATGATTGAGTAACATTTATAAACCAGCAGCTCTTATGGTTGAATGAAGAGGCTGAGTTTAGGGAGACAAAGAGACAGAGAGAGAGAGAAAGAGAAAGAAACAGATATAGAGAGAGATTAAGAAAAGTAGGCATACAAACATATGAGAATGTGACACTACTAGCTCAGCATCTGGATCAGAGTACAAATTCAACAAATGTAACCTCTATTATCATAACCATTATCAACTGAAATTGTTATTGAATACAGAAAAGAATCATACCAAAAGGAGAAAATTAGACACACTATGGCTATGTTGATTAAAAAATGCTCAACCACAAAAGAGCTGAATTTGAGTTGCACCTTTCTTTCCTACTTTATAATTCATCATAAGAATGTGAAAAAAAACCTATTCTTTTAAAAAATGATTTGTCTCCACTGATTATTTTTCCATATATAGAAATAAACCAAAATTGAAATTCTTTCTACTTTGCAAAACAAAAGATGCTATAAGCATGCAGGTCAATTTGAAAATCAACATCTTAATGCTATAATTTGATTTAAATTTTATTTTATTTCATGTGTGTTTAATCTTCAGTGGCTCTACAAAATTACTGAGGACCACTTATACCATATTGCATTTTCTTATAATTCTTATAATTGTTTTCTTTATTCTCTTGGTCAAAATTAAAGAATGCAAACAACTCCAACCATCCACCAGTTACTGCCTATAGCTCAAAGCCAAGGAATTCTAGATAATGAATAGTTCTCCTCACCAAGCCTGAATTTGGCACAAAAATTACATAAGATATATAAAAAATATATAAATTTCATCTAAATTTCAAATGTTAATCATACCTTACTAGAAATTACGTTGAATATAAATGAAGTAAAACACTTGATCCAATGTCTGAAACTTATAAAACAGATTTTATAAAAAAGATCAAAACTAAATGCTGTCTATAAGAGATACAATTTACATTCAAAGATACAAATAAGTTAAAAGTGAAAGGATAAAAAAAATATACTATGCAAAATATAAACCAAACAGTGGAGTGGCTATACTGATGATATCAGACAAAATAGCCTTAAAGACAAAAAATTGTTACTAGAGACCAAAAAAAAAAAAATTTTTTTAATGATAATAGGGTCAATACATCAAGAAAATGTAAGCATAGATGTATGTAAAATAGAGCTTCAAAACACATAAAAACTGAAAGGATTGAAGGGGGAAATAGGCATATAAAAATGATAGTTGAGGCTTCCATAACTCACTTGCAATGGAAGATAGAACAACTAGACAGAAGTCAACGTGAGAGTCGATGATTTGAACAATACTATAAATCAACTGGACTTAATATCTATAGAACACTACCAAACAATTACAAAATAAAAATTCTTCTCAAGTCACTTGATAGACCACAGACTTCACTAAAAAGCAAGCCTCAATAAATCTAAAAGGGTTAAAATAATACAAAACATATTCTTTCACCATAAAGGAATTAAAGTATAAATTAAAAGAATAAAACTTGGGAAATTCAGTAATATGTAGATATTAAAAAATATAAAATAACTAATGAGTCAACGAAGTATTCATGAGAGAGAGAGAAAATATTTTGAGATGAATAAAAAGTAAAAGAAAATTTAGTGAAACTTATAGTTTGCAGCTAAAACAGTGCTCAAGTGGCAATTTATACATATAAATACATATATTAAAATAAATCAAACACCTCAAATCAATAACTTAAACTTCTACCTTAAGAAACTGGAGAAGCAACAGCAAACTAAACCCAAAGCAAGCAGAAAAAAAGAAATAAATAATAATATGGCTAAAATGAATGAATTAGGGAATAGAAAAACAATGGATAAAATCAATGAAACCAAAGTTTGTTCTTTGAAAAGATCAAAAAAATTGAATAAAATTTAGTAACCTGCAGCAGGTTTTCTATCTTTCTATAATTAGGTTAGGAGAAAATAATTAAGAATCCACTGTAGTAGGAAGAAGCAAGAGTCTTCTTGGTTCTGGCATTTGATGAGATAGGTATTCAGTTACTGTGAATCATAAACACAAATTAATCATATTAGAGATATTTATATTTCCTGAATTAATTAGTGTTATTTATGATTGTTTCCTTTGAGACTTGTTTATTTCTGTTCCAACTGTTACGTTCTTTCTTTCAAATTAATTTCCAAATTAAAAAACATTCTATAAGTTTAACTTAGTTTGTAATGGATGTTACAAACTAAATAAAATGTTGATATGACCCCACAGGAAAAACAAATGCAACAAAATCCTAATATTAACCAATGTAATAATATACCATATTAAAAGAACAAAGATCAAAAACTGCATGATCATCTCACCAAAGGTTTCATCTCAGATAGAGACTCTGACAAGATCTAATATGCTTTCATGATAGAAACATTCAACAATTTAGAAATAGTAGGAATTTCCTTAACCTAATAAAAGGAATCTCTGAAAAACCCATAACAAACATCCACTATATTTAATAGATAAAGACAGAATTTGTCCTCCTTCAGCTCAAGAACAAGACAAGAAACAACTGTCAGCTCTGGCCACTTCTAATCAACAATGTACTTTAGGTTCTAACCAGGAAATTAGGCAAGAAAGATAAATAATAGGCAATCAGATTTAAGAAAAGGAAGTAAACATATCTATTTACACATGGCATGATCTTACATATATAAACCCTAAGCAATCCATTACAAAAGTATTAGAAGTAATAAACAAGTTCAG
Organism: Stenella coeruleoalba; assembly: GCF_951394435.1. Classification (NCBI taxonomy): domain Eukaryota; kingdom Metazoa; phylum Chordata; class Mammalia; order Artiodactyla; family Delphinidae; genus Stenella; species Stenella coeruleoalba. The sequence goes on along the minus strand of NC_137164.1, from coordinate 35,447,605 downwards.
CAAAATTGAAATATACAAGATTAATAATACATACACATTAATTGTATTTCCAAAAACTTTCAATGAGTAATACAAATATAAAAATTTTTGAATTCTATTCCAACAACATAAGAAATTATAAAATGGCGAAGAATAAATTTTAAAAAGTAGTGCAAGATATTTACACTTAAAAATAGAAAATACTCTGGAAAGAAATTAGAGAAGCTCAAAATAAATGGAAATACAAGTCTTTTTTGATGGACCAAACTATTTACCATTGTACGTTTAGTGATTATGTTGAGCAATTGGAATTCCCATACATGCAAGTGGGGGTGTAAAATGGTATTGCTACTTTGGAAAACTTGCAGGTTTTTAAAAAATAATTTAAAAATTAGAACTTTAAAAAAGTATCCTATGATGCTATGATTTCCCAGCTAGAAATCTTCTAAAGAAGAATAAAAAAGTATGTCTATAAAAAGATGTGTATAAAAGTGTTCATAACAGCTACTTTCATAGCAGACAGAAACTGAAAGCAACCAAAATGTTCACAGAGAACAGATAAGCACATTGTGATGTTTTTATACATTGGAAAACTACTCAGCAATAAAAATAAATAATTATCTATTAATAAAAGCAATAAATTGTATGAATTTCAACAATATTTTTATAAGTGAAAGACCATAGGCACAAAAGAGAACATATTGCATGATTCCATCCATATTAAGTTCAAAAGCAAGAAGAACCTGGTCAAGGTAATAGAAATCAGAAGAGAGATGGTATGGAAACTTTTGACTGAAATGTGGCACAAAGAAAGTTTCAGAGGTGATAAAAAATTTTTAAATTGGAGTGATGGTTATGGCATATAGATACACAAATATATATATATATGTGTGTGTTTCTGTATTATATATATATATATATCTGTATATGTATAAGATAAATAATTAGAAATATAATATTTTTATTAGATCAGATGACAAATGAGAAGCATAGGAAAGAAGAAAGACATATACTGTATTTGTCAAGGTTCTCCAGAGAAACAGAATGAATAGGATGTGTGTGTATATGCACATGAAAAGAGAGAGAGAGACAGAAACAGAGAGAGCTGAGTGCCAATTTTAAGGAATTGGTTCACACAATTGTGAGGACTAAGTCTGAAATCTGCAGGGCAGGGTGGCAGGCTGGAGACCCAGGGAAGAGTTGGTGTTGCAATCTCAAGTCCAATGGCAGTATGGCAGTAGAGTTCCCTCTTTTTGGAGCCCTCAATCTTTTTTCTTAAGGCTGCCATTTGATTAGATGAGGCTTACATCAGGTTGGGTGATATGCTTTATTCAAAGTGTACTGATTTAACTATTAATTGTATATAAATATACCTTTGTAGCAACATCTGGGTTGATGTGTGACCAAAAACTAGGTACAATGGGTTAGTCCAGTTAACATGTAAAATTAACCATTGCATACACTGATGTGATTATTGCTTATGGTAGAAAACTGAGGGGGTGAGGACCTTCAAGATGACAGAGGAGTAAGACATGGAGATCACCTTCCTCCCCAAAAATGCATCAAAAATACATCTACATGTGGAACAACTCCTACATAACACTTACTGAATGCTGGCAGAAGGTCTCAGGCTCCCCAAAAGACAAGAAAATTGCCACGTACATGGGTAGGGCAAAAGAAAAAAAGAAAAAAAAAAAAACAGAGACAAACGAAAAGGGATGGGACCTGCACCTCTGAGAGGGAGCTGTGAAGGAGGAAAAGTTTCCACACACTAAGGAAGCCTCTTCACTGGCGGAGACGGGGAGGGTAAGAGGGAGGGAAGCTTCGGAGCCATGGAGGAGAGTGCAGGGGTGCAGAAGGCAAAGCAGAGAGATTCCTGCACAGAGGATCGGTTCTGACCAGGCTGAGAGGCTAGTCTGCACACCTGCTGTGGCAGGTGGGGGCTGGGAGCTGAGGCTTGGACTTCAGAGACCAGATCCCAGGGAGAGGACTGGAGTTGGCTACGTGAACACAGCCTGAAGGGGGTTAGTGCAACACAACTATCCAGGAAGGAGTCTGGGAAAAAGTCTGGGCCTTCCTAAGAGGCAAGAGACCATTGTTTCAGGGTGCACAAGGAGAGGAGATTCCTTTCCCGACTGCCCACAGAAGGCAAAGCACTGCCTAAACAAGCTCCAGAGCCTGGCGAGAACCATGGCTAACAGCACAGACACTAGAGCCGGGCATGAAACTCTAATGCTGCTGTTACAGCCACCAAGAATCCTGTGTGCAAGCACAGGTCACTATCCACACAATCCCGCCCCAGGAGCCAGGGTCCCATGATCCAGGAACAACTTCCCCAGAATATACGGTGCACCTCAGGCTATTGCAAAGTCACACCGGCCTCTGCCACAGCAGGTTCACACTGCATTCCAACTATAACTGCCATACCCCTCCCTCCCCCCAGTCTGAGTGAGCCAGGGCCCCCTAATCAGCTGCTGCTCTAACCCTGTCCTGTCTGGGTGAGAAGAGAAGCCCAAGGGCAACCTACATGAAGAGGTAGGGCCAAAACCAAAGCTGAAATGCAGGAACTGTGTGAACAAAGAAAAGAAAGGGAAATTTCTCAGTGCAGCACCAGTAGCAGCAGATTAAATCCCCGCAATCAACTTGATGTACCCTTCATTTGAGGAATAACTGTATAGACAATGAATCATACCAAAATTGAGGAGGTGGACTTTGAGAGCAACAGTAGACTTGGGGTTTGCTGTTTGTGACTGACTTGTTCCTGATTTTTATGTTTATATTAATATACTTTTTAGCACTTGTTATCATTGGTGGATTTGTTTATTGGTTTGGTTGCTCTCTTCTTTTTTAAATTATTATTACATTTTTACTTTAATAATTTAAAAAAATATTCTTTTTTTTTCTTTCCTTTTTCCTCCCTTTTCTTCTGAGCCATGTGGTTGACAGGGTCTTGCTGCTCTGGTGTGGTGTCAGGCCTGAGTCTCTGAAGGGGGAGAGCTGAGTTCAGGACACTGAACCACCAGAGACCTCCGGCCTTATATAATATCAATCTGTGAGAGCTCGCCCAGAGATCTCTATCTCAACATTAAGACCCAGCTCCACCCAATGGCAAGCAAGCTCCAGTGCTCGACACCCCAGGCCAAACAACAAGCAAGACAGGAACACAAACCAATCCATTAGCAGAGAGGCTACCTAAAATAATAATAAGTTCACAGATACCCCAAAACAAACCAACAGACATGACCCTGCCCACCAGAGAGAAAAGACCCAGCCCCACCCACCAGAAAGCAAGCACCAATCTCCTCTACCAGGAAGCCTCCACAAGCCACAGAATCAACCTTACCCACTTGGGGCAGACACCAAAAAGAGTCAGAACTAGGAACCTGCAGCCTGAGAAAAGGAGACCTCAAACACAGTAAGTTAAACAAAATGAGAAGACAAAGAAATATGCAGCAGATGAAGGAGCAAGGTAAAAAAAACCCACCAGATCAAACAAATGAAGAGGAAATAGGCAGTCTACTTGAAAAGAATTCAGAGTAATGTTAGTAAAGGTGATCCAAAATTTTTGAAATAGAGTGAAGAAATCACAAGAAATGTTTAGTAAGGACCTAGAAGAACTAAAGAGCAAACAAACAATGATGAACAACACAATAAGTGAAATTAAAATTTCTCTAGAAGGAATCAATAGCAGAATAACTGAGACAGAAAAACAGATAAGTGACCTGGAAGATAAAATAGTGGAAATAACTACCACAGAGCAGAATAGAGAAAAAAAGAATGAAAAGAAGTGAGGATAGCCTCAGAGACCTCAAGGACAACATTAAACACACCAACATTTGAATTATAGGGGTCCCAGAAGAAGAAGAGGAAAAGAAATTGTTGAGAAAATATTTGATGAGATTATACTTGAAAACTTCCCTAATATGGGTAAGGAAATAGTCAATCAAGTCTAGGAAACACAGAGAGTCCAAACATGGAGGCTAAACAATATGCTACTAGACAACAAAGAGATCACTGAAAAAATTAAAGAGGAAATCAAAAATACCGAGAAACAAATGTCCATGAAAACACGACAACCCAAAACCTATGGGGTGCAGCAAAAGCAGTTCTAAAGGGAAGTTATTAGCAATACAATCCTACCTCAAAAAACAAGAAAAAATCTCAAATAAACAACCTAAAGTAATTAAAGAAAGAAGAATAAGAAAACCCCTAAGTTAGCAGAAGGAAAGAAATGATAAAGATCAGATCAGAAATAAATGAAAAAAGAAATGAAGGAAACAATAGCTAAGATCAATAAAATAAAAGTTGGTTCTTTGAGAGATAAACAAAATTGCTAAACCATTAGCCAGACTCCTCAAGGAAAAGAAGATTACTCAGATCAACAGAATTAGAAATGAAAAAGGAGAAGTAACAACTGACACTTCAGAAATACAAAGGATCATGAGAGATTACTACAAACAACTATATTCCAATAAAATGGACAAACTGGAAGAAATGGACAAATTCTTAGAAAAGCACAACATTCCAAGACTGAACCAGGAAGAAATAGAAAATATAAATAGACCAGTCACAAGCACTGAAATTGAAACTGTGATTAAAAATCTTTCAGCAAACAAAATCCCAGGACCATCTGGCTTCACAGGTAAATTCTATCAAACATTTAGAGAAGAGCTAACACCTATTCTTCTCAAACTCTTCCGAAATATAGTAGAGGGAGGAACACTCCCAAACTCATTCTATGAGGCCACCATCACCCTGATACCAACACCAGACAAAGATGTCACAAAAAAGAAAACTGCAGGCTAACATCACTGATAAACATAGATGCAAACATCCTCAACCAAATACTAGCAAACAGACTCCAACGGCACATTAAAAGGATCATACAGCATGATCAAGTGGGGTTTATGTCAGGAATGCAAGGATTCTTCAATATACACAAATCAATCAATGTGATACACCAAATTAACAAATTAAATGAGAGAAACCATACAATATTCTCAATAGATGCAGAAAAAGCTTTCAGCAAAATTCAACACCATTTATGATAAAAACTATCCAGAATGTAGGCATAGAGGGAAATTACCTCAACATAATAAAGGTCATATATGACAAACCCACAGCCAACACCATTCTCAGTGGTGAAAAACTGAAACCATTTCCTCTAAGATCAGGAGCAAGACAGGGTTGCCCACTCTCCCCACTATTATTCAACATACTTTTGGAAGTTTTAGCCACAGGAATCAGAGAAGAAAAAGAAATAAGAGGAATCCACATCAGAAAAGAAGAACTAAAACTGTCACTGTTCACAGATGACATGATACTATACATAGAGAATCCTAAGATGTTACCAGAAAACTACTAGATCTAATCAATGAATTTGGTAAAGTAGCAGGATACAAAATTAATGCACAAAAATCTCTCACATTCCTAAGCACTAATGATGAAAAATCTGAAAGAGAAATTAAGGAAACACTCTTATTTCCCATTGCAACAAAAAGAATAAGTTGCCTAGGAATAAACCTACCTAGGGAGATAAAAGACCTACATGCAGAAAACTATAAGACACTGATGAAAAAATTAAAGATGATACAAACAGATAGAAAGATATACCGTGTCTTGGATTGGGAGAAGCAAAATTGTGAAAATGACTATACTACCCAAAGCAATCTACCAATTCAATGCAATCCCCATCAAACTACCAATGACATTTTTCACAGAACTAGAATAAAAAAAGTCACAATTTGTTTGGAAACACAGAAGAGCCAAAGAGCCAAAGTAATCTTGAGAAAGAAAAGTGGAGCTGGAGGAATCAGGCTCCCTGACTTCAGACTATACTACAAAGCTACAGTAATCAAGAGGCTGGAACTAAAACAGAAATATAGATCCATGGATCAGTATAGAAAGCCTAGAGATAAACTGATGCATATATGGTCACCTTGTCTTTGATAAAGGAGGCCTGAATATACAATGGGGAAAAGATAGGCTCTTCAATAAGTGGTGCTGGGAAACTGGACAGCTACACGTAAAAGAATGAAGTTAGAACACTTCTTAACACCATACACAAAAATAAACTCAAAATAGGTTAAAGACTTAAATGTAAGACTGGACATTATAAAACCCTTAGAGGAAAACATAGGAAGAACACACTTTGACATAAATTACGGCAAGATCCTTTTTGACCCACCTCCTAAAGTAATGGAAATAAAAACAAAAATAAACAAATGGGGTTAAAGAAACTTAAAAGCTTTAGCACAGCAAAGGAAACCATAAACAAGGTGAAAAGTCAACCCTCAAATTGGGAGAAAATATTTGCCAATGAAATATCTGACAAAGGATTAATCTCCAAACTATACAAGCAGCTCATGCTGCTCAATATCAAAAAAACAAACAACCCAACCCAAAAATGGGCAGAATACCTAAATAGACATTTCTGCAAAGGAGATATACAGATTGCCAACAAACACATGAAAGGATACTCAACATCACTAATTATTAGAGAAATGCAAATCAAAACTACAATGAAGTATCACCTCACACTGGTCAGAATGGTCATCATCAAGAAATCTACAAACAATAAATGCTACAGAGGGTGTGGAGAAAAGAGAACCCTCTTGCACTGTTGGTGAGAATGTAAATTGATAGAGCTACTATGGAGAACAGTATGGTGGTTCCTGAAAAAACTAAAAATAGAACTACCATATGACCCAGCAGTCCCACTACTGGGCATATAACCTGAGAAAACCATCATTCAAAAAGAGACATGTACCACAATGTTCATTGCAGCCCTATTTACAATAGCCAGGACATGGAAGCAATCTAAGTGTCCATCAGCAGATGAATGGATAAAGAAGATGTGGCACATATATATAATGTAATATTACTCAGCCATAAAAAGAAATGAAATTGAGTTATTTGTAGTGAAGTGGATGGACCTAGAGTCTGTCATACAGAGTGAAATAAGTCAGAGAGAGAAAAACAAATATTGTATGCTAACACATATATATTGAATCTAAGGGAAAAAAATGGTTCTGAAGAACCTAGGGCAGTACAGGAATAAAGACGCAGACATAGAGAATGGACTTGAGGACACGGCATGGGGAAAGTTTAAGCTGGGACAAAGTGAGAGAGTGGCACAGACTTATATACACTAGCAAATGTAAGATAGATAGCTAGTTGGGAAGCCGTCACATAGCACAGGGATATCAGCTCGGAGCTTTGTGACCACCTAGAGAGGTGGGATAGGGAAGGCGGGAGGAAGACACAGGAAGAAGGAGATATGGGGATGTATGTACATATATAGCTGAATCACTTTGTTATAAAGCAGAAACTAACACACCACTGTAAAGCAATTATACTACAATAAAGATGTTTTAAAAGAAAATGACCATTCCCTGTCATTATTGAGGCAGAATTTCTGTCTTAGAGTGCCACTATAGATTTATTTTTGCATGAGATAAAGAAATCCTTATTTGCTTGAGCTATTATAATTGTCTCACTTGTGTCTCACAAGCTCTAACTAATATACAATAAAAAAGAGAGCTTTGAGGACAGTATAATCATGGATACCAAGGAAACAGGGTCTATTTTCTCTATTAAGTTCTAAGACATGTCCAACAATGTTAGAAAAATAAATTTAAGCATGAGCATAAATTCATTTGGTAGGTAAACAGGGAATACAATTGGTAAAATAGGAAAATTTTTATATTTTTAATTTTTTATACTTTTAATATTTTGTGATACATCCTCCGAAAAATATCAAAATTTTGAAAATATGAGATATATCTATGAGTCATTTAGAAATTCCCAGATTATTCTAAATACTATTTTGTTACTATTTCTGCATTTAGCCCTTATTGCCTCCCATGGTATGTTCTACTAACCCAAGCTGTTAATTAATAATCATTGATGACAATAAACAAAGCTTGTGAGTTCTGACTCTCGTTGATGTATGTACAATTCTTGGGGGGCAAATCATCTGCTCTGACAATTTCTCTTAAAGCATTTAAACATCACTAATTACACCTCTGCATATTTTAGGCACTTAAAAGGTCTGAGTGTGGGTGTGACTATAAACCAGGAATTAAAGAGCTTTCACATTCTTGAATTGAGAAAAATACCTGAAACTCCAAACTCATCCTGGAAGATGAATCTCCTATTAGAGAAGGGCTTCTGGTACATGACCTTACCAACAATTTGTAAATCTCATTGAGGATCTCTTACTCTATGCTAACACCATTCTAGCAGCAGTTCACAGAGAATCAAGCATCTATAAAACCCCTCACTTTTTTCCTCCTGAAAGAGTTGAAAAGAAGAGGAAATTTTAGAAAAGCTTTATTAAAAATAATTTAAAATACCCCATTACCAAGTGAATGATGTAAAGTATTTTAAAAGCTTGTTTTTAAAGTACAGCTTGTGTACCACAGCTAACATATGTTTTTCTCACTTAAAAAAGTAAAAATATCCTAGCCTGAGTTATTCACTTCTTACCTCCCATTCTATTTTTGATATCCATCACTCATGGAGAGGTTAGACATTTAAAGCCTATGAAGAGAAGCAGCCTTTATTATAATCTATCTAGGATACATTTGTTCAGCTGTAGTTTCTAGTAATAAGACACATTGTTTTCAATAGAAGTATTATATCATTTCAACATTCTGGCAAGACACTCAGTTCTAACACAAAACAAAACAAAAAAAATCAAAAACAAAACCAACACTCTGTTTTCCACTATAGAATGAAATTATAATATCATAGATTAATGAAATGTGGATCCACATAAGTATTTCAGAAAGAGCCTTTCTCAAACCAGGTTACAAAATCACACAGACCTTCTAAAATATGAGTAATTCAAAATTAAAAGATATGTGAGGAAACAGTCACTGATAATTTAGAATATGCAGATAAAACAAAAATGATAAAAGACTCTAAGACATTGAGCTAATAGTACTGTAATACTGCAGTAATACAGAGCTAATAGTACTGTAGTACTCTTTTTTTCAGAAAGAAAATATTTTAAAAATAGATTTATTTAAAATGATTAAAAGCTTATAAGATTAGAGATATAAAAGAATGACATAATATGAAAAAGTACAAGCAGATGTGAAGAAGAACCAAAATTTTATTTCTATTAAAGAAAAATATAGACTTTCAAATCTAAATCCCCTTAGGCAGTTTACTTTAAAGATATATACAGAGGGAAAGGGAATTGACAGCTAGGAGACAAAACTGAGTATATTACAAAATGCAACATGAGAAATTGAAAAGATGGATGATAATTAAGAGAATTCAAGAGACCTTGAAGATAAGATAAATGTGTCAGTACATGTATAAAAAGAATTTTCAAAATAATAATAAGATGGAGCAAATGCAATATTCAATTAATATTTTGATAAGACATTTCTAGAGTTGGTAAAAGATATTAAATCAGAATGAAAGTAAGTGTATATTATATATTTTAAAAATATACCAGGATTTAAAGCAAGGAACAAGACTACTGTCTCTGAGATCAATACTGGCAATATTGAGATCAAGATACATCCTTATGCAAAGAAAGCTGAAAGATCTGAGATTTTACTGTACTTGCAAGATAACAAATTAGCATTCCAGTTTTCTGAGTAGGAACAGAAGACACAAGAATCCTGGGTCAGAGACAAAGGACTGTATTACTGTAATAGCAGTAGCAGAGTATCAGCATTTGTGTACGTTTCCCAAGCCTCAATTCACATAGGGTGACAAGAAGAAGTCCTGGTAACACCTACTTTTGTGTCATGAAGGACACTATGTGGTGGAAAAAAGAGATAAGAAAGTCAAAATCAAGATGAAATAGGAGGGAAGGGGGCAGGGCACGACTTTTAAAAGAATGACGTGGCTGTAGGACATGACAAAACTGGTTAGAACTAAATAGATCCAAGATGGCAGAGACCTTGAGCCCTATTATATGATCATTGTAATATATTAGCATGCTAAATGACACACCCACCAGCACCATGACAGTTCTAAGGCTAACCATAAATGGCCAAAAAGAGGATGGTTGCCCAATCCCTGGAAATCTCCACCCCTTCCACAAAATAATTGGAATAATCCTCTCACTTATTAGACTATGAAATTATCCAGCCCATAAAAACTAACCATGCCATATTTTGAGTCTCTCTCTCTTGCCTTCTGAGATGGCCCACACTCTGTCTGTGGAGTGTGTTTCTCTCTAAATAAATCCACTTCTTACTATCACTTTGTTTCCAAATTCTTTCACAGTGAAGCAAGAACCTTAAATTCACCAGGAACAAAGTCTCCACAGTTACCAGAATTGGCCAAATGAAACTGGCTCTTGACATCAGAAAGCTGGGAAGGAATACTTGAATAATATTGTAGTGTTAACTAACATTTTCCTCATCTTGCTCATTAGTAGAAGAAATCAAAATGAACAGGTAGATGATTTCTAGTTTACCTCTGTCTTACAAATCTCTCACAATTACAATGACTATTGAATCCTAAATTTCACGTACAAGCTTTCAAAGATTTTTAGCATCCTTCCACATGCATGGGATGAGGGTGTGGGATTCTAGGAAGAGTAAGCCAACCCATCATGTCATGTTCAGCCATCAAGTCAATATTGATATTCAGATCACAGAGAATGAAATATCACACAAGGTTCTGATCTAGATAAACAAAAAAGAAATCAGTTTCTAGACATACAGTAGTGAAACTGCACAATACCAAAGATGAAGAGAAAAACTTAGAACCTACTAGAAAGAAATATCCATTTCCAAAAATGGATCAACATGTTGACTCAAAGTGAATATTTTTGTAGAAACAGAGACCAGATAAAAATAGACTAACATCTTCAATATCAAATGATATCAAATAAATGATTCTATTACCTGCTAAATATTCTTCAAGATTAATAATTAAATATTGATAATCCAATCAAAAATTTAAAAAATCTTCTCTGAAAGAATTATTTAAAAATAGGCTTCCAAAATGAATTAAATCCAGAAGGAAAAATCATGCTGCAAGGTGCAATGATGTCACATTATTTTTCTTTTAAAATATGTTTTTGGGCTTCCCTGGTGACACAGTGGTTGAGAGTCCGACTGCTGGTGCAGGGGACACGGGTTCGTGCCCCGGTCCGGGAGGATCCCGCATGCCGCGGAGCGGCTGGGCCCATGAGCCATGGCCGCTGGGCCTGTGCGTCCAGAGCCTGTGCTCCACAACGGGAGAGGCCACAACAGTGAGAGGCCCGTGTACAGCCAAAAAAAGAAAAAAAAAGTTGTATATCTTAAATTCATGTAAGTTAGTAACTGAGAAATGTGAACTAGTTGCAAGTATTATACAAGGAAAGAAAATGGAATGTTATTTTATTTATACTATGTATCTTTCTACTTCTAAGAAATATCTTAAAACAAAAAGAGAATTATTGATTTATACCAACTGCTCTGTCAGTCACATAAAGAATTTTAGCATTATTCTTCACTTTTAGGAGAAAAAACATTGTTTTTGTTTCTTTACAGAATAGATTGCAAAAATAGTTCCTTTTAAATATTTTTTAAAATTTTATTTGGCAGAATATTTGAAAAATAAAATATAAAACACATACTCTTCTTTTTCATTGCAGGTGAAAATACTTTCATGAATGAAACATTAAAGAAACAGAACAGGATTTATACCTAAATCATTAAAGGGAGAAAATAGGAAAATCTCAAGGGTGAAATCTCAAGAATAACAAACTGAGCCTGTGGATTATGCTTTTATTTATTATTTCTTTAAATTATTAAGGTATTGCAGTTTATGCTATTTTATTCTTGATGTTATGTGAAAATACTCAATTTAGCTAAAATAATATAGTATTACATCAGTATTTTTTTTAAAGCTTACAGAATTTAATGATAATTCTGCAGATGTGGCCTATTTTCAATAAAGTGTACTAGCAACACTCTAGTACACTCTAGTGGCAATAGGGCTGCACGTGAAATTAGTTCACACTAGATGGCAATATTTCCTTAACAGGAGGCTTATTTCATGCTTACGTAAAGTAGTCCTATTTATATTATCAGCTAAATGTTTCTCCTTCTTTCTCCTCCTTTCTTATCTCTCCCAATACCCATTTTTACTGCTTGTTTGCTGAAATCCTATTGTTCCATCTTTTGATGACCAAACTCTAACTCTATAGATTCCCTGCTGCGTGATTTGTTCCTTCATGCTGAGGCTCCCTTGTACTCATCATAATAAATTGTGAAGTCTATGGAAAGAAATGTCAGGATATTAGAAAAGATGCTTGTGTGATGAGCATAATGGTGGGCATGATAAGAATGAGATATGATATTGGGACATTGCTCAGATATTGAGGAGTCAGCAGTCTAGTGTACAAGGTAAACTGAAGTTTGATTCCTTTGCTTACTGATAGCTTAAGTGAGCCATCTACTCAGAAAAGTCATAGAAGCAGAAAAAACAAGCAAAAAATTGTAGATATCAGAGAATGATGCTATGGTAGATAGTAACCCATGTGTTAAAAATAGGACTAAATTGAGGAGCTGGAGTATAAATATACTTTATTTCTGTTATAACTGTAATGAACTTACTGCTTACTATTGATCAGACACTGATAATAAATGCTATACATTTAATCCTCATAGCAATCCTGTCACTTGTCCATGGGAAAGCTGGTTAGTTAAAAGGGTCTAAGCCAAGTTGCCCCAAATTAAAAACAGCTTTCTTGTTCAATTGACTAAAAATGATGATACAAAAAGAAACCAAGGCATATATCCAGCGGATAAATTTATCAAGCCCATTAAAACTATTACAACACAAAGGAACAATTTTTAAAGGAGAGAAAGGGGAAATGATTATATATACAAGTGGTTGAATATTCCCCCAAATAAGTATGTTTTAAAAATCCTCATTTGATATAATTTATTTGATTAGCCAAATATCCTGCCACAGCTCTGCTTTCAGGAGGACCTCCCTGGTCCACTGTCCTGCATGGCAGTGAAGCAAAGAATTAAAAAGATGTTTTGCTTTGTTCACTGCTCTTTTTGTTAATGCAAATTTGAGGTCCCAGAGATTGGCTAAGTAGTTGAACAATTATAGCTCTTTGTCTATTGTTTTGATATTTCTCTGAAAGCAGTTACATTTGATCTATTTTGTAAACTCACTGAATTCAAATAATTCATTGCATAGTGATCCTTGGCCAGAACAAATGCTGGATATCGTGGACTCAGTTTAACAGATTTCCCACCCCTCTCTTGCTTTATTTCCTTTTAGCCACAATGACCTTCTTTCTTTATAGGCATGTGTTAAGAGATGCGCAGGGATAATGGGGCATTCTGGAATGTGATCTGATTGCTCCCAGCTTCAGAGCTTGTTCCTACCTTGTTTCCAAAATCACACTTCCAATCTGCAATGTAATGCTTCTAGCAACGCACTATAATGAATGCTTAGATGATCAGATAATCCCAGGAAAGTTTTGCCTAATCAATTATTGTCCTTTGTATTTGGTCATTCTCTTCTGGAGCTCCTAAGATACTTCTCTATGATTTTAAGAATGTGGTTTCTTACATCTTCCATAAAGAAGTCCATTTTGCCACACATATTTCCAACACCTCTTAAGAGTTGCTTGCTTGCATTTGGGTCAGGTGGAGCTTGTTTCTTGTCTTTGGAAATACACAGTGTTGATAGACTTTTGAATCACCAGGCAAAAAATCTGTGGAGGCATATTTAAGTTACATTACACCTTCCAAATCCAAAAAGGCCAAAAATAAAAGGGAGGAGTTCTCTAAATCCAAACATTTTCTACATTTTATTTATTAGATCTCCATTCTTTAATGATCAATTAATTTCACATAATAAGAACTGGCAAATTCAATTAACATTTTAAAACATCATATGTGCTATGTGTCTACCCAAATATGGTCTCACACGTTCCACATCCACCATTTTATGCTCTATTTTGTGGTACTTTGTGGTACTGGAAGCTCAAAACTTTTTTTTTTTTGCCTTGTTTTGCTTTATTGCAAACCGAGTCCATGTAGGTTTCACCAATAGTGGGCGCTAGTGAGAGATTAGAAAAGAGAAGGCAGTAGTTGAAGAAATTGTTCCTTCCCATCAGCCTCTTCCTCATAGTTTTACACCTGCCGGCTGCATTTTGTTCTAGTTTCTAGTTGTTTTCCACTCTCCCAAAATTAGCTTCATTTTGCCCCCTCAAAGACAATTGTCCCAGCCAGACTTTTCAATAGTCTGAGTTTCAGCTTCAAGGGACCTTTCTTCTGGCCTTCTGAGGCATCAGCACTAACAAAGCACCAGCTCCTGTTCAGGTGTTAGAATCCCCCTTTTGTCAGTGTTCCTCTTGCAAAATTCTATATGTTAATAACTCCAGTATCTTCCCTTTGTTCTTCTAGCCCTTGTGAGGATGGCTCCTTCCTGAACTTATGAGTTCGAGGTCTATTCAAGATTTCCTTCTCACTCTGTAATACTTATTCATTGATTCTTTATAATAAGTGTTCTCTAGGAAAATAACCAAAGTGATTTCTCTTTTTTTTCCCTGACTACCCAGGGATATAGCAACCCCTGGAATCACAATTTGAGAGTTTGTTTGTGTTACTGTGTTGTTTTTTGTTTTTTGTTTTTTTTGAAAGAAAGAGTTTTTATTGTAGATGATGGAAAGTTAATTTAACAGAGATTTTTAAAATATTGTTTGAATTATTTATATGGGATTTCTTTTTTAACATCTTTATTGGGGTATAATTGCTTTACAATGGTGTGTTAGTTTCTGCTTAATAACACAGTGAATCAGTTATACATATACATATGTTCTCATATCTCTTCCCTCTTGCATCTCCCTCCCTCCCACCCTCCCTATCCCACCCCTCCAGGCTGTCACAAAGCACCGAACCGATATCCCTGTGCGATGCGGCTGCTTCCCACTAGCTATCTACCTTACGTTTGTTACTGTATATATGTCCATGCCTCTATCTCGCCCTGTCACAGCTCACCCATCCCCCTCCCCATATCCTCAAGTCCGTTCTCCAGTAGGTCTGGGTCTTTATTCCTGTCTTACCCCTAGGTTCTCCATGACTAATTTTTTTGTTGTTCAATTCCATATATATGTGTTAGCATACGGTATTTGTCTTTCTCTTTCTGACTTACTTCACTCTGTATGAGACTCTAGGTCTATCCACCTCACTATAAATAGCTCAATTTCGTTTCGTTTTATGGCTGAGTAATATTCCATTGTATATATGTGCCACATCTTCTTTATCCATTCATCTGATGATGGACACTTAGGTTGTTTCCATCTCCGGGCTATTGTAAATAGAGCTGCAATGAACATTTTGGTACATGACTCCTTTTGAATTATGGTTTTCTCAGGGTATATGCCCAGCAGTGGGGTTGCTGGGTCATATGGTAGTTCTATTTGTAGTTTTTTAAGGAACCTCCATACTGTTCTCCACAGTGGCTGTATCAATTTACATTCCCACCAACAGTGCAAGAGAGCTCCCTTTTCTCCACACCCTCTCCAGCATTATTGTTTCTAAATGTTTTGATGATGGTCATTCTGACTGGTGTGAGATGATATCTCATTGTAGTTTTGATTTGCATTTCTCTAATGATTAATGATGTTGAACATTCTTTCATGTGTTTGTTTGCAGTCTGTATATCTTCTTTGGAGAAATGTCTATTTAGGTCTTCTGCCCATTTTTGGATTGGGTTGTTTGTTTTTTTGTTATTAAGCTGCATGAGCTGCTTATAAATTTTGGAAATTAATCCTTTGTCAGTTGCTTCATTTGCAAATATTTTCTCCCATTCTGGGGGTTGTCTTTTCGTCTTGTTTATGGTTTCCTTTGCTGTGCAAAAGCTTTGAAGTTTCATTAGGTCCCATTTGTTTATTTTTGTTTTTATTTCCATTTCTCTAAAAGGTGGGTCAAAAAGGATCTTGCTGTGATTTATGTCATAGAGTGTTCTGCCTATGTTTTCCTCTAACAATTTCATAGTTTCTGGCCTTACATTTAGCTCGTTATTCCATTTTGAGCTTATTTTTCTGTATGGTGTTAGGGAGTGAACTAATCTCATACTTTTACATGTACCTGTCCAGTTTGCCCAGCACCACTTATTGAAGAGGCTGTCTTTTCTCCACTGTACATTCCTGCCTCCTTTATCAAAGATAAGGTGACCATATGTGTGTGGGTTTATCTCTGGGCTTTCTATCCTCTTCCATTGATCTATATTTCTGTTTTTGTGCCAGTACCATACTGTCTTGACTACTGTAGCTTTGTAGTATAGTCTGAAGTTAGGGAGCCTGATACTTCCAGCTCTGTTTTTCGTTCTCAAGATTGCTTTGGCTATTCAGGGTCTTTTGTGTTTCCATACAAATTGTGAAATTTTTTCTTCTAGTTCTGTGAAAAATGCCACTGGTAGTTTGATAGGGTGTGCATTGAATCTATAGATTGCTTTGGGTAGTAGAGTCATTTTCACAGTATTCATTCTTCCAATCCAAGAACATGGTATGTCTCTCCATCTATTTGTATCATCTTTAATTTCTTTCATCAGTGTCATAATTTTCTGCATACAGGTCTTTTATCTCCTTAGGTAGGTTTATTCCTAGACATTTTATTCTTTTTGTTGCAATGGTAAATGGGAATGTTTTCTTGATTTCACTTTTAGATTTTTCATCATTAGTATATAGGAATGCCAGAGATTTCTGTGCATTAATTTTATATCCTGCCACTTTACCAAATTCATTGATTAGCTCTAGTAGTTTTCTGGTAGCATCTTTAAGATTCTCTATGTATAGTATCTTGTCATCTGCAAACAGTGACAGCTTTACTTCTTTTCCGATTTGGATTCCTTTTATTTCCTTTTCTTCTCTTATTGCTGTGGCTAAAACTTCCAAAACTATGTTGAGTAAGAGTGGTGAGAGTGGGCAACCTTGTCTTGTTCCTGATCTTAGTGGAAATGCTTTCTATTTTTCACCATTGAGGATGAGGTTGGCTGTGGACTTGTCATATATGGCCTTTATTACATTGAAGTAAGTTCCCTCTATGCCTACTTTCTGCAGGGTTTTTATCATAAATTGGTGTTGAATTTTGTCAAAAGCTTTCTCTGCATCTATTGAGATGATCATATGGTTTTTCTCCTTCAATTTGTTAATTGGTTTATCACATTGATAGTTTTGCGTATATTGAAGAATCCTTGCAACCCTGGAATAAATCCCACTTGATCATGGTGTATGATCCTTTTAATGTGCTGTTGGATTCTGTTTGCTAGTATTTTGTTGAGGATTTTTGCATCTATGTTCATCAATGATATTGGCCTGTAGTTTTCTTTCTTTGTGACTTCCTTGTCTGGTTGTGGTATCAAGGTGTTGGTGGCCTCGTAGAAGGAATTTGGTTGTGTTCCTCCCTCTGCTATATTTTGGAAGGGTTTGAGAAGGATAGGCGTTAGCTCTTCTGTAAAGAGCTATTCTATCTGTTTTATAGAATTCACCTGTGAAGACGTCTGGTCCTGGGCTTATGTTTGTTGAAAGACTTTTCATCACAGTTTCAATTTCAGTGCTTGTGATTGGTCTATTCGTATTTTCTATTTCTTCCTGGTTCAGTCTTGGCAGGTTGTGCATTTCTAAGAATTTGTCCATTTCTTCCACGTTGTCCATTTTATTGGCATAGAGTTGCTTGTAGTAATCTCTCATGATCTTTTGTATTTCTGCAGTGTCAATTGTTACTTCTCCTTTTTCATTTCTAATTCTATTGATTTGAGTTTTCTCCCTTTTTTTCTTGATGAGTCTGGCTAATGGTTTATCTATTTTGTTTATCTTCTGAAAGAACAAGCTTTTAGTTTTATTGATTTTTGCTACTGTTTCTTTCATTTCTTTTTCATTTATTTCTGATCTGATATTTATGATTTATTTCCTTCTGCTAACTTTGGGCTTTTTTTTTTGTTCTTCTTTCTCTAATTGCTTTAGGTGCAAGGTTAGGTTGTTTATTCAAGATGTTTCCTGTTTCTTAAGGTGGGCTTGTATTGCTATAAACTTCCTTCTTAGAACTGCTTTTGCTGCATCCCATAGGTTTTCGGTCATTTTGTGTCCATTGTCATTTGTTTCTAGGTATTTTTTTATTTCCTCTTTGATTTCTTCAGTGATCACTTGGTTATTAAGTAGTGTATTCTTTAGCCTCCATGTGTTTGTATTTTTTACAGATCTTTTCCTGTAATTGATATCTAGTCTCATGGCATTGTGTTCGGAAAAGATACTTGATACAATTTCAATTTTCTTAAATTTACCAAGACTTGATTTGTGACCCAAGATATCATCTATCCTGGAGAATGTTCCATGAGCACTTGAGAAAAATGTGTATTCTGTTGTTTTTGAATGGAGTGTCCTATAAATATCAATTAAGTCCATCTTGTTTAATGTATCATTTAAAGCTTGTCTTTCCTTTTTTATTTTCATTTTGGATGATCTGTCCATAGGTGAAAGTGGTGTGTTAAAGTCCCCTACTATGAATGTGTTACTGTCGATTTCCCCTTTTATGCCTGTTAGTATTTGCCTTATATATTGAGATGCTCCTATTTTGGGTGCATAAATATTTACAATTGTTACATCTTCTTCTTGGATTGATCCCTTGATCATTATGTAGTGTCCTTCTTTGTCTCTTCTAAGAGACCTTATTTTAAAGTCTATTTTGTCTGATAGGAGAATTGCTACTCCAGCTTTCTTTTGGTTTCCATTTGCATGGAATATCTTTTTCCATCCCCTCACTTTCAGTCTGTATGTGTCTCTAGGTCTGAAGTGGGTCTCTTGTAGACAGCATATATATGAGTCCTGTTTTTGTATCCATTCAGCCAACCTGTGTCTTTCGGTGGGAGCATTTAGTCCATTTACATTAAAGGTAATTATCGATATGTATGTTCCTATTTCCATTTTCTAAATTGTTTTGGGTTTATTATTTTAGGTGTTTTCCTTCTTTTGTGTTTCTTGATTAGAAAAGTTCCTTTAGCATTTGTTGTAAAGCTGGTTTGTTGGTGCTGAACTCTCTCAGCTTTTGCTTGTCTGTAAAGGTTTTAATTTCTCCATCAAATCTGAATGAGATCCTTGCTGTGTAGAGTAATCTTGGTTGCAGGTTTTTCTCCATCACTTTCAGTATGTCCTGCCACTCCCTTCTGGCTTGCAGAGTTTCTGCTGAGATATCAGCTGTTAACCTTATGGGGATTCCCTTGTGTGTTATTTGTTGTTTTTCCCTTGCTGCTTTTGATATGCTTTCTTTGTATTTAATTTTTGACAGTTTGATTAATATGTGTCTTGGCGTATTTCTCTTTGGATTTATCCTGTATGTGACTCTCTGTGCTTCCTGGACTTGATTAACTATTTCCTTTCCCATATTAGGGAAGTTTTCAACTATAATCTCTTCTAATATTTTCTCAGTCCCTTTCTTTTTCTTCTTCTTCTGGATCCCCCATAATTTGAATGTTCATGCATTTAATGTTGTCCCAGAGGTCTCTGAGACTACCCTCAGTTCTTTTCCTTCTTTTTTCTTTATTCTGCTCTGCAGTAGTTATTTCCACTATTTTATCTTCCAGTTCACTTATCTGGTCTTCTGCCTCAGTTTTTCTGCTATTGATCCCATCTAGAGTATTTTTAATTGCATTTATTGTGTTGTTCATCATTGTTTGTTTCATCTTTATTTCTTCTAGGTCCTTGTTAAATGTTTCTTGCATTTTGTCCATTCTATTTCCAAGATTTTGGATCATCTTTACTATCATTATTCTGAATTATTTTTCAGGTAGATTGCCTATTTCCTCTTCATTTGTTAGGTCTGGTGCATTTTTATCTTACTTCTTCATCTGCTGTGTGTTTTTCTGTCTTCTCATTTTGCTTATCTTACTGTATTTGGGGTCTCATTTTTGCAGGCTGCAGGGTTGTAGTTCCCGTTGTTTTTGATGTCAGTCCCCAGTGGCTAAGGTTGGTTCAGTGGGTTGTGTAGGCTTCCTGGTGGAGGCGACTAGTGGCTGGGTTCTGGTGGATGAGGCTGGATCTTTTCTTTCTGGTGGGCAGGTCCACGTCTGGTGGTGTGTTTTGGGGTGTCTGTGGCCTTATTATGATTTTAGGCAGCCTCTCTGCTAATGGATGGGTTTGTGTTCCTGTCTTGCTAGTTGTTTGGCATAGGATGTCCAGCACTGTAGCTTGCTGGTCGTTGAGTGAAGCTGGGCACTGGTGTTGAGATGGAGATCTCTGGGAGATTTTCACCATTTGATATTATGTGGAGCTGGGAGTTCTCTTGTGGACCAGTGTCCTGAAGTTGGCTCTCCCACCTCAGAGGCACAGCACTGACTCCTGGCTGGAGCACCAAGAGCCTTTCATCCACACGGCTCAGAATAAAAGGGAGGAAAAGTAGAGAGAAAGAATTAGTTGAAGTAGGAAGAAAGAAAGAAAGAAAGAAAGAAAGAAAGAAAGAAAGAAAGAGAAAGAAAGAAAGGAGGGAAGGAAGGAAGGAAGGAAGAAGAAAAGGAAAGAAGGAAAGAAGGAAAGAAAGAAGGGAGGGAGGGAGGGAGAGAGGGAGGAAGGAAGGAAGGAGGGAAGGGAGGAAAAAGAAAGAAAGAAAGAAAGAAGATACAGTAAAACATAATAAAGTATAATAAAGTTATTAAATTAAAAAATAATTATTTAGAAAAAAAAACAAAAGGGACTGATAGAACCTTAGGACCAATGGTGGAAGTAAAGCTATACAGACAAAATCTTACACAGAAGCATACACGTACACACTCACAAAAAGAGGTAAAGGGTAAAAAATCATAAATCTTGCTCTCAAAGTCCACCTCCTCAATTTGGGATGATTCGTTGTCTAAAGGAGGGAAGAAAGGAAGGAAGGAAGGAAGGAAGGAAGGAAGGAAAGAAAGAAAGAAAGAAAGAAAGAAAGAAAGAAAGAAAGAAAGAAAGAAAGGGAAAGAAAGAAAGAAAAAAGGAAGGAAGGAAAAAAGAAAGAAAGAAGGTAAAGCATAATAAATTTATTAAAATTGAAATTAATTATTAAGAAAAAAAATTTTAAAAAGCGGACAGATAGAACCCTAGGACAAATGGTGGAAGCAAAACTATACAGACAAAATCTCACACAGAAGCATACACATACACACTCACAAAAAGAGGAAAAGGGGAAAAAATCATAGATCTTGCTCTCGAAGTCCACCTCGTCAATTTGGGATGATTCGTTGTCTATTCATGTATTCCACAGATGCAGGGTACATCAAGTTGATTGTGGAGCTTTATTCCGCTGCTTCTGAGGCTGCTGGGAGAGATTTCCCTTTCTCTTCTTCTCACAGCTCACAGGGACTCAGCTTTGGATTTGTCCTCGCCTCTACGTGTAGATCGCTGGACGGCATCTCTTTCTTGTGCAGACAGGATGGGGTTAAAGGAGCCGCTGATTCGGGGGCTCTGGCTCACTCAGGCCAGTGGGAGGGAGGGGCATGGCGTGCAGGGCGGGTCTGCGGTGCCAGAGGCCGGTGTGACTTTGCACCAGCCTGAGACCCGCCGTGTGTTCTCCCTGGATCCCGGGAACCTGGCAGTGCCGGGCTGCACAGGCTCCCCGGAACAAGGGTGTGGATAGTGACCTGTGTTCACACACAGGCCCCTTGGTGGCAGCAGCAACATCCTTAGCGTCTCCCGCCCGTCTCTGGGGTCTGTGTTTTTAGCCATAGCTCGCGCCCGTCTCTGGAGTTCCTTTAAGCAGTGCTCTTAAACCCCTCTCCTCGCGCACCAGGAAACAAAGAGGGAAGAAAAAGTCTCTTGCCTCTTCGGCAACTCCAGACTTTTTTCCTGACTCCCTCCTGGCTAGCCGTGGTGCACTAACCCCTTCAGGCTGTGTTCACGCAGCCAACCCCAGTCCTCCCCCGGTGCTGTGATCAAAGGATCAAAGCCTGAGCCTCAGTTCGCAGCCCTGCCCTCCCCAGCGGGTGAGCAGACAAGCCTCTCAGGCTGGTGAGTGCCGGTCGGCACCTATCCTCTGTGCGGGAATCTCTCCGCTTTGCCCTACGCACCCCTGTGGCTGCGCTCTCCTCCATGGCTCCGAAGATTCCCCCTCCGCCACCTGCAGTCTCCACCTGCAAAGGGGCTTCCTAGTGTGTGGAAACCTTTCCTCCTTCATGGCTCCCTCCCACTGGTGCAGGTGCCGTCCTTTTTTTTTTGTCTCTGTTTTTTCTTTTGCCCTACCCAGGTACGTGGGGAGTTTCTTGCCTTTTGGGAGGTATGAGGTCTTCTGCCAGCATTCAGTAGGTGTTCTGTAGGAGTTGCTCCACGTGTAGATGTATTTCTGGTGTATCTGTGGGGAGGAAGGTGATATCCGTGTCTTACTCTTCTGCCATCTTCCCCTCCGCCTATCTGTTGCTATGTTTTTAACCCCATTTATCTCTGACAACTAGTTGCAAGAGGCTCACAATTATTTTAGCACAATCATAAAATCCTGGATTCAGATTTTATTACAGCAACAACTCAGTTCTCCAAAAGTTTAATTTTATGCCTAGTCACAGTTATATTTTACTTATATATTGTACTTTGCCATGGTCTACCATAGCCCCAGCCTATAATATTGGCTGGAATTCTTTTTACTTTCTTTATTCTTATGCAAACTAGAAAATAAGTCCTTGATTCCTCAATTTTCTGAGGAATCTGTTGGTGCAGTGTATGCATCAGTCAAGGTTCTTCCTTCATTAGCAGTGGTAATAAGTGTAGACCAAATTTTGAAGAAAATGAATTAATTAAAATAATGTTAGCACACAAAATATCAAAGTAGAGTAGAAAAACATATTCAGATTATGGACATGAAAAGGAGATTATGCAAGCAAAATCATAACTCCATTCACACAACAGAACCAACCAGTGAGTTACTATTACTGAAAGTCACTTCTATAGCTGATACTTCAGCCAAGAGTTCACAGCTGGTATGATATCTATTACTTCCCCTAAATGCAAGGGTACTACCATTAGAAAAAAAAAAATATCTACATTCTCCTTGATTCCTCTGCCACTATCACCAAATTTAAACATTTAGTTTCCTGTATTGGATTTCTCAAGCCAATACTATGAGCTCATGCGTTAGCTTCCAGGAGAGCAGGCATTTTCAGCCTTAATAGTAAGAGCTTTTGTAACCAGCAAAGATTTAGAAAATGGAAATTTATTGATTCTAAGGTTCAGTTGCTATGCAACCAAATAATAAATAAGACTCACAATCACTTCTAATATTCTTACTTACCACTGACTTCCAAAACAAAGTCCATACTCTAACAAGAGCTCCATTGGACTATGAAAATGCCCTCTTGTGGTTATGTTGTTATAACAATTCATTCAATATTCTCTGAAAGCATACAGTTCTCTGATGTAATAATTTGGAATGTATAGTTGAGAACTTCTGGAACTGTTCATTTCAGTTTTTCTTTGATCACTGAGAGCACTTGTCTGAACTTTACCTTGATCTTAGGGATATGGATGCTCAGATACTCCACCTGTTCCAGGATTCGATTAGATATATTTCAACTTTGTTAATAGCTTTGTGCATCTCGCACATTCAAAGTATTAACAGTGCCATTTAAAAAAAGAAACAAAACATTGTTTCTACTACCATCTTCAAATATTAAGTTCTGTAAATTTATTATGTGCTATACAAAGTACTACCATACTCAAGATTTTTAAAGAGTACTTCCTTGGTCCAGGTTTTCCTGGACTGTGGCTTTCACAATTTTGTAATTCTGCCATGTTCCTTCTTGATCTTGTCCTTTTTGTACAAGAGTTCCAATAAATATCTTTTTACGACAAGAAAACAAAACAAAACAAAAATACTGGGAGTTCGTATCTGACTTCTCCAAGTCATTGTCCTCCTGCTATGAATCTTCATTAAAGTTAATCTAGCTAGAACACTAAACTCTGTAAACTCTGACACCAAAGCTCTGTGTTTATGTTCACAGTGTGTGGGATCAGACTGCAGTACTTTGATCTTCGTTGTCATCATTTATTAAAGGTTCATCATTTTTCACTTTTCTTAACATTTTTGTTCTTCCACTTCCTCCCTTGATAATTGAAATATGCATTGTGCCTCTGTGGCATGGCTGTTATAAGAAGTAAGTATTACAAAGCTTAGCTTGGAACAACTAAGCGCTTAGTAAAATTTATCATCATAAGTATTATGTCACTTTAAAATAGTTTTCTCAAAATAATTGAAACTAGGACCCTCTCCAGTAGGACCCCTCCACATCTGATTAAAATATAAATTAACTATCCTCATGTTAAATATAATCCCCTAGATAGATCCAGTCTTCTTTTCTGTGATTCAGGTTTTATGAAAGAATTTAGTTCAATATATATACACATATATATATATATATATATATATATATATATATATATATAATTTTACATTGATTACATTACAGGCATGGTGAAATAGTAATGCTGAAATGATAAAAATAAAGCTGCTTTCCTCCGGTAGTTTACATCCTGGTGGAGGAGATAGAAACAAAATATCTCTGATTTCTGTGTAATACTGTATACTTAAGATGGCAAATATTCAGAGTGCTGTAGAGCACAGAAGAGGAACAGTTAAACCACCTGGTATTCTTAGAAAGTATCAAGAGCAGAAATGAGCCGAGACCTGAAGAAAGAGAACACAAAGGTTAAAGAAAATATGGAGCCAGCATTTCTGTCAAAAGAACCTGTATGAATAAAAGAATAGAACTGTGAAATGATATATTGTGTGAAGTACTTTGTAAGAAGTTTGTGATGTAAAATATCAAGAAATGAAAAAGGAGCTATAAGAAGGGGCCAAATCATGGAAGGACTTATGTATCATGCTAAAGAATTTAGACTTAATCTTTAGGTGATAGGAAGCAACTGAAGAATTTAATCAGGGAAGTGAGTTACACGGACAAATTTTGATTTTAAAATAGATTTACAATCTAAAGACACTTGAATGAGTAAGCTAGCTCAGCCACTTATTAACTGAGGGATTTTGAGAAGTTTGCTTAAATTCTCGTATTTCAGATTCCTCACTGCTGAGAGGCTTAAGTGAGATATACACTACATCAAAAGATACATGGAATCAACAAAAGCACATGATAATTGCAAGATGCAGTCAGAATTCAGAAATGTGAATGGTAGGTGCACATTCTACAAATGAGGAGGTGTGCTACTCTAAGTATCTTAACAGATGATCAAGAGATTGTTCTCAGATTGAAATTTGATTGTACGATGCTAAAGCTACTTTAAGAATGCTCAATGAAGAATTCCTTGCAGCAGTCATGGAAAGATGGAGTCAGACATACCATGCTCAGTGGAAAGAGAGAAATTTAAAATGCTAACAAGGATAATACTGTGATAACAGTTTGGGATACAAAGAAGATCCAGATAAAATTATTGCAATAGCTACTAAGCAAAGACCTGATACAAACATTCCATTAATGGTGATTGGGGGCTGGGGGCTTATGAATTTAATCACTACCATAATAATGATAGAGATCCCTAAGGAGTACTTATTTTAAGAAAAAGAGAAGAAGAACTGGACAAGAGGCTGGAAAAAAAGAGGAACTTTTTTCCCCATTCATTAATTCATTCATTCCACATATATTTATAACAGTCCACACTGGTATCACAATGGTCTGTTACCAGACATGTCATTTTTCTTCTAAAGTACAAAGTTAGTTGAAGAAAATTCATTAAATAATCACATGAACACATTTAGAAAGAGTTATATATGCAATGAAGATAAGGTAACAGATTTAATAACAGAAAAACATCCTTAAAATTAAGAAAGAATCCCTTGAGTATGCGGTATAGTATTTGAAATATGCTGGATAAGTGGGAATTAACTATGTAAAAACAGGAGAAAGAGCATTTTATACAGAGGTTGTTGTATGGGCTAAATCTTGTACCGGTAAAAACAAGGTGAGTGGTCCATCAGGGGCATATGGCTGGAAAAGAAAATGCAGTTTAAGGGAACACAAAAATACTTAACCATCATCCTAAAAAAGAATGCAGTAGTTGATACAATGATTTCAGCTGTGAATTTGGAGACATTTCCCAGAATACATTGCATGGACAAAAAGAAAGAAAAATCAAGAGAGAATCAAACCAGAAATTAAAATATATGACTTGAAAGTGAGACCAAAACCAGAAAAAAAATATTTTTTTAATCAAGAATTTCTCCAAACTGAAGGAAGATACAAGTTTTTAATTTCAAATGGCATACAGAAAGCCAAGCAGGATGAGTGTAAACAACTCATTATTGAGAACCTTATTTCAGAATTTTGAGAGAGAAAAATAGAGGGAAATGGCATCTAGATTTTTAAAAACAGGTCTTCTACACTGAAGTAAAAATTAAGTTTGAATTAGACATCTCCCTGGAATTTCAGGCCAAGTATAAATGTCTTTGAAATTTAGAAAGAACAATTTTGATCAAAGGATGTTTCTAAATTCTCAATTCAGTCAAGACAAAACTAAGATATTCCCTAAAACACAAAGATCAGAAAGTAGAATTTGTGTGTATCCATTCTAAGAAAGTTTTAATACTAATTAAAAGAAAAGTCAGTCTACTTTTATTGAAAATTAAGGAAATATTTTATTTCACATAACTGCAAAGTCTAGATATTTCTGAATTCAGGTGTCGTTTTCCACGAGGCTCCAATAATCTCACCAGAAGTTTTAGTCCAACAATTCTCAGATCCACTTCCTTGAGTTAACTCCATTATTAGATACGGTCATCTGTCTTGGTAACAATATGCTTGCAGAAATTCTCAAAACTCAAAATTCCAGGACTAATAATAATAACTATACCGCTTGTTGATGGACTATTGAATCCAGCTCTTTCCATAACCCTGAATAAGTCACTTGGCTGAAGGAAAGTAAAGCTTTTTTTCTCTTAGTTTTACATCCACCCTGGTCCTGGTGGTTGATTCAGTCCCTGAAGCCACATGGATAGAAAGTGGATAAGGGTTGATTCCCATAAGGAAAATAGGATATCATTTTTAAAACAAAGATAGAATACTGTAATTTAGCTAAAAATAAAAAATCCTGGATCTACCTAATGATTATAAAATTAGCTAAAACCTGGAAATAAAGACAAAAAAAAAGGCGGCCTGTTTTTTCAACATCATACAGGGATCCCTACCTAAGTCTTAGGAGAATGTATACTTTTGTTTCATTCCCACTCCATTTATTGAGGTATAAATTGTACAATATTAAAAACTGGAAATGTACTTTTTCAACTCACTATTTACTATTGATCTTAGGTCCCAGATTTAGTAAAAGAGCCATGCTAAGTTGCAATTTTGTCCAATAGAGATGTATATAACTTGTCTCATGGCAAAAGCAAAGATTATGGTTTATGACTGTAGGATATTGGCCAGTTTTATAATAAACTCAGCAATCTTGTGCTAATATTCCTATATTTAATTGCCTATAAATATCTGAAATATTCTTTGGACCTATATTAATGACTTACTGTTTCCCTAATTAATTGATGTGTGAAATACATTCTTTGAAATATTTGTTTATATTTACAAGAGAGTTATGATTTAATATTTATGAAAATATTTTAGAACTGACATCCATATATATCATCTTTCCCATACATATGTTTCCAAAAATATTCCTGACAATACAAAAATCATTAATTCCCTCCTCTTGTCACTGCATCCATCTCCCTCTCCAGGTAAGGAGTGGTCAGGTCGACTTAGTCTCCATGTGACCTGGAGACCTTTGGATAAATGTTAATTACCTTCAATTAATACAACATAAAAAGGAAGGTAAAACAATACAACAGTAAAAAATAATTGGAGAGAGGAAGTAATTGGAAAACAAGTAATGTGGTTATTGCTTCATAGTTCTTATCCTATTCCAAAGAAGAGTGTGAACTTTTCACCCTGATAGGGGGATGATTCCTAGTTTTTTTTTTGTTTGTTTGTTTGTTTGCTTTGTTTTGTTTTTCTGGAAGGAGCTCCTTCGCCCATTACTTCTACCTCTCTACCCATGACTCTTGGTTCTGGCTTCTGAGAGGAGTCCCTTATTCAGTGATATCCATGCCCACATCTGAGATGGGAATTGGAAAGGATGTATATTCTGGGTGCTGACTCTCTTTATCATCTTACTTCCTGCAGGTTTGTTTACATGTGTCTTCATTGTGTGAGAGGATAGCAAATGTGAAAGTGGTGTTGGAATTGCTAAATGGGAAACCAATCATAATCTCTTAATCCCAGACACTAGAAGGTAACTACCTGGAAACCAGATAGCATGTTGAGCCACATTCCTTGATTCTAGAGCTGGACCTTGGAGTATCTATTTCATAGCAACAATTCTCAGTTATATTCTCACTTCCCTAGCCCTCAGTTTAATGGCTTCCACTGAGGCAGCTGCTTTGGACAATTTGAGACAAGGAATGGGAAGGTGTAGTTAGTCAGCACTTGTCCATGCTATCTGCACTTATACCATAAAAATAAGTGTCTCCTATGTCTGCCTGGTATTTTATAACAGGAGATTCATGGAAAGGGCCTGTGGGAATCAGACTTCTCTCATATCTCAATCTTATTGCAAATTTTAGATCTGGATTCCTTAACTCTTCTAACAATAACAAGCTTTTTGTTAAATAGTTTAGATTTTTCATCCCAACAAGCCTCCAGGTTATTACACTCTCAGCCATCCTTAGAGACTGGTCAGAGACAATAAGTATGCCTTTTCTTTCTGATGAGTCAGTTTCAAGCCCAGTCTGTATCTTTATTACAGGATATTACTGAAATTATAAAAAGGGAAAAAGCTAACAACCCACTCTAACAACGTGAATTTTCTCTCTCAGATTTCAAAATGTACAATCATGTAAATTTATATTGTAAAGTACAACAAAGAACATTTTTTCCATCTGTTTGATAACAAATAACAAGAATGGAACTTCCCTACTTAGGATTATTGTGATTCCCATTGTCTCTCAAACTACTTCTACTTGGGCAATTTCAGTTTTAGACTCTGCCACTTGTATGTTCACATCATGATACCAAATTTCAGCATCAGTTACGACAGACTTTGACAGCTAATAATTAGCCTAAAATAGGATGGTGAAAACATTTTTTTAAACCACCTTACTACCTATTTCTTAGACATACTTTTTTTTTTTAACTTTTTGTGTGTATAACTATCATTTACTTCAGGGTGGTTTCATTTTTAATCACAAATTTAACTCAGCCTTCAATTGTAGCTTTATTAAAAGATGTTTTACTTTCTATTGTAAGTATGATAATAATATGCAACAATAAAGGCTTCAGCTTTTCACTTTCTTATAAAATATAACTTTTTGAACAAAAAAGGGTGGAAAGACAATTTCCAGAGAGAGAAGGGCACACACACACACACGCATGCACACACACACACACACGCACACACACACATATATTTTGTTCTAGGCATTTTTGTACCAGGACAGCCAAAAATAAGTCCATTGATCAAAACGCTGAAAATAAACTCTATAGTCTCTATATTAAATTCAATTTAAGTATAAGAGATTGAAATGATAATAGTGTCACTCTGTATTGGGACACAGATGAGTGCAGATCTTTCTCCAAATTTTATGTCCAAATATTGCTGGTGCTCCCTTCTCAGCACGTGTTGGTCCTGGCTCAGCTGAAGAGGGAAGCACACCTCTCCAAAGCCCTATAAGTTAAAATGGAAGAGTATGAATTACTGAGAACATTGTCAATACCTTTAACTTTCATAAACCAAGAGATGATTCAGTCCACAAATACTATGTCCATCATTCCATCCCATCATTAGGACAAAAAGCATTCCCCCTCAACCAAAAAAGAAAAAAAGATACTTCTGATGTTCAAGACTATTCAATCCTATGCTAAAGTCACCAGATACTGCAGAAGGATGCTTTCTTTAATAGTATCTAGAGTAACTTTTAAAAACAATGCTTTCAATGTCACAGCTGACATTGAGGTTCTTTCATTTAGCTCTCTCAGAGATTCAAAATCCCCTATTCCCTTTACTTCTGCTTTCCAATTTTTATCACAGTTTAATATGACTGGTGTGATTATGAGTCATGAGTATACATTTAAATATTGTTTAACCTCTCTCCTGTATCTGTACTAGGGTGATTTTTATTTTAAAAATTTCAGAAAGTTTATATGTAGAGAATAGAAAAACATTTAGAAATAAATAAAAATGGAATAACTAAATATCAAGATATGCCAATGAAATAAATTATAATTTTAAAATAAAACACTAATAGAAAATGTAATATATCAATCTTATGTTTAATATTTAATGTAATGATTCATTTAAACTTTTCTTAAATTATTATGAATTACAGACAATTCCCTAAGAGCTCCTCAGTTATAGACTGACCACACAGTTTCCTGGCCAATCATAATTACTCAGCGATTGTTTACTGAAATGATTTGACCCTGTGGCAGAGATAGCTAACCCTTCACCAAACCTACTTTCTTTACTTCCTGGTTATAAGATATGGACTAAAAGTCTCCAGGGCCCTTACTGGATCCCCAGGTGTAGCAATGCAATCTGAGATCCGGCTATGGAATATAGTTACTAAAGATGTATATCACTTTCAGATCTGACCTGCTAAAAACTTCCCACACTATAATTCTTTCCTCTTCCGTGGTGATTTTGAAGCTATGTGTTGATGAAGATGGAGCAAAACAAGAGAAGGACCCTGGGTTTGGAGGATAATTGACTTCCAGTTAGGACCAACTGCTTTGCACAGAGACAGTAAGAAATATGGTTTTCATAATATTTAAGTCATTATAACATATCATTGGATATGTTACAGCAACTATTTTTACCTTATATAAATCAGACTTTACAGGAAAGCCTGTTCCCTTTTTTCATTTTATTTATTTTTTTTTCATTTTTATACAATTTTGAAAGGTTACTTTCCATTTACAGTTATTGCAAAATATTAGTTGTATTCCCTGTGTTGTACAAGGCATCCTTGAACCTGTCTTACACCCAATAGTTTGTACCTCTCACTCCACGCACTCCTCTATTGCCACGCCCCCAACTGGTACTCATTAGTTTGTTTTCTTAATCTGTGAGTCTACTTCTTTTTTGTTATATTCACTAGTTTATTGTATTTTTTAGTATCCACCATATAATTGATATCATGAAGTATTTGTCTTTCTCTGTCTGACTTATTCCATCTAACATAATGCCCTCAAAGTGCATCTATGGTGCTACAAATAGCAAAATTTTGTTCTTTTTTATGACTGAGTAGTATTCCATTCTATGTATATGTGTGTGGGTATATATATATATATATATATATATATATATATATATATATATACACATATATATCACATCTTCTTTATCCATACAACTGTTGATGGACAAAGGTGTTTTTTTTTTTTACACCTTTATTGGAGTATAATTGCTTTACAATGGAGCATTAGTTTCTGCTTTATAACAAAGTGAATCAGTTATACATATACATATGTTCCCATATCTGTTCCCTCTTGCATCTCCTTCCCTCTCACCCTCCCTATCCCACCCCTCTCGGTGGTCACAAAGCACCAAGCTGATCTCCCTGTGCTATGCGGTTGATTCCCACTAGCTACCTATTTTATGTTTGGTAGTGTATACATGTCCATGCCACTCTCTCACCCCATCACAGATCACCACTCCCCCTCCCCATATCCCCAAGTCCATTCTCTAGTAGGTCTCTCTCTTTATTCTCATCTTACCCCTAGGTTCTTCATGACATTTTTTTTCTTAGATTCCATATATATGTGTTAGCATACGGTATTTGTCTTTCTCTTTCTGACTTACTTCAATCTGTATGACAGACTCTAGGTCCATCCACCTCACTACAAATAACTCAATTTCATTTCTTTATATGGCGAGTAATATTCCATTGTACATATGTGCCACATCTCCTTTATCCATTCATCTGATGATGGGCATTTAGGTTGTTTCCATCTCCGGACTATTGTAAATAGAACTGCAATGAACATTTTGGTACATGACTCTTTTTGAATTATAGTTTTTGCAGGGTATATACCCAGTGGTGGGATTGTTGGGTCATAGGGTAGTTCTATTTGTAGTTTTTTAAGGAACCTCCAAACTGTTCTCCATAGTGGCTGAACCAATTCACATTCCCACCAGCAGTGCAAGAGTGTTCCCTTTTCTCCACACCCTCTACAGCATTTATTGTTTCTAGATTGTTTGATGATGACCATTCTGACAGGTGTGAGATGATATATCATTGTAGTTTTGATTTGCATTTCTCTAACGATTAATGATGTTGAGCATTCTTTCACGTATTTGTTGGTAATCTGTGTATCTTCTTTGGAGAAATGTCTATTTAGGTCTTCTGCTCATTTTTGGATTGGGTTGTTTGGTTTTTTGTTATTGAGCTGCATGAGCTGCTTGTAAATTTTGGAGATTAATCCTTTATCAGTTACTTCATTTGCAAATATTTTCTCCCATTCTGAGGGTTGTCTTTTGGTCTTGTTTATGGTTTCCATTCCTGTGCATAAGCTTTTAAGTTTCATTAGGCCCCATTTGTTTATTTCTGTTTTAATTTCCATTACTATAGGATGTGGATCAAAAAGGATCTTGCTGTGATTTATGTCATAGAGTGTTCTGCCTATGTTTTCCTCTAACAGTTTCATAGTTTCTGGCCTTACATTTAGGTCTTTAATCCATTTTGAGCTTGTTTTTTTGTATGAGGTTAGGAAGTGCTCTAATTTCACACTTTTATATGTACCTGTCCAGTTTTCCCAGCACCACTTATTGAAGAGGCTGTCTTTTCTCCACTGTATATTCTGGCCTCCTTTATCAAAGATAAGGTGACCATATGTGCGTGGGTTTATCTCTGGGCTTTCTATCCTGTTCCATTGATCTATCTTTCTGTTTTTGTGTCAGTACCATACTGTCTTGATTACTGTAGCTCTGCAGTATAGTCTGAAGTCAGGGAGCCTGATTCCTTGAGCTCAGTTTTTTGTTCTCAAGATTGCTTTGGATATTCAGGGTCTTTTGTGTTTCCATACAAATTGTGAATTTTTTTCTTCTAGTTCTGTGAAAAATGCCACTGGTAGTTTGATAGGGTGTGCATTGAATGTGTAGATTGCTTTGGGTAGTAGAGTCATTTCCACAGTGTTGATTCTTCCAATCCAAGAACATGGTATATCTCTCCATCTATTTCTATCATCTTTAATTGCTTTCATCAGTGTCTTATAATTTTCTGCATACAGGTCTTTTGTCTCCTTAGGTAGGTTTATTCCTAGATATTTTATTCTTTTTGTTGCAATGGTAAATGACAGTGATTTTTTGATTTCACTTTCAGGTTTTTCATCATTAATGTATAGGAATGCAAGAGATTACTGTGCATTAATTTTGTATCCTGCTACTTTACCAAATTCATTGATTAGCTCTAGTAGTTTTCTGGTAGCATGTTTAGGATTCTCTATGTATAGTATCATGTCATTTGCAAACAGTGACCGCTTTACTTCTTCTTTTCTGATTTGGATTCCTTTTATTTCCTTTTCTTCTCTGATTGCTGTTGCTAGAACTTCCAAAACTATGTTGAATAAGAAGAGTGGTGAGAGTGGGCAACCTTTTCTTGTTCCTGATCTCAGTGGAAATGCTTTCAGTTTTTCACCATTGAAGACGATGTTGGCTGTGGGTTTGTCATATATGGCCTTTATTATGTTTGGGAAATTTCCCTGTATGCCTACTTTCTGGAGGGTTTTTATCATAAATTGGTGTTGAATTTTGTCGAAAGCTTTCTCTGCATCTATTGAGATGATAATATGGTTTTTCTCCTTCAATTTGTTAATATGGTGTATCACCATGACTGATTTGCATATATTGAAGAATCCTTGCATTCCTGGGATAAACCCCACTTGATCATGGTGTATGATCCTTTTAATGTGCTATTGGATTCTGTTTGCTAGTTACTTTGTTGAGGATTTTTGCATCTATGTTCATCAGTGATATTGGCCTGTAGTTTTCTTTCTTTGTGACATCCTTGCCTGGTTTTGGTAGCAGGGTGATGGTGGCCTCGTAGAATGAGTTTGGGAGTGTTCTTCCCTCTGCTATGTTTTGGAAGAGTTTGAGAAGGATACGTCTTAGTTCTTCTCTAAATGTTTGGTAGAATTCTCCTGTGAAGCCATCTGATCCTGGGCATTTGTTTGCTGGAAGATTTTAATCACAGTTTAAACTTCAGTGCTTGTGATTGGTCTGTTCATATTTTCTATTTCTTCCTGGTTCAGTCTTGGCAGGTTGTGCATTTCTAAGAATTTGTCCATTTCTTCCACATTGTCCATTTTATTGGCATAGAGTTGCTTGTAGTAATCTCTCATGATCTTTATTTCTGCAGTGTCAGTTGTTACTTCTTTTACATTTCTAATTCTATTGGTTTGTGCCTTCTCCCTATTTTTCTTGATGAGTCTGGCTAATGGTTTATCAATTTTGTTTATCTTCTCAAAGAACAAGCTTTTAGTTTTATGGATCTTTGCTATATTTTCCTTCATTTCTCTTTCATTTATTTCTGATCTGATATTTATGATTTCTTTCCTTCTGCCTACTTTGGGTTTTTTTGTTCTTATTTCTCTAATTGCTTTAGGTGCAATATTAGGTTGTTTATTCAAGACGTTTCCTGTTTCTTAAGGTGGGCTTGTATTGCTATAACCTTCCCTCTTAAAACTGCTTTTGCTGCATCCTATAGGTTTTGGGTCATCGTTTCTCCATTGTCATTTATTTCTAGGTATTTTTTGATTTCCTCTTTGATCTCTTCAGTGATCACTTCATTATTAAGTAGTGTATTGTTCAGCCTCCATATGTTTGTATTTTTTACAGATCTTTTCCTGTAACTGATATCTAGTCTCAGAGTGTTGTGGTTGGAAATGGTACTTGATACAATTTCAATTTCCTTAAATTTACCAAGGCTTGATTTGTGCCCCAAGGTATGATCTATCCTGGAGAATGTTCCATGAGCACTAGAGAAAAATGTGTATTCTGTTGTTTTTGGGTGGAATGTCCTATAAATATCAAGTCCATCTTTTTTAATGTATCACTTAAAGCTGGTGTTTCCTTACTTATATTCATTTTGGATGATCTGTCCATAGGTGAAAGTGGGGTGTTAAAGTACCCTACTATGAATGTGTTACTGTCGATTTCCCCTTTAGTTAGGCTGTTAGTTTAACAGTTTAGGCTGTTAGTATTTGCCTTATGTATTGAGGTGCTCCTATGTTGGGTGCATAAATATTTACAATTATTATATCTTTTTCTTGGATTGATCCCTTGATCATTATGTACTGTCCTTCTTTGCCTCTTCTAAGAGTCTTTATTTTAAAGTCTATTTTGTCTGATAGGAGAATTACTACTCCAGCTTTCTTTTGGTTTCCATTTGCATGGAATATCTTTTTCCATCCCCTTACTTTCAGTCTGTATGTGTCCCTAGGTCTGAAGTGGGTCTCTTGTACACAGCATATATATGGGTCTTGTTTTTGTATCCATTCAGCCAGTCTGTGTCTTTTGGTGGGAGCATTTAATCCATTTACATTTAAGGTAATTATCGATATGTATGTTCCTATTCCCATTTTCTTAATTGTTTTGGGCTTGTTATTGTAGGTCTTTTCCTTCTCTTGTGTTTCTTGCCTAGAGAAGTTCCTTTAGCATTTGTTGTAAAGCTGGTTTGTTGGTGCTGAACTCTCTCAGCTTTTGCTTGTCTGTAAAGGTTTTAATTTCTCCATCAAATCTGAATAAGGTCCTTGCTGGGTAGAGTAATCTTGGATGTAGGTTTTTCTCCTTCATCACTTTAAATATGTCCTGCCAGTCCCTTCTGGCTTGCAGAGTTTCTGCTGAAAGATCAGCTGTTGACCTTTTGGGGATTCCCTTGTGTGTTATTTGTTGTTTTTCCCTTGCTGCTTTTAATATGTTTTCTTTGTATTTAATATTTGACAGTTTGATTAATATGTGTCTCGGCCTCTTTCTCCTTGGATTTATCCTGTATGGGACTCTGTGCTTCCTGGACTTTATTAACTATTTCCTTTCCCATATTAGGGAAGTTTTCAACTATAATCTCTTCAAATATTTTCTCAGTCCCTTTCTTTTTCTCTTCCTCTTCTGGAACCCCTATTATTCGAATGTTGGTGCGATTAATGTTGTCCCAGAGGTCTCTGAGACTGTCCTCATTTCTTTTCATTCTTTTTTCTTTATTCTGCTCTGCAGTAGTTATTTCCACTACTTTATCTTCCAGGTCACTTATCCATTCTTCTGTCTCTTTTATTCTGCTATTGAACCCTTCTAGAGTATTTTTCATTTTATTTATTGTGTTGTTCATCATTGCTTGTTTCATCTTTAGTTCTTCTAGGTCCTTGTTAAATGTTTCTTGCATTTTTTCTATTCTATTTCCAAGATTTTGGATCATCTTTACTATCATTATTCTGAATTATTTTTCAGGTAGACTGCCTATTTCCTCTTCATTTGTTAGGTCTGGTGCATTTTTATCTTGTTTCCTCATCTGCTGTGTGTTTTTCTGTCTTCTCATTTTGCTTATCTTAGTGTGTTTGAGGTCTCCTTTTTGCAGGCTGCAGGTTCATAGTTCCTGTTGTTTTTGGTGTCTGTCCCCAGTGGCTAAGGTTGGTTCAGTGGGTTGTGTAGGCTTCCTGGTGGAGGGGACTAGTGCCTGTGTTCTGGTGGATGAAGCTGGATCTTGTCTTTCTGGTGGTCAGGTCCTTGTCTGGTGGTGTGTTTTGGGGTGTCTGTGGACTTTTTATGATTTTAGGCAGCCTCTCTGCTAATGGGTGGGGTTGTGTTCCTGTCTTGCTACTTGTTTGGTATAGGGTGTCCAGCACTGTTGCTTGCTGGTCGTTGAGTGAAGCTGGGTGTTGGTGTTGAGATGGAGATCTCTAGGAGATTTTCGCTGTTTGATATTACATGGAGCTGTGAAGTCTCTTGTGGACCAGTGTCCTGAAGTTGGTTCTCCCACGTCAGAGGCACAGCAGTGACTCCTGGCTGAAGCACCAAGAGCCTTTCATCCACATGTGTCAGAATAAAAGGGAGAAAAGAAAGAAAGAAAGAAAGAAAGAAAGAAAGAAAGAAAGAAAGAAAGAAAGAAAGAAGAGAAAATAAAATAAATTAAGATAAAATAAAGTTATTAAAATAAAAATAAATATTAAGAAAATATATTTTTTTAAAATAGAAAAAAACAAACACCCACACAAAAATATGGACAGATAGAACCCTAGGACAACTGGTGAAAGCAAAGCTATACTGACAATATCCCACAGAGAAGCATACACATACACACTCACAAAAAGAGGAAAGGGGAAAAAATAATAAATCTTGCTCTCAGAGTCCTCCTCCTCAATTTGGGATGATTCGTTTTCTATTCAGTTATTCCACAGATGCAGTGTACATCAAGTTGAGTGTGGAGATTTAATCCGCTGCTCCTGAGGCTGCTGGGAGAGATTTCCCTTTCTCTTCTTTGTTTGCACAGCTCCTGGGACTCAGCTTTGGAATTGGTTCCGCCTCTGTGTGTAGGTTGCCTGAGGGTGTCTGTTCTTCGCTCAGACAGGATGGGGTTAAAGGAGCAGCTAACTCGGGGGCTCTGGCTCACTGATGCCGGTGGGAGGGAGCGGTGCAGATGTGGGGCGAGCCTGCGGCAACAGAGGCCAGCGGGACGTTGCACCTGAGGTGCACCATGTGTTCTTCCGGGGATGTTGTCCCTGGATCACGGGACCCTGGCAGTGGCAGGCTGCACAGGATCCTGGAAGTGAAAGTGTGGAGAGTGACCTGTGCTCTCACACAGGTGGCAGCCACAGTCTTAACATCTCATGCCCATCTCTGGGGTCCTCGTTGTTAGGTGGTGGCAGCCACAGTCTTAACATCTCATGCCCATCTCTGGGGTCCTCGTTGTTAGCCAGTGCTCGCGCCTGTCTCTGGAGCTCCTTTACGCAGCGCTCTTAATCCCCTCACCTCACGCACCAGGAAACAAAGAGGGAAGAAAAAGTCTCTTACCTCTTCAGCAGGTCCAGATTTTTCCCCGGATTCCCTCCCGGCTCACCGTGGCGCACTAACCCTTGCAGGCTGTGCTCACGCCGCCAACCCCAGTCCTCTCCCTGTGATCTGATGGAAGCCGCAGCCTCAGCTCCCAGCTCCGCCCGCCCCAGCGGGTGAGCAGACAAGCCTCTTGGGCTGGTGAGTGCCAGTCGGCACCTATCCTCTGAGAGGGAGTCTCTCTGCTTTGCCCTCTGCACCCCTGTGGCTGCGCTCTCCTCCTTGGCTCTGAAGCTTTCCCCCTCCACCACCCGCAGTCTCCACCCATAAAGGGGCTTCCTAGTTTGTGGAAACCTTTCCTCCTTCACAGCTCCCTCCCACTGATGCAGGTCCCATCCCTATTCTTTTGTCTCTGTTTATTCTTTTCTCTTTTGCCCTACCCAGGTACGTGGGGAGTTTCTTACCTTTTGTGAGGTCTGAGGTCTTCTGCCAGCATTCAGTAGGTGTTCTGTAGTTGTTCCACGTGTAGATGTATTTTTGATGTATCTGTGGGGAGGAAGGTGATCTCCACATATTACTCTTCCGCCATCTTCCCCCTCTTTCCCACTTAGGTTTTTTCCATATCTTGGTTACTGTAAATAGTGCAGTTATGAACATTGGGATGTATGTATCTTTTCAAATTACTGTTTTTGTTACCTTCAGATATAT
The DNA here is from genome assembly GCF_951394435.1 of Stenella coeruleoalba. Taxonomy (NCBI): domain Eukaryota; kingdom Metazoa; phylum Chordata; class Mammalia; order Artiodactyla; family Delphinidae; genus Stenella; species Stenella coeruleoalba. The sequence continues at coordinate 35,408,946 of NC_137164.1, read as the reverse complement.
ACCCAAGAGTGGAATTGCTGGGTGGTACAGTAGTTCTATTCCCTTTTAACAGAAGGAATCAGTCAACAGAAGGCCATCCTTCACAGTCAAAAAACACTCACTGTCAGCCCTTAGAAGCATATGACACTCTGTGAGTGATGAGAGTTCCTAGAATTCTCTCATTTTACTCATCTTTACAAAATCCCTTTCCTGAACACCCTACATAAGGGTTCTTTTCTGTATGGGTTATGTTAGTTTCCAATGGCTGCCATTGCAAAGTACGACAAACTGGGTGGCTTAAAATAACAGATATTTATTCCCTAGCAGTTCTGGAGACTAGAATTCCAGATCAAGGTGTCATGTTCCCTCCTAAATCTCAAGAAAATAATCCTTCCTTGTCTGTTCTAGCTTCTGGTGGTTGCTGGCAACCCTTGCTTTTCCTGATGCATGTCTGTGTTTCTATATCCAAATGTCTCTGTTCTTATAAAGACACCAGTCACATTAAATTTAGGGCTCACCCTAATTCAGTATGATCTCATGGAACTTGATTACTTATGCAAAGACGTTATTTCCTAACATTCTGAGGTTCCCAATGGAAATAAATTTTGAGGCAATGCTATCAACATAGTACAGTGTGGGAGGGAATAAGAAGAAGGTTAGAGGGACAGGTCTTTTGTAGGATAAGTATGTGCATAACATTCATAATAAATTTCCATAAATAAACAATATCATAAAAGTTGCCTACTTTTATAATTTGGAAGTGCAAATAAAGGGTACACTTTGAGATGGGGAGGACACCAGCAGTGGCCAGTGCTACAGATGACAATAAACTTGTCATCCTACATTTTGGGACAATTTTTTAAGGGTCCAGATTGTGGTTCTTAACAAATTGGTTTTGACTCTAATTTTGAAATTGTTACTCATATTGGATTGAACTTTTTAATCATTTACTAATTCACAAAACACCATCATAACATCAGCTTATTTATTCATTAAATTATGCAATGACTTCAGTTTGTAAATTCAAAATAAAAATGACCAGAAAAATACATAATGTCATGTAAGACTTCATCTCAACATGACCAAACATAAAATTTAGAGTTGTTTATTGGACTTGAAAATTAATGATATAGACATACCTGTGATTTTCCCATTTCCTTAACATCCCTTTTCCTTTCTTCAGTAAATAAATATGCATGTTTTCCCTTTTGTCGATCTTATCCTAAGAACTGACATCATGTTTTTTGAGTGAAATAAAATAATAAATAAAGTATGCTTGTATCAAAGAGATATTACAAATTTATTCTGTAAATATTGCATTAGTATACACTATGTGCCATGTTTTGGGCTAGGTACTTGGGATATAATATAATAAACTGTATACTTGATGGCTTCCTGTCTTCTTTCCTGACTTGTCACACCCTATACACAGAAGGGCCTCTGATTACAGTTAAAGCTTTCCCCTCAAAGGCAGGTTAGCTTTCCCAATCTACACATTTAAATCAGAACTCTACCCTAACATGCAAAATAAAGAGTTTGCTTCCTTTTCTATTGCAATTTTATGATACTGATCACTTTTTCATATAATTATAATAGCAAATTGATATAATTGAGTGTTTTGAAACCTAGGTCAGAATTAAAATGAAGATTATATTATTCTGATTATCCTTCTTCCTAAAAATACATAGGTTAAACTTTCAAAATTTGAGAGTGATTCTATTTCTAATTTATGCAGATGGATTTGCATGAATTATTGTCTGTAACCATTTTTCTTAATGCTAAGTCAAAACACGATCACAATTTAAGAAGGGGATTATCAATTAAAATCAAATCCAGGCTTAGGTAAGGAAAAAAAGACTATTTAGTCCCGACTAAAAGGGGAAGGGAGACTATGACAATAGAAACACTCTGAAATTTTGAGATCTATAAGCCTGTTAAAGATCAGGCAGAAATGAAGTTTACTTATAGGGATGAGTAAACAAAACTAGAAAGAACCCATTGTGAGGGCATGAGACAAGCAAGTGTTGTGGGGGCATGAGACAAGCAAGTGTTGTGTTCAGACAGTTGATCAGCAAAGTGTTTTCGAAGTCAGCTGATTCTCAGGAGGGAATCACAGAGGAGAGATCAAAGTTCAGAGGCTTGGGGAAAACTGACAAAATTTCAGTCAATTCAGTTTACCAGGCATTTTGTCCATATTGGTCAGTGAGAGTGTAGCTACTCATTTAGCTACAAATGCCAAAGAATAGGCATTTGAAAGGTCTGTGTCTAGCCTTGTCATATGTAAACAGGAGAGTCACCCATGAACCTTATCTAAGTCACATTGGGGTATTTTTTTGCAGTAAGCCATTTCCTAGAACACAAGATAGGTAGGGGCTGTGGAAGGGTGTTTCTTAACTGTTGCTATTTTCCAGGAACATTTGGCTCAGATAAAGTTCAACATTGTCAGGGGAAAGCTAAATGAACAGAAATGGAGAGTCAACTAATACATTAAAAAATAAGTTCATCTGTACTCTTAACTAAACCCTTAGTCATTGGATGCTCAAACCAAGTCATATATTTCAGAAGGTGAATTGCATTCCATGCAATCAAGTAATTATTATATTAAATACTTACCATAAGTCTCAAAATGGAAATTTTTTTCAGTTTAAAGCTTTTCTTAGTTGTTGTTCTACAAACAATTTGCAAAAACATGCATCTTGTCTGCAAAATTAGCATGAAAATCAGATGATTAGATATAATGCCTTCCTTAGGAAGCACAGCGATCTTAATAGCAAATTCATTAAGTAAAAATTCTTTCTTCTACTTTAAATTCTAGATTCTTTGTCATTTGGTTAAAAATAATTTTATATGATCTGTGATTCAACTTTCTTACAAAAAAGCACATGAAATATAACAAATAAATTATTGCAATTTAATAGTCTAATTTCATCTTTTAAATCTCACATTGCTTTTTCCATGAACACGATTTGCTGAAATTCAGTCACATCTTATGGAAAGGTGATATTTAAAATACATTAAAACAAATATTTCATATCACTTTTTCTCCATATTAGATTCAGGAAATGTTATTATTTTTGTAGTCTTAATGTGAAATATATAACAGTTCTCTTTCTGTGCAGTTGATTAGAATTTCACAAATCTTAATACATAACTTAACCATTGAAAAAAGGGATGATAACTAAGTCTGAAGAAGAATTAAATCAGATTACACTAGAAGCTGAGTAAGTGCAAAATAGTAGTGATGGGATGATGATACTTACTAATATGCCTCATGAAAATTCTTGAGTTGATATTTCCAGGAATTTTTTTCTATATGTTTGTAGTTGTAGAAAGAATATAAGAAGCTATTTTTTAGACATAAGATTAATTAGAACAACTTGCTTACAAAAAAGCACATGAAAGATGATTATTTCCTTACACTGTTTCATGTATAATAAATGCTCACTAGAGATTTAACAATTATAAGAGAGAAAGAGATGTTTTGACAAATGGGATTTGAGAAAGTTTATAGGAATAAACTTTCCTGTGTCATGGAAGAAAAGCCTCCACAAATTCTTCACCCTTATACCCTTTGGGCATCTGAAGTAACCAGTGTGGAACTGTTGCAGTAACAATTTTCCCCAATGCGCAATATACAGGGAGGAAAAAATATTACAAGTATAAAAATCAACACATTAAACAAAACTCACAAACAAAACAGCTGGATGGGGAGAGTATAAAGAATAATTATAAGTGCATTGTCCACCTGGAAAAAGCCTATTGTCCTGGTCACAACCCAGGGCTCTCAGAAGTCTTCCCTAATTTCCCTAGGCACTCTTTGCTTTTTCCTTGCATGTGTATTCACTTTATATAGTGCCTCCTATTTCCCCGTTATGCTCTAGGAGATGAAAAAGAATGAGATGTGGCAAAATAAGTAACTAAAATCAAGATATGTGGAATATATTTTTTGAACCTGGCAAATAAAATTAAATCTTGCCATATCATCTTTACTATTGTATTATTTGATAATATAAAGTTAATAATTGGTCTATGTTTCTGGTACAAATTCTTATTTCTAGTGTAACTATGACAACATTCTAACCAAGTAATTTACACACTAGGCTACATGATATACCTTCCTCAAAATTAAGGTGGTTGCTGACATTCTTTCTTGCTCTGGGATGTGCAAAATTGGTTAAATATGGTGCTTCTGAAAATACTTTTAAAATTTGAGCATTTCATACTCAAAGGGTAAAAGATATAAAAACTGATACTTCCAGAGCCAAGAGTAAATTATACAAGGTTATGTGGTATCTCTGGACCATGTCTCAGAATATGAACATTCTGGGTACAATATAAGAGATTAAAAAACTTAATGATTTCAACCAGCTCACAAACAAAAATGTCATTTCAGCAACTGCCTTTGCTTTCTCTACTCTTGTTGGAAATCACATAGAAGTCCTTGATCAAGGACTATCACTATTAATAATCCAAGCTTTGGAAAGCCTGAAATGGTTTACTGAACACATATAAGATCTTGAATCTGCTTAGATTTCTAAATACCTACACTTAGAAATTTTTAATAAGTAACTGTAAAAAGCAATTATTACAGATAAAGTGAGAAGAAAAAAATTAAGATTCTGAATTTCAGGATCAACTAAAAACAGAAACCAAGGATCACACATCCCACTTGGGAGCCTTATGAGACAACTTCAGGCACATCAGTCATTACAGATTTTAGTTCATTTTGGGAAAAAAATAGTAGTTTAATAATCCTGACCTTGAGATGAAAAATTCCTTGGTTGTTTTTCAGAAATCAGGGACAGAACAATAAAGCATGATCATCCATCAGTGTTCTGTTTATTCATATATACCCTAAAATATAGTAAGCTTATATACAGTGTGTGGGTTTATATATATTAAAAATACATATGATAAAAGAGTAAAAGAATGATATTTTGCTTTCAGAGTTTTGAATTTCAGGAAAGATAAGCATTTGGACAAAGATTTTCTTTGGTTTGGGGGCACCGATTACTTTTTAAAAATCTTTTCACATCATCTGGCCAGCAGATGAAAGTATTAAGATGTGCTAAAAAGCAATGCCACTTCCAATTAGGAATTCAAATGTTGTTTTACTTGTGTTACACAATTAAGCGGCACTTTGAAATTGTAGGATGTTGCCTTATAAAATTGCTTTTGACTATACAGAACCAAATCTCTTTGGTTCTTAGGGAAAAAAACAGCATTGCCAAGAAGGTTTGTGCTTTCCTATTTTAGTATGAATTTAAATCTATCTGTAGCTACTCTATGTATTCTGCAAAATAGACATGAGTTTGCATTTGTATAATCATAGCCTTAAAATACTTTACAGATTAAATTTTTTGTAACTTTTAATTACATCATTAGCCTGTGAAGTTGAAAGAGTTTCCCAGCCAACCAAATGTGTATTTGGGGTTTTATATCCACATAAAATGCTTTGTAAAAAATTTGCCTTAAAATGTAATATTTCTTCTCTCCTTTTCTGAGGGAAATATTTCAAATATAATGTCCTCCACAAAAACGTAACCTACTAAAACATTGTGAAGGTGCTTTGGAATTTTAATAATCTTTTGGAGAAACCACACTTATTTAGCAACTTCTAGTAGAAAGGTGCTGTCATTGATTATTTCAATTTGCTGTATCCCATTCTTTGAATGAAAAGGTGGATGTGGACAATCATTGAGAAGTGAAAAGTAATTAGGATGGTAAAATATTTCCACCTGAAATCCAGAAGTTTAAGAAATACATCTTTGCTAGGTAGATGAAGATTTATTAGACAAGTCACAAAAAGGACTGATATAAGAAAAAAATAAGAATTGAACTTCACTCAAACTAAAATTTCAGTTAATTAAAAAATACTGCTAAGAAAAGGAGGATATAAGCCACAGAAAAGAAAAATAGATACAATTTGCCTTACATATGTTTGACAAATGTCTCATATTCTGAATATATATCCATACTATATAAAAGACTCTTACAAATCAACAGCAAAAATATGCAATAAATATGGGCAAAAACTTGAACTGAAACACCACCAAGCAAGACATACAAATGACTGATAAATTCATGAAAAAGTGCTCAACATCTTTGATCATCATGATAGTGCTAATTGAAATCACAATGAACTACCATTTTCCACCCACTAGAATGCATAGAGTTAAAAAGTCTAACAAAGGGTTGGTGAAGTTGTGGAGCAACTGGAACTCACACACTGCTGGTGGGAGTGATAAGTGGTACAAACATTTTGAAGAATTGTTTGGCATTTCTTAACAGTATAACAAAATAACATATGCTGTTACATAAACATACAGTTTTCTATCTATATATGGCTTATAAAATACATATATATACATATATACATATGTACATAAATATGTATCTTACGAGTCAGAGATGTATATATATCTTATGAGCCAGAAATTCCACTCTTACACATTTACCCAAAAAGCAATGAAAGTATATGTTCTCAAAAATACTCACACAAGCATTTTTAGACCATTCTTATTCATAATAGACAAAAACTTGAAACAACCCTAATGCTCATTAACAGAGAAATGGACAAATTGGATAAAAACTTGTGATATACTCAAATTATGGATTACTACTTAGCCATAAAAAAGAATAAACTACAGGTATTCAAAACAACATGGACAAATATTTTATTAAAAATACAGCCTAAGAAATCAGACACAAAGGAATAAATATTATATATAGTTGAACTTTGAACAACAGGGGTTTTAACTGCATGGGTCCACTTATACACGGAATTTTTCCAATAAATATGTATTTCTGTACTACAGGATCCACAGTTGGTTGAATTCACAGATGTAGAACAGGGGGTGGTGGATATGGAGGGCCGACTGTAAAGTTATACGCAGATTTTCGACCTCCTGGTGTTTTGGCTTCCCTAACCCCCTCCCTTTGTTCAAGAGTCAAACGTGTAAGATATTTGAAATTCAAGTAACAGACAAAAGTCGTCTTTAGTGATAGAAGTCAGATCAGGGGCTGCAGGGAGTGAGGTATGGAGGAGTAGGTTATAGGAAACATTAAAGAGTTTTGGAGGGTGATAGAAATTTTCTATATCTTATTGAATGTGATAGCTACAGGGTTGTATACAACAGTCAGTACATATAAAACTGACCATCTAAGAACAATGCAATTTATCAATATGTTAACTTTACCTCTATAAAAATATGAATGTAAAATATAGTGGCAGCATCCATCATAATTCATGTTCCTCAAGGCACAAGGGATAAATTAGACTACATACTTAATTTAGGAAAACAGATGAAAAGAGATGATATTTAATAATATATGATACCTACATTTAACCATTCTAAATATCTATTTGTAATTATAAAAGTAATATGTAACCATAGTAAAAAAGTTTTCTTTTAGAAGTATAGAGAAATATACAGTGAAATAAATTAACCCCCATCTCATCTTCATTGTTTACTACTAATGCTCAGTATAAAATGGTAAATTTTTTTTTCCTAGAAAAGGAAAATATGTCAGAAGTAAATTTCTGGATACTTGCATGACTGTAAATTTTTATTCTATTCCTACATTGAAGTCAAGCTTTAAAATTATTTTCCATGTGCATTAGAAGGCACTGATCCATTGTTTTCTAGAATATACATTATTGCTGGTTAGAAGGAAAATGACAATCTGGCTCTCACCCATTCGAAAGCTACCATATCACTTTCCCTTTTTTTTTTTTTTTGCATAATACTTTCTCTTTTTAATTGAAAATTAAAACTGCAGCAAGATTGATTAGGCTTGCTTCCTCTTTCTTATTTGACACTTCCTGGATTGTTTTAATCAGAAGATTACAAATATTCATCTCAAGGGAAATTTAATCTATTAGTTCATTTTACTGCTCCATTTTTTCTGGCATTTTCATGAGATGGAGCTGGAAATTCAGGACATATTTTCTTTGAGTTTTATAATTATATCTTAATAATAAAAACAGCTATAAAATAATTTATTAAGCATTTACTAAAAAACAAGCACCTTAAATTCTTTTGATGAATTATTTCATTTACCAGCAAACTGCCTTATGAGGTAAATATTATATTTAAACCAATTTTAGAAGATTAGAAACCAAAATATTTATAAGGTTAAGTAAGTTACCCAAGATCACACAATTTAAAAACTTCCAGTGACTGAAAGAAGGATTAGATAAATTGTACACTTAATTGTTATCTTGTTCTTTCTTTTTTCTATATATGTGTTATATATTCCTCCAAACTTTATTTTATAATTGTCAAATTTGGTCATCACCCATTTCTATTGTTAATCAGTGTTTCTATTGAAATATATTGCTTTATTTTTCTTTATTGAGATAAAATTTATATAGAATAAAATGTACAAATGTACAGATCTTTAGTGTACATTTGATAACATATGATAAATGTGTGTATCCATGCAGCCAACAACCATTTTAAGATATAGAATGTTTCTATCATCCCACAAATTTCTATCATTCTCCTTCTGCTCAATCACTACCACCACCACTCCAACCCACCAAAAGCAACAACAGTTTTAATTTCTCTCATTATAGATTACTTTTGTCTGGTCTTAATCTTTATATAAATAAAGTCATATGCTACACATTTTTTTGTCTGGCTTCTTTCAATCAACTCTAATTTTGTTAGATTCTTTCACTTTGTTTTAAGAATCAGTGATTCATTTCTTTTTATTATTGTGTAGTATTCATTTGTATGAGTATAAAACAATTTTTAAATATAGTCTCCTTTTAAAAGAACTCTGTTTTTGGCCATAATGAATAATGTTGCTAGGGAATTCTTGAACAATTCTTTTTGTGTACAGATGCCTTCATTTCTCTTGGATGAATAACTTGGAGTAAATGTCTGAGTCCTTTTATAAACAAACATTTAACAGTATAGAAAATTGTTTCTATAAACTGAAGAAAACTGCCAAATTTCCAAATTCTTCTTTTTTGTTAAATGAATGTAATATTTTCTATAACCAGTCTAAAGATCTTTTAGATCAGAGCAGGAGAAAACTACTGATTTGGATAACAAAGCTAACTTCAATATTATCCTGGTAAATGTTTAGCAACTGCCTTTTGGGAATGATTGGTTAAATACTCCTATCATAGCCAATTTTAAGCTACCAACATAATACCAACAAACTCCCCATACTCCTGAAAATTTCACAATCGGTTTTCCCAATAGAAGTCAACTCAGTACCCCACTGGACCTATCATTTTATTTTTGGTAACAGGAAAAATAAAGCTAGGCAACTCACAAATTATTTAGCCTAACCCCTCTCCAAACCTCTCTGTGGGAATGGAATAAGTAAATAATAATGTTTAATGAATACACACTACATGCCAAGTAATATGCTAACTGCTTCAGATGCAATATAAAGTACATTTTGATGAAGAAACTGAGGTAAAATTAAATGAAATACTTTCTCATAGCCTCACACCTAGTAAATTGTGGAGCAAGTATTTTTACTTTTGTTTTTTGTTGTTTTGTTTTCCAGTTTATTTTTTGCCTTTTTTTAAATTGAAGTATAGTTTATTTACAATGTTGTGTTAGTTTTCAGGTGTACAGTAAAGTGATTCACTTATACATACATGTATATCTACTTTTTCCAGATTCTTTTCCCTCATAGCTTATTAAAAAATATTAAGTATAGTCCTCTGTTCTAAACAGTAGGTACTTGTTGATTATCCATTTTATATATAGTATTGGATATATGTTAATCCCAAACTTCTAATTTATCCCTTTCCCTCTCTTTCCCTTTTGATAACCATAAGTTTGTTTTCTATGTCTGTGGGTCTATTTCTGTTTTGTATATAAGTTCATTTGTATCTTTTTTATTTTAGATTTCACATAAAACTGATATCATATGATATTTGTCTTTCTCTGTCTGGCTTACTTCACTTAGCATGATAAAACCCAAGCATTCTAGTACCAAAAGTCACATGCTGAACATTATTACATGGTTTCCATTCTTGTAGCAATAACACAAGGTTTTATTCACAGCTATTGCAATAACACAAAGTTTTGTTCACTATTTAAAACCTTGATTAGCTGGAGAAATAGATACTTGATAGTGTAAATTATTCATCTGTATATAACACAAGCTTTACAGAATCCATCTGCTATTTCATTTGTGAAGGAAACTCGAGAGATTATAATTATACACAAAGACAAATTTGAAATCTAGAATCAAGCAATCATGAGAAAAGAATGACTTTGTATTGCTTTCAAAAGCAATTCAAGTTAAATTACTATTAAGTCAGCTCTAAAAATGTTTTGGAAAACTGGATAAAAGATGTATTTGCTTATTCATAAGACATCTACATCATAAGACTGGCTGCTCTGAAATTTCCTTATATATACTTTACTGTAAAATAAAAATTATTTCCCAAGTTCATCAAAGTTCAGCTCATGGACAAAACAGAAATGTCAGCTGTGGCAGTAGGAGCTGATCCCTGAATGTGAAAGCCCCAAGCAAGTCTGACGTATGGGTTCCAGTTAAAGGCATCAGGAGAGCAGTTAGCCTTGTCAAAAGACTGTTGGCCCCTAAGGCACTCATAATAAGGAGATACGCTTCTGACCTTTTATTACTTTGAGTTAGACTGTTTAGAAGGTTCCAGAGCAGGCTAGGCTTCAAGTGAGAGGGAGAAAACAAGATAAGTAAAGGTTAAGTAAGGGAGTGGAGCTGGCATCTATGGTGTTAAGAGGGACGTGCAGACCTGGAAGCTGTGAAATGATGTGATTTAAGCTGATGTTCAGCCTGCTGGGAAAGCTGTGGCTGCAAAAAATGGTATCTGGCCATGTCAGACATGAAGCAAAAGAAGATGGTTCAGGAGCGTGTGTGGTTATTCTAGCTTGCAAGCTCAGGATATGCAACTTCCTAGAGTGAAGAAATGTCAAAGTCGTCTATAAGAAACATGACAGCCTCTATTTCTACTGTGCCATCAAGGGTCAAGACAATGAGCCCGTCACACTGTTGCTGAGACCTGCCCTCTCTACACCGGCACCGAATTGAATCTCAGAGACAGAGTTTTGGGTGAAGCAGAAAAGAATAGCTTTATTGCTTTACCAGGCAAAGGGGGCCACAGCAGGCTATTGCCCTCAAGACTGTGTGTCCTGTCCTGGAGGGGGTAGTGAGGAGTCTTATAGTAATGATTCAAGGAGCAGGGTGTGATCAGCTTGTGTCCATTCTTCTGATTGCTTGGTAATGAGGTAATGGGGAGTCAGCATCATCAACTTTCTGGTTCACCAGTCTAGGTTCTATGTTCTTGCAGTCAGCAGTTTTCATCTGGTGGGGGTCTGCTTCCTGTACAAACTACTTAGGAATGTGTGTCAAGCCTTTATCTACATCTTTCAGGGAACTGCTATGTGGCAGATTTATAGTCTAAATTGTTACCAGTTCCCCAGCCCAACAGCTATTGTTTGTTCCACAATCTTCACATTTCCCCATCATTAACTCTTGGTTCAGCCTTTTATTTCAAAAGACAAGGACACAGGGGTTTGTACACGGTTTCAACTCTGGAACTGACTGACCAATATGTGGAGCTCCTGGACAAATACTTCAAGCTGGACATCATCTTCAACTTTGAGAAGGCCTGTTTCATCTCAGATGCATTTTTGATGAAGGGTGATGTCCAGGACAGCTCCAAGAAGAGTGTGATGAAGACTGCAGGTGGATGACGAGCTGCAGGAGGAGGATGAGAAGCCTTGAAGTATGCTGGAGAAGATGGGTTAGGAAGAGCCCCTGCCTGGCTGGGTGATAATGTGGGGAGTGGTGGAGAGACAGGGTATGAGTGTCTGCTTCTCATATGTCTTTCTGAGTGCTATTTTCATGGGGGTACCCAGTAGCCCCGCCGCTGCTGTCTCACCTTCTTTCAGAGTGAGCTGTGGGTTTAGATCCTCAAACATTCCCTTCCTTCCTCCATTCCCCACTTCCTGTTTCCCCTTTTCCCACCAAAGGTTTTAGGAGCTAAGAGTTAGGAAAATGTGACCAAGACAGGGGTGTTATATGACTTTCATTTCCTGCTTTTCAGGGACTAATGTTACCCCAAACTCCTCCCTTCCTTTATAACTATAAATACATACATATATCAGGTTTAAAGAAAAGATTTCAGGGTTCTTCTCTAATCCCTGCCACAAAACCTACCTCCACCCCTCCAGCAGCCTGCCAGGGTAGCTTCTCTGCCTGGGAGTGGGGCTTCTGTGTGGGAGAGAACTCCTTCTCCCTCATCTGCCCCTCCCCTTCTTTCTTGGCTGCAAAGGGGTCTGGGACTACTGCCAGGGGAGAAACAACATAATTTTTTTCTAACCTTGCAACTTTGAGGGAAGGGAGAGTTGGGTGAAGGGTGGATTTAATGGGAGACTGGGACCAGTCCCTCTTTCATTCCATGTTTAAGGGGTGGGTACAGGAAATGTTTGACTTTATTTCCTTTTCTCTGATATGAAAAGAAAAGCACAAAGTTTTTTAACTAATGGATATCAGGTGGGAAAGCCATTAAGATCTCTTTGATTTCTTCATAATACTCTAAATCTTCCAAAGATGAAACCTTAGATACATTCTATTTATCCTTATACAGGTGAAAATAAGTTCAGACTATGGCAAAATTGTGCCTTTGTAAATTAAAATACGTTTGAGATACAGTATTATGTTAGTTTCAGGGGTATTACATAGTGAGTTTCCATTTGCATAAATTAAGAAATGATCACCACAATAAGTCTCATAACCATCTGTCCTCATACAAAATTATTATAATATTGTTGAAGATATTCCTTGTACTGCATATTACATCCACATGGCTATTTTTTTTGTAACTGGAGATTAATACCTTTTAATACCCTTCACCTATTTTGCCCCCAACTCCCCCCACCCCCGGTTCTTGCAAACACTAGTTTGTTCTTATCTATGAGTCTGTTTTCTTTGTTTGTTTTGTTTTTTAGATTCCACATATAAGTGAGGTTATACTGTATTTGTCTTTCTCTTTCTGACTTATTTCACTTAGCATAATACCCTCTAGGTCCATCCATGTTGTCGCAAATGGAAAGATTTCATTCTTCTTATGACTAAGTAATGTACCATTGTATGTATAAATTTTGTTTTTGTTTTTTAGATTCCACATATAAGTGAGGTTATACTATATTTGTCTTTCTCTTTCTGACTTATTTCACTTAGCATAATACTCTAGGTCCATCCATGTTGTCGCAAATGGAAAGATTTCATTCTTCTTATGACTAAGTAATATACCATTGTATGTATAAATACCAAAATTTCTTTATCCATTCATCTATTGATGGGCACTTAGGTTGCTTCTATATCTTAGATATTGTGAGTAATGGTACAATGAGCTTAGGAGTACAAATATCTTTTTGAATTATTTTTTTTCCCCTTTGGAAAAATGTATAGAAGTGGAATTCCTGGATGGTATGGTAGCTCTATTTTTAATTTTTGATGAATCTGCATACTGTTTTCCATATTGGCTGTACCAGTTTACAATCCCATCAATAGGTTTGCTTTTCTCCACATCCTCACCAGCACTTGTTATTTGTTTTCTTTTTGATGATAGCCATTATGACAGATGTGAGAGCATATACCTTTGTGGTTTTGAATTGCATTTCCTTGATGATAAGTGATGTTGAGCAATTTTTCATGTGTCTGCTGACCATCTTTATGCCTTCTTTGGAAAAATGTCAATTCAGGTTCCTTGCCCACTTTGTAACTGGATTGTTTGCTTTTTTTGTGTGAGATTTTTGTATGTTATGGATAATAAACCCTTATGAAATATATCATTTGCAAATATCTTCTCCCATTCAGTAGGCTGCCTTTTCTTTTTGTTGATAGTTTCCTTCACTGTTCAAAAGCTTTTTAGTTTAATGTGGTCCCTTTTGTTTATTTTTGCATTTGGTTCCCTTGCCTGAGGAGACAGATCCAAAAAATGTTGCTAAGGTCTATGTTAAAGACTCTGTTGCCTAGGTTTTCTTCTAGGAAGTTTATGATTGCAGGTTTTATATTTACATCTTTTTTAGTTTTATTTTTTTTGTATATGGTGTGAGAAAGTAGGCATTTGATTCTTTTGCATGTAGCTGTCCATTTTTCCTTACATCATTTATTTAAGAGGCTTTTTTCTCCCCATTTTATATTCTTGCCACTTTGTCATAGATATTTGACCATAGAAGTGTGCATTCATTTCTGTGCTCTCTATTCTTCTACTGATCTATGTGTCTGTTTTTGTGCCAGAACCATACTGTTTGGATTACAGTGGTTATGTAGTGTAGTTTGAAATCAGAAAGTGTGATACTCCCAGGTTTGTTCTTTTTTCTCAACATTGTTTTGGCTATTCAGGGTCTTTTGTGTTTCCATACACATTTTAAATTATCTGTTCTATTTCTGTGAAAAGTGCCATTGTTATTTTGATAGGGATTGTATTAAATCTGGAGATTGTTTAGGTTAGTATGGTCATTTTAACAATTAATTCTTCTAATCCATGAGTATGGTATATCTTTCCATTTGTTTGTATTGTCTTCAATTTCTTTGATCAGTGCCTTATAATTTTCTGAGTACAGGCTTTTTATCTCCTTAGTTACATTTTTTTCTGAAGGATTTTATTCTTTTTTGATGCAGTTGTAAATGGGATATTTTTCTTCATTTCTTTGCTGAAAGTTTGTTGTTATTGTATAGAAATATGACAGATTTCTGTGTGTTAATTTTGTATCCAGCAACTTTACTGAATTCATTTATTAGCCCAAATAGTTTTTGGTGGCATCTTTAAGATTTTCTACTTATAGTATTATTGTATCTGAAAGCAGTGACAGTTTTACTTCTTCCTTTTCAATTTGGATTCTTTTTATTTCCATATCTTGTCTTATTGTTGTGATGAGGGCTTCTAATACTTATGTTGAATAAAAGTAGTGAAGTTGGACATCCTTGTTTTGTTCCTGATCTTAGAGGAAATGCTTTCAGCTTTTCACCATTGAGTATGATGTTGGCTGTAGGTTTATCATACATGGCCTTTATTATGTTGATTTGTATTCCCTCTATACTTACTTTGTTAAGAGTTTATACCATAAATGAATGTTGAATTTTGTCAAAAGCTTTTTCTACATCTATTGAGATGATCATATGATTCTTATTCTAAATTTGTTATGTAGTTTATCATATTGACTGATTTTTGAATATTGATCTATCCTTGCATCCCTGAGATAAATCCTACTTGATCATGCTGTATAATCCTTTTAATGTATTGTTGAATTCAGTTTACTAATATTTTGTTGAAGATTTTTTCAACTATGTTCATTAGTGATATTGACCTGGAATTTGCTTTTTTTTTGTGATATTTTCTGTTTTGGTATCAGGGTGATGCTGGCCTCATAGAATGAATTTGGAAACATTCTACCCTCTGCAATTTTTTGGAGTAGTTAATTCTTCTTTAAGTGTTTGGTAGAATTCATCTGTGAAACTGTCTGATCCTGAATTTTTTTGGAGGTATTTTATTATCAATTCAATTTTATTACTGGTAATTGACCTACACATATGTTATATTTTTTCCAGATTCAGTTGTGAGAGATTGCATACTTCTAGGAATTTCTTAGGTTGTCTATTTTATTGGTGTATAATTGTTTGTAGTAATCTTTTATGATCCTTAGTCGTTCTGTGGTGTGGGTTGTAACTTGTCTTCTTTCATTTCTGATTTTATTTATTTGTGCCTTCTCTTTTTTTCCTGGTGAGTCTTGCTAAAAGTTTATCAGTCTTATTTATCCTTTTAAAGAAGTAGCTCTTATTTCATTGATTTTTCCTAATTTTTTTTAGTATCTGTTTCATGCATTTCTGCTCTGATCTTTATGATTTATTTTCTTCTACTAATTTTTGGTTTTGTTTGTCCTTCTTTCTCTAGTTCATTTAGGTGTAAAATTCGATTGTTTTAGATTATTATTATTTCATAAGGTAGGCTTGTATTGCTATAAACTTTGCTCTTAGAACTGCTTTTACTGCATCCCATAGATTTGGATTATTGTATTTTTGTTTTCTGTTGTCACCAGGTATTTTTTAATTTCCTCTTTGATTTATTCAGTGACCCATTTGTTGTTCAGTAGCATGTTGTTTGGCCTCCACATGTTTGTTTGTTTTTATGTGTGTTTTGTGGTTCGGGGGCCTCTCACTGTTGTGGCCTCTAGTTGCGGAGCACAGGCTCTGGATGCACAGGCTCAGGGGCCATGGCTCATGGGCCCAGTCACTCCACGGCATGTGAAATCTTCCCAGACTGGGGCACGAACCCATGTCCCGTGCATCAGCAGGCAGACTCTCAACCACTGCGCCACCAGGGAAGCCCCCATGTTTGTATTTTTTGTAGTTGCTTTCTTATAGTTGATTTCTAGTCTCATAGCATTGTGGTTGGATAAAATGCTTGGCATGATTTCAACCTTCTTAAATTTACTGATACTTGTTTTGTGGCCTAGGGTGGCCTAGAGTGTAATCTATTCTGAAGAATTGTCCATGTCCATGTGAAAATAATGTGCATTGTGCTGTTTTTGGAAGGAATGTACTGTATATATTTATTAGATCTAGGTGATTAATATGTCATTTAAAGCAAGTGTTTCCTTACTGATTTTCAGTCTGGATGATTTGTCCATTGATGTAAATTGGGTGTTAAAAGTTCTACTATTATTGCATTACTGCCAATTTCTCTCTTCATGTTTGACAATATTTGCTTTATGTATTTATATGCTCCTATGTTGTGAGCATATGTATTTATAATTGTTATATCTTCTTGGATTGATCCCTTTATCTTTATGTAATGTCCTTCTAAGTCTCTTGTCACAGTCTTTGTTTTAATGTCTATTTAGTCTTTTATAAGCTACCTCAGCTTTCTTTTTGTTGCCATTTTAATGGAATACATTTTTCCATCCACTCACTTCCCATCCCCTCACTTTCAGTCTGTAAGTGTCTTTAGATCTGAAGTGAGTCTCTTGTAAGCAGTATATACTAGGGTCTTGTTTTATTGTCTGTTCAGCCACTCTATGTCTTTTGATTGGAGGATTTAGTCCATTTACATGTAATTATTGATAGGTATATGATTATTGCCATTTTATTCATTGTTTTCTGTTGTTTTGTAGTTGTTTTTTCTTCCTTTTATTTTCTTTTGCTCTCTTCCCTTGTGATCTGATAACTATCTTTAGTGTTACATTTGGATTCCCCTCACTTTTTGTGTTTGTGTTTCTTTTATAGATTTTTGGTTTGTGTTTACTGTGAATTTCACATATAACAACATGTACACGTATATATGATTTTTTATGTTGATGTTCTAAGTTTGAATTCATTCTAATGACCCTACATTTTTACTTCCCTACCCCAAATATTTATGGTTTTGATGTCATATTTTACATCTTTTGATTTTGTGTATCCCCGAACTGCTTATTATGGAAATAGATGATTTTACTACTTTTGTATTTTAAGCTTTCTACTAGCTTAATAAGAGGTTGATTACTATATTTACTGTATGTTTGCCTTTACCCATGATATTTTTCTTTTCTTAAATTTCATATTTCTAGTTGTGGCCTTTTCTTTTCTGCTTAAAGAAGTCTCTTTAACATTTTTTGTAATACCAGATTAGTAATGAACTCTTAGCTTTTACTGTCTGTAATTTTTTATCTCTCCTTCAAACGTGAATGATAGCCTTACAAGGGAGAGTACTCTTGGTTGTAGGCTTTTTTCCTTTCATCACTTTGAATACATTGTGTCACCTCTCTTGCCTGCAAAGTTTCTGTTGAAAAGTCAGCTGATGGCTTCATGGGGTTCCCTTCTGTGTAACTAGTTGCTTTTATTACTGCTTTAAGTTTCTTTATTTTTCTTTAATTTTTGACATTTTAATTATAATGTGCCTTACTGTGGGCCTCTTTAGGTTCATCTTGTTTGAGACTCACTGTGCTTCCTGGACCTGAATGTGTGTTTCCTTTCTCAGATTAGGGAGTTTTTCAGCTATTATTTTTCAAATAACTTCTCTGCCCTTTCTCTCTCTTTTCCTTCTGGGGTCCCTATAATGTAAATGTTATTATGCTTGATATTGTTCCAGAGGTCTCTTAAACTACCATTAAATATTTTTTTTCTCTTTTCTGTTCAGCTTAGATGATTTCCACTACTCTCTCTTCCAGATTGCTGATCTGTTTCTCTGTATCATCTAATCTACTGTTGATTCCTTCTAGTGTATTATTCATTTTAGTTATTGTATTATTCAGCTCTGTTTGAATCTCCTTTATATTTTCTAACTCTTCGTTGTAATTTTCATTGCATTCATTCATTCTTCTCCTGAGTTCAGATAGTATCTTTATGATCATTACCTTGAACTCTTCCCACGCAGTTGGATGTGAGGCCCAGCAGTTTGCGGCATGGGTCTTGTGCTGGCCCAGTGCACAGTGGATACAGATCCCCATGTAGCTGTCTGTGTGTCTTGGTGGGTGGAGGGAGGGTTGGGGCTGATGCCAGTTTGCTGGTTTGTGGACCATGTCCCCAGTGCTAATAGCACAGAGGGGGCATTCCAAAATGGTGCTTGCCAATGTCAGTGTTATTGCAGTAGAACTAGCTCACCAAAATGCATAGCACTAGCACCTCCATCCTCAGGGAAAATCTCAGTTGCCTCCTGTCTCTTTAGGAGGTTCTCTAAGATATCAAGTGGGTCTGAACCAGGCTTCTTTCAAATTACAGCCTCTGTGCTGGGACTTGGGGTGTGATAGATTTTGGGTGGACCCTTTGAGACCAGAGTCTTGATTTCCATAATCCTGTGGCTCTCCCAAACACAATTCCAGCTGGTTTTGAAAGCAGATATTCTGGTGGCTCATCTTCTCAGTGCAGGATTTCCAGGCTGGGGACTCTAATGTGGGGCTTGGAGCTCTCACTCTTTGAGGAGGACATTTACAGTTGTGATATTCCTCCCAATTGCAAGTTGCTAACTCTGGTGTGTGGGTCCTAGCTATACTGCATCTCCGCCCCTCTTATGTTTTGTGTTGTGGTTCCTTTTTTATGTATTCTTTTGTGGAAAATCTTTTCTGCTAGTCTCCAGGTAGTTCTCATAGATAGTTCCTTTGAAAATATTTTTAATTTTTGTGTGTTCATGGGAGGAGGTGAGCTCAGGGTCTTCCTACTCTGCCATCTTGGAAATCAGCCACAAAATTGTACTATTGATTAATTATTGTGTTGCCATTTTAGCTCTATTTTCTGCCTTCTAATTTTAGTTGCATTTTCTAAATGTTCTTTGAGGTCAAAGTCCAAAAGTGTATATGTTTCTTACATGCAAAGACAATACTTTCCATATTTTAAAGTCGGACCTCTATCAAGCGTCAGCACATTATTAGGAGTACAATATTTATTAATGTGTTAATACTAAAGTAGCCTCTCTTCTTCTCATATAGGAGAAGAAATGTGAGTTTCCTGTACAAACTGTAGTTGCTGCATGTTTTTTAATGTTGTTTTACTTTATCAGGAGTGAAATGTGTTTGTTAGGAATAAAATATGTGGAGTTTGATTAGAATTTGAATCCTGGCTGTGATATTTCTTAGTTATAAGACCTTAAACAAATGATTTAAATGGCTTTAATGTCATATTCTTCATATTTAAGTGGGATATTAATATGCATTCCATAGGATTATTTTTTGTGTTGTAAAATAATCAGCATGATTCCAGGGGCATAATGAGTTTACTCATCTGTTTACTTTCTATTTTGTTTCCCAAAATATGTTATGTAAGTTATAATATATTATAAGTTGTATCCTCAGTATCCTCATAGTTTCAGTAACAAATAATTATTTAGCTCTAAGTTTACTCATTTAGTGTGGTCTCCAAATTCAGGACACTGTTTGACTAACCAAAACTACTTTAAGCCAGAAAATATTTAACTTTTAGAATCATGTAGCCAGCTATATATTTTCTCTTATCTTTTCTCAAGTTAAACTTCCCCTTAGCATGTTATTTATGCAGACATTCCCAAACCTCATAATCTCCAATTTCCACCTCTAGATTCTCTACTCTTCTCAGCCCTCTTGATATTATTCAAAGGATAACTCTGTACTCTATATATTGCTCCTAGTTCTATCCAGGGCTTTGCTGGTTATTGCTGAATTAGTGCAGTAACTTTCTAGTTGTCTTACCTATTCCTACCTCATTGCCTCCTAAGCCATTGTCCATACTCAGTCAAGTAATAGCTTTAGACTAATTACCCAATAATAAAATTCTAATGGTTAATTTTTTTCCAGTGTATTCTATGTAAAATCCAAACATCTTCCCATGGAACATAAACCCTTTCACAATCTAAAATGTATTTTCCTCTGTTGACCACAGTATAGACTACCACTGATATATTACAGACAGAGGTTCAATGTGCCCTGGTGTCCCAGGCCCCCCCTGCATTCATGTGTGCCTGTATGTACCTGGGACACTGCTTCTCTATTTCTTTGTTGCTAACTTCTAGTAGAACTCCATAACTCACCCAAAATGGTTCCTCTTCTCTAGTGTGTCTCTGAGAATGTTTCCAATCTCCCATGTGCTTTCCTCTATTGTGGCACCAAACACATTGGTGTGCATTGATCTGCTTGTGTTTTTGTCCCCTAAGTAGACTACAACTCCTTGATGGAAGAAATAACAAGCATATTGTCTGGCACATACTATCACCAACACTGACCCCTGTCTTCTCTTCCTACCACTATAATCATGATTTACAGTATTAATAGGTAAAATGTGCTAAGAGATTACCATGTGCCAGGCATTGTTCTAACCTCATTACATCCATTTATATCTCATTACAAGACTCTGTCAGGTACTATGAATGTCCCCATTTAACAGAACAGGAACTGAAGGTACAAAATGTTGGAATCATTTGCTCATGGTCATACAGGTAGTAAGTAGCAGAACCAAAAGTCAAGGTGAGATAGTCTGGTTTAGAGTCTCGTCTCATAACCACTACAAATTGCTGCTTATAACTTCTCAAAGTAAATGGTTTTCTAAAATTGCAAATATAATTGAAATAATTATATCTTTGAGACCACACTTTAGTTGTATGAAGCATTATACTGTTTCAAGTTAAATTAGTTTCATAATAGTTATATATAGGTAAAAGAAAAGTCAAGTAGAAATTTGAACAATCGTATAATCAATGTTGTTAATGAAGACAACTAAAGTGTATGCTTTTTGTCTCCAAATACTTCAGAATACTAAATTAGTGATAGGAAAATGTGCTACATTGTAACAGTAAAGTAGGAAATTGATAGCATTTATTTGAGATGGGTTGGATGGGAAAAGCCTCACAAAGGTCATATTTAGCCTTGGAATATATAATGAACATACAAGTAAGAGAAAGCAAACAAAGCAATTCAAGTTGGCTAAAACACATGAATGGAGAAATGAAACTATGAAAATAGGTTTCATATGGAAAAGAAACTTGGCAAGTTGAAAACACCAAGGGTGTCAAGAAGAATGTTCAATAGTCCTAGGAAAGTAGAGAAAGACAGGTTTGTGGGAAAATTATGAAAAGTATTTTTAATGACTCTACTAAAGAGTGTGACCTGTGTTTTGCAGAAACAAAAGCCAGAGTTTTCAAGCAGTTTCTTCAGTTGTTTTCAGATGGCTAATTCCCTGTAAAAGCACACATATTTCTACAAAGGAAATAAATGTATCTGACATAATCATTTTCAACACCTTAGTGTATGCAAGTATAGTAGGTGTAAATCAGAGTCCAAAACCTCTTGTATGTAAGAAATGTAACTTTATTTTCTAATAAGCCAAAATGATATCTACTTTTATGCCTCATTCTGCCAAAATGACAGGAATTCAATTACAGTCATTGGGTTTCAAATCCTTCCTGGAATCATGACTAATCTCTAACGTTTTAGAAGATAATTGGAGGGAGGGGCAATTTGATCCTCTACCATTGATTAAGAAAGCTCTTCTCAGTTGATCCTTGGAGTCAAGCCTGGGACACTTGTGCCATATCATTTTATCTTCCTGTATTTCTACCCTTGGCCCTTACTAAAATTATAATCAAATATATAATTATGTAAACATGCTACTTAGTGTCTTCTGTATCCATCTAGCATATAAACTCCTTGAAATCAGGAGCAGGATCTATCTGACCTATCTCCACTTCACTTAGTTGTTCTTATGGGGTTTTATTATGCTCCTTCATCTGGAACATATTCCTCTGCCATCTCATTTTGTCTAAATACCTATTTTTATTTTTATGTATGTGGAAGGTTACTTATGTTTCTCTACCTTGGATAAGTGGTCCTCTGTAGGGGATGTCCTATGTGTCCCAGCAGTGCACTCCCCTTTTATCACCCAAGGTCCAGAGACCAGCTAGCTGGCCCCAGGGAAGGTCCCAACCTGTGCCTGCAGACTCAGTTCTGCAGGTTGTGGGATTATAGTTTTCTTGCTTCTGGTGTCTGCCTGCTGGTAGGTGAGGCTGGTCTCTATCCTCCCATACACTTTAAATCATCTCTAGATTATTTATGATACCTAGTGCAAGGTAAATGCTGTGTAATAGTTGCCAGTGTGACAAATTCAAGTTTTGTTTTTTGTAACTTCCTGGAACTTTTTTTCTTTAATATTTTTGATCTGAAGTTGGTTGAATCTGCAGATATGAAAACCAAAGATAAGGAGGGCTGACTATACTGTAAACAGAAGGCATGTAAATCTATCCTTTAGGCAATGTTAATTGGACATTCTAAACTGAAACCAGCAAGGTTCCCTGAACCCACACAGTATAAAATAGAAACTGGAGTGGGGGAAGGAACAAATTCTTTGTGTGATAGACCTATGTGGAGCACAGACTGCAGCTTATGGCAAAAACCTGTGATCACTTCCCAGCAACGACTACTAGGACTTTGGACTAGAAAATTTCCATTTGAGGGGCATTTCCTACCTTGCTGTTGTACATTCTTAATTGAAGCTACCCCTATGACTGCAGGACATAAAATGATCTTAAAATATGAAACAGTTATAATGTCTAGGATGATGCCACAGAAACACTCTAATGGGGATGGCAGTGCCCAGAAGAGTTTCATAATAAAATGCAAAAGGTTTATACAGGATCATGTTGCCTGGAGACTGCCATGAAGAGGTACTTACAAGCAGAGAGATTTTTTCCCCTAAGACTGACTCTGGAACTGTGTGAGGAACAGCTTCTATCGTCACATGAGCAGTGCCTTATAAACAGTCTTTACTGACCAAAAGAAGCTGCTTGGTTTTTGTATGGCAGTTCCAAGATGAATGGACAATATCCTATTTGGAAGGCCACTGCTCTGACTGAAGAAGGTAAAAACAAATCAGCTCAGTGAGCTGAATCACATGTTACTTTCTTAGCAGTTATGGAAGAAATGAACAGCAGTAAAAATCTCCTATGTTTCAGTTTTTACTGACTTATGGATGGTGGCCATTGGCCTGGTCAAATATTCAGGCAGGAGGGCAATGGAAACATAGCCTACTAAACAGATGTCCATATGGGGCACAGCCCTGTGGAAATGACTATGGGAATCTGAGGGTTGCATTAAAGTAGAACAGGTTGATACTCATCAGAATAAACACTTTCAGGTTCAGAAGGTGATTAGAATTTACAAGCAGATATCTCTGTGTGCTCATTTATGGTGTCCATGAAATGAGTGGATATGGTGGTACTGTAGTGATTCAGAGGTGGGATGAATCTAAACATAGCCCCCTTGTACTCTCTGATGCACAAAATGCCAATGACTCTTCTGTCTAACAAGAGAGACAAAAACTGTAAATGGCTATATGGCAGATTCCCTGATGGGAAAGCCTTGATCACAGCTGGCAAGTGAGACTAATGCTTGGGAGCTGCCAATGGGTCTTTTTTCTCATTTTTAAAAAAATTGAAGTATAGTTGATTTACAGTGTTATGTTAGTTTCAGGTGTACAGTAAGTGATTCAGTACACACACACACACACACACACACACACACACACACACTCATACACGTATGTTATTTTACAGATTCTTTTCCTTACAAGTTATTACAAGGTAATTGAATATATTTCCCTGTGCTATATAGTAGAACCTTGTTGTTTTTCTATTTTATATATAGTAGTGTATATCTGATAATCCCAATCTCTTAATTTATCCCTCCCCCCTTCCCTTTTGGTAACCATAAATTTGTGCTCTATGTCTGTGAGTCTATTTCTGTTTTGTAAATAAGTTCATCAGTTGGTTTTGACAAGAATAGACACCGACTCTGGGCTGGGCTTTGCTTACCCAATGGTAGATACAAATACTCACAGTGTTATGGAAGAACTGGAAGTGAAGATATTGCACCAATTTGAATGGCTCACAGTCATTTCTTCAGATGAAGGAACACACTTTACAGCCCCTAGTGTCCAACAATGGAAAGAGAGATATCCTTCTCAGAGTAATAGTTTTAACAGAAAATTAGAATGGACAATGAAAACATTGGTTGTCTAAAAGGGGGAGATTAGAACATGAAGGGCTGGCTTACATGCCTTCACAAATATGTGCTCACATTCAAAATAAGCATGAGTGGGGTGAAGTGATGTCCCCACTGGATAGATTTCTCTGTTTTTCTGGCAGATGTGGGGAAGAGTGGTGGGGAAGGATGGTGGTGCTCTTTCTTTCACACATCACCTCAGCATTTTTTTCCCCCTAATTGATAAGGTGGTCATAGGATCAGGGCTGCAACTACCAGGGCTGGAAGCGGTGTGATGATTCTTAATCAAGGAACTGTGTTTTTAACTTTTATGTCATAATTTCTAAGGTCCTGATAAGGCAAGATGTGCCTTCACCCCTTCTGGCAAAATTGGGGCTAACAGAGAAGATAGGCTACTAGTGAAACCAAGCCCCCATAAAACCAATTTCCCCTCCTGAGTTTATAATCAACTACTCTATCCAAAACTTTATTCCATTTCTTGTCCTCTGTGTTAACTGAACACAGTAATCAACCAGAGCCAGATGACTAAAATTGCTGTAGTCAAAAACATCATTAATGTGCTAACATTGCTGTTGTTGATAATATCATTAATGTACAGACTTGGGTTGTTTCTCCAGGGCAAGATGAGTTAACAGACCCCGAGGTCATGGACCATCAGACCAGAGACTTGTAAAGTAGACATCCTGACTCCAGAAACTACACTTAAGAAATGTTACAAGCAGCTCTCACTTTCTGAGATGGACATTCAGCCTATGGATTGTGTATCTCTCAAAATAAATCTACTTCTTACCTAAAAAAAAAAAAAAAGTCACAAGGCAGTGATTAATTTCAGCTTCTTTGTTCTTCCTCTTTAAAAATACCCCCAACCCACAGACCAAGTTGGAGTGGATCTGAGGCTTGTTTTCCACTAGCTTGCTTGGTGCCCTGCAATAAACCCTTACTTTGTTCCTAACACTCACTCTCAGAATTTGACTTTGTGTGCCTCAAGCACACAAGCCCATTGTTCGGCTAATAATTTAATCAATCATGCTTATGTAGTAATAAAGCCTCCATAAAATCTCAAAAAGAGGGGGTTCCCAGAGCTTCTAGGTTCATGAACATGTAGGGATTTGGGGAGAGTGGCATTCTCAGGGAGCATGAAAGTTTTCCACACACCTTGACTATTCATCTCTTCCATCTGGCTGCTGCTGAGTTACCTCCTTTTCAATGGGCACCTCTGATTTACAGACAGTTATCAGGAATACAGCTAACAACCTGGACTTGTTATTGGCATCCTGAGTTGGAGGGGGTTGTTGGAACCTCCAATCTGTAGCTAGTGTGTTAGAAGTATAGGTAACCTAGGCTTGTGATTGGCATCTGAAGTGGAGGGCAGTCTTTTGAGATTGAGCCCTTTACCTTTGAATCTGTTGTTATATCCAGGTAGGTGTGGGGAAAAGCCCCACACCCTCACATAGGAATTAGGGACAGAACCAATTAATTACACAGTGTATCCCAAATTTTAGTGGTTTACAGTGCACATTATCATGTTCAGGGATCTAAGATATTCTGAACTAGGTAAACCTATTTTATTCTGTTTAACTCACAATTTCCCAAAATTATTTGTTCCTGAAATACATTTTTCCCCTTCGTATCACCCAGTAACGTCGCACAGAGCTCTTAACTATGGACTATACTTTAGAATTTGGTTGTAAACTTCCCTCCATATGTCACTCTTTATGAATTTCATGCACCCAAAAGTTAATTACATCTTCCAAACCCTTGACTTCACAAGCCAGAATCTGGGTTTGGAGAAGAACTGGATGACTCCTGTTTCCACCCTTCATTGCAATGTTTGTAAGCAGCTTTTGGCAGGAAAAAGCTCTTTGTAGGAAAGAACCCTTTGTAGATGGCACCCTTTGGTCTTGTCACTGACCTTAAACCAGGTACCCACATGTTCTACTCATCTCCAGCCTTGGGACACCTTTCAAATCTTTTGATCACATAATACTTTGCCTAGCATGTTGGTTTTTTCCATAGATTGAAGAAGTATAGATGAAGAATAAGTAATTAATTGATGAGCAGATCTGTTTCTTAGCTTCTCAAGTAATCTTGCAATCAAGCTGTGTGAACAAGATCATGAGGAGTCCACAAGCCTGCACACAGTGGGGGATGGGAATGATTCTGAACCCCTATCTCAATGATTAATTGAGATTACTTCCCTGTCTCCCTTTAAAAGTTTTCATGTCCAGGCAGAATCTTTGGAGGTGGTTTTTGGGGATGCTGAGTCCACTATCTCCCCAGATTGCCAGCATCCAGATTAAAGGCACTGTTCCTTTCTACCAACAGTTGTGAGTATTGATTTTGTAAGCCGCAAGCAGTGGGATCTGATTTGATAACATGTTCATGATGTGTGCTCCATGGCTGCTTTCACATGGTTGTGTTCACTAGTTCATTGGTCACTAAGCCTACTTCAGGAGATTAGAGGAAGAATATGGGTCACAGAGATAATATTATTTTCTCCAAATTTAGTATAGCATTTAGCTTACTACCTTCTGAGAAAGAAGGGGAAAATAAAAATTAATAAGTGTTGTCTACCTCTATGCTTTCTTTGGAATCTGTGTCACATGAAAGCCAGAGGCAGCACACCAAAATAAGAGAGAAATATACCATGGGTACTTTTTACTACTCTAATTTATTTTCTAAACGGAAAGCAAACAACACATTTTTAAGACGTATGAGCATTAGTGGATTATGAGAATATCATTACAGAAAAAACTATATAATTAAAATAAAATAACTCTATCAGGTTTCAAAATTGCTTTTAAACTCTATAGGCAAGTGTATATCAGACCCATAGAAAGTGAACAGGGATACACAAATAAAAACACCTACACAAAACAGGAAGACTTGAATTCTAAACAGTTTAACCTATATGTTATGCTCCAAATGGACTGCTGATTTGTGCATATTAGGCAAAGGATCTTTGTAAAATATGAGGGACGTGCTTCACTTTAAAAAAAATTGAATTACTCTTGACTTAAAGAATCTTATTCCAGCTTTCCAGATGAATTGCTTCTTAACTCTCTGTGCCAAAAAAACTGTAAAATAAGGGTCTTTAGTGTTCTATGGAGCTGCTTTCAGATTTATATTGTACATTCTATACTCTATATTAACTATACCCTCATAATTACAAAGGTTTAATTTTAGCTATTAGGAAAATATTTACAAAAATTATCTAAATACTAGAAAATTAAAATATAGGACCATGAGTATAATGACTATTCATGATAAAAATTCCTCGAGAAATTATTGATAAACTCCTACTTGTATGAAAAAGATAACAAATTTACAAGTTCCCAAAACAAAATTTTTTTTAATTAAAATATTGGAGCATTCTTAGAAACTTCTTGGAGAGTAAAGTCCCAAAGGCAAGGTCTAGAAAGATTTCTTGAAGATAAATCTCCAGCTAGGAAATCTTAAAGTTGGTAAATTATTTGTAGACAGAGAAGAGGAAGGAAATGAATACCAGATCATTGAAACAGTCTGTTCAAATTCCTAGCTTTCTACAGCTTTATATTCTCAGGGAGAAAGAAACTTTCTTTTACCCTTCTAGGTTCTTCTGGCTGGTCTGAGAATTAAATTGGCACAAGACAGATTAACAGGAGAAAAACAAACACAAATTTTATAATATGTATACCTGGGAGAGACCCAGGAAAATTGAGTAATTTACCTTAAATATCATTTCAGCTGAAGACAAAAGGGGATGTTGGGAGAATCAGATATGGGAATTACCAGGAAAACACAGTAAACCAGGGTAAGGTTGTTATACAGATTTAAGTCATTGCCTTCTCCACTGATAAGAGTTTCTAGAGATTTTATCACTCTCTTCTTCCCAGTACATCCAGAGAGACACACTTACAAATGGAGATTTCCCTTAAAAGTGCAAATGTCTCTTACAAAAGAATAATTCCTACTTGGTTTTCAGTTTTTCCCATGTCTGTTGTTTTTTAGAAAATAACCAGTTTAAGATTATTAATATGCCAAAGAGACATATTTGGGGGTAGCAAATTCTGCTCCTACACAATACCCCTACCAAAAATAGGAACCATGGTCATCCTTCAGTATCTGCAGGGGACTGGTTCCAGGATCCCCCTCAGATACCAAAATCTGAAGATGCTCAAGTCTGTCATATAAAATGGTGTAGTATTTAAATGAAACTTATGTACATCCTTCTGTATATTTTAAATCATCTATACATTACATACAATACCTTTATAATGTAAATGCTATGTAAATTGTTATAAGTACAATGTAAATATTTGCCAGCTTGTGGCAAACTCAAGTTTTATTTTTTGGAACTTTCTGCAATTTAAAAAAAAAATATTTTCAATTCACAGTCAGTTAAAACTGTGGATTGAGAAGGCTTAGATATGGAGGATCGATTAATCTAAAAGCAGTGTATGAACTGTGACATGACCTGAAAATTTGAATGCATAAACATATACACAAACACATGCATATACATATGCACATAGATATCTATATTCCCACAACTATTGAGCTCTTTCAGGCTTTATAGTTTTCTGCTTGATCGTTTTTAGCTGATCTCTGCTGCATGATTTCTACATATTATGGGTTGAATTGTGTTCTCTCCACCCTAATGATATGAGGAAGTCCTAATCCCTGATACTTGTGTATGTGACTTTATTTGGAGATAAGATCTCTGCAGATGTAATTAAAATGAGGTTATACAGGGATTGAGTGAATCTTTAATCCAATACAACCAGTATCCTCATAAGTGTTGGAGAAGAGACACACGGGGAAAACACCATGTGAATATTGAGGCAGACACTAGAGTGATGCATCTGTAAGCCAGGGAATGGCAAGGATTGCCAGCTGTCACCAGATGCTAGAAAGAAGTCAGGGGACAGATTCTCCATCAGAGCCCTTAGAAAGAAGCAACACTGCCAATCTCTTGATTTCAGATTTCTATCCTCTAGAACTGTGAAACAGTACATTGCTGTTTTTTTTTAGACACCAAATTTGTGGTAGCTATTATAGCAGCCCTGGAAACTATTACAATGTGTAACACTGGACATATTAAAATTCCAGAAATTTCCATGGCTATTGCTATTAAATCTGATACAACAACGAATCTGTTTTTCTTATATATTATTTACTTGAATATGTAGGTATCACATGTTTAACATAATGTAAAAATTATTTAGAATTTCTTCTTTTTACTTAATCAGAAGAATATATTCTAAAACTTTCTCCTCATGAGGAGAACATCAAGTAAATGATTCTGATAGTTTTAGAAACAGTAGGAGCTATAATATGTAAAGAATGCATCAGATTTTGAATCTGAATCTGAATCTATATTTGGCCTTTTCTTTTTCTTCTGTTCATTTAGGTAAATCTTTCTGTGTTTCCAGTCCCTCATCTGACTCATGATACTGTTGATAGGATAAATCATATTGTAACTGAGTCCAACCTCATTCTGCTTGCTTGCATGACAGGCCAATAAATTGGGAGAGGAGCTGTTGGGACAAGGAATAATGACTTTATTCGGAAAGCCAGGAGTCCAAGAAGATGGAGGACTAATGTCCTAGAGGATTCTGACCCCAGTCAGAATTAACCTTCTTTTATATTGAAAGGGGAGTGGCATTGGTTGGTTGTTGCAAACTTCTTGGTGCAGGAATCCTTTGCTCTTGCAGCTGTCCTAGTAGGCCAGGTCACGATGTTCCTGTATACTTCCAACAAGACACATGTTATTCTCTGTTCTGCAGCTACTTATTTCCATATGAATGGAAAAGTATTATAATACCTTTAAATATCAGAGCCATGAGAATGGGTTATCCTGTATATCTCAGGCTATAGGCAACATTCTTAACTTGAAGCAAAAGCAATAGAATACAAAGATTAAAGTAAAAGAAACAGATGTAAAACGGAGTCAAATTTGTTCTTCCCTATTGCAATATCAGGTTAGTAAAATTCCTATAAAAGTATTATGATTTTTCTCTTCATTTTTAAAAATAAAGTTGGGAAAGTAAACACCTTTATTCTTCATGTTGAGGGGAAAACATGCTACTTTAAAGTTTTCATTTGTTGTAATTTATGTTAATTGATTGGTATATTTCACTCAAATGAGAAAAGATGCTTCATGCTCAGCAAGATTTTTTCAACAACAAAGACTCTTGTTTACATAGGAAGTAGCGTTTGAACATTATTGACTTCTCTGGTCATTATAGCTAATGTTTCATAAAACTATGCCCTTCTAAAGAAATGCCAGGGCACCAGCACTAACATTTTGTGGGGTTATTGTTTTACCTCAACTTTGCAGCTTTTACAATGACACTAAAGTGTAAAGAGGTCACTGAAACTCAATTCCCCTGTCTTTGTAATAATATTTCTAACCTTTGTCACAGAAATTGTTTGATTTTTTTTTTAACACTTGCGTTCACAATGTTAAAATGGTTGAAAGTTTCCAGAACCATAAGTATAACCAACTCTGCTTCACATCATCCATAGCAAATCATATTTACTTTAGAGTATCAAGAAAGCACGATGGAGAAAAAAAAAGAAAAACAAAGATTGTTTTTGCTTTTATAGCCTTTGCTTTCACAATTCAACAGTAAATCAACAGTGAACATTTGGTTTGCCTGAGGCCAGCATGATATCAGCTTGCCTGTTTGGAGCTTATATTGTGTTTTGTTCTTATCTGATAACTCTTCAAAATAAGCACAAGCTTTCCCATCTTGGAGACCCTCAGCACCAGTGGTAGTCCCCGCAGAGTTTATTTATTTCATCAAAATGATATGAAATTTGGTTGTTCAATTTTGTATTTGTGAAGAATATTGGTAATATAGCTCAAAATAAAGCCATGTTGAAGAATTCATTTCAGCACACGAATGATTTCACCTATAGCTAATTCTGTTTTTATTCATGCACAGAGACTTGCCTCCACAAGGCCATTTCTCTCCCTTGGAAGAAAACAGATTTGTTGAGGAAAAACCATCTCATGAAACAGATATTTAAGCACACAGACAAGAACATTCCTATTTAGGGTGATTTTCTTGCCAACTGAGTGTCCCCCTGGTCATATCTATGTTCAGTGTCAGATTCAAGCTTTACTAGTGACAAAGGAAACTGTCAGCAAGGGGGAACAGATCAGTCATGATTTGAAAACACAATAAGACAGGGCAAGCAAGGGAAAAAGAACAAGGCATGGAGAAATTCAAAGTGATAGGCCTGATTTAGCTGATAGCTGCATCGGGAAGCACTATTTTGATTTGTTAAAGTGGTATATTGAGAACTTAGCTTAAAGATATTTCCATTTCTTTTATTTTTCCTATACATAATAGGATTCTGAGGATTATTGATTTCTTAAAACAATGAATCTAATGTAGGCAAAAAAGATTTGTAAAGGGTAAAACATACAAATAAAATTGAAAGTATTCTCAACACTGCTCATGAAATGGATCTGTCTTCTTTAAACTAGGGCAAATGCATTTAAATGGTTGAAAACCAAGTGTTGGTTAGGGGTTCTGATATGTCACACCACTGAGGACTAAGGGAGATTAGGCTCCCACCCTTCATTTTAAAAAGAGCACAAAAAACTGGACATTTACCCCAGGGCTTATTGCAGTATCAAGAGTCTCTCTCACTCCTTCTATAAAAAAAGGAAGTTCTATGTCCCTTCTTCCGGAATATCCCAGAATTATGTTAATATTTTGACCAGTGGAATATGAAGGAAGTGATGTTGTGCCAGCCTAAGCTGCCATGATGTGAGGAAACCAGGCAGGTACATGGAAAGGCTTATGCCAGGGAACTCATGCCAATGCTTCAGTGGAACACCTAGCTAGTGACCAGCACCAACCTTCTAGCTGTGTTGATTGAGCCTCTTTGGAAGTGGATCTTCCAGCCCCAGCCCAGGCACTCTAGCTGATGAGACATAGAACAGAGACAGATTTCCCCACATAACCCTGATCAAATTTCAGATGCATGAGCAAAAGAAATGACTCTTCTTGTTGTAAACCAATAATTTGGGGGGATGTACTGTTACCAATAATACAAAACCAGAACAGCTTGTTAAGAGGTAGTCTGACTCTGCTACCCCTACCATAACTCTAGCACCTCTCTACTCTGTACTTGGAGAAAAAAAAAAGACTAGGGAAAATGTGCTCTCAGAGTTGTAAATAACTGACCATAATTCTCTGGGTGTTAAGTAAAGGTTGGAGGATAATGTAGAAGAATATGTTTCTTTCCCTTTTATGTCTCATGGCTCAACTCCTCTACAAGTGTTACAGGATTAACCCTCAATAACTTACTTGCAATTAAACTACAGTTTTCCCTCAGTATCTGTGGGTGATTGGTTCCAGGACTCCTGGAGATACCCAAATATGAGGAGGCTCAAGTCTTTATATAAAATGGTGTAGTATATTCATATAGCCTACACACATTGTCTCATATATTTTAAACCATCTCTAGGTTTCTTATAATACCTAATACAATGTATATGCTATGCAAATATTTGTAAATTTAGTGTAAATGCTATGCAAATAATGATAAATTCAAGTTTTACACTTTGAAACTTTCTGGAAATTGTTCTTTTTAAAATATATTCTCACCCATGCTTGGCTGAATCCACAAATGTGTAACCTGGGATAGGGAGGGCCAACTGTATTGTCTTGAGAGAATCCTAACAATGACAACCTTTAACCAGTGATGCAGGTTATACTGGTTGGGTAAATATGTCTTGCTATTTTTACTTCTAAAAATATGGATATAGTGTCTTCTGTGATCTGTTTTACTTTCTTTTGGTTTTCAGATATGTGACTGGCTGATTGAACAATGCAAATTCAGTGGGTATAAATATGAGTAAGTTTGAACGTGATTTACTTTTTTGTTTCTTCATTTTTTCATTTAGCCTCAACTGGATAATATGTAATCTCTCTTTTATAATGATTAGTAAATTCCTTAATTATAAGATTATATGACACCTTCTATGAGCTTTCTATCATTCATCTCCAGATAGCCCTGTGTTTAAACCTCCAATTAAAATTCAATTTGTCATATATCAGCTTTCTACAAGAAACATCTGAATGATTGTTTCAGTCTCAGTAATTTGGAGTAGAGAGGAGGCAGGATCTGTTCTTTCACTCTTTCATCTCTTTACAATGGAGATGAGTGCTTTGGAGCTATGTCTTTCGGGGTATTTCTGTTCTTCTCTCTCCCTCTTCTGGGTCCACCTCCTCTGTTGTGAGCTGGCAAGGAGAAAAGGGCATGACAAAGGTCTTCTGAAAAACTAGGCCATATCAGTGGCTGAATGGTCTGGGTATAGGTTTGATTTTTTCTGGCTGTCTTTGTCACTCATCACTACCTCTGAAATGGTATTCTGAAGAGATGCAGGTCAATTTTGACCTCATCAAGCCTCCATTGCTGCTGGTATTCTTAGAGAACTCCATTTTTTTTGAAGACTCTGACAACTGTGGGAACTTGGGAGCATATTTCTCTGATCCTTTTTTTTCCCTAGAATACACCATTCTGTAGTCTCTACTCATTGTGTGCTTGCAAGCTTCTCTAGCATGCCTTCTGCTTTCAGAAATATTCAAAGATTTAGCACAAGTTTCTGTATCTCCATATGTTGCCAAACTCTAGTAGATAATGGCAAAGTTATAGTGAGTTTTCCCTCTTTACATCACATTAGCAGTAATTTCATACCTTAGGAAATGCACAAATAAAAAAATGAGAAATGCATCACCCATATCTATTTGTATACCAAGGTAAGTTTACTCTCTCTTCCTACAATTCTTCAAAGTTTTTACTGGTCAAATTTCTTAAAACAAAACAAAACAGAACACTTTTAAGAGGGTTACTGGGATGTCCACAATACCCACTGCTTAACTTGGTCCAAAGGCAGCAATATCCATCACACCATTCCTAGACTCCTCTTATCCACAACAAGCAGTTTTGCTGGTCTCAGTTACTTCCATCATAGGATTGGAACCTCTGCCCAAGTCAGGCCATAACTGATATAATTTAATTTGCAGTTGTCATGAGGCATGAGAACACAAATCCCAAATGAGTTCTAGACATTGTTTTCTCTATATTTTATATAGCAGAATGATCAATTCCTTCTGCTAGTATAGTGACACTTTGTACTCTGGTTTTCTGGCATAAGGATCTCAAAGTGACAAGGCCTTAGCTACAGCTTTAGCTTACTGTGTCCCTTTGGAGAAAAGTGTCTATCAGGGATCAGGACATAAAGTCAAGCAGAGTATACATTTACTGAAAGAAGAAGCAGAATTTCCAAGAATGATTGTAAAATGTTCCTTCTACTTCCAACTCTTGGATACCCAAACCCATTTATTTTACATAATAGGATAAATCAGCATGTACTGGTTTTTGATCCCTAGTACAGTTTTCATTTCAAAGAACATTGCCCAGATGACAAGGATATCATATCTGAGTCATTAACTATGCCTTTAAGTGTGTATTCCAAAGTTCCTTAAGATTAGCTGTTTTACTAGTGATGTAGAATATGGTACTATGACTCATTTTACACACTGTGAGATGGACTTGGAGTAGTACTTCACTTATCATCTGGAATTTGAAACTTCCACTCTAACTAGGGGTCCCTAATATCAATGGCAGCCCAAAGTATATTCAGCAATCCTTGAGATATTTATGTATTCCTCTTTCTTCAGTGTACAATTACTCTGGTGAATGACCATAGCTTTCTCTGAGATATATTAGAGTAATTATTACTATGCACACACTATAGCATTAAATCTTTATTTCTCAAGGAGCCTGTGCCTCTCCTTCAATCAAAGGGTCTTTGTTCTGAGGAATGGCTCAGGTCTGGAAACTAGATTAAGAATTGTTATTTGTATTGTGAGAATTGTCATCAGTCTTCTGTTTCCCCACTCTTTAAATTTCTTTATTATGAGTCGAGAAATACACCCAATGGCTGCTCAGCTACCTTAAGACCATAGTTTTAAGGACAAGGTCTTAAGGACATAGTTAGCCATATCCCTGGAGGTCATGTGTGTCATATAAGCCTTGCCACCATTAACACAATTAGGGTATTCCAAAATTCATGTCCACCAGGAATTTCCATCTTTGGAAATTGGACCTTTGCATATTTAATCAAGATGAAGTCATACTGGATTAAAGTGAGCCCTCAATTCAATAACTGATAACTTTATAAGAGAAAGGAAGGGAGAATTGGATATAGAGATATTGATACAAAAGGAACACAGGGGAGAAGCCCATGTGATAATGGAAACAGAGATTTGAGCGATGGAACTGTAAGACAAAGGACACCAAGGATTTCTGGCAACCATCAGAAGCAAGGAAGAATCAAAGAAAGATTCTTCTCTAGAGCCTTCAGAGAAAACACAGCTCTGCCTACTCCTTGACTTCAGATTTTTAGCATCTATAACTGTGAGAGAATAAATTTCTGTTGTTTTAAGTCATTCAGTTCCTTTGTTTGTTACAGTAGCCCTAGGAAATAATATAATCAGGGAAAGGAAGGAAGCCAAGAAAGGATATGTTATCAAGCTCTGAGCCACTGGAACTTAATTCCACCGAGGAAATCTGAGTACCAGTATAGAATGCATTCCTCAGTTATTCCTCTTAAATGGGACAGGAGTTGGAGTAATTAGCTATCAATTCCCATTGGTTGAGTGCTATTTTCAGAGGGTTTCTTTAATTTTGCAACACTTCTGACCAGCTAAGCACTTGAGCAGAGCAGGCTCTGATGGTCAGAGTACTCAGTCAAGAAGACACAAAGACTGGTAGTTGGAATTAGAGCCTATGTGTGTGGAAATGGTAAGGATCAGTGGGATATAGATGAGACACTAAGTGTCTCCTAGAGATATTAAAATAAACCCATGTTTTTTATTAACATTCAAACTACATGGACCATCCTCATGTAGATTTTTTGTCACCAAACTTCCCAGAACTTCTGAGCTCAGTTGGTGCACTCTGAGTAATCCTTTAGTAGGCCAGACTTTTGGCTGCAGTTGCTTTTGTTATGTGCCTTCTAGAAAACTAATCCTCTACAATTAAAGAGATCTTTGCTCAATATTCTTTTGATTTTCTCACAGACCTCAGTGGTCTTTCAATAGAAGACAATACCATACCTCCTAGGTTATATACAGACACTCTCCTCCAAACAGATGGTGGCTGTTTAGTTTACACTTTTTGAACAACCATATTGACCAAACGTTCCCTCTATGCCAGAGCAATGATCTCATCAGAGTGTTCCAGAACAGCCACATATTGTGCCAGAGCCAGTCTTCTCTAATTTCCCTTTGACCCTGGTGCTGAGCTGGATTACCTGCTCAGAGTCCCTGCTCCCTCATGGTCATCTCCATTATACAGTTCCAATGTCTCAATTGGAATACATAAACTTTTTTTCATCATGCATGTCCTAATGACATTAATACTTAAAGAGAGGAATAATTTCTATTCCTTTGCTCTCAGGAAGTCCCTTGGGTTTGCACAAATTTGTCTATCCCTCCACAGTGACATTCTAGGTCTTCTTACCAAGGGCTATTAGGAGGAATTATATTAATGACATAAATGTGGTTATTATATCAACTCCAAATGTGCTCATAAGTCTTGAAAGCCAAATTGATAGTGAATGCTCTTAGTCACACGAGAGATAGGCCATGAGGGAGACTGCTTTCATATTCACCAAAGCTATTAGAGAAACAAGGTGACATTTTTTTCTACCAATAAAATATCAAGTTTACAGTAAGTAGAAGATGTAAAAAAGTATAATCATCCAGATATTTGGTATAAATGATTTATTTGTTAAAACATTTACTGTTTACCTACTTTGCATCAACATTCTACTGAGTGTTGGATAGATAAAGACAAACAAGTATAGCCTTTGTCATTATGGAGTTGACAGGAAGGAAGGGAAAAGAGAAATACAATTAGCCAACAATGAAATAATTAACCGTATGACAAGTGCCACCAAAAAAGGAAGAAATTCCAGTGATTCAGATGATAGATATTCAAATAGACTAGAGATATTCAAAGCCAACCAATCTTAGAGGAATAGTTCAGGGAGGACCTTTTAGAAATTACATTTCTTCATAGACCTGATGGAATAGAAGGATGAAACGGCAGGAAGGAAAGAGTTTCAGGCAGAAAGATAATGCTGTGCAAAGACTCATATTGCAGGGAGCTTGGAATAACCATGAAAGTAGCCATTGTACTAGAGATCAGGTTAGAGTGGCCTACAGGATCTAGAAGATACAGGGCCTTATAGGTAAGGATTATAAGTGTAAGCAAGTAGATAACATGACACAGTTTATGTTTTAGGAACCCTCTCTCTTGTTCACAGTGCATTGAAGAAAGCATATGAGAAAGTGGGGGCAGAGTTTGGAGCCTATGGCAATTGTCCAAGGGAGAGACCATACATTTTAATTGGGAAGTATCATTGTTTATGGTTATTTTTCTTCTGAGTTCAACTTGAGTTTTGACTCAGTAGATACAGCTTGGTGCACTCTGGCTGTGCAAGGCCAATGTAGTGTTAGAACACTATATGGTCCACGTTGATTAGGAAAGATGAATGAGTTTTCTCATTTCTGAATTCCATACCAGAAAGTTACTCCAGCATTGTGGGAAATGTGATTCAATAATTATAGAACTGTAATTAGGACGATTGGATTTGTGTTAACTGAATATATACTTTATTTCTTATCTAAAAACTTGGCATAAATACATTTATCATATTTAAGAGATGTATACAGTACATGGCAATTTCTTTTTACCTAGAGCTCAGATTGATGTTAATAAATATAAATTAAGTGTTAAAAGTTGCCATTAGAAGAGAATTTTCCATTAAAACAAATATATCAAAGAAAAGGAAGGTAGTTAAATTTCTTAGCTTATACCTTCTTCTTAGCCATGACTGACTGTAATTTGTTTTCAATAGTAACTTTAAAAATTTCATTTTCAAAGTTATAAATTCATTCAATGAATAACTCTGTGATGACTGTATTTTTATTTCATAGTATATAGTTCAATATACAATGAATTTCTATTGATGTGCAAGTTTTGCCACTGGATATATTTATTCAAAGGTAAATTAGCATAAGGTTTTGGAATTTCACTTATTGAATCACATATTGATTTAACAAAGCTCTTTAGCAACAACTGGCTTTTCTTTTTCAAAGCTCCACAACCATTCTAGCAACTTCAACACTACACCATCTTGATTATGACATAGTAATTTTATACTTAAAAAGTTACACTTATTTTCAAGGTCAGTTTATTGATAGTTCAATTGGCTATACATAGATATAATTTGAAGCCTGAGGCATATTTGTCTATAAATATACCCAACAACTTACTTTCCTAGAATTCTCATCTGATATTTTTCCTTCTTTTTGATGAAGATATGGAAGAATGTATTGTTCATAAAGGACACCCAATTAGTCTTTATTGCTAGGGAAGAGAACTCAAGGATCTGAAGTATTAAAAAAAACACATCCAAGATATGTAAGACTCAATCATATCTCTCTGCATATATCTGGAACTCGCTATCTCTCTCTGGAACTCTCTCCTCTCTGGAGCTCTTCCCTGTTGGTTCTAGCTTCTATGGTCTCCCCAGGTTCTAACCACTGTTCTTTCAACTCAACTGACTACGAGGCTAGCTCTTTTTGTATTTCTCCTCCCTGTGCTGAAGAATGGAACCTCTCTTTCCTTAGGAATCATTGTCTTCTGTTGTCTTTTGTCTATCTAGTATCCGAATACTGCTGCTTCATATATTTTCTAGTTCTTTATCTGCTTGACTCAAGAGGGTAAACCTATCCTGTGTTACCTCTTTGTGGCTGAAAACAGAATTTACCTTCTTGATGTGATTGAAAACCCTTGACTTAGTACTTCCTTTTTGAAATATATGTCTTGGAGATGATGGGTAGCCTTCTCATGTTTGCAATTCAGTGATTGCTATCCATATCTTCTGATTTATAGGGGATGTTTAACATCAAATCAAGGATTCACAATGTATTTTCAGAGAACATAGAGTTCAGACCATTATTAAGACAACCATAATTTTGATGTACTAAATGTAGTTATGGGCATCAATGAATGTTGTGATTATATTTGTCAACAAAATTCCTAAAATAATTAAAAGTCTTTTTTTTTTGGTTTGTTTTAATTTAATATGATTGGGGAAGAGAAAAGTCAACATGTAGATAAATCTAGTCAATGATTTTTTTCCCCCAATACTATTA
Organism: Stenella coeruleoalba; assembly: GCF_951394435.1. NCBI lineage: Eukaryota > Metazoa > Chordata > Mammalia > Artiodactyla > Delphinidae > Stenella > Stenella coeruleoalba. Next base: position 35,369,267 of record NC_137164.1, on the reverse strand, counting down.
TAATGATGTAAAATTTAAAAGAGAATAAAAGTAGAGAAATTAACTTACATGAGAAAGTACTTATGGACATCAATGCCTATATTTCAATGGCAGATAATGAGAAAATTTTTTTAAAAGAAATGAAAAGGAGAGAATTAAAGTTGAAATCTGCAAATGCATTTTATATTATTCTATGTTCTAAGACCATAATCACTAAAAGCTTTTTGCTCATTCAACTAAATTTACTTTAGTGTTCAAAAGCAGATGAAGTCGCAATGTTTGCTAATGCAATGTTTGCTAATTTTAGTAGAGGAAAACTCTAGACAAAATTGGCCAAAAATTTAAAGGAAGTGTTAATAAAAGGAAAGATAATGATTGTTTACTTCCAAGACCCTGATGAAAGTTATTTTTCAGTTTCCAGAAAATAACTGACAGTTTCCCTGTGTTCACATCTGCATGTTTTTACAGCTCTTTAAAATACGCTTAACCCAGAACTTTAAAAAAAATTGAAATAATTTTGTCACACTTTTGTGGCTTTAACGTCTATATATTTTAGGGTCAAACAGAGTTGCTATGTCAAAGAGACCCTGAGATACAGTGGTTTACACAAGATAAAATTTAATGTCTCCTCACATTACAGTTTTGGAGTCAATGATTCATCTTTGTTCCTCAGGGACAAAAATGTCATCCAGGTAATTACTTCAGAGTCCCCTATAATGCTTTTGTTGTCTCTATGGTTCAAACCCATACCTGGGTTCCAGTCACTGGGGAAAAGAAAAATTGCTTCGAGGAAGCATGTCTTATGTCTTAAGTCCTAGATCCCTAATTAGTATACATTATTTCTGCTCAGAGTCCAATGCTGATCAGAACTTAACTCACTAGTGATGAGAAGGTTTGACAATAGGTAGTTAAATAGCCTTGTCCAAGCAAATTTTTATTATAATGGAAGAAGAAAAATTTTTGTTAGATGATTAGCAATTTCTACTCAAATTCTCTATGTCATTAGCTCTCAATTAATCTATCTAATTGTGAACTCTCTTCCCACTGATCAATTATTTTTTTCAAACTGTCCACTAAAGTATTTCAACTTTTACATATAGATAAATTATTATGCCCAGTTAATTTTCATCCTACTCTACTCATGGACTTTCCTATCTCTATTGATGAAAACTCTATCCCTCCAGTGCTCAGAAGCCTTTCTTTACCTAATTCACCATGATCAGACAAGATCTAGTCAAGGAACCAGAAACCATGCTAGGTCTTTTAAATAGAGAGTTATTTTTATCTTATTTTTATTTTTGTTACATATATATTGAAAATAACTAAAGAGACTTTTGAAATTTTGGCCAGATCATGTCAATCATCCACCCATAATTCAGATAAAACCTGAATTATCTCCCAGATTTACTCAAAGAAGTGCCAGCATCTTTTTATATTCTAAAAGTACCTGCCTCTCCGTTATCATTATGACTTCATATTTATTTTCTTCCCATCACTTACTCTGCTGTAACACATATGTTTCCTTCCCTTTTGATGTTTTTCTAACACTCCTTTTCCTCTCCCACTTTAGAGTTTTGGCACCAGTGATCTATATCATCAAGAAAGTTCTTCATCTATACAAATGAAAAAAAAATGTTTTTCATACTTTACCTTCCTAATAATGTCTAACTTAATCTCATATCTTAAATTACAATCTCCCCACTTTCAAGAATCTGTCAATTCTGTTTCACTTTCTCTTTTATTTCATCTTATTTGTAATGTAAAATATAATTTAGTTACTATAAGAAAATAATGTATTATTTATGGTGTATTTGTTGCGTATCACTAAAATGTAAGCCTTTTGTATGCAGAAAACTTTATTGCTATTGTTCACTAATGTATCCTAGTGACAAGAACAATATTTGGCATATGATTAGTTCTCAATAAATATTAATTGAAGTAAAAAATGAGTAAATGAATGAATTTCCTGTATTGGAATTTTCATATATACTTCAAAATTACTTTATTCCTTTTTTCTTTATAATTCCTTTTTTCCTTTTTTCTTTATAATATAATCTTATAATATATAAGATCTAAGACAATCTTCGTGAACTAGAGTTTCAGTGAAAAACACAGGCATCCATATTAACTTTATTAGCAATAGACTTAATTTTTCCAAAAATTTACATTTCCAAAATGTAGTATACTCAGAATGGCTTGTATTTCCACGTTATTTTGTCAACAGTTTAAGTAAGTGATAGACATTGTAATAACCAGAATATAAAGAAGCCTTTATGATGTGTCATTCCATTTTGAGAAAGAAAGATATTTTTGTTTTAAAAAGAAGGTATAGCTGTGGAAACAAAATCAATTTTCATCAATAACTATATAAGTAGGAATCCACTGCACTTTGTATGTCAATTTTTAGTCATAACATTCTTCTGGTAGAACGTAAATCATCCCAAAACACTAATTAACCTAACCTAAATAGAAATATCTCTAAAGATATTTCCAAAGTATTTCATTCATTCATTCAACAAATCTTCAGCAAACATTATTTTTGAAAATAGAAAAATTTTGTATTTAAGTTAATTAAAATTATTGTTACTATTACTCATCAATCAGCCATTAGACCTAAGACTTATGACTGGGAACTCTAGTTTTATTTATTTATTTTATTATTTATTTATTTTTAAACATCTTTATTGGAGTATAATTGCTTTACAATGTTGTGGTAGTTTCTGCTGTATAAGAAAGTGAATTAGTTATATGTATACATATATTCACATATCCTCTACTTCTTGAGTCTCCCTCCCACCCTCCCTATCCCACCCCTCTAGGTGGTCACAAAGCACCGAGCTGATCTTCCTGTGCTATAAGGTTGCTTCCCACTAGCTATCTATTTTACATTTGGTAGTGTATATATGTCCATGCCACTCTCACTTCAGCAAACATTTATTGATCTAATACAATGCTATACTAGTTACTAGTCTAACCCATGAAGATATGTCACTGTTTAAAAAATGGGTCCTCTTGGACACAGAATTGGATTATGGTGTTAATGAAGAGTAATATTATACAGAAATTCAAGATGACTGGATAGGATGTTGCAGGAGGATGTGGTCCCTCTTTGCTACTGTAAACATGTGGAGCAATTTACCAAACAAAGAAATATCAAGGGGGGAAAGAGTTTTCAGAGAAATGATAAAAATTGATTTAGGGGTGTTAACCTTGTGTTTCCTGGAAGACATTTAGATAGCTGATTTGGAATGGAAATGTAACTTCAGAACTCAGGCAAGAGGTCTGAGATAGAAACATAATGTTGAAGTTATTATCATATCAGGAGGCTATTCAGTGAAGTTGAGGTAGGTCACCCTGCAGATGTGACCACTAGTTGAGCTGAAAGCTGAACCCAGGCAGTTGGAGACTCCACATCCCCTCCCTTATCTTTGGAATGTGCATTCCACACTTGCCTTTCCCATCACCAGAAGTTGTCTCAAGGATACAGCCTTGAGATAGATATGTGGTATTGAGACTATCTGGATGTTATGTGTGACTGAATCCAGTTAAATCCTCTAGATAAATTTTTAAGATTAAGGTGGTGAGTGTGGAAAACTACCCATCATCTTGTGGCCACCCAAGACAAATCTTGTAAGTTCCCTTGCTTATTAAACCTGCCACCTACCAATTTGTAGTGGTTTGCCTCTTTCTTCCATTTCTCCCTGCCCTCTGCATAAGGGACTTTTTTTCGGATTATACCTGGGAAGCTCCCGAGGAGATTTCAAACCAACAAATTATATATGCCATAAAGAATCTATATAAAGAGAATACCCACTGAGCATTAAGGAATACTAAATTTAAACTACAGGCTGAAGAAAAAATAATAAAGGAGAAAAATTCATGAGCAAAGAGTTAGGAGTAAATGAGGAGATACACACACCCCCTTAAGTTCATTGAAAATAAATGCTGTGTTTGTCCATCTTTGCCACATGGAGCTTGGAAAAAAAGAAAGGATGCAAAAAATATTTATTGAATTTAAATATCTCTACTTTATATGGCATTGTGTTAAGTATTTTTTAATAATAATGAAATTATTTTTTTCTGAATTTTATCAAAATGGATAAATATTTAGTTTTCAGATTATACCTGATATATTCTAATAAATAAAATGCCATAGTCAAAGGTATAAACAATTTTAAGATTGATATATATTCCCAAAATTATTCCTAAAAATATTTTACCAATTTGTATCTCTTTTAATATATAAGAGCATTACAAATATTGATTATTACATATTTTCATTCTTAATTTAGCTAATTTTGGGGGTATGTCAACTCTTATTACCCCTGTAGTTATAATTTAATTTATTGGACTTCTAAAGGTGGTAGAACTTTTTATTTTTCATCTGTTACTATCTCTAAGCATTTTATTTTTTACAGGATTGTCTATTCATATCCTTTGATTCAGGTCATATTTCTACTGTGAAGAAGATTAAGGAATGTAATACAACTTTCAAATTAAGAAAAAGTTCAGCTAGCTATTTAGTTGAATAAATTATTAGAGTTGTCTATAGTAAGCACTGATGTGGAAAATCACAAAATCTGTGAATATTATGAAATTTAAAGAATAAAAATTAATATTTTATAATTTATATTTGGTGAGAATATATAAGTTTAGAGTGATTCAGTATGTTTTTAGTGTGGCATGGCAATGATATCTCCTTGTTGATCATCCTTTCCAAATGTAAATTATTAATGTAAACAGAAAAAATTAAAATGTAATCAGAAAATCAAGTTAAAATTAAATCTACTTAATCAATTCTGCCTGAAAGATATAATAATGTACAATGGCTTTACATTTTGCCTCAGACTTACCATGTTGTATCATAGTCATGTTTTCTGAAGATATTATGTGTCATTGATTCTATGTGCCACTAGTGAGTTCACCATAGTATACTGAATCTACTTCATTCACAATATGTATTCCATTCCATAGTTATGGTGTTTTCATGGGGATTTATTCCCATGTCAATATTATAATGCAGTTTTTCTTCTTTATTGTGGAATATTCAACAAAAGACAGTCACAACTACTTTTACTTCTCATATTTTCTGATATAGCATATAAGTACATCCAAAAAATGAACAAAAAATAAGTCACATTTTATTGGTGTTACCAACTGTCTTCTTAATACAATTTTTTTTTCTTTTTTTGTTGTTCTGATTTCTTGCCTTGCCAAGTCAAATTACACTCTAGAAGGGTTTATTCAATGAATCTAAATTCAAGTAATAGGAAATGTATTCTCCAGTCACTTCTATTTATTTGTTCTGCATTCTCACACTTATTTCCCTGAAAAACTGAATTAAAGCAAAGAGAATTACTTAAATAACTTGATAAAGCTCTGAGGAATCAGGTTGAAACTTTCAGTAATACAATATGTACAGAGGTATATATAAATGTAAGTATATATGTGTATATATATCTATATGTATGTGCCATGTGTGTGTGTGTGCATGTGTGTAGAGAGGTAGATTGATCAATAAATAGGTAGATTTTCCTTTTTACTGGAAGTTTACTCTTTGCAATTCCATCACTCTTTTGATTCATATTTAGACTTCAACCAGTTTCTTTTTATGTTTTACAATAAGTATAGCCAAGATAGTCAAACTGAAATTATAATTTAATTTTCAACTCTGTAATCTCTAAGACCAACATCTTTAACCATTTACTAATATTTGTCTTTAGTCATTCAAAGGATGGGAAAGTATAGAAAATAGCAGCATATATACTTCATGAGGGATGGTACCTTCTCTTTTCTTCACCACTATAATTTTAGTGTCCACTGCAGTACTAAACACAGTAACTATTTATTCAGTAAGCAAAATGAACTATTGTCCTCTGAATTGATGGGTTATATTGAGAAATTTAGCATCAATAAAAGGAGAAAAAACAAAGAAAGTCTAATTCTCCAAAGCATCACATATGCCTGTGTCCTTCTATTCTTCCCCCTCCATCCATTTAGCCAAGTCTCTGACTGTTGCCAGATTTCCAAGATGGCAGTAGAAGTATTATATTATAAGCATTCTGTTCAACAGTCTTAAATTTATTTCAATAGAAAGAAACCACTGCTCATAACATTTAATCTTTTCATTTTCAAGATGATCATCTTAAAAACCTCATCTTAATGCATGTGTATTTCATTCTTATTGTGGATCTATTTTATAATCATAAGAGACTATTTTCTGCTATCATAGACAATATTCTTTTTCTGCAAAACTCTGGCCTGTTCCACAGTTCATTCATACACCTCATAGGGAACAATCATTGACTCAAGGAGAAGTAATTCAACTGCCAAAAAAAAATTTTAGACTTCCTTTCTTCAGCATATTCTTCAACAAGCAAAATTCCTGGTAGGTATTTATTTATTTATATCATTTTTATTGTTGTTGGTTTAGAGCACTTGTAAAAACAGAGCAGCTGTAGGATCTATATTATATCAATAATTGATAGTGCCATATGGACACTGTGAAAGATTTTTGTCTGCAAATAGAAGTACCTGGGGAAAAGAAGCTCCGGATCAAAGTAGGCTCATTCAGATCTCTAACCATGTTAACAAAGGAAAGGGAGAGAAGAGACTAGAGAAAGGCTGATTTTAACAAAGCAGGCTTAAAAAACAATGGTAGTTCCAATCGAAGATTGTAAATTTCTAAATGATACCTTCAGAATTCCCTGAATACAGCTCTGTATTTATCAGATAGAAAATTATTCTAGCTAAAAAGACATTTTTAAGACTAATTATTTCTGTATTTCAAAAATAAAGTACTGCTGCATGATATGTTAGGTGTGAAGATACCACAGTTTATCTAAATCCAAATTTTCTCAATTTTATAGGCATTTGACTTACTTCTAGTTTGTTGGTTTGCCTTTTGCTGTTGTGTCCAATGCTGCAATAAAGAATTCTGTACATGTCTACTAGTGAAAATGAACAAGTTTGTTTTTTTGGCATATATCTAAGAGTAAAATTACTGAGACATAGGTAATATATATATATATATATATATATTCAATTTTACAAGATGTGTACGAGAACTTGAGGGAACTACATGGGTTACTTGTAGAAATATAATATTGTGTGAAAAAGTAAATTGTAAAATAATACACACAAACCTTTAATATAAAGTTTCAGAAAAGCACAACAGAGCCAAAATTTCCAATAGTGGTGACCTCTGGGGAGAAGAAAAGAGAAGAGATGGGGAAGATTGCACAGTAAAGTTATTGGCAAGGTCCTAGTTGTTAGATTAGGTGGTTGGATTAGGAGTATTCATTTTATTATGTTTTATAGCAAGCACATTGTATGTAATACATGTATTATTAAAAAATTAAATTAATTATTATGAGTTATCAATGATTTTTCTAAACTAACATATGAAGAATTTAATTCCATTTCTGGTAGATTGTGGAGACCTATAAATGGTCAATCAGAGAAGCTGTATGTATGGACGTATAAAATAATATTAATACTAGTAATGTATTTGAAATGGTAATTAATAAAACCTGAAAAGCTATAATGAGCACAGGAATATTTGATAATGGTAAATAGAAAGTATCTTGTTGTTCATATTTTTTGAACAATGGATGCTCGGTTTTGAGTATGAAAAGAAACAAAGCATAAAGCTCAGTTACAACTGCTTTTCTGTGGATCCACAGGAAGTAGAAGAGAGTGCTCAAAAAACAAAGGTCTACAAAGTTCCTCTCCTTTAGAGGACCCACTGCTCCAAACACAGAGCCACAAAGAATACCATAGGATAAATCTTAAGACCAGCTAGACATCACTTTACTAGATGAGGTGGGCAAAAACTATAAATAGGAAAGCTGAAGAGGGAGACTAAACAAAATCCTTGAAAGAGTATTCCACGGGTTTGCTTTTTTAATAGTGATTTCTAAATGCTAAAATATTTTATCCAATGTAAGCCCTGAGTAATATTTTTTATTGCATTCAGATTTCTCAGTAAGTTTTGAATATTTCATGTACTAAATAAATCTAAGAGAGTAGAGTTCCTTCTACTCTTGAGCTATAAATGCAATATTCAACTACACACTAATCTTGATCCCATAGTCTCTTTATTGTACATTAAGTATCTTAATCAAGGGATTATTTTGTAGTTATTTTATATAAGAAATATTTTATAAAAGAAAGCCAAAACTTTACTGATGATCTTGGAGGTCTATGAATCTCTCTCACTCTTTCATACACATACACACACACACACACACACACACACACACACACACACACACACACACACACACACACACACGAGGCTTTACCACTCAGAAGAATATAGTAACTGCAGATTCAGTTTATAGAAAAGATAAAAACAGCCTTCAGGGCTAGAAGTTGCCATATATTCTATTAAGATTTTTCTCTGGGTTTATATTGTTTTGCTCTGATGGAAAAAATGAGAATTACTGCCAAAGAGTGAAACTTGCCAAGTTTTTATGGTCCTCACTGTGTTGTCTGTTGTTTTAATATCTATAAAATTGCAAAATCTATCCACAAGAATGTAAAAGTAGGAAAAAATAAAACTGAGACCTTCTATACTGGGTGGTGGAGAATTGTTCTAGACAAATAGTATTTAAGAGCTCTATTAAGATATATAAGAAAAAAATTGCTTAAAGACTTTAGATATTATTGGCAAAACTATTGAGTGACACTTTTGTTCCCTATGATTTGGACAATGAAAATAATAATTGAGTCTAGACAAGTTACATTTTTTTCTCTTTATGACATTTTAAAGTATATTGGAATTGAAGAATGATAGTATACTATTTTATTTTTAACATTTTACTTGCTCTCTTTGCCAACAATTTGGACAACAATCTAATTCCAACTATTAACTTCCTAAAACATATCTTAGTATAAAACTGAGTTTAAAACAGCTACTTTCTGCAGGAGAAAGAAGGAGTATGGAAAACAATCCTTTCAGAAAAAAAAAATATATATATATATATATTTTCATTTAATGTGCTGGACAAGCCTTCCTCAAAATTATTTTCTTCTGGTTTTATTGAGATATATTTGACAAACAGCATTGTATTAGTTGAGGTTTTCTCAAATACTTGACTATATTTTTTTCAATGTAATTACAGACCGAAAAGTATAATATTAGTACAATGATTATATTTTTCTAGTACCTTGAAGATGAGAATAGTAAATATTTGAAAATTTAGCAAACTTTCACATTGAGGGATGCATAGAAAAACTTATTTTGTGGAGCTGCTAGTGTCAAGAAAAGTATAAGACACTAACAGTCTCTATGTTATTTCAAAATAATGGAATGTAGTAATGTATTATGTTGTCCTCAATTTTCTTTTTAGCACAGAACACAGATTTCATAGAAATTAGAGGAAAAATTTCCACCAGCTACCCACATTTTCTCCCAGAGCATACCCTAGGGGACTTCAAAGCAACTCCTATATTCACTCTTAGTTACAGCCAGCTGAAGCTTGTCAGGAATAATCTACTTGAAGTGATTTTCTCTGCTAACATTTTATACTTATCACTGTCAAGTAGGTATTGTCATTGATATCTGGCAGAATTTCAGAATTTATCATGTTGTCTAACACCTGTAAGATTTATGTATAAGCCTCAGAAGTTTATTAGGAAAAGCACAAATTAATTAGTGTTTATTAATGCTTTTATAGTACTCATATCCTCATATTCTATTTTATCAGCCACATATCTTTATCTTAACACTTAAAATATTTTTCCATGAAATAAAAATAATATACACTATATTCACCATTGTCAAATACTAACATATTTATTAGTCCCACTTCTATGTAACCAGTTCAGATTTCTTATTTTCTTATATTTATTTTACTTCTATTACCAAAAGAGGTAGAGGGACAAAGTCATTAGGAAAATTACTCAGGCAGAATAAAATTTATGTATATCTAAATATTTTCTCACTAATTGCCCCTTATGGTATAAAATGTATTATTAAAAAGTTGAATGAAGAATGTGGCTAAAATAAAATCTGTATTATGTACCAGTTGTTCTTAATATTTTATCTACATTGTAACCCTTAGTTTTGTGTTTACAACTTTTCATTCTCCACTGAAACTGGGAATTCACACATCATTTCATCTTCTTCTCCAAATGAAAATTCAACATATGTGGAGTAGATATTTGGGGATTGCTGAAAATATATATCTTACTTAACTTCAGCAATACTAGGGATTATTACAAAATTTTGGTGGCCTTCTATACCCTTGTTACCTACATGATTATTATATCTCTAACAATCAGGAACATTTTTACTTAACTTATTTTAAATTTCATGATTTGACAATTTTTTCCTATATTTCATTTCATTTGTTAATATTTGTTAAAAATTAGGAGAATTTTGCCTATTTGGAGTCTTTTGTGCATGCATAAAAAGTTTAGGATATTTTTTTAATGTGAAAAAATGCCATTGGAATTTAGAAAAAGATTGCATTGAATGTATAGATAGTTTTGGGTAATATGGACATTTTAACAACATTAATTCTTCCAGTCTATGAACACAGGGTATCTTTCCATTTGCTTGTCTTCTTTAATTTCTTTCATCAAAATTTTTAGGGTTTTTTTTGTATGGACATTTCACTTCCTTGGTTAAATTTATTACTATATATTGTATTATTTTTGATGCTATTGTCAGTGGGATAGTTTTCTTTATTTCTTTTTCAGATATTTTGTTGTTGGCATTTAGAAATGTAACTGAATCTGTATGTTGATTTTATATCCTGAATCTTTACTGAAATCTTTGATTAGTTTCAACAGTTGTATGGTTGAGTCTTTACGAATTTTTATATATGATTATAACAACTGAAAAAATGACAATTTTACTTCTTCCCTTCCAATTTGGATGTCTTTTATTTATTTATCTTGCTTAATTCCTCTAAATGATACTTCCAGTACTATGCTGAATAAGAGTAGTGAGAGTGGGCACATTTTTCCTTGTCTTGTTCCTGGTGTTAGAAGAAAAGCTTTCAACCTTTCACTGTTGAGTATATGATATCTACTGTTGGTTTGTTGTATAGGACCCTGAATAGTCAAAGCAATATTGAGAAAGAGAAACGAATTTGAGGCACCACTCTTCCTGATTTCAAACTATACTACATAGCTATAGTAATTAAAACAGTGTGGTACTGGCATAAAAAAACACAAATAAGCCAATGGAACAGGATAGAGAGTCCCAAAATAACCCACACATATATGGTTAACTAATGTTTGACAAGGGAGTCAAGAATAGTTAATGGAGAACAGATATTTCCTTCAATAAATGGTTTTGGAAAGCTGGATAACCACACAGAGTAAAATAAAATCAAACACTATCTAATACCACTCACAAAAGTTAACTTGAATTGAAGAAAAAACTTAAACATAAGACCTGGTACCTTAAAACTCCTAGAAGAAAACATAGGAGAGAAGCACCTTGACATTTGTCTTGGCAATGATTTTTTTGGATACGACCCAAAAGCACAAGCAAAAAAAGCAAAAATCAACAAGTAGGACTGCATCAAACTAAAAAGCTTCTGCACAGTGAAAGAAACAAACAACAAAATGAAAATGCAACCTCTAAAATGGGAGAAAATATTTGTGACCATATATCAGATAAGGGGGTAATATCAAAAATGTATTAAGAATTCAAACAACTCAATAACACAAAATAATCCAATTAAAACATGGACAGAAGAAATGAATAGACATTTTTTAAGGAAACTATCCAATGGTCAACAGGTACCTGAAAAGATGCTGGACATCAGGAGTCATCAGGGAAATGAAAATTAAAACCACAATAAGATATGACCTCACACCAGTTAAAATGCTCATCATCAAAAAGATAAGGAGTAGTGAGATCAAAATGGAGAAAGATTCTCCCCACAAGTACATCAAGAATGCATCTACAAGTGGAACAATTCACACAGAGCACCTGCTGAACACTAGCAGAAGACCTCAGAAACCTAAAAGGACAAGAAAAGAATCCTGTGTAGCCAGGTAGGACAAAGGAGAGAAAGGGAAGAAAAAGAAAAGAGGAAATGGGATGGGACCCACATCCCTGGAGGGGAGCTGAGGGAGAGGAGGGATTACCATACCTGGGGAGCCCCCCTGAAGGGTGGCAAAATACACTGAAATAGAGGGGGGTCTTTGGGGCCTAGCAGAAGAAAGTGCAGTTGTGGGTCTGTGGCAGGCAGGATAGAGAGAGACTTGAACAGATGGCCTGTGCCACAGCCCTGTGCACCCCTGCCTGAGACAAGTGTCCATCAATGCTGGCAGGGGTTGGGTGCTGAAGCATGGGGTTAGGAGAGCAGACCTGGGGAGAGGACTGCTGTTGGCTGTGTGGAGATGGCCTGAAAGGATAAAAGTGAGGAGCTCAGCTGTTTGGAGACAGCCTGAGGGGACAGGAGTGAGGAGCTCTGAACACAGGAATGCTCCTGGAGGAAGAGTGGACTGCCTTGGAAGTGAGGAGCCATTGTTGAGTAGTGTGCAAGTGGTGGGGCTGCCATCACAACCTCTGTCCCCACACACCAACCCCTGAATCTGTGAGCACTGGGGGGGATTCCCACCAGAGAGAGTGCACATGAGCCCCAGTCTGTTGCCACCTCCTGCTGCCCCCTGACTCCATGGACACTGGAAGGGGATCCCATTGGAGCAAGCATGTGTGCACCATTTGTTTCCACCTTATTCCTCTCCCACCTGAGCGAGCACACATGCCCAGGTCAGTTGCCACCTCTTGCCCCTCTCACCTAATGGAGCAAGTGTGCTCCAGTCAGTTGCTGCCTTTGCCCCTTCTGGCCTGGGTGGGGCGCAGAGGCCTGAGGGGGGTCCCACATGCAGGGGTGGGTCCAAAACTAAAGCTGAGCCGCAGGGGCTGGGTGGTTATGGAAGAGGAACTGAAATCTTTCTGTGCAGTTGCACAAGCTGTGGATTAAAGCCCTGTGACCAGCTTAGTAAACCCAGCAACTGCAGAGCGTCTGAATTGATGAGTACTCCCCAAAATGAGACGGGTCTAGCAGCTGTGGACTTTGGGGGAACATACACACAGGAGTTGGGTCAGTTCAGAGTAAGCTGCCCCCACAGTGTCCACAGCAGGTCCAGAGACTTAACTAGGGGTCTTAGAGGGCCTCCTGGGGAGGTAAGGTTTGGCTGTGGTTCACTGAGGGGGCAAGGACACTGATAGTGGAGGTCCCAGGGAATTTTATTGTTTGTTTGTTTTGTTTTGTTGTAGTTTTATTTTTTACTTATCTTTTACATTTGTAATGTATTTTTTATTTTTGTTTGTTTTTTATTTTTTGTTTTTCTCTTCTTGTTTTATTGTCTTTTTTCCTTTGCTTTGTTTTTCTGTTGTTTTTGTTTTCATTTGGTGTTTTTTGTTTTTGTTAGTTTTGTTTTATTGTTTATTTTGGTTTGGGTTTTTTTTTTGTTTGTTTGGATGGTTGTTTTCTTTGTTTTTCATTTGTTTTGTTTTTTGATTGGTTTTGTTTTTATTGTTTGTCTTGGTTTCTGTTTGTCTTTTTTATGGCCTTGGGCTTGTGGGGACTTGGTTTCCCAGCCAGGGGTTGAACCTGAGTCCCCATGGTGGGAGGGCCGAGTCCTGACCACTTGACTGCCAGAGAATCCTCTGGCCCTAGGGAATATTAATCAGCATGAGCTCTCCAAGAGGTCTCCATCTTGGGACCAAGACCTAGCTCCACCCAACATCTTGCAAACTCCAGCACTGGACTCCTCAGGCCAAACAACCAGCAAGACAGGAACAGAGTCTCTTCCATCAGCAGACAGGTTATCTAAAGTCATACTAAGCTCACAGACACCTCAAAACACACCCCCTGACATGGCCCTGTCCATCAGAGGGACAAGACCCAGTTTCACCCACCAGAGTGCAAAGCACAAGTCCCTCCCACCAGGAAGCCTACACAATCACCTGGGCCAAACTCACCCACCAGGGGGCAGACATCAGAAGCAAGAGGAACTACGACCCTGCAGCCTACAGAGAGGAGACCACAAACACAGTAAATTCAACAAAATGAGACTACAGAGAAATATGACGCAAACAGAAGTGTAAGGTAAAAACCTACAAGACCAAATAAATGAAGAGGAAATAGGCAATCTACCTGAAAATAACTCAAAGGAATGATAATAAAGATGATCCAGATCCTGAAATAGAATGGAGGCATGGACCAAGAAGATACAAGAAATGTTTAACAAGGCACTTGAATAACTAAAGAACAAACAGCAATGAACGATACAATAACTGAAATGAAAAATACACTAGAAGGAACCAATAGCAGAATAACTGAGGTAGAAGAATGGATAAGTGAGCTGTAAGATAGAATGGTGGAAATCACTCTCATGGAACAGAATAAAGGAAGAAGAAGGAAAAGAATTAAAGACAGTCTCAAAGCCCTCTGGGACAACATTGAATGCACTGACATTCAAATTATAGGGGTCCCAGAAGAAGAAGAGAAAGAGAAAGGGTTGGAGGAAATATTTGAAGAGATTATAGTCAAAAACTTCCCTAAATGGGAAAAGAAATAGTCTCCAAATTCCTGGAAGCACAGAGAGTCCCATACAAGATAAATCCTAGGAGAAACATCCCAAAACACATATTAATCAAACTATCAAAAACTAAATGCAAAGAAAAAAATATTAAAAGCAGCAAGGGAAAAGCAACAAATAACATACAAGGGGATCCCTATAAGTTTATGAGTGGATTTTTCAGCAGAAACTCTGCAGGCCAGAAGGAAGTGGCAGGATATATTTCAAGTGATGAAAGGGAAAAACCTACAACCAGGAATACCCTACACAGCAAGGCTCTCATATAGACTCGACAGAGAAATTAAAAGCTTTACAGACAAGCAAAAGCTAAAAGAATGGAGCACCACTGAACCAGCTTTACAACAAATGCTAAAGGAACTTCTCTAGGTGGGAAACACAAGAGAAGAAAGAGACCTACAAAAACAAACTCAAAACAATTAAGAAAATGTCAATAGGAGCATACATATCTATAATTGCCTTAAATGTGAACGGATTAAATGTTCCAACCAAAAGACACAGACCTGTATATATGTTGTCTGCAAGAGACCCACATGAGACCTAGGGACGCATACAGACTGAAAATGAGGGTATAGAAAAAGATGTTCAATGCAAAGGGAAATCAAAAAAACCTGGAGTAACAATATTCATATCAGACAAAATACACTTTAAAATAAAGCCTATTACAAGAGACAAGGAAGGACACTACATAATGATCAAGGGATCAATCCAAGAAGAAGATATAACAGTTGCAAATATAGATGCACCCAACGTAGAAGCACCTCAATATATAAGGAAAATGCTAACAGCCATAAAAGGGGAAAATGACAGTAACCCAATAATACTGGAGGACTTTAACATGCCATGTACACAATTGGAAAGATCATCCAAACAGAAAAATTAATAAGGAAACACAAGCCTTAAATGAACATTAGACCAGATCATCTTAATTGACATTTATAGGACATTCCATCTGAAAGCAGCAGAATACACTTTCTTCTCAAGTGCGCATGAAACATTCTCCAGGATGGATAACATCTTGGGCCACAAATAAAGCTTTAATAAATTTAAGAAAACTGAAATCATATCAAACATCTTTGCCCACCACAATGCTATGAGATTAGAGATCAATTACAGGAAAAAAAAAAACTATAAAAATCACAGACACATGGAGGTTAAACAATATGCTACTGAGGACAAGGGGAAGATAGTGGAAGAGTAAGACATGGAGATAACCTTCCTCCCCACAGATACACCAAAAATACATCTACATGTGGAACAACTCCTACAGAACACTTACTGAACGCTGGCAAAAGACCTCAGACCTCCCAAAAGGCAAGAAAGTCCCCACATATCTGGGTAGGGCAAAAGAAAAAAGAATAAACAGAGACAAAAGGATAGGGATGGGACCTGCACCAGTGGGAGGGAGCTGTGAAAGAGGAAAGGTTTCCACACACTAGGAAGCTGCTTTGTGGGCAGAGACTGTGGGTGGCAGAGGGGGAAAGCATCGGGCCCCAGAGGAGAGCACAGTCACAGGGGTGCAGAGGGCAAAGTGGAGACATTCCCGCACAGAAGATCGGTGCCAACTGGCACTCACCAACCCGAGAGGCTTGTCTCTTTACCTGCAGGGGCGGGAGGGGCTGGGAGCTGAGGCTTGGGGCTTCTGTCGGAGCACAGGGAGAGGACTGGGGTTAGTGGCGTGAACACAGCATGCAGGGGCTTAGTGCACCACGGCTAGCCAGGAGGGAGTCCGGGGAAAAGTCTGGACATGTCAAAGAGGAAAGAGACTTTTTCTTCCCTCTTTGTTTCCTGGTGTGCAAGGAGAGGAGATTAAGAACGCTGCTTAAAGGAGCTCCAAAGACAGGCACGAGCCGCGGCTAAAAGCGCGGAACACAGAGACAGGCATGAGACACTAAGGCTGCTGCTGCTGCCGCCAAGAAGTCTGTGTGTGAGCACAGGTCACTATCCACACCCCCCTTCCGGGGAGCCTGTGCAGCCCGCCACAGCCAGGGTCCCGGGATCCAGGGAAAACTTCCCCGGGAGAAGGCACGGAGTGCCTCAGGCTGGTGCAACGTCACGCCAAACTCTGCCACTGAAGGTTCGTCCTGCACTCTGTACCGCTCCCTTCCCCCGGCCTGAGTGAACCAGAGTACCCGAAGCAGCTGCTCCTTTAACCCCATCCTGTCTGTGCGAAGAACAGACGCCCTCCAGAGACCTACATCCAGAGGTAGGGCCAAATCCAAACCTGAGCCCCTGTGAGCTGTGAGAACAAAGAAGAGAAAGGGAAATCCCTCCCAGCAGCCTAAGAAGCAGCGGATTAAAGCTACACAATCAACTTGATGTACCCTGCATATGTGGAATACATGAACAGACAAAAAATCATCCCAAATTGAGGAGGTGGACTTTGAGAGAAAGATTTATGATTTTTTCTGCTTTTCCTCTTTTTGTGAGTGTGTATGTGTATGCTTCTGTGGGATATTTTGTCTGTATAGCTTTGATTGCACCATTTGTCCTATGGTTCTATCCATCTGTTTTTTTTTTTTTTCTGTTTAAATTTTTTTTTCTTAATATTTTTTATTTTAATAAATTTATTTTATTTTATCTTATTTTGTTTTACCTTCTTACTTTCTTTCCTTCCTTCACTCTTTCTGTCGTTCATTCCTTCTTCCCTCCATCCCTCCTTCCCTCCCTCCCTTCCTCCCTACTTTCTTTCTTTCTTTCTCTCTCTCTTTCTTGCTTTCTTTCTTTTGTTCTTTCTTTCTTTTTTCTTTCTTTCTTTCTTTCTTTATTTCTTTCTACTTTTTCTCCCTTTTATTCTGAGCTGTGTGGATGAAAGACTCTTGGTGCTGCAGCCAGAAGTCACTGCTGTGCCTCTGAGGTGGTAGAGCCAACTTCAGCTCACTGGTCCACAAGAGGCCTCCCAGCTCCACATAATATCAAATGGCGAAAATCTCCCAGAGATGTCCATCTCAACACCAGCACCAAGCTTCACTCAACAACCATCAAGCTACAGTGTTGGACACCCTATGACAAACAACAAGCAAGACAGGAACACAACCCCACCCATTAGCTGAGAGGCTGCCTAAATCATAATAGGTCCACAGACACCCCAAAACTCACCACCAGACGTGGAACTGCCCACCAAAAAGACAAGATCCAGCCTCATCCACCAGAATACAGGCACTTGTCCCTTCCACTAGGAAGCCTACACAACCCACCGAACCAACTTTAATCACTGGGGACAGACACCAAAAACAACGGGAACTACAAACCTGCAGACTGCAAAAAGGAGACCCCAAACACACTAAGATAAGCAAAATGAGAAGACAGAAAGGCACACAGCAGATGAAAGAGCAAGAAAAAAACCCACCAGACCTAACAAATGAAGAGGAAATAGGCAGTCTACCTGAAAAATAATTCAGAATAATGATTGGGAAGATGATCCAAAATCTTGGAAATAGAATAGATAAAATGCAAGAAACATTTAACAAGGACCTAGAAGAACTAAAAATGAAACAAGCAATGATGAACAACACAATAAATGCAATTAAAAATACTCTAGATGGGATCAATAGCAGAATAACTAAGGCAGAAAAATGTATAAATGACCTGGAAGATAAAAGAGTGGAAATAAGCACTGCAGAGCAGAAAAAAGAAAAAAGAATGTAAAGAACTGAGGACAGTCTCAGAGACCTCTGGGACAACATGTAATGCACCAACATTCGAATTATAGGGGTTTCAAAAGAATAATAGAAAAAGAAAGGGACTGAGAAAATATTTGAAGAGATTATAGTTGAAAACTTCCCTAATATGGGAAAGGAAATAGTTAATTAAGTTCAGGAGGTGAAGAGAGTCTCATACAGAATAAATCAAGGAGAAATACGCCAAGACACATATTAATCAAACTGTCAAAAATTAAATACAAAGAAAACATATTAAAAGCAGCAAGGGAAAAACAACAAATAACACACAAGGGAATCCCCATAAGGTTAACAACTCATCTTTCAGCAGAAACTCTGCAAGCCAGAAGGGAGTAGCAGGACATATTAAAAGTGATGAAGGAGAAAAACCTGTGAACATGATTACTCTACCCAGCAAGGATCTCATTCAGATTTGATGGAGAACTAAAAACTTAACAGACAAGCAAAAGCTGAGAGAGTTCAGCATCACCAAACCAGCTTTACACAAATGCTAAAGGAACTTCTCTAGGCAAGAAACACAAGAGAAAGAAAAGACCTACAATAACAAACCCAAAACAATAAAGAAAATGTGAATAGGAACATAAATATTGACAATTACCTTAAATGTTCATGGACTAAATGCTCCCACCAAAAGTCACAGATTGGCTGAATGGATACAAAAACAAGACCCATATATATGCTGTCTACAAGAGACCCACTTCAGACCTAGAGACACATACAGACTGAAAGTAAGGGGATGGAAAAAGATATTCCATGCAAATGGAAATCAAGTAAAGCAGGAGTAGCAAATTTTATATCAGACAAAATAGACTTTAAAATAAAGACTATTAGAAGAGACAAAGAAGGACACTACATAATGATCAAGGGATCAATCCAAGAAGAAGATATACCAATTGTAAATATTTATGCACCCAACATAGGAGCACCCCAAGAAACAAGGCAAATTCTAACAGCCATAAAAGGGGAAATCGACAGTAACACATTCAGACTAGGGGACTTTAACACCCCACTTCCACCCATAGACAGATCATCCAAAATGAAAATAAATAAGGAAAGACAAGCTTTAAATGATACATTAAACAAGAAGGACTTAATTGATATTTATAGGACATTCCATCTGAAAACAACAGAATACACATTTTTTCTCAAGTGCTCATGGAACATTCTCCAGGATAGATTGTATCTTGGGTCAAAAATCAAGCCTTGGTAAATTTAAGGAAATTGAAATTGTATCAAGTACCATTTCCAACCACAATGATATGAGACTAGATATCAATTACAGGAAAGATCTGTAAAAAATACAAACACATGGAGACTAAAAAATGCACTACTTAATAATGAAGGGATCATTGAAGAAATCAAAGAGGAAATCAAAAAATACCTAGAAACAAATGACAATGGAGACACGATGAGCCAAATCCTAAGGGATGCAGCAAAAGCAGTTGTAAGAGGGAAGTTTATAGCAATACAATCCTACCTTAAGAAACAGGAAACATCTCAAATAAACAACCTAACATTGCACATAAAGCAATTAGAGAAAGAACAAAAAAGTCCCAAAGTTACCAGAAGGAAAGAAATCATAAAAATAAGATCAGAAATAAATGAAGGAAACAATAGCAAAGATCAATAAAACTAATAGCTGGTTCTTTGAGAAGATAAAGAAAATTGATAAATCATTACCCAGACTCATCAGGAAAGAAAGGGAGAAGACTCAAATGAATAGAATTAGAAATGAAAAAGGAGAAGTAACAACTGACACTGCAGAAATACAAAAGATCATGAGAGATTACTACAAGCAAATGTATGCCAATAAAATGCACAACCTGGAAGAAATGGACACATTCTTAGAAATGCACAACTTGCCAAGACTGAATCAGGAAGAAATAGAAAATATGAACAGACCAATTACAAGCACTGAAATTCAAACTGTGATTAAAAATCTTCCAACAAACAAAGCCCAGGACCAGATGGCTTCATGGCAGAATTCTGTCAAACACTGAGAGAAGAGCTAACACCTATCCTTCTCAAACTCTTCCAAAATATATCAGAGGGAGGAACACTCCCAAATTCCTTCTACAAGCCACCATCACCTTGATACCAAAACCAGACAAGGATGTCGAAAAGAAAAAAAAAATGCAGACCAATATCACTGATGAACACAGATGCAAAAGTCCTCAACAAAATACTACCAAACAGAATCCAAGAGCACATTAAAAGGATCATACACCATTATCAAGTGGGGTTTATTCCAGGAATGCAAGGATTCTTCAATATACACAAATCAATCAACGTGAGACACCATATTAACAAATTGAAGGAAAAAAAATATGATCATCTCAATAGATGCTGAGAAAGCTTTTGACAAAATTCAACACCCATTTATGATAAAAACCCTGCAGAAACTAGGCATAAAGGGAACTGTCCTCAACATAATAAAGGCCATAAATGACAAACCCACAGTCAATATCGTCCTCAATGGTGAAAAACTGAAAGCATTTCCACTAAGATCAGGAACAAGACAAGGTTGCCCACTCTCACCACTCTTATTCAACATAGTTTTGGAAGTTTTAGTCACAGCAATCAGAGAAGAAAAATAAATTAAAGGAATCCAAATCAGAAAAGAAGGAGTAAAGCTGTCACTGTTTGCAGATGACATGATCCTATACATAGAGAATCCTAATGATGCTATCAGAAAACTACTAGAGCTAATCAATGAATTTGTTAAAGTAGCAGGATACAATATTAATGCACAGAAATCTCTGACATTCCTATGCACTAATGATGAAAAATCTGAAAGTGACTTCAAAAAAACACTCCCATTTACCATTGCAACAAAAAGAATAAAATATCTAGGAATAACCCTACCTAAAGAGAAAAAAGACCTGTATGCAGAAAATTATAAGACACTGATGAAAGAAATTAAAGATGATACAAATAGATGGAGAGATATACCATGTTCTTGGATTGGAAGAATCAACATTGTGAAAATGATTCTACTACCCAAGGCAATCTACAGATTCAATGCAATCCCTATCAAACTACCACTGGCATTTTTCACAGAAATAGAACAAAAAATTTCACAATTTGTATGGAAACACCAAAGACCCCAAATAGAGAAAGCAATCTTGAGAACGAAAAACGGAGCTGGGAGAACCAGGCTCCCTGACTTCAGAGTATACTACAAAGCTATAGTAATCAAGACAGTATGGTAGTGGCACAAAAACAGAAATATAGATCAATGGAACAGGATAGAAAGCCCAGAGATAAACCCACACACATATGGTCACCTTATCTTTGATAAAGGAGGCCAGAATGTACAGTGGAGAAAAGACAGCCTCTTCAATAAGTGGTGCTGAGAAAACTGGACAGGTACATGTAAAAGTATGAGATTAGAACACTCCCTAACACCATACAGAAAAATAAACTCAAAATGGATTAAAGACCTAAATGTACAGCCAGACACTATCCAAATCTTAGAGGAAAACATAGGCAGAACACTCTATGACATAAATCACAGCAAGATCCTTTTTGACCCACCTCCTAGAGAAATGGAAATAAAAACAAAAATAAACAAATGGGACCTAATGAAACTTAAAAGCTTTTTCACAGCAAAGGAAACCATAAACAAGACCAAAAGACAACCCTCAGAATGGGAGAAAATATTTGCAAATGAAGCAACTGACAAGGGATTAATCTCCAAAATTTATAAGCAGCTCAATAACAAAACAACAAACAATCCAATCCAAAAATAGGTAGAAGACTTAAATAGACATTTCTCCAAAGAAGATATACAGATTGCAAACAAACACATGGAAGAATACTCAACATCATTAATCCTTAGAGAAATGCAAATCAAAACTACAATGAGATATCATCTCACACCGGTTAGAATGGCCATCATAAAAAAATCTAGAAACAATAAATGCTGGAAAGGGTGTGGAGAAAAGGAAACACTCTTGCACTGTTGGTGGAAATGTAAATTGGTACAGCCACTATGAAGAACAGTATGGAGGTTCCTTACAAAACTAAAAATAGAACTACCATACAACCCAGCAATCCCACTGCTGGGTATATACCCTGAGAAAACCATAATTCAAAAAGAGTCACGTACCACAGTGTTCACTGCAACTCTATTTACATTCGCCAGGATATGGAAACAACCTAAATGTCCAACAAGAGATGAATGGATAAAAAGATGTGGCACATATATATAATGTAATATTACTCTGCCATAAAAAGAAACAAAATTGAGTTATTTGTAGTGAGGTGGATGGACCTAGAGTCTGTCATACAGAGTGAAGTAAGTCAGAAAGAGAAAGACAAATACCATATGCTATCACATATATATGGAATTGAAGAAAAAAAATTCATGAATAACCGAGGGGTAAGACAGGAATAAAGACACAGACTTACTAGACAATGGACTTGAGGATATGGGGAGGGGGAAGAGTAAGCTGTGACAAAGTGAGAGAGTGGTATGGACATATATACACTACCAAACGTAAAATAGATAACTAGTGGGAGGCAGCTGCATAACACATGGAGATCAGCTAGGTGGTTTGTGACTACCTAGAGGGGTGGGATAGGGAGGGTGGGAGGGAGGGAGATGCAACAGGGAAGAGATATGGGAACATATGTATATGTATAACTGATTCACTTTGTTATAAAGCAGAAACTAACACACCATTGTAAAGCAATTATACTCCAATAAAGATGTAAAATAAAAAAATAAATAAAATAATATGCTATTAAACCTGTGAATCACTAAAGAAATCAAAGCAGAAGTTATGAAAAACCTAGAGAAATATGAAAATGAAAGCAGATCCAAAACCTATGAGATGCCCAAAAGCAGTTCTAAGAGAGAAATTTATAGCAATACAATCTTACCTCAAGAAACAAAAATATCTGAAATAAGCAACTTATCCTTACACCTAAAGCAACTAGAGAAAGAAGAACAAACAAAACTCCGTTAGTAGAAGGAAAGAAATCATAAAGATCAGAGCAGAAAAAAATGAAACAGAGATGAAGAAAACAATAGCAAAAATTAATGAAACTAAAAGCTGGTTCATTGAGAAGATAAAGTTGATAAACTTCAGCCAGACTCATCAAGAAAAAAGAGGTAGAATATTCAAATGAATACAATTAGAAATGAAAAAGATGTTACAATGGACACCACAGAAATACAAAGGATCATATGAGATTAGTACAAACAACTATATGCCAATAAAATGGACAACCTAGAAGAAATGGACAAATTCTTAGAAAGAAACAACCTTCCAAGACTGAACAAGGAAGAAATAGAAAATATGAACAGACCAATCATAAGTACTGAAATGGAAACTATGTTTAAAAATCTTCCAACAAACCAAAGTCCAGGACCAGACGGCTTCAAAGACGAACTCCATGAAACATTTAGAGAAGACTTAACACATACCCTTCTGAAATTCTTCCAAAAATTTACAGAGGAAAAAACACTCACAAGCTCATTCTATGAGGCCAAAAACAGACAAATATTATTGTCAGTGGAGAAAACCTGAAGTCATTTCCTCTAAGATCAGGAACAAGACATGGATGTCCACTCTCACCACTTTTATTCAACATTGTTTTGGAAGTCCTAGCTGCAGCAATTAGAGAATAAAAAGGAATAAAAAGAATACAAATTGGAAAAGAAGAATTAAAACTGTCACTGTTTGCAGATGACATAGTACTATACATAGAGAATCCTAAAGATGCTACCAGAAAAGTACTAGAGCTCATCAGTGAATGTGGTAAGTTGCAGGATACAAAGTTAATACACAGACATCTCTTGCATTCCTATACACTAACAAAGAAAGATCAGAAAGAGAGATAAGGAAACAATCCCAATTACCACTGCATCAAAAAGAGTAAAATACCTAGGAATAAACCTACCTAACGAGGCAAAAAACCTGTACTCAGAAAATTTTAAGATACTTATGAAAGAAATAAAAGATGACTCATATAGATGGAGAGATATACCATGTTCTTGGATTGGAAGAATTAACTTTGTGAAAATGACTATATTACTCAAAGCAGTGACCAGATTCAATGCAACATCTATCAAATTACCAATGGCATTTTTCACAGAATTAGCACAAAAAAGATTACAATTTGTACAAAAACCGAAAAGACCATGAATAGCCAAAGCAATCTTGAGAAAGAAAAACGGAGCTGGAAGAATCAGACTCCCTGACTTCAGACTATACTACAAAGTTATAGTCATCAAAACATTATAGTACTGACACCAAAACAGAAGTATACATCAATGGAACAGGGTAGAATCCAGAGATAAACCCTTATGGTAATCTAATCTATGACAAAGAAAACAAGAATATACAATGGAGAAAAGACAGTCTCTTCAATAAGTGCTAGGAAAACTGGACAGTTACATGTAAAAGAATGAAATTAGAAAACACTCTAATACCATACACAAAAATAAACTTCATATTGATTAAAGACCTAAATGTAAGGTCGAATATTATAAAAATTTTAGAGGAAAACATTGGGAGGTCAGTCTCTGACATAAATTGCAACAAGATTTTTTTTGATCCACCTTCTAGAGTAATGAAAATAAAAACAAAAATAAACAAATGGGACCTAATTAAACTTAAAAGTTTTGTACAGCAAAGGAAACTATAAACAAAATACTCAGAAAAGACAATACTGAGAATGGTAGAAAATATTTGCAAATGAAGAAACTGAGAAGGGATTAATCTCCAAATTATACAAACAGCTCATTCAGCTCAATATCAAAAAAACAAATAACCCAGTCAAAAAATGGGTGGAAGATTAAATAAACATTTTTCTAAAGAAGACATACAGATGGCTTACAAACGCATGAAAAGATGCTCAACATCATTAATTATTAGAGATATGCAAGTCAAAAGTACAATGTAGTATCACCTTACTCCAGTCAGAATGACCATCATCAAAAAATCTACAAACAGTAAATGCTGGAGAGGGTGTGGAGAGAAGGGAACCCTCCTACACTGTTGGTGGGAATGCAAACTGGTACAGCCACTATGGAGAACATTATGGAGGTTCCTTAAAACACTGAAAACAGATCTACCATATGATCTAGCAATACCACTCGTAGGCATATATCCAGAGAAAATCATAGTTCAAAAAATATATATGCACCCCAGTGTTCGCTGCAGCACCATTTACAATAGCCACGACATGGAAACAACCTAAATGTCCATCAACAGAGGAATGAAGAAGATATGGTACATATATACAATGGAATATTACGTGGCCTGAAAAAGAACAAAATAATGCCATTTGCAGCATCATGGATGGACCTAGAGGTTCTCATACTGAGTGAAATAACCAATAGAGAATGACAAATATCATTTGATATCAGTTATTTGTGGAATCTAAAAAAGGTTACAAATCAACTTATCTACAAAACAGAAATAGAATTACAGGTGAAGAAAATAAACTTATTATTCCTGGGTGGTAAAGGGGTAGGCATATATTGGAAGATTGGGATTGACATATATATACTTCTATATATAAAATGGATAACTAATAAGGACCTACTGTATAGCAGTGGGAACTCTACGCAATACTCTGTAATGGCCTATATGGGTAAACAATCTAAAAAAAGTGGATATATGTATATGTAAAATTGATTCTCTTTGCTGTACACCTGAAACTAATGCAACATTGTAAATCAATCATACCCCAATATTTTTTTTTAAAAAAAGATAAAAAGAAGAAAAAAGAAAACAAGTATTTTCCTGTTTGTATTCAGTTTCAAGAGAGAACAGTGAAATTGAAATCAAATTATGTTCACCAAGAGAGGTCATTATCCCTGGAAATTTAGAGGTGAGTTCAACATGAACCCTAGGGAGATCCCAAAATTTCCAGTGATGTGAACTTGTCTGTTAGTTTGGCCTTCAATTACTTAATGCAAATTCTTGAATAATATAATGTATTTTTCTTTCATGTAACCACCTGAACTACTAGTATGCATCTCCACTTTTTTGGAAGTTGTCGTGATGTAACTGGCTGTCCATGAAGAAGTGGAGGAATGAATATATATAATGTGGAGGAGGGAGAACTTGCAGTTTTTCACCATTGATCAGGACAACATAACACATATTTAGCAGTAGGCAGAAAAGAATAAAAACATCTCTTGCTAAGATCTGTATGTGTGTACCTCATCACCCAAATTTGTATGTTGAAATCCTAACCTCCAAAGTTGATGGTATTAGAAGATAGGGCCTTTGGGAAGTGATTAGGTCATGATGGTAGAGCCCTCATGAATGGAATTGGTGCTCTGACAAAAGAAATCCCTCCCCTTTCCCTGTGAGGTTACAATGACACATCTGTGACTCAGAAGAATGCCCTCATCCTATCATGCTGATCCCTAATTTAGGATTTCCAGCCTCCAGAATTGTGAGCAAAAAATATCTGCTGCATATAAGGTACCTAGTCTGTACTATTCTGTTATAGCAGCCTGAACAGAATTAGACACTTCTACTAAATTAAAACCTAATGTTGCAAATACATTACAGATAACTCTGATTTTTTTTAACATCTTTATTGGAGTATAATTGCTTTACAATGGTGTGTTAGTTTCTACTTTATAACAAAGTGAATCAGTTATACATATAAATATGTTCCCATATCTCTTCCCTCTTGTGTTTCCCTCCCTCCCCCCCTCCCTATCCCACCCCTCTAGGTGGTCACAAACCACCTAGCTGATCTCCCTGTGCTATGCGGCTACTTCCCACTAGCTATCTATTTTACGTTTGGTAGTGTATATATGTGCATGCCACTCTCTCACTTTGTCACAGCTTACCCTTCCGCCTCCCCATATCTTCAAGTCCATGCTCTAGTAGGTCTGTGTCTTTATTCCCATCTTACCCCTAGGTTATACATGACCTTTTTTTTTTTTCTTAGATTCCATATATATGTGTTAGCATACAGTATTTGTCTTTCTCTTTCTGACTTACTTCACTCTGTATGACAGACTTTAGGTCCATCCACCTCACTACAAATAACTCAATTTCATTTCTTTTTATGGCTGAGTAATATTCCATTGTATTTATGTGCCACATCTTCTTTATCCATTCATCCGATGATGGACACTTAAGTTGCATCCATCTCTGGGCTATTGTAAACAGTGTTGCAATGAACATTTTGGTACATGACTCTTTTTGAATTATGGTTTTCTCAGGGTATATGTCCAGTAGTGGGATTGCTAGGTCACATGGTAGCTCTATTTGTAGTTTTTTAAGTAACCTCCAAACTGTTCTACATAGTGGCTGTATGAATTTACATTCCCACCAACAGTGCAAGAGTGTTCCCTTTTCTCCACACCCTCTTAGCGTTTATTGTTTCTAGATTTTTTGATGATGACCATTCTGACAGGTGTGAAATGATATCTCATTGTAGTTTTGATTTGCATTAATCTAACGATTAATGATGTTGAGCATTCTTTCATGTGTTTGTTTGCAATCTGTATATCTTCTTTGGAGAAATGTCTATTTAAGTCTTCTACCCATTTTTGGATTGGATTGTTTGTTGTTTTGTTATTGAGCTGCTTATAAATTTTGGAGATTAATCCCTTGTCAGTTGCTTCATTTGCAAATATTTTCTCCCATTCTAAGGGTTGTCTTTTGGTCTTGCTTATGGTTTCCTTTGCTGTGCAAAAGCTTTGAAGTTTCATTAGGTCCCTTTGTTTATTTTTGTTTTTATTTCCATTTCTCTAGGAGGAGGGACAAAAAGGATCTTGTTATGATTTATGTCATAGAGTGTTCTGCCTATGTTTTCCTCTAAGAGTTTCATAGTGTCTGGCTGTACATTTAGGTCTTTAATCCATTTTGAGTTTATTTTTCTGTATGGGGTTAGGGAGTGCTCTAATTTCATACTTTTACATGTACTTGTCCAGTTTTCCTAGCATCACTTATTGAAGAGGCTGTCTTATCTCCCTGTGTATTCTGGCCTCCTTTATCAAAGATAAGGTGACCATATGTGCGTAGGTTTATCTCTGGGCTTTCTGTCCTGTTCCATTGAACTATCTTTCTGTTTTTGTGCCAGTACCATACTGTCTTGATTACTGTAGCTTTGTAGT
Source organism: Stenella coeruleoalba (assembly GCF_951394435.1). NCBI lineage: Eukaryota > Metazoa > Chordata > Mammalia > Artiodactyla > Delphinidae > Stenella > Stenella coeruleoalba. The sequence continues at coordinate 35,340,929 of NC_137164.1, read as the reverse complement.
ATAGTCTGAAATCAGGGAGCCTTATTCCTCCAGCTCCTTTTTTTGTTCTCAAGATTGCTTTCTCTATTTGGGGTCTTTGGTGTTTCCATACAAATTGTGAAATTTTTTGCCCTAGTTCTGTGAAAAATGCCAGTGGTGGTTTGATAGGGATTGCATTGAATCTGTAGATTGCTTTGGGTAGTAGAATCATTTTCACAATGTTGATTCTTCCAATCCAAGAACATGGTATATCTCTCTATCTTTTTGTATAATCTTTAATTGCTTTCATAAGTGTCTTATAATATTCTGCATACAGGTCTTTAGTCTCCTTAGGTAGGGTTATTCCTAGATATTTTATTCTTTTTGTTGCAATGGTAAATGAGAGTGTTTTCTTAATTTCACTTTAAGATTTTTCATCACTAGTGTATAAGAATGCCACAGATTTCTGTGCATTAATTTTGTATCCTGCTACTTTAACAAATTCAATGTTTAGTTCTAGTAGTTTTCTGGTAGCATCTTTAGAATTCTCTATGTATAGTATCATGTCATCTGCAAATAGTGACAGCTTTACTTCTTCTTTTCTGATTTGGATTCCTTTTATTTCTTTTTCTTCTCTGATTGCTGTGGCTAAAACTTACAAAACTATATTGAATAAGAGTGGTGAGAGTGGGCAACTTTGTCCTGTTCCTCATCTTAGAGGAAATGGTTTCAGTTGTTCACCATTGAGGATGATGTTGGCTGTGGGTTTGTCATATATGGCCTTTATTAGTTTGAGAACAGTTCCCTCTATGCCTACTTTCTTCAGGGTTTTTATCATAAATCGGTGTTGAATTTTGCCAAAAGCTTTCTCTGCATCTATTGAGATGATCATACGGTTTTTTCTCCTTCAATTTTTTAATATGATGTATCACATTGATAGATTTGCGTATATTGAAGAATCCTTGCATTCCTGGAATAAACCCCACTTGATAATGGTGTATGATCCTTTTAATGTGCTCTTGGATTCTGTTTGCTAGTATTTTGTTGAGGACTTTTGCATCTATGTTCATCAGTGATATTGGCCTGTAGTTTTCTTTCTTTGTGACATCTTTGTCTGGTTTTGGTATCAGGGTTATGGCGACCTTGTATAATGAGTTTGGGAGTGTTCCTACCTCTGCTACATTTTGGAAGAGTTTGAGAAAGATAGGTGTTAGCTCTTCTCGCAGTGTTTGACAGAATTCTCCTGTGAAGCCATCTTGTCCTGGGCTTTTGTTTGTTCGAAGATTTTTAATCACAGTTTCAATTTCAGTGTTTGTGATTGGTCTGTTCATATTTCTTCCTGGTTTAGTCTCAGCAGGTTGTGCATTTCTAAGAATTTTCCACTTCTTCCAGGTTGTCCATTTTATTGGCATAGAGTTGCTTCTGGTAATCTCTCATGATCCTTTGTATTTCTTCAGTGTCAGTTGTTACTTCTCCTTTTTCATTTCTAATTCTATTGATTTGATTCTTCTCCCATTTTTTCTTCAGGAGTCTGGCTAATGGTTTATCAATTTTGTTTATCTCAAAGAATCAGCTTTTAGTTTTATTGATCTTTGCTATAATTTTCTTCATTTCTTTTTCATTTATTTCTGATCTGATTTTTATGATTTCTTTCCTTCTTGTAACTTTGGGGAGTTTTTATTCTTCATTCTCTAATTGTTTTAGGTGCAAGGTTAGGTTGTTTATTTGAGATGTTTCCTGTTTCTTAAGGTAGGACTGTGTTGCTGTAAACTTCCCTCTTAGAACTGCTTTTGCTGCATCCCATTGGTTTTGGTTTATCGTATCTCCATCGTCATTTGTTTCTAGGTATTTTTTGATTTCCTCTTTGATTTCTTCAATCATCACTTCATTATTAAGTGTTGTATTGTTTAGCCTCCATGTGTTTGTATTTTTTACAGATCTTTCCTGTAATTGATATCTAGTCTCATATCATTGTGGTTGGAAAAGGTACTTGATACAATTTCAATTTTCTTAAATTTACCAAGGCTTCATTTGTAACCCAAGATACAATCTATCCTGGAGAATGTTCCATGAGCACTTGAGAAAAATGTGTATTCTGTTGTTTATGGATGAAATGTCCTATAAATATCAATTAAGTCCATCTTGTTTAATGTATTATTTAAAGCTTGTGTTTCCTATTTATTTTCATTTTCGATGATCTGTCCATTGGTAAAAGTGGGGTATTAAAGTCCCCTATTATGATTGTGTTTCTGTTGATTTCTGTCAATTTTATGGCTGTTAGTATTTGCCTTATGAATTAAGGTGCTCCTATGTTGGGTGCATAAATATTTACAATCGTTATTTCTTCTTCTTGGATCGATCCCGTGATCATTATGTAGTGTCCTTCTTTGTCTCTTCTAATAGTCTTTATTTTAAAGTCTATTTTGTCTGATATGAGAATTGCTACTCCAGCTTTCTTCTGATTTCCATATGCATGGAATATCTTTTTCCATCACCTCACTTTCAGTCTGTATGTGTCCCTACGTCTGAAGTAGGTCTCTTGTAAACAGTGTATATCCAGATCGTGTTTTTGTATCCATTCAGCCAGTCTGTGACCTTTGGTTGGAGTATTTAATCCACTTACATTTAAGGTAATTATCAATATATATGTTCCTATTCTCATTTTCTTAATTGTTTTGGGTTTGTTATTGTAGGTCTTTTCCTTCTCTTATGGTTCTTGCCTAGAGAAGTTCCTTTAGCATTTGTTGTAAAGCTGGTTTGGTGGTGCTGAACTTTCTCAGCTTTTGCTTGTCTGTTAAGGTTTTAATTCTCCATCAAATCTGAATGAGATCCTTGCTGTGTAGAGTAATCTTGGTTGCAGGTTTTTCTCCTTCATCACTTTAAATATGTCTTGCCAGTCCCTTCTGGCTTGCAGAGTTTCTGCTGAAAGATTGGCTGTTAACCTTTTGGGGATTCCCTTCTGTGTTATTTGTTGTTTTTCCCTTGCTGCTTTTAATATGTTTTCTTTGTATTTAATTTTTGACAGTTTGATTAATATGTGTCCGGGCATGTTTCTCCTTGCATTTATCCTGTATGTGACTCTCTGTGCTTCCTGGACTTGATTAACTATTTCCTTTCCCATAATAGGGAAGTTTTCAACTATAATCTCTTCAAATATTTTCTCAGTCCCTTTCTTTTTGTCTTCTTCTTCTGGGATCCCTATAATTCGAATGTTGCTGCATTTCATGTTGTCACAGTGGTCTCTGAGACTGTCTTCAGTTCTTTTCATTATTTTTCTTTATTCTGCTCTGCAGTAGTTATTTCCACTATTTTATGTTGGCGGTCACTTATCCATTCTTCTGCCTCTTCTGCTATTGATCTCTTCTAGAGTATTTTTAATTTCATTTATTGTGTTGTTCATCATTGCTTATTTCCTCATTAGTTCTTCTAGGTCCTTGTTAAATGTTTCTTGCATTTTGTCTATTCTCTTTCCAAGATTTTGGATCATCTTTCCTATCATTATTATGAATTCTTTTTCAGGTAGACTGCCTATTTCCTCTTCATTTGTTAGGTCTGTTGGGTTTTTACCTTGCTCCTTCATCTGCTGTGTTTTTTTCTGTCTTCTCATTTTGCTTATCTTAGTGTGTTTGGGGTCTCCTTTTTGCATATTGCAGGTTTGTATTTCCTGTTGTTTTTGGTGTCTGTCCCTAGTAGCTATGGTTGGTTCAGTGGGTTGTGTATGTTTTCTGGTTGAGGGGACTAGTGCCTGTGTTCTGGTTGATGGGTCTGGATCTTATCTTTCTGGTGGGCCGGTCCACATCTGGTGGTGTGTTTTGGGTGTCTGTGGCCTTATTATGATTTTAGGCAGCCTCTCTGCTAATGGATGGGGCTGTGTTCCTATCTTGTTAGTTGTTTGGCATAGGGTGTCCAGCACTGTAGCTTGCTTATCATTGAGTGAAGCTGGGTGTTGGTGTTGAGATGGAGATCTCTTGGAAATTTTCACCGTTTGATATTATGTGAGCTGGGAGGTCTCTTGTGGACCAGTGTCCTGAATTTGCCTCTCCCACCTCAGCGGCACAGCCCTGACACCTGACTGAAGCACCAAGAGATTGTCCTTCACATGGCTCAGAATTAAAGGGAGAAAAAATAGAAAGAAAGAAACAAACAAACAAACAAAAAAGAGGATAAAATAAAATAAAGTAAGATAAAATAAAATAAAGTTATTAAAATAAAAAATAATCACTAAGAAAAAAATTTAAAAAGTAAAGAAAAAAATTAAAAAGTATAGACAGAACAAATGGTGAAAGCAAAGCTATACAGACAAAATCTCACACAGAAGCATACACATACACACTCGCAAAAAGAGGAAAGGGGGAAAATATTCTATCTTGCTCCCGAAGTCGACCTCCTTAATTTGGGATGATTTGTTGTCTATTCAGATATTCCACGGATGCAGGATACATCAAGTTGAATGTGGAGATTTAATCTGCTGCTCCTGAGGCTGCTGGGAGAGATTTCCCTTTCTCTTCTTTGTTTGCACAGCTCCCAGGGTTCAGCTTTGGATTTGGCCCTGCCTCTGCATGTAGGTCACCTGAGGGTGTCTGTTCTTCGCTCAGACAGGACAGGGTTAAAGGAGCATCTGCTTTGGGTGCTCTGGCTCACTCAGGCCGGGGTGAGGGAGGGATACTGATGTGGGGCGAGCCTGCGGCGCCAGAGGCTGGCGTGACGTTGCACCATACTGAGGTGCACTGTGCGTTCTCCCAGGGAAGTTGTCTCTGGGTCATGGGACCCTGGAAGTGGCAGGCTGCACAGGCTCCTGGGAGCAGAGTTGGGGATTGTGACCTGTTCTTGCACACAGGATTCTTGGTGGTGGCAGCAGCAGCCTTAGCATCTCATGCTTGTCTCTGGGGTCCGGGCTGATAGCCGTGGCTCACACCCATCTCTGGAGCTCCTTTAAGCTGCACTCTTAATCCACTCTCCTTGTGCACCAGGAAACAAAGAGGCAAGAAAAAGTCTCTTGTCTCTTCGACAGCTCCAGACTTTTCCCAGACTCCCTCCAGGCTAGCCGTGGTGCACTAACCCCTTCAGGCTGTGTTCACGCCACCAACCCCAGTCCTCTCCCTGGGATATAAGCTCTGAAGCCCAAGCCTCAGCTCCCAGCCCCCACCCCTCCCAGCAGTTGAGCAGACAAGCCCCTCAGGCTTGTGAGTGCTGGTCGGCACCTATCCTCCATGCAAGAATCTCTCTGCTTTGCCCTCTGCACCCCTGTTGCTGCGATCTCCTCCATGGCTCTGAATCTTCCCCCCTCTGCCACCCGCAGTCTCCACCCATGAAGGGGCTTCCTAGAGTGTGGAAACCTTTCGTCCTTCACAGCTCCCCCCCACTGGTGTGGTCCCGTCCCTATTCTTTTGTCTCTGTTTTTTCTTTTTTCTTTTGCCCTACCCAGGTACGTGGGGAGTTTCTTGCCTTTTGGGAGGTCTGAGGTCTTCTGCCAGCGTTCAGTGGGTGTTCTATAGGAGCAGTTCCATGTGTAGATGTATTTCTGATGTATCTGTGGGGAGGAAGTTGATCTCCACGTTCTACTCTTCTGCCATCTTCTCCTGTCTCCTCGATAACTCTGATTTTTAATAGAAATATTTTTAAAAGAAAATTCTGTTTATTTTGTATAAAAATACTGAAGGAATAAACAGGGTTATGAAGTGAAAAATCCAGAATCATTAAAGTAAAAAGTAATGCTGATACACTTTAATTTGTGTTTGAAACACTGTAGTATATATATTTTTTAAGTTAATTAATTAATTTATTTATTTTTGGCTCTGTTGGGTCTTCGTTTCTGTGTGAGGGCTTTTCTAGTTGTGGCGAGTGGCGGTCACTCTTCATTGCAGTGTTGGGCCTCTCACTGTTGTGGCCTCTCTTCTTGTGGAGCACAAGCTCCAGATGCGCAGGCTCAGTAGTTGTGGCTCATGGGCCCAGTTGCTCCGCGGCATGTCAGATCTTCCCAGACCAGGGCTCAAACCCGTGTCCCCTGCATTTGCAGGCAGATTCTCAACCACTGCGCCACCAGGAAAGTCCCTGAAATACTATAATATTCTTAATAATACTAAGGCTTCCTTCATTATAGTAATAATATATAGCTTGCAATGCTTAAAATACTACGTGGAAAAGAGAATCACCTTTATAAAAGTACAAAATTGTATTTTATATATTTTTTATTAACTCATGAAAATGCTGCTATATGTACTAGAATAAAAAGATAATTTATTCATATATTAAATGCAAAAAAATGATTAAGCATCTGAAATTAAGGGCAAAAATATAGGCATTCTCACATTATTTTATTTTCAAATAATACAAAGAGAACCCAGAGTTTCAAAATATTAAGCTTATGGGTAGATTAAATTGTTATTATTCATTACATTCTTCTAAAACCTGAAATTTTTAATTTGTATGCTTTATTCATGAAGAGACAATATTGTTGTTTCAAGGACTCAACATTTTCATAGTCATCCAAAAACATTTATTGAATGCTCTAATAAGATTGACATTGTACTAGATTGCACTAGACCATATTTAATAAGGTAAATATATTCCCTGCATTCATGTTTCTTATATTGTAACAGTAGGCTAGTTGGACAAATAAAATGTAACTACTAGAATATAATGATATAAACTCAATAATGTGGCTGAATCAAAAGTCTTAAAAAAGTGATAATGAAAAGTCTAAAAGGAATAATTGGGCTCTAGATGTATTCTGTCACTGCTTATGTATAAGCACTGTTAATTTGTCTAACTTCTAAAGGCTTTAAATTATCTGTGAAAGGAGAAAGCTAATTTAATTTCCCCAGAGTTCCTCTCAACCACTAAAATGTTATGACATTAAAAATTATTATTGTTGTGCATTATTTTTTTCTTAACTGTGTAGTAATCTTCTTAGAAGAATCAATAATCATGTTTTATAATAATAAATATAGATGTCATCAAAATAATAATAGTACATTCAGAATATTTATCAAACAGCAATATAGATGCACACACAAACAACACAAATTATATTTACAGTGGTGATAAAACCAGACATTTTCCTTGGTCTCATGGGGTTTAGTAAACTGGGAGAAAATTAATAATAAACAGGTAAACACATATAGTATATGAAAACACAATTATAATTTAACAAAATAGAAGTAAATATATTTAATAGAATTCTGAGTTTCTAACTTTAATTTGCAAATGATGCAAATTTGTTGAAATCAGTATGAATAGGTTTTTAGGAGAAATATGACGATTGGCACATTCTGTTCAGCTGGAAATGATGGTGAGCTAACCAAATCAATATGTCAAGTAGAAAGTTGGATTCATGTGTCTGGCACAAAATATTTAGGTTTTTGATGGAGAAACTTGTATAAATGTGTCACCATATATTTGGCATTGAAACCCATGAACTGGTTGATAGTACCTACAAAAATAGTGCAGAGAGAAAAAAAGAAGAAAGATCAGGAATGAATGTCAACATGGGGATAAGAGGTGGAGGTAGAGGAGTGAAAGTGAGGCAGGATATAAAGCACAAATGCTTCATGAAACAGAAACCAGAGAGGAAAGTTTTGTAAGAAGGGAGTAGTTAATCCTGTCACGTACAACTGAGACACTGAGCAGAAATTACTTATTTGACTAATATTGGTTGTGCCCCTCTGCATGCCAGGCACAATCCTAGGCTCCTAGTACACACCAGTGAAGAAATTAGTCACAGATCCCTCCCTTGAGGAGTTTTCCTTCTCTTCCCTAGTTGGGGGAGAGGGGATAAAATAAATAATACACACACACACACACACACATATAATTATAAACAATTATATAATTATAAATCGTTAAATATTTCAGAATATGATAAATGCTATAAAGTAGAGTAAGTAAGGCATTTTGAAAGTGCATCAACCCAGTGGAGTGTAGCAAGGGATGAGATCAGTGAGATAATGATAATTGGCTTTTACTCTGAGTTTGAGCAGAGGAGTGACAGGTTATGAGTTGTATTTTGAGAGATATATTCCAGTAACTCTTCAGAGAATAAACTGAAGAAGGACAAGTGTGGAAGCCACATTTCCATTTTGGAGGCTGGGTTACCACAAGAGAAATTTTAGTGATGGCTTTGGACAGAGTGTATAAGGATGATGAAAGGTGCTTAACTTTTGCATATATTTTAAAAGTACTGACAAAATTTTCAGATATACTGAATGAGAGCAGAGGGAGAAGGGGAGAATTCAAGGATAGCACTAAGATATTTGGCCTGAGCAATTAGAAGTTTGGGCTGCCATAAACTATGTTATGACAGGCTGAGGCTGGAGAAGATTTTGAGCAGTTTCAGGAGTTTGATTATAGACTTCAAGTTTAAGATATTGATTTGTCATTCAATTAGAAGCATTGTGGAGAAAGTTGGCAATAATGAGCTGAATATATAAATGATGATGTTTTCAATATGTTGATAGTATTTAAAGACATATGACTGGAAGTAATTATCTAGAGAGTGAGGGTAGATAGAAAAGGTATCCTGGGACAGTGCAATATTAGTATGTGAGGAAGAGTAGAAGGAGCCTCAAAAGATACTGCTTGATTTGGCTATATGTGAAGTGATGGTGATTTATATGTCAGAGACATGTCCTCAGCCACAAAGTTAATAGCAGGCTATTAAGAAAAGTGAAGTTAAAAAACAATAGATATTATCTCATTAAATCCTCTTAATAATCCTATTAATGAATTGCATAGTTGTTTAAAGTATAGAAATTTGTCCAAGAACACCCATAGATTAAGTGACTGTCAAGTGTTACTGAGTTTTTAACTCTTAGGTAGTATAACTCATATTGTTCTTGAATAGGTCTCTTCTTAAAAAAGGAAAAGAACAGAAAGAAAAAAAAGAGAAAGGAAAATAAATAGGAAAAGAGGAAAAGAAAAAAAAAGAAAAGAAAGGAAGATAAAGAGAGAAAAAAGCTTTCTACGAAATAGTATGTTGATTGGGCATTTGCAATGTATTTGTTCAAAGAATAAATATGTTATTTGTTAATTGAATAAACCATGTAGTACATTTTGTTTGGGGATTTAAAAGGATGGCCTATAACTGTTTGAATCAAATCTCAGAACTTCTAATCAACATTTAGATCCCATTAATTCCTTTTACTCATCCTTCATTCCTTTTTGTTATGTTTTCATTTGGTTATTCTTCACTAAATGATAGCTTTTGATTTCCTTGTTAGTTTTCTATGCATTCTCTTCTCCTCTAGGGTCCTTCCTATTCTTGATATGAAGCAATTTCCAATACTCCTTCTAAAGTTTCAATTATATTCATTGTTTTTTATTTATATTCCTTCAGCTGTTTTATACACATTTTGTAGTGTGTTAAAATAGACTCTAGGACAAACTAGAGACATAAACAAACAAATAAGCAAAACTAGGAAAGTAGCAGTGTATGAGTGAGACCAAGAGAGAAAGTTAAGGTAATGTGTTGATAAGAAGTACGTAGGAGAAGAAATGAAAATTTTTTAAAGCTACCAAAAAATATAACACCAAGATTATAATCTATTTCGAAGCAGTAACATGTAAGCCAGCATTGTAGGACAAGAAATACATTGTGGGATAAAAATTAAATTGTAAAGCTCTGTAGACATGTTAAGTGTAAAGACTCTCAAGATGGAGGGTCAGAGAAGCTGACACACTCTAATTTTGTAAGTGCTTTTAGGCCTTGACTAATTAGCTTAGATTTTTGGCTATTATTATTTGTTCAAAAGAGCATTCATATCATTTACAGTAGTTTGACAAGTCCGTGCTCCTTGAGTAGTATAGTATTTAGTCAAATTTATTCTGATCTAGAGTCATTGTTAAACAAGCATGATGTAATTGTTTACCATAAAAAATAATTTATCATGTTGAAAGGGATTTTACTGGAGATTTGTCTTTAAGAGTTAATTTCTTCATTACTGTTATTATTTCTTCCATTTGAAACTGGTTGTTAATGTTAAAGTCTGTTTTAGTATTCTTTATTTGTTCCTTTGACATCTCTTTAGTTATTTACAACTGAACTTCACTTCTGGAATATTCAAGGTTTAATAAAGTGTTTTAATGTGTGCTAAGGACAGTTTCTCTGTTTTACCTCTGCATTTCAAATACAAGAATACAAAATAAACCCCTTTAACATTAGTTTGAATGTTTTCCAAGCATATACAGCTAAATTGTGATCTTTTTGAGAGAGGAAACAATGTAGTTTATCAATGTATGCCTAATCCTGAGTGCAATGTTAATTTTGTTTACTGAATGCTAATCTGGCTTGGGAAAACAAATGGAAAAATATTTTTGACAGTGACTACTTTGGAATGGTGGGATTTCATGTAGTAATTATTTAATGACAGATATGAGAGATATGTTCTTTATTAATCATATTAATTTCCACCCAATCAGCTTGAACAGAATTTTGTTGCAAGGCCACTGGGAAATGTAGTCTTCCTTCTGAGTAGCCATATGTTGAGTAAAAATTTCTACTTTTATGAAAGAAAAAGATAACCAACATTTAGAGGCAACTAATAATATTTCCATGCAACAATTTAGTTACTAATTCTCCAAGTGCCAAAATAATGAGACTTGAATATTACCATAATTTTGGCAAGTCTTTCAATATGCAATATTATTTTCAGAGTCCCTTGTATGTGGAATCTAAACAGAACAAAATAAACAAACAAGATACAGAGAACAGATTGATGGTTGTCAGAAGTGGGGTGAGGGATTAAAGAAATAGGTGAAGGGGGTTAAAAGGTAAAGAAAATCACAATATTGGGGTCAGCAGATCGTATAATCATATATGATGCTGGCTCAGGAAAGTCTTAACATTTGTGTGGCTGGACCACACTGACTCCACTTTGTCAGCTCCATTTTAGGTTCCCAGTCCTAACCCCTCCCGTTTCTGCATGGCTGCACTCTAGCCTACTCACAAGGAATGCGCCCAAGTCAGATAAGTTTCCTATCAACTTTACCCTTGCCTTCATCTGTTATGAAAAGTGGAAGAATGCCTTTGCTTACGCAGACGTTTAATGGTCCATGAGGAATGATGGACATGAGACCACCAGGGGAGGAAAAACCCCTGGTTCCCATTTGCTTGGGTATACTTCCTCCTTAGTAGTCAGATTCTACATTAGCTTTGAGCCCATTAAATTCCCCTATGCCCCTTTCAGGGTGCAGAGTGTAGCTACAAATGCTTCCAGATCACTGTCTACCTGCCTGTAATTTACCTGCAATAAACTTCACAATTGTACTTTATGGAGTTGCCTGCTTTGTTTTTTGGTCTCAAAGTTCTTTCTCAGTTTGGGGGATATTATTCAATATACCTGCCTTTCTAACAACATTCTTCCTTGAGTACCATTACCTTACATTTTGTTCTAAAGTGTAGCTACATTAGGGAAAGATTTGTAATTGTGTGTATTTACATTAGGAATTTAACTTTTGTATTTGTTAGAGTAAAAGTTGCTGCAACAAATAAACCACAAAAGTTTAGTTGCTGAACACTGTTTTTTCCTGGTGGACGGGCAGATGACTTTCCTATATAGGGTAATTTGGGGACCAGGCTCTTCCAGTCTGTGACTCCATCAACTCTTAGGGTCTTAAAATCCTTTACATGAAGCCAGTGGTAGAGGGAGGATTATACGGAGGAAGGACACTTACTTCTTATCTAAATCATCATAGATAGCAGAAAGATTTCATTTGTTACCTTATTAAAAGACACACACACACAAACACACAAACATCTGTACAATAAAGAACAGAGCTCTGCATATGTGGGTTTGAAAGAAACAAAAACAAAAAAAGAACCTACAGCCAACATCATACTTCATGATGAAAGACTAAATGTTTTTCCCCCTATGAATGGGCACATGGTGAGGATATCTGCTCTTTCCATGTCTATTCCACATATTACTGGGGGTCCTAACTGGTGCAATTAGGCAAGTAAAAGAAATTAATAGTGTAAAAATTGGAAAGCAAGAAGTAAACTGCTTTTATTCATAGGTGACATGATTGTGTACCTGTAGAAAATTTTAAGGAGTCTATAGAAATATTTACAAGAGCTAATAAGTGAATTTAGCAAAGTTGCAGAATAAAGGTCCATATATGACCCCCCAGAAAAACCATAACAACCTCACATTAAAAAAGGAGAGTAGAGGGTAGAAAACTTGTAATTAAAAAATTACAAGTTTTCTAAATTAAATGCTTTAACAAAAGAGAGATCAGGGACCTATAGTTAGGAAGAAACCTCTAGAAATTTTGGTCAAGCTGAGAAGAACTTTAAGGCAGTCCTGGTTATCCTTTAATAAGCACAAAAATTATATGTGACTTTTGCCCCTTATTCATTCCTTTCTCCATGCTGATATCTGAAATGTAAGCTGTTCTTTGGACTCTGCAGATATGGACGATACTTTAGGGATAGCACAACAATGGATTGAAGAGACTCTGCATCTGTGAGCACTTTGTGATGGAGCAGAGATTCTGCATCAACCATAGATGCACACCTCTATATACTCTGAGTGATTAAACCACTGGGGAATTTTGATCTCTCTTACTCTCAGCTGAACATGATCCTAACTTTTACTGCTTGGTTGTTGAATTGCAATGAATTCTACCAGATTCCAAAATAACTTCTCTCACCTTCACCAACACAAATAAATGCTTTTTACCTCAACATTCCTACATTTGTTTACCCTCTATTTTAATTTATTATATTTTACGTTCCCAACTTAATTCAAAGCTATATCTTATATTTTGTGCACCTCTTAAAGAATAACATGGTAACTACCGCAAAATTTACTCTCAAGTAATATTTTCTTGAATGATTATCTCTTTTAATAACATCTATATTTCAAAATTGAGCAGAATTTCTAGTATTTCTTTTTGTGTGTGTGTGGGGGTACTATATTAGAGAATGCAGAGGTTTGTGAATATGGGATTGTCTTTGCAACATATCATTCTAAAAAGTGAAACCAAAATATAAAACTTAGCATGGGAGAATGGAAAACAATATCTACTGCTAATTGGTTTGATTATTGAATGATTTGGAATAATATCAAAATAAAATGTAAAAAAGGATGTAAGAACATTTTTCATATTTTAGACATCCTTAAAGTTATTTAGCTCAACTTTTTTGGTCTCCTTTCCTCAAACAAATTTTAGTTAATTTGAAATATAGGTAACCTCAAGTTTAAAATAATAGCTATCCAAGTTTGGGAAACAGAAAATTGTTTTCATTTTTTATAGGTATTTTACTGAGACCTTTAAAACCAATAAAAATAATGTCAAAGCTCAGTGAAGAAATGTGGTCCACAATAAATATTAAACAACATGATAATAATGATAACGATTTTTTCATTGAGGTCAGCTTTTGAATTTTTGATTCATACAAACTATTAGCTTGAAGCCTTAATAGAATATTTATTGTATATGAGGGCTCTAAATACCAATAAAGAGGTTATCACAAATGGACAACATCACATGAGAGAGTTTCTAATTAAAGTTATAATTTAATATTATAAAAATAAATGTTATTGCTATAATTTATGATCATTATACCTGAAAAACTAACTCTGATTGTGGTCAATAAGTATTGACTAATAGAACTGAGTTGGTTGCAATTTCTTCCGAGCTTGCACACTAGGACACATTTGTAAACACCAAAAACTGTCTTCCTTTAAGTAATACATTCTGCTAGCAAAAATAAAGTAAACATACAATAAAAAGAAACTAATTTAACTACTGGTCTTATTTCATATGGAATTTAATTTAATTCAAATTGTGATGTATATTTGAATACCCAAGAGTCAATTTATATATTCAAATGAGTTTAGAGGAGTAGAGTGGGAAAAATATGCTTGAAAAGTGGTATCTCAAAATAGAAAGCAAATTTTAAACATAATTTTGGATGGTAATGAAAAACAGGTCACTTCCTCATGCTAGATAATGATCACCTTTATGTTCAATCTTACTATGGAATTTATTCATTTGTAAATGAGAGTAAAAACTTTTAATTATATTTATATTGCTAATTTTACCTACAAATATTTTTTGAGTACTCCCTATGTGCTAAGCACTGTTCTAACATGTTGAGGACCCTGTGTTTATCATTGTCTTAAAAAAGTAATTCGAGTTTGAGTAAAAAATGGAGAATGGTGGAACCAGTGCTATCCTTCGCCTCTCATAGATCAAATTTTAAATATCAGGGCCACTGTGTGAACTCCGTCTGTTATTTAATTTTGGTGTGTCTCTGTTTCTTCTTCTGCAACATTAAGATGATTATAACTAATTTGCTGGACTGAAAGGGCTAAGTGAAATGATATGAAATGTGCAGGTACATTATAGAACTCAACAGATGACAGCTTACTATAAATAATAAGTAATAGTTGTAAACCATTGTGAGCATTAACAAAAAATTTTTGGTGATTGAGATTTCAAGTGATCAATTTATGTGAAGATCCACCTTCAGTGGTTCTTATCTCATTTCAGTGAAGAACATGAGCCACATGCAACATTCCTAAAAAGTGTATATGTCCTGTCTCACGTGTTCATGAGATTCCCTTTGATAACATCTGGGCACAGCCACTGGTAATCGAACGTCAATAGCCTCATGTTCAGGCAACTGTCACACTTGGGGGACATCCTTGTTGCTTCCATTGAGTATCACTGCATTAGGTTGGCTTGACCACTACTTGAAATGATACCACAGAACAACTGCTTCACTTTTCATAAATAATTTTTCAGCTAGTAATGTCAATTATGGGGATCCTCAGGCTACCAAAAGCTGTGTGGTGGTCTCTGGCTAAATTGAAAAGAATATCACTTTGCATTTAGACTGTATTCTGTTAGAGAATAATCAAAATCCTGCCACTTGTGCCTGAAAATTTTGAAATTTTCAGTGAATCATTTCTTTTAATTTATATTTACAACACTTACTATGAAATTGTATGATTTTTTAATCTACTGTTTAGCTTATGTGTCTGACTTCTCAAATGATATTTATGATTATTGTCCTTTTATCTTCTAATTTATCAACTTTTTATATTGAATGGCATTATTACTGGAATACATATTCTAAAAGTGGCATCAAATAAATAGTCTCAAGATCTCTGCTAACAAAATATCCAAAGACACCGTACTATCCCACTTCAGACAAGGGTTACCTATTACCCGATTTAAATTCTGAGACAGTGTGTATATATCTGGTCAGTAGTTTTCAAAGACTGCTACAGAGAACATTAGACCCACAAGATGCTCAATTAGAATGCAAATTCTATGAAGGTAAGAAGTTTTGTCTCTTTTTGTTCATTGGTATATTGCTAGGGCCTTCTAGGCTGTTCTACAGTGCCTTTTATTTGGAAGATACTGAAAACAAATTTTACTGAGTGAGTGAGTAAATGAATGAATGAATGAGAAAAAATGGGAAATTGCTGAGGAAATACTGAAAATTATTCTAATCTTAGAGATTCACAGTGCATATTAATATATTAAAGGCTATGAGGGATTTTGTATCACATAAAACAGTTTATATAAATTTTTATACTCAATTTCCTACAGAACCCTTTCAACACCTGTAAAAATCAATTGGAATATAAGTTCTAATGAGTATATTTTGGAAAACCAAATTGTTTACACAATTCAATTTACATAAGGTCATCAAATTGGCTAAAATTTATTTTTTAAATATACTATTAATTTTGTTTTTGTCATTTAGAATGTCAAATTTCAATCTTAATATAGATAAATTCAATAGTGATAGTTTATCATCCTGAAAAATCAATATTTTAGATGGATGAAATGATTTGTTTCTCCCTGACTGCTTTCCTGTCATCCTTACTTTAAACTAACAAGCTAGTCTGAATGTCTTCCTTTCTGATCCCAACTTACTTATCTAGAATTAGTTTCCTGGTTGTTTCCTTTTCATGAAATGTTTCCATTTTCACAAAAAGAGTCATTAATAGGACTTCTTGTCTGCTTAGCCTCCTCAGAAGAGCTAGTAACAGGCACATGAATCTTTTCTTTTGAAACATCATTTAAAGAGCAGGACCGGGCTCCTAGTTCCCATTGCTGTTCTTTTTTTCTTTATTCTTTTTTCTTTTTTCTTTTTTTTTTTTGCTGTATGTGGGCCTCTCATCATTGTAGCCTCTCCTGCTGCGGAGCACAGGCTCCGGATGCACAGGCCCAGCGGCCATGGCTCACGGGCCCAGCCGCTCCACGGCACGTGGGATCCTCCTGGACCGGGGCACGAACCCGTGACCCCTGCATCGGCAGGTGGGCGCTCAACCACTGCGCCACCAGGGAAGCCCTGCTGTTCTTTTTTTCTGATTCCTGGGAACCAAACTGGAAATGTAACACACAAATTGACATTGTCTGGCTAATCTGTTAGGCTTTATAATGGACAGCAAAAGGGAGGCACAATCTCCAATGCAACTGTTTCCATCTAGAAAAAGAAGTGAATTCATTGATCCTACAGGGACAAAACATCTAGGACTCAGAAAATCCAATTCACTTAAAAAATTAAAGTTGTATTGTTTGTCAGTCAAACCTTCATTTTATTCTGAAAGAAGACAATATTGAACAACTACTTTGTAAGCACTTTACTGTATAAAAAGATTTGTACATTGACAAATTAAGTAAGTAATGCCTTCTTTATTCTATTCTCTGCGTTTGTTTTCCTTTTACTTGATTTCTTATTAAAAACAGCAATGAGGGATTCCCTGGTGGCGCAGTGGTTGAGAGTCCGACTGCCGATGCAGGGCTCATGGGTTCGTGCCCCGGTCCGGGAAGATCCCACATGCCACGGAGCGGCTAGGCCCGTGAGCCATGGCCGCTGAGCCTGCGTGTCCGGAGTCTGTGCTCTGCAACAGGAGAGGCCACAACAGTGAGAGGCCAGCATACAGCAAAAAACAAACAAACAAACAAAAAAAAAGAAAACAGTAATGAGAGGAATAAGCACAGTTAGAAGTCAAGGTTTTACTCCAGCAATTCATTCAAAGATTTCAAAGTCAATCAAAATTATTTTTTAAATAAAAAATTTTTCCTCAATAATTTATCAATAATTTTTTTATATGTCAAAAGTTCAACTAATTATGTGAGCTGCATTATAAGTAGGATGGTTACAAGAATAAGTCTTGAATATGAACAGATTTAGCTGCTTACTGACTGCATGATCTTTCTCAGAATATTTAATCCTCAAGTCTAGTTTTGCCAACAGAAATGGGAACATTAAAATTTTACTGGCTAAATAGATTATGCTAATTTAACCTCTGTGTGTGTGTGTGTGTGTGTGTGTGTGTGTGTGTGTGTGTGTGTGTGTTTGTGTGTTTAAAACAGGCTTTTATGACAGAACTTCAATAGTTTACATTCTATATATTCTGGATAATAGAATAAATATAAATATTTATTCTATTAATAAAATGGGTTTTTAAATTATAATATATTGATAGCACAATTAATATAATAAATTAATGATACCAACCAATTTATTTGTCTCTACCATTAAGTCATATCCTTCATTGATTCTCTTAAGCATTATAGCTACAATATATAATGTGTGGCATACTAGGAGAAGGGAGTTATACCAATATTTCCTATCATATAACACATAGTATACAACCTAACCAATTATTGTACATCCATTTCTGCATCTCAGTATAGAAGCCAATTTACAATAATATCATTAAGACAATTCACTGAAAAACACTTTTAGTTTTAACTCCCTTAGCTCAAATATTATCCTCATTTGACAATTTAAGTAACCATATCTAAATACTGAACACACAATGTCAAAATATTAGACCTAGGTAATGTTTCAGGTTAGCGATTTTTTTGTAGTTGATTTATAATGTTTCGTTAGTTTTGCTGTACAGCAAAATGAATCAGTTACTCATATACATATATCCATTTTTTTTAGATTCTATTCTCATGTAGGGCATTACAGAGTATTTAGTAGAATTCCCTGTGCTGTACAGTAGGTTCTTATTAGTTATCTATTTTGTATATAGTAGTGTGTATATGTCAATCCCAATCTCCCAATTTATCCCTTCCCCCTTTCCTTATATAGATATATCAACACCTCATTTTTAGAAACCTCCTTTCTTTGTACTTCATATTTTTAATTCAACATCTTTCAATTAGTGTGAAGGTATTGCTAATTAAACCACTGAAAGTTGAATAACATATTTTGAAATATGTTAAAATATTGGGTAATTATAATGATTAGAAATTATAATTTCAAAAGAGTATAATATTTTGGCTCATCCTGCTTCATACTTACCTTTCATGGATTGTTTTTATGCTATAGTTCATCAAAGGACAGACATAATCATTAACATATAATTGTCAAGCTTTTGACATCTTTGGGAAATGCATCTCCCTGTACATTGTAGTAACAAAATGTTCTGTATTTGTCTAGTGTGTCACTCAAAAGGGAGCAAACGTTATTGCTTTCTTCATCAATGAGAAAACTTCCAACTTACTTTTTACAAAAACTGAAAAGATTGAGCTGGAGACATTTTTCTTCCTCTGAGAGGAATAGTAAAAATTTTAATACTATTAAAAATAATATTTCCTTCTGATATAATATTAATATTTATATGGAATGTAACAAATACATTTAACTATAAAGAGACATATAGGTATTTAATCATATAGTATTCATAAATGTATTATTTCATTCAGTCAACTAATATTTGTTGTACACTAAATGTACACTATTCTCAATCTTGTGGGTAGATGAAAGGGATTAAAATTTTTTGCATATATATGTACATGTATATGTGTGTGCATATACAGATTTTCTAACTATACATATATATATTCCTAACCATAAATAAATGAATTCTTATTCATTCACTTATGTGAATGTAGGTGTGTATAAATGTGAGCTTATATATATACAGGTACATATATACACATATACACTTACACACACAGGTGTCTATATACACGGATATATATGGATATATATGAATGTACATATATATACACACAAAGGTTTATATATATATAAGTTTTCATAGGTCTATACACACATATGTATATATACATACAGGTTTATCAAACACATGAATTGTTCAGCTTAGTGTGTGTGTGTGTATATATATATATATATATATATATTCAGAAATCACTGGGGAAATAGCTTTTTACTAGTTGGTTTTACTAATTATAATATAAACATATGAATGTTTTTATACATATATAATATAGTTAACCATTTTTCTCTTCTACAAGCTTGTAAAATAAATAACATTTATTTAAATTTCAAAATTATATTTTATATTCTATATTCAGTAATTAAAACTTCATTTTGATATTTAAAAATTTAAGTAAAGCCTACAGACATCTGATAAAAAGTTATATTGCATATTCGATTCAGAATACAATTGGTAACAAAATGATTGACCATGCAGACTAATTTAATTGTCAAGCACCAAGATTTCTCTGTGTTTTAATATATTAGATCTAGAGTTTTTAAGCCACTTAATTTCAGCTTAGAAAATATGTAAGACTGCTTAGAAACCATTCAGGTGAGGTGTCATGCACTGTACTGACCTAAGATTAATATACAGAGGATGATACTGTGATGAGAACATTAATTTAACCTATGACTGAACAACTACATCCACCCCCAATTCAAAGTACGTGTTTGAGCCTGTTCAAATCCACCTGATTGGAAAGTATCCTCAACAATTTTTTTAATTTAATTCTGTCATATTTCCAAAATTAATATTAATGACCCATGAGCAATTAGTTTCATATCAGTGCATTTTTGTTTAGCTATGAATGGCCATTCTCATCAAAGCTTTGACTAAAATCTTATCCTAATTTAGTAACAAAGTTAGGAATTCAGTGACACAGGAATAATGGCTTTTTAAGAGCAATTCAAGAAAAAGTCTTTAAATGTGTGTATGACACACACACATACAGTTTTCTACCATTAAATACCATGTTATCCAAAATTTAGGTGCTTTCAACAACACCCATGAATTATCTTACTGTTTTCATGAGTCAAGAATCTGAGCACAGAATAACTATATACTCCTCTCAGTTCCCACCAGGCTGAAATTAATGTACTGGCTGGCACTGAGATGATCTTGTGAACTTGAGTTTTCTCCCAAACTCACTCAGGGTATTGGAAGAATTTAGTAACTTGTATGACTGCAGCCCCACTTTCCCACTGGCTGTCAAACCAGGGCTGTTCTCATTCCCAGGTGGCACTCTCAGGTCCTCGATATGTGGCCCCTCCATTGTTTTCTCACATTAAAATCTCCCTGACTTCAGGAACACACAGACCCTTTGAAAGGCACACTTGATTAGTAAATGCCCATCTCAACAATTTCCTTTTAAATCAACTAACTAGTAATTAATCAGGGGAATCATACCCCATCATATTCACAAATTATTCCTTACTCCAAGAGAAGAGTATATTACAGAGCCCCACAGTAGGATCAGGCAGGTATCTTAAGGCCATCTTAGAATTCTGCCCAACATAATATTCATGTGATATTATAGGTCATGAAATACTAGTTACAGATGAAGTCTGCAACCTGCTTTTTACTTTATTGTGGGCTATACTTTGCTGGAATTCATACTGGGAGACACATTTATATTGGCAGTCAGGTCTTCTTCTGTTTTGATAAACAGCAGCCATAGTAATATTTTGAAAATGTACATCAAATGACCATACTTTTTCTCCCACTAAAAACACCTCCATGCCTATTTATTTTTTAAGACATGTAAGGCCCATTGGCCCTAAAAGATTGAGAAGTCCTTATCACAGCAGCACCTTGTAACCCCAGGACCCACTTGCTCTTACACTTCCATTTGCTCTGGACTAGGAATAGGCTATGTATGCTTCCACCATGGAGGATGGTACATGCAAATCTCTCTCCTTGGAGTGTTCACCTAAGTAAATTATATCCATTCTTTATTAAGCAGCATCAGTATCTCAGAGAATCTTTCTCTGATCTCTGTAACTGTCAAATTCTATTAGTAGACCTGTTCAAATGGCAATCTTCTGTCCATTTATGTGTATACAATGTATACATTGTTTTCAACACTAGATTGTGATTTCCAAGAGGGAAGTGGCCTTGTAGGACTATGTGTATTATTACTTTATTAGAGCTTAATAATATTTTAAATAAATAAAATAACATAGAAAATTAAGAAACCTTAGAGTCTCAAAACTGAAAAAATCTTCCCTGGAAAACTTTAAGTTTATAATTTTAAATATTTCTTAATTAATTACAGTATAAAGATAATGCCAAGAGATAATTCTCCCTGGATTTCTGTTTTTCTGCACATTTCAGGCCTTCTGTAGGAAAAGAATTATAAGCTATAATAAATGTAGAGAACATATTATTCACTGGACACATTTCAAGATAGTAAAAATTCCCTCCTCTTCCTGAAGATTTGTTGTGTCCCACAGTAATAATAAACTTAGACACTCCTTCTTTTGAGAGACATTTGATTAAATTTCAGGGTAATAAACATGAAGACTTTCCAATCCTCGTATGAAGAGATTCTTTTATATTTCAGATTAAGAATGAAGTCTTTCTTTTTCTAGCAGGAAAATTGGGTAGATGTACGAGCTTCTCTATATAAGCACTAAGTGTTTTAATTTTGGGCTTCCACTCTTGTGATGTGAACCCACTGCATGATGACTTAATAACATATACTGTGTGCAATGGAAAGAATTTTTGTATCCCCCTTAAATTCATGTTAAACTCTTAAACCCAATGTAACACTATTAGGAGGTGGGGCCTCTGCGAGGTGATTAGATCATGAGGGTGGAACCCTCATGAATGGGATTAGTGCTCTTAAAAAAGAAGCCTTAGCAGAGGCAAGAAGAACTACAATCCTGCAGCCTGTGGAATGAAAAACACATTCACAGAAAGATAGACAAGATGGAAAGGCAGAGAACTATGTACCAGATGAAGAAACAAAATAACACCCCAGAAAAACAACTAAATGAAATGGAGATAGGCAACCTTCCAGAAAAAGAATTCAGAATAATGACAATGAAGATGATCCAGGATCTTGGAAAAAGAATGGAGGTAAGGATGGAGAAGATGAAAGAAATGTTTAACAAAGAACTAGAAGAATTCAAGAACAAACAAACAGAGATAAACAATACAATAACTGAAATGAAAAGTACACTAGAAGGAATCAATAGCAGAATAACTGAGGCAGAAGAATGGATAAGTGACCTGGAAGATAGAATGGTGGAATTCACTGTTGTGGAACAGAATGAAGAAAAAATAATGAAAAGAAATGAAGACAGACTAAGAGACCTCTGGGACAACATTAAACACAACAACATTTGCATTATAGGGGTTCCAAAAGGAGAAAAGAGAGAAAGGACCCGAGAAAATATTTGAAGAGATTACAGATGAAAATTTCCCTAACATGGGAAAAGAAATAGCCACCCAAATCCAGGAAGTGCAGAGAGTCCCCTAGAGGATAAACCAAAGGAGAAACACGTTGAGACACATAATAGTCAAATTGGCAAAAATTAAAGAAAAAGAAAAATTATTGAAAGCAGCAAGGGAAAAATGACAAATAACATACAACGGAACCCCCATTCCCTTGTTAAACTGTAAGATTAACAGCTGATTTCTCATCAGAGACTCTACAAGCCAGAAGAGAGTGGCATGATATACTTAAAATGATGAAAGGGAAGAACCTACAACCAAGATTACTCTACCCGGCAAGGATCTCATTCAGATTCGATGGAGAAATCAAAAGCTTTACAAACAAGCAAAAGCTAATAGAATTCAGCACCACCAAACCAGCTCTACAACAAATGTTAAAGGAACTTCTCTAAGTAGGAAACACAAGACAAGAAAAGGACGTAGAGAAACAAACCCAAAACAATTAAGAAAATGGTCATAGGAACATACATAATGATAATTACCTTAAATGTGAATGGATTAAATGCTCCAGCCAAAGGACATAGGATTGCTGAATGGATACAAAAACAAGACCCATAAATACTGTCTACAAAAGATCAACTTCAGACCTAGAGACACATACAGACTGAAAGTGAGAAAAAGGAAAAAGATATTCCATGCAAATGGAAATCAAAACAAAGCTGGAGTAGCAATACTCATATCAGATAAAATAGACATTAAAATAAAGAATGTTACAAGAGACAAGGAAGGACACTACATAATGATCAAGGGATCGATCCAAGAAGAAGATACAACAATTATAAATATATATGCACCCAACATAGGAGCACCTCAATACACAAGGCAACTGCTAACAGCAATAAAAGAGGAAAACGACAGTAACACAATCATAGTGGGGGACTTTAACACCTCACTTACACCAATGGACAGATCACCCAAAACGAAAATAAATAAGAAACAGAAGCTTTAAATGACACAATAGACCACATAGATTTAACTGATATTTATAGAACATTCCATCCAAAAACAGCAGATTCCACTTTCTTCTCAAGTGCGCACGGAATGTCCTCCAGGATAGATGACATCTTGGGTCACAAATCAAGCCTATGTACATTTAAGAAAACTGAAACCTTATCAAGCATCTTTTCTGACCACACTATGAAATTACAGGGAAATGAATTACAGGGAAAAAAAACATAAAAAACACAAACACATGGAGGGAAACAATACGTTACTAAATAACCAACAGATCACTGAAGAAATCAAACAGGAAATCAAAAAATACCTAGAGACAAATGACAATGAAAACACGATGATCCAAAACCTATGGGATGCAGGAAAAGCAATTCTAAGAGGGAAGTTTATAGCTATAAAAGCCTACCTCAAGAAACAAGAAAAATCTCAAAGAAACCATCTAACCTTACTCGTAAGGGAACTAGAGAAAAAAGAACAAACAAAACCCAAAGTTAACAGAAGGAAAGAAATCATAAAGATCAGAGCAGAAATAAATGAAATAGAAACAAAGAAAACAATAGCAAGGATCAATAAAACTAAAGGCTGCCTCTTTTAGAAGTTTAAAAAAAATGATAACCCATTAGGAAGACTAAACAAGAAAAAGAGGGATAGGACTCAAATCAAAAAAATTAGAAATGAAAAAGGAGAAGTTAAAACAGACACCACAGAAATACAAAGCATCCTAAGAGACTACTACAAGAAACTCTATGCCAATAAAATGGACAACCTGGAAGAAATGGACAAATTCTTAGAAAGATATAACCTCCCAAGACTGAACCAGGAAGAAATAGAAAATATGAACAGACCAATCACAAGGAATGAAATTGAAACTGTGATTAAATCTTCCAACAAACAAAGGTCCAGGACCAGATGGCTTCACAGGTGAAGTCTATCAACCATTTAGAGAAGAGCTAACACCCATCCTTGTCAAACTCTTCCAAATAATTTCAGAGGAAGGAACACTCCTAATCTCATTCTATCAGGCCACCATCGCCCTGATATCAAAACCAGACATAGATACTACAAAAAAAGAAAATTACAGACCAATATCACTGATGAATATAGATGCAAAAATCCTCAACAAAGTACTAACAAACAGAATCCAACAACACATTAAAAGGATCATACACCATGATCAAGTGGGATTTATCCCAAGGATCCAAGGATTCTTCAATATACACAAATCAATCAATGTGATACACCATATTAACAAATTGAAGAATAAAAACCATATGATCATCTCAATTGATGCAGAAAAAGCTTTTGACAAGCTTCAACACACATTTATGACAAAAACTCTCCAGAAAGTGGGCATAGAGGGAACCTACCTCAACATAATAAAGGCCATATATGACAAACCCACAGCAAACATCATTCTCAATGGTGAAAAAGTGAAAGTATCTCCTCTAAGATCAGGAACAAAACAAGGATGTCCACTCTCATCACTATTATTCAACATAGTCTGGAAGTCCTAATCAGGGCAAAAAGAGAAAAAAAATAAATAAAAGGAATACAAATTGGAAAAGAAGAAGTAAAGCTGTCACCATTTGCAGATGACATGACACTATACATGGAGAATCCAAAAGATGCCACCAGAAAACTACTAGAGCAAATCAGTGAATTTGGTAAAGTTGCAGGATACAAAATTAATGCACAGAAATCTCTTGCATTCCTATACACTAATGATGAAAAATCTAAAAGAGAAATTAAGAAAACACTCCCATTTACCATTGCAACAAAAAGAATAAAATACCTAGGAATAAACCTACCTAGGGAGACAAAAGACCTCTATGCAGAAAACTATAAGACACTGAAGAAAGAAATTAAAGATGATACCAACAGATGGAGAGATATACCACGTTCTTGGATTGGAAGAATCAATATTTTGGAAATGACTCTACTACCCAAAGCAATCTACAGATTCAATGCAATCCCTATCAAATCACCAATGGCAGTTTTTACAGAACTAGAACAAAAAATCTTAAAATGTGTATGGAGACACAAAAGAGTCCGAATAGCCAAGGCATTCTTAAGGGAAAAAAAGCAGAGCTGGAGGAATCAGACTCCCTGACTTCAGATTATACTACAAAGCTACAGTAATCAAGACAATATGGTACTGGCACAAAAACAGAAATATAGATAATTGGAACAAGATAAAAACTCAGAGATAAACCCATGCGCCTATGGTCAGCTAATCTATGACAAAGGAGGCAAGGATATACAATGGAGAAATGACAGTCTCTTCAATAAATAGTGTTGGGAAAACTGGACTGCTACATGTAAAAGAATGAAATTAGAACACTCCCTAACACCATACACAAAAATAAACTGAAAATGGATTAGCCACCTAAATGTAAGACCAGACACTATAAAACTCTTAGAGGAAAACATAGGAAAAACACTCTTTGAAATAAATCACAGCAAGATCTGTTTTGATCTACCTCCTAGAGTAATGGAAATAAAAACAAAAATAAACAAATGGGTCCTAATGAAACTTCAAACTTGCACAGCAAAGGAAACCATAAACTGGATGAAAAGACAACCCTCAGAATGGGAAAAAATATTTGCAAATGAATCAACGGACAAAGGATTAATCTCCAAAATATACAAACAGCTCATGCAGCTCAATATTAAAGACACAAAGAACCCAATCCAAAAATGGGCAGAACACCTAAATAGACATTTCTCCAAAGAAGACATACAGATGGCCAAGAAGCACATGAAAAGCTGCTCAACATCACTAATTATTAGAGAAATGCAAATCAAAACTACAATGAGGTATCACCTCACACCAGTTAGAATGGGCATCATCAGAAAATCTACAAACAACAAATGCTGTGGAGAAAAGGGAACCCTCTTGCACTGTTGGTGGGAATGTAAATTGATACAGCCACTATGGAGAACAGTATGGACGTTCCTTAAAAACCTAAATATAGAATTACTATATGATCCAGCAATCCAGCTACTGGATATATACCCAGAGAAAACCATAATTCAAAAAGACAAATGGGGGCTTCCCTGGTGGTGCAGTGGTTGAGAGTCCGCCTGCTGATGCAGGGGACATGGTTCGTGCCCTGGTTCGGGAATATCCCACGTGCTACAGAGTGGCTAGGCCTGTGAACCATGGCCACTGAGCCTGTGTGTCCAGAGCCTGTGCTCCACAATGGGAGAAGCCACAACAGTGAGAGGCCCGCGTACCACAAAAAAAAAAAAAAAAAAAAGAAGACACATGTATCCACATATTCATTGCAGCACTATTTACAATAGCCAGGTCATGGAAGCAACCTAAATGCCCATCGACAGACAAAGGGATAAAGAAGATATGGTACATATATACAGTGGAATATTGCTCAGGCATAAAAAGGAACAAAATTGGGTCATTTGTTGAGACGTGGAAGGATCTATAGACTGTCATACAGAGTGAAGTAAGTCAGAAAGAGAAAAACAAATATCGTATATTAACGCATATATGTGGACTCTAGAAAAATGGTACAGATGAACTGGTTTGGGTGGCAGAAATTGAGACACAGATGTAGAGAATAAATGTATGGACACCAAGGGGTGAAAGCAGCTGGGGGTGGTGGGGGGTTGTGATGAATTGGGCGATTGGGATTGACATGTATACACTAATGTGTATAAAACTGATGACTAATAGGAACCTGCTGTATAAAATAAATAAATAAAATAAAATTCAAAAATTCAAAAGAAAAAGAAGCTGTGGAGAGCTTCCTCCCTGTGTGAAGACACAGCAAGGAGACAGTTGTCTGTGAACCAGGAAGTAGACTCTTAAAAGACACCTAATCTGCTATCACCTTGATCTTGGACTTCCTAGCCTCCAGAAGTGTGAGAAATAAATTTTTATTTTTTATAAGCCACCCAGTCTATGATATTTTGTTATAGTAGCCTGAACAGACCAAGTCAGTGTGTCACCCAATGAGGTGTGGGGGTCAAAGAACAGGCGTTAAGATGCTACTTTGGTGTTTTTGGTGTAATACCTGTTCTGTTTCTCAGATCCAGCAATCTGATATTTCTGTCAAAATATATATGAAACTGTATAGACTAACTTAACTTTCAAGTATGGAAAACTCTTAGACTTTTTATGACTTAATATATACTACATAAAATATTTTCATCCACAATTTCTGATTTAACATATATTACATAAAATATTCTACAGAAACAAACAAGAAGTACCTGTACCAAAACAGAATTTATACCATCACTCTGAATAATATACAGAGTGTTTAGATAAGTTTTTTTTCTTTTTTTCTAAGGTCTTAGAGTCCATGGCTTTTAGTTCATGATACTATCTAAAAAACCAGCAATCATCTGTGGCTGGTGTAAAAATCAGAAAATGCAACTAACTTGAAAGAGCTTAAAATATGACATGTATATAATAATTATGTGTATATGCAATGACTTCTGCCACAAATCTGGGGAATCAGGCTACCTTCAATAATGACCTGCTGACTACAAATTTAGGAGTATTCACTAACCCTTCAGGTGAGATACTTTTCTGGAATGGCTCACAGGATTTAGGAAAATTATATACTTACAACTTCAGTTTTACTTTAGCAAAAGGGAACAAGTCACAAGCAGCCAAAAGGAGAGATTCCCTGGGAGAGGACTGGGAGGAAACCAGATGGAAAGCTTGCAACAGTGCCAAATTATCCACTCGGCACATTGATATGTGACAACATGTAGAGTATTCCCAACTAGGAAAGCACATCCAAGCTTCAGTGTTCAGAATGTTTATGGGGACTTCATTAAGCAGGAATAATTAATTAAATCATTGACCAAGGGATTAAACTCAATCTCCAGCCATCTCCCTTCCTAAAAGATCAAATAGGCCCTCTCATTACTTGACTGATCTTTCTGAAATGACCTCCTTCCTGAGTCATCTGGTTATCACTAACTATGTAGGGGCCACCATGAGTCACATATCATTAGCAAAATTGTCTGAAAGGTTCACCATGAACAGCAGAGATAGTCATATCACGTGGGAAATGTCAAGGATTTAGAGAAGAGCTCCCAGGAACTGAGGAAAAAGGCCAACTGACTTTTTTACTATACTATGTATATTACTAATAAAAAATAAGCATGTAGGATAAATATATTTAGTAGTCTACATTTAATAACTGTTTCATTAAGAAATGTCAAGATCTTCTTAAAAAGATAGAGCAAGTCCTATAAGACAGTTCTGTCCTTACTTCCAAAGCTGTTATTATCTTCTGTAAAGAAACAGGGGTCATCCTATCATAAGAAGAATACCAAAATAATGATGCCTATTTTAAAAAGTATTATTCTGCATTTATAAATCCAAGAAAATATCAACACTTGAAACATCTAAGGAGAAACAGTATAGCTATCATCAGTAGGATGGTAGACTAGATAAATTCTAAAGTATTTTTCTACTCTTAAGAACACATTATTTTGTGATTTGGGGACATAATAATGCTGTGTATTGCATCCATTCTGAAATTGTGTACAACACTGATTTCAAAATATGGTTAACTTTCAGTTCTTTCTATTTTCAATGAGTGACAATGATATCTATTCAGTTCACCAGCTTAGATACCCAGGCATCATTCTTTTTACCTCTCCACTATGTATAGCATCCATCACTGAGCCCTTTTAATGAATGCTCAAAAAATAACCCTAATTCATTCATACCTGTTCATTTTCACCATCACTAACCTTACACAAGAAATAATCATCTCTTACCTAGGCTACAGAATTACTTCTATCTGAATTCCAAACGTGACTTAGACATCAAGGTCACAATGTGAGAAAATATTAATATATATTTAGAGCACTAATGCCAATCTCAGAAAAATAATCAGAGTATAAAGACTCATTTCTTTTAGTATAGGCATTTTTATATCTCCAAAGTTTAATCCTCAAAAATGTAATCTAAATAGTGTCCTCTAACATATCCTAAGCCAAGCTGTGATTCTTTCGTTCTTTCTTTTTTTGTTCTTGATCTGGTCACTGGGGAAGAAAGAGAAGTTTTAGGAGGGAAGCAGAAATGACTGTGTGATTTCTTAGCAAAAGTCCCAAAAGTTTAAACCTCTCTTTTTTCAATACTTTTAATTTTCACATGTTTTAAAATTAATGTGAGTACTCTCTTCTTCACAGTGGCCCATTTGGATTAGTAAATTCCATTGATAATGACTTTAGGCAAATGCAACCTCATAAATTTTATTAGGAAAAAAAGTCCTCCAGGTGTGTTTAAGCAATATCCTTTTATATTAGTTTTGCAAAGGGCATATGTTATCAAAGTTCAATCTGAAATATAAAAAGTGACCATGAAATTTGCCATAGCAGTACTTAATCCCTCCCAGAAGTCATATACTTTTGTCAAGTTAAAATAATAACAGTGTATCCTCTTTTTGTCTCTTCAATAAATGGCACTATTGAGGAAATGATTGTCCAGTTATGTCAAAGTTACTGAGGCAGTGAAATGAACTTTCTCACTCATATCTAATAGGAAGTCATTTAATTGTATTAAAATTAAATCTACATTCATTTTTTTTTTTGAAATAGACAAAATAAGAGCAGAAACTCAGGTAATTCCAATTTTGGGGAAAAATAGTTACTTCTCAATAAGTTTTGAAGGTCAAATAAACTTTAGATAGAATTTTTAAAGTAATGAACAAGTGCATAATTGCTGGGAACTCTTTTAAACAATAAATTGCATATATGCAATAATGTAGCAGGTATGGCTTACAATTTCCTCTTTCCCTTTTTTGAATCAATCAAACTCCCCAGGATAAAGATTTCATTTCAAACACTCTCATGTAGTTAAGTATAGCCATGTATCTAAATTTTGGCTAATAGGATAAAAACAGAAGTGCTATATGTCAGATGCTTGGAATTTCTTCAATAGACAGTTGACATGAGTGTTTTCCTATTTTTATTTGTTCTTTCCTGGCTCCTGCTACCTTTATACAAATGTGATGACAAGGGCTGGTGCCGTTATGTGCCCTAAAGGGAAAACCAACAGTGTCTAAGTACATCAAAAATGAAATGGGAAAAGCTTAGGTATCTGGGGACTCCAAAAAGGAGAGTTGCCATACCAGCCCTGGCCTGCATACCTTCAGACTTTATATGAAACAGAAATATACTTTTATCATCTTTTATTTATGACACTTTGATATTGGTGCCCCTACAAAATCTAATCCCAATAGATATAGTGACATTTTCATGGGAATAAAGATATTCAGGTCAGTGCAATATGCTATACATTTTTTGTCACAGGTCTTTGACAAAATAAGTATAGAAACTGAAATAAACATTTAAAAACTTTAGTGACATGATGCCTTTATGGTATTTTGCAAAGATACTCATCTGCAATAGACTGAAAAAGATTTAATAGGGCTCCTTATTACAGATAATTTGAAACTGTTTAGGCAACATGTACTGTGTACGTGTGTGTGTGTGTGTGTGTGTGTGTGATCATTATTTCCATTTATGAATGAATGTCTGATAAAGTACAGACTTTACCTGGAGAGAGCCTAAAATTGTTAAACAGATATGAAATCATTCTGTGTCAGCTCTGAGTGTTTGATGGCCCTGAAAGATAATCAGGAACCCACATTAGCTACTCTTGGAATTATATTTCTTGCCCCAAATATATTCCAAAACCCAGATATGAGAAGAGGGCTAAGCATCTATGTGAGTCTTTAGACTCTAAAAGAGATGTTGAGAGTATCTCTATGCTGAAACCATGGTCCTAGGATCATCCAAGTTCAGGATGTGAGTATATAATGATAGGCCCAACTATGAGAAATACCTACAACTGAATGAGTTAAGTTGGCCAAGAAAAAGATCAATCAAATGACCGTTCTGGAATAATCCAGAACTGGATGGGTTAAAGGTAAAACATTTTTCTAGAATAAGTTGAGTGCCATTGCTGAAGAGTAAAGAGAGGAGGATGCTTTCAATGCTTTCACTTTTCCATTAGGAGGAATGGAAGGAGGGAGGGAAAAAAAGAAGGGAGGAGGGAAGGAAATTTGTTGTTTCCTACCATTTCTGTATCTGTTGGGTGTCCTGGGTGTCAGACAGGAAGAAGTTTCAACAGGGCAATGGTTAATTTATTAATTTTTTGCATTGCACTTTAGCAGAAAGGGAAATAAAACTTGAAAATGATAATCATTGTTCTTCTACAAATATATATATAGATATTATTTCTCC
The DNA here is from genome assembly GCF_951394435.1 of Stenella coeruleoalba. Taxonomy (NCBI): domain Eukaryota; kingdom Metazoa; phylum Chordata; class Mammalia; order Artiodactyla; family Delphinidae; genus Stenella; species Stenella coeruleoalba. Next base: position 35,309,337 of record NC_137164.1, on the reverse strand, counting down.
CAAATAGCCTTTAAAAAACAAAAAAACGAAAAGAAAAGCAAGTGATGCATGCTTCACAAGAAAGAATTTTCTTCTCCCTTGCCTTTATGATTTTCCAAGCAATGTGCAATTCATTTCGATTTTGTTGCTTTATTTATTGCTCAATTTTGCTTCTTTTTTATTTGCTATTGAAGATTGCTTTATAAAGTCTATCAAATATACAACTTATTGAGTACTCCAGCCCCTCTTTTTACTGCCAACCCTGAACAATGCAGGAAAAAAAGAGAGAACAAGAGAGAAACAGCTTTGTTATTACCTACTGCCACGTAAAGATAAACAATGGCTCTGTTATTAGGGGGAATTGGATGTCTTTTCCAATCAGATATGGAGAGAATGTAATGCTTGAGGGTAAATAACAGTTAACTAAGAAAAAGGTATAAACATAATTAAACTCCAGTTCTCAAACAAAACAGTGATGTTTCTCTTATATACAAAATAGACCTATTGAAACAGCAGTGATGTGTAGCTGAGATATTTTTAGAAGGAGTAAAAATAAATCAAATGTAATTAGAAATTAAATAATATATTTATTGTGCCTACTGAATAGATCTAATACAGGTAAAGACTATTCTTTATTATATACTTTGTTCCAGTAACTTTCAAGTAAACAAGTTTATGTTAGAAGATGAAAAAAAGGAAAGGAAATAGAACAAATTATAAAAAAAATAATAACAAAAGCAACAATAACAAGAAAAACATTTGAAGGAGCCAGAAATGAAAATGTAGGGGAGAAAAGATTTTTCTCAACTCTCTTAGGGTCCCTGGTTAGATATGAAACTTAAACTGACAAAGACATTAACAGGGGAAAATCATACTAATTGATTTAATATAAGTTTTATGTGACACAGGAAATGAAGATGCAAAGAAACAGACCTATGTATTTTTAGCTAAGGTTTGATGAAGAGTGGACAGTTGTGGAGGAATACGATAAGGTAAGGAGTACAAGGTAATTGTAGTAAACTGGGAGAAACTTAGCAAGGCCTGTTTGTTAGGGTTCTTCCTGACCTCCCTTTGCTTTCAGAGATAAGGCTACTCCTTTCCTCTGGGTATAGGGAAAGCACCTCTCACTTGAAGGTTTTATAGCCTGTTTCAGGAAAGAATGGTGAGGAGCTGGAAGAGGAGGTCAGAGTAACCTTCCTCTTTCTGCTCTTTTCTCAAACTCCTTGAGCATAAAATATTCAATATGCCAAGGTGCCATATCTTAGGGGAATGTGCCTTGAACCCTTTCGAAAACTATGTTTTTTCCTAGTGTTAAGTAGATATTGAATACTGGGAAATGTAACAGGGAGGTTTTTTTTTTTAACTGAAATGCAGCTATAATGTTGGCAGGCACTGAAACTTCAATTACTCTTCCAGGCAATTACTATACCTTTTTATAAAAAACAAAACTAATAAAAAAAACTAGGGATTTGAAAGGATTATCAGAGTTCCAAATAAACATTATACCACTAATTTATATTTTAGAAAACTGAAAATGTTAATGCACCTCCTTAAATGCCAGCATCGCAGTTGTAACAAGGATATCAAGTTTGCTACTCCTTTTAAAGATGACCTTTCAGAAACATCATGACAAAATTGGAAGTAAGAAAAGAACTTGGAAAATCTATGGTATTAAAAAAAGAAAATTTGGAAAATACTATTATATCCAGCCTGTAAATATTATAGCTATTTCATAAGACTGCTATTGGAGTTTAAAATATAAGATCATGTTTAATGCCTTAATAATTTTGGACAATGATCTTGACTGTTTCTTCTCTTTTACCTCTACTGTATTAAAAAGAAGATTTGAATAGAAGAAATCTTATTGTGAGTTTAATGATGGAAGAAACACCGCAAAGGAAAGAATTTAATTTGTTTGTTAATTAGCAGTAATTAACAAGTGAATGTTGGAAATGGGCTTTCACTGGCCAAATTCAACGTGTTTAAATTTTGTGGATGTTGGAGGAAGTAATCTAGAGGGGGGAGGGGAAGGGGTGGGTCCCAAACCCCCAGGCCTTGGACCCTACTGTTAGGAACCCGGCTTCACAGCAGGTGAGTGGCCAGTGAGCAAGAAAAGCTTCATCTGCCACTCGCCATCGTTCCCCATTGCTCACATTACTGCCTGAAACATCCATCCTCCCCAGTCCGTGGAAAAGTTGTCTTCCATGAAACTGGTCCCTGGTGACAAAATGGCTGGGGACCACAGACCTAGAGGACAGGACATCACCTCCTGTTGCCCCTTGAGCTGGACCCAGGCAATAGAGGCTCCTCCCCTCCTCCCCTGTCTCTGGAATGTATACTCTGCCTACCTTTCCCACAGTGGGAGCTGTTCCAAGGACATAATCTTGAGGGTGTAAGATGAGGCCATCTGGACTAAATAGTTGACCAAACCCAGTTAAGTCCTCTATATACAGTTTTAAGATTTGGTTGGTGGGTATGGAGGTCTACTCAACTTGTTTCTGCCCAAGACAAGCCTCATAATTAAGTTTCCTTGCTTATTAAAATTGCCACTTACCAATCTGGAGTGGCCTGCCTCTTTCTTTGGTCTGTCCCTGCTCTATGTGTAAGGGGGCCAATTTGCAAAACCACAGTGGGTTAGCCAAAATATTTTAGAAACAATGCCTACACTTGCAAAAGAAATAGTAAAGAATCTGCCAAGACCTAGAGACTGTACGGTAAAGATACTAACTGTGGTTTGATTTTTATGATCTTGTGTTTATCCATTGCTAGAGAAATAGTTCTGCTTTTCCAATACTAACTATAAATGTACTGCATTTCTGCCTCCAGAAGCTTATCTTTTATCTGTTCCAGTTTTCATTCAAGGGGGTGGTTGCACTCACTGAAAGGGCAGATCAGGTCACTGGACTTCATTGAGCTTACTGTTAAAAAAACCAGGACAACAGGCCCCAAGCGGAGTCACTTGTGTTAAGCTCCCATCATCGAAACAAGGCTTAATTACAGTTTAAGTTTAATTACAATACATTCCTGGCTCTTCCAGGAATGCACTCTTAAACCGGTCAATAGGAAATCACCTGATCAGCACTAGCTAGATAATCTATCTGACAGACCCATACCATCCCCTAAAGGAAAGTTATGTTGCAATAAACTACCCACTTTCTTGCCTAGTGTAACTTTCTCTGCCCACTCCCTTCTGCCTGTAAAAGTCTTTCATTTTGTACAGCTCCTGGGAGCTCCTTTATATCTGCTAGATTGGAAACTGCCCAATTCAATTGATTTTTGCTCAGATAAACTCTTTAAATATTTTAATATGCCTCAGTTATCTTTTAACACTGCATAAATTGTTGGGTGAATTGTTTTGTGTCTGTGTAGATGTCAATGTTTCCTTAAGAAATGTGTAGGGTATGGAAGAATTCATTTTGAAATTTCCTTCTTTTTTAACAGAATAATGCAAAATTATGGCTGACTAATCAATACTCACCTAACTCAAATTTTTATTTGGCTATCATTATCTACCCAAAAAATCTCCTAAGTATTATGCATCATCAAGTTGACATAGGGTAGTTCCCAGGATTCCAATTTAAATCTTTTACTTGTTTTTCGATTTATAGTTTTAACTAGAAAACCACGAGAACATAGCTAAGTATAAACGCAGCATCGAAATATATGAGAACTGGCCTTGTCATATTTTATTATTTTTATTCCTGCCTCTTACAATTCAGGACTAACTAGAGGAAGAAAAATATGCTTTCCAAACATGAGATGTATCACTTCTAGTTAGCCCACTTCCATCTTATCCCATGTCCACAAACTCCAATCACAGCATACCTCAACACTTTTCTTTAACTATAAAGATTTCCCACTCCCCTGCTTATATTTTAGTTCTTCCAAACTCAAGTGACGGTGGTTGACTCCATTGTTTTAGCAAACTCTAAATAAATAGGCTTTTCTCACTCTTGTATGGATGGTCTTCATTTATGACAGGTACAATAAGAATCTGTTCTCCATTTTATCAGGATTAGAAGCACTGGTATGTAACCAAGGCCTTGCCTGGAATGTCATCAAAATTGAGTCCCCGTAAAACTGACTACCCCTTGCCAAGTTTATGATCAACCTTTCTATTCAAAGCTTTATTCTCTTTCTTGTCCCCTCTGGCCTCAATCCTGTGCCAACTGAGCAATAATCAATGAGTCAGATGACTAAGATTGCTGTTGTCTATAACATCATTAGTGTACTAAAATTGTTATTGTTGACAACATTGTTAAGGTACAGACTCAGGTTGTTTCTCCAGAGTAAGATGAGCCAACAGACCCCCTGGGTCATGGACCACCAGACCAGAGACTTGTAAAAACTCCCTAATTCAAAGACCAGTTGGAGTGGACCTGAGGCTTGTATCCCATTCCCTTGCTTGGTACCCTGCAATAAACCCTACTTTGCTGCAAACACTTGTGGTCAGAGTTTGGCTTTCTGTGCTTCAGGCACACAAGCCCATTGCTTGGTTTCATCATATTTGAGCAAAATGCTCACTGATTCAGCTATGACCAGATACTTTTAAGAAACTAAAACTGACTTTATAGATCCAATGCTTACAAAGTTCTCTTGGAAAAACTGGTTTGGTATCTGTGTTACAGTGTTCCTACTCTGACATGCTATTAAGAAAATAGGCCCAGGAACATGAAGATATTTTGGCAGCCTTGAAAAGAGAGGAATTCAACCAAATTAATAGGTACTACAACAAATCTGATGTCAAGTTCTTGGTCTGACTTTGAGTTTCTACGCTCACAAGGATTTTATAAATCCAAACTGAGAATCTCCTATGTGAGATTCCAGCAGAGCAAAATTTAAAAGGCCATGTGGTAAATTATCATAGTTACGGTACCTATGAAAGTAATCAGGCCAAACCTAATGACATCAGCCTTATTTTACAAGCAAGAATAACCTTTCTTTAAAATTACTTTTTATCAAAAGATAGAGGGGAGATAGTAGAGGAAATTTTTATGTTTCAATGGAAAAAAATCCTCCCAGGTTGTCAGACTCTGTCAGTTCACTGCCTTAAGCTAGTTTGTACCACTTTGTAAATTTCAGATAACTAGTGGGTTTACAAAGAAGATTTGATTTCACCCTATGAAAACCCAGTTTGAGTATCTATTTGAAAATTTGAGTGTATCTTGTTAACTTGCTCAAACTTTTAGTTCTTCTAAGTTTCTTTCAATATCTGTCTAAAACCACCCAAATTATTGTTTGCAGTTTTCTCCTTCCCACTTGACTCAGTGTCGCTAAGAACTAAAACCTGTTTTCACATCCCTATAATAATATATGAAATCCTGTGAGCTAAACACTGACAACCTGATAAAACCCTCTTAAGATTCACCATTTACAGCAGGCCTTGCCTAGGCCAAATTTATCCCAGGATAAGTCTCTGTTGGGTGACTAAGGAAGACTGACAAAATGTTTGGGTCCTATATTCATGCCCTTGTACAAGAGGTAACAATGACTGTGCAAGAGCATCAACATTCTAGCTCTAGAGCTTCAAGAAACTTGAAAGACTTTGCTAAACAACCAGTTGATCCTGGCCTCCAGAAAGGGTCAGAAACAACTGCTGTAGATTTGTTTCCTGAAACTTCTCTGACATCTCTGTGGTCAACAATCACATTTGAAATGCCAATGAAGAAATTCACAGAATATCTACAATTGTTCTGACTCCTCCAGTTTAAGATTTTCCTATAACAACCTCTTAGAATCCACAGGATTGGTGATGCTTGGGGTTTAATTGCTTAGTGTTCAATAGGAGTTTAACTACACACGTACACACATGCATGCACACACACACACACACACACACACACATTCTTTTTTTTGTTGCGGTATGAGGGCCTCTCACTGTTATGGCCTCTCCCATTGCGGCGCACAGGCTCTGGACGCCCAGGCTCAGCGGCCATGGCTCACGAGCCCAGCCGCTCCGCGGCATGTGGGATGTTCCCGGACCGGGGCCCTAACTCGTGTCCCCTGCATCGGCAGGTGGATTCTCAACCACTGCGTCACCAGGGAAGCCCCCACACACATTCTTTTTAGGCATTCCTCTTTTAAGATGTCTGACATAGAGGACCCTAAAATAACCGACCTATACCACCAACTATGAACAGAGGGGTCAGTTGGTTTTATTGGAGCTAAGTCAACAAGAATCTTCATAAAACCATTTCTTAGATCCTGATTCACTCTGATTCACTCTATTCAGGAGGTTTTGGATTGTTCAGCATTGAATGATATTAATCTTGAGCAAACTCAGGACTAATGATGTTGAGTTTATCTGAGTATGATCTTCCTGGAAAGCAGTTTGAGAAACACTCCCCTCCCCTCTTGTGTTCTGAGAATTGTATCATCCTTGCCTCTACCAAGACCTAAGCACCTCCATCCTTCAAATAAGACTCTCGCTCACCCTTCATGACTCCCTTGTTTGCCTGACTCTGTGAACCTTACTTTTCCTCCCTAGTCTTACAACATCTTTAATGAAAGTTTCCCCTATTACAATAGCCTGAATAAAGTAATCTTTGTAACTGTTCAGTGAATTTTGTATTTTACAAAACTTGTTTATTAATAAAGTGAATAGAATTTGGTAAATGGTCAGACATCAGGTAGTGTTTGAGTATGACAAGAGATAATTTTTATATATTTATAACTATTTTAATTGTTGCCAATTTACTTTTACTCTTTTGTGTTAGGAAATTTTTCTTTTTTTCAACTGTCAATTATTAATGAAACCGAGTGGAACCCTGTGGGGTTCCTGGGCACAGAGTTTTTTTATCCCCTGTTTCTTGTAGGCAAGACTCCAGACTCCATTACCTTCCCTGAGTTCCAAAGGACAGATCTTAACAGTTGTTAATTATGGGAGAAGCAGCCAAGAAACGACCTAAGGCAAGATTAAAGGGACCAGAGAAGTTCATCAAGATTAGGAGACCAACCACCTGAGACCCTGCACACACCCTAATCTTGTCAGCAACCCTACCCTTGGACTAATGCTATAAAACTCATCAAATTCTCCCTGGTTGGGACACATAGTTTTCAAGGGCAGGAGGCTGCTGTGTCCCCTTTGCCTGTCAAAGCAACAAAACTATCCTTTTCTACTTCACCCAAAACTCTGTCTCTGAGATTCGAATCGGCACCAGTGTACAGAGAAGCTGAGCTTTTGCCATCATTCAATTTTCCCTGACTCTGCTACAAACAAAATTGCTTTCATAACTTATGAAATTACTTGATCTAGGTATTTGCTTAGTTTATATTAATTTTTTTTTTCTGTATCGGTCCTAGTGCTAGTACTAACCTTGGTTCTGTTAATAGGCATATGTTTCTCAGAAAAATAAACTTCATGAAAAAAGTATTTGTACAATTGCTTCTCTAAAAATGATGGCATAGTAGTAAACAATTTCTTAAACTGTGACACTTTTTGCATTTCTGTATGAAAAATCACCATGCATAGCTGTTATCATAGTTCAAGAAGACTGTTTGGTTTACTTTATTAACACTTATCAAGGATTTTCTCAAGGATAGGCACTGTTCTAAGTGGCTTAAATACTTTTCACATTTAATCCTCCCAATAAACTTAGAGTGAGGAAACTCAGAAATAAAGAGTTTAAGTAATTTGCCTTAGTCACATATCTGGAAAAATGTATAACTCAGATACAAGATGTGTGATCTGAAACAAAATTATAACCTCTTAACACCTAAGAATACTTCCTGAATGTATAGAGAACTGTTCTATATTTTGTCACCTAAACCAGCCCCTGAGGGCTAAAGGATTCTTGCCTTAATTTATTTCTTAGCTCTCCCATCTCCATTCCTTGATCAATGAATAAAGTTTCTGCTCTGCTATACTGAACCTGGTTTCCTTGGATTGGCATTTGTGACTCTGGTCATAGGACCCACTGAGGGGTGACCAACCCATTGGGAATCAGTAATACATATTATCAAACTTGCTATAAATGTCAGATAAAAATATATACCTGAAGTAAAATGGTGAAATGAAAGTTCATTCAGTACTTCTTGCCACTTGGATCCTTATTCATAATTTATAGTTGAAGAAAAGTAGATTACTAAATGCATATAATGTTTCTTTTTCTGGAGGCCTTACAGAAGAGAGAAAGGCACCCTACAATTTTCCAAATCAGAGCTACTTAGCACTTTTAACATAAGAATTCACAAATATTAATTTGTCTGCATTACCTAAGGATTCATCAGTAAACCATCTGAGAATTATTTCTGAGCCTATAAAGAAAGGGCCTAGCAAAAATACCTTCCTCCTGCCAAGATTTAGCAGTGGTAGTCATGTGGGAGATGAGCAAAATGTGGTTAGAGAAAGAAGGACATAATTTTTTCTACATCTTCAAGTCTACTTCAGAAGAGGTAGGTGATAGATGGGGCTGAGTAGCTGGAATTTGTCCCCTGCGGACAGATATTCCAAGATGAAGATAATAGCAGGAGTCAGAAGCTAAGCCCTGCCCAGATAAAAGATAGAGACCACATATTTCTCATTCTCCATGTCAAGGAGACCTTCCTGACTACACCTGTGAAAAAAGGCTCTTCAGGGGCCAAAAAGGGAGGGGGCGCCACCCCATAGTAGGTGATGTCAACCTACCCATAGGCCTCTTCACTAGAATCCATCTTGGCTAAGATAAACCAAATACAGACTCAGAGCCAGGCAAAGCAAGCTGATTGGCCAGAGGAAACCCACAGGAAATGCCCCATATAAGTGATTCAAACTACCATGAGAGTTCAACTCTTTCTCTGAGCCTTCCCATGTGTCTATCCACACGTATCCTTTTTCCTCCAAATAAACACTTTACTTGTTTCACTACTTTCCATCTCTTTGTGAAAATTCCTTTCTACAAAGCTGACAGTCCAGGGCCTTGTCACTGGCCCCTGGTCTAGTGGGTAGGATTCAGCACTGTCACTTCCATGGCCTGACTTCAATCTCTGGCCAGGGAACCAAAATCCTGCTTCAAGCTGCTGCAGGCCGAGGCCACCCAAGATCAAGACCCTTCTCCAGATTTTTCTATCCTTAGAAATAAGAGCTTCTTTGTTAAATGCATCTTCTCCCCAAACAATTTTGATATCAAGCAGGACTCTATGGGGCTCCTGGGCACAAAAGCCTTTCTGTGTCCCCCATTTCTTGATTACAGGAAATAGGTTTCATTCAGCCTCCATGACCTTCCCTGAGTTTCAATGAGCAGATTCAAACAGTTGCTGATTAAGGAAGGGAGGGGATATGGAGACAAGGGAGGAATAGTCAAAAGAAACAATAATGTAGCCTTGGGGCAGGGTCCTGGTTCCCCCTCAAGGGATATATATAACAGTATCTTTGAGCTGTTTGGCAGATACTGAAATCCCACCAGGTGGGAGAAGTTAACCGTGTACTGCCCACAAGCACATAGACCCCAGACTGCTTGAAACCAGAAGGTTGATGATGCTGACTCCCACTTACCTCACCACCAACCAATCAGATGATTGTCCAAGAGCTGATAATGCCCTATCTAAACCATTACTATAAAACTCCTCACTATCCCCTGCAGGGTGGGACACAGAGTTTTGAGGGCATTAGCCTGCTGTGGCCCCCTTTGCCTGGCAAAGCAATAAAGCTATTCTTTTCTACTTTACCCAAAACTCTGTCTCTGAGAATTAATTCAGTGTTGAGGTACACAGGCCAGATTCAGTTTCAACTTGATATTACCTCATCAACTTCTTTTACCTCTGGCACTTAAATCTACCCCAAAGTTTATTCAGCATACAGGAATTATTTGCTTATAAGTGTGTTCTTCTCACTGTTCTGGAAATAAATAACTAACTTGTTGCTTAAAACTATGCCTCCAACACCAATTTTGATTCCTAGCATTATAGAAGGTTTTCAGTTAATATTTGACATATGTTGCATTATGAATATATTACATTTAATTTATCTTTGTCATATAAATTATAGATAATTATTTATTATTTTGTTATGGATCTGTAATTTGTATATGCTTACATAATTTGAAGCCAACTGAAGAATTGAGATTTTTCTGCAAGTTCCTGAATTTTTATTCAGTTCAAAATAATAGCATAATATGTGAATAATAGAATTAGTCCAAAATATAATGTCACTAAAATAGTGTTTTTTATGACCATAGAGCTGATTTATTCCAGTTGAGAATGTACATCTAAGAATGTGACATTATTATTAAAGAATATTTTATATGTGCTAAACCACTTGATAATCAATAAACACATAGAAAATTGAGATTAGCCATCAAAACAAACATTTTGTTCACTGGTTAATCTACTATCCTGTTTCTACTCTTTCTGATAGTAAGTAGGGGCTGTTGATTTGTTAGGATTTAGAAAACTCAATGTAGCATATTTATATGTAAAAATAAGATACTTATTTGACTGTGAAATCACCTTAGCCTTTCTTTTACTATATTCTTTGGTATTACTTTGCTAGTTCAATTCCCGTAGTCAAGCTTTTAGTCTCCATGGTTACTTTTGCAAATGTTAATTTGGTGAAAGGATCAGAATAAAAATCAATCAAGTCAGTGCTTGGACATGCAATTTAGCTAGTCTCCCTAATGTGTACACTTCATGGTCTGTTTCTTAGACTCCTTTAGGAATTCTCTTAATTTTTTAACTGATATCAAATTACCTTTAATCTAATTTTCCTTTTCAAATATTTAAAATAAAAATAAATTCCCTGTAAGCATCTTTGATACCAGTTAACATCTAAATGTTATTTGTATTAGCTAATTATTGCACATCATTTATTTCTGGCAATAGAGGTGATGGAAAGGAAGAGATTTGGGACATTTAGGAAAACATAGGCATTCAAATACATATTATTTTTAAAAGAATTTCAACATTTTTGTGAGTGGGCATGGGGGGTAAGGGATATAACAATTATGCATTTCCAAACAGATATATCTCATCTTTCTGAATTATTACTAAGCAGAAATAGACTTATTTAAAATTATCTTCAAATATCTAACAGAGATGAGCTGTCCTAAGGTGGGGAAAAAATGAGGTAGAATACAAATACACTTATATTAGGTACAAATATCAAGATATAATGACTAAAACATTATCTAAATACAATAAAAATCTTTACATTTTTTACTGGAGGTAGTCTAATATCCATAAGTTTGTTTAATTTTTGAGGCAATATGAAACATTTTCTCATAAATTTATATTTAATTTAGCATATTTAATAAAATGGATTATCAGATCTATACCATAAAATTCTATTTTTCATTCTATGATGGATAGAGTATAGCTCTGAAGAAGCTGTTAGTTTGAATTGGAGGTAATGATGAATTAATAATAGGTAGGGAAGTACTTTATAAATATTAATATTTTTGTTTTTGACTGAGTGCATTTTATGTAGGAGGAAAACTATTAGTAGTTATTTTCTTCATACAATAAAATCAACTTTTAAAACTAATTATATAAACAAACCATATTTTCCTTAAGTTTCTAAATGGAACTTTCAGAGTCTTGGGATTTTAGTTATAAATCTATGAAATATTAATAATCCTTTTAAAGGGCCCCTTGATTAATATGTACTCATATGAATTTAAGGACATTAAATTTTCTTAAACAATCAGTCTCACTTATAGCTTATTTAAACTTCCTCCCACATTTTAATCTACACTCATAAATATAATATGCTTGTGTTCTAAGCTTGTGTAGTACTTATCCTAAGAAAACTTTTCAAAACATTAGTCAACACTAACAAATATAGCATTAAAATTATAAATTCAATGGTAAAAGTTTTTAATATTCAAACGTTGTAACTTTCTCTTACTCTTCCACATAACATTTTCTTAAATCTAAAATTAATATTACTGCTTTAGAATAAGTCATTTATGATTGAGCTTCTAGCATATCAAAATATATTAATGCTGTTAAATTAATTAAACAAAGAAGCCGTTAGACTGAGGTGGCTCTAATGCAAGGATAGCTTATGAAAGCAAACAAAAATCTAAACCAGTAAATGCCTCAAAGGTACAAAATCAAACCGCTAAAAACAATCAATCACAGCCAACTAAGCTTTAAGCTATAGCCAATCAAATAATTCCCTTTCTTTGCTTCTGCACCTCCTCTATATGTCTTTCTCTTAGCTCCTATTGGCTGAGCACTCCTAACTACTTCCAGTTTGGGCCTGCTTGCTTGGAATCAATTTTTGCTGAAATAATTTCTTAAAGTTTTTATTATGCCTCAATTTATCTATTAACTACACAAACATTTTAATTGTATCCCTCAGTTTAATACAAAAGGTGTTGATGCTGTGGGTTTGATTTTCTCCATCATTTATATACCAATTCTAAATCTAACTCATTTTGAAAATTTAAGTTTCTCAGTAAGCAGGGGAAGAGGTTTGACCTTCTAAGTGTTAAAAAGAAAACCATAGGCCCAAAATGGCATCATTTGTGCTAAAGCCCATGATACCAAACCTAGACTTAATACCTAACCTAACTGTCATATTCACCTTCTTCAGAAATGTAATTTTAATCAAACAGTTTGGAATTTTCTGGTCATCACAAATGAGGTAATCTGTCAGGTAAGCCTTTACATCATCTCCCAGGGAAAGAAGAGGCAATCTGCATGATAAAACCTGCGCTGTTCCCTTCCCCAAAAAACAAGACATCCTGGATTAAAAATAATTATTTCCCTTCTTTTGTTAATATCTCCCTTGCCCTACCTTCTTCCTATAAAGCCCTTCCATTTTGTACAAACCCATTCTGAACTCCCCTCTAGTTGATAAATGGGGTGCTGCCCAATTCATGAATCATTGAATAAAGTCAATTAGATCTTCAAATTTACTAGGTTGACTTTGTTTTGTTTGTTTGTTTTTTTTCGGGGAAGATGTTACTAGAGCAATGCTGTTTATTTACTTTTTTATTTTCTTTAATTTTTAAAAAAATTTATTTTGTATTTTTTTTACAGCTTTATTGGAGTATAATTGCTTTACAATGGTGTGTTAGTTTCTGCTTTATAACAAAGTGAATCGTTTATATATATACATATGTTCCCATATCTGTTCCCTCTTGCATCTCCCTCCCTCCAACCCTCCCTATCCCACCCCTCTAGGTGGTCACAAAGCACCGAGTTGATCTCCCTGTGTTATGTGGTTTCTTCCCACCAGCTATCTATTTTATGTTTCGTAGTGTACATATGTCCATGCCACTCTCTCGCTTTGTCACAGCTCACCCTTCCTCCTCCCCATATCCTCAAGTCCATGCTCTAGTAGGTCTGTGTCTTTATTCCTGTCTTACCCCTAGGTTCTTTATGACATTTTTTTTCTTAAATTCCATATATATGTTTTAGCATACGGTACTAGACTTTCTCTTTCTGACTTACTTCACTCTGTATGACAGACTCTAGGTTCATCCACCTCATTACAAATAGCTCAATTTCGTTTCTTTTTATGGTTGAGTAATATTCCATTGTATATATGTGACACATTTTTTTTTAACATCTCTATTGGAGTATAATTGCTTTACAATAGTGTGTTAGTTTCTGCTTTACAACAAAATGAATCAGTTATATATATACAGATGTTCCCATATCTGTTCCCTCTTGCATCTCCCTCCCTCCCACCCTCCCTATCCCACCCCTCCAGGCGGTCACAAAGCACCGAGCTGATCTCCCTGTGCTATGCAGCTGCTTCCCACTAGCTATCTACCTTGCATTTGGTAGTGTATATATGTCCATACCCCTCTCTCACTCTGTCACAGCTTACCCTTCCCCCTCCCCATATCCTCAAGTCCATTCTCTAGTAGGTCTGTGTCTTTATTCCTGTCTTACCCCTAGGTTCTTCATGACATTTTTTTTTTTCTTAAATTCCATATATATGTGTTAGCATATGGTATTTGTCTCTCTCTTTCTGACTTACTTCACTCTGTATGATAGACTCTAGGTCTATCCACCTCATTACAAATAGCTCAATTTTGTTTCTTTTTATGGCTGAGTAATATTCCATTGTATATATGTGCCACATCTTCTTTATCCATTCATCCGATGATGGACACTTAGGTTGTTTCCATCTCTGGGCTATTGTAAATAGAGCTGCAATGAATATTTTGGTACATGACTCCTTTTTTTTTTTTTTTTTTTTCCTTTTGAATTATGGTTTTCTCAGGGTATATGCCCAGTAGTGGGATTGCTGGGTCATATGGTAGTTCTATTTGTAGTTTTTTAAGGAACCTCCATACTGTTCTCCACAGTGGCTGTATCAATTTACATTCCCACCAACAGTGCAAGAGAGCTCCCTTTTCTCCACACCCTCTCCAGCATTATTGTTTCTAAATGTTTTGATGATGGTCATTCTGACTGGTGTGAGATGATATCTCATTGTAGTTTTGATTTGCATTTCTCTAATGATTAATGATGTTGAGCATTCTTTCATGTGTTTGTTTGCAGTCTGTATATCTTCTTTGGAGAAATGTCTATTTAGGTCTTCTGCCCATTTTTGGATTGGGTTGTTTGTTTTTCTGTTATTAAGCTGCATGAGCTGCTTATAAATTTTGGAGATTAATCCTTTGTCAGTTTCTTCATTTGAAAATATTTTCTCCCATTCTGAGGGCCAGCTAGCTGGGGGTTACTTCCCAAGCAAACTTGAATTTGTCATCTCAAGAGAATTGAGGTGAATAAGAATCACTGATTGATTGTAAGCCAGAAATTTGGCTGCTACTTGAGTCCAGGAATTACTTCTCTTCTCTCCAGTCTCAGTAAGACTGAAACAGATTACAAAATAATGGGCATAGTATGAACATATACTTTCCCTCGCATCTTCCTTTTTAAAAATTGTAGGTCTTCGTAATTGGAACTCTCTGCTTATCATATATGCATTTCACCTAGCTAACTGTTTTTCTGCTGGGGCTTGGAGGGAATCGAATGAGTAGCACCCTCCTCCTCATCTAGTTTCTGAACCCATTAAAAAATTAGACAAAGTGAAAGCAGATGAGAACTAAAACATTACTTCTATTCCTGATAAAATTTATCCTGGAGTACATGGATTAAATATGAGAACTAGATAGGATTGCTAACTCCCTAGTTGGTGCCCTTATTGAGAAAACCAGAGAGGGAAATAGAGTTTGCAGAGAAATAGTGACTGAAGTTGGTGTTTCTCAAGGTTTAACAAGTCACATTAGGTATTTTGTTAAAAAACAGGATCTCATTTAGCAGCTCTGGATGGGTTTCAGATTTAGCTTTTCTAACAAACTCCTAAGTGATAGTAAAGTTGCTTATCCGGGAAATATACTATGTCTCCTAATGTTAGATAGAAAAAACTGGAGGGAAAATACACTAATATCAATCATTAGGACAAATACAATGAAAACTAAGAAGCTTAATTCTCCCTGTTGAAATAAGGAAAGAGATTTTCTTCCCTTTTTTTTTCTCAGAGCATTTACTTTAGAAAACTTGTAATTCTGAGTACTTTCTCCTCTCTTTGAAATGTTTATAAATCCTCTTAAAAACTAGATAGGACTTTTGTCAGCATTATGACTTAAGGATGTCTTTCTCAAGAGCCTGGAAGCCATTTCTTTGAAATGTAATCCTCAAGGAAGACAGCACCCTTATTGCACAGCTCCTGTGGGAGGGGAGGAGTCTATCTAGTGGGACCTTAATCCAAGTTGCAAAATTACCTACTGTCACAAAGTTTTGAGAAGTGTGCTTTTCCCCCCTCTGGATAAAACTAATTAGTTAACTCAGATGGTCACGCCAACTACTGGGTAAAGTAAGGATGAACTTGTGTGACAAATAGTGCTGTTCAGTCCTCTTACTTAAGAAGTAGATATTGATTACCTGGAAAAAATATGTCTAATGAGTTGTATCTGCTTGGCTGCATGGAAGGGTGAGATTTCTCTCTATCTTTGCAATCTCTTAGTATGTTGCCTGTGATGTGTATTAGATTCTGGTTTCATGCTTATTCAATAATAAAAAAAAGTTTTTTCTAGTACTTTTGTGGAGAGGTTTTCTGGATTGTAGAAGTTTTTTTGTTTGTTTTTAATTTATTTTCCCAACATTGTCACCCATCTACTGCAATACTACTGGTTCACTATCACTTCAATAAATACAGTACTACACAGTCTGAGGTTGGTGGCACACACAGATGTGAAGCACTGACTATGCGACTTGAACATCTACAGACTTTGGTATCCAGGGCAGGTCCTGGAACCAAATCCCCATGGATACGGAGGGGCAATTGTATATTATATATTCCTATTATCATTAATAGTCATCTTTAACATTGAAAATATTTGTAGATTATTCTAAGATTATATAGAAGTATTTATAAAAATAAGTTATATTCTAGAGATATCAATGCAGGAAAAAACCTGAACAGTAACTTAGAAAAACTATCCTCATTGATGGTATTTTCTATAAGTCTTTTATTTAAGTATGCCTTATTAATTAAACAGCCAAATAGTAAATCCTGTCTTTAGCAGAAATTTTACCCCAAAGGGCAGTCTTTAGCATAGCTGAATAAGGACCTGCATAAATTTCATGCTATGCATCTTTTAACTACATTTAAAAAATCACTGATACTTCCTTAAAACCTTAACAGTTGACAAAGTTTCAAGAATCCTGGATTGGAGTCACGGCAGGGTAAATGGTAAGTCCTGGAACTCATGTGAACTTGGTGGACAATATACTTTTCAGTAAATGGTACGGTAATATCCCTTCTTCCTATCTCATATAAGCTTAGAGTTTATTGCCCAAACTGCTTTTCAATGTCCTTGTATGGTAAATTGGGTGTGTACACTCATGGTATGAAATATAAGAGGTAGCAGGCTAATATGATAAACATATAGAAAATAGTTGGTTGAATGC
This sequence comes from Stenella coeruleoalba, assembly GCF_951394435.1. Taxonomy (NCBI): domain Eukaryota; kingdom Metazoa; phylum Chordata; class Mammalia; order Artiodactyla; family Delphinidae; genus Stenella; species Stenella coeruleoalba. The sequence goes on along the minus strand of NC_137164.1, from coordinate 35,292,504 downwards.
AGCAAATTTGGGGAAAATTCCTTCTAAGGAAAAAAAAAGTTTGTAAAAATATTGATAAATTTATTAAACAAGTTTTAAGTATGACCACCACAAAGCTTTACTGATTAAAAAATAGATATACACCATTTTATCTTTCCCTCTATTTAACATTTCAGAAATAAATTGTCCACCTCAGTTAAATAATATTATCCGTATGTTCTATGCATTGAAGTAAATATGTGGGCAAAGAAGTTGAATATACTTAACAATTCTAAACTGTACAATTAGAAATGGCTAAAATGATAAATTTCATGCTATTCATCTTTTAACTATGATTAAAAAATCACTGATACTTCCTTAATATCTTATATCATTTTTCTGAAATGTGACTAATAAATTTGATCACATATACATGTTGGGAAATTTTAGATTTCCTAATATTTCCTTGACATAAACTATCAATATTTTCCATGGATATTAATTTCAAATATTTTTCCACTACCCAGTAATAAAACTCAATTTCATGTTTTACATTGACTCAAAAAGAGGGATTTTCTTGATTTTTCTAGCCCCTGCATGATTATCAGCACTTTCATTATGGGATGGGCATTTTCTAAGCACTATTGTTAGCTGTCTCAAGTGAGTGACTATAAAAGAAAACAATAATTAAAGATCACATTTGCGGGCTTCCCTGGTGGTGCAGTGGTTGAGAGTCCGCCTGTCGATGCAGCGGGCACGGGTTCGTGCCCCGGTCCGGGAAGATCCCACATGCCGCGGAGCGGCTGGGCCCGTGAGCCATGGCCGCTGAGCCTGCGCATCCGGAGCCTGTGCTCCGCAACAGGAGAGGCCACAACAGTGAGAGACCCACGTACCGAAAAAAAAAAAAAAAAGATTGCATTTGCTGTCAGCATAGTATTTAGGAAGAAATAAACTTGTGTTTTGATGAAAATATATACTTCTTGATTTTTGAAAAGTCGAGCAATAAAACGACTATTTCTTGTCAATTTTTTACTCAGTTCTGAATTAAAATTTATTGAAAAAAATACACTGATAAAAGTAAATTTTCTATTATTTATTAATTATATTTAAAATTTACATGGACTATTAAGGACATTGTGTAATGTTTCTACTATATGCTTTAAACAATTACAAATATTGGCATAAAATAATGTGCATATCAATGTAACAAGTTTGAAAAGTGGGGAATGAGAATCTGAAGTCTGCCTTCCTTCTAACAATGATGATTAACACTCCAAATGAATGGATCATAGATTTCTCTCTCAAATTTCTAAGATTCTTTATGAACAAAATTCTAAAGGACTTCAACATGCAATGGAGATATATATATATATATATATATATATATATATATATATAACATTCAGAATAACTAACTTCCATGCTTACACTGAACTCGTCATAAGGCAAAAGCCTATAATTGTACTAATTCTTTGGCTCAGTGTGTTCAAAAAGCAAAGCAATGTGGTAAGCTTAATGAAAAAGATCCTTTGTGTTTTCCAGCTTCAAATTGCTTATACAGTTGCAATAAAATCCAACCATCCTCTCAGATTATATATGCAGCTCTGATTTGTTTTCTGAATGCAAGAGACAAGCATGAATCTGTTTCTCTAGTTCATAGTTTAGGAAAATTAGGAAGAAGCATGTTTGTTTTAATAAACATCATTCCACCTCCTGGTATGATCACATCTGAGTAGGAAAATAGTAAATTGATCAAATTCTGTCAGATGAAATATCATGTCTTCTACTCTTGGCAACCTCTTGGTATCTCCACAGATTATAAAACAATTGAATGAACTGTGGTCATGAAATTATCCATGTCACAAATCTCGGTTTCTCCTTTTAATTGCTCAAGAAAAACAAGCCTTTGGTAACTCTAGTTACTGTATGCTACAATACAAAACAAATTACCAATAACCATTCCTGAACTAATACATGACCAGATAGTGTTCCCAGAGCAGTTTGTTTTCTTGTTTCCCATAATTCTGTTTGATCTTTTATTTCTTTTGACATCAGTAGGTAAATCTACCAAAATCTTTCTTCTTGAAGAATTTTCATCTCAGGAAGTTCTCATTCTTGCCCTCTGATATAAAAATAACCACTCCAGCAATTAAAATACATCCAAATAAAAATAAATCAAGGTTGCTTGATGACTACTACACAGGCACCTGCTCTCCCAATATTCAAGGAAGCCATCTGTTGAAAAAGATGAAACACAATTTAAGACAAATTTTACTGTCTTAAAATATACAAATTATAATGTATTTAAACCACTCATTCATATGCATGAAAATCATTAATAAATGTGCTTATCTTTTCCCAATTTATCCACAAGTAGTACAATATAAATGGAAACAATGAAAATGACATTTACATAAACGAATAATATATATATTGAATTTTTTTAAACCTGCAATCATTTACAGAATTTTTAATGAAACTAGTAAATTCTTTAATGATTTTTAGTGAAATGAAGCTGTTTAAGAAAAGTTTCCAGCAAAGATTTATTCTAGAGCTTGCATGGACACATTTATGATGATATTTCATAGTGACAGCTTGGAGTATATTTTAGATGAAATAGCTATTTCACTATTGAAGTCATTGTGAAGTTATTTCCCAAGATTTTATACTGAATTAAATGTGTTATGCATTCATTCTAAACAGAGACATACAGTGATATAGCTTCAATATTTTGTTATTAATAGGCCATAATTACAATTGCTACAGGGTCTATTTTTTTAAAAGTCTACATTATGCTTGTCATTGAAATGAGAACTGAGATTTTTAAAATAATCCTGAATATGAAATTGGTTAGAAATATATTAAAACAATAATTTTTACAAAGTTTGTAATGAAAATTTATTCCATAGAGGTAAACTAAGATTTTAGTAATTTGAACTTTTTCATATCAATGATTTTTATTAGTTTTCTAAGAATAATTTATGCACATAAAAATATTAAGTAGATGAGAAATTACAGGATATTATTTCAAAGAGAAAGGAATAAAATGTAACAAATAAAATAGCTATGAGCAAGATAACCTCAGATCACATACATTATCTTATTGATTGAGAAAGGACATGGTCTCACTCTCTAAATATGAAAATTACCATCATTATCTAATTATCTGTTAGTTCTTTTAACTGTGCTTATTGTTACCTGCCATCCCCCTTGCAGGTTAAAAATAAAAACAGAAACAAAACCAAAACACCTTCCCATGTGACTTTTTTTTATTCCTTTCATTTAATATCCTATTTTTTAAAAAGCTAATATAACATCTCTTGTCTTTTTCATAGATATTTGCTCAAAATGAGTAGTTAAAAGGGGCATGTGATATATTGATAGCATATTGTGTGTTAAGAATAATTTTTATATATCACTGTCACCTTTATAATCCCATCATATGTTGTCTTCTCTGTATGACAGACATGTGAATGGAGTGTCAAGAGACAATATGTAAATCTGGTAACATCAATGTCTACAATCTGAAATATTTCTGACTCCAAAATGCACAGTTTCCATTGCCGCTCTTTTAGTTTCCAATGATTTTGAAACATTGTTTCACATCAGAGTCATCTAAGGGACTTTTACAAAGTATAAGTACTCAAGGCCCACCATTCAATAGGAATGGGATGAGTATTGGGTAGATGTATTTTTGAAGTTTCCCAAATACTCTCTGACGTTCATTCAGTACTGAAAACTACTATGCATAGTTTCTAGGTGAAGTACAATGTACATACTTTCACTTTATGTCTGTATCTACATTTGCATCTATAATTCTATACATGCTTGTATGTGTGTGTAAAAATGAATGTCTGCTTTTTTCCCCTGAGTTTACTATTCCTCCTGTATTTCTTTTACCAGTGAATGCCACCACTTTCTACCCAGTTGCTCAAGACAGGAACCTAGAGCACATCCATGACCCTTATTTTTACCTCCCTCAACCTTGCAGGTAAATAACCATCAAGTCCTATAAGTATCTCTCCAACAAACTTAATTATACCCATTCGTACTGTCTTCAACCTAGTTCAGGTTACAGTTTCACCTTGAGTGTAAAGGGGAGCAGAATATGCCACTCTAGGGTATCCCACTTTGGCATATTGATTATTTTGAACTAAAGGTACTTGAGAGATGCCGGGCACAGGAGGGACACTCTGACCCTCCTTTGATCCCTTAAAGTAGGAGATAAATCTCCCATGTGAAATGGTACCCTCATCTACCAGGAGGGTAGAGGCATATTGATCACCAGACATAGGGAATTTAGGGCCAAGAAGGCTGTGTAAACAAACCTTGTAACTTCACCAATTTCCTACCTCAGTCTCAAACCACTTTTTCTACTCAGTTCTTCATGAATTTACTGTTTCTTTGTCTAAAAAGTATCAAAACTTCCTGCTTTGGTCACTTCTTTGAGTCTCATGTATTTATGGGGTTTCCATATGTACAAAATTAAATTTGTTTTTCTCCCGTTAATCTGTTTTATGTCAATTTAATTATTTCATTAGCTGAAGAAACAAGAAGGAAAGAAGGAAAAATTTTCCACCCCTACAGTGGATTAATAAAATATGTCCTAATAAATTTCTGACTCTGATCTTGCTTTCTCCTAATCGTTTTTCACTTCTCATCAAGTGCAATCATTTTAAAGCACAATTCTGATGACTTACTTTCCCTGTCTAAAATCCTTCATTAGCTCTCCTTTAGGTTTATGGTAAAGTCAAGATTCTATAACATGGTTTCTGGTCCTATATGATATAGACACAATTTACCTCTCCAAACTTACTGCTCACCTCTTTATTTATTGCCGAATGAAACATGCTATGTGTTCTCCTTCCTGCGGCTCTTTAAAAATTCTCTTCCTTAAACCAAACCACTCCCTATATTTTTATCTGTTTAACTATTACTCATTTTCTATGCTTCACTCTACATATCATTTTCTGAAAGATTTCTCTATCCAACACACTTAAGTTCTATCATAGTATTAAGTATTCCCCTTACCCCAGCATTTATCATTCTATTTTAAACATTTGATATATTCTACAAAAATATATTTTAAATATTTGAGACCTCTTCCCCTTTTCCCCCTTGGTCCAGTTTTATCTTATTTAATACATATTTTAAACAATCTGTCCTGTTCTCTCTCCAGGGTTATACCTTTCAGCCTTAGTATGATAACCTAAAAAGGTTGGCATGAAACCAATTATTAAACAGCAACTGAAAATTTAAATATCTCACCAGGCTTCTCTGAAACTCATTCTAAGCATCTTACATCTCTATTATATGCAAATAAACTAAATCCACACACAACAGAGTAAACTGAATTGCAAAAATAATTCACAATAAATTTATTTAAGAAACATTCACATATCTCTCACCCCATGCCAGCAACTATGTCAGGTTTTGGAGATATGACAGTAAATGACACACTATCACTGTTTCTTTACAGCTGCAGGTCGATGCAACAAGACAGCACTACAACATTGTGAAAGGGTGATTTTAGCCAGGCTAGGGGAAATGGAAGTAAATTTTTCTTTCTATGTCTTGAAGCACACATATTCTTTTTTCAAATCAAATGCAAAAACACAAAATAACAATGTTAAATGACAAAGTCAAATTTATTTAAAACACAAACAAACACACACACCTGCAAGCATGCATGGGTTTGTTCTCTGTGTAACTATTAAGACATGAATCTGACAAATACTCTCTAATCTATTTACATTATTTCCAATTCTAGCTAGCTTGGGAAATTTTCCAAACATACATTGTTATATATTTTAATATATTTGCTTATTCATTCTAATGCTTGGACATTTTATGGTGCCAGTAGTAAATGAAATAACCAGATGATATTGTCCATTTATGGGGTATGTGAAGGGAAGGTGACAGGCATTATCCAGCAAATACCAGAACTTTCTCTAGTGGCCTGGAATTTCAAAGGGATTTTGTGTGGGTTTGCTGATGGTCCCTTGAGAGTCTTAAAAATACAAATAATGATAAGATATGGATGTAAAATCTTAAAGTAATTAAGAGCTTTAAAATTAATGTTTATTGTACTAAAATAAAGTTATTATAAAACATTTTATATATATATATTTTTTTTTTAATGCAGCAGGTTACTATTAGTCATCAATTTTACATACATCAGTGTATACATGTCAATTCCAATCGCCCAGTTCATCACACCACCATTCCCACCACCCCACAGCTTTCTCCCCTTAGTGTCCATACTTTTGTTCTCTACATCTGTGTCTCAACTTCTGCCCGGCAAACTGGTCCATCTGTTCCATTTTTGTAGGTTCCATATACACGCATTAACATACGATATTTGTTTTCCTCTTTCTGACTTACTTCACTCTGTATGACAGTCATAGATCCATCCACGTCTCAACAAATGACCCAATTTTGTTCCTTTTTATGGTGGAGTAATATCGCATTGTATATATGTACCACAACTTCTTTATCCATTCATCTGTTGATGGGCATTTAGTTTGCTTTCATGACTTGGCTATTACAAATAGTGCTGCAATGAACATTGGGGTGCATGTGTCTTTTTGAATTATGGTGTTCTCTGGGTATATACCCAGTAGTGGGATTGCTGGATCATATGGTAATTCTATTTTTAGTATTTTAAGGAACGTCCATACTGTTCTCCATAGTGGCTGTATCAATTTACATTCCCACCAACAGTGTAAGAGGGTTCCCCTTTCTACACACCCTCTACAGCATTTGCTGTTTGTAGATTTTCTGATGGTGCTCATTCTAACTGGTGTGAGGTAATACCTCATTGTAGTTTTGATTTGCATTTCTCTAATAATTAGTGATATTGAGCAGCTTTTCATGTGCTTCTTGGCCATCAGTATGTCTTCTTTGGAGAAATGTCTATTTAAGTCTTCTGACTATTTTTGGATTGGGTTGATTGTTTCTTTAATATTGACCTGCATGAGCTGTTTATATATTTTGGAAATTAATCATTTGTCCATTGATTCATTTGCAAATATTTTCTCCCATTCTAAGGGGTGTCTCTTCATCTTGGTTATGGTTTCCTTTGCTGTGCAAAAGCTTAGAAGTTTCATTAGGTCCCATTTGTTTATTTTTGTTTTTATTTCCAATACTCAAGGAGGTGGATCAAAAAAGATCTTGCTGTGATTTATGTCAAAGAGTGTTCTTCCTAGGTTTTCCTCTAAGAGTTTTATAGTGTCTGGTCTTACTTTAGGTCTCTAATCCATTTTCAGTTTATTTTTGAGTATGGTGTTAGGGAGTGTTCTAATTTCATTTTTTTACATGTAGCAGTCCAGTTTTCCCAAAACCACTTATTGAAGAGACTGTCTTTTCTCCATTGTATATTCTTGCCTCCTGTGTCAGGGATTAGTTGTCCATAGGTGTGTGGGTTTATCTCTGGGCTTTCTATCTTGTTCCATTGATCAATATTTCTGTTTTTGTGCCAGTACCATACTGTCTTGATTACTGTAGCTTTGTAGTATAGTCTGAAGTCAGGGAGTCTGATTCTTCCTGCTCCGTTTTTTTTTCCCTCAAGACTGCTTTGGCTATTCGGGATTTTTTGTGTCTCCATACAAATTTTAAGATTTTTTGTTCTAGTTCCACAAAAAATGACATTGGTAATTTGATAGGGATTGCATTGAATCTATAGATTGCTTTGGGTAGTAGAGTCATTTTCACAATATTGATTCTTCCAATTCAAGAATGTGGTATATCTCTCCATCTGTTGGTATCATATTTAATTTCTTTCTTCAGTGTCTTATAGTTTTCTGCATAGAGGTCTTTTGTCTCCCTAGGTAGGTTTATTCCTAGGTATTTTATTCTTTTTGTTGCAATGGTAAATGGGAGTGCTTTCTTAATTTCTCTTTCAGATTTTTCATCATTAGTGTATAGGAATGCAAGAGATTTATGTGCATTAAGTTTGTATCCTGCAACTCTACCAAATTCATTGATTAGCTCTAATAGTTTTCTGGTGCCATTTTTAGCATTCTCTATGTATAGTATTATGTCATCTGAAAACAGTGACAGTTTTACTTCTTCTTTTCCAATTTATATTCCTTTTATTTCTTTTTCTTCTCTGATTGCCATGGCTAGGACTTCCAAAATTATGTTGAATAATAATGGTGAGAGTGGACATCCTTGTCTTGTTCCTGATCTTAGAGGAAATGCTTTCACTTTTTCACCATTGAGAATGATGTTTGCTGTGGGTTTGTCGTATGTGGCCTTTATTATGTTGAGGTAGGTTCCCTCTATGCCCACTTTCTGTAGAGTTTTTTATCATAAATGGGTGTTGAATTTTGTCAAAAGCTTTTTCTGCATCTATTGAGATGATCATATGGTTTTTATTCTTCAATTTGTTAATATGGTGTATCACATTAATTGATTTGCATATAATGAAGAATCCTTGGATCCCTGGGATAAATCACACTTGATTATGGTATATGATCCTTTAATGTGCTGTTGGAGTCTGTTTGCTAGTATTTGGTTGAGGATTTTTGCATCTATATTCATCAGTGATATTGGTCTGTAATTTTCTTTTTTTTTTAGTATCTTTGTCTGGTTTTGTTTTCAGGGTGATGGTGGCCTGATAGAATGAGTTTGGTAGTGTTCCTTCCCCTGCAATTTTTTGGAAGAGTTTGAGAAGGATGGGTGTTAGCTCTTCTCTTAATGTTTGATACAATTCACCTGTGAAGCCATCTGGTCCTGGACTTTTGTTTGTTGGAAGATTTTTAATCACAGCTTCAATTTCATTACTTGTGATTGGTATGTTCATATTTTCTATTTCTTCCTGGTTCAGTCTTGGAAGGTTATACCTTTCTAAGAACTTGTCCATTTCTTCCAGGTTGTCCATTTTTCTGGCATAGAGTTGCCTGTAGTAGTCTTTTAGGATGCTTTGCATTTCTGCAGTGTCCATTGTAACTTCTCCTTTTGCATTTCTAATTTTATTGAGTTGAGTCCTATCCCTCTTTTTCTTGATGAGTCTGACTAAAGGTTTATCAATTTTATTTATCTTCTCAAAGAACCAGCTTTTAGTTTTATTGTTGTTTACTATTGTTTTGTTAATTTCTATCTCATTTATTTCTGCTCTGATCTTTATGATTTATTTCCTTCTGCTAACTTTGGGTTTTGTTTGTTCTTCTTTCTCTAGTTTCTTTAGGTGTAAGGTTAAATTGTTTATTTGAGATTTTTCTTGTTTCTTGAGGTAGGCTTGTATAGCTATAAACTTCCCTCTTAGAACTGCTTTTGCTGCATCCCATAGGTTATGGATCATTGTGTTTTCTTTGTCATTTGTCTCTAGGTGTTTCTTTATTTCCTCTTTGAGTTCTTCAGTGATCTCTTGGTTACTTAGTAAGGTATTGTTTAGCTTCCATGTGTTTGTGTTTTTTACATTTTTTTTCTCCTGTAATTTATTTCTAATCTCATAGCATTGTGGTCAGAAAAGATGTTTGATATGATTTCAATTTTCTTAAATTTACTGAGGCTTGATTTGTGACCCAAGGTGTGATCTATCCTGGAGAATCTTCCGTGCACACTTGAGAAGAAAGTGTAATCTGCTGTTTTTGGATGGAATGTCCTATAAATATCCGTTAAATCTATGTGGTCTATTGTGTCATTTAAAGCTTCTGTTTCTTATTTATTTTCGTTTTGGGTGATCTGTCCATTGGTGTAAGTGAGGTGTTAAAGTCCCCCACTATGATTGTGTTACTGTCGTTTTCCTCTTTTATTGCTGTTAGCAGTTGCCTTGTGTATTGAGGTGCTCCTATGTTGGGTGCATATATATTTATAATTGTTGTAACTTCTTCTTGGATCGATCCCTTGATCATTATGTAGTGTCCTTCCTTGTCTCCTGTAACATTCTTTATTTTAAAATTTATTTTATCTGCTATGAATATTCCTACTCCAGCTTTCTTTTGATTTCCATTTGCATGGAATATCTTTTTCCATCCCCTCACTTTCAGTCTGTATGTGTCATTAGGTCTGAAGTGGGTCTCTTGTAGACAGCATCTGTATGGGTCTTGTTTTTGTATCCATTCAGTAAGCCTGTGTCTTTTGGTTGGAGCATTTAATCCATTCACATTTAAGGTAATTATCATTATGTATGTTCCTATGACCATTTTCTTAATTGTTTTGGGTTTGTTTCTCTAGGTCCTTTTCTTCTCTTTTGTTTCACACTTAGAGAAGTTCCTTTAGTATTTGCTGTAGAGCTGGTTTGGTGGTGCTGAATTTTCTTAGCTTTTGCTTGTCTGTAAAGCTTTTGATTTCTCCATCTAATCTGAATGAGATCCTTGCCCAGGAGAGTAATCTTGGTTGTAGGTTTTTCCCGTTCACCACTTTAAGTATATCATGCCACTTCCTTCTTGTAGAGTTTCCGTTGAGAAATCAGCTGTTAACCTTATGGGAGTTCCCTTGTATGTTATTTGTCATTTTTCACTTGCTGCTTTCAATAATTTTTCTTTTTCTTTAATTTTTGCCAATTTGATTACTATGTGTCTCGGCATGTTTCTCCTTGGGTTTATCCTGCCTGGGACTCGCTGCCCTTCCTGGACTTGGGTGGCTATTTCCTTTCCCATGTTAGGGAAGTTTTCAACTGTAGTCTCTTCAAATATTTTCTCGGTCCTTTCTCTCTCTCTTCTCCTTCTGGGACCCCTATAATGCAAATGTTGTTGTGTTTAATGTTGTCCCAGAGGTCTCTTAGTCTGTCTTCATTTCTTTTCATTCTTTTTTCTTCATTCTGTTTCACAGCAGTGAATTCACCATTCTGTCTTTCAGGTCACTTATCTGTTCTTCTGCCTCAGTTATTCTGCTATTGATTCCTTCTTGTGTAGTTTTCATTTCAGTTATTGTATTGTTCATCTCTGTTTGTTTGTTCTTTAATTCTTTAGGTCTTTGTTAAACATTCCTTACATCTTCTCCATCTTTGCATCCATTGTTTTTCCGAGGTCCTGGATCATCTTCACTATCATTATTCTGAATTCTTTTTCTGGAAGGTTGCCTATCTCCACTTCATTTAGTTGTTTTTCTGACATTTTATCTTGTTCCTTCATGTGGTACATACCCCTCTGCCTTTTCATCTTTTCTATGTTTCTGTGAATGTGTTTTTTTGTTCCACAGGCTACAGGATTGTATTTCTTCTTGTTTCTGCTGTCTGCCTTCTGGTGGGTGAACGTTATAAAACATTTTAAATACCACTTTGCTCTTTGTAAGATAATTTATGATCCAAAAGAGTGTAATAAAATACAGGTGAGGGAAAATGGCCTTTAGGACGGTTTTACCCATTACTACTACATTCATTATTTTACTTTCAATTTTAGAGGAATTATAAGCATAATGGCTCATTTCTATAAATATGTAATGAAGATATTATATCATTTATATGCCCATAAACTTCCTTTATTTAATGTTCATTTGTAAAAGTAGCACATTTAAAATATATATCACTGAACTGGTACATTTCCTTAGCAAGTCAACAGTCATAGCAGTGCTCCTTTTGTAAACACTAGGGACCTAGGAAGGTAAGGAATTAAAATATATCTTCTAAAATCTCAGTGCAATAATTACAGCTTATTTTATATTTGCTGCTCTCTGGATAAGGAATGCTTCTTTCTCACAATTAAAGTAAAACATAGAATATCACAGGACCTAGTTCTCTAAATTCTTGCTGTTTGTTCCTCCATTCCACCTTTTTTCTTCCTTCTTAGCCAAATGCCTCTTCATTGGAATCAAAGGATTTTCCCTTGGGGAAGAGTAAGGTTCATAAGGCAGATACCTTAGTCTGATCATGTGGAGTCTGGTTTTGTACTTCAAAGTCAGCCTATTTAATATTGTAGTTGAACACATATCACCAAAACTGGCACAATCAAGGAAGTTATGTATCTTTAAAAGTAAACATTTTTTCCAAGAAATTTACTTCAATCAAATTTTAGTTAATTTCTATGACCAAAAATAAAGCCTTCTATACATTAAGGAATAAGAGGAGATGAGGTTATTATCCTGCTTCAACTAAGTAAGACTTTGGAATTTAACTGCATCCATTGATGGAAAATTGGTCTGTTTGTTTGTTTAAATTGTTTCTCATTTTTAAGTTTCTGATAAAGGAGTGAAATAAGAAATATTGAAAGATTTGGCAAAGAAAGAAAGAAAGGAGAAATTGAATATAATGACAAAAGTCTGAAAATATACCCATTCTCTTCATTACAAGCAAGGCTACAGTAACTGTACAGCATAAGTTATTTTCTACCATAATTAAGTTGTCCTCCTCTCATCTTTCCCCACCACTCACACACACCTCAACACAAATAGTCCAGATCTTCGACCAGATTGGGAGCTTCTCTGAGCATGATCCTAAATCTCTAACTACAGTGTATGTTTAAAGGCTAACCTAAGATCAGCCAATTATTTCACTTCATCTTCTTGGCCAAAGTGTTTGTCCAGGAATGAGTGCTTTATACGACAGACCATTCAGAGCTCTTTGCTGTTTGTTTTTGGGTTTCTTTTGAACAAAGAATTCTTTTATTTTCTGATTATGGCTGTGAGGATTCCCACTTAGAGTTTCCAGCAGCACCACCCCATGGAAAATTCTCTCTGCAGTGAGTAACAATCAACCTAACAAAGATAGTCAAGCAAAAATGGGAGGCAGAAAGTTGATTTCTGCAGGTTTCCATTCTCTTATTTTTGTTATCTCTAAAACCAAATATTTTAAAGATGAGTTTTTGTGAACCAATGTATTCCACTTTCATTTTTTGCTTCAGCTAATTAAAATTCAGTTCCTGTCTCTTGTTATAACATAATAAAGTGGAAATCTCACTGAAGCATGAATGTAACTTTCTAATATAAATTTTATTGAAGTATAGAATACACAAGAGAAAAGTACACAAAAACATATGATTTAATAAAATTTTTACAAAATGAAAATGGACAAAATCAATCATTTTGAGTTCAGAGTAATTTGACTAGATACATTGCTGTATGTACCCCTCTCCTCCAAAGGAAGTAAGTGAAATAAGTTCTTATATGCGAAGTAACTTATGCTGGCAACAATCTTACCTGGGTCCATTCATTAGTTTGTGGATCATAGGATTCCATAGTGTTGAGGTAAGTCTGCCCATCATAGCCACCAACAGCGTATAGTCTGTCACCAAGGAGACAGACACCAACAGCATCTCTGGGCATACTCAAAGGAGCCACCATGGTCCATGTATCTGTTTTAGGATCATATCTAAAATGTAAGGATAAAGGACATAACATACTCTAGTCACATTGAACTTTTACTATATTAATGATGCCCTTTCAAAACAAGCCATGGAAAAGAAAACTTAACTTTTTTTCCTAAAAACTCAATATTTAAGCAGGTTTTCAGGAACCAATATCCACAATGTCTGGCTTTCTATAGTTTAAGGTATTTTAAAAACATACCTAGACTCTTAATTGGATGGATGCTGAGTCATCTTACAAAAATGAATATCATGATTTCTTTCCACAAGGAAGTCAGATATGTAAATAACTATTGTTCCACAGTAGAATGAGGTTCTTTAAAACAGGTAGAAGAAAGTGTTATGGTCATGAAACAGAAGTAATGGTTAAAAATCTGGGACAATTATGAAATACTTCACATTTGAAGTCTCCTTTAAATGAGATCTGAAAATCTATCCTAAATTTGCTAGAAAGAAAGAGATATTTTTACAAAGGAACACAAGTGTTAATAAAACTGCATGGCCAGCTTTGTGGAAAGTAGGTGTGCAGTGTGGCCAGGTTCAAGGGTATGAGAAGAAGCAATGCTTAAAAAGGTGGTTTTTGGGCTTCCCTGGTGGCGGAGTGGTTGAGAGTCCACCTGCCGATGCAGGGGACATGGGTTCGTGCCCCGGTCCAGGAACATCCCACATGCCGCGGAGCGGCTGGGCCCGTGAGCCATGGCCGCTGAACCTGCGCGTCCGGAGGCTGTGCTCTGCAACGGGAGAGGCCACAGCGGTGAGAGGCCCGTGTACCGCAAAAAAAAAAAAGGTGGTTTTTGATCAGCTCATGAATTGCTTGATTCCCAGAGTAAGAAAGTATTTTGTGCTTACTCAATAGGAAAATAGGGAACCACTGAAACTTGAGGAAATAGGTACAACATGAACAGAGCTATCTTTTAGTGATTATTACTCAGGATTCACTGGAAGAGAGAGATTGGTAAATCAAGAGATTGAAGCAGAGGGTCCAAGTATTATTATTGAATTTTAACCAAAAATAATTAAATTTCCAGAAAGTCTGATTACCATACATTACATACAGATATTTTATGTGTTGGATGGTAAGACACCAAAGAATTCCTTGGTGAGTGTGCTTTACTTCAGCTAAGAAGGAATGATTAAGCCACCTCTTTGCCTTTAACCTACAACTGCAGGTTCAGATACGAAAACATCTAGTAAGAGCCCAGTAGAGGAAATATAAAAGAAGACTAGATGACAGCAAATTTATTCCTAGTTCTTTTTTCTACTCCAATCTTGTTATGAAATTTTAATGAAAAAAATAAACAAACACAAACAAGCCAAAAAACCCACATACAGTTTATTGAAAATAAAGAAGGTTGTTACAAAAAAAATGACTGGAAGGACCCCAAGGATCTGGAATTTATATTTTGGAGAGAATATTTCTCCAAGGACATTACATGCATTTACACACCATGTCTGGAGGAGTTGTGACAGTCAAGATGATATATGTGAGATGAGAGATTGGTTGAATGCCTGAAAATCAGGACCACCTTAAAGCACAGGCTGTCAGGCAAATAAAAAAGTAATTTTATATGCTATAGTTAATAAGTGTAAAACATCACAAATAGGTACAGGCACACATAGACACAAATGCAAATATGCAATCCATGCTATCAAATCTTTAAGATATTTAAACTTCTACAATGAATATTTTGAAATGTATAAACATAAAAACAGAGGACAAAAAAAAGGAAAGATGAGAAAAGAAAAGACACCACAAGGAATCATATTGTACAATCCACAAAGTGGAACATTTTGTAAGATACCTGACTGAAGTTTTCAGGTAAAAAAAGCTCAGTAATAAAATGAATTACTAAGAAGAAGTAGCTGTTCTAAATTAAATGTGACTTTAAAATGTAACAAAATGAAGTGAATGAAACTTACTTGGATACCAATTTATAGACCAACTATTAAAAGATGTTTAAGGCATTTTGGAAATTTTAATTCTGGGTATCAGATTAAAATAAGAGATTTTTAAAATTTTTATTACTTGTGATAATGACGTTGTGATTATGCTAAAAATGTAAAGTTCTGATCATTTTCCATTGTTTGTTTCTGGGATGAATTCATAAGGGTTTTGAGCTAAAGTAAAGAATTACTTTAAAACACTTCAGGAAAAAAAATACTGTAAAGGTGAATGGATGAAGCAATTTGGTGATGGTTGTTGAATCTGGGTAATGAATGCGGGGAGTTGTTTTTTACTTTTCTGTCAGGAAATTTTTGTCATAAAAATAACTTTAAAAGGAAGAATGTATAATACTCCTAATTTCAGTGAAACATGAACGTTCTTTATATTTTATTCATTTTCCAATAGAAGCTAGTCTGCCTTTTGTCACAATCACTTCACTTAAATAGCTCTTCCTGAAGTCCTATTTTAGTCCCCATGTAATTATTATTGAGTTCTATAGGATTTTTTTCAACTATTGTCTACATAGCAGACTTTATCACTTTGCAAAAAGGCAGAAGAACTGAGAAAAAAGCTAACAGTAACAGCACTAAAGAATAATAAATGCATTTCTGAAGGCTTCTGAAATTTTAAATGAAGCTCATATAATGAAGATATTCTCATATACTCATACTTCAGGGAAAATTAAGAAAACACTAGTATGTCCTATATCTAGGTACACATTTAAAATAATATCCTACACTTTGAAATAGATATCATTCTTTTCACATTTTACAAAATTCCTGAAGAAAAGTTAAAAAATTTAGTGCATTCTCCTAGAAGATCCAAATCTTTGAATTAAATATACCTGTTTTCAGTGGTAAGTAACATATTTCATGTGTTTAATAGCAATCTTTTAATTTATATCTGGCAATGGTGATGATATTTAAACATATATATTGCTAGAAAATCAAATCAAACCAAACCAAAAGAAAAACTGAGTCCAAACTACCCCCTCCTACACACACACTCACACACACTCTCTCTCTCTCTCTCTCTCTCTCTCTCTCTCAGATATTTATGCAGTAATCACACTAATTCAAAATTACCCAGTAATGGTTATCCTTGTCCTCACATTAATGAATCTAAATTGATTTTTCTGTATTTAGAACTCCGTGGATTTACCTCTCAGCTTGGGGATACACATAATTGTTACCCCCCAAATGAAATAAACAGCATTTTTTAGCTTAGGGAAAGATCCACAGATGTATAAGCTCTTTCCAAACAATTACTAACAGCGAACTTTATCATTATCTGTTCATGTTTTTGACAAAATTTTGTTCTAAGCATTCTTTTTTGCCTCAGGTTGCCTGTTTATAAAAAGAAAGAAAGAAAAGAAAAAGCAGGTGCGGGGTGGCTGCTGTCTTTCTGCATTTAGGCTGTCTGCCTTTCCTACATCTCACCTTGGCCTTCATGGTCAGAATGTGAGCTCTGCATCAGGGACTCTATTAAAGTTTCCAGCCCTCAGGAAAGAGACGCATCCGTATATAGTGGCTAAAATTGGCTGTAAAATGAAAACTTGCCAAAGGCATATGACAACCACAGAACAAAGTTAGTTTCTCATTGACACTCCCGCTTGAAATTTTTGAGGTACCATTACTTTTTCAAGTATTGTTATTTCCACAATTAGAAGATAAAAATTTATCTTATGTTTAATGGACAATATAACTAGATTTCTGCTCCCCCTTTCAACAGTTTTTGCTTATTTTTATACAAACATATTTTTAAAAGTTAATTTGATTTAAACTTTTCTATGAAGGTGTATGAAAAACTCTATTTTGATTAGGTCATATTCCATTACATCTACTCTTCAAGGTTGAGGGGAGGAGAGATGAGCTGGTGACAGAACCGGAGAAAGCAAGGACCCACTAAGCAACTCCGACTCCTCTCAGGTGTAGCTTTCTCATTAAAGTTTTAAAAATTATTTAAGCTATTGTCAATCAACAGAACATGGAGCATACACAGAAGATCTTAATGCTAGTAAAAACTCACTTTTAAAATATATATCTTTAACAGTTCAAAACTAAGGAAAATAGATTCTTTATGTAATTATTTTCTCTACTCATATAATAGAAAAATTTACTAGTGCTGTGAGTCCAAATTATGTATTTTTAAATACCTTTCTCAATGTGAAAATGAATTTCAGAGTTCGATACCAGCGTTGATAACCTTCCATCTACATACGCCATCACATGTTTCATCTTTTCATGTACATCTACCTTCCACAGAATTGTTCTCCTTCCTCCAAAATTTGCAGATAAATTACCATGATGTCAGCATTCCAGACAGAATATCCAAGAACAACAGATTACTCTGTCACTCCCTGTGTCCAGCTGACCACTTCAAAGATAACACTTGCCTCATAAGCTACTGAGGCAAATATTAATCACAAATATAAATTAGTGTGGCTATGGTATAGGTCAATAATTTTTGCATCTACTTATAAAACAAGGGCTTTATATACATAGACTGGATCTCCATCTGTTGTATATATTTCTACCAGAAATTTGAACATAATTTGTTATCAAAGAAGTAGCAAAGATTATGCATGCACAATAATAGAAAAACAAAGGCAAAAAAAAATATTTTCATGCTGCACTCATTTGGCTGGTTCCAACAGTAAGATCTTAAGAAGAATAAAAAGAAATATTTATTATAAAGTAAAATAGTGCCTACCTAACATTTTAACTTTAAACAATTCAAGGAATTACATTTTTGTAGAAAATTTAGGATCTCACGTATCAAAAATGTGAATTAATATATTAATGTGCTACTTAAGGCCTAGGATAGCATCCATAATTTAAATAAAAAGTAAGTCTCTCCTTTATCATCTCTCTTCAGTGTTCAGAAATTCTTGGATTATGTCTAAACCAAAAGGATGAAATGAGAAATTAAGAGAAATGAAAGAATCCAAAATTCCATACTTGCTCTATATATTAATGTTTATGGTAATCTGAAAAGAATTATTAAAGTAGATAATGTAGTTATCCCTGTATGTCAGACAGCATATCTTAAATTATTTCATTTTTAACAAAGGTCTAAAGATGATAGAAATAGAGCCATACCCTGACAGTAATAAGTTAAATACTGTTATTTTAGATGACTTTTTCTGTTATGACTGGAGTATATTTTGGTAGACTTTGAACAAAAGTTGTACATTTATTATAAGTTATATATCAAAATTGTGATTATTGTTAATAGTGTTTGGTTGATAAGATATGATGATATAATTTTCAACAAATATATGATTAATTGCTTAATATTTTAGTCTCAATCAAAAATTTTCTGTCTGTTGAAGATATGCCTGAAGTATATGTAAATCATGAATCCTCAGCCAATGATGATGGAAATGGGTGTTCACATGCAAATAGAGAAGAAATAAATCAATATCTATCTATCCATCAGTCCATCCAAACATCCATCCATCCATCCATCTCTCCATTTATCCCTTTTAAAACCTGTCTATCTTTCCTTCAATCCATCTGAACATTCATCCATCCCTCTATTATTCCTCTTAAAATCTCTATCTATCTATCTATCTATTTATCTATCTATCTATCTATCTATCTATCTACCTACCTACCTATTTACAGTATACCTCATAATGTTTTCCTTGTGAGAAATTTGACACCTCTTTTTCTTGGTGTCTGACTGATTTAATAAATGCTTGTTAAGTGCTTACTCAGTGCCAGGAATTGAGCCAAGTGGAGGTGTATAGGCATAGATAAGACAATCTTGGCCAGCACATAGAATCTAGTTTAGTGGAAAAATTGATGTAAAACAAATAATTTTTTCATTATGTTGATAATTCGTACAAAGGAAAACTCCATTGCACTTTCAGGTCAAATCTGTATTATGAAAAGTTTCCTCAGGCTACTCTAAGGGGAAAAGATTGGAGGAAGCAAGAGTGGATATTACAAAGGCAGGTTTAGGAGTTTCCTTTAATGTTGACATCTCTTTCCTATCAGGTCTCATTACTGGGATGTAGATTCAAGGGCAAAGGTGGTCCTGATCTCTTATTAGCCAGCAGTGGTACTGATGGCTTTGAGCATATTTTCTGATCCATTGCATGATTTCCAGCTTTGTGATCTCAAAGTTCTAATTATTTATTTCTTTATCTCTTTTTTTCTAATACATTTTAAGCTCTATTTAGTACGGTGAAAGCACACACAGAACAGTATTGAGTAAGTGAATAGATGAATGTGCTTTTTCTAATGAATTGCACCTTCTGGGTCTAAATTCTGCTAGAACTTACTGCATTTTTGCACACTGCTTTTGTCCACTAAGATGCTCTCACTAGGGTGAGGCTTGGTTACAAAATTAGCTTTTACTGTTCCAGCAACTATTCTAAACTTCATGTTCTTACTCAGTCTCTGCTTTCTTATCTGTTCTGATATGAAGTACCAATGTTCCTTGCATTTAAGAAAGCCTGACTTTACAATTTTTGATAGGTGCTATATAACTGTACTTTGCTACTTTATAATACCTTTATACTTCTATAAGAAATCATTGTCATATAACAACATTTGTCTATCTACTTATCTGTCTATAAAACATAACATTGTACACTACCTGCTATTCCTAATGATTTGTTTGCCTATGATTATATACTAAGAAACATTCCTTACATTACACATGCAAGGTAATTCTACAGGGGTACCATTATGTAAAATCATCAATATAGAATATATCTTATAGAAATTGTAAAAAATGCTGTTATCTGACACATGGTATGAGCTCAGATAAGAATCATGATGATGCTGTGCTTCTGCATTACCTAAGTTGTTCATCCCCACTGCACTCCTATAACTTAAAATAGTTATGCTTAAGTAAATACAATTTTGCACCATAAATGTATTCCTAGACTGAATTCTTTATGCCTCTGTTCATAAACAACATTTTAATGCATTAGAGAGTAAACTTAGAAAATAATGTGTATGAAATATCATTTTATTAGTGGCATTTATATATTTGCCATAAAAGTAGCAGCCTCATCATATTCATTTTCTTTGTCATTGTTTCCCAAGAATTTAGCAAAGGAAAATGTGAATAACCTGCCATTCTAGTAACAGTATTTTTTAAATAAACGGTTGCATGTTTGTGTTTATAAAAGTATACACTTATTAATTTGGACTCTGACCACTGTCCTCACTATAGCACCTATAGTTCCTAATTTCAATGGACAAGAGAACATTGAATTGCAACTGTGGTAAGCTTAATGCCATCCTCTATGTATATATAGCCATAAATCTACAGTCCATTTCACAGAGTAGCAATATGGTTAAACATTTCTGTATTTTATCCTAGAAGTGGCTTCAGTTTGAACAGAGCCTGTTCACTAAAAGCTATCTCTTGCCAATGGCCTTATTCTCAGTAAAAATGTTCACGTATCCTGAGAATAAATTATCATAAATGAGAGACAGCCCCTTTCTTCCAATGACTCTTCCACTATCAAGCATGGATATAAAGGATTTGGTTTCTTGATATTAAGAGGAAAATTGCTGTGGTCATCAGTGTGATCCTCCAGACACCTGTTCCTCTCCCAGGTACCAGGTCAGATACTGTCTTTCCACACTCTGAAGTTTTCTGTGGCCATGTGACTGAGTTGTCATCAAAGTATCAACAAAGGAGAATTATATTACTTGAAGGTTGAATCTTTAAGAATGCATAAACAATGTAGTACTATTCTCTGGCTTTTCCCTTCTGACATGGAGACCAGCGATGTCCATATTTTAGCTTATATGTCCTTTTCGGTACTAGAGTAATAATATCACATGGACACACAGCATGAGAAAAAAGAGCATTATAGTATTAAGTCACTAAAACTTTTGAAGTTATTCATTAAGGTAGAATTACTTATCCTATCCCAGGTGATAAAAAAAATTATCCTCAATACTTCCTAATCTCACTTCCTCATGTATCAGCATGTTTCCTTATGTAATAGAAAATATCACTATAAGTTTCTCTAACTCTCTAATCCTTAATTCACATGACATAAAAGTGCTAAGAGATCCACATCCACTAAAGAGAATTCAGCCATAACCATACCAGGAGGTGTGTGGATAGTTGGACCAAGACTGAAGCCAAGGTAAATTTTCGCTCCAGCCTCTGTGCACCTGACATTTTTAGGAAGGAATTAAAAGAAAATCTATACTTCTTCTATACACCAGGATAATAGGCAATATAGTTCTAATACGCTTGTCTTACATTAAGAAAGGTATGGCATAAAACAAAGTTCATAATTCACCTTTATGAATTTGAAGAGAGTAGTAGAACAAATAAGACAGGATGAATAGAACAGATAAATAATATATCCAATTTTTAAACAAAAGAATTATCAGACATTCATTCATTTTAAAAATTATTTAAAACTGTATTTTAATTGACCTTTTAAAACATATTAATGGGAAGTTTAAAGATAACTTTAGAATTATGTGAAAATAAATTGTAGGGTTTTAAAAAATATTAGTTGAAAAGGATGGAAAAAAAGAAAGAAGGAAGGAGGGAGGGAGGATGAGGAAAGAAAAAATAAGGTAAGGCATAAAGTGGTGTGTGTGTGTGTGCGCGCATGCACGTGGGCACGCGCACGAGTGAGAGAAAGAGAGAGACTAATAAAGCAGCTCTAGGAGTTGAATTTACTTTCCTAAATTATGCAGATTTTATAATCGCTTGCATTAGGTATCAATGTAATTCGCATTCTTTCTTTCACTATAACCGTGCCTTGGGGTCTTACCTTTCTACGTAATCTAGCAGCCGAGAACAGTGGTTTGAAGCAGGAGCATCATGACCTCCTACTGCATAAAGAAAACCATCACATGTGGCCACTCCAACACCCCCTCTTCGTTTACACATTGGAGCACACATGTTCCACTTATTTGTGTGAGGATCATAATATTCCATTGAACTCAAACAGGAACTTCCATCACGACCTCCAACTGAATACAACCTAAAAACACAATTGGACAAACATGATTTAGTATTACAGTCTGTATGACCAATGAAGGAAAGGAAAAGTCCTTTACAAATAAATTTTCAATCACAGCATGATCCTCAAATGTGTTCAAAATATATTACTTCACATGGAAGTTTTTGTTAAAGGAACATTATAACTAATTAAGTATACCTGAATCCCATGATTTTAATAAGCTATATACTAGATGAAATTAAAATGATAATTTTCTAACCTCTTTATTTCTAGAATGTTAGATTAAAACTATTTTTGTGTAAATAATTAAATCATCTAATACATTATTTTAATAAATATCGAGGAATGCCTATTTTAAAATAAGATATATTTATCTTCAATTTTTCTTAAAAATGAGCATAATCAGAAGAAAATTGATTATCTTACTTGTTGTTCAGCAATTGATTTTGCTATTGATTTTGCCAGTAGGTAAAACATGCCTACTTCTTGTGTTCTGTATTCACAGTTTAGAACACTAAATAAATAGAATAATTTAAACACATACTGTCATAACACTAGCTTTCATAATCAGCACCTATACTATAGCTAATGTGTTATCTGGATAGACAAAACTTTATAGGAAACAAGAGTACAATGATATTAGCCTGATTGAATATCGCTAAAACTTACTTGATACACTTATTTTGCTGTTTCATTACTGAGAAGTATGATAGGAACCCAGGAAAAGACATATTACAGCACACATGGTACTTAAAATACATTCATAGAATACAAAAGCAGAAATACATCATCTATTCCTAGTAAAAACATTCTTGCTTATTTAATAATAGCCATGAAGATTGTATCACAGAAAGGTACAGAGTTGAATTTATTTATTTACTCATTTATTCAACACATAACTTTGAATGCCTAGTATATGTCACACACCATCCCAAATTTTGTGAATATATCCATGAACAAAACATTAAACAATTCCTTGCACTCAATTCTACTAGGAGCGATATAGACATAATACACACAGTAAACACATGTATTATATACTACTAAGGGCTGTAGTCACATAGAGCAGGGAAGTGGGGTCAGGAGTGCAAATGGTGGGAGTGGGAGTTGTAGTTACAAATTTAAATATATGATCAAAAAAGGTCTCATTGAGAAGGTGATGTTTGCCCCAAATCTTGAAGAAGATGGTAGTGTTTGGAGGTGAGTTCAGGAATTTCTCTGGGGGAGAAGATTTGAAGTCGATTGAACAGGTTAGTGCAAAGTTCCAGGGGCAGCAAGGAAGCCAGAACAGCAAGAGCAGAGATAGTGGACGGGGTAGCAGAGGAGATGATGGGTGGAGGGTAAAGGGTAGGCCTCACACAGGTGTTTAGATATTTCTCTAATGTCTAAAGCAAATGTAGACATTTTCCCTAAGTGAAACAGGAAGCCATGGGAGGATTTTGAGTAGAGCAATGTTATAACTTGTTTATGGTTTAATAAGATTAGATGTCATGAAATTTTTGCTTTACTAGTGGACATTATGCTTAATATATTGGTAAACAGACTTAATTCTAACTAAGTAAATGCATAGGAAGACATTATTACTTAGTATATAAAATAGTTTAGGCCTTAGATTTAAAAATTCCTCCTCTAATATTCTTTAGTAAGTCTAAAATATGATGTTTAAACTGACTTCAAATCCTGGAGATATTTTTAAGATGTTTATGTTTCTCTCAATGCCTGCCATGAAAAAATACTTTTGATTGCCCAAGTGTTCCCATTATGGATGTAATGTTTCTTTGCTTGATTACTCACAAGTTGTCTGGCTGGCTCTCAGTCTTGCAATATGCTGAAATTAACCAATAGGAGCAATTTAAAGGACAAGTATTGGACAATTTAGCTTGCAAAGTCACCCAGAAGTAAAATGATTATTCACTCGGAAGTTATTATCATCCTAAAAACTTGTTCATGCTTCACGAAATCTGAACTTTATTTGTGTTTCATTTAAATTGAAGATCTAACTCAAAAGAAGTATGCTATAATATTGAGATATTGTTATTAAAACTTAGCAAAATAACTTTTTGCAGAGATTTTATTTATTGGTTAAGTATCTTCATGAAGGGCACCTAGCACAGTCCCTGGTACATAGGTTACATATAAGAAAGGTATTCCCCTTTTTATTTTCTATTGTTTTAATGGAATGGTTGACTTCAAGCTACTGTGTTTATTCATACACATTATAGTGACAAATTATACTGTTGCTTTATCTGAACCCAGCATTGCTGATACTAAAATAATTCTATACAATACTTTATCACACTTTTTTGAAATTATTAAAGAATCCTTACATATACAAATATATAGCTAAATGTGTATTAAAATAATGATAATTAATTAAACATATTGCTCACATTATAGAAGTCAAATGTCGAGCCTATTAGCATAGCCTTGTATTTGAAAAGAAAATGTAACTTAAATTTCACAAGTTACAACATCATTGACTTTTTAATATAATTATATATATATATAATAAACCACTATTTATTCAATCTCTCTGCCTTTTGTGTGAACCCTCTCCTAATAAAACTCAGTAACACATGGGTTTATATAAAAGAAATTTATGTAACACCTCTATAAAAATGATATAATATCTGACAGTTTTTTTGTAAAATAAATGTTTGATACATCATAGCTCTTATTTTATAAATTATTTACTAAAGCCTAAGCTAGGTTATCAGGGTTTTATTTCATTTGGTAAATGTCCCTTTTAATGTTCTTCCTATTATATAGTCTACAGATTAACAATGAAATTATTGTAATTTTGATAATGTAATATAAATTATTAATACTAGAGCAAAATTGGTTGAAAATAATAAATACACTACAATTTTTTCCTCAAAAAAAGCTTTGCAAAAGAAATGAGAAAATTGTAATTGTATAGAATAGATAATAGTGTCCTTTGAGGCTGCTTTATGGAGTAATTATTAAAACCAACAGATGCATTTCAATACTTGAAAATATTTTGCAGCTAGAATAAATGTTGCAATGTACACACAAAAATTCATGGACAATTATCCAAGGTTATCTTCTCAGATCTCCTCTTAATATCTATTTAATCATAGTTTAGACTGATTCCCTGTTTTGTTTTACTACAATGACAAATTAGATGTTGAGAATATGAAGAGCAGAGAAGGATCTGTTACTAGAAGTAAATGCACTGACAACATAAGAAGTGACAGCTGACAGTTTCATGGCAAGAAAGGAGCCATGATATTTTAACTTAGAGTTGAAAGATGAGTAGAAATTTGTAAGATGAAGAAATAGGGGAAAGCATTACATACAGGGAAAGCATTATGTGTAAAGACAAGGGACATGAAAGGTCATAGCCGGTGAGTGGCAAGTATGTCATATTGGTGGAACAGGTGGTAGTAAAGGAGGGGAAGAAGAGAGATGGCTGGTAGGATGAAAAGGTTAGACTGAGAATGAAGGGGATTGTATGCCATGCTATGGAGCTGGAATTTCATTCAGAGACAATGAGAAAAGGGCAGAAAAATAACATTCTTAGGAGACATCACTATCATAGGTCAGGTTGCTGTGAACATTGACCTGTATATCCTTCCTTGCATGCCAAAAATTGGCAGGAGGTCAGAAATACCCCTGACTTAAGTAAATGCTTCTAGAATTTTGCTGAGAATGAATGAGTCTTCCTTACCCCTTTCATTAACTTATGTGTTTATTCAGTCTACAGAAAGGTTTTATATAAAGTTTAGCAACAAAGTCTTCCTGTTTTGAGATCTAGTTGCCAGGTGCCCATCTCAGCACCATGTATTTTATATTCTAGTACAGGTATACTTCATTTTATTTATGCATGATTTATGCATTTATTGAATTTGATTGTGCTTCACCTTATTGAGTTTTGCAGGTATTGCCTTTTTCTTTTTTTAACAAATCGAAGTTTTATGGTAATCCTGCATTGTCAGATGATGGTTAGCACTTTTTGGCAATAAAGTATTTTTTAAATTAAGGTATGCAGATTGTTTTTAAAAACATAATGCTATTGCACACAATGAACTATGATATAGTGTAAACATATCTTTTATATGCACTGGGAAACCAAAAACTCCATGTGACTCCCTTTATTGCAATATATACTTTATTGTGGTGGTCTGGAATCAAACATTCAATGTCTTCGGGGATGCCTGTCCATACAATATGGCAGTAGGAAGAAATAAATTCTGTATTAGTTAAGATATGGGTTCAAATGTATGTAAAGTGGCTTTACAGGTAGGAGCTGAGACCCAGGCTGCTTCCAACTTTCAACCTATCATCTGTAGGATAAGACTCTTTATCAAGAACTGTGAAGAGTGAAATTTTCCCAGGCCTGAAAGCTAACAAATTAGCCTACCACAGTTTCATAGATGCTGGTAAAAGACACAAGATTCTGGGATCAGAAAGAAATGACTTTGTTTCTCATGCACAACAGATAGAATGAGCTCTATGTTCACATGGGTTTCCCCTGTCCCTCTAAATCCCACCAGGGTGATACAGAGAGATTCATGTGAATGCTTATTTACATAGAGGACTTTTCTCACATCTGGAGTTTAGGAACTGCTAATCCTTAAAGGGGCTGCCAGCAAACCTGTCCAATCATTGCTCTGAAGGTAGATATTATCTTTATTATTGTGTTCCTGCTCTCTCAAGGAACAAACCTGCTCTCTGCCCAAAAGAAAGACACTATCTCTACCTTCCAAAGCTGTTCGATTTACAAATATCCTTGAAAAGATGGTGAAAAAAGTTGCCAATATTTTTGCTTGGAAAATGTGCAGGAATGTTAAAAGTCCATGGAGAATTGTCTACAAACCCTCTGGTCCTGAAGGTGGAGTCCTAGCTATCACAGTCACAGTTCAAACAGAAGGATGAAGGAAAAGTGGAAGAAGGAGTGCATCCTCTCCCTTTAAGAATCAATCTTTTAAGTTTCACTACTCACTTTTTACATCCAGTTGGCCAGAACTTAGTTACATGACAATACCCGACTGATCAGGTGCTGGGAAATGTTATCTTTATTTTAGGTGGCCACTTGCCTAGCTAACAGTGCTGTGCATGCTGTCATATAAAAAGGAATGAATGACTATTAAGAGCCAATTATAACCTTCTGCCACAGCACTAGATCTTTTCCAGCCCTGTGTGCCACTGTGCATTCTGTCCTAAGTACCTTGTTACTATATAGGGTGGGTTACTGTTCATTCATCGCTCATTAATCAATTCAGGTATGTCTCAACTAGAAAGTCTTTTTGATCCCACTTTGTCTTTTCCCCAGAAATTTAATGTTATTTATAATCGGTACACTAGGGAAATTTATTTAATATGTGGCATATCTTATCATTGGTACATAACTTCAGGAATGGCTATAGAAAGTGCAGTATAACACATTTGATGCAAATCTCTAGATCCAGAACTTTGTTTGATCCTTTGTTTCCTAATTGATGGAGAACTCTTTCATCTGATCCCATGATAAGGCTTGTCATTCCTGCTATCAAAATACTCCTGCATGTACCTTTCAGTGAATAATTTCCATGAGAGGTACTAGTTGAGTGCCTGAGAGTACAGTGAGTGGGATTTCAGTAAGCTTACACATCAGGCTGCTTTTGTTCCCACTTACTAAGAAATGTTGGTACATGTAGCAAACTCAGTCTGAGACTCTGTTATTGTGTATTGGTTTGCTATGATTTCAAATTCACTTATTTATGACCAAAAAAAAAATGAAGTTGTTTTTAGAAGTAAAGTTGTTTTGATATAAGAATGAAGTAACTTGTGTCTGGATGTCATCATCTCATCTGCCCTTGATTGATAAGCACTTAGTAGCTCAGCTGCTGAGGGGCCCAGCTGGGGGCTTTTCAATAAAAACTTGTGGAGAAGTAACTCTGGCAAAGGGAACATTTAGACTATAAACACAGAGAGTTCGCGAAGGCTATCCCAGAGTTTCAGTCTGGACAAAGCTACCCTTTGCTAATTTAGCTCTCGGAAGATCTTGGGCATTAGTTTCTGCTATGATAAATGAGACTTCTTTATCAGCCAGTGGTGATCCCCAGGATTATCAGCCTGTCTGTCAACACCACTGCCATCGTTCCCTAGCAACATGCTCTAGCAACTGAGGGACTTTTAATTTTCCACTGGCAGCTGCACATCAGCTCTTTGTTGGCAAAACCAAACCGCCTCTTCCAGAAACCAAAACTCATAGAAAGAGTACACTTCAAGTAAGTTTGGACTTTATTTCTATCTTCTCCCCTTGCCTGGAACAATAGTGTATTTAATCTATCATGGGTGTGTTATTTCTTTATTAGCTTATTAAGAGACATGACCCTGTATGCTATTGGTTTGTGAAATTCCTACAGTGAAGCTGTGTTTAAACTACTGGCAAAGACAATCTCAGTCCCTGAGCATAATTTGCTGCCCCAAACAAGAGGGACTTGCTGTCATTATAGCATATGGTTAACAGAACCCACTTACCTTTATTTATTAGAATGTGCCTATATTTCCTAAGAAATCTCTGACAATTATAAATACAGAAATTAATTTAGGTTAATGAATTGCATCCCACCCAACTTAGTAGGATTTACTAACCCAAAACCTGGTAGAAATGGTCACTTCAATTTTAATCCCTCCATGTTTCCTTGCCAACTCCCACTCTACACCTATTACAATTCTGAATTTCTTTCTTTTGATGTTTCTTATTTCCCTTATTAATATAATGTAAGGTCTCTGAGGGCAGATTTGATTTATTTTCTCTGATATATCATCATAGCAAGTACCTATTTGTGAATTTTTAAAAAATGAATGAAGCAAGCACTCATATCCAATTCTTGAAAAAGAATGATGTATGAATGGAAGTTGTCAAAGAAAAGGCACCTGTTTAAGTTCCGCTGAAATAAGATATTGACATATTGCAGAGAAAAGTATCAATCCTGTGTCTTGGGAACGCAAAAGACGGAACGATTATTTTTAAATTGGTGAATTTTAAAAGGGTTAATAGAAAAGGTACAGATTAAACTAGGCTTTGGGTGATGGAAATATTACAAATAATTTCATTTAGGTTTTATTTAAAGGCACATCTTAATATATTTTTAATGTTTTTTTACACTATTGTTCTCAAGTACAATAAACTGAATTGTGTTTGTACCAATCTTGCCACATGGAATTTAACACACATAGAGATCTAGAGTTGTGTTAGGCTGTCACTCCAGAGAGTTTTCAAATGTATCCAAAGACCAGATGAAAATCTGGGTAGAGAAACTAAATGGACAGTGGACAGTCACAAGTTATTAAGAAAAAAATGGAAGGGAAATCTGGGGAGAGAGATGAGTATGTAAAAATGCAGAAGAGTGTGAACATCAAGCCGTTCTTTATGTTTGGGACATAAGGTGTCTGTAAGGCAGGTGGTTAAGAGAGAAGACTGGAGAAGGAAAGAGAGGTCGTTTCATAAAACCACTGAATTCTAAATTAAGGAGTTTGGCAGTAGTTATGCTCAAGTAGGGAGCCAAAATGAATTGTTTTCTTGAGATAGGCTGGGTCTTGAGACCATTGCTGCAGTGCTTGCACCTGGACAAATGTCTCCTTTAGCAGCAAAATACAAAGAAAGTATAAGGGACTAAAAATAGCTGCATACATGTACAGTTGGGGCAAATTATGAATAAAAAGATACAAAAAAACAAAAAAAACAGGGTGTTGGGAGAAAAAGCAGGGTACTGCATATGCACCTTGCACACAGCACCACCATGGGGGTGGGCAGACCACCCAAGCCACCTCTCCGGCCCAATCCTTGACCCACCCATATCCCATATAAAGAAGCAGCTTGCCCTGCCTCATGGAGCAAGCAAGGAAAATTGTTACTTGTCTTCACTCCCTCCTGCTGCAGCAAGAACCCCAATAAAGCCTTGCCTGAATTTCTTGCCTGGCCTCTTATCAATTTCTATTGATTGAGGGGGCCAAGAACCCTGGTCAGTAACATTCTGTTGCTATACATTTTAATTCTGAGGCATGATTTATCAAGTAATCCCTATGAACCACTGGACTGCATCTCAGCCAATCTAATTTTGTGATGAGATTCTAATAATTTTTTAGTTTCCTTGAGCAATTATAAATTATTCTTCAGCCAGAGTGATTTTTACAAAATTGAAATACATCCATGTTGCTGCCCTTTTTTAAACCTTTTATAATATTTTTACCTTAGCCAAGTTGCTATGACCTAGAGGCTGGCTTTCTATCCAATCTATTGGGGCCACTATTCCTCATTATATTTCAGCTAAACTCAACTTTTCCACCTTTTATTTGCAATTCACACTCAGGAACTGAACACAGCTTGTTCCTTCTCATTGCAGTTCTTTCTCACTTTCTGCAAATCTGGTAAATCAATCAAGTTCCAGCTTAGAAATCATTTCTTCCAGAA
Organism: Stenella coeruleoalba; assembly: GCF_951394435.1. Lineage (NCBI taxonomy): Eukaryota > Metazoa > Chordata > Mammalia > Artiodactyla > Delphinidae > Stenella > Stenella coeruleoalba. Next base: position 35,261,974 of record NC_137164.1, on the reverse strand, counting down.
GGCAAATTACAAATCTCCTAAGCCTATTAACAGCTCTCAGTGAGACTCAGCAAACAAGTGATTTTTTTTAAATGTGTGACTCTAAAATAATACAATTTTAATACAAACTGCTTGTAATAGGGAAGAACAAATCTGACTCCATATTAAATCTGTTTCTATTACTTTAACCTTTGTATTCTATTGCTTTTGCTTGAGTTAAGAATGTTGCCTATAGCTTGAAATATATGAATCGGCCCATTTTCAAAGCTCTGACCTTTAAGGGTATGACACTTTTCCATTCATATAGAGATAAAATGTTGCAGAACAGAGATTAACATTTGTCTTGCTTGTGGTTTACAGGAGCATCTTGGCCTGACCTATGTGGAAAACTGCAAGAACAAAGGATTCCTGTACCAAGAAGTGTGCAACAACCAACCATGCCCCTTCTTCACCTTGCCTTTAAAAATTCATTGCTGATATCCTTCAGGGATTTTGGGGTTTTGGGGGGCATTAACTACCCATCTCCTTGCATAGCCCTGCAATAAACGTTTCTCTGCTCTTAACTCTGATGTTTTGGTTTGTTTGGCCTCACTGCCTCAGGCACATGAACTTGCATTTGGTGACATGTTTATCATAGGAAATCTTTTACAATTTGGGGTTCATTTTTAAGAAAAAGAATGTCAAAGTTTGGATACAAAAATAGAAATGGTCTTAGAGAGTACCACGTAAGTGGCAGAGCTTGAGGCATAATAAGATACAGTGCTAGATATTGGGATGTACTGGAGAAAACAACAGACATGACTCCTGTTCTCATGATATTTCAAACTGTATAAACTTCAGTCTGCACAGAAATAGCAGCTTCTTCATGTGTATTATTAACATGAGGTTTTGAATGACTGAGTAAATCAGTTTTGCCATGGTGAATCATGAAACAAACACAGTTTTTTAAATCTGTTTTGCAGATTCTCCAAGGACCAGAGCATACATTTATTAAAATTCAGGACTATTTATGGATGTGCTCAGGCAGTATGAGTATCTGCTTTTTGAGCTTACTCAGGAAATAAAGGGAAACAAACTGGAAAGACCTTTTAGTTACAAAGTAAAGCTTGAAAGAACAAAGCTAAGGCACAGAGCAAATAAGAAACAAAAATAGTTACTAGTGTAGATATTATTTGGAGAGTCTGAGGTTTTATATGGTCACTCTCCACACCAGAATGTCTATTTACTGTTTTGTTGTATTCCCTTTATGCATCGAGTAAGTCTGTGGCTATGCTGGCCTAAGATGATATATCTACGACTTAGATTAATCTGTCTCATTGGATGACTGACCAAAATGTTTCATAAAATTGATATAATTTTGCTCTTGAATACACCAGAATACGCTCATTAATTTTAAGCCATGAACCAATGCCTTGTTTTTCCACAATAAAGGTATCATGAATGATCTAAACTCAAGAAGGCTGTTCACTGGCTTTTATTAGCCTTAATTGGGAAAATTATTCAAAATAATATTCAGAGAAGCAACAGTCAGGTTAGAATGACACATTAGTGAGAGGTGAAAATTAAACAAGAGGTAAAAAAAGTCATGTCAGTAGAGGTAAATAAAGTCATGTCAGTACAGGTGAGAGAAAAATAAACAATTGTTTATTGAATGTTGAAACAATTTTCTGATGTGGGTCTGAAGTGAAAGGTCACTTTCTAGTGATTATGTTTTTCTCTGAGTAAAACAGGAAAAGCAACCAGACATTAAGAGAAAGTCATTAAACCACAGAATTTAGAGGCCATTAAATCACACTTAAGGGAATTAAAAAATAACCCAAATGAGGTCTATACTATTCTGATTTAAAGGAGAAAGATTATTTGAAGTAAAAATGAAATAATTCCAAACATTTTCATAAAATAGGGTTAAAATTTGGGAAAATGTACTTAATTAAAATGTAAATAATTTTAAGAACAAAAACTTTAAATACTCTCACACTCTGATATTTGGTATGAAGAATGTTGTTAGAGTAAAACATGATTTCTTAGGATATTAAATATCCTAGCTGACCAAAAAGATACAAGGACCACAAAATGATACAAATGATGAATTCCATATAAAGCTAATTTAAAAGGGAAGAAACTGAATTAAAAAATTCTGTTATAATAACATGTGAAAATTTGCTACAAGACTATCCATTAAATATTATATTTATTAAATTTTTTATCCCATTTATTTCTGATTAAGTTTGGAGATTTGTAACAAAACACACACACACACACACACACACACACACACACATATATATAAAGATATTTCACAGTAAAATATTAAGGAAAGGTCACAAAAATATAATGCAAAGTAATTATAAAAAATCTAGAATAAAATAAGTAATATATTAAAACTTTAAAATAAGTGTGTGTGTCTTGGGTGTGTTGTGTGTGTATGTATGCCTTCTCATTACAGAATAATGTAACAAATGAATAATATAAGGAAAGGGTAAAGATATTTCTCATCTTTGTTGAGCAAATTTGTTATGTCAATGAGATACCCATTTCCTAAAGGATATAAGAGATGAATCTATATATTAGCATCAGTGTAAGTGGTGAGGAAAAGTCACTAAATGTACTCTTAAAAAAGCAATTTAAGAAAATATACATTTAGTGATACAAGAGATTTTTAAGGTAAAACAATAAGAGAGTATCCTCAATTGAAATAAGATGAATATGAGGCAGATAGGAAAGTGAGCTGTCAAATAAGTATATCATATATGGAAAATTAAAATAAAGATTATGTCTTCACTGGAAACAGTAAAATTCATAAGCAAAATGGCAATGATTAACAATAAAATATAGAAAAAATTTCCCAAGTTAAATGGAAAAGAAATAAAATGACTGAGGAGAAAAACTGTTTATGGGAAAGAAATCAGTGCTCAAAGACACACAATCATTAACATAAATACATACTAAAATATATATCCCAAAACCAAAGAACTAGAATAATGGAAAAGGAATCAAACAAAAACCAATCCTCAGTAGGTAAAAACTTTCCTTAGTAAAATAAAGACATGATTGAGATTGTTCAAATGAATCTCCAAATAGTAAGTTAAAAGAATGAAAAGCAGCCATCAGGTTATACCCTGGTAAACATTTTGAAATTGGAGAACATTCCAGTAGTTAAGCTCTTATCTCGCAGCCCCACATTCTCTCTCCTGTACTCTGATTTTTGATATGGGGGCTGGAACTCTGAAAACCACGTTTCTGCTTTGCCACCTGGTTCCTTCTTTTAGGATGTGACATTAATGGATGCCAGAGGGAGACTGAAAGACTAGAGGAGGAAGGGTCTTGCTCCTTTCTGCTCATTTCCTGTTCCTGTGTCACCCCATCTTTTTTTCCTGCATTCAGTTGCATCCAATTGCCATTTTGCAGAACTTGCAAAATTGGCCTTATTGAGACCACTCAGAGCCATCAACACTAGCAGACTGGCACCACTTCCTCAGAGCTTCGGGTCCCAGGCCAAGGGTCCCCTCTTTCATGTCAGAGATGCCAACTCTGGCTAAGCAGAGGTCCAATCACAAATATCTGGATTTCATCTGCATAGGGGCTCTCCTCTGATTTTCTAAATCTTAATAACTACAATCCCTTCTTTTGTTTTCCAACACTAGGGGTGGTAGCTCTTTCCTTTAGTTGATACATTTATGATATAGTGTTCTCTTGTTGACTTTTGGTTAACTAGTTAATTTTTATATCTACTTAACAAATCTTTATATTAGATTATCTTTATAGAGAATCACTAATAAATAGCTGGAGTGGTTTCTGTCTCTTGACTGTACCCTAACTGATAGAAATATAGTCAAAACATCTATAAGAATGAGATATAAAAACATATTAAAGATGAAAAACTACTGGACTTACCACACATCTCCCTAAAAAAAAAAAGACAGAAGATAAGTAAGTATATAATATCTACTTAACTATAATGATACAAGGCTGTGACATTAAATTACTCAAGCCAATTTACAATAAATGTGTGAAAATATAGGAAAATTCCTTTTAGACATAAAGTTTCATAAATTATATAATCAACATATCCTTCCTAGAAAATAATAGTAGTAGTAATAGTAATATACTACTAATAATAAAGTGAGATACATTTACCTAGAAATAATTTCTAGAACATAAGAAGAACTCTACAAGGCAAAATGAAAAAGACGGAAACCCAAATGGAAACAGGAAAAAGACTTTAATATATACTTCAGCCAGAATATATAAAATTGTTAATAAGTATATAAAAGGAGCACAATCTCAGTCATTAACTGAATGTGATAGCATTATCCACCAGAATAGATAAAACCATAAAAGATAAAAACTGACGTTACCAAATCAGTAGATGCATAGTATCTAGATCTCTAGTACAGTGTGAATATGTACATAAATTAGGAAAACACTTTCAAAATCTTCTGGGAATTATCCCTTAAGGCTGAGCACAAGAATACCGTACAGCCTGGCAATTGCAGTTCCAGGTCTACACTCAGCTAAAATTTGTACGCATGCTCACAAAGGACATATATAAGTGAGGATGTTCACAGCCAAACTATTCTTAATAAGCAAGAAATGGAAACAATTAAAATGATAATTTTGATATATTAAAGAAGAATAAACTGCGAAGACAATTATTAATACTATATTTTGTTAAATTCTGAATTTCAAGGCATATTAAATAAAACTGAGCCAAGTATAAATTAATGAATAAGAAAAGAAGAGGGAAAACAAGTATAACTTCACTCTATGCCCACATTTGATTAAAGATAAAAACAAAACCAAATAATGATACAGACAAAACCTAAGATAAGGCAAAATTAGTAATAATGCTAACACCTAAAAATAACAAATTAGGAGGTTAATAACAGTACAAAAGAAGATATAACAATACAAGATAGATTATTATTAATAGTCATAGGGTTAGAAGTAAGGTACAACTATCTTCTGCTAAATTTTAAAATCTCAGTAAAATATAACTTTTAAAGGGAATATATATGATAATATACATATAATTTTTTCTATCATTTGTCATGTTCAAGAATATATACTTCCCATATTTGTAGATACTTATAGCAGATAAATTGTAGAAATCTTCTCAATTCATGTTATGATTTTATTATGATAAGAAACGCTTCATATCATAATGGAAAATATTATGAAATGTTTTTCAAAAGATACGTAGATCATAGATGAAAACTCATAGACTATAGAATGCAACAAATTACTAAATGAATAATGCAACATGGATAAGTTGGTTTTATTTTAAATGTACAATGATTTACAATTATAATACTTATGTAAATCACCATATTAATAGATCAAATAAGAAAAAATATAATTTTATACATTTTTAGAAAGAATTTAATAAAACATTATACCAAGGTTGATTTTTTAAAATAAAATATCCATTAGTGAAACTACAGGTAATGACAAGATCTTGCCCTTGACACCACATGGTATAAGTATCTCAAATAGCAACTAATATCACACAGACTATAAAGCATTAAAGTTTTTCCAATTAAAGGACATAAACGAGGTCACCCAATATCACTACTATTTATGTCACTATTCTAAAAATAAAAGCAATACAATAAAAAGGAAATAAACATAAACATTAAGAAGGAAGAGACAAAGTTTTTTTATTAGTTTACCATATTTATCTTCCTAGAAAATCTATTATTATAAATCAAAAAAACTGATACATGGGGCTTCCCTGGTGACGCAGTGGTTGGGAGTCTGCCTGCCGATGCAGGGGACGCAGGTTCGTGCCCCGGTCCGGGATGATCCCACATGCCACGGAGCGGCTGGGCCGGTGAGCCATGGCTGCTGGACCTGTGCGTCCAGAGCCTGTGCTCCACAACGGGAGAGGCCACAGCAGTGAGAGGCCCACATACCACAAAAAAAAAAAAAAAAAAAAAAACCCTGATACATGCATTTAGTAAAATGGTTATCATAAATATAGATACTTAAACTTTCTTCTCCAGTGTACTATAAATGTATAATTATTAATACATACAAATATATAAACCAAAATATAATATCTAAATTTTTCAAAAATACAAATAAGTGTGAATAAAACTCAGAAAGAAAATACTAAACCTATACCTAAATTAAAACCACTAAAATACATAGCGACTAATTTTAAGAGATAAAAGTAAGATCACATTTTCAGATGAAAAGATTTCAAATGTATAGATCTAACATTTTCCCTAATTAATATGTAAACATTTACTTCCAGGAAAAATCCTAAATGAATTCTCAGGAAGTATACATGACACTAAGAATATAATTTTAGGCATCAAATAAACCTAAATGAAAATTGAAGCCCAACATTCATTAAACATGTATATCTAGTGCAAAGAGAAAACAGTAATGTATGTAATTTTAAGAACAGTAAGCAGTTTGGGATAGTGTGCAGAGTGGTTTAATTTAATAGGATTAATAGTAAATAACTTTCTTTGTGGACAAATTTTGAGATGAAACCTGAAAAATTAGAAAACCCCAAGCACGTGATGGTGAGTAGGAACAGCATCTCAGACAAAGAAAAGAGCACATTCAAAGGGACTGAGTTTGGTTAGAGCTGCTATATTTGAAGCAAAGATAAAAGGGCAATTTGGCTGACGTACAGAGAAAAAATGTAGAATAGGCAGAAATAAGATCCAGTAGGTCCCTTTAGGTAAAGATAGGCATTGTGTTCTAATTGTAAAGAGAAGTTCTTGAAGAGGACTGAAATATTACTTGCATTTGTTAAGCAGCTGTGGCAGCTTTAGCAAATGGACTTTAGGGGAAAGAGAAGTAAACAGATTGGAAGCTTTTGCTGTTGTTCAAACCAGGGGTGTTATTAGCTTTTTTAGGGCAGAGTTTCTCATGGCAGTGAGAGGGAGTGTATTTTGCCATCCCAGAGGGTATATTAGGCAATGTCTGGAGACTTTTTTGATTACCACATTGGGCAGGTTGTTGCAGTTGGTATCTAGTAGATAAAAGCCAGTCTGCTGCTAAACACTGTACAATGCACAGGACAGAGCCCTGCACCAAACAAAGATTTATCTGATTCAAAATATCAACAGTGTTGTGTTTGAAAATTCCCCATTTAGGGTGATAGGAATGGAAAAGGAGAAAAGTGAAGAGACATACAATCATGCAAAAAAATATATTAAGTACCAAATTTTTAGTAGTATTTTGCAGGCTCCTCAGACTATTTTACCAGAAAGGATATAAATATGCAGATCTTTAGTTCACATAATTCTCATGAAATATATGTGATACTTAAAAAAAAAGTTATTGTAAAGAAGTTTTGGGTTTTATTTTATAAGAAGGGGCAATCAGAAAAATATGCAGTCTTGATCTGTCAATGATCCATGAAGACTAAACTTAAAAAAAAATCAAAAACCAAAGATTTAAATATTTTATCAAAACAGTTTACTAAATGTTATTAAAACAATATTCAATCAAAAACTTTTTTTTTTCAAAAAAAAAGGAAAGTCTACTCACTTGCCATTCAATGCTGCCACACCAACTGTGCTTCGGGCAATTGACATACTAGCTACAAATGTCCACTGCTGACTCTGAGGATCCCACCTCTCCACTGTGTTCAGATAGCTCCAGCCATCATGGCCTCCCACGGCATAGATAGGGCCTTCTAGTACCGTCACACCTAAAACATGGAAGAAATGAAAACCGAATGGATTTATTCCACAGTGAGGTTCTAAAATCAAATTAATAGTAAAAATTATGATGCCATTCAGAATAGGTTCTAGCAGTGAAGAAACATTTGCAACTCCCTCTTGTGAGAGCACCAGAATCACAGCTAACTGCTGAACAATCATTGACAGGAAGTCACTGGAACTCACCAAAAAAGATACCCTACATCCAAAGACAAAGGAAAAGCCACACTGAGACAGAAGGAGGGGTGCAATCACAATAAAATCAAATCTCAAAATTCCTGGGTTGGTGACCCACAAACTGGAGAACAATTATACCACAGAAGTCCACCCACTGGAGTGAAGGTTCTGAGGCACATGTCAGGCTTCCCAACTTGGGAATCTGGCAACAGGAGGAGGAATTCACAGAGAGTCAGATTTTGAAAGCTAGCAGGATTTGACTGCAGGGCTTCAACAGTACTGGGGGAAACAGAGACTCCACTCTTGGAGGGCACACACAAAGTAGTGTGCACATCAGGACCCAAGAGGAAGGGGCAGTGACTCCATAGGAGACTGAAACAGACCTACCTCCTAGTGTTAGAGGGTCTCCTGCAGAGTCAGGGGGTGGCTGTGGCTCACCGTGGGGACAAGGACACTGGCAGCAGAAGTTCTGGGAAGTATTCCTTGGTGTGAGTTCTACTGGAGTCAACCACTAACCCTGCCAAAAAGCCTGTAGGCACCAGTGCTGGGTGGTCCCAGGCCAAACAAACAACATGGAGGGAACTCAGCCCCACCTATCGGCAGACAAGTGGATTAAAGTTTTACTGAGCTCTGCCCAACAGAGCAACACCCAACTCTACCCACCACCAGTCTCTCCTATCAGGAAGCTTGCACAAGCCTCTTAGATAACCTCATCCACCAGAGGGCAGACAGCAGAAGCAAGAAGAGCTACAAACCTGCAGCCTGTGGAACAAAAACCACATTCACAGAAAGACAAAATGAAAAGGCAGAGGACTAGGTACCAGATGAAGCAACAAGATAAAACCCCAAAAAACAAATAAATGAAGTGGAGATAGGCAACATTTCAGAAAAAGAATTCAGAATAATGATAGTGAAGATGATCCAGGACCCCAGAAAAAAAATGGAGGAAAAGATCAAGAAGATGCAAGAAATGTTTAACAAAGACCTAGAAGAATTAAAGAACAAACAAACAGAGATAAACAATACAATAACTGAAATGAAAAATACACTAGAAGGAATCAATAGCAGAATAACTGAGGCAGAAGAACCAGTAAGTGATCTGGAAGACAGAATGGTGGAATTCACTGCTGTGGAACAGAATAAAGAAAAAAGAATGAAAACCAATGAAGACAGCCTAAGAGACCTCTGAGACAACATTAAATGCACCAATATTTGCATTATAGGGGTCCCAGGAGAAGAGAAAGAGAAAGGGTCAAAGGAAATATTTGAAGAGATTAGAGTTGAAAACTTCCCTAACATAGGGAAGGAAATAGCCACAAAAGTCCAGGCAGGATAAACCCAAGGAGAAACACACTAAGACACAGAGTAATCAAATTGACAAAAATTAAAGACAAAGAAAAATTATTAAAACTAACAAGGGAAAAATGACAAATAACATACAAGGGAATTCTCATAACAGCTGACTTCTCAGAAGAAACTCTACAAGCCAGAAGGGAGTGGCATGAAATATTTAAAGTGATGAAAGGGAAGAAACTACAACCAAGATTACTGTACCCAGCAAGGATCTCATTCAGATTCGATGGAGAAATCAAAAGCTTTAAGACAAGCAAATACTAAGAGAATTCAGCACCACCAGACCAGCTCTACAACAAATGATGAAGGAATTTCTCCAAGTGGGAAACACAAGGGAAGAAAAGGACCTACAAAAACAAACCCAAAACAATTAAGAAAATGGTAATGGGAACATATATATCAATAATTACCTCAAATGTGAATGATGTGAATGAATTAAATGTTCCAACCAAAAGAAACAGGCTTGTTGAATGGATACAAAAACAAAACCCGTATATATGCTGTCTACAAGAGACCCACTTCAGACCTAGGGACACATACAGACTGAAAGTGAGGGGATGGAAAAAGATATTCCATGCAAATGGAAATCAAAAGAAAGCTTGAATAGCACTACTCATATCAGATAAAATAGACTTTAAAATAAAGAATGTTACCAAAGACAAGGAAGGACACTACATAATGATCAAGGGATCAACTGAAGAAGATATAATAATTATAAATATGTATGCACCCAACATAGGAGCACCTCAATGTATAAGGCAAATGCTAACAGCTATAAAAGAGGAAATTGACAGTAACACAGTAATCGTGTGGGACTTTAAAACCTTCCTTTCACCAATGGACAGATCAACCAGTCAGAAAATTAACAAGGAAACACAAGCTTTAAATGACACAATAGACCAAATAGATTTAATTGATATTTATAGGACATTCCATTTGAAAACAGCAGATTACACTTTCTTCTCAAGTGCACACGGAACAATGACATCTTGGGTCATAAATCAAGCCTCAGTAAATTTAAGAAAATTGAAATCATATCAAGCATCATTTGCAACCACAATGTTATGAGATTAGAAATAAATTACAGGGGAAAAAAAGGAAAAAACACAAACACATGGAAGCTAAACAATATGTTACTAAATAACCAAGAAATCACTGTAGAAATCAAAAATAAAATAAAAAAATACCTAGAAACAAATGACAATGAGAATATGACTACCCAAAACCTATGGGATGCAGTAAAAGCAGTTTAAGAGGGATGTTTACAACAATATAATCCTACCTCAAGAAACAAGAATAATCTCAAATTAACAATCTAACCTTACACCTAAAGGAACTAGAGAAAGAACAAACAAAACCCAAAGTTAGTACAAGGAAAGAAATCATAAAGATCAGAGCAGAAATAAATGAAATAGAAATTAACAAAACAATAGCAAATATCAATAAAACTAAAAGCTGGTTCTTTGAGAAGATAAATAAAATTGATAAACTTTTAGCCAAACTCATCAAGAAAAAGAGGGAGAGGACTCAAATCAATAAAATTAGAAATGAAAAAGGAGAAGTTACAATGGAAACTGCAGAAATACAAAGCATCCTAAGAGACTACTAAAAACAACTCTATGCCAATAAAATGGACAACCAGGAGGAAATGGACAAATTCTTAGAAAGGTATAACTTTCCAAGGCTGTACCAGGAAGAAATAGAAAATATGAGCATACCAATCACAAGTAATGAAATTGAAACTCTGATTAAAAATCTTCCAACAAACAAAGTTCAGGACCAGATGGCTTCACAAGTGAATTCTATAAAATATTTAGAGGAGAGCTAACACCCATGCTTCTCAAACTCTTCCAAAATATTGCAGAGGAAAGAACACTCCCAAACTCATTCTACAAGGCCACCATCACACTGATACCAACATCAGACAAAGATACTACGAAAAGAAAATTACAGACCAATATCTCTGATGAATATAGTTGCAAAAATCCTCAACAAAATAATAGCAGACAGAATCCAACAGCACATTAAAAGGATCATACACCATGATCAAGTGGGATTTATCCCAGGGATGCAAGAATTCTTCAATATACACAAATCAATCAATGTGATACACTATATTAACAAATTAAAGAATAAAAACCATATGATCACCTCAATAGATGCAGAAAAAGCTTTTGACAAAATTGAACACCACTTATGATAAAAACTCTCCAGAAATGGGCAAAGAAAGAAAATACTTCAACAGAATAAAGGTAATATAAAACAAACCCACAGCAAACATCATTCTCAATGGTGAAAAACCAAAAGCATTTCCTCAAAGATGAGGACGAAGACAAGGATATCTGCTCTCGCCACTTTTATTCAACATAGTTTTGAAAGTTCTAGTCACGGCAATTAGAGAAGACAAAAAAATTAAAGGAATACAAATTGGAAAGGAAGTAAAACTCTCACTGTTTGCAGATGACATGATATATACTAGATAATCCTAAAGATGCCACCAGAAAGCTACTAGAGCTAATCAATGAATTTGGAAAAGTAGCAGGATAAAAAATTAATGCATAGAAATCTCTCGCATTCCTATACACTAACAACTAAAGATCAAAAAGAAATTAAGGAAACAATCCCATTCACCCTTGCAACACAAAGAATAAAATACCTAGGAATAAACCTACCTAAGGAGGTAAAAGACCTGTACTCAGAAAACTATAAGACACTGATGAAAGAAATCAAAGATGACACAAACAGATGGAGAGATATACCATGTTCTTGGATTGGAAGAATCAATATTGTGAAAATGACTATACTATCCAAAGCAATCTACAGATTCAATGCAATTCCTATCAAATTACCAATGGCATTTTTTACAGAACAAGAGCAAAATATCTTAAAATTTGTATGGAGGCACAAAAGACCCCAAATAGCCAAGGCAATCTTGAGGGAAAAAATTATGAGCTGGAGGAATCACACTCCCTAACTTCAGACTACACTACAAAACTACAGTAATCAAGACAATATGGTACTGGCCCAAAAAAGAGAAATATAGATCAATGGAACAGGATAGAAAGCCCAGAGATAAACCCACACACCTCTGGTCAACTAATCTATGACAAAGAAGGCAAGGATATCCAATGGAGAAAAGACAGTCTCTTCAATAAGTGGTGCTGGGAAAACTGGACAGCTACATGTAAAAGAAAGAAATTAGAACACTCCCTAACACCATACACAAAAATAAACTCAAAATGGATTAACAACCTAAATGTAAGAGTGGACACTATAAAACTCTTAGAGGAAAACACAGGAAGAACACTCTTTGACAAAAATCACAGCAAGATCTTTTTTGACCCACCTCCTAGAATAATGGAAATAAGATTTAAAAGCTTGTGCACAGCAATGGAAAATATAAACAAAACAAAATGACAACCCTCAGAATGGGAGAAAATATTTGCAAACAAATCAATGGACAAAGGGTTAATCTCCAAAATATATAAACAGCTCATGCAGCTCAATATTAAAAAAATAAACAACCCAATCAAAAAATGGGCAGAAGACCTAAATAGACATTGCTCCAAGGAAGACATACAGATGGCCAAGAGGAACATGAAAATCTGCTCAACATCAATAATTATAGAGAAATGCAAATTAAAAGTACAATGAGGTATTATATCACACCGTTCAGAATGGGCATCATCAGAAAATCTACAAACAACAAATGTTGGAGAGGGTGTGGAGAAAAGGGAACCCTCTTGCACTGTTGGTGGGAATGTATATTGATACAGCCACTGTGGAGAATAGTGTGCAGGTTCCTTAAAATACTAAAGAAAGAATTATCATATGACCCAGCAATCCCACTACTGGACATATATCCAGAGAAAGCCATAATTCAAAAAGACACATGCACCCCAATGTTCATTTCAGCACTATTTACAATAGCCAAGCCATGAAACACCCTAAATGCCCATCGACATACAAATGGGTAAAGAAGATGTGGCACATATATAGAATAGGATATTACTCAGCCATAAAAAGGAATGAAATTGGGTCATCTGCAGAGATGTGGTTGGCCCTAGAGACTGTCATACAGAGTTAAGTAAGTCAAAAAGATGAAAATAAATATTGTATATTAAAGCATATATGTGAAATCTAGAAAAATGGTACAGATGAACTGGTTTGCAAGGCAGAAATAGAAATGCAGATGTAGAGAACAAATGTATGGATACCAAGGGGGGAAGGGGGAATTGGTGTTGGCGTTGGGATGAACTAGGAGATTGGGATTGACATATATATACTAATATGTATAAAATAGATAACTAATAAGAACCTGCTGTATAAAAAGAATAAATAAAATAAAATTCAAAAAAAACACAATTGCAATGAGGTAGAAACTCTTCACTATTAATTGAATTTTTTCATTCAAGTGAAAAAAATGGAATCCAACTAAATATTATGACCTAAATGCTTTATGAAAGATAATACATTTCCTTATTTATGACCATGTGAAGTAGCAAAATCTAAAAATCAGAGGTGATGCATCTTGTGCCTCACGTTTTGAAGATTATTTCTACACTGATGTTTAAAGTACTTTATCGCTTTAAGCAATGCTGCATTAAGCAACGTAACATTATCAGTTTGAATTTGAGGTTAGGGTTCTCTGTGCTTTGGCTCCCCATCACTTCATAATAAACTTATCTAAAGCTTAGAAAATATGATGCCTCTTATAACCTGAAATCATTAAAAACTAGCAATTAAATTAATTATGAGTCATCAATGGGACAATATATACAACTTTTATATACTGTTTTTCCAGTCAATTCACTTCTTCATTAGATGGGTTTTCTTAGATCTTAAACAGTTGCTAAATATTTACATATTATGTTAATATTGATGGAAGTGATCTCATTCAGTCTCATTCAGTGTAGGGAAATTCTAGTGAATTTTCCCCAAAGTTCAAAATCTAATGTCAGATTGTTAAGAACTCTGAAGCATCTGTGACTTTATCCTATTTGCTAGCTGACAAGGTAAACTGTCACAAATGTATGTATATTGAGAGAAGACACAAGACTCCTGAGTCAAAGAGGAAAGGTAGTTATTACTCATAGCAACAGCAATAGTCAGAGAATCACCAATTTTTTTGACTGGTTCTTCAAGCCCCAATTCCCACAGGGTGATGCCAAGAGGGCTTTAACATTTCCTTCAGCTTGACCAAACTTTAGACAGGTTTCTCCTGCCTCTAGAGTCCTGACCTCACTTTCCTTAGAGAATTTACTTTGAACAACTTGTAATTGAAAATTATAAGTTCTCTGTCCCTTTGAGATGTAAATCTTTTAAAAAAACCTCTTGCCAGTGTTACAGCCACAGACGCTTTTTCTCAAGGACCTGGGAATATAATCTTCAAGAAAGATAGCATCCTTATCTCCCAGTTTCTGTGGGAGAGTAAGGGCTTAACTTCATCTGACACCTTGCTTCAAGTTGTAAGTCTACCTCTTGTCTGGAATATAGAAAGTTTATTTTACCTTTAGGTAAGGTCAATTAGCAAACATAGATTGCCTATGATTCCCCCACTCACTCCAGGTCTCAAAAGCTCTCCCACCTTTGTTTTACTGGAGGTGAATTTAGCCTCAATTCTGGCCTTTCTTCCTTCTTGCAATAACCTTGAATAAAGTCTTTCTTGTCTGTTTAAGTTTGTCTAATAAAATTTTTGCTTTGAAAAGCATCAGGTGAAACCTGTACATGCAATGGGTTGTAAGTAAAGTTGAAGTTGAAAGTTGTAAGTTGAAAGTAAATTAATTTATAATGGGCAATAAACTTACATGCCCATTACTCCGGAAGGAGACATTATCTTCATGCTTTTAAGTATGCCTGACTTTCTCTTTGGAGATAGGAACTATCTTTATCTTCCTAGTATTTCTGTTAATAATTTGGTGGAGGGGTGGTCACTGCTTTGCTCAAAAGCTGTGCAGAAATATGAAAGATCCATGGAGAATTATGTCTCAACACTGATGTGAAAGTAAAATGATGCTTTTTAGTTATTTAATTCATTCATTTAACTGCTATTTATTGAATGTCTATTATGTCTCAGGAATTTTTCTTACCACCAAAGACACAATGCCAAGAGCACATAGGTGAACAAGACAAAGTCCCTACCCCCACTGAGCTTATATATATTTGTCAATGAATATTTAGCTAAAATGGATTAAGTACATTACTCACAAAAGACCTTACTTAGAGTGTTTCCAATATCAATTCCAAATCAATACAAGAAGAAAGAACAAAGGAGACAGAAAAGAAATGGTCAGGTAGGTCGGAGGGTTTTCCAGAAACTTTTGGTATCTGGAAACTAAGCATGAAGAGTGATTCCAGGAGGGTGGGTCAATTATTTACCTGCATATTTCTGGCCAACTACAAACTTCTATTGTATCTGGAGAGATAAAAGTTACTGCTGACTTTGAAAGTAGGTTCTGGACCAGTACTGTACAAGTTTTAATCCATTCTGGTAACTACTTATTCAGTTATAATTCTAAAATATATTTGATTTGTGACTTATTTTAAAATTTTTTTGAGGTTATTTGATTTCATAAAAATCATTTACTCATAAAGTATAACATATACAAAATACAAAATTTATAAGATATTTTTTCACACAAACAACACCACATACCCATCATCTACATTGTTTCCATACGAGAATACCAACTTCCAGTCACTAACCTCCATTAAAAGGTAATAATTTTTCTGATTTCTTTCCGCCTATAGTAAGTTTTTCCCCCTATTTTAAATTTACAAATTAACATATTTTAATATATTCTTTTTTTGTGTGTCAAAGACTGAAAGCTCATGTCCCCTCAAAATTCACATGTTGAAATCCTAACCTCCAATGTGAGGTATTAAGAGGTGGGCCCTTTGGTAAGGGTGATGAGATCATGAGGGAGAGGCCCTCATGAATGGAATTAGTGCCCTTCTGAAAGAGATCCCTGAGAGCTCCCTCACTCCTTTTGCCATGTGAGGACACAGTTAGAAGATGGCTGTCTGTGAACCAAGAGCAGGTTCTCACCAAACACAGAATCTGACAGCACCTTGATCTTGGATTTCCCAACCTCCGGACTGTGAGAAATAAATTTCTGTTGTTTATGCTCTGTCTATGGCATTCTGTTATAGCAGCTCAAACTTAGACATTGTGTCTTCCTCCTTTCAAGTTATGTCTATGACATTGATTCAGGTTGTTAGGTAAGGCAATCATTTATTATTTTCCATTGCATATACTATTACATTGTAGGAATAAGCAACTTTTATAGGTCCATTTCATTTCTGATAGAAATTAGTATTGTCTCTAGTTTTGATATCTGCTTCTCAAGTCCTGGCTGCCTTGGTTTATCTCTGATGTCTTCAATAATTTGATATATGTATTTTATTCATCATTCACAGTTGTACATGTCTAGAAAGCTTACACAGACACTAGATACTCCTTCAAGGCCAGAAATTCAATGTGTATGTTTAAGACTTCTAACTTTATTTTTAGTGCACAAATTTAATAAAATAATATAATCAAATATATTAATCTGTCATTAATATTTTGGCCTTGGTTTATACATGTGTTTTTAAGATTTTCCTCAAGCTCTACCACTTACATAGGTAAATTTCTTAATCTCTCTATACTGCAATTTTCTCATCTCTAAAGTGAGAATAGTTATAATAATGATTTTATTGTGTTTTGGTAAGAATTATATGCATTAATGTATATAAAGCACTTAGAACAGAATCTGATACATTATTGCCATTCAACTTTTGTAAGCTATTTTAATTGCTATCATTATCCTCATATTCAAGTCTTAGGAAGATATAAAAGGAAACTTATAGAAAAGGATATATAAAAGTCCTATAAGCATATATGTTTGATATAAGTGGCAATCAGAATAATCAGGATATAAAAATAAAACATGTTTGAGAGAAAGTTTTTGACAACCATACTTTAATTTTTTTTTTAATTTAAAAGTGTTTCAATATCAAACACTGTTAAGAATATTGGGAACTTATATTTTTATCATGAAATTGTCATTTAGGAATACCACTTTGGAGGGAAATTTAACAATGCTTAGTGAAAGTATTATGATCTAGCCTTTACAAAAATTTGAAATATTTTATAATTTAAAGTTGTGATTATGAGAGAAAATAAAATATAGTAATTTAGGTATAAGAACTAGTAAATATTTCTTACAATAAGTCAAGAAAGATTTAGATAAGCAATTAATCTATTAACTTTCTCTAAAAAAATATTAGAATGTATCCATATCTGCTGCTGGAGATAAAATAGAGCTTACATTCTAATGTGGAATATAGAAAATAGGAACACAGACATAATTGAACGATTTTATATATTAATATTCTTTAAGTAATCAAGGTATTTTGGGTGAGAATATCAGGGCCAGGGGCAGTAAAAAAGGCAGAAGAGTGTTGGCATCTCTGCCACTGGAGTGTAATTGCCTGGGCTCAAATCTCAGTCTATTTCTACCAGCTATGTGATACTGGGAAAAAAATACCTTAAGTTTCTTGTATCTCAGTACCCTCATTCCCCAAGAGTACCTACCTCAATTATTTGCGGTGCTCAGCAAATAACAAGCTCTTAATAATTTTAGTTGTTATATAAATAGAATGGACACTATGGTCTCCCTTAGTATAAGTCATTAAAGCTGAGACGTTAAGAACTGCAAGCGGGATGACGGAGTAGTTGTAAGGTGTATCATCAGCCTCAAAACTTAAATTCATATCCCAAACATCTCTACTTATAACTTAACAGTTGAGCAAGTACTGTATACCCAGGATTGTGTGATTTTTTTCCCTTGCAGAAGGATCTTATTAAGCAGAGTGAATAATTAGGCCAGAATAATTTCAAAATGATACTTTCAATTTCTTCATGTTTACTAAAAATATCTTTGCAAATACAGTAAAACAAGATTAACAATGCAAAAATATTTTTCAGTAACAATATTAAACCTGCATTAAGAAAATAATAATCTAATAGAAGCAATGGAAATATTTAATGTTATTTTTTGTGTCTCAAGCCAAATAATTGCATGATTACTTCTAATAAAAAATTTTAAATATCTTTTTGATGTTTACTGTTACCAAAATGTTCTTTTCCCATACATATAATAATTTATATATGTTAAAGTCTAGCTCTTGCACATATTATTCCTTTTGAAAATTCTGCAGTCAAATATTAGAATTTTTATGTAATTTTTCTTCAAGATAGTTCAATGAAAGTAGAAAACCATTCTTAATTTTCAAGTAAGATAGCACAGTTAAAGCTGAACATTATCCATGTGGGTTTTAGAGCACAAATAAATACAATGGACATTAAGGCCTTTGAATATAGAGAGTAATCTTGGGAATGGTCATTTGTACAAGTCATTCCCCCAAATATTTTTACTTAAAAGCAAAATTTATTGCTTACATAATTTACCCCAAAATATTTGTTTTACTATTTCTGTATTAATATAATCAGAATCTTAATTTGTTCTCCTGAGAAAGAAATTATCCTTTTTCTCTATCCTCATTAATATTATCCATTCAAACTATTGCTAAATTTATTCTAAACTCTCAGTCCTTCTGATTTATAGAGAATACATGTTGTAATTATGCAAAATAAGTAAATCATGGAACTAATTTTTAGTATTGCTTTACTGTTTACATATTTACCATTAATTACATAATTTAAGAAGCACAAGCCTGTGAAATATCAGATTTCCTTTTGCCTAGTCGGAGAATATTTAGTTTTAAATGAATAGTAATGCATTTAAATTTATTTTGACTTAATCATTATGTTGAATAAATTACTATAATATTGCTAATTATGTTATGGAAGTCACAAAATATATCTAAATCATCAATGGCTTCACAATATGCATATGACCTTCTGGACATAACTTTTTTTTTTTTTTTTTTTTTTTTTTTTTTTGCGGTACGCGGACCTCTCACTGCTGCGGCCTCTTCCGTTGCGGAGCACAGGCTCCGGACGCGCAGACTCAGCGGCCATGGCTCACAGACCCAGCCGCTCCGCGGCACGCGGGATGCCCCCGGACCGGGGCACGAACCCGTGTCCCCTGCATCGGCAGGCGGACTCCCAACCACTGCACCACCAGGGAAGCCCCCATAACTTATTTTTGATTTCCTTTCTTAAATCATTTATTAAAGTCATCATCAAGGAAATAGTAGCACCAAGTAAATATTTATAACTAATGATTAGGATGACATTTCCACCGCCATCAAATAGTTTTACTTCAGAAGCAATGAATCACCAAGTAATAGTTCATAAAAATGAATATTTTACAGTTGTTCTGTGCAAAGAAATAAGCAAAAATAACTTTCATAGTGGGAATGGGGAAATAGATAAGTAAAATTATATATGTTTTATACACATTACTCCATAAAATTTTCCCAAAGATATTAAATACATCTCTCTCTCTCTTTCTCTCTCTCTCTATATATATACAGACATATATATGTAGATTTTTGCAATCCTACAAAATCATATATATATATAGAGAGATGTATATTAAATACATCTTTCTCTCTCTCTCTCACTCACTCTTTCTCTATATATAGAGAGAGAGAGAGAAAGAGGAGAAAGACCTTGTGAAAATTTCCCCAATATTATAAATGTATGTAATATACAATATATACAATATCTTCTATATGAATCTATATATATAATTATGATGTAAAATATAAATGGATTAATACAAATATGTTTTTAAAATGTTGACCACAGGTAGTACAAAATGGAATAAGTTACTAGGAATATTTTTCATGCAATCCTACAAAATCACTTAAGCTTAAAATATATATTATTTATTGGGGCTTCCCTGGTGGCTCAGTGGTTGAGAGTCTGCCTGCCGATGTAGGGGACACGGGTTCGTGCCCCAGTCTGGGAAGATCCCACATGCCGTGGAGCGGCTGGGCCCGTGAGCCATGGCTGCTGAGCCTGCGCGTACGGAGCCTATGCTCTGCAATGGGAGAAGCCACAACAGTGAGAGGCCCGCGTACCACAAAAAAAAAAAAAAAAAAAAGGCTTAGGAATTTACCCATTGCCTGGGAAAACAGTTCTCCTCCGTATTTGCAAGGGATTGGTTCCAGGACTGCCCCTTCTCATACCAAAATCAGAGGATACTCAAGTTCCTTATATAAAATGGCATAGTATTTGCAATAACCTACGTACATCATCCCATATACTTTAAACCATCTCTAGATTGCTTCTAATACCTAATACAATGTAAATGCTATGTAAATAGCTGTAAATATGATGTAAATGCTGTGTAAATAGTTGCCTGTTCACACAAATTCAAGTTTTGCTTTTTGGAACTTTCTAGAATTTTTTTCACATATTTTTCAGTCCTTGGTTGGTTGAATCTGCTGATGCAGAACCTGTGGATATGGAGGGTCCACTGTAGGTGACTGACATGAAGGTGATTTCCAAGCCATAACCTGAGCACAATATTAATAAAAAGTCACTGTTAGAGCATGGAATTAGGTGCAAAAAGTTTTGAGTATCTTTGTAAGAGTAAGTCAATTGCTTCATCTCTTTGAGCTCTTGTTTTCTAATCTGTAAAAATAGTGATAATAATACTACTCATCTCAAGGAGCTGTTGTGGGAATTAAACGAGAAAATGTACTTAAAATTCTTGGGAGGGTTTTTAGCACTTTTTTTAAAAATAAAAAGTAACTTTTAGTTTAATGTGATTTCATGTACCGAGGATCAAAACACAGGGTCAAGGTCAAAACTTTGTCTAAGAACAAACATAGACATGGTCTGGATTCATATCAGTCCAATCGCTTTTTACACCATTTTTCTGATAGTTCTCCCTTTATTATTCTTAGTTATAAATTCTACCTAAAATATTGATATTTTACACTTATTTCTAATGTTTAGCAATTATTTCGATTCAACATCAAGTTAGTGCTTTAAGATGTTGAATAGTCACTATGTTTTTATTCATACTGATTTATGGAATATGCAACTATTTATATATGTCACAAACAAAATAGGAAAATTGATTTTGATTGTACTGTATATAATTAACAGTCTTAATGAAACATAAAAATTTTATCATATAGATAAAACAAAATGATAGGCTGTATTTTAGGGAAAAAAATAATGGCTACTATTGTTTAAATAAAGATAAAAACCTTGAAGAATAAAACCAAAATTATAGATCAAAGCATTTATCTTTTAATTGACAGTGAGAGAATATATACATTTAACATGAGATAATGTATTAGCAACAATGTAAAGTTTTATTCATAAAAATATAAAAGTTCTAATTATATTGTCCCTATTGTAGAATATGTCAACATATTGAATAAATGAATTTTTCATATGGTTTTGCTTTAATCTTTATTGAGACCCACTAGTTAATATTTGAATTATTCTTATCTAAAATAAGGGTTGGAGAAGGGGTGGCAAAGAAGAGTGATTAGTTAGCATTTAAACAACTCTAATCAGAAGTTCAGATGCAGGTGTGGACTATTACAAGCACATCATCTATTTTAATCCTATACTATTTTTTCACATAATTGATAATAGAAATTTTCTGTCACTTAGTAAAATGAGTGGCCTTTAAGATATGTGGACTAAGAAGAAATACTTTGCAAATACTTCTGCCCTCATGTCAACATGTTATATGATTATAGAAGGTTATAAATTATAATTATAATACATTGTTCAGTAGCCTGTTCAAGGTCAAAGGCTTTTTCAAGTATGGCCAAATATGGGGATTTGATCGCTTAGTTTAAACCAGTTTTAGCTGTATTCCACTACAAAGAGCTGTACTTTGCTTAGCTTATAAATTAAGTGGTGTGTTTTTGTTAAGTGGTGTGTGTTTGTTTGTTTCTGCCTGATTTGTAAGAATTTGATTTAACACGTTGTTTTTCTATTGACACAGAAAGTCTGTGGTGACAAAAATTACATTCCACAGCTACCTACAACTACTGAAGCCTACAGATAGCTAGTAAAGAAACTCCAGGGCTTCCCTGGTGGCGCAGTGGTTGAGAGTCCGCCTGCCGATGCAGGGGACGCGGGTTCATGCCCCGGTCCGGGAAGATCCCACATGCCGCGGAGCGGCTGGGCCCGTGAGCCATGGCCGCTGAGCCTGTGCATCCGGAGCCTGTGCTCCGCAACGGGAGAGGCCACAACAGTGAGAGGCCCGCGTACCGCAAAAAAAAAAAAAAAAAAAAAGAAACTCCAATATTTATATTCTAAAGTTAGGATACTTATAGAAACCATTTATATATAAATTAATTTGTATTCCCCTAGAGACAGACATCATTTTGTGCTATGGACAAACATACATATTATGTGACACAGTTTTTATAGTAAATTTGTTACTTCTTTTTAAATTCGATAGCATAAAAATAAGCATATTTTTTATAGAAAAGTTTTAAAAACCTCAATAGTGTGGTGTACCTATAATAATAATGCACACATTTAATTTATAAATATAGTATTTCCCTTATTTAAGCAAACCCAAAGAGAAATTGTCCTAGAATCAAAGGTTAACAACTACTAGATAAATGGTTTTCTGTTACCTTGCTAAACCCAAAGCAATACGAAAGCAGGATAGTGTTTCTTCACAGTTTTCTCTCTGGCACTCAAGAAAGTCTTTGGGAGTACATTTGTTGAATGAATAAAATTTAGTCTGAAAGTTTACATCTAATATAATAAAACATCAAATTGAACTTAATTTATCTGTAAATGATGTAATAGACTCAATATTAATAGCTAATTGTTTTCCAAAAGTACAAGTGAGGCAAATATTTTTATTGCAAAAATAATAAAAATGTTAACTTTCATAAAGGAGTCTCTATCAAATAAAGGAAAAGCTTGTTGAGCACTCAAAAGAATAGTAACAATACAGCCTTATTCTTTTTAGATACTTGGAGTCCTAATAATTAGGACCCTTCAGGCTAAGGATAAGGATTAATCATAATGTACTATTTTTTGGTAAAAATATATAAAACTTTTAGATATATATGGTTGCAAGATGTATCAAAATGTCTAATTAAGAGACCTTTAATCAAATTTTGACATGAGAGTACAAATATACAGTTACACAAGTATACTTATGGAGATATCTTAATCCGTTAAGATATACTTACATATATATATATATATATATTATATATATATATATAGTGATCCACCTTCTTAAAATTCAAGATATTGTGTTTTTTGAGTAGTACATTAAACTGTTAATTATTCTGTATTTTTGTCATTCTTTAAGAATGTTAAATAGGGGGGATTCCCTGGCGGTCCAGTGGTTAGAACTCCCTGCACTCACAGCTGAGGGCCCAGGTTCAGTCCCTGGTGGGGGAACTAAGATCCCACAAGCCACACAGCGCTAAATAGCTCAATCTGGCAAAATAATGGAAATAACTTTTGCCTTATTTTCTCCCTTCTTCCAAGCATAAAATGTAGTATGAGTTATTTTTTGCATTGCCCCTTCTTTTATCACAAAGTTTAAAGTACAATGTGACTCTAACTGATTAAAAATATATATACTAGCCTAACTCATTCCATTTGATTGTAACATATTAATGCTATAATATTTTCTCACATATTGACTTTTGAACCTGCTATCTCTCAGGAATCATTTAACTGAGGACCGTTGAATTATCTTTCATTGTAAAAGCCATCTTAGCATTAAAGTCACTTCCAAACACTATTTGAATTTCTACATTTAAAACTACCTTTTAGCTGAAACAATCAAGGAAGAGAAAGTTGCTGGGACATCATTTTTCATCTTTATTGTTTCTTTGAGCAGTGGGTTCATGTCCTGTGAAAAGGTAAAATGTTTTTGGAACGCACTTTTTTCTGTATTAAATCTGACAATCTATTCTCTGTCTTAAGCAAAGAAAAAAAAATACACAAAGGATTTGTATTTAAATGTTTTCCTGGTAGTGTTGAATGATGAAATAATCTCATGAAACTAATAGATAATTCAAAACTAAGTGCACAAGTAGCTCCTTGTACTTGGCATTGCTAATGCACTCAAGCCTTAGTATTTGGTGTCTTAAAATGTTTGGTGTATTACACAAATGACATCAAAAGAGGCAGAGTGAGTCTACACTGTTGGTCAATTGCCATAAAAAAAGGTCATTTAAATGAAATATATTTTTTTGTATACCTAAAGATTACAGGCCAAAAACTCAAAATGTCCCTTTAATAAAATAACAAATAAGAGCATGTTCTTAGTGTCAAAACATTGGCCATATAACATTTTTTTTGATAAATATTTGGTCTTAGAGTAGCAGCAAATAATTCACAATCTCTGGACTTATATGAACAATGGTTCTATTGATTTAGGAATATTCTATTAAATTATCTAACAAATATCATACGCATGCATATCCACAGAATTTCAGCTGGATACTTATGTGTTCATTTAAAATATTTTAAGCCTTAGTAAATTTATGGCTGGAATGTATAGTCTTTTCTACATTACATGAAAAAAGAAAACAATTTTTATAAAATTATAATCTGTGTACATTCTTGAATGTGAAATGAATTTATATGTAATATAATCCCATTAGTAATTCCAATAAAAAATCAATTTACAGCATTTGTTTACTAAAGCAAAATATGACCTTAGAGTAAATGTTGATAATTCTCATTGAGAAAGGAATTCCAGTGAGGCTGTTGAAGCTTAAGGCTCAGGGCCCTTCCTTCTGTGGTCCAGGAAGGGGTTCTAACAATGTATTCAGGTGGTGATTACATTTTTCTTTCTTAAGGAAAGTCTCATCTTTAAGCCTCACAAACGTGGTTCACCCCGAGACTCATCATACTTACTGTGAAAAATAAAGTTGATTTATTCTAGAAATAGTAATATACAAATAATCAGAATGGGGTAGAAAATCAGTGCAAAAAGCAAAGCAAAACAAAACAAAACAAACCCCAAATCTGTGGAGAATTCCAAAGCAACCTTTACTACTAGTAAGTTGAATAAACTTCAGCAAGCTAGTTAATCTTTCTGGTCCTTGGTTTTCTCATCTGTAAAATTAAGATTCTGGAGTCTCTTAACTACTCTGTAGGTTTAAATATCTATTAGTCTATATAATTTTTTGTTTTGATTGCTTTAGTGTCCCATTACCACCAGCACATTGAGATGGAAATTATTAAAACTGAAGACATTTTTCTATTAAATGTGATTTTAACGTGAGTTTTAAATTGGAACATGGAAGATTAGTGTGATCATTCAGGTTGAAGACATAGATAAAGAAAGATAAAACATAAACTAAAATAACCTCTCCAGACAAACCTACAAAAGAAAAAGCAAGCAATAAATTAGCAGTCATAACCAAAATAATAGGAACTGAACTGGTATATTTTCTGTAGTTGATTTAATATTTTTCCTTCTCAGTTATTAGCTCTTTCTGTGTGATTCACCTGAGTGACCAAATTGCCCTCTCTAAAAGTCCGATCTTATTAATTTTCTATTCAATATGAAAAAGATATAAAGTGAATTTATACCTTTATTATTTGAAAGTTGAGCTAAATTCAAATATACCAGGCCAATCATGAATGAGAAATTACTCAAAATAAATATTTCATTATTACATTTAAAATTCCAATTAAAACATCATTACAGTGTGGGATTGTAGAGGTCATATAATGTATTCTCCTGCATCTCTTATACTTCAGCTTAAACTTAAAGGATATTTGTTATATTGTAAAATATATCCATGAGATAATCCAACATCATTGAAACCAATTTGTTTTCAAATAATTTTGTGGTTTGCTACTCAAATATTCTATGCTTCCTTTTCACATTTGTGTTTTTACATATTTTACCTTGTTGCCTGAAATGTATTTTTTCTTCTTCAGTTTGACTGACTATTAATTATGGTTCAGTTTTGACATCATCTCTATTTAGAATCCTTTCCTAACTACCTTTCTGACTTAAAAGAGTTTGATCATAACACTCTTACTTATTTTACTTATAACACTTCTTTTTAATTGTCTTTTAACTTTTTTGGTCTCCCTACTGAGGTGTAGGATCCTTCAGTACAATATCTCATTCATCTTTTTATTCTAACATGAGTATTGTAGTATGTAGTAGTACAATTTTAATGCTCCTTGAATGTTGGAATAATTTAACCAATGAACATTGTCACAAAACTCTTCTTGTATTTAACTAGACTAATTCTGATAGCCTTATATTTAACTTAATACCTCAACTTACTATTGAAAAATTAAGATGATTCCAAAATTATATGAAATAGAGGGAGATATTTTACTAAAACTAGGTGCTAAAAAAGATAGCAAAACAAGCAAAGAAAGATAAAATAGAGGCAAATGTGAGATTACTACAAAAAGTGCATACATGTTTGTTATATTAGACTGCAAATTTAATTCTAGACTTTATAACGTTTAATTCACAGAGGAAAACCTAGTTACATTATCTACAATATTCTTGGGATAAAAACTGACCAATTGCTCAGGAAGAGAAAATTAATACTCTGACTCAAATCAAACAGGTATATTTTTCAAGTTTTCTCAATAAAGAGGAAACTTAGTATTCAGATTCTAGTTTCAAGAATCAGTGTTCTAGAAGATCTTCTATTAGCCTTTAGCATTTATCAAAGTACAGTGTATTAAAGGGAATTCTTGCTACTCAGTCAGCAAATTTTGACACCATTGCCAAATACAATACCACGTAGAAGGATAATCTATGATTCTTGACTATCTAAGAGACAGGATATCCACAAATAACAGAGGAGTTATGTTGAAGATCAGTCACACATTTTGTGATATAAAATTTTACTTTCAGAAATGAGTAATAAAGTAAAAGATTATTACCTAACAAACAAAGCACAGAATCACTGTGATTGGATAGATAATTTTTATTTGTAAGAGAACATCTGCAACTATTAATATAACTTGTATGTATAATACTGAAGGTAGGTCTTCTTTCTTACTCATCTCTTTTTCCTCAGCACAAATGGGATTCTTAGCACTAAAAAGTCTTCAGTAAGTGTTTATTCAAACAGAAACATATTTCATTGGAAAGACACCAGGGGATAGCTAAGCTTAGAATTCAACAAGTGATAGGACCATAGAAGACTAAATGTATAATGAGGATATTTCACTGATACTTAGAGTTCATAAATCACAATATATAGGGTCATATTCTGTTGAGACAAGTCTTAGAATTTGTTGTTTCTTTTCTCTTCCTTCATCTTTCCTTCCTTCTTTTCTCCCTTCCTTTCTTTCTTTTTTGCTGGCATTACTAATGTTTTGTATATGATATTTCCAAGAGGAACTGATAAAATGAAAGTAAAGGAATAAAAGTTCAAAAATATTCTTTAAAACTGTATACACATGTCTATGTCTATACCATATGTGCCTAAGTAATAAGAAAGTTGTCCTTATGACTTTCTGTTTACTCAAATATTAAACTTTCAAATGAAAATGGTAGCTATCTGCTCTAAAAACTTCTTGTTATGTCCTATATCTTGTTCAGAATTTCCCTATTTTTTCAATCAGACATGCAAAAGTATTTAAAATTGTGGGTCTGTGTATATATTTGTGTATGTGAGTATATATTATCAAAAGAGTTAAATATTTTATTTGTATCCCCAACTTACTCCATTATAATTTTTCCTCTCACAATACCTTTTTTTAAATCTGATACATAAAACTGAATGGGCAGTTTTGAATTTTGTCGACTTGTGAATATTGTATAACTTTTAAAGTAACCTAAGCCTTCCTGGTCTTGTGATGAAAGCTATTTTTTTTAAGTAAAAGAGACATAAATAAGACAAACATACTGATATAATTAAAGAAACAGAGGCTAAGTTGAAGCAAGTGTTCCTTCTAAGACAATGAAAGCTGACAGTTTCAAATGAGATTTTCTAGTCTAATGGGTTATATCACAAATAAATGGAAGGTTTTATTTGGCTGATATTTTCTTCAGTCCATTCATTACTTGTTGTTATAAGTATAAGTCCTAAAAGCCAGGGAAAAGACTGATAATAAATGTCACTTTTGGTTCTCTTTCTTCATACATACATTCAAGAATTTTATTAAGTTAAATGCTTGATATTGTTTTGAAAATGTTCCTTAATATTTTAATTTTAACATCATATTTCTCCTGGTTGGTTTATGAACCTCATTTTTTTTGTTTCCCTGGCAGGTGAGCATTTCTGGATGCCTATAAACAGATTTCCCCTGCCACTTCCCACACCATCCTCAGTTCTGACTGCAGTATCCTCAGACTGCTTTAGTAATTTTCCTTTAGTCAAGTATAACAAGCCAGAAGTGGAATTGAACTTCTTAGAAACAAGAAGGAGGACAATCCAGTACCATATAAGGATGGCCCAAATCTTTGCATGTGGGAAACAGTCCTGTGTTTGCTCTTTGCAAAGAGACAATCTAATTACTTATTTTTTCCCATGAGGTCAAGAACTCTGTGAGCGTACAACAGTTTATTCTCTACCTTTCCTGACAGTGAAGGAGACCCTCGAATCCTAACATTAGAATATTAATTTGTCTTAAGACACTCCTTTCTTTTTTCACTCTCAAGTTTGTGAGAATAGATTTTGAGGTTCACATCCTTGCTGAAATCAACAGAACCAAAATGTCTGAAGATGCCCTTCTTTTCTCCCTTCATACTTGAGTAATAGTTTGACTTGACATAAGTTGAAAACCTTTGTCCATCAGTAGCTATCAAAGGACACTATCAAGAAAGTTAAATTAGAACCCATAGAATGGCATAAAGTATTTGCTGATGTTATGTCTGACAGAGGACACATATATAGAATATAAAATGAACAATTACAAATCAACAATAAAATAAAAAATAATCTAAACAAAGACTAGCTAAAATATTTGAATAAAAATTTATCCAAAGATACAAATGGCCAATAAGCACATGAAAAGTTTCTCAAAATTATTCATTAGAGAAATGTCTATAAAACCATGAAACACCACTTCATGTACACTAGAATCATTATAATAAAAGAAGAACGAATAGTAACATGTGTCAAGGATGTGGAAAAATCGGCACCTTCATAATTGCTGAGGAGATGGAAAATGGAGCAGCCATTCTGGAAAAAGCTTGGCAATTCTTCCAAAAGTTAAAGTTGGAGCTACCATATAATTCAACAATTTTACTCATATGTATATATCCAAGAGAACTGAAGATATATATTCACACAAAAAATACATATGTGAATGTTCAGAGCAGTTTTATTCATAATAACCCCAAAGTGAAAACAACCAAAATGTCCTTCTATTGATGATGTATAAATAAAATGTGGCAGGGAGACCTTCAAGATGGCAGAAGAGTAAGACGTGGAGATCAACTTCCTTCCCACAAATACATCAGAACTACATTCACATGTGCAACAACTACTACAGAACACCTCCTGAATGCTGGCAGAAGACCTCAGACTTCCCAAAAGGTAAGAAACTCCCCCACGTATCTGGGTAAGGCAAAAGAAAAAAGAAGAAAACAGAGACAAAAGAATAGGGACGGGACCTGCACCAGTGGGAGGGAGCTGTGAAGGAGGAAAAGTTTCCACACACTAGGAATCCCCTTCACTGGCAGAGACAGGGGGTGGCTGGGGGGAAGCTTTGGAGCCACGGAGCAGAGCACAGCAACAGGGGTGCAGAGGGCAAAGCAGAGAGATCCCTACACAAAGGATCATGCCGACCAGCACTCACCAGCCTGAGAGGCTTGATTGCTCACCTTCCTGGGTGAGTGGGGGCTGGGACCTGAACCTCCAGCTTCGGAGGTCAGATCCCAGGGAGAGGACTGGGGTTGTCTGCGTGAACACAGCCTGAAGGGGGCTAATGTGTCACAGCTGGCTGAGAGGTAGTCTTGGACAAAGTCTGGACCTGCCTAAAAGGCAAGAGACCATTGTTTTGGGTTATGGCACGAGGAGAGGGGATTCAGAACACTGCTTAAACGAGCTCCAGAGACAGGCGCGAGCCATGGCTATCAGTGCAGCCACCAGAGACAGGCACGAGATTCTAAGGCCGCTGCTGCAACCACCAAGAAGCCAGTGTGCAAGTACAGGTCACTATCCACACCTCCCCTCCCGGGAGCCTGTGCAGCCCACCACTGCCAGGGTCCCGTGGCTCAGGGACAACTTCCCCAGGAGAACACACGGAGCCTCAGGCTGCTGCAATGTCACACTGGCCTCTGCCACCGCAGGTTTGCCCCACATCCATACCCCTTCCTCCCCCTGGCCTGAGTGAACAAGGGCCCCTACTCAGCTGCTACTTTAACCCTATCCTGTCTGAGCGAAGAACAGACGCTCTCAGGCGATCTACACAGAGACGCAGGGCCAAATCCAAAGCTGAGCCCCTGTGAGCTGTGAGAACAAAGAAGACAAAGGGAAATCTCTCCCAGCAACCTCAGGAGCACTGGATTAAATCTCCACAAGCAGCTTGATGTACCCTGCATCTGTGGAATATCTGAATAGACAACAAATCATACCAAAATCAAGGCAGTGGACGTTGGGAGCAATGACATACATTTTTTTTCCCCTTCTTCTCTTTTTGTGGGTGTGTATGTGTATGCTTCTCTGTGTTATTTTGTCTGTATAACTTTGCTTTTACCATTTGTCTTAGGGTTCTATCAGTTTTTTTCTTTTTTCTTTTTATTTTTAGTGTACATTTTAGTGCTTGTTATAATTGGTGGACTTGTTTTTTGGTTTAGTTGCTCTCTTCTTTCATTCTTACTTTTTTTTTCTTTGTTTTTTGTTACTTTTTAATTTTTTTTAAAAAATTAATAATTATTTTTATTTTAATAACTTTTATTTTCTTTTTTCTTTCTTTCTTCAGTTTTTCTCCCTTTACTTCTGAGCATTGTGGCTGACAGTCTTGGTGCTCCAGGTGGGTGTCAGGCCTGTGCCTCTGAGGTGGGAGAGCTGAGTTCAGGACATGAGTCCACCAGGGATGTCCCAGGTTCACGTAATATCAAATGGTGAAAGCTCTCCCAGAGATATCCATCTCAACACGAAGACCCCGCTCCACTCAGCGACGAGTAAGCTACAGCACTCGACACCCTATGCCAAACAACTAGCAAGACAGGAACACAACCCCACCCATTAGCAGATGGCTGCCTAAAATCATAATAAGGTCACAGACACCTCAAAACAAACCACCAGACACAGACTTGCCACCAGAAAGACAAGATCCAACGTCATCCACCAGAAAGCAAGCACTGGTCCCCTCCACAAGGAAGCCTACACAGCTCACTGAAAGAACCTTAGACACTCTGGCAGACCCCTAAAACAACAGGAACTGCAAACCTGCAGCCTGCAAAAAGGAGACCATAAACCCAGTAAGTTAAGCAAAATGAGAAGACAGAGAAACACACAGCAGACGAAGCAGCAAGATAAAAACCCAACAGACCAAACAAACAAAGAGGAAATAGGCAGTCTACCTGAAAAAGGATTCAGAGTATGATAATAAAGATGTTACAAAATCTTGGAAATAGAATGGAGAAAATAAAAGAAACCTTTAACAAGGACCGGGAAGAACTAAACAGCAAACAAATAATGATGAACAACACAATAAATGAAATTAAGAATTCTCTAGAGGACTCAATAGCAGAAAAACTGAGGCAGAAGAATGGATAAGTGACCTGTAAGATAAAATAGTAGAAATAACTACTGCAGAGCAGAATAAAGAAAAAAGAATGAAAAGAATTGAGGACCGTCTCAGATACTTCTGGGACATTAAATGCAACAACATTTGAATTATAGGGGTCACAGAAGAGAAAGAGAAAAAGAAAGGGACTGAGAAAATATTTCAAGAGGTTTTAGTTGAAAACTTCCCTAATATGGGAAAGGAAATAATTAGTCAAGATGAGTAAGTGCAGAAGTCCCACACAGGATAAATCCAAGGAGAAACATGCCAAGACACATATTAATGAAACTATCACATATTAAATGCAAAGAAAAAAATATTAAAAGCAGCAAGGAAAAAAACAACAAATAACATACAAGAGAATCCCCATGAGGTTAACAACTGATCTTTCAGCAGAAACTGTGCAAGCCAGATGGGAGTGACAGGACATATTTAAAATGATGATAGGGAAAAACCTACAAGTTTACTCTACCCAGCAAAGATCTCATTCAGATTTGATGGAGAAATTAAAACCTTTACAGACAAGCAAAAGCTAAGAGAATTCAGCACAACTAAACCAGCTTTACAACAAATTCTAAAGGAACTTCTCTAGGCAAGAAACACAAGAAAAGGAAAAGACCTACAATAACAAACCCAAAACAATTAAGAAAACGGTAATAGGAACATACATATCAATAATACCAATTACCTCACATGTAAATGGATTAATGCTCCAACCAAAAGACATGGACTGACTGAATGGGAAAAAAAAACAAGACCCATATATATGCTGTCTACAAGAGACCCACTTCAGACACAGGAACACATAAAGACTGAAAGTGAGGGGATGGAAAATATATTCCAAATGGAAATCAAAAGAAAGCTGGAGTAGCAATTCTCATATCAGAAAAAATAGACTTTAAAATAAAGACTACTACAAGAGACAAAGACGGACACTACATAAAGACAAAGGGATCAATCCAAGAAGAACATATAACAATTGTGAATATTTATATACCCAACATAGGAGCACCTCAATACATAAGGCAAATGCTAACAGCCATAAAAGGGGAAATCAACAGTAACACATTCAGAGTAGGGGATGTTAACACTCCAGTTTCACCAATGGGCAGATCATCCAAAATAAAAATAAATAAGGAAACACAAGCTTTAAATGATACATTAAACAAGATGTACTTAATTGATATTTATAGGACATTCCATCCAAAAACAACAGAATACACTTTCTTCTCAAGGGCTCATGGAACATCCTCCAGGACAGATCATATATTGGGTCACAAATCAAGCCTTGGTAAACTTAAGAAAACTGAAATTTTATCAAGTATTTTTTCCGACCAAAACACTATGAGACTAGATATCAATTATGGGAAAATATTTGTAAAAAATACAAACACATGGAGGCAAAACAATACACTACTTAATAATCAAGAGATCACTGAAGAAATCAAAGAGGAAATCAAAAACTACCTAGAAACAAATGACAATGAAAACATGATGACCCAAAGCCTATGGGATTCATCAAAAACAGTTCTAAGAGGGAAGTTTATAGCAATACAATCCTACCTCAAGAAAGAAGAAACATCTCAAATAAATAACCCAACCTTACACCTAAAAGGATTAGAGAAAAAAGAACAAAAATTTCCCAAACTTAGCAGAAGGAAAGAAATCATAAAGATCAGATCAGAAATAAATGAGAAAAAAAAATGAAGGAAACAATAGCAAAGATCAATAAAACTAAAAGATGGTTCTGTGAGAAGATAAACAAAATTGATAAACCATTAGTCAGACTCATCAAAAAAAAAAGAAGACTCAAATCAACAGATTTAGAACTGAAAAAGGAGAAGTAACAACTGACACTGCAGAAATACAAAGGATCATGAGCGATTACTACAAGCAACTATATGCCGATAAAATGGACAACCTGGAAGAAATGGACACATTCTTAGAAGAGCACAACCCTCCGAGACTGAACCAGGAAGAAATAGAAAATATAAACAGACTGTTCACAAACACTGAAATTGAGACTGTGTTTAAAAATCTTCCAACAATCAAATGCCAAGGACAAGATGGCTTCCCAGGCGAATTCTGTCAAACATTTAGCAAAGAGCTAACACCTATCTTTCTCAAACTCTTCCAAAATTTAGCATAAGAAGAAACACTCCCAAACTCATTCTACGAGGCCACCATCACCCTGATACCAAAACCAGACAAAGATGTCCCAAGGAAAGAAAACTACAGGCCAATATCACTGATGAACATACATGCAAAAATCCTCAACAAAATACTAGCAAACATAATCCAAGAGCACATTAAAAGGATCATACACCATGATCAACTGGAGTTTAACCCAGGAATGCAAGGATCCTTCAATATACTCAAATCAATCAATGTGATACACCATATTAACAAATTGAAAGATAAAAACCATATGATCATCTCAATAGGTGCAGACAAAGTTTTTGACAGAATTAAACACCGATTTATGATAAAAACCCTCCAGAAAGTAGGCATAGAGGGAACTGTCCTCAACATGATAAAGGCCATATATAAGAAACCCACAGCCAAACTCATTCTCAAAGGTGAAAAACTGAAACCATTTCTACTGATATCAGGAACAAGACAAGGTTGCCCACTCTCACCACTATTATTCAACATAGTTTGGAAGTTATAGCCACAGCAATCAGAGGAGAAAAAGAAATAAAAGGAATCCAAATCAGAAAAGAAGTAAAGCTGTCACTGTTTGCAGATGCCATGATACTACACATAGAGATTCCTGAAGATGGTACCAGAAAACTACTTGAGTTAATCAATAAATTTGGTAAAGTAGCAAGATGCAAAATTAATGCACAGAAATCTCTTGCATTCCTATACACTAATAATGAAAAATCTGAAAGAGGAATTAAGAAAACACTCCCATTTACCATTGCAACAAAAAGAATAAAATACCTAGGAACAAACTTACCTAAGGAGACAAAAGACCTGTATGCAGAAAACTATAAGACACTGATGAAAAAATTAAAGATGATACAAAGAGCTGGACAGATATACCATGTTCATGGATTGAAAAAATCAACATTGTGAAAATGACTATACTACTCAAAACTATCTACAGATTCAATGCAAGCCCTGTCAAACTACAAATGGCATTTTTCACAGAACTAGAACAAAAACTTTCAAAATTTGTATGGAATCTCAAAAGACCCCGAATAGCCAAAGCAATCTTGAGAAAGGAAAGTGAAGCTGGAGAAGTCAGGCTCTCTGACTTCAGACTATACTACAAACTACAGTAATCAAGACAGCATGGTACTGGCACATTACAGAAATATAGATCAATGGAACAGGATAGAAAGCCCAGAGTCAAACCCATGCACATATGGTCACCTTATTTTTGATAAAGGAGGCAAGAATAAACAATGGAGAAAAGACAACCTCTTCAATAAGTGATGCTGGGAAAACTGGACAGCTACATGTAAAAAAATGAAATTAGAACACTCTCTAACATCATACACAAAAATAAACTCAAAATGGATAAAAGACCTAAATGTAAGACCAGACACTGTAAAACTCTTAGAGGAAAAAAGAAGCAGAACACTCTACGACATAAATCACAGCAAGATCCTTTTTGACCCACCTCCTAGAGAAATGGAAATAAAAACAAAAATAAACAAATGATATGTAGTGAAAGTTAAAAGCTTTTGCACAGCAAAGGAAACTATAAACAAGATGAAAAGACAACCCTCAGAATGGGAGAAAATATTTGCAAATGAAGCAACTGACAAAGGCTTAATCTCCAAAATATACAAGCAACACATGCAGCTCAATATCAAAAAAACAAACAACCCAATCCAAAAGTGAGCAGAAGACTTAAATAGACATTTCTCCAAAGAAGATATACAGATTGCCAACAAACACATGACAGGATGTTCAACATCATTAATCATTAGAGAAATGAAAATCAAAACTACAATGAGGTATCACCTCACACCAGTCAGAATGGCCATCACCAAAACATCTACAAACAATAAATGCTGGAGAAGGTGTGGAGAAAAGGGAACCCTCTTGCACTGTTGGTGGGAATGTAAATTGATACCACTACTCTGGAGAACAGTATAGAGACCTTAAAAACCTAAAAATAGAACTACCATATAACCCAACAACCCCACTACTGGGCATATACCCTGAGAAAACCATAATTCAAAAAGAGCCATGTACCACAATGTTCATTGCAGCTCTATTTACAATAGCCAGGACATGGAAGTAACCTAAGTGTCCATTGACAGACGAATGGATAAAGAAGATGTGGCACATATAAACAATGGAATATTACTCAGCCATAAAAAGAAATGATATTGAGTTATTTGTAGTGAGGTGGATGGACCTAGAGTCTGTCATACAGAATGAAGTAAATCAGAAAGAGAAAAACAAGTATTGCATGCTAACACATATATATGGTATCTTAAAAAAAAAAAAAAAGGTTCTGAAGAACCTAGGGGCAGGACAGGAATAAATACGCAGATATATATAATGGGCTTGAGGACACAGAGAGGAGGAAGTGTAAACTGGGACAAAGTGAAAGAGTGGCATGGACTTATATATACTACCAAATGTAAAATAGATAACTAGTGGGAAGCAGCTGCATAGTACAGGTAGATCAGCTCGGTGCTTTGTGACTACCTAAAAGGGTGAGATAGGGAAGGTGAGAGGCTGGTGCAAGAGGGAGGAGATATGGAGATATATGTATATATATAGTTGAATTACTTTGTTATAAAGCAGAAATTAACACACCATTTTAAAGCAATTATACTCCAATAAAGATGTTTAAAAAAATGTGGCAAATCCTTACAGTGGAATATTATTCAATCAGAAAAATAATGAAGTACTGATACATGATATGAAAAGGATGAACCTTGAAAAACCTTACGTTATGTGAGAGAAACCATACACAAAAAGCCACAAAATATGATTCTGTTTATATGAAATGTCCAAAATTGGCAATTCCATAGAGACAGAAAATAAATTAATTTTTGCTAAGGGGTGTAGGGAGATGGGGCAATGACAAACGACTACTATTGGTTACAAGGTTGTTTTTCAGGATGATAAAAATGTTTTGGAATTTGATAGTGGTGATGGCTGCACAATTCTGTGAATAGACTCAAAAGTACTCAATTCTATACTTTAACACTTAATTTTATCTCAATTAAAAATTAAACAAACAAAAGTAAAACAACCCCTACCATATATTTATCATACAACATGGAGCATGGCATATAGAAAACCCATAATATACACTAGCTATATAACTGTTTTATCAATTTGTCTTAAAATGACAATTGCAAACAATGGATTGTAGTAATGCCTTTTTTTCAATTTTATACACTATAAAGTGTGGTGGGAAAGAAGACATGATATATAGAATTATGTGTTCCAAAGACATAATGCTAAAATAAAAACTCAGCATATTGAGACAACTGTAGTCTTAATTATCTTCATTCTCTAGATAAATGCATTACTCCCTGATGTCACAGACTTAACATGAATACAATTTTATATGCTATTTTATCCAGCACAAGAAGTGTTCTTCATTTACTGGTTGCTATGAAAAATTTTTGGGCACATATTCACCCTTAGCAACAGAAGAACTCACGTGGCTTTCTCGCATAATCACGTAAAGATTTATTATTATTATTATTTTTTTTTTGCGATATGAGGGCCTCTCACTGTTGTGGCCTCTCCCTTGCGGAGCACAGGCTCTGGATGCACAGGCTCAGCGGCCATGGCTCATGGGCCCAGCCGCTCCACGGCATGTGGGATCTTCCCGGACCAGGGCACGAACCCGTGTCCCCTGCAATGACAGGTGGACTCTCAACCACTGCACCACCAGGGAAGCCCAGGATTTTTTTTTTTTTCAAAGAAATCAAGTTGGGGGAAAGCTATATAGGTCAAAGAAATTATTTTGAGTTTTTATTTTATATTTTAAAATCTTACTTTAGACTCTAGCTCCTTGTCACTTGAATGTATAATATGGGATACATAGACAATATTGCAATCTCACTGCATACCACAAGGTAGGTATTTTTTAACTATGGCAAATAAAAAAGGTACATTCTAGTTTCTGAACAAATAAAAGACTAGTACTGATGGCTGTTGGTTTACACTCAAACCCAATATTGGTTATTACACTGAAGGAAGAGTCATCGTATAGTGATTAGAGAAACAGAGTCAGTTGTTACTTCCTGAGTGAGACAAAAATTCATGGCACTGCCTTGGGAGAATAACTTGGAGGAAATTTTGATTTGTGTTCTTTTTCCTATGCCATATTGTTCTCTTCAAAAGAGCTATTGTATCTTGCATACTGCCAGGCAGTGAATCAGCTGTGTCCATGCAGATCTTGTCATAATTTGTTGATAACAAGACTTTGCTGTCAGTCTGGCTTCAACTAATTGGACCTTGGATTGGCATCCTAGTCAAAGGCAGTTTTCTACGTACTGGGTATTGCTAGCAATCTATGAGGCACTTTGAGCTGAGAATTGTCCCAAGAAATGATGCCCTATGCCATAATTTTACCTATTAATTCAATCAGGTATGACCTTGGGGAGTACTGTAGTAGAGAATTTAAAAAATACTGACCGGAAGCAATAACCATTAGGAAGTAAATCACAGAGGAAGTCAATGGCATGAGATATGGAGAAGAGGTGAGCTATTTGATAATGGAACTGAAGCAGAAGATAAACAAGAGAGGCTTAAGCATGAAAATAGTGGACTATTAGAGTTGGTATTGGGTCACTAAAATTTGTGAGAAATGTTGTATTATATATCAGATGTGTTTGATACTTGGGTCGTATAATTTTCTATACAGCCTTACTTCCACAATGGATTCTTTACCAAATAAGACAGACTAAAAGACAGTATCTAAGATTACCATCTTGCTCAGCACTTGTTCCTAAAGGGTCAGCAGCCTGTGTGATAGGATTTGAGGCACACCATAACCTTATATACTTTAAACATCTAAAATTATACCACTTAAGGTGTATTTTTAGTGAAATGTTTTCAAGTATGTTCTCTTGATATACAAATATCCTACGTAATTGGACTTTAGAATTCCTTAATAGAAAGGAACTGAATTGTCTAAAAAAGGAAGAAAGACATTAAATTCCAAAAATTCCAATCCAGTGTGTTTATTCTCTATATTTCCCCCAAATAGGAACATAAGTAGTTAGATAGCTTGCTAATAAAAGCAATACATAGAGCTTTTACATGGACACAAAAGCCAAAATTCTTCAATATATTTAAAAAAATATATAAGAAAACTTTTATATAATATTACCTGGGAAAAATGATTTGCTGTTCATATTTTCCATATTATAATTGGGGACTATATGATTTAAAGTATTTATACAATTTTTATTTAAAACACAAACTTTTAGAGCTTGAAAAAGTTCCCAAATATTTATTACTATTCCTTAATTTTGCTAATGAGCAAACTGAAGAAAGAGGAGGTAAACCAGAAGAACAAAAAGGTAAGTTGCTTTAGTTCAGAGCTATTTTATTTATTTTCATTTAAAAAGTTTTCTTAGATGATGGCAGCCAAGAATAAGAAATGCAGTGCTGAAGACCTCAAAGTTGAAGTATCAATATTTGTTTTTGAAATGCTCTATGATTTTGCTTACCTATGAATGTCTAAATCAGTACATTTGTAATTAAACTTCAATATCTTTCTAATGTGTATTTCTACATATATGAAAGGTACTTGGTCAACTATCTGGCCTATTTCAGGTCTTCAAAGAAACTAATTAGCACTTCTTACAATCCATATAATAAGAAGTACAAATTCAGGAACTATCTTTATTAAATTGCTCTTTTTTTCAAATATTTGTATAGGACTTTACAAGTGATTTCATATTCATTATCATCATCAGGAAATGGTGGCAAATCAGGAAACAGAGGCTCATAGTTTAACTGCTGGGCCCAATCATGACAATATCAAATGGTAGATTCAAAACTCACACCCAGAACTTCTGAATCCAAATATAGTTCTCCCCATCTCCAAGTTACTCCATAATAGAGATCGATTAAATCCTATCATATTGACCCCTGGTGCCTATTGATGTGTCACTCTTTTTCTAAACCTGTGTTGCCCGCTCTCCATGGACCTTTCAAGGTGGAATCAATTAAGTGCAAAGATATAGCTAGATTTGTCTGTCCAGTAATGTGGGAGCGAGCCACCTTAATTAAGTTTTCCTCAATTCACATTAACTGTTTCTTCCTCTAGGCTGCATTACTCTGGTCTCTCCATGATAGTTCTGCATTGTTCTTCATACCAAATGAATTTTACATGTTGTATGAATATCAGACTGTGAAAACTTTGAGAATAACTTGATATCTACTCATCTTGGTATATTTAACATCACTCTCAACAGTTTATTGCATATTGGTCAACACAGGAAAATATCAAGAATTAAAAATATATATA
The DNA here is from genome assembly GCF_951394435.1 of Stenella coeruleoalba. NCBI lineage: Eukaryota > Metazoa > Chordata > Mammalia > Artiodactyla > Delphinidae > Stenella > Stenella coeruleoalba. Next base: position 35,221,662 of record NC_137164.1, on the reverse strand, counting down.
TGCTCCAAATAAGCCCACAATTTACCTAAAGTTAATGATAATTGATGACAGTAATACTATATTTTAGCATACACTTTTACTATCAATAAAATATTTTCTAAAAATAATATCAATAAAGTAAGAATCTTACCTAGACCATGCCTATGTGTTGACATTGGTGGTAAGACAGTCCAAGTCTTGGTTTTGGGGTTGTAACATTCAACACTGTTCAGTGTCTTTAAACCATCTCGACCTCCAATTACAAAGAGTTTGTCATCAATAACAGCCACACCAAACTGCAGTCTCCTGCCGTTCATCATGCCTGCCTGGATCCACAAATTTGTTCTGAGGTCATATTTCTCTATGGTTGTAGCTCCTGATAAAACATAAAATCACATAGTCACCATTTACTACTAATCCAACAAAGAATCTTCCCAAGACACTGTACAAACTAGGATGCGAAAACATTCTTGTCATGTTCATTTTTCTTGAAGAAAAAAAAAATGGCAGAAAAAAGAAGTAATGTAAGTACTTTATTTTCTCTTCTTGGCAGACACTAATGATTAAAGTAGACACATATGTTCAGCTTGTTTGAATTACATAATGGTCTCATGCTAAACTATTGATTCAATAGAATCATTGTTGGGCATGACACAGTTCTGTGAGTAGATTTTACAACTTCCCTTTATCACTGTTTGCTATGAAAAATGCAACATAATCCTAGCTTGAAAAGACATTTATTAAAGCCCTTTTAAATAGCTAAGCTATGTATGTTATCTGTATAATTTCTTAAAGTGAAGAGAAGTTAATAAATTCTTTACCAAATTTCTCTTTAAATTTGTCTTATGCCTTAAATAGCAGAAGGGTTTAAAAGTCAATTTTAAGATATGTAAACAAATGTCAGCTGTGCTTTTTTTTAAACCTTATTTTTAAAAAATGCATTCGGGGAATAACAATAGAATTTAGAGACATAAAATGATCTTCTGTCCTTATCAACTCTTAGAATCTCTAAACAAAATAGCTTATCTTTCCTAAAAGCTTTTTATGTATAAATTTGAGAAATGTAGTAAATCTGACTAATAAAATAGAAATCGAAAGAATAAGCTAAATTGCTGATGAGGTGTGTTTTAAGGGATTCAGTTAAACATTTCACATTAAAAACATTTACCTTGAACTAGTTCACAACTGTTTATATGATAAAATATAAACCAGCAAACACTGATCTTGCTTCAGTGTTTGATCTTAATGTTTACACTCACATTCAGTTATGTTTCATTTTCAGTGATTAAATATCCCTACATTTACAAGTCAACATTCTTGGGTACTTTCACTTATGCACTAAAGATCATTTTACTTGTAATGTATTACAAGTTTGCAAACTAGGGAAGACATTCCTCAGGGGACTCATTTACTTTGTAGAACATAACCAGCAATGAACTAAATAAATATAAACAACTTGGCAGGAAAAGTTTTGCTAATTGAAGTAAAATGGTATAATTTATGCTCAATTTTTATTCAAAAGTGACAAAGCTGTACTAATATAAATGCTGAGTTAGAATGAATTAAATCTGTTTTTTTGAAGTTATTAAATATATGAGCTAATTTTCATACAACTAAACATTAAGTATTATAAGACTATTATTATTTTTAGAGTAAAAATAAACTGGAATATTCATAAAAGTCATTTGATACTGTTTAGTAACATAAGATAAATTATTTAAACAAAAGTGCTTCTTTTATGCTTAAATGTATTTATTATGTTTTATTGATATGTTAAATGTTTTATTCAAATATGTACAAATTGAAATTCCAAGGTGAACTAAAGTGTTAAATAATTTCAAAGTCATGTGAATTCTCAAAGCTTGATAGCATTGGGATTCCATGAATGCCTAACTAAAAATTAAGAGTTGTATGCAAATACCTCTCTCTTATGACTAACTCTTGACAAATCATGGCAGAAGAAATAGGGTAACCTAATACTAATTAACACAATCCCAAGAGGCACGTATTTGCAGGTCTGGAATTAAATGTCTTCCACTACTTTCTTCTCCAAAACCTTGGTCAAATTCTTTGCATGGTGTTTAAGGTACATTCATCCTTCTCAGAGAAAATCATTGAGAATGTGTGAGGTTAAGGGCCTCTGAACAATAAAAGGTGTTGGTATTCAAAGGAGAAAGTGAGGACTTGATTTGAGTTTCAAAGTTTCATTGAAACAAGCTAGATGTGTTTTCAACCTCAACACATGGCAGGATTTTTTACTTTTACAGTGTTTTTCCTCTAGCTGCAGTTTTCAGAGGTGAACTATACATTTTATCCTAAAGTTGCTACATCAGAAATAGGAGTGCATTCCTGCTTTCCTTTTTTTTTTTTTTTTTTTTAATTTAGAAGCTGTGTTAATTTACTATGGCTGCTGAGAAAAATTATCTCAAATTTAGCAGTTTAACAAACATGCATTTATTATCTTACAGTTCTGGAGGTCAGAAGTTCAAATTACGTTTTGTGCTAAAATCAGGGTGTTGGCAGGGCTTTCTTTTCTTTCAGGAGGCTCTAGAGAAGATCTATTTTCACTCCAGTCTTCAATTTTGCTTAGTCAAAAAAAGTTTCATAATACAAAACAAAGATTTCTTGATTTGTAGAGCTTACTTATACTAATCAATAAGTTGATTATTTTCTTATTCAGACTGTAATATAAATGTTTTGTCTAGTTTTTAATGATCACAAACTTAAAAATATGCTTGCTCTTTTTCTAATGCAAGTTATTAGTGATAATATTCTTTAAGGTATTTTCTCACCAGCATACTTCATTAGTTGACTGTATAAACTTCCCAACTGTATTATACTTTTAAAAATGTATCAGTTTGTTTGTGAGTTCTGTTGTTTTCTTTTGCTTATAAGAGTGTATGTATCCCCTTGGTGGTTTCCTGAGTTAGAGGAAGGACAAAGCCATTCTCTCTGAGCAATGTTACTCTGAGCTGTTCCTTAAAGTAAAGGCAATATTTGTCATCACAAAAATTAAAAACAGAATATGAACAAGAGTGGGCTACTGTGCTGGTAAGTAATACAGTTGAAAGAAATAAATAAGGAAAGTTTATTTTAAGACATAGTTACTCTCGGGTTCATGAAACCATCTCTAGTTATCTCAAATGCCTGCAAAGCAGAGGCACAACTCTAAAATGTGTGACTGCAGGCACAATAGTATCCAGATTGCTTTCATAAACTCTCTGTCAATAATCTGAATGACCTTGGAAGATGGCCTCCAGCTGCAGATGAGAACACAGCCTCGCCAACCCCTTGTTTTCAGCCTTTTGAAATCTTGAGCAGAGAATCCAGATGTGCTTTCCTGGACTTCTGACTTACTGTGCGCTAAAAGATGGCACTTGTTTTAAAAAGGTCTTTATGGCAATGTGTTATAGCAGAAATAGAGTTTACTTTAATTTGCATTTTAAAAATTTATAAAGTATCTGTTTTCCAAGTTCAATAACATAACTAGAAAGTATTGATACAATATGACTACAAAAATGATTTCCTCATGACAAAACAAATAGCAGGCTCCTTTCTCAAAATATAAAATGGAGAATAAGTGCTCAAGATGTTATTCAAGTGTGGTTCTGGGTCTCTTTGGAGTTGTTCATTCATAGAGCCAAATGTGATTATTTGGAGAAGAAAAATAGGAATTAATACTTGCACATTCTATTTTGGCATTACAGACAGCAGGACTTATTCCATATCTATAATTCAAATAATTAACAATCTTACTTATCTTGAACACAACACAGAATAAAATGATAGGAGTTTTCTGAACAGACACAACAGATGCCACAAAAATATCCAGTAAAGAAGGTAAAACTCTTATTCAACTTAACAGAAAGGACCTCAGGTATTCTCACAGAGCCTTTTTACTATAATTTTAACACAATGTTAATAAGCTTAGTTACTTGATTTTCAAGACTTTTTACAAACCTACAAGTCAAAATGATCTGGGGGAGTTGAAAGTAGCAATAGCTGATAGTGGAGGAATAACCAGAAAAAAGAAATATTGTTTTAACTCAAATAGAACAATCATTTATAGCTGTTAAAAAAAAAACAAATTATATAATGACTAAAGAACATTTTGGCCCAATAATAATGGTGATCCTGGTGCCATCAAATCATTTGGAAAAAGTTAAATTAGTCAGATGTATTCTTTTTAAAAAACAGTAAATATTGAGAAGGATTCTGAAAATTTTTTAAAGCAAAAGATATGTTTCATGATACTTAACATAAGACATCAAGCTTTAAAGAAGGTATTATTATAAAAATTACTTATTTCTTGAATTTTTCATAGAATAAAATTTTCATTGTCTTTCATGTATCTGCATACTTATGAAAAATATAACTTCGAGATAACATTCTTACACTTATATAAAAAAGTATTATTGCAGAGAAAATATTTTTCAAGCACAAATAAAAGTCTTTACTTTTTAGATAATTCGTTATATTTTATTAGGATGGCATTGTAGCATTTCATAATCATCAAAATACTTTCATGTGCACCAAATAAACAACCAATGAAATTCTACATCCCCCCAGTATAAATATTTGTACAATGATAATAAACTGATAAATAGCTATGTACAGACACTCCCAGACTTTCAATGGTTTGACTTATGAATTCTCTGACTTATGATGGTGTGGAAGTGATATGTATTTGATCGAAATTGTAAGTCGAATTTCGAATTTTAATCTTTTCCCGGGCCAGCAATATGCAGTACAATACTCTCTTGTGAAGGTGGGCAGGACAGTGAGCCGCAGCTTCCAGTCAGCCATGTGATCACGAGAGTAAACAACTGATAACTCTTACAGCCATTCTGTTTTTCACTTTCAGACAGTATTCAAAAAACTACATAAGATTTCCAACACTATACTATAAAATAGGCTTTGTGTTAGATGATTCTGCCCAACTGTAGGCTAATGTAAGTGTTCTGAGAATGTTTACGGTGGGCTTGGCTAAGCTCTGATGTTCTGTAAGTTAGGTGTATTAAATGAATTTTCAACTTACTATACTTTAAACTTGCAATGGGGTTATCAACATGTAATCCCGTTGTAAGCTGAAGATTTGTATAGAGACATAAATGTATATATATCATTAAGCTTAATGCTAGATTTTGAAGTATGTATATACATCTCAAAACCCAAGCATTTTGTTTAGTTTATACTAATTTCACTAAAATCAAGAAATAAAAAAGGATGCCAACTTCTTGGCTCATAACCAAGGGAAACAAAAGTATGGAATATCATTTTAATTATTTGTATTTCATGTAACAGTCCACCTTAATAATTAAAAATTATTATCTTTAAAATCTTAGAAAAAAATTAAAATTTCTGGAAGTTGGCAAATAAGTAAAATACAAAAATCCATGCAATTTTTAAAAATGAAAATAACCAGATTGTGTACAGAACAGAAGAACCTATTTAAATAGCACCACTAAAAGTAAATTATTTAAAAATAAAATCAGCAAAATAGGTTACAAATAGATAAAGAAAAAAAGTAAAACTCTGTTGAATAATATGTTTGAATGAATACAAAGAATCATACTAATTTTGAATGAGATGGTTTGTTATTGTGCGAATGATAATTATTATCTTATAATCACAATTTATATAATAATATTTGTACAAGGTATTTATAAAATTATACTCGTGTTTCTCTGGAAATTTGAAAGTCAAATATTAGGATATACATTTTTAAAAGCCAGACAATCTCCAATACAAAGGAATCTTGAGGAAATAATGGCCTACCAGATATTAAAAAGTATTCTGTAACTAGAGATTTTAAAAAGATGGCTTTATTATGAATGAAAATGGCTATATTAATAAATATGAAAAGAAAGCCAGAAATAACTCTAATATGTGAGTGTAATATAGTAAAAATGGCTGTTCAAATCAGTGAAAAAACATTTTATTATTCAAATAAATAGTGTTAAGATAACCAGTTGTCCTCTGGAGAAAAATAAATAACTTAGAGTCCTGCCTTACTCGTTACACCAGAATGAGGTTTAGATGAGACAGGGCTAGAGCACAGCACACAGTGCCACAGAAATAGCATATGTGTGGTTCTTTTCTCAGGGCTCCACATGCATTAACAGGGACGGGAATTTTAAGTAACCTGCCTTCGGTCACACTCTACTACAACCTTAAACATCCTAGAAGATGAAAACGTAGTTGATGAACTTTCACTTCTAGGTGGGCCTAGGATCAAAAGTCCATGAGGGAAAGCATGAGACCCAGAAATTTTAAAGTATATATATATATATGATCACTAACCACCTCAATATAAAATATAGTTACATCAAAAATAAACCAATTTAAAAAACCCAAAGACTGAGAACATTAACAACAAAACTGTTTTATAAATATAACAAGGAGTGAATTTCCTTGATATGTAAAAAGCTTGTATAAATCAAGAAGTAAATTAGAAACATTAAAATAGGAATACACTAATGAAATTAGCAGGTAATTAATAGAAAATCAATATGAATACCATGTAAATGTTGAAAGATTTACTTAAGCTTTCCTAAAATTAAATAATAATTTTATTAAATAATCTTAATAATTTATTAATAATCTTAATAATCATTAAATTTACAAAAAATTTAGAAAATGTATAATTTTGATATTCACATCAAAACCAACTGGTTGATATTAAATCAATGCAACTATTATGGGAGGTGTGGAGTGTGTGCGTGTGTGTGTAATAAAATACATGGAGCATTTAGGAAATGGAGGAAGTTGAATTTTTGATTTGTAACTTCCTATTTTAAAGAGTTTGCCATAAATACATCTTAGTTCTGTTATTAAAATACTAATTCATTATTTTTAAAAGCAGTTTTTGGTGTTGCTAAAGATGTCATAGGAAAGAGACTTTAAAAAAGTAACTCAAAGCTTGTAGTTATTATTTCTATCATTATTACTAAGCCACCTTTTTTACAGTAAAAAGCTCATGTATTAAAATAACTTTATAGCAAAAGAACACATATTAAAACATTATTACAAGTATACTTTATTTTTTCATTTTCTTAATAACTGTTCACTGAACATAAACTCATACTACTTGAAATTTTCCAATTATTTATTTTTATAACTAACATTAGCATAAATTAAACCAAGCCCTTGTTATTTATATTATTATTAAAATACTCTTTTAAGATACTTCTTAAAAACCTTTTGAAAAGTTTAAAAACTTTTCAAAACACTTTCCATATAATATTTATTAGAATTTTTCTACCCTTTTTGAATGAAAGAAAATGTCAGCACTTGTGAATGAAAGGAAAAATGACTATTATGACAACTGAGTTCTAGTTGTAGTATTACTGAGTGTATGACACAAACAAAAGTCACTCAAATGCCTTTTCATCAGTATAGTAAAAAAACATGAGCGCTCATTGATCTCCACCTAAACTATAAACTCTTGGAAAGTACATTTTTGTCTTTTTCATAAATGAGCACCCACCCTTACAAAGATATATTAATTGAAGGCTCTCTATGACCTACTAATGTTTATTAAAATTGAGGGTTTATATTAGTACCACATTAGGTGAAAATGCAGTGACTTCTACTTATGTCTAAATATTTCGTTTGTTTTTGCGGTACTCGGGCCTCTCACTGTTGTGGCCTCTCCTGCTGCGGAGCACAGGCTCGGGACACGCAGGCTCAGCGGCCATGGCTCACGTGCCCAGCCGTTCCGCGGCATGTGGGATCTTCCCGGACCGGGGCACGAACCCGTGTCCCCTGCATCGGGAGGCGGACTCTCAACCACTGGACCACCAGGGAAGCCCATGTCTAAATCTTTTACTTCTCCTTCTCTGTGAGTTTCTATCATGGAAGTAATCTGAGGTAGCCCTACGAACTCTCTCTTTCTTTGACAGAGAAAAACCACGCATTGGAGGATTAAGATCTAGTACTTATGAAACATGCATAAACACACACAGGCTTTTTTCCCTGTGGGTTTGTAAAAGGAGACTTGATTTAGAAAAAGAATGTACTTATGTATTGAACATTCACTGGGAGATTGATCAAAAAGAATGTACTCACTAAAAAGAATTTATAATTATGACGGCATTTTATCATAATACACTAATTTATTACTCAATCCGCATTCATTGAAAGATGTACACAAGGTACAGTTAAGTGGTGCAAATCCTCTGACCACTAAAAGGCAAAATAAAGTTTTTACTAGACTAAATTTTGAAGAATTTAACTTATAATTTTAACCCTGATCCATCCTCAGAAGAGACACTGGAAATGGTTACAGCCAAGATAGTCACTAAGCTTTGTGTCTTTCTAGTGAAGATGAGCCCATGAAAGAAAACTTCACTGACAAGCGATTCAATTTTTAACTGAGAGAACCTTCCTTCACTCTTTATTACAGAACATAGCTTCTAGGAGCTGAAAGTCCTTTGTCTGCAGACTCATTGAGAACAATGTAAACAACCAGAATTTAATTTAACACATGAGCATCTTTCCTGATTCTAAAGACTGTCAAGGAAGCAGTTACCTTGACTTTACTTTGTTCTTCCCCTGAGACCCTTGGGGAAGAAGTATGGTTCTTCCCTAAAATATCTCTTAGCAGCCTGATAAGTCAACACCTATTCCAGAAGAAAACTCTTTGTGTCTGTAAAACAAACTGGGTTTAGGCTGACATGACGTTATTCGTAATTTTGAGTTGTTTCTACAGCTTGGTGCAAACTGATGACCTTGAAATGGTAATCTCCAATGATATATTTCAAGTTCAATGAAAATGTACTGAAGTGGAACTAAAGTGACTGAATGGAGTTACTGAGGCAAACATTAAATAGTAGTCCTCAAAAGGGCAAATATGAAAGAATAAGTTTTCTTTTATTATATTGCTCTTCTTCAGAAAAAGTCATACAGTATTTTAAAGTTATTTCCCCCACCTAACTGCAAATGCTTAGATTTCTCTGGCACAGTATTGTAAGTGAATCATTTTATTAAAGCCATATGATGATCACTATTGAGCTAAATGCTTTAGAAATTATCCAGTTGTAGAACTGCAGTATGAAAAGCTGTTTTTTAAAAGTTCTTGATAGTGCAGTTTGTTCAGTTCAAGCCAAGGAGTAAAAATCAGGTCAAGATCGTTAATTCCACCTATCTATTTCAATTTCCATTTTTGCCTTTCAACAGTACAGGCAATGATGGAAAGTGTGATGAGAAAAATTCAGGATAAAATGATCTGGCCAAGTCCTTTGAATAGAAAGAGAGAAATATCAGTTCATCCCTACAGTTAGATAATTTTAAAATTTTACATTTATGAAAATCCAAGGTACCCATTAAATAGTCAAACATCATAATATGCTCAATAATATGCTCAATAATAAAATGATTCAATAAAATAATTTCAAGGAAATTTTTACTTCATAGTTAAGAATTAATGCTTTCTCTCCTTTTACATTTTTTTTTCACCAAGATTCCTGTTATTGTTAGCTATATTAAAATTTGCTTTGAGTTCACATGAAAGATGTAGAGCTGTCTGATCAGACACCTGGTTGTTAATGAAAATCAGTAACTGACATGTGGCTGCAAGAAGGCCATTAACAAGGAGGCAATGCAAACATGTAGAATAAAGGATGGTTTTAATTCTTTCTCCTGTCCATTCAGTCAATCACAATCTAAGGGAAGAGTCACTGCTATTGTTGTCTTGACATGCCATCAGCATGTTTGACATATATCTTTAACTAGGCTCCAATTGGTGTTCACAGTTAGCACGCATAAGGTAAACAGAACGATGTAATGATACAGTTTTCTTATTTTTTTTCTCTTTTACCTCTAAAATATATCAATTTGAAAGATTCTCACCTTTTAACTCTTTGTTGACTCTTTCTTTGGAACTAAATAGTCTCTTATAAATGCCTTAGTCTAAGCTTGAGGGACCCCTGCTTGCCTGCTGCCATGCTGGATGCAGGACAGCACAGTGGGACAGCCTTGTGTCAAGAAGAGATCAGTACCTCTCAGAATCTTGATTCCCCTTTAACCAAAGCAAAGGAGGGCTTCTTATTCATACACTTGTGCCTGTCAGTCTTCTACCCTAACATTCTAGTCCTCTTTCTCTGCAGTATGATTGTACAATATCTCCTCAAATATAGACGGTCCTAGCTTTGCATGGTTCTGGTGTGAATAAATTTCATTTACCATGGCTTAGTTAAATAAAACAGCCCCTCCCAATTTTAGTTACCACAACATATTAACTGTGAATCACTGCATACAATACAAACTTTGCTACTAGCTCTTCAGTCCACAAATCACTACTTAAACAACAGATGTGCCTCATGATCAGTAACGAATCACCTCACTTTTTCCAAAGTCTGCAGGTGATTGGTCATTGCACTTCTGTTGCTGAGTTCATGCACAGACCCTGGTGTTGCTTTTTTGTCTCCTATGATAAACTCACTGTCATTTAAAAATAAAAAAAGATAATTGAAGAAAGTATTTGCCAACAAAGAAGTTAAGTGGATCATATAAAGAAAAAGGTGAGAACACTGAAAGTGATATTACAGTAGATACACATACTTCCATACCCAGTTGGTTGAGGATGGCTCCTGGAGCTTTGTTTGCACAGTTGGGCTTCCTGTGTAAGGGTCATGCAGTCTGAGCTTGCTCCCAGCACCTCAAAGAATGCTCCTAAGAGGATAAACAGGTAGACCAGAAGGCTGCTTATGGTGGGACATTGTAAACATGTACAGAAACTGTCCACTCCAGCTGCCAATAAATTAGAGTTGGGTCAAGGGAATATACATTTGGCACCACAAGTTTCCTAGAAATATGATATGGAGATTTATTTTCTGCAGTAACAGAGGTTGGAAATTTTTTTTTTCCATGAAGGGCCAGATAGTAAAAAACAGAGCCTTTGTGGGTTTCCTTATGGGTCTCTTTGTTGCAACCATATGGGCATTATAGAGTGAAAGCAACTGTAGACAATAGGCAAACAAATGAGTGAGTCACAATTAAATTTTATGGTCATTGAAATTTGAATTTCACAAAATGCTAATATTCACTAAATTCACCATGAAGTATTATTCTTTGTTTGATTATTTTCAACTCTTATAATGTATAAACCAAAGCCATACAGAACAACCAGTGGGTTAGCTTTGGCTTTTAGTCCATTGTTTGCCAGTCCTTACTCTTAAAGTACCAATAAAATATAAATATTTGGAGAAAAAGACACCCAACAAATGTTTATTGGTCATAATAAATCAAAGAACTCTTCCTTTTAGAAAAACATTTATTAAATTTTCATATAGCAATTTGTATATAAGATTTAACTAATCAGAGTGGCCTTTCTCAGCCAACCTTCATAAAAACAGCAGCACTGTTCCCTTATCCTGTTCTTCCCATCCCCTTTTTTTTACTTTTAGTTATATTTCTTGATAACTAGTCATTGCATAAACTAAACTAACTTGTATATTTGTTCTTAATCTGCTGAATATAATTTAAACTGCAACAGACCAGGGACTTTTGCTGTTTGGTTTACCAGCACTGAGAACAGTGACTGGAGATTAGTAGGTGTTCAGTGAATATTTGTAGCAGAATTAGATAATCCAAAAAGGATGAATTAATAACCTGGGAACCCAAGACATGCTGGGGAACTGGAAGTAGAATGGATACAATTGTAACCCAATTTCATAATTAGTACTTTCCAATTTGGGGGGCAGAGATTTAAAAAATCAACAAAATCTTATTTTCCTAATTTTGGGAAAAAAAGTAATATTAACAGAACAATCAGAAAGTCATATTTTCTGTTCAACACGTGAGTACCTATAAAAATTAGTTTAATTTAATAGAATTATAATTAGACTGCTAAACATATGAAACCATTATTATTCATGCCCATGCTTCAAAGGTAGACCTAGGCAATGGTCACCCTTACAGATTCCTGTAAAGAAACCACTTAAAAGGAAATTGTAATTATGTACAACAAAAAATACCTCTGACTAGAATGTAATGACAATAGATCAAGTAAAGATTAAGAATAGTATAATATGTGAACATAATTTATTTATATAATTGGTATAAAACATATGTATTTGATTATAGTAAAGAATAATAGCTGTTTTAAAATTCTTTTAATCTGATAAATATTAAATTGATACTGACATTGAAATTTTGATATATATAAAATGTAGACAACAATGGCTAATATATAGGGTTAAAATATATATGTGCAAATCAGATGTGCAAAAGCATAACTATATTTTTTATAGGTATACACATGTTGTTCATTAACTTCCTTTCAAAAGGAACTAAAAGTCTAAAAGTCAAAAGCTTACTAATGAGACCTTTCTTGGCTGGATTTGTTCTGTGAACTGTAAAAGTCTTAATCCTGAAAACTAGAGTTTTAAATGTGAAAAAATTTGCCAGCACTGAATAATATGTAACATTTCAAAAGATTACCTCCACCATTATTTATTGAGTCAGCATTCAGTTAAGTTTTTTACATGTGTCCTTGTCTTGATATTTGTCATGGTATCTCAAAGAGGTATGTGATATTATTGTCATTATATATATGAGGAACACCAACGTATGGAATACTTAATTATGTTGCTAAAGAATACAAGGCTCACACAGCTCTGTTATAATTTTACTAAAATAAGTAAACATCACTCATCAAGTGGTATTTGGGGTTGTTAGTGAGGAATTAGGCTTTAAAGTCTGTACACCAGCCAAAAGTCCTAAAATAACTAAAATTGTTTTCATTAAAATCCCTTACATTTCTACTAAATGCACATTAATATGGACTTAGACAAATATACACACAGATATATAGCTGTACTTTGAAAAGTTTAAATTTAGTATGGAAACATTCTTTGTTGGGTATTTCTTTGTTGTTGATACAAAATAAAATACCTAGTTTTCTTTTGTATAGTTTGTTCTTATATAAAAGTAAAAGTAAGTAATTAAATGCATAATGGTACTCCCAGCACAACACAGATACTGGAACTTTCTGAGGCATCAGCATTTTCACTTCTCCCATCTCTTGCTTACTCCAGAGAAATTAAGGTTGACATCACACCTCATCATTGAAATGATTATCTCTATCTCTCTCAGCAGGTATGGTTGGATTCCTTGAGTAATATGTATAGTTAATATGACTCAAGTGTAACAGAGTAAATTAAATGTGCTTATTCCCTGTGATATTTATTCATGAATTTTGCTCTTGGTATTAAATCATCTCTTGATGGGTATATCATTATGTGTATAGATCATTATCTACAAGTCTACATGAGCATTTCTGAACCACATTAGTGCTGCATGATCTTAAAAGGAAATTTTAAAAGTCAGGCGTCAAGACTACCTGAGTGTGAAACAGAAATAACATAAAATTCTTCAAAAGCTTTGACATTAAATAAAAATACATCTGATAATTCCAGTATATCAAAGAATATTTCATATGCATTAAAAAATCCCCAAAAGCCCAGGTTGTTATCCAACATGTGAAATGTTATTACTAGTAGAACAAAAAACATGAAAAAGCAAATAGGTTTAGTAATGAATAGCCATAGAGAAAACAGCATATTTTTGTGATTTATTTACTCATATATTTGTATGGTTTTCAAGAAGCAAGAAGATTTTTTTCATGATTTCTTTTCCACGCATATTTTTTGCAAGTCATGTTATAATGTCTATAACATTGGTTAATGTATCTCTTATTCATGAAAGTGCAGTGGTCACAAAATGTTACTTGTACATGACTGCTCACAGCAGTTTTACCTATAATAGCTAAAACTGGAAATATCCCAGGTGTTCATCAGCAGGAAACTGGATAACCAGATTACTATTAAGGAATTCAAAGGAAAGAATAAATTATTGATACACATAACACCATGGTAGAGTCACCAAAGTATGCTAGTTGACAACATTTAGATAAAGGCATATGAAATGTGTGATTGCATTCATATGAAGTTTAAGAATAGACCAAACTATTTTAAGCAGAAAGAAATTCAGAGAAGTGGTTGTCTTGGAGATGTGGAAGCTGGGGACTAACTAGGAAGGGATATGAGGGAGCTTGCTGAGGTAATGGCAATGTTTTCTATCTTGTAAGGACTTTGAATTACATAAATATATGTATTTGTCAAAATTCATTTAAAAGTACATTTAAGATTTGTGCATTTCATTGTATGTTAATATTGTCCAAAAGCTCTAAAATAATATTGAAATCTAGTTAATAATATGATGATGTGTCCAGTATGAAGTGTACTTATGTCTACAACCTTGAAATGTATTAAAAATATGATAGATGAGTAGAGGAATAATAGTTGGATAAATATGTGTTAAAGCAAATGTAGCATAATTTTAACTGTAAAATCTAGCTGAGTATGTGGAAGTTAACTGAATGATTCTTTTAAGTTTTATATATGTTCAAAAATTTTATATTATTTTGGGAAAATGAAAACAGATGTATTAAATATAACTGGATTGGTATAATAAAAGTGGCAAGAACACAATGCTAAGATATAGATGAGGGATAAATAAGGCTAACTGAGAAGCCATGGGTGAGAGAATATTACAATAGGGTTAGACAAGCAAAGAAAGAGGGATAAAAGGAAAAAGACACTGAAGCATCAGATAATATATATATGTGTGGGTAGTACTGCAACCAGTGTGGTGCTTCAGATCTGAGGAAGTGAGTTGTGAAATTTGGTAAAGATTAAAAGTATCCTTCAAGACATTTATGGTGGAGAGAAAAATAGGAAAAAACTGCTGGTTAAATTTGTAATGATAGCTGGTGAAGGATAGATGTTGCACTGGTAAAGAATATTGGGCTCTTCCTGGGGGAAGGGGGCCTAATGAAGGTTTTTATTTTATTATTTTATTTATATCTTTGTGTTTTAATGATCATGCTAAAAGCTGTGATAAGTTACTTTGGAAATAATGAGCTGGATGAGGACGATTGGAGAGAGACTGGAGGTAGGGAGATCATTATCTAGTTTAGTAATGTGTTGTCAGGAAAAATGGTCCATTTGATAAACACATGAAATACCCCAGGTTTGCAGGCATAAGATGACAAAGCTTCAACTAAAGTAGTAGAAATGCTGATGTAACTCAGACAGTCCCTGATAGCTGATTAACTATAGAGAGCAGAGTAATTCTGACAACTAAAATTTGAAGCCAAGTTAGATGGAAGTACTAATAGTAGGGTATAGTCTAGATATTAACAGGTTTTTTTTATAGTAGGAAATATAATTACCTGTGTTGAATTATAGAACTTTTTATTTAATAAGTATACCATGTATTTCAGCCTAGAAATATTTAATCCCAGAAAAATAGGATTTTTATATTTCATATCTAAAAGTTGCTTTTTTCATATGGATAATTTTTCTTTGAGGAAATAATATACATATAAAAGTTAAATTTAAAAAAATGGGTATTTTAGAGCATATTTAATTTTTTCAATTACTTTCTTTTGTATTTCTTAAAATAATAAAATAAGGTTTATTTACCTGTCCTGGGATTTTTTCTTTATCCTGTACACTACAGAACTAGTTCCAAACTTCAGTAAAATTATAAATAAAAATCACATATTAAGAATTAAAAGTATGTCGGAATTTTATGCTGATATTTTAAAAAGTCACTTTGAGCACATCTCATCATTAACAGGTTAAAGGTGGGAAAAAAGGGTAGAAGAAAGATCACCAATTTTGGAATTACACAGATCCCTAGATTTAAAGTCTACCTTAATTTTAACTACTTACTGAAAGGTAAAAATAAGAAGTTTCTTAACCTCTGTCAAAATCAGAATGATCAAGAATATACTCTCAACCTAAATTTGCTGTAAAATGTAAATGAAATTTTGTATATAATGGTGCTTGGAAGTTAGTAAAGTACATGTTATTGGGGGGGTGTTGGGACAAGATGGCAGAATGGGAAGATCCTGGACTCCCCTCCTTCCACAGACACACCAAAATTACAACAACACATACAGCAACTATTTCTGAGAATGACCTGAAAGCTATCAGAAAAGATTTTCCACAACTAAAGATAAAAAGAGTAAGCCACATTGAGATGGTCAGGAAGGGTGCAGATGCAGTCTGCCTGGGACCCACACCCGCAACACTGGAAACCAGGGACAGGAATGATATCACATTTGTGGTGGTCCTCCCTGAGAAACAAAGCCTCGAAACCCTACATGAATCTCCTGAACCCTGGGGACTTGCACTGGGAAGACAAGCTCCCACAATGTTAGACTTTGAAAACAAGCAAGCTTATGTCCAGGAGAGGCAGAGGGGTATAGAAAACCAAAATTTGCTCTTAAAGGTGCATGCAAAACTCACTTGCTCTGAGACCCAACACAGAAAAAAGCACCTGAGTCATACTGAGGGGATTTATTGATTAATTTTAAGGTGTGTTTCCGAGGGACTGGGAGCTGTTAGAACTTTCTCTGGGTATAGAGGAACTGGCAAGGGCCAGTCATTTTTGTTTGTTTGTTTTTCCATCATCCTCTACCTAGCTGACCCTGTGCTGGTAGGTGTCATTTCTGACTCTCCCCACGTAACTTACTTGCACAATTCAACCCACCCCAGGTTCACCTGTGGACCTGACAAAGGCAGTGCTCCTCCAAAGTGGCCACCTACCAGACCCAATAACCACTTTCAGCTGGCAGCAGAGACCATCCAAAGCAGCTCCTTTCACCACCAGTCCTGGCAGGCACACTTGATTGGCAGTACAGCCTATCCAAGGTGGCTCTCCAACCTGACAAACTTGGCAGGTGCCCTTGACCAGCACTGATATTTCCCTGAAGGTGATCTCACACCAGGAGCCAGTCACACACAACAGAGTGCATGCAACATTTGTGACTAGGCCTTTCAGCCAGATGCATGGCAGGCCAGTCCCACACACTAGGTATATCTACAGCAAGCACAGCCCAACCACAACATGAGAGCACATGCAGCCCACACAGGAGAAAATCCTGGGTCACCTGGTTCTGGCAACCAGGCAGGACAGTGCTACTTGGTCTGATAGGACACCTCTACTCAAAACCACTCTTTCAAGACCAAGAGATGTAGCTGATCTACCTAATGCATAAGAACAAACACAAAGAGTTAGGAAAAATTAGACAAAGGAATATGTTGAAAATGAAAAAACAAGACAAAGCCTCAGAAAGAAAAAATAGCTAAATAAAATGGAGATAAACGATCTTCCAGGAAAAAGGGTTCAAAGTAATGGTCATAAAAATGTTCACTGAGCTCAGGAAAAGATGAAGGAACACAGTGAGAACTTCAATAAAGAGATAAAAATATATATAAAAAAAAACTATACTAGAGGGAGTCAACAGCAGATTAGATGTTGCAGAAGAATGGATCAGTGTAAAAGACCCAATCAGGATAGTAAAAAGAAAAAAGAAACCAAAAGATGAGGACAGTTTAAGGGAGCTCTGAGACAAAACCAAGCATACTAACATTAGCATTATAAGCTTCCCAGAAGAAGAGAGAGAAAAAGGGACAGAAAAACTATTAGAAGAAATAATGGTGAAAACATCCCTAAACTGGTGCAAGAAAGAGACATTCAAGTCCAGGAAGCACAGAGAGTCTCACAGATGAACCTATACCATAACAAAATTATATAATCATCTCAATAGATGCAGAAAAAGCTTTTGACAAAATTCAACATTCATTTAAGATACAAAAACTCTCAACAAAGTGAGTGTAAAGGGAACATACCTCAACATAATAAAAGTTATATATGACAATCCCACAGAAGCATCATACTCAATGGTGAAAAGCCAAAAGTATTTACTCTAAGATCAGGAAGAAGATAAGGATGCCCACTCTTTCCAGTTCTATTCAAAATATTATTGAAAGTCCTAGCCACAGCAGTCACACAAGAAAAAAGAAGTAAAAGGCATTCAAATTGAAAGGAAGTAAAACTGTCACTGTTTACAGATGACATGATACTATATTTAGAAAACCCTAAAGACTCCACCAAAAATATTGGAGCTTATGAATTCAGTGAAGTAGCAAGATATAAAATTAAAGTACAGAGATATGTAGTATTTTCATACACTAATAATGTTCTATCAGAAAGATAAATGAAGAAAACAATGTCATTACAACAGAATCAAAAAGAATAAAATACCTAGAAAAATTTAAGCTAAAACATGAAAGATCTGTACTATGAAATCTATAAGACACTGATGAAATTGAAGACAATACAAAAAAATTGAAAGATATAATGTGCTCATGAATTGGAATAATTAATATTGTTAAAATGTCCATACTACCCAAAGCAATCTATGGATTCAATGAAATCCTTACCAAAATACCAATGGCATTTTTTCACAGAACTAGAACAAATAATCCTAAAGTTTGTAGGGAATCACAAAAGACCCAAATAGCCAAAATAATCCTAAGAAAGAAGAAAAAGACTGGAGGTATTATGCTCCCTGATTTCAAAGTATACTACAAAGTTATAGTCATCAAAACAGCATGGCAGTGGCATAAAAACAGAAACATAGATCAATGGAACTGGATAGAGAGCTCAGATATAAACTTACACTTATATGCTCAATTAGTCTATGACAAAGTAAACAAGAATATACCATGGGGAAAAGACAGCTTCTTCAATAAATGTCTTGGGAAACTGGGCAGCCATATGCAAAAGAATCAAACTGGATCATTTTCTTACACCATATACAAAAATAAACTCAAAATGTATTACAGACTAAAGTGTGAAACCTGAAACCATAAAATCCTAGAAGAAAATGTGAGCAGTATGCTTTTTGACATCAATCTTAGCAATATTTTTTTTTTGTATATGTCTCCTCAGGCAAGGGAAACAACAGTAAAAATAAACAAAAGGGACCACGTCAAAGTGAAAAGCTTTTGCACAGGGAAGGAAACTATCAACAAAAAGAAAGACAACCTACTGAATGAGAGATGATACTTGCAAATGATATATTCAATAAGGAGTTAAAATCCAACCTACATGAATCCAAATCATAGAATTGAATATCAAAAACACAGCCTGGGCTTCCCTGGTGGTGCAGTGGTTGAGAGTCCGCCTGCCGATGCAGGGGACACGGGTTTGTGCCCCGGTCCGGGAAGATCCCACAAGCCGCGGAGCGGCTGGGCCCATGAGCCATGGCTGCTGAGCCTGAGCGTCCGGAGCCTGTGCTCCCCAACAGGAGAGGCCACAACAGTAAGAGGCTCACGTACCACAAAAAAAAAAAAAAAAAAAAAAACACACAGCCTGATTAAATAATGTGCAGAGGACCTGAACAGACATTTTTCCAAAGAAAACATATGAATGACCAGAAGACACATGAAACAATGTTCATATCACTAATCATCAGGGAAATGCAAATGAAACTCATGAGATTTTGAGATCTTACACTTGTCAGAATGGCTCTCATCTAAAATACAACAAATAACACATATTGGTGAGGATGTGGGGAAAAGGGAACCCTTGTATACTGTTTTGAGGAATGTAAATTGGTGCAGCTACTATGAAAAACAATATGGAATTTCCTCAAAAAATTAAAAATAGAACTTCCATATTACTCAGCAATTTCACTTCTTGGTATTTACCTGAGGAAAATAAAAACACTAAATCAAAAAGATATATGCATCCCTATGTTCATTGCAGCATTATTTACAATAGCCAAGATATGGAAACAACTTAAGTGTCCACAGGTAGATGAATGAATAAAGAAGATGCAGTATACATATACAACCAAATAATACTCATCCATAAAAAAATGAAACCTTGCCATTTCAAAAGCATTGATGAATCTAGAGGATAACAGCCTAAGTGAAGTAAGTCAGACAGAGGAAGACAAATATTCACTTATATGTTTACTCTAAGGAAAAAATCAAATGAACAAACAAAACAAAAACAGGCTCATAGATACAGAGAACAAATAGCTGTTTGCCAGAGGGGAGGGAAGTGGAGGGTTGGGCAACATAGGTGAAGAGAATTAAAAGGAAAAAACTTCAAGGTAAAATAAACATCACAGGGATGTAATATACTATATAAGGACTTTAGTCAATAATACTATAATAATATTTTATGGTTATATATGGTTACTAGAGTTAACTGCTGTCATCATTTCATAATGTGTTTAAATGTGAAATCACTATGTTGTACACCTGAAATTAATATAATATTGTACATCAACTATACTTCAATCAAAATATGTGTATAAATCATTGATGAAATAATTTTATCATTCCCAAATGATCAATTACTAAGGATAAATAACAGATTCACAATAATTCTTTTTTCTTGAGGAGTACTTCTGGGAAAGTTATTCAGGTAATGGCAATCTTTTGTTTACAGTTTCCCTTTAAAATCTTCCAAAGATTATAAATAAAGGAGAATTTCATAGTTATACAAAGTTTATATTGATAAATAGTATATATACACACACATACATGTGATTTTTCATTTTGGATATTTACTAAAATTAGCTAAATAGGTTGTAATTTAAGTATGGCAGATATTTACTGAAAGCCTACTCTAAATAACAATGCTTTCTGATGTTAAGAATGTAAAGTTCCTGTCTCCAAGTTGCTTATAATTTAGAAAAGGGAATTAATCTATTATATTAGAACAAATATGCTCATGAATTTATACTTGTAGTTCTGAATATTTGTTAACAATGCCTCAGATCCAAGATATGTATTGATTTCTATTTAAGCTCAGGCATGAATTTGAATTGTATTTGCTATGGGAAGAATATGTAAAGATTCAATCAAATTGTTAGTGAGTTATCATCTACATTGTAATCAGAACTGCTCTAACTTATTACATGATATAATATAATACTTTGAGGTAGAATTATTATCTTCATTGTAGAGATGTGGAAGTTACATGTGAATATAGTATTACCAAATTTGTGAATATTCAAACACTGTCAAACCATGGAAACATCAATGGTATACTTTATAAATATGTAAAAAGTGGGGAAATGTCAGGTTTGCTAATAGTTTAATTCTAAACAAAATCCGTACTCTCCAAAAAGTATAGGGCATAAAACAAGTAAAATAATCTATGGAGGAAAAAATCAGGATACAAAAGAAAAAGGAGGCTTCTGCTTGATAGAGAATGGAAGACACTCCAAAGTGCCCTCTAATTAAAATACCAGTAAATCTGGGCAAATTGCAATAATAAAATTAATTTTTTGCATTGCTGGACTTGAAAGTAAGGAAAAACTCCAAGAAAAAAACTTCAGCCAAATAGCTGAAGAACAGTGAGGTGAAACCTGGGATAGAGTTTGCTACCCGAGTACAAAAGATAGCATTTCCTTGGAGTGGATGTCCACACCTACAGTAAGATCTAGAGCATCTGCTTTGGGCCTAACATGAGGTGGGAGAATGATCCAGAGACTTTGCATTAAGCCTGGAGCATTGAAGAGGACTGATAAAGCTGTATGTCACTGGTGGCCCTGGTTCTTTGTTAAAACTGACTTATGCTTGCTAGAGGAAAGTGTGAAAAGATTTTAATGTAAAATGGAACCCAAAAATATGAAATAGATAATCTCACGCATGCTCCCTGAGGGAGATAACACAAGAACCGAGAAACTGATTTCCCACAAATGCCTGATTTAAAGACCAAAATTTACCAATGACCGTCTGCCAAGAATCTCTCCCCATCCTCAAGCCAATAAACTAACTTCTTGGACTCTGGCTGGAGTCTGCCCTCTTTGCATTCCTTGCCCATAAATACAGCCTGCCCCAAACCCTCAGTGGATGAGCCTGTAGCTTGCTAGAGATTGCATCTCCAGAATTGCAATTCCTCTGCTATTCCTGGTGTCAGAAACAACAAACAATAGACTTAGACTCTCAAGCTTTTAGATGTTGGAGTTATTAGCTGCAGAATATAAAATAAACCTGTGAAATATTTAAAGAAATAATAGATTAAATTTTTCAAAAAGCATGTAAGATGAGAACATCAGCAACATTATCATATATATCTCAAAAAAATTCGAAGAGAAGTTTCATAAATGGACAATGTTGAAATTACAAATTTGCAGGGGCCTCTGCTGTTAAGTATGGATTAGCTTGTATCAAATAAGCTATCTCCATAAGAATAACTATAAAGTGATAGTCTTAGAATACAAAATTTAGCTGTTTAAAGACATTAGAGATTAAAAAAAATGATATCAAACACTTAGGAAGACAAATCCCAGATAGAAGGGATGAGAATTGAAATGAGGCCAACATCCTTTGCCATTTTCCCCTTGGGAAATGGCTGATTCACAGGCAGCACTAGGCTGAGAGTCCTTGAAGCACTTGTTGGCCCAGGCTTGTTGGTAGCCTTATGCAGCTGGGGAGACACTAACTGTAGTTCAGGGCAACCAAGGTAGTCAGGACTTTAGACTCAGAAAAAAGAATGAGAAGGCATTATTGCTTGTCTTCTGGGCACTTACTAATTTGTAAGACATATACAAGGAGAGACAGAAATCCAGGCAGAAAATGGAAGCTAAGATGCTAAAAAATTAGAACTGGTTCTTCTGAGGTGAAAATAAAATGGCATTCAGGGCCCAGTAAAGACCAATGACCTTGGTATACATACAGAAAGCAAACAAGGAGTAGGGCGACCCTCACAGATACTACATCTTAGCCTCAAATGATCTAATGCTTGTTTGGAAGAAGGTGTTTTGCTCTTACTTAAGTGTCTGTCAAAAGGAAAGTTATCTCTGAGAGAATTTAAGGTTGTCCATAGCCTCTATATATTCTCATACACAGTATTCATCATTCTCTCCAAAACTGCCAGGTATGCTATGCTACATACTAGATGTTTACAGCAAACTTGTAAAATATTTAAATTATTCCTTATAAAATAGACAAAATGAGAAAAACACCTCAGAAGCCATTTCTATTGAACTTTATGCCAAATACTGTAGGCAATTAGTTCAAGAAACTGAAATAAAATATGTAATAATTGGAAAAATAGCAAACTAATATGTCACTCTTCAGCAGTATATTTGATGATTAAATACATAAAAAATTGAAATTACAAAAATATTCAATTTCATTACGAAAAGGAGAAATATAAATGTAATGACAAGAATACAGGGTTCATTATATTATTTTTTCTACTATTATGCTAAAATTTTTAATAATAAAAAGGGTTTTTAGACAGAAAATTTGTTGACAAGGCCCTAAAAATGGCACTATTTCCATAATTTAGTGCTACTATAAATTCTTAAAAATTTTCAAGAAAGAAATCAGCTCATATGTCACAAAAGCTTTACCTTCCCACCCAGTAATTTTTCAGCCAGTTATCTGTATAAACACTCAAAGCTTAGGAAAAACTCTTAACGTATGCAGATACTAGTGATAGTGTTATTTATAGAAAATAAAATGGATTATTCCACCAAAGTGTTTTATAATAGGATTAAGCTCAAGTAAACCGTGGCATTTTTAATGTGAATAAGAATTAGTAAGGTACTTGAAATGATGTATTTAAAAAATTTAATGAAATATAAATTTACACATATAATATAATTAATAAATAAAAGCAACAAAATAATAATTCTTAGGTATGTTAATAAATCTAAATATGCCTATATTTAGATACCAGAGTGAGAGAGATGAAGACAATTGTAAATAGGTAATCTCTGTATAAATGTAGATATAGAGTTATGTCTGTATACAAACATGTATATACACACACACACACACACACACACACACACACATGCACATTTACAGAGAAATTTGGAAAAGAAAATATGCCACTCTGTTAACAATGGTAACAATGATTATATTTAAGTTATAAGCTCACAGTTGGTTTTCCTTTTCTTATCTATACTACTGTATATTTACCAGGTTTTCAATATATGTTCATAATTAGAATGAAATAAAATGAATCTTCAAAAAATACAATTTCTATGAGTACAAAACCAAATTATTTTTACTTGCATGGAATTTTCTAATAATCAACCAACATCAGAAAATAAATTCAATAGACTTTTTGATACAAATATTTTCCAGTAACCAATAGCACCAAATTTTATTTCATAGCTTACATGAATCATACATTAGTGTGAGACATTTCAAGCACTTGAGAATAAGCAATTAGTGTTTTACTTTTAACTCAACCTTCTAAAGGATTTATGATGATTCCTATGTGATTTGTAATAAAATTCTTACCAAAATGAAAGCATATTTATTGGTACAATTTACTGCATTGTTTTAAATCTGCATTTGATTTCAGTTGAAAACATTTAAAAAATTTGTCCTCCTAATAAAAATAGTTTTTAAAAATTCATTGACTTTTTCCGTATTTAATTTTATGTCCCCTCATTTTTCATTCATAGTAGAACAAACATTAATAAATATATTAATCATTTTAATTGTCCTTAAATATGCTATAAATTACTACATCGTTAAAAACTTATTTTTCAGTATTTTCCAGTATGGCAGCGAATTAAATCATACTTTCCAAGAGATACTGCTAACTTCATTTATGACTTGATTCTTTTCTCTCATACAATTCATGTGATTCCCAACTCTTAAATGTTGTTTGTATTGGTATAAAAGGCATTTAATTTCTACATAATGCTAATCATATAAATTCCACTGATATGAATATCTTGTTGTCCTATCTTCTTCCCTATGTCACATTACTATTATGTCATAGAACCACTATAGTCCATGCCTCCAAAGTTCCTAGATGTCTTGGCCTTAGTCCATAATGTGATAAGGAAAGTCAGCCCAGGTTGCTGCTGAGTTCTCTGATGGTTTCTTTGGCACTGAACAAGCATGTTGGAATGCTGTGTATTAGTTTAGCCTCTTTACATTTAATCACTGTAATTGTTACAGAAACACAATACAGTATTGAGAAAAGATAAATTAGACTAGAGATTTTAAGTGACATTCGTGGATTTGAACAGGCATCTCTCTGATCGCAAAGACTACTTTCTTCACTCGGAACATCACCTGCTTTCTATGATGTCTAGATTTCAATTCAGAATCTATCATTCTTATCCTTTCCCTGAAATCTGCTGTGTCTTTCCTCTACTACCATGTGGCTTTCATTTCTCCACTGGCTATATTTCAGCCATAAAGGATTTCTCTCCATTTTTAAAGATATCACTCTTCTTTAGCTGTAAACCCTCACATTTGATTTATCTCTAGTCTGGAATTCACCACCACACCTACTCTGCTGCTCCAGTAATGTGCTAAACTAATGCCTAATAATTCTTTAGATTTCAACTAAAAACAGCAACAACAACAAACACTTTCTTTGTACTTCTTTACTCTTCTAGACTAGACTAGGTTGGCTCCCAAGCATTATACTGATTTCACTCGCAATTCCATTCCTGTAACACTCATTTTATTCACAAATATTTTGTTTACTCTTTGCTTTCCTAGAGTAACTTGGAAGCTTTGTGAGGTAGGGGTAATATTCATAATGTTCACAAGTTCTTAACACAGAGCCGGCACAAAATAGATGTGCAAAAAGTGCATCATTATAGGATGCATGTATGTGTGGATATAAGAAGAAAGGAGGGGAAAGGAGAGAAAAATGCTCTGAATTTTCTTAATATTTACAGAAAATCTGCAAGAGTTGTACTCATAGTTTATCAATCCCATAAAATATCATACAAATCCCAGTAACTGTGGAGCTGAAGAGGAATTCAATAAAATGTTTACATAGCCTTATGAGGCACAATATGAATATGTAAATAATTCCAAAAAGCACACTAAATATTGCATATCATTGTATTGTATTGTAACATACTGTATTATATTGTATTGCGTTATTTTTCAAATTAGTCATGCAAAGTAAATTCCAATGTTTTGCTATATTTTTTCTTTTGATTTCCCTGCCTCTTTTTACATTTTAATTTTCCTCATTACCTTTAAAGAAAAGAAAACACAATTTTAAGATAAAATCTTAATGCCTATTTAGAGAGAGCACAAGTTAATAAGATGTAGAAAACAGCTTTTAAGCAATAAAAGCACAATGCAAATACAAGGGATTAACTTGAAAATGTCCTAGTTGTTCTTTAAATCTCTTGAAACTGGTAAAGTTTCTGCTGCAGCAGGAAAAGTAGGTTCTCTGAGGTTTGGTAATGTCAGATTTTTGTCTAAGTTATGGGATATATTTAATATCCAATTCGTAGAGTGCAGAGGATATGGTAAGAATTCCTAAAATTTCCTTCAATTTTTTTTCTATTTTATTGCTGATTTAATCAGGAATATCTTTTTAAATCCCTTGTTTTGTCACATGCTTTTAATCTTCTGGACTACTGGATAAGTGGAACAATAGCTAAATGATTAGTAGTGTTCAATTATAAAATGAAAGATTCAAAATCCCTAAGAAAGTTCAATTTCTTAAGAATTTCTTCAGCCTCAAAAGACTGCTGTGTAAAATTAGACAAATTCAAATGCTGACAAAGAGCTTAACTCAAAAGACCCCCCCCCCCATACTCGTATTATTTTATGCTATGGTAATTGTATTTAAAGTCGTTACATTTAAAAATTTAAATTAGTCATGTCTTTTGGCTCTTCATAGCATAGTGATTTTTATACTAATGTTAATTTGTTGTTTATTGCTCAGTCCTAGTCACTGGCTGGCCTGATTTCATCAATGTTCTTTCTTTATTTTTTCAATGATATGTGCATATTTACAAATGGAATTTATCTTATACAGGCATTCATTCTGTAGAATGCAGTATTCTTGAAAAGTAAATGTCATTTATTAGACCTTAAAATTTGATAAACATATATAACATCATTGTCCTTTTATTGATATTTACTTTTATAGGTAAAATGAACTTATTAAGATGTTACAATAGGGCTTCCCTGGTGGTGCAGTGCTTGAGAGTCTGCCCACCGATGCAGGGGACACGGGTTTGTGCCCCAGTCCCGGAGGATCCCACATGCCGTGGAGTGGCTGGGCCAGTGAGCCATGGCTGCTGGACCTGAGCGTCTGGAGCCTGTGCTCCGCAATGGGAGAGGCCACAACAGTGAGAGACCCGCGTACTGCAAAAATGTTACAATAAAGTTTGCATGCTTCTGCTCCAAGAGATGGCAAATTATATCACGTGCTGTGTGTTATTTAGTATTTATTGCTCTCTTAAGGACTACATGGATACAGGTTAATAGATTTGTTTTCTAAGCTTGAAAAACATTTTTGGGGACATTTCAATATAATTTCTGGCTATTTTTGAGAGAGATTTGTATCTAAGATATTTTGTTTCACCACTTTATAAAAGAGGGTGTTAAGCACTATATCATTTAGGGGGGAAATTTTTGACTTGGTCTCTTAAATAATAACATTAAAGAAAGAGTTAGAAGTGGAGAGAGACAGGGAAGGAGGGAGATTGATGCCATTTCCTTAGTTTTTAAAGTGTCAAGTCATTTACCCTTTTTAACTAATAGTTAAGCTCTTGAATATATATGTTAATATTTTAATGCTCGTTTAATGTGATAATCACTAGAAATCCATAGCCCAGCAAATAGGAGTAAATCTTCAAAAAATTAAACTGGTGAAAATCATTTTATAGCCACAGATATCTTCTTGGCAAATAAAAAATGGGAAACGTGTGTTGTTCTCTATTGATTACCTGAATTGTTTCCCTTTGCCTCCTATTTTGGGATCTCACTTCACAGTAGTTGAGGTAAGTTCTGTTGCTTCCTCCTGATTCTTTAACAACAGAGTTCCTTTAACAGAGCTTGAATATGTGGTCATACTCTATGTTTGCCAACTGTATTTTGTACATGTATAATAAATGTATTATGGATAATTATGTCACCTATTAGATGCAAACATAGGACACTTACATTATTTGTCTTGTGTACTTGTTCAGGAAAATTAAGACACATAAAAAAGGCTAAAGAGAACAAACATTCATGGAGATTTTCCCACTAACTATAGAAAAGTAAGAACAAAACCTTCGAATGTATGTATTTGGTCTTAAATCATTCACTTCCTTGTAAGAGTAAAAATGGTAAAAAAAAATTTAAATTTGTAAATGATACCTGCCATAGTCAGTACACCCATTTATAATTGTCTACTTCTTTTTCTGGCTTCTGTATGAGATTCTAAACCCCTCAAAAGCAGAGACTCGCTCCTTCATAATATTACTCTCAGCGAGCATGTGGCTGGCAGATTACATTTCCTTTACTTAGAATAGAAATACATGTTTCAATATATCCAACAAATTATTTGGCCCGTGTTTTCTAGGTACTTTTAATCTCTTTTTCATTTCATATGAAGTCTTGTACATAATGCATGAGATAAAACATTTAAAGATGAGTAAGAAGCAGAAGCAGCAACTACAGATTGAAAAAATGGAAAACTGAGAGGTGTCTTAACTTTTCCCTAAATCTTAAATCTTAATGAATAAAGCTGTGATTCTGTGAAGTTTGTTGGTATTACACAGGTTACAACCGTAAAATCACGTCATGGTGTGATACAGTGTGTGTATTACTAAAGATCTAGAACTAAATACCTTTGTTGTTATCCATTCCTCCCACTGCATACAGAGTTCCAACTGTAGATTTTCTAGGTTTAGTTCTTGGACTTTGCATTAAAGTTCTTCTTTCTGGCAATAGATGGTATTTCATTGCTTCCAGAATCAGCTTTTGACATTCCAGATCATTCTTAAATAATGTATGGTTTTCTAGGTCAGCCAATATCTGTGAATAATGCACAATCACTGTTAATAATGATTTTTATAGAGATGAGCATAAGCTATCAAATGAAAAGTAGAAGAGGGATGTAAAATATAATAAGAATTAATTACACTAACAAATAAATATGAGTAAAATGCATGGCTTCCAAGAGAAACAGAACGGATATTATTTTTGATTCCATATTATTTATTATCATTTTACCACACAGAGTATAAAGGTACTTCTAAAGATCACATTTTCAATTCCCTTTCCTTTTTAAGAAAGCTGTTCACAAGTCAAATATAGTTGCCTATTTGGCCATAAACATGTCTGGTGAAGTAAATTAAAAAATAAAGTTCAACAAATTAAGTCCTAACAAGCCTATCATAAATATTCACATATTTACTTTAAGATGTTCCAAGTATAGTTTAAATCCCTTTCAAACCGAAAAAAATCTCAATAAAAATAAAAATTTATGCTCGTAACATCTTTTTAATTATGCAAGCAGTTGAAAAGCTGTACATCAGGCAAAGTAATAGTTTCCAGCCATGAAACTAAAAAAAAATTTACCAAAAATGCAGCACCTGAGGGAATAATAGAGTGAGACCAGAGTTTTAAGTTCTATTATGTCTCCCTTTTACTACAGAAGGTTATCATCTCCACAAATTATTTTCTGTACATTTCTTTGAATGTAACCAAAGTATCTTTAATTTTCCTCTCTCTGTCCCTCTTTAGATTTTCTTTTTCCTTGACTGTTTCAGTATCACATTCTCTTCTTTTGTTCATGAATCCTGTTTTACTTCAAGTGAGTTAAATCTATCATATGGATTTACAAAATTAATAAGTAGAAAATTTAACATTGACTCACTGACCTTTTCGTCTACATTGATAAGACTCTGTACCACACTGGTACACAAATATATTGAGTGAATAAATTAATAAATGATAGCAGCATATAATTAATTGATTTTAACACTATAATTTGAATCTTAATTAAATAAAGTTATTTAACCATTGTAATAAATAAATTACTGGTGGAGATGTCAGAAAGAATATAAAAACACATAAGATACTCATATATATAAGAGGTGGGAAAGATAACAGAATGGCTCTGAGGCTGAATAAGGAGTATAACATATTAGAATTACCAGATACTTTGGAATATAGAAGGGAAGATGTTTAGTTAAAGTCTTGCTTATGCTTCTCTTCTTATATATTAAAACTTTAGTTGCCTTCCTACCCATTTCTTTCTTTTTTAAGGGACTACTATTTTACTTGTAAGATATTAATGAATAGAGACCTTAATGAAATAGAGTTGGGGGCTCAGAGGGGGAGCTCTCATACTATGAGACAATAGTAGAGCCAACAAAAAGAAGAAAGACTTGCCTTCTTTCATGGCAAGGACTCAACCCATGAAAAGCCAGGAACGAACTCATTTGTTTGCTTAAGGGAACTATTATAGTTTTTAAAATTCAGTAAGATGATATATACATTGATGATAAAGCTGAAGCTAAAAACATTGATTTTATCATCTTTTTGGATAGCTAAATATTTATATATTTCTAAACACTCATACAATGTATATAAGGACTATTTCAAAATGTTTATGGATAATATACAGTTATAAAGAAATGTATGGAATCCTGTAAAAATAAAGTATCAGAGCAGAGTCAACTCTGAGTGCCTAGGTTTAAAATACTTTCAAGTAATAATTTCTAAAAGGAAATGAATTTCTCAATGTTGATAGATGTATGCATAAAAATATATTACATATTATTTATTTTAAAGTATATCCTAGAACTTGAAAAAGAATACATACATATATATTTATAACTGAATCACTTTGCTGTATACCTGAAACTAACACAACATTGTTAATCAGTTATACTCCAATTTAAAATAAAAATTTTAAAAAGATGCAAATTCAAAAAAAGAAAAAAAAAAAGAACTCCTTAGACCTAGAACTTAGATCTCAGACTCCCTAGACCTCACTGCATGTGTGGCAGTCCACTTGGTCTTGAGTAAGGCTTGTCTTAAGTTTCAAAATCTCCATTTATGGGCAAACACCTCCTCTCTAGGCCTCTTCAAAGCCCACCTGGACCTCACATGTCTGCACGTATTATAAATGGTTAAGAAACAGAGAAGAAGCCAACAGATCACAAACTTTTACATAGAGAGGTCAGCAGAAGGATCAACCGTTAGAAAGACAGTGAAGTTGGTTTTGAATGATTTTAAAGCATCTCTGCTTCATTCTCTCTCCAACTATCCAAACCACACTTCCTGGGGCTCATGAGTAAGGTGGGCTGGCACTCCTCCCCTGGGTCCCCTTCATCCCATCAGGAGGCTGCCAAGTTTGCTCTGGCAGGAACCACACCCACCAACTTCTCCCTGTTTAGTATCTCTGTTCCGCCATCCCCAAATGTCAACTGTCTAATCTGATGAACAGTTTCTAAATGTGAGAATGCCTTACTCAGGAAACACATGGTTTATTTAACTCGAGCCTTCTGAAGACAGTGGCCCTGTTTTTCTTGTTTCTCCCAATAAAAATCAGCTCATAGCAAGCCAAAAAAAAAAAAAAAAAAAAAAAAAAAAAGATCTGGAAGATATACAATATAAAATTAAAACTTATACTTTATTTCTGTAAAATGACAGATATTCTGTACTTAAATTATATTTTCCATTTTATTAACAAATCATTTTGTAAAATTTCTTAACTTTAGTGTACCCAATCATTTGAAAAAGTTATTTATTTTGAAAAAAATTGAATTCTTCATAATCTCTGTACTTATTACTGTGTGTTTTCAAACTATTACTTGTAACTATTTCTCACTTATGAGTACTATATGACTTGTGTCTGTATTTCATCTCCCCTGACACTTTTTAGGATTATTCCATCCCAAATTCAGGCACAAGTTCGGAATAATAAGATGGTTAAGTTGTCCTTTAAACTTGGACTATCTTTAGATTTTCTGCAATGATCCAAGATTAACACAAATTTTTCTCCTCACTATACAATGGAAGTTAGTTTTGTTTTTTACATTCTTAAATTTTTGAATAAAATTAAACTACTGTAACAGTTCCTCTGCTTGTTCCACTTAGAAAAAATATCAATATGTTTCAATAATGGTATACTACTTTGAAACATAGTCATGTTTATGTACAAGAATTTGTACAGTAATTGTCTATAAATCAGATTTTATTCTTAGGATATTATATACTAATACCCTTTCCAGTCAAAGATAATTATAGTATAACTTAGTTTACAAGAAAAATGTCCTTGGAAGTTTGTCAATATCTTCACTGTTAGATATGTTCTTATGCTTGGGATAAAAATTGACTATGTCCCTATGAGTTAATTGTGCATTAAACCTCAAGAAAAGATCTCACTATGTGCAAAATAATGTTTCAGAATATTTTGTCATGTAGAAAATATGTCAGAAATAAGAATATCCTTAGACTTAATATGAAGGACAGCATAGGGTGTATTAACGATTAAGACTGTAAAATTCTAGGAAGCTGATCCATCCGAGGATCCATGTCAGCTAGGCAGTCACTTTGCAAATATGATCTACCTCTCTATAACATTGGTAGTTTATCTTTGTGAGTAAATAATGACCATCAAGTTGTAGGGTAAACCTATAGTGGCAGAAGAGAACTGGGTCAATAAACATATATGCAAATCTTGTGTATGATATTCAGAAATGACTAACATAAAATACTAGAATAATATATCCCTTAATAGCTAGAATACTCAATAGTAACTTTGTTAGTTCCAGTTGCCAGAAATGTTATAAATTTTTAATTAGAGTAAGGATGTTCTTTGAAATTGTTTATATTAAACATTATTACTTTATTTTTGTACATTCTTCTTAAAGTTTACTGGCTTTATCACTAACTTCACTTTAATTAGGAAAAAATGAAAAGAAATACAATTATTTAAACAATACTTCTTTCAAATGACCATTACATTTGTTATTAAAATACAAATAATTTTGATTGTTAATGGTTTGAGGAGTTGAACCACATATTAGCACCATAAAAATATTTAATGCGGAGGACCTTTAAGATGGCAGAGCACTAAGATGTGGAGATCAAATTCCTCACCACAAATATATTAAAAATGCATCTATATGTGGAACAACTCCTACAGAACACCTACTAAACGCTGGCAAAAGACCTCAGACTTCCCAAAAGGCAAGAAACTCCTCACATACCTGGGTAGGGAAAAAGAAAAAACAGAGACAAAAGAATAGGGATGGTACCTGCATCTCTTAGAGGGAGCTGTGAAGGAGGAAATTTTTCCACACACCAGGAAGCCCCTTCACTGGCGGAGATGGGGATTAGGGCAGGAGGCGGTGCTTCGTACTGACGGAGGAGAGAGCAGCAACAGGGATGCAGTGGACAAAGTGGAGAGATTCCCACAAAGAGGATCAGTGCCAACCAGAACTCACCATCCTGAGAGGTTTTTCTGCTCACCTGCTGGGGTGGGTGGGGGCTGGGAGCTGAGGCTCAGGATTTGGAGGTCAGGTCCAAGGGAGAGGACTAGTGTTGGCTGCGCGAAGACAGTCTGAAGGGGCCTAGTGGGCCACAGCTAGCCGGGAGGGAGTCTGGGAAAAAGTCTGGAACTGCCTAAGAGGCAAATGACCATTGTTTCAGGGTGCACGAGGAGAGGACATTCAGAGCACTGCCTAAACGAGCTCCAGAGATGGGTGCAAGCCACGGCTATCAGCATGGACACCAGAGACAGGCGTGAAATGCTAAGGCTGCTGTTGCAGCCACCAAGAAGCCTGTGTGCAAGTACAGGTCACCATCCACACCTCCCCACCCAGGAGCCTGTGCAGCCTGCCACTGCCAGGGTCCTGTGATGCATGGACAATATCCCCAGGAGGACACATGGCACACCTCAGGCTGGTGTAACATCATGCGGGCCTCTGCTGTGCAGGCTTACCCCGCATTCCATACCACTCCCACACCCCGATCTGAGTGAGCCAGAGCCCTCTAATCAGCTGCTCCTTTAACCCTCCTCCTGTCTGGGCAAAGAACAGATGCCAGAGGGCAACCCACATGTAGCAGAGAGCCAAATCCAAAGCTGAACTCCAGGAGTTGTGTGAACAAAGAAGAGAAAAGGAACTTACTCCCAGCAGCCTCAGGAGCAGTGGATTAAATCCCTCAGGAGCAGTGGATTAAATCTCCACAATCAACTTGATGTACCTGAATCTGTGGAATACCTGAATAGAAAATGAATCATCCTAAAATTGAGGTAGTGGACTTTGGGAGCAACTGTAAACTGTAGACAAAATAGACTTTAAAATAAAGATCATTACAAGAGACAAAGAAGGGCACTACATAATGATCAAGGGATCAATCCAGAAGAAGATATAACAATTGTAAATATTTATGCACCCAACATAGGAGCACCTCAATACATAAGGCAGATGCTAACAGCCATAAAAGGGGAAATCGACAGTAACACAATCATAGTAGGGGAGTTTAACACTCCACTTTCACCAATGGAAAGATCATCCAAAATGAAAATAAATAAGGAAACACAAGTTTTAAATGATACATTAAGCAAGATGGACTTAATTGATATTTATAGGACATTCCATCCAAAAACAACAGAATACACATTCTTCTCTAGTGCTCATAGAACATTCTCCAGGGAACATCATACCTTGGGCCACAAATTAAACCTTGGTTAATTTAAGAAAATTGAAATTGTATCAAGTATCTTTTCTGACCGCAGTGCTATGAGACAAGATAACAGTAGCAGGGAAAAATCTATAAAAAATACAAACACATGGAGTCTAAACAATATACTACTAAATAGCCAAGAGATTGTTGAAGAAATTAAAGAGGAAATCAAAGAATACCTAGAAACAAATGAGAGTGAAAACACGATGACCTAAAACCTATGGGATGCAGCAAAAACAATTCTAAGAGGGAAGTTTATAGCAATACAATCCTACCTCAAGAAATAAGAATAATCTCAAGTAAAAACCCTAACTGTATACCTAAAGCAGTCAGAGAAAGAAGAACAAAAAACCCCTCAAAGTTACCAGATGGAAAGAAATCATAAAGATCAGATCAGAAATAAATGACAAAGAAATGAAGCAAACAATAGCACAGATCAATAAAACTAAAAGTTGGTTCTGTGAGAAGATAAACAAAATTGCTAAACCATTAGTCACACTCATCAAGAAAAAAAGGGAGAAGACTCAAATCAATAGAAACAGAAATGAAAAAAGAGAAGTAACAACTGACATGCAAATATACAAAGGATCATGAGAGATTACTATAAGCAACTATATGCCAAAAAAATGGACAACCTGGAATAAATGACAAATAAACAACAATGACAAATAAATGACAAATAAACAAATTCTTAGAAAAGCACAACCTTCCAAGACTGAACCAGGAAGAAATAGAAAATATGAACAGACCAATCACAAGGAATGAAATTGAAACTGTGATTAAAACTCCTCCGACAAACAAAACCCCAGGACCAGATGGCTTCACAGGAGAATTCTATCATTTAGAGAAGAGGTAACACTTATCCTTCTCAAACGATTCCAAAATATAGCAGAGGAAGGAACACTCCCATATTCATTCTACAAGGCCACCATCACCCTGATACCAACACCAGACAAAGATGTCACAAACAAAGAAAGTTACCGGCCAACATCACAGATGAACATAGATGGAAATATCCTCCACAAAATACTAGCAAGCAGAATCCAACAGCACATTAAAAGGCTCATACACCATGATCAAATGAGGTTTATCCCAAAAGTGCAAGGATTCTTCAATATACTCAAATCAATCAATGTGATACTCTATATTGACAAATTGAAGGGTAAAAACCAGATGATAATCTCAATAGATGCAGAAAAAGCTTTTGACAAAATTCAGCACCCATTTATGAAAAGAACTCTCCAGAAAGTAGGCATAGAGAGAACTAACCTCAAAATAATAAAGGCCATATATGTCAAACGCACAGCCAACATCATTCTGAGTGGTGAAAAACTGAAAACATTTCCACTAAGATCAGGAACAAAACAAGGTTGTCCACTCTCACCACTATTATTCAGCATAGTTTTGGATGTTATAGCCACAGTAATCAGAGGAGAAAAAGAAAGAAAAGGAATCCAAATCAGAAAAGAAGAACTAAAACTGTCACTGTTTGCAGATGACATGATACTATACATAGAGAATCCTAAAGATGCTACCAGAAAACTGCTAGAGCTAATCAATGAATTTGGTAGAGTAGCAGGATACAAAATTAATGCACAGAAATCTGTTGCATTCCTAAACACTAATAATGAAAAATCTGAAAGAGAAATTAAGGAAACACTCCTATTTACCACTGCAACAAAAAGAATAATATACCTAGGAATAAACCTACCTAAGGAGACAAAAGACCTGAATGCAGAAAACTATAAAACACTGAGGAAGGAATTAAAGATGATACAAACAGAGAGAGATATATACCATGTTCTTGGGTTGGAAGAATAAGTATTTTGGAAATGACTATACTACCCAAAACTATCTACAGATTCAATTCAATCCCTGTCAAACTACCAATGACATTTTTCACAGAACCAGAACTAAATATTTCACAATATTTATGGACACAAAAAAGACCCTGAATAGCCAAAGCAGTCTTGAGAAAAAAAAATGGAGCTGGAGGACTCATACACCCTGACTTCAGATTATACTACAAAGCTACAGTAATCAAGACAGTATAGTAGTGGCACAAAAACAGACATATAGATCAATGGAACAGGAGAGAAAGCACAAAGATAAACCCATGCACATATAGTCACCTTATCTTTGATAAAGGAGGCAAGAATATACAGTGGAGAAAAGACAGCCTCTTCAATAAGTGGTGCTGGGAAAACTGGACAGCTACATGTAAAAGAATGAAATTAGAACACTCCACTTCCTATGACCATACAAAAATATAAACTCAAAATGGATTAAAGACCTAAATGTAAGACCAGAGTCTATAAAACTCTTAGAGGAAAACATAGGCAGAACACTCTATGACATACATCACAACAAGATCCTTTTTGACCCACCTCCTAGAGAAATGGAAATTAAAAAAAAAAAAAGAAAAATGGGACCTAATGAAACTTCAAATCTTTTGCACAGCAAAGGAAACCATAAACAAGGTGAAAAGACAACTCTCAGAATGGGAGAAAATATTTGCAAATGAAGCAACTGACAAAGGATTAATCTCCAAAATATACAAGCAGCTCATGCAGCTCAATATCAAAAAAACAACCAACCAATCCAAAAATTGGCAGAAGACCTAAATAGACATTTTTCCCAAGAAGATTCACAGATTGCCAACAAACACTTGAAAGGATGCTCAACATCACTAATCATTAGAGAAATGCAAATCAAAACTGCAATGTGGTATCACCTCACACCGGAGAATGGCCATCATCAAAAATCTACAAACAATAAATGCTGGAGAGGGTGTGCAGAAAAGGGAACCCTCTTGCACCTTTGGTGGGAATGTAAATTGATACAGCCACTATGGAGAACAATATGGAAGTTCCTTAAAAAACTAAAAATAGAATCACCATATGACCCAGCTATTCCACTACTGGGCATGTACCCTGAGAAAACCATAATTCAAAGGGTCATGTACCACAATGTTCATGGCAGCTCTATTTACAATAGCCAGGACAAGGAAGCAACCTAAATGTCCATCGACAGGTGAATGGATTAAGAAGATGTGGCACATATATACAATAGAATATTACATTACCATAAAAAGAAATGAAATGGAGATATTTGTAGTGAGGTGGATGGTCCTGGAGTCTGTCATACAGAGTGAATTAAGTCAGAAGGAGAAAAACAAATACTGTATGCTAACACATATATATGGAACCTAGAAAAAAAATGGTTCTGAAGAACTTATGGGCAGAACAGGAATAAAGACGCAGATGTAGAGAATGGACTTGACACGGGGAGGAGGAAATTTAAGCTGCGATGAAGTGAGAGAGTGGCATGAACATATATACACTACCAAATATAAAGTAGATAGGTAGTGGGAAGCAGCCACATAGCACAGGGAAATCAACTCAGAGCTTTGTGACCACCTAGAGGGATGGGATAGGGAGGGCAGGAGGGAGACACAAGAGGGAGGGGATATGGGGATATATGTATATATATATAGTTGATTCACTTTGTTATAAAGCAGAAACTAACACACCACTGTAAAGCAATTATACTCCAATAAAGGTGTTAAAAATATATTTAATGTTTTTTAATCCTGTGTGCTTACATCTAGACACTACTCAAACTTCATTTTCCAAGAATATTTATATGAATTTATTTCAAATGCTTGCTATAAATTGGAAATTATGATTCTGAAAATATTGCTTCATTAAAATAAAATGTACTATTCAAGTATCCAGATTTTGCATTGGTTTTCCAACCTCCAAATAAGAAAACATTCAAATAATTGTCTCCTTTCTCTATAATTACCTTAATGTGTCAAAGACAATACTCTCTTGGCTAGAATCTGTCATGATTCTCTGCAGCAACTTGCATGTATAAATACTACCTTAAATTGTAACACTGTAACATTTCTTTTATAAGTAAACAAAATCAAATGCACAAATTTGTGCTGCACAACCTACTCTTATTACAAAGAGGGCACACAACTCTAATTTTGCAGTAAGAGTCAAAAAAATCTACATTATATATAATGTTAGTGGCTGAGAAGAAAATAAACTATATTCTAAGGTATTCCTTAAGTAAGAGTAATATTGCCTGAATGAAGACATAAGCTGAAAGGCACGGTAACTAACAGAATATGTACGAAGCATTGCAAACACATCTTTCTGTACCTTTTATCTGGTTAAAGTGTCCATTGGAAAATGGAATGCAATATTGAATAAACAGTTAAAGAAAGATGTCTAAACTTATTATGGACCAAAGAATGTATTGAGTCTTCTAAGACTATATCCTTGGGCAATCAAAGTTATGAAAACATTCTCACATTCATAAGAGAGTGACAAAATTTCATATACCTCATATTATTTCATAATATTTGAAACTGTTGTTTTGCTATTGGGTGTTGTGCTAAAATAATCGACTCACAGAATTTGAATCTATAAAACAAAATTGTTTACTATTAGAAGTGACAGTCCTTAGAAAAGAAGTGACAGTTTCATACATAGTCTTTCAAGTTTTCTGCTTGAAAAAATGAATAAGATGAATATTATCATATACTGTAAACACCAGGAAAAGTGATTTTCTACTTCAATGTCTTATAAATAGGGGATACACATAAAATATTTTCAGTTGTTTTTATTAAGCAGTTTCTAAGACATTCTACAGGGAAACAAATACTTAGTAGTCACACTGAGTGTGACCTTGAAACTTGAGCCTATTTAAGTCAGTGGAGGTGCTGGTCAAAGGAGAGAGTTCAGTTATGACAGAACTTTGTGGCAACACAATAAATAAACTCATAGGTAGGGCTGTCCCACTTCTCAAGGGAAAACATAAGTTGTCTTATGCCTAGGGAGGTTTTCTATATATTTCTACCTTTTCTGATAGACTTTCAAAGACTACAGAGAGGGAATTAGGGGCTTCCCTGGTGGCGCAGTGGTTGAGAGTCCGCCTGCCGATGCGGGGGACGCGGGTTCGTGACCCGGTCCGGGAGGTTCCCGCGTGCCGCGGAGCGGCTGGGCCCGTGAGCCGTGGCCGCTGGGCCTGCGCGTCCGGAGCCTGTGCTCCGCAACGGGAGAGGCCACAGCGGTGAGAGCCCCACATACCGCAAAAACAAAAACAAAAAGAAAAACAAAGACTATAGAGAGGGAATTGGACGATTATGCTCAAAAGTTTGCCATGCAAATTAGTTGATTCACCGATTTTTTGTAGTCCTTCATCAGTTATTATTTCAGTATCTGCTTGCAACTGGAATGGTCTAAGTTTATGCAACAGTAAGTAGCTCAACCGTGGCCAGAACATCTGTCTGCACCCTGAAAAATACTCATCTATATGAATAGATAGACCTGCATCTTACCCCTAAAATCCCATTAACATCAGTTGAAAAGAATTTTGACAAAGAATAGAATCATGAAATTTTAAGAGACTGAAATATCTTCTTGTTCTTTTTGCTGGCATACTAACGATTCTGGCTAAAGTGTGTGAGGACATTATTTTTATTTTTAAATACGTTAGAAAAGTAGACAAACAGAGCTTTTTATGTTCTCTTTCAACCCTATCATGTCAAAAGGGAAACACAAATTACTGACATGCTAAAGCTTACATCTGATACATATGAATGATACAGCAGAAAGATTCCTTCTCCAGTTATTTGGAAGAAACCATCTATGAAGTGAGGAGCAGGTTCATTAATTTTATTCTGAATACAGAAATATTTGATTGCCTTGAGAAGAAAAATAATTGGCTAAGCTGACGGTACAAATAGAGAAGAATAATGGCATAATCAAAACAAGTAGAGCTCATAATATTAACTCAAATGACAGTTCTTATTACCGATAAGTGAAATGGGTTTCATGCATTTATAATTTATGATTAACTTATATTTATTTAATATGGGTTTGGAGTTCTGTAGGTGGTTTGAAAGCTCAGAATTTCTAATACTGAAATAAGTGATCCTGTGCCCTGCATGAACATCACCTCCAACCTGACAAATTTTATTGCATCCTAAGTAGGCTCTGGACCTTGCATGCATGCATGGATTCATTCATTCATTTAGCAAATATTTAGTTAGCACCTATTTTGTACTGGGTGCTATAATAGATCCTGGATACCTGCAATCTCTCTTACCACTAATCTATTCTACTCAAACCCACCCTCCTCTCCCTTCTTAGAACACCTTCGTTAATTTACTT
This sequence comes from Stenella coeruleoalba, assembly GCF_951394435.1. Lineage (NCBI taxonomy): Eukaryota > Metazoa > Chordata > Mammalia > Artiodactyla > Delphinidae > Stenella > Stenella coeruleoalba. The sequence continues at coordinate 35,181,179 of NC_137164.1, read as the reverse complement.
TGTCTAGGCTATATTCAAAACCATGTATTATTTCCTTATTGTTTGCACGACATTATTCAACAGCCTCAGACTAGCACGCCATAAATTCTATAACTTCATTTTAGCTATTCAGTCACTTTCCCCAATACCTTAGTGCACATTATTCTGTATTTCATAATTTAGCTCTTCTGATCTCTTTCCTCTCATCTGAACAGATTATGCCTTTAAAGAAAGTGATATTCATAATGCCTTTCCCTCTGGGGCTTCAATTAAAATATGATCCAATCTTCAGAGTCCAGTTTAAGTCCTATTATCAATACTTCCAGGAGGACTTACCTATTACTCAGGCCACAGTTGGCATAATTTTTTTTTATTGGTCATATCAGACTTTAATCAATTGCCATCTGTATAGGCACTTAAGGGATTCATAGTCATGCTAAGTCATAAACTTATAGGAAATCAGGGAACATGTCTGGCACTTCTTCTTGAAAACAACTAAGAGGGTTTCCTAGGAATTGTTTAATAACTATTTAAGTTATTGATCATTTACTATGATTAGAATATCTATTAATTTATTTTAAATAATATATTCAGTATTGAAATTTGAAAATATACAATGTATAGGCAGAAATATATTGAATATCACATCCGAACTTATATAAATTAAAAATATTCACAAATATTTATGGTGCTTCAAAATTATCTTTGCTTAACAACCAACCAAATATCTGTATTTCTAAATGATTTATCTCAGACCCAGCTGATGGTTTGCTAATTTTCAGTCATGGTCAATAGCAAAATTCCATTACACAAATAATTTGGGATCTTGGACATTATGGTAAGGTGATTTTGACACTTAACTAAGAAGCATTAAACTTGAATGTTCCACTGACAATTCAAATTCACATATTTAAATCTGAACTTTCCCATTATCACTCTTCTTTCTGTATTGGCTTAAGCCTTCTACTTTTTATTGATTGTTTAGGGTATTTCTTTACCTGTACTTCTATTATAAGATATTTCTGTTTAAGCTGATTCAAAATATTTTGGAAAATATGGTATCAATAAATAATTAGTCCTCAAATTTGTCTTCCTTCCTGAAATACTGATCCATTGAAAATTCTATTTAGCAAAGTTTCTTATCTTTTCATTCAACTCTACATCCAAAGCATCAACAAATATTATTGATTATTATAATATTGCCTAAGACTCTTCCATTCCACTATTCCCTTTCCTTTCCAAAAGCCACTTCTCTGGTTGACAGTCTTATTAGCTCTTTTCTGAGTTTTTGAGAAAGATTCATAATTTGAATTCTTATATGTGGTACAAGCAATCACATACAGAATTAATACTACTCCCACATACTGTCCTGAAACATATACATTCAAAATTTACTGCCTTGATATCTTGTTTTAATGTCTTGCATTACAATTGAAAGTATTTCCTAATGTAACTTTAAGCACCTAGTTCAGGCTCATTTCTTTGTACCTCCAGACCAATTTTCTACTTTGACAAGGCTATTCTATTTACTATCCCCCGTGTGAACAATTTCTTTATTGCATCTTTAATGTGATTTTAAATCTTTGTACTATCTGACTCTTAGGTGAGAATAGTTGCTTTACCCTGTGTAAAAAGTTTATGTCTTTTTGTATATAAATCAATATCCTTAGGACTTAAACTTGATCTCTAATTTCCTTAATTCATGATTTAGTACTGTATTGTTTACACTTTGTAGTCACCAGTAGAAAAAATATACTGCTTTTATCTTGCTTGTATGGTTTCATATGTATCTCATTCTTAAATATTAACTGCATTTATTTGAATTTTAAAGGTGAAATTAATAGGAATATATCTTTATAAAATTCTGTTATTTGTGATCATATTTTGCAGGAGGATAATTGAAAATGAATGTGTTCAAATGTGTGCAGATTCATCATGGGAAGCCATTGTTTGTATTTATGCTTCTTTTAGATTTTCCACAAAAACATTTCTGACTGAGAAACACAGATCACAGTAATTGGTAAGCCATCTTTGCCATCTCAGTGAGGAATCAGACTCATATTGAGAAGAATGGAAATTGTACATTTGTGCTTTTTGAGGACACCATGACACCTATGAAAGAGATTTGCATAATCTGTAGCACTGGATTAACTGAAGGCATTCTTAACCTTTGAGCTGCATGTAGTAATAACTTTCAATATGTTAAATATGTATCGGGCTATGTGTGTTATAGCCTTCATGACAGAGAGATGCATAAGCCCCAGCATTTATTTTCAGAGATATTATATCTGAGAACATTATCAAAGTTTTTAATAAATATTTTGGTACACCAATAATATTTATATTTTCTTAGAACAAAATCATAAATAGATATTTGTATTTGTCTTGATGCTTCCTTTTTCTAAACTCCCCCTTCCTTTCTAAAGATGTCTAGCATGTTCCTATGTGCCTAGTCTCTATTATAAACCTTCCCTGGTGTGGACCATCTTCCAAGTAATAATTTACATGAAATTTGTGGATCACCTTTTCTTGCAAAACTCATGTATCTGCTAGTTACCAGGACTAAAAACATCAATACCAGGACTAAAAAGAGCAATCTCCTAAAGAAAAGATAATCTTTAAATATTTAATTGTTACTAGTTGGATAGTTTTACTAATATAACATTAATTACATTTCAATACTAGCTATTATTTTCTGAATTTGGTGAACTGTATTATAGCCAAATGGGGTTCTCAAATCATAATATCAATTCAAACCATTCTGTGATAAGTAAAATGCTACCGAAAGATTAAAATTAATTGTGATATCCAGTGTTATCCTGTATTTCTGTAAGCTCTCTTATAAGAAATTTCTCTGAGTTAAGAGGTAACACAACACCCCCAGACTAACCAGGAATAAGAAGTGCAACGCACTAAGTATAAGGGTCATCCTCAAGTACACCTTCCTTGAGAGAGGTATATCTCCAAGTGGCCAGACACTATATCCAGAAGAGGTAAATACCTTAAGTAACTGAAGAGATTGCATTCATTTATTATTTGGAAAACTGGCTTTCCCAATTTCAATAATAATGTGAACCTGGTATTAAATTTTTGTTTAGCCCTATCTCAATTACCTTTAAATAAAAACATTCTCTTTTCTCTCACACTAATTATATCAGTCAGTATTTTACTTTCCTCATTTCACTAAGAGAAGACGGAGAGAGAATTTTAATCACCGCATATTTGCAGATTTCCAGGTTTCTTTAGACTTACTCTGATCAAAGCCCAACATACGTCCTTTGATCATCATCAGTGAAATAAGTTCCTGTGAAAACATCAAGGTGGATGCATCTTGCAAGTCAGTCAATAAGGGATTAAAATAATTCTCCCAAGTAAAGCTAATTCCACTGGGCATACACTCTGTAAAATTTCTAAAGTTTGGATATGAAATGAGTTGTTCAAACATCCTGACTGAACAAACTTCAGGGACAAGGGAAAATAGAAGCTTATTAATCTTAGTACTAAAGGCATTAAAATAATTGAAATGTGTCAAACCCAATGCCAGACATTTTAGGGTATGTAGAAAGTAATACATCAATTCCTAACTTAAATAATTTATAACAGAATTTGTATTAGAATGGAGTAACCTATAATATAATTTATAATAGAATGTATAATAGAATGGAGCATATGGTCATTACAGTATTTTCTAGTACTTACAGTTAAGCAGAAGTGTATTAAGCTGTGTTGAGAAGACTGATAGATTTTTATCCAACAGTCCAGTTTTCAGTTGGTTAACTTTTTCAAAACAGGAATCATTAAACTACTTACCTTTCTGTTCTTTACAGATAACCCTCTTGGACTTGCATAACAGTAGCAAGTCATTGCAAGAAGTTACATTAATCAGTTTAATGTATAGATACATACTGGAAGAGAGTTGTTTAAAGTGATATTCACCAGATTCAGAGAAATTCCATTTCTGGGCATTTGTCCAAAGGAAGTGAAAGCACTAACTCGAATGAATATATATATATATATATATATATATATATATATATATATATATATATATATATTTAATTCAGCCTTACAAAAGAAAAAAACCCTGCCGTTTGTGACAACATGGACAGATCTTGAGAGCATTATGTTAAATAAATCAGACAGAGAAAAAAGAGAAATACTGTATGATCTCACTTATATGTGGGATATAAAAAAAACCAAAAAACAAACAAAAAATGAACATGTAGATCTATATAACACGTAGGTGGTTGCCAGAGGCAAGCGGGGGAGGTGGGAGAAATGGATGAAGATGGTCAAAGCTACAAACTTCCAGTTGTGAAATAAGTAAGTCCTGGGGATGTAATGTACAGCATGGTGACTGTAGTTAATCCTGTACTGTATATTTGAAAGTTGAGAATCTCAGGACCCAGATGACAGTGTGGGGAAGAGAAGCATCTCTGTCATTGTAAACACATTTGAGTGTCCTCCTTCAAAAGGCACCATCTGAGGGAGGAGGAAGATTGGTGTGAGACCCTTGAGAAGGAAGAGACAACCCTAATAAGGACTTTGGATTCCGAATTTACTGAGTAGTCACCTGAAAGTCATAGTTGTGAACCATACAATTTTTTTCTAACTTTCTATTTTTTCTAACTATTAAGTATAAATTATTCTGCCATCAGGAGGAATAGAAGCTTAAAAACAAGCTTAAAGCTTAAAAACAAAAAAAAAATCAGTTATAAAAATTAAATAACTTCTTTCTTTGTAGAAATATGAGTTAAAATGATTACTTCTGACCTCCAGGAGAATACAATTAATTAACTGATGCAATAAACACTCATCATGTTCATACTGTTTTAGAGGCACTGTCTTAGGAACATAATCATAAATTAATCATAAATAAATCATAAATTGCAAAGGCAATTTCTGATTGCAAGGCATCATAAATTGCAAAGAAAAAGAGATGTAGCTGTAAGAATATAACTAAAACTCTTCTACTATTAGTAAAGTGTTACTAATAAATACATAAACAAAGTGCTCTAGGAAACAGGAAGATGTGATTAACCAATTGTTATGTGGTAAAGAAATATTTACAATAGTAATTCTTCCTTAAACTGAATTGATAAAGATAGATACCTCATTGCCAAGGGTGAAAAATGAGCAAAATTTCATGAATTTTAATCCTTCATATATAAAATGTGGATAATGTCTTTTTTACATTCCTCAAAGCATTATATGTGATCAAGTATGTGAAAATATTTCATATATATTTAAATCACATAACATTATTTAAAATTATTATTCAAGTTTTGCTAATTTTAAAATTTAAAGAGAACCTAAAACAAGATATATAATGTAAAACAAATTCATTTTTATCAGATTTTTGAAATATATTAATTCCTATATGATTCTAATTGGATAATTACATTGTTTCAGAATTATATTGTCATTCAGAATTACATTGTTTGAAAAAAACTTACTAATAGAATTCTTAATTGAAAGGAAGTAGTGAAATTTAGCAAAGTATAAGCTAGCTTTTCTTCTATGATATTCATGGGGGGGTGCATAGTTTATAAATTCTAGTCAGTTTCTTATACCTTGTGGGTAATCTCATCCATATAGAGAATTCTAATAAAAATACATAGAGAATACTAAAATTCCGGGGAGAGAAAAGATGTTTCTTAATAGCAGTTCTAAACTATTTCTGAAAGGTCTCAAGTAATACAAGCCATTAAATATTATTCTATGTACTACTCTCTACATTGCTTTATTGTATCTTGACAAATAAGTGAAATCACCTCATGAGCCAAGATGGAATAAATTGTTTTCAAGTTTTAGTGTCCAGATTATCTTCTAGGGAAGTTTAAGTTTCCCTGCTTTAATCTCTCTACCTTCTTATGGTATTGTTTCTAAATTCTTATAGATGAATGCTTTTTATATCTACCCACATTTTGCTAATGTTTCAATTTATCTGTTGATAAATTTTATCAGTTTGAAAATAGCTTCAATGGTTTTCTCCTAATACATATCTATTCAGCATGTTACAAAGAAGTTTATGATTTCATATTTGGTCAACATAACTTCTTATCTTGCCTTAAAAGAGAAGATAAAGAAGAGAACAAATAACTGAAGGAGTAAGCAATGAATATTATTATTTTTTCATACAAACTATCACATATTTGATTCAAAAGAAGGAGCTATTGGGGAAGAAGAAATTTTCCTCTACCCTACTAGGTTCTTCTGGCTGGTCTAAGAATTAAACTTAGATTAACAGGAGAAAATCAAACAAAAGTTTAGTAACATACATACATGGGAGAAACCCAGGAAAACTAGCTCACCAAAATGGCTGAAGCCCTCACCTTAAACACCACCTTCAGCTAAAGACAGAAGAAGATGTTTGAGGTTGTGGTTTGGTGTTTCAAGGAGGAGGCAGGCAATTCACATAGAGATAGAAAAGCAAATGTTTGGTAAATAAATGTTTTCTGAGCTATGCAGAGACTATGGGACACAGAGAGAAATTTTAACAGTCTTTGCTAGGTGCTTCCCTGTCTACACACCTAGTTCATACTATAGTTATATGTGGTGGTGACTCCCTTCCTGGAACAGATCCTCTTTCTAGTACATTCTTTAGGCAGTTAGTGGGAAGGTCAAAGATTCTTTTGGACCTTAAAAATAATCAGCCTAGGGGCTTCCCTGGTGGCACAGTGGTTGAGTGTCCACCTGCCAATGCAGGGGACACAAGTTCGTGCCCCAGTCCGGAAAGATCCCTCATGCCACGGAGCAGCTAGGCCCATGAGCCATGGCCGCTGAGCCTGCACGTCCAGAGCCTGTGCTCCTCAAAGGGAGAGGCCACAGCAGCGAGAGGACCACATACCACAAAAAAAAAAAAATCAGCCTACGTTAATCTTCATGCCAAAGAGAAACCTCATTGGGGTGGCAAAGTTTGCTCTCCTACAGGGCCATACATAATCTTTGAACATATATCATGTAAGAAGATAATAAATATTTCTAGGTAACTTGATAGAGAAACAAATTACATACAAGTTGTGAATGGAGGGGAAAAATTGAGGTGGACAGAGGAAATTTGGTATTTATATATATGAATTATATAATATATATGTATATAAAATTTCAATGTTTTCACAAAAAAGGAAGCCAAATATTAGAAAAGAGGTAGACCCAAGAATAAAATCTTGAATTTGGGATTCCAAGGTTCCATTTTACCAAAATGCTCAGGGCATCATTAGGTGGTAGAGCATATTCTTTAATGCTTACACTTAAGATATATAAAAAATGCTTCAAGGTCCTTTCATTCAAATGTAGATTTTCACAAATGAGTTAATCTTTTAACAGTTGCTATTTTGACAGTTGAGTTGGCATGTGTTAAAGTTAATTTTGTTGTCATTAAATATTCCTTATGAGCATCAGGTTATCACAACTCATTAAGGTAAGTATAAGCATAAACTCAATACAAAGTGAGTTTTTATACTTGGTGTTATGGAATAAATTGTGTCTTATCGAAATTCATATGTTGAAGCCCTAAACCTCTAAATGACTGCAGTTGAAGGCAGGGCCTTTAAGAAGATAATTAAGGTTAAATGAAGTCATAATGTTGGGGCCCTAACCAGAGATATCTGTTGTCCTTATGTCCATATAAGAGAGGAAGATACACCAGAGCAGAGCACGTGCACCCTCCCTCCACCCCACCACCTCCCACCAGAGAAAAGGCCATGGGGGAACACAGCAGGAAGAAGACTGACTGTCTGCAAGCCAGGAAGAGACATCACTAGGAATTACATTTTCTGGTACCTTGATCTTGTATTTATAGCTTCCAGAACTGTGAGAAAATAAATTTCTGCTATTTAAGCCACATAGTCCACAGTATTTTGTTATGGCAGACCAAGCCAACTAATGTACTTGGATAACAAAAATCTAAGCAAATTATTGTCATATTTTACTTGTTTTATTCTATATATATTGTCAGCTACCTTTAAAGATTATTTCCAGTTTTGCAATTTAATTGATAAAATGTTTTATTCTATTATTGTGGAATTTCTTAAGAACTTGCTATCAGGTACATGGCACTTATTAATTGCTCTTATGCAATTGTGTTGCAATTTTCTTCATACTGTAATTTTTCTTTTTATTTGTGTTTTATTTTTCTATCATATATTGCAACCAATCCTCAGAAAAACTGAAAGAATGGGATTTCGTGATTACATTTAACTAGGGAAAACAAAACTTTAGGAAAAATCCAAACCCAAGGCTCAGCCTAGAAAGCAAACAGAAGGGTAGAAAACTATAAATATGAGGGATGCTGAGTGCTGCAGAATAGAGGAAGAAGAGAGTATTAGAAGAAGGATAGACAGATGCAAGCAAAATGTTAAGTACTGAAAACATATTTCATTTACCTCATTATTCTCTGTTGGGAAAATTTGGGTTTGAATGAATTCTATAAAGAAAGTTCATGAAAAAGCCCTAAGAGGTGACAAATTTTGCATTTTTCATGTTGGTAAAAAAACTACTTCAACTTGCAAGACTGCTTTTATATTTGAAGTTATGATGTTTATCACATTTCGTGATTCCTAAATAAAATAATCTTTATCATTGAGGAAGTCCTGAATGAATGAATTATCTGATTTTGTTTCAGCCGTCACTTTGACAATGCAAATACCCACATTCCACATCTGTTGAATGATGCAAACAAACACCCACATTCATTTGTTCTTACAGCATTGGAATTGCCTTTCCATGCCGATTCCTCTCAGGACATCTTTATTTGATATTTTGCATTCACCTCAACTTAATAGTCAAAACGACTTAATGAACAATACAGTTATTTACATTTATATTTGTTTCAATCAAAGGACAGAGTCATGAAACACCCATCTTGAGTCAATGTTATTGACTCAATCATCAATAACTCATCTTGAGTCAATGTTATTTTTTTAAAAAAGCATTCTTTTTCTGAAACAATAGCATTCTTTTTCTGACATTTTTTTGTTACTCTGGGAACTTTACACATGCAAAGAACATAGCCTTGTTGAGGATGTGAAAACTGTCCAGTCACAGCAAGGAGAAAAAGGCTTCACTTCTATTCTTCTAAGAGGAATTGTAGAGCATGATATGCTGTGTTATTAAAGTATTCAACTGACAAAATACTCTAAAAGAAAATGTTAGATTAATAAGAAAATATTAAATATATATGTTCTTTTCATATGTAAATATATATGAATATATGCATTGATTTATATATATTTGTACATAAATGTATACATATACATATATATATACACACAAAAAAATAAAAAATAAAAACTGAAATTCCTGCACAATATACCAAAATAATTTCAAACTGACAAAATTTTAGTTCACTTTAGCATTCATCATGGTGAATTTTCATACTTCATTTGTGTTTTGTATGTTTTCCAATATTTTATCATAGTTTAACATAAAAGTTTAAGTTTAATTTTTCAGATAAATTTATTGTTTCAAGAAAAATGTCACACCCAGAAGATAAAGACTAGTAAAGTTCTGAGTAGTCTGTTTAAAATTTGACTATAATAGACATTGATGAACAACTATTTTTTTTTAAATCCTTTACATTGCAAGAGACAGTTATTAGGTACCCAACGTGTGTCAAATATTGAGGATAAGATCTTAAGGAACTTATAGTAGATTAGGCCATGTAAACACATACCTCTAAATAATCTGAATAAAATTTTACCGGGATTTCCCTGGTGGTCCAGTGGTAAAGAATCTGCCTTCCAATCCACGGGACATGGGTTCCATCACTGGTCGGGAAACTAAGATCCCACATGCTGCAGGACAAGCCCGCATGCCACAACTACTGAGTCCATGCACCCTGGAGCCCTCATGCCACAACTAGAGAGAGAAAATCTGTACACCACAACTAGAGAGAAGCTCGTGCACCACAATGAAAGATCCCATATGCTGCAACTAAGATCCAATGCAGCCAAAAAAATAAATTAAATAAATATTTTAAAAAATAAAATAAATAAAATTTTACCAGTGCTAGGAATGGAGTTAAAACAGGGTTAAACAGGAGTTAAAATAGGGACTTCCCTGGTGGCACAGTGGTTAAGAATCCGCCTGCCATTCTGTCCAGGGGACATGAGTTCCAGCCCTGGTCTGGGCGGATCCCACATGCCACGGAGCAACTAAGCCCATGCACAACAACTACTGATCCTGCACTCTAGAGCCCATGAGCCACAACTATTCAGCCCACGTTCCACAGCTACTGAAGCCACGTGCCTAGAACCCGTGCTCTGCAACGAGAAGCCCCTGCAATTAGTAGCCCACGCACTGCAATGAAGAGTAGCCCCTGCTCACCACAACTAGAAAAAGCCTGTGGAAGCAAAAAAAAAAAAAAAGACCCAACACAGCCAATAAATAAATAAATTTATTAAAAAAATAAAGCCTGAGTGCCCTCCTTTAAAAACAAAACAAAACAAAGAACAATAAGAGGAGCACCCATCTCCAAAAATGGATAGAAATGGTCAAGGAAGTGCCTCATAGGAGAGTCAACCCCAAGTTGACTTTTTAATGGTAAAGCAGGTAGTTAGTCAAACACATGCATGTCTGAGTATGAAGTTCAGGTTATGGATGTAGAGGTTAGAAGTCTTGTCATGTGCTAAACTAGAAAACAATTTTTAAAAATCCCATTGCTTTCTACAAGTAGATTAATAACTATAGGAAAGAAGATTGTAACAAAGAATGTAATGCTATGAATATTGTATAGTGTATAAGTATCTGATGTGTGTGTTCCAAAGCCAATGAACATTATAACTAAATTTGTGTTTAAAAAAATTCACTCTGAAAGCATTGTGAGGAATAGATACAGGTGGGGAAAGATGTCACTGGAGTTATGTAATTAACATAGAGTCCTTTCAAAAATGATATGGCATAATCTAAAGACAATGATAATAAACAGGGAAAGGAGACTGAGAACTTTTTAAAGAAAACGTATATTTACAAAAAAAAAAAAAAAAAGCTTGGGGACACATGGAGTAAGAAGGCAATAGCGGTTGAGACGTTATTTAAAAAGAAAACACATGTCTAGGCTTCATTTCTGTACATGAGATCAGAACAAAATGCCATTCCATTCTCCTAAAATATTGATCAATCAGATGAAATGGACATTTATCATTTAAACAGATCTTTATATTTCAGACATAGCCTATTTATCTGACTAATTATATATATATATATATATATATATATATATATTTGGGATATTCTGAGATAAACATTAACACGAATGTATATTAGCATGAGGTGAAAACTCATGGTCAGAATCAAGTTACATCTTTTACTGTTATAATAGATGAATATTATGAGTGACTACTCCCTGAAACCAGATATCAGGTGTTCATTGTGATTAAATATTCATCACTCCTTAAATTCTTACCATATATTTGCCATCTCTTATTCTTAGCCTCCTTTTGAAAACAGTGCAGCACTTATGCTGAATTTGTAGCAAATTGGGAAGTTGTTTAATGGTTTGAAAAATCCCCACAGCTGACTGAGTCGAGAATAACACACTCATTATTACTTATGACTCTATTTCCAGGTCTTTATAAGTCAACTTATTGAATTCACTGAATATGCTGCTTTTCCAGTTCAGCAAAGCCAGTTTTGCAGGTTACTTTGTGGTAGACAGACTCATAGAAGTGGAAGAAAGCCAATTTCTTTAAATATAAGCACACCTTAGAACACCTTTAATTAAGGATAATTTACTCTAAATGAAAATCCAGTGTTTATTAACCTTTACCATTAAGAATTCCAAAACTTTAGAAAATAAAACCACCCAGAACAGTGCTTCCCTACTGTGTTCAGTAGACTATTCTTTCCATGAGACATCAATAGCCTTTACTTGAGATAAGTGCTCTTCAGAAAAATCAGTGATTCCATGAGTTAGAATTAAGTGAATTTCTTTATTAAGAAATTACTGTGACAATCTGCATTGCAAAATTTTAAAAGGGGCACAAGGTAAGATGGGTTTATAATTTTTTTTTAACATGAAACACTTTTGTGATAAATACCTTTAAATACTATTAATACTATACAGGACAAAATGCTGGGAAATGCTAGTCTAGAGCAAATCTTTGAAAATATTTCAGAAACCAAATGTAGAGGTAATAAGAAGGCTTAATCATAGAAAACACACCATGTTTTTGTTGTTGTTTTAGTAATTTTATAATTTCAGCCTCAACATTTGCCACTTTATCCTGTGGGAAATATGGGCTATTTTAGTCTTCAAGATCACATGTTTCATCCTTTTACATATGTTTAATGTGTATTTAATCTGCCTAAGTATTGAATAATATATAACTCTAGGCTGCCTGAAGTACTAGAAGAAAAATAAAAGTGTTAACCATGGAATTGTGAAGGATTTGATTTTTTCAAAACTACCACAATAATAATGTATAACCTCAGTAACTGTATTTTATTAATAGCCATGTGGAAATAAAAAACAAGCAATTGATGATCTCCTTAACATAGTCTATTAAATAACTTTTATGTGAAATAATATTTAAAATATTTTAAGGAAATAAATATACCTTTAAATGTAGATGTACTGGTCAGGAATTCTATAGTACAATATATGACAATTTTAAAATAAATAATGAAAATATTAACTTTTAATCTATCTTCTCTTCTATTTTCACTTTTTGTTTGTCACTGATTAACTCTCCCCAACCACCCCCCCGCCACAGGTGTTGAAATTAAGTGTAATTTCAACACCTATTTACACCAGGGAAATGGGAAACATATATGTAGCCATGTCCTTGAAACCACACCAGAAGACTTTAGTGATAGACTAAGATGTATATGGTATCTATTTTTAAAAGCTGTTTTTCAGTCAGGTGCCATTATATTTATTTATTTATTTTAAGTTCTTTAGAAAAAAAAGAAATATTTTGCTTTAAAATTAATAATTAAATTTGATTATTTAAACATCTATTTATCAATTTATTATTCCACGCCAAATAAAGGTAGGTTTTTAGTGAAAAAATGAGTCCTCAGAAGTATACCTGAAATATTTAAAATATCACAATAACATTCTCAGAATACTGTTCTTTAATTAATTTATGACCAAAGAAAAAAAGAGCATGTGAAACAATGATAAGAAGACTGTTAGAATTTTAATGATCAAAATTTAAATGCATTTTGAAAAAAATTATTAAATATTTTGCATGTAGTATTCTATTTCATACCTTTTCTACTATACTTGACTTTGGGTAATTTAACTAAGTTTCAATTTCCTCAGGTATAAACTAAATATCTACAGTATAACAATATGTATGTAGTAAAACATTTAAGGAGATAATATGCCTAAAGCATTTAGTGTTATACCAGTGTATCTTACTACTAAATAAATCATAAAATAGACGTCATGACTACTGAAAATGTTAATCAATATAGACATACACAGATTATATATTTAAAAAGTACAATTGGTAGTTTAAAAATATAAACATGATTGTATTAATTTCATTAATTGTGCAATAAAATACATTTAAAGACAGTATTTATATACAGAAGTAAATTATATGAATATATTTATTAAGATGGTTGTAATGAACATTGAAAAACTCAGTAAATAATTATATGATCATAAATTTCAAGGAAAACATTTATAGATAATAAAATATTACTTAATTGGTCAGGAAAACTTTTTCTTTGAATTACAATAAAACTAGTCTTTGTGGTTTAAATTATTTAGCATTACACTTGAACTATAACACAAAAAAATTGACATATTCAGTATCTGTGTTGTCATTTCTGCTCTGGTGTCATGATGACAGTTTATATTTCAACTTGTGCTAAATGAGAGTCAAAAGATAATATTTTTGTTGGAAAGCTTGTTCTCATAGATGGAAAAACTGTCATTTGAGAGTTAGGATTCCTAAATTCCATTTTAAATGTATCTATAAGTTATTAAAATAAAAATATTACATAAAATAGTCTTTAATTCTCAGAACCTCAGATTCCACGGGCAAAATATTAGAGTGCTGGTCTTGAAAGTCTTTTAGGCAATACAAATCTGAGAAAGTAAGGTACATACACATTTTAGTATTGCATCATGTGATCATTCACTATCATCTTTGGAAATTGTGAAAAAATTAATTCTAAGTTGATTTGTATTGGTCTGGTAAGGAAGCTAACAGTGGGTAGAAAATGTTAGAGTAAACACAACTTCAAATTAACAAAGGTTAAAAAAAAGCTCACTAATATTTCATAAACTATTGTTTGGTTCAAAAAAGACAGAAAGTAATGTACTCACCTGATGAATTCCACTTGATGAGGTTAAGTGACAAAAGACTAACAAATAATTCTGATAATAGAAATTTCTGAATTGTTTTCATTAATTTAAATTGATCATATAGAAAGTAAATAAAATTTCCTCCAATTTTTCAGGATTTGAATTGGAAAATTTGATGTATATTTAGGAAATATTAAATTAACATGTGTGCCATTTGCTTAATGGTTAGAATATTGAAATTTCATAATAAATTTTTGGATAAATAAATTTTTAATATTTATGCAAAATAATATATTAGTATTATCACTTTTTAACATTAGCAGGTACTGTTATTTTTTTAAATATTATTAAAGAACAGCTTTTATTTTGGGTGACCTATGGGCATTTTCCATTTAATTAGAATGGAAAAGAGTATATGTGCCTAATTCTCTGGGTAGTCATCAATGTTGAATTGCTCTTCTCTAGGGGGTATTTTTTTTCCATTTTCATAATCATTAAAATAATAAACTGTTTAATTTGTCTGATACTCTTGTAAATTGAAATCACAGTAGTAGTTATTTCAGTACACGTTTGATAAAATTCAGTTCACTTGTGTTTTCTTCCCATAGATTATACTTTGCTTCCTTTCCTCTTAGGAATACTTTAAATTATAGAAGTTTGCAAAGTAATCTTAACAGTTTATTTTTTAAGTTTTTTTTTCTTTGGCATTTAAAAGTTGTAAATGATGAGAGGAAAAAATTACTACAATGGAAGGAATCTATATTTCATGAAAGACCATTTATTTGGTGAGCAAAAGGCATTCTTCAAGTTGCTTTTTGCTTTACATTAGTATATTTTGAAAAAATGAAAAGTTCATGAGAGCTTTGAAACATTATGAATTTTTTTTCACATAGGGAGGCATGAATATCCTAATTCTCTATAAAATTATCTATGTCACAGAATTTTGAGCAGGCATCAATTCTTAGGAAATTAAAACCTATTTTCAATCATACAATGTCACTCTCAGAAGAGATATTTCCATCTTCTCCTTGCCCTGATGTGGAAACCAAGGTCTAATTAAATGAGATATACTTTCCATGATCAAACACTGAATTAATGTCAGAGTCAAATGTAGGATCCACCATTGCATCTGCTCACCTACACATATCTGCACACAGATATCTTTTTCACTTGTTGACATAGATAATTTTCCAATTGTCTTTTCTAAAGCCAATCTATCCATTCGTGCATGAAATCCTACCTACTCTAGTACATTCAAAGAAAATTTTCCAACAATTCGTCCCTCTCTCTTACATCATCAAATTTCCCTCTCTTCTGAATCACAACTGTAAGTATACAAAAATGCTTGGCTCCACTCCCCCAGCTTCACATTTGTCAGTTTATTAACTCTCACTTCCAAAATCATCCTTTTAGGTTGTTTTGTGAAAATGGGTCCTTTAAATAATTTTTCTTTGCCAACTGGCACTATGGTAAGCATTATCAGTAGAGGACGCTGAAGAGATATAGCAGGAGGAAAGATTTTGTTTCCTGGTATGAGCCCACTTATCTGCAAGTTCCCCAGTACAGTAGGGTGTCTCTTTTGAGACATGTAGGGGGAAGATTTCTAGTAAGTTCTGGAGAACAGGTTTCTATCAAGTCTTGCCATTTGCTTTACCACAGTGACTCCTCTTCCATCCAGGAAGCCATGATTGTTCCCTCTTCAAGGATGTCCAGATCTCAGCTCTGGGGGTTGGTATTAGCCTTATAGGTAGTAGCTACTCTTTATATCTGATATTTCTGTATTATTTAGAGTTCTCTTAATTTCTTACTTTCCAATCCTTCTTTACTCTAAATATAAGAATTAATGATTCTTTATTTAAATTTTTCATGCTGAAATTTCAATGTTTGTTTCTCACCAGTGGATCCAGGCTGACAAAACCAGCCACCTTTAAGCTAATTTTTCAGTTCAGTTTTGCAGTTTTAAAGATTCTATATAGTTACTCTTTTAAATTCTAGTTTTCCCATGTTTGCTTAGCTCTATTCCACAGAAACAAATCTTGTCAAAGTCATCAATGGCCTTCAATTTATTAAGTTCAAAAATCGAGTATTGGGCATCAGTCTATTTGACCTCTAAGCAGCATCCACACTCCTTTATGTTGGTTTATTACCTGAAATTCCAGGACATTAAGTTCCCTTGGTTTTTATTCTATTTGATTAGTTACTCCATTTCAGTCACTAGGTTCTTTCTTCTTTTTATCTCTAGTTTTGTAATGTTTTGATGTCCTAGAACATCATTCTTAGTCCTCTTCTTTTATTTATCTATACTCACTTCTATGGTGAGACCACCCCACATCATGTCTTTATCTTTGCCAACAGTTTCCTAGTTTATATCTCCTGACCATTTCTCCACAACTCCTGAATGATGCATTCAATGCCTACTCAACACATCCACTTAGGGGTCTCATAGAAATCTTAAAAGTACATCCTTCCTCATTGGGGCTCAAGTCAAAAAACCCTGGAATCTCTCTGATTCCTCTCTTTCTCATTCCCCCATCTAACCAGCTCTACTTTAAAATATATCTAGGATGAAAACACTTCTCACTATCTTCATTGCTAGTAACTTATTACCATCATCTGACCACTTCAAAAGCCTCTCACTTCTAAATTGCTATCACCTATTAACTGATTTCCATTTTCCACTCTTGTTTTCCTCCAGTATGCTCTCAACACAGCAACAAGAGAGAGTCCATTGACTTGTATACATTAGATCAGACTCTCCTCTACTCAAAACCCTGCAACAGCTTCCATTACACTCCAAGGAAATGCCAAAGTTCTTAGAATAGTTTCCTAAACATTTAATGATTTGCTTTTTCACCTTCTCTGAATTCTAGCAACTCATCCCTTGCATCACTCTGCTTCAGTCCCGAAAGCTACCTTATTGTTCCTCAAAGAGTAACAAGCAAAAATATTTTCTAAAAATAGCAATGTGGACAAGAAGATGCAGGAATGTATGTATTTTATGTATATTTCAAACAAATCACTTAACAAAATAAAAGAATAATTCTATAATTGGATCAATGTAAATTTTCTCTTCTGAGGCTTTAGCCTTGAGATTTGCCAAAAGACTCAGTGTTCATAAGTCTAAGGATCTGATTTTAATCTCCAGATTTCATCTCTATAAACTCCACTTACTAAAATATTAAAATGTCTTTAATAGTTCATTAAAATTTTCCTAAATCCTAAATTAAAATCACATCAAAATCTGAATGATTTAAATGGCTTTTGCCTTATTACAAATGTTCCACAATTTTTCTTAGTCCTCTTACAAATTAATATATTCCATTTAAATTTTATCATTCTTATACAGTAAGCATGAACAAGAAATGAAATTCTCTTTTTAATGTTTAATTGAGAAAAATAATTGTTCTTGCACTGTGTGGCCTCTTGACAAATTTTGTGTATATTATTTAATATGCTTATATTATTTAAAATGTTTATGAGCTAGTATAATTTTTAAGTTCAGTTTTCCTTTCCTCATTAAATGGACTTTCACTTTCTGGTTTATTACGCTAGATGTGAAAATGAAACCAAGTTTTCTTATAGCCATTTTATCTTTAAATACACCACTGACTTATTTATGTCATTCTGATAAATTTATTTTATTATTATGTCTAATAGAACAAAGAGATTAGAGGTTATATCTTATTCAAGATTGACCTTCCATTGTCCATTGAATAATGGATTTTTAGTAAAGTCTAAATCAATGTGCTATGATCCCTCTTTATGACCATGTTCCTAGTATCCACTGTTAGCTCCATGATAACACACAAATGCAGAGCTTTCTCTCACATTACAGACAAATCATACATCAACAGAGAGTTAGAATAAATGAAGCTAAAATTCCTAAGACTTAACATAAACTTTCCATTTGTTGATTCAACAAATACTTATTGAGTATCAACTATGCCAGGAACTTTGTGAACAAGAACTTCAAGTCTGATTTTCTGAAAAATATAGTTATAAGGAAAGAGATGAAAACAAACTATGACTAAGCAAGAAAACAGTAGATGAAAGTGCTAAGAAGACACATTTAAGGTGAGATGTATTTAATAAGAAAGAGTCAGTCATGCCATGATGGGGTGAACACCTTTTGGCAGGGAGGGACCAGAAAAGGGGTGTGATGGGCCATTCTACCCAGCAGGTAGGAATGTGTTATCCCTGGCATTGTTTAGAATTACCAAGATATGGTAGTGATAAAAGCTCGCCGATGTTTAGTCAGTTTTATTGCTGTCTTTAATTATCTCTAGACCATGTCCCCCCTTTCATTGGTTACCCCTTAGAAAACTGTATCACCACCACCCTCTTCTTTTGGGTGCCAGGGTTTCTAGTCCCCAGAATCAGCTGGTACAAATGTACTAGAGAAGAAATAAACCTGATTTGTTCAAGAAACAGAAAGAATATCGGTGCCTGTAGGGTCTTGAGAACTGGTAAGAAATGAGATCAGAGGAGTGGTCATGGGACTGTTGATGTAGGGCCTTGTAGGACAGGGATATTAGAATTCTGTTCTAAGTATCTAAAGCTTAAGTTTGAGATGAATTGATTCATACTGTAAAAATTCTGTTTGCTTGCTAAATGAAAGTTATGGCAGTGGTTAAGTATAAAAGTTAGAATAATAAATAGCAGGCTATTTCAACTGTACAGGAGAAAGATACTGGTGTCTTGTTTTAGCATGTGGTTGTAGAGATGTAGAAAAAAAAAAAACAGAACAGATTCAGGATTCAGGATATGGTTTGGAGGAGTGCAGTCAAAAGGACTTCCTAAGGAAATGAAGGCTAAATGCAATGCAAAGTAGAGAATTAAAAATGATTCCAGGATTTAGGTCTGAACAACTAAATGTTTGGTAATGATATTTACTGAGAAAGTGGGGGTGGATGGAGTCTTGGGACTTTGAAATCTTCCATTTTGGACATGTGAAGATTTGAATAGTTGTTGGATATCCAATGGGAGATATCAAGTAGTTAATTGGGTATTTGAATCTATCTTTCAGGGAAAGTTTAGAGCTAGAAATATATGATCAGAATTTATAATTGACTCCCAGATAGTATTTAAAAGTATGGAAGTAAATGCTATTCTTGACAGAAAATATGGTGTCCTAGGTCATTTCAACATCAGAAAGCAGAAAGAATTAACAATTATCATTGAGTAAGAATGGCCAGATTGATTGTGTCAAAGGCTGCTGAGAAGCCAAGTAAGATGAAAACAAGTGAGATGTGGGAAAAATGACAACATGGAGGTTTTGGGTGATCTTGACTAGTTCAAAGAACTGTTATAGTGAATTGAAGAGAAAAATGATGATTACAAGTAAGTAGATTTAATAACTATAAACGATAACTACATATTTTGCTGGAAAAGGGAACAGGGAATTGGAGTAGTTGGTGGAAAGGAATATGAGAAATTTTGTCTTGTTTTAATATGTCTGAAGCAACACATCTTTGTAAGTTACTTGGAATGATCCAATATAGAGTAAAATTCATAATAGAAAATATAGAAGGAGTCATAGCAATAGGGAAATTTCAGTATGAAGAAAGATGGGATAAAAACCAGAAACAGTGTGATCAGCCCTTGATAAAGGCAGAAACACTTGATATACTGTAGCAAAAATAAAGGCTTTCAGAATAGGTTACAACTCTCCTCCACTCGCTTTACTTGACCAAAGGGTGTAATGTGAATGTATGAGTTTATGCGTGTGCAAATCGTTTTTTACATTAACAATCTGTTGACTTAAAACTTACTGAAATAAAAAGGTTTTGTACTTTCTTAATGTTGTAACTTGAACTGTGAATGTCATAGTGGGTTAAAAGATCATGAATCTAAATAGTATTTAAGAAAAATATATAAGATTTTAGAAGTATACATTGTTTGTGTTTCTGTTTTAAAGACACAGTTTTCAAGGTCTCTTTTGGAGAAGAATAACATTATTCCACAATTTTTTAAAACTCTTATACTCTAATTTTATGGAGGAGACTATTTCTTTGATGATGGCCTGGTATAATAATTAACAAATCAGACAGCGAGCAGATCAGAGAGAGAAAAAAAAGAAAAAAAATGAAAAAGTAACAAAGACTGGTAATGGATTATGTTAATGTGTTTGATTGATTCTTTTTGCATTACTCATTTGTAAGAGTTAAGAGTTTTTCTTTTTTAAAGAAGTTAAGAGTTTTTTCCTTCTTAAAGATAAGATATATAATATGCTAAACAGTGGATGTTATACTGACAAAGGTAGAGAACTGTTGGATTTATCAAGGAGTAGTTTATCTATGTTTGCTTTGGGGAAGTAAAATCAAATAAAACATAAATTGCTCAGAAGTATAATCTATTCTGTATAACTTATGCTGTGATTTATGACTGCTTTTTTTCTATTTATTCACTCTTTGTCATTTTGCTTGCTTTTCATTAGGTTTTTTAGTTGTGGCTGTAATTTTTATAGACAACAGAGTTTTTATGTCTCTGGTATCTAATCAACTGTCACATTTCCAATGGGGTAAATGATTGAAGACCTCTCCCCTCTTGAATTGCTGTAACTGCCATAAAGAACCTTTTGGAATAAATTTATTACAGATATTCATAAAAATAATTAATTCCTGTAAGATAGAGGTAGCATCTGTTTCCTTAATTTAAACTCTTTAGTCTCCTGGTTATTTTTTAATTTTTTTATTATTTGATTATAAATAATATTCCTCTAAACCTAGGCAATATTTTATTATCCATTGCAACTTATTTTTTCCTTTCACATTTTGCTACAGAAAATAAAAGTAAATGTTTATACACATAAACAGACACTACTATTTATTTATCTTAAGAGTCAGTAGGTATACTTATTAGAACGTTGTGAGAAAGGGTTCTCCTTGTTGTCTCTAAAGAGATAAACAACACCAGTTCTAAGACATGAAGCAAAATTTATCTGTATATCTCCAACCTTTTAAATAATTTCTGTGATAAAACTGAATTTCCCTGAAGACTTTTGACTTGATCATACATGGAACTGTACTTTTTGAGAGCACCATGCTTCTACTCTCTAAATCACTCATTAGAAAAGTGCACAACAAAATGGATACTTATGTATACTTTTAAAATATGTATCTAACAAATAAATATATATGTACCTATTACAAAGATCCATTTTATGAAATGAGTTAAAACCAGTGGAAACAATAGTTACAAAATGTTAAAATGTGTTGTTTATTGCATAGCGACATGTTCTTTTATTGCATCTTTGAAAAAGGAAATATAGAAAAATAAGTGAATCAAATTGAGTAGCCTTCTTGTGATATGTATATTTGTATACATAATCACCCGTTCTTTTAAATGAAATTTCCATATTTTTTCCAATTCTTTTGAAATTATAAACCTCCTTGGTATCCAAGAAAAACATGAAAACTATTATGCAAAATTCTGTTCCTTACTTATTTAAAAAGCTAATAGAAATCATTCACCACTTCTTAGAGTATATCTCAATTATATATTTCTTTGATTTTGCCTTTTCCTCTGGTCCTTTCTATTGCAAAGTCAATTGAATTTATTTCAGTATTAGCTATTCTATTTCAATAGAAAATAAAATAGGCATTATTGCTTCTGAGTTTTTAAAATGTCTTTTCTTTCATTCTTTTCTGAAGCTCATTTTGTCTACTAGTGTTCTCAAATAAAATCCATATTCTCTACTAAAATTTACATCTTCACTTTGTTTTTCTATACCAAATTAGAATAATTTATACTTCATAATAACATACGTTGATTTTTGAATAATAGAGAATATCAGAACTTAAGAAATAACTTCTATAACATAATGGGCTTAGTAACAAAAAACATGAGAATGCAGATTGTAGGACATGAAGGAACGGAAATCTGCTTAAGTGAAGTGGGTTAGTTGCCTCATGATTATAAGAGCAGACTCTCACTATAATCTACATTTATTCTTTGGCTCTAATCAATCCTTTAACATGTTTTCTTTGTTGCTAAAATTTCTGTCATTGTCTTTATTTTCACTTTTTTTACTCTAGAAATTTTTTCATGCACTCACTAAATAGAAATAGAAACTCCTAGCTATATAAAAACTTGTAAGTTATTTAGTAACTTAATCCTAGAAGCTTTCATTTTCTCCTTTTTTTGTTTGTTTGTTTTAAACATCTCTAAATTTTTTTGCCTTTCCACTCTCTCCTTGGTCAGTAATTTACTATGTTTTGCTTAACAATACACATAAGAAGTTCATACCTGGTCTTCCAAATATTGTTCTGTCACTCACCTGAAACATATCATTCACATCTCTATAGCAATTACCTTGTAAAAAGATAAGCCAAATTCTTCTCTCAAGTCTCCTTCAAAAATTAGTCCAAGGACTATCTCTTTTTGAAAATAAACCCCTACCACACTAGAAAAATGTAGGCTCTTCTTCATTTAAATATTGCTAGTATTTTAAAATATAATATTGTTTTGTTATATAACAAAAACATTTTGTAATTATATATTATATATAAATATATATATAATATATATAATATGTAATATAATTACATAGGTAATGTAATAAGACACACAGTATATACACACAAATCACTTGAAAGTTAAAAAAAAAAAACACTACACATTAAGCACTGTCAGAATTAAGGACAAAACCCATATTTACTGGCTCCCAAACCCAAGAAAAAAGTGTTTTCTGGTCATCATATGGCTTTTCTTAAGAACCTTGAGATGTTTAGTAGCTTTGAAAATTCATGCAAAGGCTGGAAAATTCTAGATTTAATTAAACTTTTTAAAACTCTGGCTGGACATTGAGGTAAATAGGAAACCATCTGCAGAAATAAACTTTGCACTTATTTCTCATCAGTAGGAGAGGAAACACAGTATCAAACACAATTAGAGTAGTCTGAGCTCTACAGTTCACTAGAAAAATGATTATCATGTCAATTCTCAATTTATTCATTTGTCAAAAAATAATAATGATATTTACTGCATAAGGATATTATAGAAATTAAATGAGATAAAATATATGTTTGGTGACTGAAGAAAGAAATAAATGCATGTTAATTCCAATTCTGCCACTCTTCTTCCTTTCTCAGGCTTTTAATAGGAATCTTGAGAATTGCTGTATTCAGAACATTTTAATGATCTTCAAGTTTAGACAGCAAATAAGGAAACAACATACATTCACAGTAGTAATATCCCTGTGTATGTGCATATCTGACTAGCCTAGATTTGCAGGAAAACTGGATTTTTCACTAGCTCTATGACCTTTGAAAAATCACTTAACTTCTTTGAACCTGTTTATCCCTCTGCATAATATAATTAATAACCCCTACCTTGCAATTGTATTTTTTAAGATTAGAAATACTGTATGAAAAGTGCTTATAATGACATGTAATTCATTAATAATAGTTATGGAAGCAATAGCCCCTCCTATATCTAAAGACATTTTTATGAAAAGAAAATGTGCTTTATTTTTCCCCCTGCACCTATGTTGCTTGAAAGTGTATATAAAGTTATGTTTGTAATGTACCCAGCTTAAGAGATGAGAAATGGAAAATAAATATATGCTATGTTTATGCCTATTGGACACTGTGATGAGTTAAACTTAAGAGTCTTTTACTAGTTAGTTTCACCAAAACATACTAATAATTTATTTTCTAATATTAATAAATATTGTTTCACTAATCAAGAAAAAGCACCTTTACCAATCAGAATTAAAACCCTATGTGTAATGTGTAGCCTTAGGAACAAATGAGTCAATAGAATGTACATCTCTATTCTGATGTAATCGTTTAGATGAGATACACATGTAGGAGCAGCTCCCATTTTTATTGACAAAAGAGTGGGCAAGGAGGGTATGAAGAAAAGGCATATTATGAAAAAAATGGAGCCCTGGCCACATTCTTGGCCTCCTCTCGTATGTGTCATATTATATATGACGATTTTTCAGTACCAATTTAACTCCAAACTCCCAACATTTCAGCAGACAGGTGAAATGGGTGGGCAGGATCAAAGGGACCAATTGCCACATCATCTATCATTGGTTAATGGCTATCTACCTATTATTGGCTAATAGTGATCATTGGCTATTTCCATCTTGAGAGAGGATGCCCAAGCTCTGAGAATATGTGGTATCAGAACCTATGTTGGAAGATTCAGAAAAATCCAGTGCATGGCTTTCCAATTCATTCTTTGTCCCATTACCAAAATAGATGCTTCCCTTCCTTTTATAAGAGCCTGGTGTTAGGACAAACTTTTATTGAATATAATTTGTTTAGGCAGGATTTCCATAAATTTTCTACTATTACTTCTTTATTTATTTTAGTAGCCAAATGAAACACAATTCTTAATTTATTCATAAAACTTCATTTGTTTCCCAATTTTGGCAAAGTTTTTTTTTTAACTTTCCAATCTTAATATGTGACCCAGCTCCCTCTCTCTTCTCTTGTTGCTAACATGTTATACTTGCCTATTGTTGTTTCCCGATTTCCTAATTCCCTATCTTACATTCTTAGTAATATGTGGATTATTGAAAATGTTGATAGTGATTTTAATTCAAATGAACAGGCTCTTAATATCCCTCATAAGAAAGGTACACATACACAATTTTATCTATCACTTCAGAGGTCAGAGCCACCTTCAAGCTTATGTTTGGATACCCTGAGATGCCAGACGCCCTGGGTTAACAATGTTGTGCATGGATAATTTTGCAACATTACAAGTTATTTTAAAGACAGAAGACTCTGAATCAGGGAAAATTAATTACTCTTCTTCTAAGTTGAGAACTTGGTGTTTTATCAAATGACCTGTGTCCTACATACCTCATCAATAAAATGAGGTGATATTTTCACTTGGTGTGTGTATTCTTCTTAGCTCCAATTATTAAAGGTTCCATAATTCCAATTGCTAAATGGTATTAATTCATAACTCTGTACTATTCAGTAATATATCTTATCCTTCTATAGACATTTGAAATTCCATGCTTTGAACTTTTAAGAATACCGTAGGGATGGCCACAGAATATGTATATTCATCAGAGAATGATCATATTATTGTATCTTAGGTCAGATAGATGATAGCTTGATAGATAACTAGCTGGCTAGCTAGCTAGCTAATTAAGTAGATAGACAGATATGTAGATAGATCAATCATCAAAACAGGGAAGCAGTGAATTAATAATTGCAATGTTCTAAAATCTTTTTTTTTTTTTTTGTGGTATGCGGGCCTCTCACTGTTGTGGACTCTCCCGTTGCGTAGCACAGGCTCCGGACGCACAGGCTCAGCGGCCATGGCTCACGGGCCCAGCCAATCCGCGGCTTGTGGGCTCTTCCCGGACCGGGGTACGAACCTGCATCCCCTGCATCGGCAGGCGGACTCTCAACCACTGCGCCACCAGGGAAGCCCTAAAAATCTCTTAAATATTCTATTAAGATTAAGTATTTTATATATATTATCTAATTTGATCCTCATAAAATTTTGCGTGGTAGTACAATTTGATTTGATAGATGAAGAAATTTAATTTCAGAGAAATTGACATTCTTATAGTCATATAAACATGACTCAGTAAGTGGTGGAAATGGAATTCAGACCATGACCCATGACTCAGCATTTTCCACCAGCAAATTTACCTTAAAAAGAGTGTTTGATTAAAACAAACAAACAAAAATGTGAATAAGTAGTAAAACATGGGTTGTAATGTTTAATTTTAACACAGAATTTTTCAGTCAATTGTAGGTACGAAAACAGCATCCCATGTAATTACCTGAGGTGGAAGCAGGGGCAGTCTTATAAAGGCCAGAAGCATACTCAAGTCATTGCATCTCCTCTGCATGTCATATTTGACCCACATCATTAATGCATGGAAGATGGTTTCTTCATCGGGGACATTGACATCATCACTGGCCAGGAGTTTATGGAGCTCCTCAGCTGGAAGCAGTAAAAACTCTTGATTTCTCATAACTTCCATTATGTTTTCCTACAGGGAGAAAAGAGCTTGGCATAAATTCGACCTTGGTTTTATTTAGCTAGCACAGCACCTCAGAAAGAAATGAGAAAAGTAGTCATCAACCTTTGTTCTCATTATACCATAATCCTTGAGACTTAATCCTTCAGAAACTAAAAGCTGTTAAGATGAAAGCATTGTAATTGTAATTGAAGTGTAAATGTATCCAAGACAGCACAGATCTTGTAATAACTGGAGGATTATAATGTTGAGCTTTGTTTTGCAGGCAGAATATAAAGTGATTAAACGTTCAAGTTTCAAGAGGACTGCTAGGTAAAATTTGGTGAATATTAAAAGAATAGAATTTCAACTTTTAAAAAACTTGACTACATATACATCAATCAGAAAGTGGGAATAAAATTACACAGAAGTAACACTGTAAGATGCATCATTGTTTATTCAGAAAGGGAAAAAGAGAAGAGGTAGGCCATAGGTATCACAAAATCCCATATGTTTCACCCTTTTATTATCTCTCAAACCTCCCTCCTCGCATGACAGTTTTTCTGGCTTAATTCAGAGTCCCATTTGTTTTCTTGCAGATTGCTGCCATACTCACCTAGTTACTCTGCCTGATTCTACCCTTAGCTTCTCTACTTCAATGTGCCCATGGCACTACTCTAAAGTTTTTGTTTCATCTTGCTTTTTTTTTTGTTCAAATCTTTTGGTTAAACACACTGGTTCTTCACAAACTGACCTCTTCCTTATTCTAACACTTCATTTCCAAACTTACTGGCACATCAGCCACAAAATTACTCTACCTTCATTTTGCCTTATCCTCACTCCATTGCTTAAAATGACTATTAGCCACCTTGTTTTCCTAATTTGTGTCATTTTTCAAGATTCAATTCAAAAATTAAATATGGATAGGATATATATATATACATATATATATACATATATATATATATGTATATATATATATGTATATATATATATATCCGGTGTTCTCTGTTCACTCCCATTTGATTTGGCTGCCTCACCTTCTATTCATGCACAGTGCATGCTGTTTACATCTATGACACAGCAGTTACCAAACTGCTACCTAATCTTTGGTGCACTTAGGAATCTTATCACAAGCTTTAAGCTCCTTGAGACAAAGACTTTGACATTTAACCTTTCATATCTAGATTCTGGACATAGCAGGTGAACAGTACTTGTTGAATAGATATATTGATCCTTGTAGAGAAGAATAGATTTTGGAAATAGTACAGAGCAGTGCAGTGTTTTTCAAACACTTTTAAAAAACTACTTGTCAAAAATCTTCTTACATTTCATCACAAAGTTTTCTGTGTCTGATAAATGGTTAGAGGAGACAGAGATTTGACTGTTGGCCTTCACTTGTGTTCCACCTTCTTCTGTGTCGCCTGAGACAACTCCAAGGAATATATAACTAAGGCTTCTCAGATGGTAGCTTTAAAGCCACAGTTGTGGCAGAAATCTCAGTAGGATGGTTATTTTAGGGTAAACCTGAAGTAGAGTGGGACTAGATCTCTTCCCCAAAGGGCATTGTGACTATGCTAAAACATAGCAGAAGAGTCAGCAAGTGCCCATTAATCTGTATGTCAGAGCAGATTCAAACCCGTTTTCTGAAGAGACACTTGACCTATGTTATGACTGTATCCTTAGAAATGAATCCAAGGCCTGAAGTGCCTTCAGCTTTCACAAAAGCAGTCAACTTTACTTTTAGGTCATTGGTTATTTTCTTTACCTTTAAATGACATCACATAATAGCTGATTTCATGAATTTTTTTTCACCCCCTGTGTTTCTTCTGTGTCTAATACAGTGCTGTGTAAATTATAGATGTCCAATAGCTATTTACTTAATGAATGAACTGTGTGCCCTGAGATTTAGTGCCACCAAATTTCTCTAAAGAGCTACAATAAGATAAAGAAGTTTTTGAAGAATCTTTAAAGGACTTTTTGTCCATCTATTTTTCCAGTTATTCAAAAATCTATGTGTCTATTAAACTACACACAGAATTATATAGCTAGACCATCAGTATATAGCAAGGGGTACCATAAAAAAGCAGCTCTATGAAACTGTCAACAGTGTCTATCATAAAGATATTGTTCGAGGCATATTTCATTATATTTTACAGTGTTCTCTTTATGATGACCCTTGGGAGAAATTTCTTTTAGGTTTTAGTAGCAGGAATAATTGCACTTCTCCTGAGTAAATTGGTTTGCTTTTATCATGGATGTTGTAAATTATGAAATTGATCAGATTTCTCTTTTTATTTGGCCTCTAGAAAACTTAGAGTCAAATTGAAATCTAGCTGATAGGAAGGCTATAGCCTTTTATAATTTGATTTCTTTTTCAGACAGTTCTGACAATAGCTTCATTTAATATCACTACAGCAGATTTTCTTTTTTCTTCTTTTATTCTTGCACCTAATTTAGATTATATTCTTATAATTTTGTATCTTTATAAATTATACTACATCTTTTGGAAACAAGCAATGTTGTTTGTAGATATTGCTATAAATAAACTGGGCATTAGAAGACAGTATCAGATATTACTGAATCTATCGCACTGATGCATAGATTATATTGCCTTTTTTTTCTTTATATACGTTGGAGTTCTAAAGGTCCCTTAGCTCTTTTTTCTTTTTTTCTCCATCAAGTCTCCTTTGAATGATATCTTGCCTAATATTCCTGTGTTATTTGCAATCTAGCTTCTGGAAACTATTTTATTTTCATTATATTTTATTCACTGAAGAATAAAAAATACCAATTCACACTAGTTTCCTTATACATAGCTAATTCCTTGTTGTCTGAGAAGATCAAGTAATGAGAAGCATCAAAACTCTTTGGCCTGTTTACTTTTTGTACAATACCTTTATTTTAAGTTTATTCAATCATTCATTCTACACAGACTTATTGAACACCTAATATTTGGTCCTGTATAATTGTAGTGAGGAGAACAAAATGGATGTGCATCAAAAATCTTACCACACATGCACCTAGACAATGTGCAAAGCCTAGAAAATGACTGTCATCAAGTCTGTAAAAGCTTGTTTTTCAAATGGACCTAGAATATTAGGTAGGAGTATAAATTAGAAAATAAGAAACAGAAAGAAATGTATTCTGACCGGGGAGACCATATGAACAAAGGCACATAATATGGTATGAAGTGCCATGTTGGGTATGTCAACTTGATTGACAATGAACGCAGAAAAAGTCATAGAAATTAATATTGAAAGTGTAATTTAGACCATATAATGGAATAAGTTTATTGTAAAACTTTAACAGTCTCTCCATTAAATGGGAATATCTGTGTACATACATCTTTTTTTTTTACATACATCTTTTACATATAGCTTGAAATATTCATTTTAAAGATTTTACCACCAAATTTAAGTTGCCATTGCATAAGATACAACATAAGACAATAATCCATATTAATTACATAAATAAAGACTAAAGTATACTATTTTTGCTACTTCATAATATTTTAAATAATTTTTCTAGCTATAAAAATTCATAGTTTTGTTTTATTCTAAGTAGACAGATATTACCATTTTTAATTATTATTTCCTGAATTTGACATAAATGTATTTTCTAATATTCATTTCCCTCTGTCTCTTAATTCTATTATTGTTTTTCCCTCATCTTATTGTTGCTAATATATCAAATAGCAGTAATTCATTTGATATTCCATTAGAAATTCATTTTTTTATACCATTTAAAAAGTTAGATAACAATTAATGGTAACATCAAGTCAAGGAAGATGTAAGTAAATTCCTTCAATTGTCACATTTTAGTTATTGGTTTAGTTTAAACTATGGATATTAAAATGTATTAATGATCAAGTAAGTTTAACATAAACTTTACTGTTGTTCACAACACATTATCTACTTATTATGGTTAACTCAAGGAAAACTCACTGCTGTGAAAGTCTACTGAGATAAAACCTATGTCTCACCATCTTGCACTTTGCAACTAGTGGTCAGTTAGAGGAACCTCCCAATCACTGTTTTAAGCATTATGGTGGGAAGGTTAATCCTTTGACAGACGAGTATAGAATCTCTGGCTTGATTTCAAATCACCAGAGGGTGTGGAATTTATTTAATTGTCATTTAAAAAGTTATTGGTTAAGAAGATGAATACTTAGGAAGCTCATACGTCAAATAAATGGAAAACTGAAAGGCAAGCCTAGGAATTGGTTACATCTTCTGGTTGAGGCATATTATCTAAGTATGAAAAATGTAAATTTTTGGTCTAAAGTTATAGGATTATAAAGTTATAATTCCATCAGCATCCTATGCCAGCAAAGCTTTGAGAGTTTCTGATACATGTATCATTCTACTATTGTCAGGAGATTGAAACATGCATCTCTTGACTCCTGAAGCAGTGTCTTTTCTGTTACAACAGGTACTGGATTGAATAGTGTTTCCCAAAACTTCAAGTTCACTTGGAACCTCAGAATGTAACCTTATTCGGAAATGGGGAATCATTACAGATGTAATTACTTAAGGTCTTACTGGATTGGAGTGGGCCCTAATCCAATGGTGGGGTGCTTAGAGGAAAAAACTAGGAGAGATGTAGTCATACAGTGAGGAGAACCCCACGAGAAGACAGAGGAGACACAGGGGGAAGAAGGCCATGTGAAATTGGAGAGACAAAGATAAAAGTAATACTGACACAAGACTAAATAATGAAGAGAGCTTTACCTCCTCTTCCTCAAACTCACATGGTATCATCTTCCTGGACAGAGATTCTTCATAAAATCTAGTCAAATTATATTGAATATCAATGTCATTAGTGTACGTGAAGGTTAGAATAAAATCTTTCTTCAAAAAAGAGCTAGATTGCAACCCTTGTATAGTGGCTACATTTCCTCCTACCTGTACCATCATCTCTTTGATGACTGAAACTGGTCTTTTACCTGTATATATGTATTAAGCCAAATGGAAACTCATTTTCATAAGGCAGACCAAATAGGAGTTGTTTGTTCACTTTTTCTACTTTACTATAAGATTTTCATAGTAATTCTTTAAAGGACAAACTTCTAGTGTAGAGAAAGTTTCATTAGTAATCAAAAACTGAAAATCAAAATGAAAATAATATAGCACTTTAGCCTATTAAGGTTGCAGTGATTTCAAAACAATTATGAACAGTACTTCTGAAAGCATGAGTTGATATGCTACCTTTGAAAAGTGATTGTCATTGTGCATCATGACAATTTAACCCAAGAACTCCAGTTCTAGGAATCTTGCCATACATATATGAAGAAAAAGATATATATATATATATATATATAAACACACACACATATATACACATGTGTATATATGTATATATATATATATGCTCAATTATTCAATACAGCATTACTTAAAATAGTAAAAAATATAAAAAGCTAATAAATAAATTTTCCCATCCCAAAAATTAAGTGAAAAATAAAATAACACAGTGAACAAATTTTCACAGAAATATAATAAAAAATTTCACAATTTGTATGAAAACACAAAAGACCCCGAATAGCAAAATCAATCTTAAGAAAGAAATATGGAGGGGGGACCTTGAAGATGGCGGAAGAGTAAGACGTGGAGATCACCTTCCTCCCCACAGATACACCAGAAATACATCTACACGTGGAACAACTCCTACAGAACACCTACTGAACGCTGGCAGAAGACCTCAGACCTCCCAAAAGGCAAGAAACTCCCCACGTACCTGGGTAGGGCAAAAGAAAAAAAGAAAAAACAGAGACAAAAGAATAGGGACGGCACCTGCACCAGTGGGAAGGAGCTGTGAAGGAGGAAAAGTTTCCACACACTAGGAAGCCCCTTCGCGGGCGGAGACTGCGGGAGGCGGAGGGGGGAGCTTCGGTCCACGGAGGAGTGCACAGCAACGGGTGCGGAGGGCAAAGCGGGGAGATTCCCGCACAGAGGATCGGTGCCGACCGGCACTCACCAGCCCGAGAGGCTTGTCTGCTCACCCGCCGGGGCGGGCGGAGCTGCGAGCTGAGGCTCGGGTTTCGGTTTCGGACGGAGCGCAGGGAGAGGACTGGGGTTGGCGGCTTGAACATAGCCTGAAGGGGTTAGTGCACCACAGCTAGCCGGGAGGGAGTCCGGGGAAAAGTCTGCACCTGCCGAAGAGGCAAGAGACTTTTTCTTCCCTCTTTGTTTCCTGGTGCGCGAGAAGGGTTTAAGAGCGCTGCTTAAAGGAACTCCAGAGACGGGCGCGAGCCGCGGCTAAAAGCGCGGACCCCAGAGACGGGCGCGAGCCGCGGCTGAAAGCGCGAACACCAGAGACAGGCGGGAGACGCTAAGGCTGCCGCTGCCGCCACCAAGGGGCCTGTGTGCGAGCACAGGTCACTCTCCACACCCCTCTTCCGCGGAGCCTGTGCAGCCCGCCACTGCCAGGTTCCCGGGATCCAGGGACAACTTCCCCAGGAGAACACACGGCGGGCCTCAGGCTGGTGCAACGTCACGCCGGCCTCTACCGCCGCAGGCCCACCCCGCACGCAAGCCCCTCCCTCCCCCCGGCCTGAGTGCGCCAGAGCCCCCGAATCAGCGGCTCCTTTAACCCCGTCCTGTCTGAGCAAAAAACAGACGCCCTCCGGCGACCTACACACAGAGGCAGGGCCAAATCCAAAGCTGAGTCCTTGTGAGCTGTGAGAACAAAGAAGAGAAAGGGAAATCTCTCCCAGTAGCCTCAGAAGCAGCGGATTAAAGCTCCACAATCAACTAGATGTACCCTGCATCTGTGGAATACCTGAATAGACAACAAATCATCCCAAATTGAGGAGGTGGACTTTCGGAGCAAGATTTATGATTTTTCCCCTTTTATCTCTTTTTGTGAGGGTGTATGTATATGCTTCTGTGTAAAATTTTGTCTGTATAGCTTTGCTTCCAAAATTTGTCCTAAGGTTCTATCCGTCCCTTTTTTTTTTTTCTAAATAAGTATTTTTTTAATTCAATAACTTTATTATACTTTATTTTATTTTTACTGTATCTTCTTTCTTTCTGTCTTTTTTCCTTCTTTCCCTCCTTCCTTCCTCCCTCCCTCCCTCCCTCCCTCCCTCCCACCTCTCTTTCCTTCTTGCCTTCTTTCCTTCCTTCCTTCCTTCCTTCCTTCCTTCTTTCTTTCTTTCTTTCTTTCTTTCTTTCTTTCTTTCTTCCTTCCTTCCTTCCTTCCTTCCTTCCCTCCTTTCCCTATTTCTTTCCTCATACTTCTACTAATTCTCTCTACTTTTTCTCCCTTTTATTCTGAGCCGTGTGGATGAAAGGCTCTTGGTGCTCCAGCCAGGAGTCAGGGCTCTGCCTCTGAGGTAGGAGAGCCAACTTCAGGACACTGATCAACAAGAGACCTCCCAGCTCCACATAATATCAAATGGTGAAAATCTCCCAGAGACCTCCATCTTAACACCAGCACCCAGCTTCACTCAACAACCAGCAAGCTACAGTGCTGGACAACCTATGCCAAACAACTAGCAAAACAGGAACACAACCCCACCCATTAGCAGAGAGGCTGCCTAAAATCATAATAAGGTCACAGACACCCCAAAACACACCACCAGACGTGAACCTGCCCACTAGAGAGACAAGATCCAGCCTCATCCACCACAACACAGGCACTAGTCCCCTCCACCAGGAAGCCTACACAACCCACTGAACCAACCTTAGCAAATGGAGACAGACATCAAAAACAGCGGGAACTACGAACCTGCAGCCTGCAAAAAGGAGACCCCAAACACAGTAAGATGAGCAAAATGAGAAGACAGAAAAACACACAGGAGATAAAAGAGTAAGATAAAAATGCACCAGACCTAACAAATGAAGAGGAAATAGGCAGTCTACCTGAAAAAGAATTCAGAATAATGATAGTAAGGATGATCCAAAATCTAGGAAATAGAATGGACAAAAGGCAAGAAACAGTTAACAAGGACCTAGAAGAAATGAAGATGAAACAAGCAATGATGAACAACACAATAAATGAAATTAAAAGTACTCTAGATGGGATCAATAGCAGAATAACCGAGGCAGAAGAACGGATAAATGACCTGGAAGATAAAATAGTGGAAATAACTACTGCAGAGCAGAATAAAGAAAAAAGAATGAAAAGAACTGAGGACAGTCTCAGAGACTTCTGGGACAACATTAAATGCACCAACATTCGAATTATAGGGGTTCCAGAAGAAGAAGAGAAAAAGTAAGGGACTGAGAAAATATTTGAAGAGATTATAGTTGAAAACTTCCCTAATAAGGGAAAGGAAATAGTTAATCAAGTCTAGGAAGCACAAAGAGTCCCATACAGCATAAATCCAAAGAGAAATATGCCAAGACACATATTAATCAAACTGTCAAAAATTAAATGCAAAGAAAGCATATCAAAAGCAGCAAGGGAAAAACAACAAATAACACACAAGGGAATCCCCATAAGGTTAACAGCTGATCTCTCAGCAGAAATCCTGCAAGCCAGAAGGGAGTGGCAGGACATACTGAAAGTGATGCAGGAGAAAAACCTGCAACCAAGACTACTCTACCCAGCAAGAATCTCATTCAGATTTGATGGAGAAATTAAAACCTTTACAGAAAATCAAAAGCTGAGAGAGTTCAGCACCACCAAACCAGCTTTACAACAAATGCTAAAGGAACTTCTCTAGACAAGAAACACAAGAGAAGGAAAAGACCTATAATAAAAAACCAAAAACAATTAAGAAAATGGGAATAGGAACATACATATAGATAATTACCTTAAATGTAAATGGACTAAATGCTCCCACAAAAAGACACAGATTGGCTGAATGGATACAAAAACAAGGCCCTTATATATGCTGTCTACAAGAGACCCACTTCAGACCTAGAGACACATACAGACTGAAAGTAAGGGGATGGAAAAAGATATTCCATGCAAATGGAAACCAAAAGAAAGCTGGAGTAGCAATTCTCATATCAGACAAAATAGACTTTAAAATAAAGACTATTAGAAGAGACAAAGAAGGACACTACATAATGATCAAGGGATCGATCCAAGAAGAAAATATAACAACTGTAAATATTTATGCACCCAACATAGGAGCACATCAATACATAAGGCAAATACTAACAGCCAAAACAGGGTAAATCGACAGTAACACATTCATAGTAGGGGACTTTAACACCCCACTTTCACCCACGGACAGATCTTCCAAAATGAAAATAAATAAGGAAACACAAGCTTTAAATGATACATTAAACAAGATGGACTTAATTGATATTTATAGGACACTCCATCCCAAAACAACAGAATACACATTTTTCTCAAGTGCTCATGGAACATTCTCCAGGATAGATCATATCTTGGGTCACAAATCAAGCCTTGTTAAATTTAAGAAAATTGAAATTGTATCAAGTATCTTTTCTGACCACAATGCCCTCAGACTAGATATCAATTACAGGAAAAGATCTGTAAAAAATACAAACACATGGTGGCTAAACAATACACTACTTAATAATGAAGTGATCACTGAAGAAATCAAAGAGGAAATAAAAAAATACCTAGAAACAAATGACAATGGAGACACAATGACCCAAAACCTATGGGATGCAGCAAAAGCAGTTCTAAGGGGGAAGTTTATAGCAATGCAAGCCCACCTTAAGAAGCAGGAAACATCTAGAATAAACAACCTAACCTTGCACCACAAGCAATTAGAGAAAGAAGAACAAAAAAACCCCAAAGTTAGCAGAAGGAAAGAAATCATAAAAATCAGATCAGAAATAAATGAAAAAGAATGAAAGAAACAATAGCAAAAATCATTAAAAATAAAAGCTGGTTCTTTGAGAAGATAAACAAAATAGGTAAACCATTAGGCAGATTCATCAAGATAAAAAGGGAGAAGACTCAAGTCAATAGAATTAGAAATGAAAAAGGAGAAGTAACAACTGACACTGCAGAAATAAAAAAGATCATGAGAGATTACTACAAGCAACTCTATGCCAATAAAATGGACAATCTGGAAGAAATGGACAAATTCTTAGAAATGCACAACCTGCCAAGACTGAATCAGGAAGAAATAGAAAATATGAACAGACCAATCACAAGCACTGAAATTGAAACTGTGATTAAAAATCTTCCAACAAACAAAAGCCCAGGACCAGATGGCTTCACAGGCGAATTCTATCAAACATTTAGAGAAGAGCTAACACCTATCCTTCTCAAACTCTTCCAAAATATAGCAGAGGAAGGAACACTCCCAATTTCCTTCTACGAGGCCACCATCACCTTGATACCAAAACCAGACAAGGATGTCACAAAGAAAGAAAACTACAGGCCAATATCACTGATGAACAGAGATGCAAAAATCCTCAACAAAATACTAGCAAACAGAATCCAACAGCACATTAAAAGGATCATACACCATGATCAAGTGGGGTTTATTCCAGGAATGCAAGGATTCTTCAATATACGCAAATCTATCAATGTGATAAACCATATTAACAAATTGAAGGAGAAAAACCATATGATCATCTCAATAGATGCAGAGAAAGCTTTTGACAAAATTCAACACCGATTTATGATAAAAACCCTGCAGAAAGTAGGCATAGAGGGAACTTTCCTCAACATAATAAAGGCCATATATGACAAGCCCACAGCCAACATCATCCTCAATGGTGAAAAACTGAAAGCATTTCCACTAAGATCAGGAACAAGACAAGGTTGCCCACTCTCACCACTCTTATTAAACATAGTTTTGGAAGTTTTAGCCACAGCAATCAGAGAAGAAAAGGAAATAAAAGGAATCCAAATCGTAAAGAAGAAGTAAAGCTGTCACTGTTTGCAGATGACATGATACTATACATAGAGAATCGTAAAGATGATACCAGAAAATTACTAGAGTTAATCAATGAATTTGGTAAAGTAGCAGGATACAAAATTAATGCACAGAAATCTCTGGCATTCCTATATAGTAATGATGAAAAATCTGAAAGTGAAATCAAGAAAACACTCCCATTTACCATCGCAACAAAAAGAATAAAATATCTAGGAATAAACCTACCTAAGGAGACAAAAGACATTTATGCAGAAAATTATAAGACACTGATGAAAGAAATTAACGATGATAAAATAGATGGAGAGATATACCATGTTCTTGGATTGGAAGAATCAACATTGTGAAAATGACTCTACTGTCCAAAGAAATCTATAGATTCAATGCAATCCCTATCAAACAACCACTGGCATTTTTCACAGAACTAGAACAAAAAATTTCACAATTTGTATGGAAACACAAAAGACCCCCAATAGCCAAAGCAATCTTGAGAACAAAAAACGGAGCTGGAGGAATCAGGCTCCCTGACTTCAGACTATACTACAAAGCTACAGTAATCAAGACAGTATGGCACTGGCACAAAAACAGAAAGATAGATCAATGGAACAGGATAGAAAGCCCAGAGATAAACCCACGCACATATGGACACCTTATCTTTGATAAAGGTGGCAGGAATATACAGTGGAGAAAGGACAGCCTCTTCAATAAGTGGTGCTGGGAAAACTGGACAGGTACATATAAAAGTATGAGATTAGATCACTCCCTAACACCATACACAAAAATAAGCTCAGAATGGATTAAAGACCTAAATGTAAGGCCAGAAACTATCAAACTCTTAGAGGAAAACATAGGCAGAACACTCTATGACATAAATCACAGCAAGATCCTTTCTGACCCACCTCCTAGAGTAATGGAAATAAAAACAGAAATGAACAAATGGGACCTAATGAAACTTAAAAGCTTTTGCACAGCAAAGGAAAGCATAAACAAGACCAAAAGACAACCCTCAGAATGGGAGAAAATATTTGCAAATGAAGCAACCAACAAAGGATTAATCTCCAAAATTTACAAGCAGCTCATGCAGCTCAATAACAAAAAAACGAACTACCCAATCCAAAAATGGGCAGAAGACCTAAATAGACATTTCTCCAAAGAAGATATGCAGACTGCCAACAAACACGTGAAAAAATGCTCAACCTCATTAATCATTAGAGAAATGCAAATCAAAACTGCAATGAGATATCATCTCACACCAGTCAGAATGACCATCATCAAAAAATCTAGAAACAATAAATTCTGGAGAGGGTGTGGAGAAAAGGGAACACTCTTTCACTGCTGGTGGGAAAGTGAATTGGTTCAGCCACTATGGAGAACAATATGGAGGTTCCTTAAAAAACTACAAATAGAAATACCATATGACCCAGCAATCCCACTACTGGGCATATACCCTGAGAAAACCAAAATTCAGAAAGAGTCATATACCAAAATGTTCATTGCAGCTCTATTTACAATAGCCTGGAGATGGAAACAACCTAAGTGCCCATCATCGGATGAATGGATAAAGAAGATGTGGCACATATATACAATGGAATATTACTCAGCCATAAAAACAAACGAAATTGAGCTATTTGTAACGAGGTGGATAGACCTAGAGTCTATCATACAGAGTGAAGTAAGTCAGAAAGAAAAAGACAAATACTGTATGCTAACACATATATATGGAATTTAAGAAAAAAAAAATGTCATGAAGAACCTAGGGGTAAGACAGGAATAAAGACGCAGACCTACTGAAGAACAGTCTTGAGGATATGGGGGGGGGAAGGGTGAGCTCTGACAGGGCGAGAGAGAGTCATGGACATATACACACTAACAAACGTAAGGTAGATAGCTAGTGGGAAGCAGCCGAATGGCACAGGGATATTGGCTCGGTGCTTTGTGACAGCCTGGAGGGTGGGATACGGAGGATGGGAGGGAGGGAGATGCAAGAGGGAAGACATATGGGAACATATGTATATGTATAACTGATTCACTTTGTTATAAAGCAGAAACTAACACACCATTGTAAAGCAATTATACCCCAATAAAGATGTTAAAAATAAAAAAAAAAAAAAGAAAGAAATATGGAACTGGAAGTATCAGGTTACCTGACTTCCGACTATACTACAAAGTTACAGTAATCAAGACAGTATGGTAGGGGCTTCCCTGGTGGCACAGTGGTTGAGGGTCCACCTGCCATTGCAGGGGATATGGGTTCGTGCCCCAGTCTGAGAGGATCCCACATGCCGCGGAGTGGCTAGGCCCGTGAGCCATGGCTGCTGAGCCTGCGTGCCTGGACCCTGTGCTCTGCAATGGGAGAGGCCACAGCAGTGAGAGGCCTGTGTACCACAAAAAAAAAAAAAAAGACAGTATGGTACTGGCACAAAAACAGAAATATAGATCAATGAAACAGTATAGAAAGCCCATTTGTAAACCTACGCACATATGGTCACCTTATCTTTGATAAAGGAGGCAAGAATATACAATGGAGAAAAGACAGCCTCTTCAATAAGTGATGCTGAGAAAACTGGAGAGGTACATGTAAAAGAATGAAATTAGAACATTCCCAAACACCATACACAAAAATAAACTCAAAATGGATAAAAGACCTAAATGTAAGACCAGACACTGTAAAACTCTTAGAGGAAAAAAGAAGCAGAACACTCTATGACATAAATTACAGCAAGATCCTTTTTCACCCACCTCCTAGAGAAATGGAAATAAAAACAAAAATAAACAAATGGGATGTAGTGAAAGTTAAAAGTTTTTTCACAGCAAAGGAAACCATAAACAAGATGAAAAGACAACCCTCAGAATGGGAGAAAATATTTGCAAATGAAGCAACTGACAAAGGATTAATCTCCAAAATATAAAAGCAGCTCACGCAGCTCAATATTAAAAAAACAAAAAATCCAATCCAGAAATGGGCAGAAGACCTAAATAGACAATTTCTCCAAAGAAGGCATACAGATTGCCAACAAACACATGAAAGAATGCTCAACATCATTAATCATTAGAGAAATGCAAATCAAAACTACAATGAGGTATCACTTCACAGCAGTCAGAATGGCAATTACAAAAAAATGTACAAACCATAAATGCTGGAGAGGGTGTGGAGAAAAGGAAACCCTCTTGCACTGTTGGTGGGAATGTAAATTGATACAGCCACTGTGGAGAACAGTATGGGTGTTCCTTAAAAAAATAAAAATAGAACTACCATATGATCCAGCAATCCCTCTACTGTACATATACCCTGAGAAAACCATAATTCAAAACGAGTCATGTACCACAATGTTCATTGTAGTTCTATTTACAATAGCCAGGACATGGAAGCAACCTAAGTATTCACTGACAGATGAATGGATAAAGAAGATGTGGCACATATACACAATGGACTATTACTCAGTCATAAAAAGAAATGAAACTGAGTTATTTGTTGTGAGATGGATGTACTTAGACTCTGTCATACAAAGTAAGTCAGAAAGAGAAAAACAAGTACCGTATGCTAATACATATATATGGAACTTAAAAAGAAAAAAAAAAGGTTCTGAAGAACCTAGGGGCAGGAGAGGGATAAAGACACAGGTGTAGAGAATGGACTTGAGGACACAGGAGGGGGAAGGGTAAACTGGGACGAAGTGAGAGAGTGGCACGGACAAATATACACTAACAAATGTAAAATAGATAGCTAGTGGGAAGCAGTCATATAGCACAGGGATATCAGCTGGGTGCTTTCTATCCACCTAGAAGGATGGGATAAGGAGGGTCCGAGGGAGACGCAAAAGGGAGGAAATATGGGGATATATGTATACACATAGCTGATTCACTTTGTTATACAGAAGCAACTAACACAACATTGTAAAACAATTATACTCCAATAAAGGTGTTTAAAAAAAAAGAAAGAGTTATCAGAAAAAAAAACAACAGTGAACAATAGAAAATGGGATAATTGTACAATTGGTGAATGCTTATGCAAATTATGGTATATCCACTGTACTTAACTTTATACAACCATATAAAATTATGTTAATAAATATTTTTTAAAGTGAGGAAAAAAAAAAAGTAATGCTGCCATAAGCCAAGGATGGCCAGGAACCACCAGGAGCTGAAAAAGCCAAGGAAAGATTCTTCCCTAAACTTCAGAGAGAGCCTGGCCCTGCCAATATCTTGACTTCAGACTTTTAGCCTGTAGAACTGCAAGAGAATAAATTTCTATTGTTAGAAGATACCCGGTTTTGGGTACTTTTTATGGCAGCCCTAGGAAAATGACACATATCATAAGAGAAAATTTAAAATAGTTATGTTAAAAACTCTCACATAAACCTAAGAAAACATGGTAATTATTCCCAATCTTTTAAGTGATCAATTCTAGGCTCTTTATTTTATAGAATGATTCCTTTAAGAAATATTAGGTTTCCCATGAGCCAAGGAGCATCGGGGACAGGAAAAAGTGGTCTACCCTCAGAATCAACTTCTCTTTATATATACTTTTTCCACTGCCTCTATGATTTAAACTTTCTAAAAATACGTGGCAGGGAGAGGCACGTCTCCCAATTATCAATGGCTAAGAATAACACTTACTTTAATGTTGCTACACAGATTTTGCTGTCAAGACCCTTTCAGGTTAAAACCAATTTTCTTGGGCTTTTGGTTATTTGGCTTCTGTGAATTTTTAATGCCTGTGTCAAAGTTGCTGCCTGAGCTCTTGAGCACTACCTGAGAGTTCAAAAGGAAGGGATTCATTAGGAGATAATAACACCTTGTTATTTTACAGATAGGCTGAGGCTCAGAGGGGCTCATACATAGTCATACCATTAGTCAAGATATGGCTGAGAGTAGGAATTCAGTCTTTCATCCTATTATATTACCTGGGCTATCCATCCTTCCATTAATTTCCCCTTCTGGTTCTCCTCTGCCCATATAGTTTGGACTTACTGGTTTACTTTGATCTATGCAACATGCTTGCACACTGATTCCTGAGTGCTAACTTAGATCTTATTTCCAATTCTTTCTTGGTATAACTGGGTTCGATGATATGGCTTGGTGACAATGGAGAGTCAATAGATTAGCATTGACTTGGAGAGTTGGCCAAGATTTAGATCCCAACGCTGCTACCCACTGGCTGTGTGTTAGGAATTTGGTTCCTTATCTGTAAATGTGGATAAAAATAGTATTCACCTTAAAGCACTGTTGTGAGGATTAACTGTGAAGATTAAATACATTTACTGTTCTTAGAAAAGTAACTAACACATAGTAAATATTATATAATCATTAGTCATTAACTATTCTGCATCAGAATTTCCCTTCCTTTCAGGCTCCTATTGGTAGTTGTATTCATGTTCATATCTCTTTATCTCCTCTATTTTCTTTACTGATTATTCAGTCAACAAACTTTTATTAAGTGCTTTTTCTATGCCTCATATGTTCTTAATACTAGGAATACAGAGCCAAAAAAAAAGAAAAAGAAAAGTTCTGGCTTCTAAGAAACTTATTTTCCAATAAGGAGGACAATATGATGTTAAAAGAGAAATATATACTTTTTATGGCGAGAGAAAAATATGAAAGATTTAATGGAATCCAACAGTTGAAAATGCAAATAGAATAAAGGAGGCCAAAGAGGAGTTTGAATTAGGAGATACACACTTTTTTCTCTCTGGAATAACAATTCCCAAGACAAGGAAATGTTTCTCATAGAATCATAGATTTGGAGAGTACTAAATAAAGGATCTGAATCCTCAAAATCAGGAAAGAATGCTAAGTAGAAAGTACAATTTTCACTGAATTTCCCCTGAACTACCGGCTTTCTTTTCCGTACTCCTTCAGAAATAAAAACAAATTAAAAAAAATGTTTTTCACAGACTATATTGCTTATTTACATACATCTTTTTATCTTTCCCAAGACATTTTCTAAAGGCAGGAAAACAAATATGAAGCAATCACTGTCTAAAAACACATTTCAATAATTCAATTTATCTCTGTGTATATATATAACATATATACACTCATATACATATTTTATATATATATATATATATATATATATATAATTCAGAAAAGAAAAGAAATGTTTTCAAAGAGTTGTCAGTGTGTTCAACTCTTCTTTTTCTTGTCAATTTTGTTATCAGTGCTTAGGAAATGACATAAAATTGAATTTCTTTAAGACTTCTCAGATCCAAATCTGCCAGACTAAAGTGAATGGTTGCCAGTTTTATTAATTCTTTTTTTAAACATCTTTATTGGAGTATAATTGCTTTACAGTGTTGTGTTAGTTTCTGCTGTATAACAAAGTGAGTCAGCTATATCTATACATATATCCCCATATTCCCTCCCTCTTGTGTCTCCCTCCCACCCTCCTTATCCCATAACTCTACGTGGACACAAAGCATCGAGCTGAGCTCCCTGTGCTATGCAGCTCCTTCCCACTAGCTATCTAATGAGATAGATATACATTTGGTAGTGTATATATGTCCGTGTCACTCTCTCACTTTGTCCCATCTTACCCTTCCCCCTCCCCGTGTCAAGTCCATTCTCTATCTGCATCTTTATTCCTGTCCTGCCCCTAGGTTCTTCAGAACCAATTTTTTATTCCATATATATGTTAGCATATGGTATTTGCTTTTCTCTTTCTGACTTACTTCACTCTGTATGACAGACTCTAGGTACATCCACCTCACTACAAATAACTCAATTTCGTTTCTTTTTAAGTTGAGTAATATTCCATTGTACATATGTGCCACATCTTCTTTATCCATTCATCTGTCAGTGGACACTTAGGTTGCTTCCTTGTCCTGGTTATTGTAAATAGAGCTGCAATGAACATTGTGGTACAAAACTCTTTGAATTATGGTTTTCTCAGGGTATATGCCCAGCAGTGGGATTGCTGGGTCATATGGTAGCTCTATTTTTAGGTTTTTAAGGAACCTCCATACTGTTCTCCATATTTGCTGTATCAAGTTACATTCTCACCAACAGTGCAAGAGGGTTCCCTTTTCTCCACACCCTCTCCAGCATTTATGGTTTGTACATTTTTTTGTAATTGCCATTCTGACTGCTGTGAGGTGATAACGCATTGTAGTTTTGATTTACATTTCTCTAATGATTAGTGATGTTGTGCATCCTTTCATGTGTTTGTTGGTAATCTGTATGCCTTCTTTGGAGAAATTTTCTGTTTAGGTCTTCTGCCCATTTCTGGATTGGATTTTTTGTTTTTTTTTAATATTGAGCTGCATGAGCTGCTTTTATATTTTGGAGATTAATCCTTTGTCAGTTGCTTCATTTGCAAATACTTTCTCCCATTCTGAGGATTGTCTTTTCATCTTGTTTATAGTTCCCTTTGTTGTGCAAAATCTTTTAAGTTTCATTAGGTCCCATTTGTTTAATTTGTTTTTTATTTCCATTTCTTTAGGAGGTGGGTCGAAAAGTATCTTGCAGTGATTTATGTCATAGAATGGTATGCCTAAGTTTTCTTCTAAGAATTTTATAGTGTCTGGTCTTACATTTAGTTCTTTAATCCATTTTGAGTTTATTTTTGTATACAGTGTTTATATATTTATATAGTAATATATATATATTACTATATATATTAATATCTATATTTATCTAATATAAATATATAATTGAGATATACTAACAGCTGGCAAAGCTCTCTCTGATTCTTTAATGTACTAGAACAGTGGTTCTCAAATTGTTGCATGTATCAGAATCTCCTGGAGGCAGGGCTGTCTAAACAGTTTGTGAAGCACAATGCAAAGTGAAGATGCAGAGCCTCTTGCTCAAAGAGCAGGAAAAAGGGCTATAAAAGGTACACATAAAGCTTTTTATTTTCTTCCATAGAACTTTGACTTGTCATGGTGCATTTTATTTGTTATTTAAAGTCATTCT
Source organism: Stenella coeruleoalba (assembly GCF_951394435.1). Lineage (NCBI taxonomy): Eukaryota > Metazoa > Chordata > Mammalia > Artiodactyla > Delphinidae > Stenella > Stenella coeruleoalba. The sequence goes on along the minus strand of NC_137164.1, from coordinate 35,136,257 downwards.
AAATAAAGAAAAAATAAAACTTTAAACTACTAGCATGAATTTTACTCCTGATCTTTATTTTGTGCAATGTTAGTTTTAAACGTCAGTAGCAGAGAGTTTAAGTCACATGCAGAAGCACCAAAAGTACACAATTTGTATTTTGTGGTTCATCTCTGAAGGGTGACCAGAGTTGGCCAGAAGAAACAGAAGCTTGAAAGTTTGGAAGGAGAAAGATTGTATCCCCTCAGGCATGGAACCAGCCTGAGGTGGTGCTCCCATGTATGGGAAGACTCTCACAGTTGCTTGGGGCATTAATATCCAGCTATTGACTTGACAAATGCTTTTTCCTCAATTCTCATTATCAGGAAATTATCAAGAAAGAACAAAAGGAGTTTTTCTTTTTATGACAAAGGTGGAAGTACACTTTCATAATCTCAGAGCTCTAGTTATAATTAAACTATATTCTCTGTCCTGATATAGTCTGCAAAAACCTTGATTGTCCTGACATTCCACAAGGCATCAAAGCTATCCATTCTATTGATAATATATATCGTCATGCTAACTGGATTCAGTGAGTAAGAAGTGATGAGTATTCTAGATAACCTACTAAAACACATGTATGCCAGAAGCTGAGAAATAAATCCCTATAAGGTTTCAAGGATCTGCTGTATCTGTAGACTTTTCAATAATCTCATGGTCTAGAGTATAGTGGGGGAACTTCTCCATATAGAGGGAAAGTCACTGCCCCTCACACAACCAACCAGTGAAAATGAGGCACAGAATTTATTAGGTTCCTTTGGATTTTTAAGGTACATAAGAATATGATTCAAATCTATTTGTTGCTTGGTTCATAAGGCTATTGGTTTCTAATGGGGTTAGTGTATGCAAGTCCTAGTTGTTGGGTAAGTTTCCCTGCCATTTGTGCCATATGACTGAAAATTAGTTCTGGGAATATCCATGGGGGATAAGAATGTGGAGAAGAGAACTAGCAAGTCTCAGTGGTAAAACCATGGCTCAGACTTCTAAAGTTCTGTAGCAAGGCTACAGTCTGCAAATAAGATTTGCTCTCTGTTTGAAAAGATAGCTCTTGTAACACTATTGGGTTCACGTGGTAACTGAGGATATTACCGTGGAACATCCAGAGATTGAAAACTGTTTTGGTGTTATTAAATCCATTGGATAGTAATGTGAAGTAGGCATAGCACCCAGCTATCATAGAATGCAATTTTTAAAAGGAAACACTGCCTTCAGAACAGGCTCAAATAGGTCTAAAAGGCACTAGTAAGTACATTCCTCAACTCAAATGGGGTTCCTCACAATAAATTTATGAAAAAGAAAGAATTCATTCCCAGTTTAGGAAAGGGTTGGCATGGTACACTGGTGTTAACCAAGATAGTGATGCAAGAAAATCTTTCTCATAGGCAAAGCTTTGAACAGTACACTTGGATGCTCAGTCTAAATTATACATGGACTTCTGAGAACAGGCAAATAGCTTTGCTGGCTGGGGAGAAGCCTAAAAGGAACAATAGCAAAAGATCAGTGTCAAAGAGATCTGGAGTAATCTTATGTCAGTAGAGCCATTGGAGTGATCATAAACTAAGGATCTTTCTTGAATGTTCAGCAGATAGCATCCATTACAGAGGAGGATCTCAACAATCAGGTAGACAGAGTTACTTGTACCATGGACAACAGCTATCCCAATGTTCCTACAATGGGCCCACAAAGAGATCACCAAGGTAGCAAGGAAGAAAGCTATGCCCAAGCCTGAAAATATGAGTCCTCTCTCAATAAGGCTGATCTAGATAAATCACTGTGAATTCCTAATATGGCACAATTAATTGGGGAAGACAAGCTAACCAGCTGGTGAGAGTGGATTACATAAGTTCCCTCCTATGTTGCAGGAGACTGACATTCATCTTTTCTGAAATAGACACATACTCTGGACTTAGGTTTACCTTCTTTGTCCCTCAATATCATCTAATGGTTTAGGGAATTCCTAATCCATTGATATAGTATGATTGACAAAATTATGACTGAAAAAATTTCCTTGGTAAAAGGAACCTCTTTTATGGTAAGACAAGTATTACAATGGGCTTTAGAATACGAGATTCATTGGTCTTATAATATCACCTGTAAACATCTGGCCTTAAGAATAGTAAAACATGTTATGGGTTTGGATAAAGCACCAGCTTTGGACACAGCACCATGCATGGTGGAGCACGTTCCTCCAAGGTATAGTATATACATTGATTCAATGCTGGTATTTAATCCCACATCCCCAATTATTAGAATTCATGAGCTAAGGAAATAAAAGGTAGATTTAGGATTAGCCTTTCTCAGCATTACTCACTTATGAAGGAGTGCTTTACTTCTCTACAACTAAAGGATTTCTTGAGCAAGAGATACTAGGTTCTAGTAGAGGGGCACTTTTGCCAGTAGACGTTGTTACAGTTCCACTGAACTAGAGTCTGGGGTTACTAAAAGGACAAGCAGAATTGGTTAACAGAATTTTGGAGTGACAGAGAAATAATGTACATTAGTGCAAACTCGGACCTCTGAGAAACAGAAGACGAGATGCGTTGGAAGATAATTCCTTTCCTTTTATCTCCTGAATGAACAGATCTGAGACACAGTGATTGTTTGGAAGACATTCTCATAGTTCAACTACAAACTGTGTTTTATTATTAGTCTGTTAACAACTTAGAAATGCACTACCTTGAATTTTCTTTCCCTGCTTCCTAGCCTACTTTTTCTTTTCTTCTCAATTTTGTAACCCTGTGATTGCATATCCCAGTAAAGCCTTGGCCCATTATGACCACAAAAACAAATAATAAACTCATGGAGCATTTACATTTGTAAGATACTGTGCATGCAAGCAGGTGAGTAGAACGGAAATAACATTTACAAAGTATTAATTATATGTGGAGGCTTCTTTAGTTGCTTTATATTATGGTGTTTTTGTTCACATATTTGAATACCTGACTGTGAAGACATAAGAAAATAAATTTAAAAATACATCATTAAAAAATTGTCTAAAGTAATAAAAATAAGTGCTATTAATATTTATCTTAAGTCAGGCACTTTACTCATATTTTCTTATTTGATCTTCTTTATGCACATAAGTAATGAGGTTCATAGAGATTAGGAAATGTATCCAAGGACACATATCTAGATAAGCAGCTAATTTAAACCTAGAATTGTATATTTTTAAGCCATTCCTCTTTGCACTTAACTTTGTTTCTTGGAATGTCATTAAATTATCAAGGACTAGGGTAGGTAGACAAATTTCCATGAATGAGTTGGCTAATGAATTAAACATAATAATGAAAGAAGAACTGTAGCAAATTGGAAAGATGGAAATGTGTATGGTATGCTTGGGAGATAATGACAATTCTGGTCAGGGGTAAACAGATGACATATTTTGGAAGAGCAAAAGAAAACAAAGTAGACTAAGCAGAGTGAGATAAGGTACAAGTGACTTTGAATGCCAACATAAATTTTGACACTAGTTTGCAGTTTGGTAGCCAAATATATTGATAATACCTTTGGCAGAACATCTGGTAAAGCACAATAAGTTCTTACAACACTTGTTGCTATAGAAGTGATAAGACACAATATATGGGAAATATGTGGCAGGAAGCTAGAAGTGTAAGTTCATGAAAAGTTAAGTCTTGGATAGACAGGATCTGGAGTAATTTTAATTGGGGAGTTGAATTCCTTTTATGGTTTGGCTAACATTGCTGATCTAAGGATAAAGAAGAAAAAGAGATATCCATGATACAGAAAAGGCAAGCAAAAGAAAATTTTAAGGAGAGTTTAATTAACAAAACTGCAAATTATTGTAAGTTCAAAGGGAATGAAAACAGAAAAACCCATAGATTTGCCATTAGTATCCTTAAAGAGCATTTCCAGTCAATTGGTGTTAATAAAAGCCTGGCTGTAGGAAATGAAAGCCTGAATGGTGAATACAGTGCTAGCAGAAGCAAAATACACTTTGGAGAACTATAGCACTTAAAAGAGAGAATTCAATACAATAGTTTTACAATGGTATTTATTTTTTGTAAAGATAAGGCCCATCTACTTGACTAAATCCTCAATAATTATCTCAAAGCCTGAAACAACTTAGGTGCTCAAAATATTTCTTAGAATAAATGCATATTCTGAGCCTTTTGCAAAGCAAACAGAGAGCCTTTGAGGAGAAACTGAATACAATCATGAGAAAAGAACTCAAATGGGGGTAAGGAAAAGGCAGAGGCAAATGAGAGATTGTAAAATAAAATGCTTCCTACACAAGAAAGAGTAATAGTGATAACTTTAACCAAAACTTCAAAAAAGTAGTCAATATTTTAAAACAGTTCCCTGGACTTTAGTTCTCAGAATTTATTACTGAACACATATAGAATTCCAAAGGATGGAGGGTAAAGAAATATGAAAGTACACAGACCAACACAGAAATAAAATTGAGAGAACAGCTATAATCCAGGGAACACAGTATAAAGAAAGTACAGATCGCATATGAAAACATGCTGCTGAAACATAGTGGTCTTGTATCAATGATCATGATACTACGTCTTCAGTTTTTCTTGTTCATTTAAAGGAATGTTTACTACATGCCCATGTATTTAAAGAGAAATACTCAAAATTATCAGCAAATACCATTTTTAGTTTAGATTTAATAAAAGAAATGTAATGCTATATAGTTTTACACTTTGATATACAGAACAGAGAGATTTTTTATTTTTTAAATTGAACACTAAAAAAATCTTTAAAAAGATTTATGAAAAATAATTGTTATCATCATCATTTCATGAGAAAAGTGCATTAAGTTTAGAGGTTTAAACTTTGCTGAAGTCAAGAAATATGAAAGTTGAAGAATTCTTGACAATTCTTGTTTAAAGTTATGAGTCTCAACTCGGGTATTTTTAGGTACAGCTGAAAGTATCATTGTGAAGATTCTCACCTTGAGAATAATAGGATATGAATTTTAGAAGAAATGTACATGTATTTCAGCTGGATTTCTGTTGTGCAAACCTCTCTTCAACATTCTTATAGATCTTCAACATAGTCATTCTTCCCATCATTGGGAACTTTCTACCAACTGACAGAGCTGACACTATTAAAAAAATCTTTATACTCAATTCAAATCATTCTTCTTGCATCTTATTCCCATTGGCTCTGGTACCATTTGAGGACATAACTCCATATAATAATTAAGCAACCCATAATTTACACATGTTAGTCTCACAATAGCTCTAAAAAGTAGAAACCTGTTTGGCCATCCATGTTTGCCATTTGAAAAAAACTCAAGCATTGGAGAGAGAGTTTAAGCAAATAGTCTACACAGTTTACACAGCTTGTATGTGGTTGAGAAAAACATCTGAGGATTTTAATTCTGGCTACAGGATTTACACCTAATCATTAAGTTATATTGTCTCTCACTATGGCTTAAATAAAATGCTGCTGAAATATATTGGGCTTGATATGATCATGATCAATTATCATAATATGAATTTTTTGAAATTTTTGGAAGATTTACAACCAATGGTTTGTAGTTAATCTGTTCTTTGTGTTGGCTCCCATAACTGTACTTTCTACAATAATGGAATGCCTTACTGAAATAGCTAGAGAAAATAAAACTGACTATATCATGGCTATCCTGAAAAAATAAATTGACAAGGCAATTAAAACTGCTTTCCTTACCTTCCTTCCACTTCAAGTAAATTCAATTTGTTTCCTACCTCTAAACCACGTAGAACACACAGAAACACTTATCTAGATTGGTTCAATTGCAAGTGTGTATAGATTACATTCATCATAAGTCTCCAAGCAATGGCCTTGACTAATTCAAAAGAATGTAGATTCTCAAGTGTGGTGGGCAAATCATGTGTTTACATGCAGTAACAATGCTGATGATATGGCAGTGCTGTTTGACTTTGATAAATTTTAACTACTACCTTTTAATTCTGAACTCAATTTTTAAAATTACGTGAGAAGAGGGACACCATGCGCTGTAGCTTGGGACTGACCCTTCCTCTTTATGTTCTAAATTGACCAAATTCTGGGACTGGTTAGATATCATTTACAGCTATTAATATTGAAATGTGGACATGATGATTTCTCCTTTTCATCAATTTTAAAACATTTATTGATTATCCACTCTGTGACAAGCCTATATATCAAATTCTGCACATTAAAAAGGAAGTAAGCCTTTGGCTTCAATTAGCCTAGGCTATACAAAATCTTGAATTCCTGCCAACTTCATATCATTTGAAATGGTTTGTAACTATAATAAATTTTTAACTTCATCCTTTAAATTTCTAAAATATTAAATATATTAATACTCATTAATATATTGGCAAGGTAGATAGCATGATCTTGCCCTTTTAAAGATAGGTAAAGTGAGTCACAATGAGGTTTCTTGCCTTGAATAACTTTCCAAAGTGGTCATATTAAAAATCCAAGCATTCTGCTTCCAAAATCCTGTCTTAATCCCATGTCACACTATCTTCTTGCCAAAATAATCCCTGAGTTTTAGAAATTTACACCATCACAGTGCCCCAGGAAATTATTTAATGAGATTGCCACACTAATCAACTGATGCCCCCAGATTAACCCAGTGTACCGAATTTCCCAAGGAACTAAAATAACTGGCATAAGAATCTTGATTAACAAAGTAGCCTCACATGGTGGATTTTTAGCAGGTAAATACACTACATGTTTTCTTTCCTTCTTAACATCCTAAGAGAATTGCCACTTATTAAACAGTCACTGAGGTTTCACAGGATTCAGTTAATGAGTGTTTGACAAGACTGGACATTATTTTTTCTTTTTTAACATCTTTATTGGAGTATAATTGCTTTACAATGGTGTGTTAGTTTAGTTTCTGCTTTATAAGAAAGTGAATCAGTTATACATATACATATGTCCCCATATCTCTTCCCTCTTGCATCTCCCTATCCCACCCCTCTAGGTGGTCACAAAGCACCGAGCTGATCTCCCTGTGCTATGTGGCTGCTTCCCACTAGCTATCTATTTTACATTTGATAGTGTATATATGTCCATGCCACTCTCTAACTTTGTCCCAGCTTACCCTTCCCCCTCCCCGTATCCTCAAGTCCATTCTCTAGTAGGTCTGCATCTTTATTCCTGTCTTGCCCCAAGGTTCTTCAGATGATTTTTTTTCCTTTTTTTTTTGAGATTCCATATATATGTGTTAGCATATGGTATTTGTTTTTCTTTTTCTAAGACTGGACATTTTAATTACAGTAATGAGGCTATTTCTGTGACTCAAAGATTCCTGAGAGAACTTTCATTAGCTAAAAACCATCAGAAGAGTCATGGAGACTGTCTTTGTTTTTATTCAGTGGGTTAAGGAAAAGTGGACTCACAAAGTAGGTTTACAGGGGCATTTGTGAGAAAACTCTCTTTTTATTTTCCCTTCAAGGCCCACTTGATCAAGGTATGGGCTGTATTTGTAAATTAATATGCAGGAAAACAGGGCTGGAACAAAACACTTTAATATTAAAGTTGTCTTGTAGTGGTGATATTTTGAGTGTTTTTCTTTCATACTTTTTTCTTGGTTTTGGATTTTCCAAATTTCCTGGAAAATTAGCATTTTTTGATAATGAGAAAAAATTATAATCTCAGAATTATATTTTTTAATCTTTATTTTATCTTGGATACAAAGTCTTTATAAATATGGTTTAATTCTCATTCATTTATTCTCTTTGGTACTAGAATAGAATGTTAATACCAAAATTTCTATCCTGATTTTCATACATGACACTTTCTTCATTTGTAATGAAAATTCATTTGACTGCAATTATTACACATACTACCACCATTCTGTTCCATCTTATCAAGTCTACTTAAATCAGTTTAATTCTCAAGGGACTGGAAAAAATATATTTCATTTGGATTTCAGGTTATACTAGCAAACTTCCTCAACTGTTAAAAGTATTACTTTATTACCATATTTTGATATCATCTGTGCTATTTTGCAAGAAATTAGTTTTTATTGTTCTGATTTAAATATTTATTTTCACATTTATAATTCTATGATTTTCAAACTTTCCTTTAAATCTCAGAAAGATAAAATATCTTTGCAATTTCTATCACATATTTCTTCACAAAGTGCTGCCATAATCTTTACCTCATTAAAAAAAAAACAGTTGATAGATTTTTAGAGTTGGTCCATTGGTGGCTGACATTTGTGGGTAAAGCTCTAAAACACAATTTTAAAACTATTCGTTTATTTGAACATGTAAATAAGTATACATTAAGTATACATTACACATAGATTCACCTTGGCTACTAAAGCTATATTGTGCTATATTGGTGACTAAAATACCATGAACAGCATTGACAAGGGCACTGCAAGTTTCTAATACGGCAAACATCTATGGCAATGTTCTGAGCAGAAGATATTTACAGTCTTCCTTCTATTTACATGGCAATTGCCACATTTGAAAAATTCCTAGAAACATTTAATTCATATAAAATATTAATAACATTTTGTGTTTATACATAAATTTTACTGTTAGTTTCAGATAATTCTGAATATCTGTTTTACTTACATTAATGCTTGACTAGGTATTTGAAAGTCATGGGTAGAAATGGGCAATTCCTCATTGTGCAGGACTAGCAATGTAGTAAGATAGTTAATTGCAATTTAGATAGCATATTCTGTGGGAAAAATTGGAGAGGATGGAGGACGTAGATATAACCAGAAAAAATGAAATTAAATGAAATACAGCATTGTTAAAGAGTGCTTTGGGGGCCTTGTAAGGATTTGGAGCTTTAAACTGTAAAGAATGGAAATCAATTCAGACAATACAAGGTTTCTACATAAAAGAAGATTCTATTAGTAGGATGCAGGATATATTAGAATGAAGCAACATGGAGATGGAGAACTTTTTAAGGCATTTCAGAATAAGAATTTTCATACATGGAAATTATTTAAACAGTAGGAATGAAGAAGAGGGAGGAATCTATTTCTGCCATGAGCTTATTAAACTGTTACCTTGCAGATGGTGAAACCTTTATATGAAATGCTAAGAGTTGGAGAGAATTTGTTAGAGAACACTATTAGTTCAATTAGCACATACAAACTATCAGTAGTTATACACAGAGATTGAGAAGTGAGCTCTGGAGCTCAGAAGTGAGGTCTCAGTTTAAGAATAATTATTGAAGCCATAGGCCATGGATATACTGAAAGAGAGTATAGATTAGTAAGAGAAGAGGAGAAAGGCCAGAAACTTAGGAGTGGGAAGATAGAGTAGCCAAGGAAGTACACAGAGAAACATTTTCAAAGAGCAAGGAGAATTAGAAGCTGCAGACGAAAGTATAGGGATAAGTTATTAGTGTTGTAATTTAAGTCTGAATAGGGTGAGGGAATGGTGTGAGAGAAGAGTGGACATAAGAATTTGTTCCTTGGCTAGTTATCCTTTCTTCCTAAGATCTGAGTCAGCATTTCAAACAGTCAATCTATATACTGGGAAGTATAACAATTACACAGTTTGTTTAGTCCCTAAATTTATGATGTGAAGAATTTGAGGAGGAAATCGTGAAAAACATTTTCACTAAAATAAAAGATCCCTTTGTTGACAAAATGAAATATGTATAACTTGTACAATTACATGTGAACTAAAAATAATACCTATTCATTATACTACCTGATTTAGACATCAATTTCTGAAGCTATAGGGGATGTTGGTTTATATTATTTTTGTTTCCTTTGGTAAATAAAGGTTAAGCTGTATAATAAAAGAACTTTTATTTATCAATATTTCTTCTGAATTCATCAACTAATACAGAGTTGATTACAGAATTTTACCTATCATTTTACAGTGTTAAAATAGAGTGTTTGCCCTTTTTTACACTATGGTATTTTCCATATATATTAAAAATATTAAAAAATAATCTTCAATATTAATGTACTATACATGATACATATTGCTAATTTAAAAGTATTTATTCTATTTAAATATTTATTCTGTATTAAGTTCCTGAATGTGGCTTCATCTAAGTTATGGCAACTTCTAATTATTTACTTATATTAAATAATAGAATTCTATGTATACACACACACACACATATATATATATATAAAATTCTATTATGTAATAGAATAGGGGAATAATTCAGTGGATGTTCAAGATAGAGGGAGAAAGAAAAGAAAAGGAAATAAAATTGCAAGTTAGGTGCTTACTTGTCATATTTTAGCCCAGAAGAAATATTAACTGCCTCTGCTTTTTGGTGAAACTTGTGCAGAATAAGCATACTTTTACATGCAGAGAGAATTTATTCCAAATGAATCTACATCTACATAAATACTGTTTCTAGAGTGAAAATATCACCCTGTTGTAAAATATTTCACATAATATTATTCCATAGAATTTTCTTTAAAAATTACAGTGTAAGGGAGGCTAAAACAGTGAATACCTAAAGTCCACAAAATATCAATAAATTAATACACCACTATTGAGCAATCCAAAGCAAAACATATTCAGACTTTGCAGTCATTATTGTTTTTCTGATGGAGAGAATCAAAAAGAAAATCTTAGCTTAATGTCCAGATGTTTTCTCATTACCTCCAAAATACTTTCTCAATAGTTAGTTGATCAAATAACAATGATATGTATCAATAAAATTATCCTGTTCACTGCATGAATGACTTTTTTGGGTCTCAGAAATAATTTTTAGATTTTTTTAAATGAAAGATAAATCTTTACAGTTTAGGATACAGCTAAGTGATGAGGATAACTCACAAAACTATATTTTTAAACATTCTGAGTTTATTAATGGCATATTATGAAGCTAGTAAAAGCAACATATTAAACCTAGAAATTATCAGTAATTAATATCTTACTATATTCTTTATTCATTGCTATTGTTCTTATTTTCATCTTCCTTTCCTTTTCCTTCTCTTCCCTTCCCTTCCCTTCCCCAAGTCTCCGATCTGGCATGAAATCATCTGTGGTCTTCCTTAAATTCCTCAGAGTTACAGGTCCCTTCCTTTGTGGGCCCCAAATAGTCTGGCAAATTCCACAGCACTGAAAACTTTTTGCAGTAGATAAATATTGTCATATTCAACATTGTATCACAATCTATAACAAGGGGCCTGGATGACAAGGTCTTAAAGTATATTTATTGCACCACCCTGACCTCCAAAATTTAAGACCAGTTTGGAAATTTTTCAGTGTTTTTGCAAAACATGTGGTGAATGGTCAATACACCACAGATAAATAATTTTCTAAGTTAAAAAAAATTAAAAGATCCATGTAACAACTTAGATAAAAATGAAATATAACACTTAAAAGAGTAGGTGAAAAATAATGATTTGATATCAGTGAAGAACAGCAATGTGAATCATGCAGAATTTGGGATTGGAGTCAACCCAAAGGATGCAAATATGAAAGAACTTAATTTCATTTACTGAATACAACATTTGGCCATGCCTAAAACTCACCCCCACCCTTGGCCTTTTGAGTTATGTGAATGAACTTTCAATTTGGAATTTCTCTCTTGTCACCAAAGAATGACCTGCTTCTTTTAGAATAGAAATTTTGCTATCTCACTCCACTTTTTCCCTGAGATGTTATTTCACTGTCTCTCAACACATTTGAAGTTGTTTTTATAAACTCCTTGGCAAATAATGTGACTGGCATCAACTTTTCTATGAGTGAGGTATATAGCTTTGAAATGTTAGTTTCAGGGTTTTTTTTAAACTTTTTTTTTAAGTTAAAAGCTTCCTGACTGATTTTCACATGGTATTTCCATGCCAGCCATGCACAAGGTGCCACCATCTTGGGAAGTAATAGATGGCTGGGTCTGGAAAAGCACAGGGATATCATATCTCCCTGTTCCACTGTGCTAAGTCACTGAGTCTGCTAGGATCTCCTGTCTTCCTGTCCTCCTTTCCTTCAGCTACTACTCACTGTGGCTGCCCACTGGCTTGTTCCTGGAGGAACTCCAAGCCCCTTCAGTGCTGTTATGAGGCTATCCACTTTCTGTATAATCTCCCTCCAGTTATCTCTCCAAGGAAGCAGCCTTATCCTTGTAGGGGACAGGACCAGGTGCTGATTGCGGCAGCAGGTGAACAAGATGTGCCCCAAGTGTGGGGCCTCTTGGCCTCAGTGTTCTTGTCATCAGAGATCAGGTCCCCTAAGACCAGCAGCTACTCCAGCATGGGGATAATGCACCTTACAAGCTGGAGCTCAGGTGCTTCTTCACCCCACTGCACTTCCGGATCACACAGTTTTCATACCCCATCCAAGGTCTGGTTCAGATGAAGACCTTTCCAACCTTCATGTTGCTCTTTAACTTCTTCATGATTTTGAGATCTCTCTTTCCCCTCTCTCCAAGTTGCCCTCCAAATCTGGGAAAATCCTGGTGTTTCTTACACAGCCACTTTTTCAGCCAGGTCCCCCGACTGGGCTCAGTACTGCTCAAGGGTAAGGAAACCAATGTGCTTCTCCAGGTGCAAGGGTGGAGGACTCGCCGAGTCCATCAGTACCCGCATGCAGGGCACCCTGAGGGCCTGGGGAGGGTGTGGGGCTGGGTTGGGTTTCCCCTGGGAAACTCTGGGGATATAGAGGAGCCCTCTGCCTCAGGTGGGAAGGGATGGTGTGCCTTAGGAAGGGAAAGTGAGCCAAGAATGTGCTCCAGATCTGTCGCTTTATTCAGTTTTGTTTTTCAATATGGCTTTGCCATGTTTTTTAATTTGCTGACTTATTTTTAAAAAATAATTTGTAAATATGGCTTATATTATTAAGAGTATTTCTTTTAAATTAAAAGCTTTAAACATTTTCTCCCGAAATGCCACTTACATTTTATCTTGTATCCATGTATTTTTAGAAATGCACTGTTTATTTTTGCCTGATCATGAAATTGAATGTTGTATGAGAAAGAAACAAAGTGGATGATTTCTCTCCCACCCTTGTTTACCTCCTTTTCTTTGCTAGAATTTCATGAAATGATATCTCATAGAGTCAGTTTATGTGAGCCAATTGCAGATGTTTTTGATAACTGGCCATGCTTCATCAAACCACAAACGTAATATAGTTTAAAGTCAACTACAACAGTACAATGCTCTTAAAGGTCAGGCTCAATGGGATTTAGTTTCCAATCTTCATCAGGTGATTTTTGCCTCTGTAACCTTTCCCAAATCCTTCTCCTTTCTGAGTCTAGGTGCAGCCATCTCATAAAGGAGATTATCACAATGGCCTATAGCAGTTCTCCTGGTTTCTGTGTGTCCTTTCTTTAATCAATTAACTATATTCTCCTCTCCATCATCTTTGTAAAACACTGTTTGTGTCATTCTCCTACCTAAAAGCTTTTCAAGATTCCCATTCAATTATAGAAAAAAAATCCAAATAATTTATTATGATAATAGTCCCTTCACAGTTGATTATGTCCTACTTTTCCAGCTATTTATTCAGACACGATTTCTCATATGTCCTGCAAACATATAAACTATTCACAATTTCAACAATATTTTGTACCTCTTATGAATTTTTGGAAATACAGCTTACAAGTCATAGTAGCATGTGTGTGAAATATGAAATCTGAAGACATGAACAAGCTTGTCTTGCACCATCATGGACTAATTTGGCATTTTGACTCAGGAGTAGCAACTATTTGAGGGCTGGCTATTTTACTTTAAATGTTTTGTTCAATGAGAAGAGCTCTAGAAATTATATTCCCTTTCCTATAATAAGTAGGATATTCTTTCAAAGCATCTACATATTTTACAAGCAATATGTATTTCCTCAATTTATCTGTAGAATATATGCTAATTGTTAAAGATTATGATGATGAGTTTGATGGCTACTATTAAATGGAAACTTTTGTATCTGGGACTCATAGGTGCCCAGGATGGATGCTGTAAATTTTCCGAAACTGGATGGTCTTTTCCACCTGACATAGTGTGAATTTTTTCCATAGAGTTTAAACTTGTTGCTTAGATGGTTAATTTGTGTTTTTTATGCGTGTTTGTTTGTTTCATTTTTTCTTTTTGTTGTTGTTTGGCTGCAAACTTTCTTGAGTGGAAAAGAAACATAAGGCAGGTGGTAGAAAAATGCATGCTGGGTATGTTAATGCCGCAGATTTTTTTCTAGAAACAGATGGAATCCCCTACCACATAGGCAAGATCAGCCCTCCAGGGAGGTCTAGTAGTAAGTTAAGGAGAGTATCCTGAGACTTCAACCTTGCCCAGTGTCTGGGTGAGAAGCCAGGGAAGCCTGAAGCAACCATCACCGTGCAGCACCCAAGACAATCTACTCAGTCTATTTGACTTTCTGTTCTCTATTTGGCCCTGCCTCATCCTCATGTTTAGGTTATAATTGGCTAAAAAAGAAGTTGAATATGTATCTTTCAGCTGTGCTTCTTCCATTATTCCAGTTTAGCTGATAGAGCATAAATGGAGTATCCTCATTTCTCTTATGATCCAGCAATGTCCTTTCATGTCTTCAAAGTATAATCTACCTTCTGACATAATTCCCCTGCTTGTATCACGATACAAATGAAAGAAGATATATGTCAAATTGGTGCTTCCCTTTTACATTTGGCCTAAATTTACTTATTTGGCAGCTTTCATCCTTCACAATTTACATTATTGAGTTACAATACTCTAACTCAAAAGTAGATACATTTTCTTCTTTATTTCTGTTCTTTTTCCATTCATTTTGAAGTTTCATAAAAGAAGCTGTGAAAACAGTGCTTACCATCTTTATCAGAATTCCCATTCATTTAAAATATATGTGAGATGGTCACCTGCCCAATTTTAGAAGACAATATGTGATTCCTAGGTTAACATCATTTTAAAAGAGAATTAGAAAAGTTAAATAAATGTTAAAAGTTATAAAGCATTAGTCCATTTGTAGTTCACAGTGTTATTTTTAACAGATAGGCAGTACCTATGAAACGATTATAATAAAAGTGACATTTCTAAATCAATGTCACCATGTAGAATCCTACATACAATGTTATTTCACACATATCAGAAGGTAAAAGAGGGTAAAAATTAGACTAAAAATATCATTGGATTGATAAAAAGTAAGATGTCTAAATTGATGAATAATATAGTAAGACACAAATGGGCTTTCTTGGGTATTTATTTGTGCTTGTCTGGACATGTCCTTAAAAATATTAGCTTTTACATGAATTTATGACAACCTTGAGCTCTTTATATTAAGGAGATGTATACAGATATGCCCTTTCATACTAAAATTAGTCACAGAAAAAAGGTAACAATAAATGTAAAAGATTCCTGTTCATTTAAATTTATCATTCTCAAATGTTCTTAAGAGAAAAAGAGAGAGGTCAGCAAACACTTGTTTGTTCACATATTATCTCTGACACAAAACACCTCACAAATATTAATTCTCCTCTCTATGCACTCATAAAGTAAAGGTTGTACAGGAAATTAACAGAAACACTAAAAATACAAATATATAAAAAGTCATAAGTGTTAACCCCTATCTCATTTTAGCATATTCATAAAGTCTATTTCTGCATAACAATTAATGACTAATGCTGTTTCAGCATCAACTTGGCAGATAACTAGAAAGCTTCTGTATGTTAAAATGTAAATGATCTTACTGACCAAATAAAAAGGGACATATATTTCTTTTCCATAAGAAAATCTAGCCAATAAAGAACTAAAACAGGGTTGCAATTGCAATAACATTTTCTTTGGAAGAAACTAAAAACCTCTTTCTTCAGTAAAAAGAAACCTTATCAAACATCTTACTAGAAATCTGATAATGTAAGGTACATAGCAGGATAAGTCACCTGTGTTGTCTGCAAGACGATTTGTAATACGTGTTTCTATTGATACAGATGTAATCCCTGTCCTTCAAAGAGAGGGAAATAATGCACTTCTAGTCAGCTAATCTCAGTCGTGCACTGCAATGTCTTAGGTGTTTCAAGTGAGATAAATGCTGCTGCATATGGACTGAGAGTTGGCATAGTTTAACAAATCCAGGTTTATAATTATTTCTGAAACTATTTTACAGTGTTCCAAATCCATGTGACAAATCTGTCTTAAATTTCTTTCCTCCCTATTTGTTGAAACTTGGTCATTTCAAACTCAATTTGAAGACAAGCTTTCAAATCCTAACCTTGTCCCCATTCTCTCCTTTCCTCAATATTGGGTGGGAATTTTATTTCCCCTTTTCCTTCATTCATGTTTTCACTCTATTATTCATTCATTTGTTCAATCATTTAACCAAAACAACGTTAAGTTTTAGGTGAAGTAGATCAATAGACTCTAGTTTTTTAAAATTAATGTCTAATGGAAATTAGGAATAAACAATACACACAAAATGTAATAAGTTCTGCAATAGATGTAAGAACAAAGTTACATGAAAGAATAATAAAAAAGTTTGGGAGAGGCTAGTTAGATACCAGATTATAAAAACACTGTATGCTAATAGTTTATACTTAATGTAGTTTGCGGGAAACCACTAAGGAATCTAGCTGGGAACAGATTTAATCAGATTTAGACTTAAGAAAATTAACCACCTAACTTAAGAAAGGTAAATAATAAAATGCTTTTTTACCTCCACTGTAAACTATGATGTATTACAATTCTTATAAGGCTCAAGAATGACAAACATGATTTTACTGGTGAATTTCCATGTTTAATATGTATATTACCTTTTTTTTTTTAAGTTGTATGTTAACCTGGTATAAAGTATTACCTCTGCTTTATGCTTTGAGTAAAAAGCAAAAAAAAAAAAAAAAAGAAAAGACAAGTTAAATTGTTACCCCACTATGTACTATTACATATGTCTTTTCTTTTAGAAAATGTCAATTATAATTACTATTCTCACACAAAAAAGAACAAGCAAAATAAATAATGTAAATTTTTGGGATATGTACATATGTGGTAAATATGTTATAAAGAGCACATGTATTAAACACAACATGCTTGCTGTTCTCAAAGGACAGTGTTGACCACTGAGGGAACAGCAGGTAGAAAGGATTTTGAGGAAGCCATACTGCAATGGGGGTTCAAGAAATCCCACATTGTGGGGATGGTGATCTGATTTGGACAGGTGCTAGATTTCTTGTACTGATGTTGTGATTGTAGAGAAATTTTAAGTGTCTATTTCAAGTCAATCAAAAATTACATGCTTGAGATGTTCTTATTTACATTTTATTATTTTTTAAAATGCCAATCAGAATTATTATTACTATTATACTACTCTTTGAGGTGATCTTAGGAGTTGCTGATGGAAAGGAAGACAATCATATGGCACTAAAACAGTTGAGGAAGAATCAAGATATAGGGAAGGGTGTTAGTGAGAGACAGTACAGTGCAATAATTAAAATTACAGACTTTGAAACTAACCTCCCTAATTTGAATTCTGGCTCCATCACTCACTGAGTGAGGTACAGTGAGTTAATGAAATTTTCTTTGCCTCAGTTTCTTTGTAAAGATACTACCTATCTTATAGCATTGTTAGGATTAAAATAGTTAATGTATGTTATATACTTAAAGCATTGTCTAGCTTATAGTCATCTGATTGTTAATATTATTTTGGTGAAATTGTGAAGAAATTTTAATTCCTTGCACTTCTTTTCTGTTTTCTATACTGCTAAGGAATATTATGCTTCACTTGTAAAATAAGTTTCATGTATGTCTGTATATCATTTTAATGTCATATCAGAACATTGTATAATAGTCACCATTGAAGAATTATTTAATTTACTAGGAGAATATACCTTCATTTGACTCACCATTTCTAAGTTGATTAGGGCTTAAACTCTGTGAAATTACATATTAACTTGAAGGGTAATGATAGACCAAGTTATTTCTGCCTTATGGAAAAGATAAACCTTAATGCTTAACATTTTATTGCCTTGTATGACATTAATCAGGTTTGTCTTTAACACTGCAAATTTATTTCAGTGTTCTTTTTCTTAGTGATTTTGTCATCCTTAAACTAGTTTTACCATCCTGCTTATGTTCTCATTCATGAGATAAATACATTTTTTGTCATTTGCTCAGTATATATTTGTCAGAGTCATGGTTTTTATTTTGTCTATATTAAAGCCATGTTTTAACTTTTTCAAAATGTATACCTAATTATTTATAAGTCACTTTTGGCACTTTCCCATCTTGTATAGTAGTAATAAGCAAAAGTAATAACCCCCAAAAATGCAAATATAAAATAAATCTCAATAACAAATTTAGTAGTGTTGGAAATTAGGCAATCCTTTTCTGGATATGGACATATTATTATAATATTTGGGAAGCTTATTTCCTAATCCCCTAAGAGCAGTCAAGTTGTCCTTTGACCCTCAGGGAATCATTGCTTCTATATTTTATTCCAGAATATGAAGGCCTGGGGGATTTACTGTGCCCTAAACTTCAACATCATTCTGCAGCCTACTCCCTCTTTATGCCTATTGAAAAATTTGAGAGCTCTCATTTTTTCAGTTTAGATCAAAAGGAATTCTACTACTATGAAATTGTTTAGTACTGGTGATATGCAGCAAAGGTTTTGTTTTGGACTCCGCACAGGCTTGTCTTTCTCCCTCCAGGTAGGATATTTTTGAATGAAGATATTAGCTGAGACTCAGATCAAACAAGCTTACTCAATTTCTTTTTGGGCTTACTTTGTGGACTGCCTGTTCTTCATTAAACAGTATGTCTTAAGTTGTGAGTGCATGGTGGGAGGAAGAATGTGGAGCAAGTGGGTAGAGAATAAACAAATATTACTTAATTCTTGATTACCCCCAAATCCTTTGGAAGTTAATCTCCAAGAAAACTTGATCTTCATGTCACTATTAAAAGGCTTCCCAGACAACTAAGCTGAGCCATCTCCTTTCAGCCTTTTCTCATTGTTAATCATTACAGTGACCTGAAAAGTGTGCTGTAGAGTGGATGGAGATAGAGAAGTGAAGAGAGAGAATAACATGTTGGTTAGAATGTGACAATACAAAGAAAGACATGACAATTTAGGCAAAAGACATTTAATAGAAAAAATAATCATAATGCTAGAGGATGGTTGAGATTAAAAAGACAAGCGGAAGAATTAGTCTTGAATAGTAGAAGGGACACCTATTCTTCCAAGTTTAGAAATAAACTTAGGTGTGTTGATAAAAATATAATAATGCTTTTCATTAGCCTTGCACTTCACATATTTGGTTCATATTTGACATTTATTGCATCTTTCCATATTATTTATCCTTAAACTAAGGCCCAA
Organism: Stenella coeruleoalba; assembly: GCF_951394435.1. Classification (NCBI taxonomy): domain Eukaryota; kingdom Metazoa; phylum Chordata; class Mammalia; order Artiodactyla; family Delphinidae; genus Stenella; species Stenella coeruleoalba. The sequence goes on along the minus strand of NC_137164.1, from coordinate 35,117,058 downwards.
ATATCTGCTTTCTCCATTCCTTTTTTAAAAAATAACTTTTGAAAAGTTACCTTCAGTTTTGGATAATACATTTTTTCAATAAAGTAATATTATGACCATAGTCTTATAAGTATAATCTAGAGCAGTGATACAAAGCGGTTCATACTTGTTTTCTAGATTCAAAATTCAAGGTCTACAATTCATTAACTGGGTGACTTTGGGCAAGACATTTAATCTTGTTGTGTCTTGGTTTTCTCATCTGTAAAATAAGAACAATAATTTTACTTATTTCACAGGGATGTTGTGCTAATATGTAAAACCATTTATGCCAAATCCAGGGAGTGTCCTCAAGAACTTTTAGCTAGCATTATTCTGTGTTCGGTCCTTGGCATTTCAGAAATTGTTTTAATACTTCCTTTCTCCATGGTAGATTAATAGCTGAAGATGTTGAATACTATAAATATAAATTAAGCATATAATTAAAGAAAATGTCTAATTTTATTGAATGCATCATGTTAAAAATCTTGTATACACATGTGTGTATTAAAATATTATATATTATATATATATACTGCTGTCAAGAGACTAATAATTATGCTGTATTTGGCTAAAAAGATGATAAAAGACCACAAACAACAAAAGAAAAAAATAGATAAGCTGGACATTGTCAAAATGAAAAACTTTTGTCCTCAAAGAATACCATTAAGAAATTGAAAAGACAACCCACAGAATGGTAGTAAATATTTGCAAATCCTATAGTTGATAAGGGACCCGTATCTAGAGTACATAAAAAAAAAAACTTTTACAACTCAAAAAGAAAAATAGCAATTAAAAATGGACAAAAGGGCTGAACAGATATTTCTTCAAAGAAGATATACAAATATTCAAGAAGTACATGAAAATATTCTCAATTTCATTAGGCATTATGGAAATGCAAATCAAAACCACAAGACATCATTTCTCACTAGGATGGCTATAGTCAATAAGAAAGTTAATAAAAAATCATTGGCAAGGATATAGAAAAATGGAACCCTTACACACTCCTGTAGGGAATGTGAAATGGTACAGCTAATCTGAAAAACAATCTGGCAGGATCTCAGAATCTCTAACATAGAATTATCATATAACCATTTCATTCCTTACAAACCCAAAAGAAATAAAAATATTATGTCCACACAGAAACTTGTATTTGAATGTTCATAGCAGTATTATTGATAATGGTCTTAATGTGTAAACAACCAAAATTTCCATATACTGTTGAATGGATAAGTAAAATGAGATAGATCCATACAATTCAATACTATTTGGCAACAAAAATAAATGAAGTACTGGCATGTGCTATAACATAAACAATTCTTGAAAACATTAGATGAAGTGAAGGAAGCCACTCTTAAAAGACAATGTATTGTTTAATTTAATTCCTATGAAATGTCCATAACTTGAAAATCAATATAGACAGAAAGTAGATTATTGGCTGCTTAAGACTCGGAAGTTTGGCATGGGGGTTGGAAAATGACTGTTAATAAGCATGGAGTTTCTTTTTGAAGGGATGGAGATGTTCTAAAACTGATTCTGGTGATGGATACACAATTCTGGGAATATACAAGAAAGTATTGAATTGAATTCACACTTAAAATTGGTGAATCATTTGGTAGGTGAATCATATAATAATAATGCTCTTTGTATAAAACATAAAACATTTGGAAACAAGAAAGTAAAATATTTTTTTCATTCTTCCACAATCATTTATTAATCCCATACTATTATCAGATAATGTTCTACTTGTGGATACATTAAGGTTTAAATACTTAATGATAAAAATGGCACTTATCGGGGCTTCCCTGGTGGCGCAGTGGTTGAGGGCCCGCCTGCCAATTCAGGGGACACAAGTTCGTGCCCCGGTCTGGGAGGATCCCACATGCCGCGGAGCGGCTAGGCCCGTGAGCCATGGCCGCTGAGCCTGCGCGTCCGGAGCCTGTGCTCCGCAACGGGAGAGGCCACAACCGTGAGAGGCCCGCGTACCAAAAAAAAAAAAAAAAAAAAAAAAAAATGGCACTTATCTATATTATCTAGAAATTCATTTACATTTCATGGAATTTCAGATTTAACAAGGTATCTGGAAAATCATAAGGCTGCAAAAGACTACAAGGGATCAGTATGGTCTCAAACAAACTTGATCATTTTACAGTGAATGAGAGAGCTCTCCAGTGAATTGTTCAAAGACACATAGTTTCATTAAACATAGTTTAAACTAAGTCTTATAATTTTCAATGCAATTTTTTCCTGTACTTTACCTTCTTTTTTTGCCCTAGAGGTATTGAAACTCTCAAATGTCTCAATTGTCAGCTATCAAGTGATCACAGAAAATTTTGAAGCTAGTTAAAAGTGTGGGATTGTTGGCCAAAATTAAAGAAGCCTAGACTTTCAGGTCATGTTTTAAAGAAGGGCTTGAGAAAATATCTAGTTTATCCACCTGGTTGGAGTTACTTCCACAGTGTCCGTGCCAAGAATTTGACCACTTTGTTTCTGACATCTCAATCTATCCTTTCACAAATAGTTTAAAAAATAAACTTCAAGGAATGTCACGCATTGTAAGACATTATTAATTAAAATTTTAGGTTACAATGGTTAATGTTAAGAATATAATATATATAATATCTTATTGTTACAAAATCTTAGTCGTAGCTTTGAGTTAAAACAACAGAAACTAATATTTGCAGAGAATTATGTGTGTTTCATAATCTAATTCTGATATGTTATATTGGCTTTTTAAAGTAAATAAAGGGAACTCTAGATTACTATAGCGGTTTTTGGTTTTTTGGCCAATAGGATACATCTATTTTCTACTAATCTTTGATATAGAGGAATACCATTGAATGAAGAGTTGATGGTTAACCTATATTATACTGTTCACCCAAACTGAATCTTGGAGTTAGTAAGTTTTTCATCTGTTGATCTTTCAGAAAATTTCTTTTATTTTGGCCTGGAGCCTGAAGCTTCATTGATTCCCATCTCTATGGCCTTGGCCCCCAAAGGATGAATTTACTATTGGAAGCTTACAGATTTTGGTGTTGTTTAGCTTAAGTTATGGTTATTGCCAAGTTTTATTTGTACTAAGCTGGAATACATTACTCATATTTCTGCCTTCTTGAAATGAAATAAGGCAGAGCATTTTATGATTTTAAAAGTAAAATAAAAATGTGTCCATTTACTATGATGGATTTCAAGTGAGTTCATCAAACTGTCCATATTTTATTCTAAATGCTCTAGTAAAATAATATTCTTTCCTATGCCAAGTGATGTTTCAATCTACCGACAACTAAACCATCACAAATCACTAAAGGCTTTTCACCTATTGAAGCAAGCTGTTCAAATGTATACCACATCGTTGGCCACCTACGAACCAAGCTTTAGAGTCTTTGACAACACTTGCAATTTTCAAATTTTTTATATTTAATGACATCTTTTGCTATAATCTTTCTGAAAAGCTAAGAATATACAACTTGCCACATTCTTAGTCCAAAGAAAAAGAAAGTACATTATTGCATCCTCAAATGACATCTGTTAGCGCATATGACAAGGCAAACCTAACTAATGAAGATGATATCCTAAATGTTTTCTATATTTTCTTTATGCTTTTTCTAGTTCTGTGTCAAACTTGTAAATTTTTACGATATAAAAGTTAATATGATAATGATGAACATAATACAAGTATACATACGTGGAAAATGTCAATTTTTGAAACCACATAAACTAGGGTTATTACAGAGTTTGCTACTTAAAATACAGTCTTTCTTCTGATTAATATATGCAGTCAATGCTGATAAATATGTCTACTTGTATATGTAAATGTATGCATATATGTCTTAATCAGTGACTACATATAATAAACTCTAATTTTAACTTCATCAATTTTCTTCTAGTTCAACTGCAATACATTTTTTTTGAAAAGAATGTACTTTTTCTACATTTCCTGTTATCCTGTCTCTTCATCACTTAGTTATCTTTATTTATTCTTATCCATATACCAGAAGTAACAATAGAAACACTATTTAATAAATTGATAATTAGGTTATTCTCCTTTCAAATAGAACTGGAGAAGAAACCGAATTCCATCTCTATCCATATATTTGCAAATCTCTTCATGTTCTTTTAACTGTAGAACCAATTAACATGAAAATTTTCTTTAACAAATGCTTAGAGTAGTATATCTGGCTTGAATAATATCAGTCTTAAATAAATCTACTTAGATTTATTATTGATGAAATAGTCCATTTTGTTTAAAATATGTTAATCTTCATTGTTTTCCAGAAAGTCTTTTACTAATTATAAATTATATAGCTCTAACAAAACTAAAATATATTTTTTATGTTGTTCAAGTAAAGATTGTCTTATATAAAAAAATACAATAAGAATAATTATAAATACTTATTGTAATAAAGCCCACCACCTAAGTATACCATTTATTGAATTTACTTAGATCAGGATCTGAATTTCGTTTATCAAACCTTTGCCAATTTCTGCTTACAGTATCATTATTGACCAGGGGATTTTTCAAGAAACTAATGCCTGTGGCTGGCGATTTTTATTTTGGTCAGCCAAAAAAATTAATTCTGTTATTTCACTAATACTTTGTGGGTCATTACATTCAATAGTTACACCTGACACACCTGTACAGTCTTCTAATTTTTGTGAAATGTTGTCTTGAATCCACTCTTCCATAGAAGCAAAAGAACATTCTCCAGCACCGTGAGTTTCATTTTCACTTTCCCTATCAGAATCAATCACTAAGTATTTTTGTCTTTTTGTTGGTCTAATATTAACATCGTCTGAATCAGAACTATATTCTGAAGAACTATCATCTTCTGAGACACTAGTATATATGTTGCTTGGACAATCAGAGAGAGTATCTGCATAAAATTCACTGAAAAATTCTTCTTCACTCAAAATTTCACAATGCGTCATTTTTGAAAATCTTACATTTATAATACACATAAGATTGGAACAAAAACCTAACGAAGCAAAATGTGAATGATAATGACAATCATTAGTTGTATAATGAACGCTTGATCAATTTTAAGCTCTAACAACTTCACAAGGTGATGTTAATTGTATCACTCTCTAAAAACATATTGATACGTCTCCGGTCAATAACGTTTGGGTAACAAAAGAAGTATTAATACATCTCCGGTCAATAATGTGCTATTATCCAGAAATTTTTAATGATGATGTATTATTTTATATAATCTGAAATCATATACAACAATAGGATACATTTGGCCCACTATTAATTCTTTGTAGTATGTGCCTTTTCTGTTAAACCACCAGGTTTAATATTTATTCCTGGATAGCATAGTGACCTTCAATGAAAATGAAATTTAAATATGAATAGCTTTTATTAGAAATACTAAAAATATTAAATATAGACCTTGAATATGAAATAGGTCCAGGGAAAACTTAATTTAAAAATATACATACACAGTAGGTGGAATAATGTTACCTGTTAAACAGTTTTGAAATAGCTGATAAAAAAAGCTAATGAACTCTAAAGATCATGGTACATCCTGTATGTATTTATTTATTTGTACATACATTTTAATAAAGAGGTATGAAAAGTAAGTTTAGGCACCATATAAATATTTTTAATTATCACAGAATAGAGATAATATACATCACTTTAAATTATTAATATTCAAAAAATTTCATTTAAGTTGGTAAATTTTTGACAGTATTTCAAATTATTAATGTGTAAAACTATTCATTTACTCTTTCTTTCAAATATCATTTATCATGTGTCTACAATGAGTAAGGTGCTATCCTAAGAACTAAGAGTATAACAGTGAACAAGTAAGATGAAGTTTGTGGAACTTATGGAACATGCAGTCTAGCTCTGTGCAGAAAATTTAATACATTAGAGTAACTTGGGATCTGGGAGGAACATCTGATACTCTATTAGAAGTTATTTTTCCCTTGAATTGTGTTTAGTTGTACAATACATTTCTGAAAATATTTTTTTTTTAAGGAAATGATCTGCCGCATCTCTATACAGCCCTGTGTACAAAGGGCAAACTGGGCTTCCCTTTAGGCAAGGATTGATTTTAGCATATTTCTTGTGAACAGTAATCGATCCCTCTTCCTTTTATTCCTCTTTTAAAAAAATACTATTAAAGATCTTTAAGCACAAGTATAGTCCTTAACAGAAATGACACTGAGAGAAAAATTGAAAAGGGAAACATAAAAAAAAATTAGTTCCATGTTATGTGATTCATTACCTCAGCAAATAAGTATAAATACTTTATAAGATTAGTTCATGATGTGCAAATTTTTGTAATAAAGTGACACTTTCATATACATACAAAATCAGACTTTTTCACAGGCGTTTAAAAAATCAGAACAAAAGCAAATTATTGATTTCATTGTTGAAGAACTGTGATTTGCAAAATGAAAAGACACTGTAGCCAAAAATTTCTGGCTTTTCCTTCTTCTGACATCACCTAGGAAGCCCTTTTTGAACTATTTTAATAAAGTAGAAATATTGGGACTTCCCTGGTGGCGAAGTAGAAATATTATTTATCACAGAAGGAAATTCTTTACATTAAATGATTGAAATAAATGCTAAGGAACACTTATGAGTTACTATGAAAATCCTTTAGATGTGGGTTTATAGGATATTTTTTAACACTATTGTTCCTTCTTGGAATTTTGTTGGTTATATTGTTGCTGCAGAATCAATTCAAGACATATAGTAACTCTATAAAAATTTAAATCTGCTACAATAAAAAATAACTAATACTTTTTAATAATTTTAATAGTAGATTTTGTGTACATGTGTGTGTGTGGTGTGACTTTATAATACAACTGTGTGCTGAATCTTTGTGTTTTAGAAGTAGCTCAGTAGAAGAAATAAAAATAAAATTAAAGTATGAAAATGAAAGAATTCTTACAACGAATGGAATGTTTTTCAAGTAGATGAATATTATCTTCTTCACCATTATCAACAACAACAAAGCAGAAGGATACATTTCTTAAAATAGACTGTCTTTGATTTGAATATGAAAGCCTAAAATGGAAACATATTTGAAGAGCATCTGAATAGAAGAAATGGACTGTGCCTAAAATGATCCCTTAAAAAGCTTATAATTTTCATAGGATCCTCTGTGATTATGCTTAATTAGTCTTCAAAACTGTCATAAATGCACATTTCATTGTGGTTATTTTCTAGAATCCTAACAATTACAAAGTTCTATATAGTCAAACTGCAATTACATGAGTGAATAATTACTTGTTATAATATCACTATTTATTATACATCTCTATCAGTTTATCTGGTGTAATCTGAATATCCTCTTTGTGTACAACACTAAACAATTTAAAGGCAATTTTTAAATTGCCAATTTTTAAAAACTCCTCCACTCAAATCAACTTCCAATCTTAGACAATAGACTAGAATTTTACCAATTCAGAAAAAAACTCACAATTTTACCATTTGTGAGTTAGAACACAAATGAAAACTGTCTTTGCAGAGTTGTCAGTCTAATTTAGCAGCAAAACAAGTAAAGAAAATCATACACAAAAATAGGACAAGAGGAAATTCCTTTCTACGCAGGCCTCCACATACTTCCTTACTGCTTGTGAGGATTAAGTATTGGTGGTAGTTGTCCTCCGAGCCACTCATTGTACTCACCCAGAACCTTCATTTCTTATCAATTTACAAAGAAATTCTGAAAATCAAATTTGGCTAATTTTCAATGTGACACATTTATATACTGACTTAAAATCATTACTCACACCATGTATGTATATGAGATACTCAAAGGACTAACACAAAGAAATGAATGAAAGGAAAAAATGAATATTCAAAGCAATTTTTAGTACTAATATATCACATAGTAGTCCTGAGTAAAATATGGATGAAGTGAACTTTATTTTGACGATGTAGAAAAGCAAAGACATTTAAATTTCATTTGTTCTACCAGAGCAAACTCTAATTTATGGCTTATTAGAAGGGTTATTGGTAAAGATTTTTTAAAAACCATGCTGCTGGCTAGAAACCATGAGAAATGTCAGGTATTTCAAAACCATAAACAGAAACCACATAAATAAAGTTTGTCCATTTTCTCTGGCATTGCTTTAAGGGCTATGAAAGACAAGTAAGCCATGTACAGGAGATTTTAGAGTCTGGACTCTGGAAGGGTCACTGCTCTTATCCTGAGTCTGGAAGGCTGTATTCTCCAGCTCCGAAATGCCTACTTTTCAAAGCTACTGATTGAACATAGCAAACTCTAATTAGTCTTATTGCCACTGCTTCTGCCTCTAGCACAAACACTGTGGAATGTTCCAAGTCATGCTGGTAGCACTGAGCAGAAAGTGAAGGTGAAGTGAACAGGGGAATGAAAAAACTGAGGAGCAAAATATTCACGGAATTCTTTGGTCTCATCTATGTTTCAGGTTTATAGTGTCCACTTGTCTCAAGTAATCCATGTTTTGAAATATCCTGGATATCAGAAATCTAATTTGATATACTGGATAAAATGTAAATTTATTAGCATATTAGATAGAGCTTGAAATTTGTGGTAAGATAGTATCAGGCTTAAATCCCCATTCTAGCATGTTCAATCTATTACTCCTGAGTAGATTATTTAACTTCCTAAGCCTTAGCTTTGCCATTTTTAGAATGGATATAACATACCTTGCAGGAGTTGTGAAAGGATTAAATTTCAAAAGTTTGTTTAACATGTAGAGCAATGCCTGATATATACTATATACTTAACTTGTGCATCACCAGCACCAGTAGTGCTAAGCATTGACATCAAACCAAATGGCAGAAGCTAAAGCTACCTCATTTTCTCTTTTTCTTTCTCACTCACCCAGTACGTGTGTGTAAATATCCATGTAGACCTCTAATGAAGTACTAACATTATTCTTATTCTTTCTTCTTGATTTCTTCTAATGCTAATCTGGTGATTAGTCAAAATTAAATCTTGGCTTATACTTGCTCAAAAACTTTCAATGTTATACCATTATTTTAAAATAAAAACACAAATATATAACAAAGTCTCCTTAACCCTACAAAATTTTGTTCTGCCAAAATCTCAAGCTCATTGTCTCCACCTCTTCTTTGCCTTTCCCACCATCCCATCACACTTGAATTTCCTTAAACAGAACAAAGCACCTTCCCACCTCAGATCATTGGTACATGCACTTACCTATGTCATGAATATTCTTTAAGTCTTCATTTGACTAATATCTGCTTCATCTTTTACAACTCAGTTTTTGCATCACATATTTAAAGAGGCTTTCCCTGTTTCACTCTCCTATAGCATCCTATAATTTTCCTTTGTAGTATTTACCATACATATAATTATCATTCATGGTTATAATTTCTTTGCTCCAACATATTCATCTTGACTGTAAGGGCAACTTATGCCTATTTTGGTCACCATTGTATCCCCAGGCCACCTTCTACAGCTCCTGGTACATAGCAATCAGCAATCACTACCCCCTTCAACAATGAATGCTATGTACAGACATCTGTCTAGGTTTCCAGGTTATAGAAAGTTAAACAAATGCTACCACATTAATGGTGGAAGTAGGTAATAACAACACTTAACAACAAATATATGATATAAAGGTGGAAATTAAAGTACTCTACAAGATATAAGGAAGTACTCTACAAGATATAAGTACTCTACAAGATATAAGATATGAGGAAATAGAGAGTTTTGAAGGCCAGGTCACTTTCAGTAGAATATTCAGATATGAGATCTTTGTGGAAGTGACGTTTGAGCAGAAAGCTGAATGAGGCAGAGAAAGGATATAAATATTTGGTAGAAGAGTGTTTCCAGCAGAAGGAAGAAAGAACAGCACAAAGGTTATCTGGTGATATTATGCTTGTTATAGTCACAAAACAGCAAGAAGATCAGTGTGGCTGGAATTGTGTGAACAGGGAAAACAATGATAGGAAATATGATTGGAAAGAAAGTTAGAAAAAGACCATGGGTAGTCTCATTGAATGACTGAATTCAGGAGTACTGAGAATCACAATTCTAAATATCTATGAGAACTGAAGAAATTAATTAATATATTAATTTCTGATAGGTGCTGATAATTTACAGGTGCTGATAATTTGTTGGGACAAAATGAATCTCAGTGGAAAGAATTGTTCTCTGTCACAAAAGTTGCAATATAGTTGGGAAGACCAGCCATAAAGACATAAAAGATAATTGCATAAGAAAATTTATGGTGACATCATATAATCCTAAGGAAAGGAAAACTAAGAATTTAAATGAAGGAGAGAATGTCATGAAAAGTTTTTAAATATTTCTTACGCATGGATGAACTTACCTGGAAACTGAGGGGTTATTTAGAATTAGATACCAGAGATTCCAGAGAAGCGAACTATTGTGAGTAAAGTACAAGGGAATTTACAGCACATATTTAGAAGAGGTGAAATTAATTCAATGCATTTTTAGAAAAAATGCCCAGATAGTTGTTCAGAAGTTAGGTATGCAGAAACATGCCTATCAAAATATGGAGTTTAAACCTGCTATTTGTGGGTATGTGTTTAAGACATTGTTGAACTAGGAAAGCAAGCCACTCTGTGTTCTAAGTAAGACAGATTTTGGATAGGGAATTTGAGACCTAAATGGTCTTTGAAAGGGCCGTGGAAGTGAAGGTCAGGGAACTTTCTGCTAATGATCTCAACCTTCAGTTCAATGTGAAACGTTCTGAAAAGTACTATGCAAAGGCACTGAGTTCCTCAAGAACCTTCCATCAACTGTCTACAGTCTTCCATCAACTGTCTCAGTCTACAGCAGTGAAGCCAATTGCTTTTAAGGGCTCACTTAGAAGTTACTTCAAGTTTCCGTTGTCCACATATCTGCCTGAATCTGCGTGTGGAGAAATAATGGCATTTTCTCTTCCACCTTCTATACCTTACCTGAATGCCTCTTATGGCAAACTCTAACCCAGAACTGTATGGAGAGAGGATTTCTTAAAAAATGAAGATCCAGGAGTCTCCTTTAAAGGTAAAGCTGACCTTGGAAGGAAGTAAGGCTGATGATCAGTAGAAATAGATAAACCAGCATAGAAAGAAAAATCAGAAGACTGAAGTAGAAGTTTGTACTACTAAAATGAAAAACAGAATGAAAAAGCACTTAAACACTACTGTTTTAAATGAAAGCTCATTCTATCACATACATGAAGATACCTATTTTCATGCCTATTTTCATATTATTTCATACCTATTTTCATATTATTCAGCCACATGAACCAAATTTGTTTCAACTTTTCTTCATATGACATGGTTATAAAATGTTTATTATTCTTGTTATTCTCATCTATTTCTGTTTGTCACTCTCTAATATTTTTAAAATGTGATGTCCAGAACTAAGAACAGGTCTCATAATGAACTCTGTCTAATAGAGAACTATTTCCTTCAATTATTTTGTTGCTATCTGTATATTCACACAGCCAAAGTTTAAATTAATGTTTTAGAATATATTTCACACTTCTGCCTAATATTGAGCTTGCAATCAGAATTTTCCAGTATTTTGCACATGAACCACTGCCAAGCAGGGTCACCTTCCCTGAATCAATTTTGGAATCATCACACAAAATCAATAGCTGAAGCCAAATAAATAAGTGAAATTTCCAAAGGAAACATAGCAAAACATATAAAAAGCAAAGACATACAGACAGCAAGTTAAGATCTGGATGTTGAAGATCAAGTTCATATCTAAAATATTTTGACAAGGAAATTGAAAATTAGAAAAGAATGTTACTTATGAAATAAGCAAAGAATGCATATTTAGATGCAATAAATAAATTAATTCAGTACCAGAGGTAGTAGGAAATCTGAGATGATTTGTTACTGAAGTAGTTAAGAAGAAGAAAAAAATAACATAATAAATTTGTTCAAAAAGCACAAATTAAGTAGATTAGATGAGGAGATATGCAGGATTAAACACAGATCAGAAGCAAATATGTGGTGAGAAATTATAATACCAGATACAAACACTCACTGTAAAGTGTTAGAACTGAGAGAAAATAACGATCTAGGAAGACAACTGGTCAGTAAATTTTTTTCATTAAAATAGTAACCCAGGAACATTGGGAGAACACTGGAGCTTCATGTTTCCAAAAGAATTTGAAATCTTTTTAATTTCAACAGACATGACACAACATGTGATCAATTCATAGTCTCAAAAATAAATTAAAATAGTTATTTAGAATGTTGAGTGTCTTAGCTAGAACTCTTATATGTTTCTGTTTTACACATATTTTACTACAGAATATAAATTTTAATGTGTTTAAAAATATATTGTTACTATTGTGTGATAAATTGCAGATCAGTCCAAGCAGCTGCAAGAAAAACATTTTTATTACTAAATTAATAATTTCAAACTAGACCAGAAGGAACCACTATCCCTCTGGATATGGAGGCATATTGTTCTTTGGCTTAGCTAAGCCAGGAACTCCTAAGAGTAATGAAATGTGCATAATTAAATGACTGCAGTTAGACTTTGATATTTTGGTTGATGAAGTATTTGTTTACATTGATTTTATACGGTTCATATAATTTCAATAGTAGTACTGTACCCTGTCATGGAATATTTTGAAAAAAGAATTTGAAAATAGAATTACAAAGCATGTATCTCCTTCCTTTTATTTCTACATTTTCATTTAATTTACTAATCTGCTTAACAGATTAAAGAAGAAAATTAAAATAATATTGAGATTCTGTCTAAGAATAACAATGAGAAGACTTTTAAATGGCTGACTGTCTTTAGTAATTTGAAAAGGTGTTAAAGCTCAAAATAAGAACTTTTAAATAAATAGCAACTATAAAGCTTAATGAGATTTATTTCATATAAATTCTTCCCTTGAGGTGAAAAGAGAAATTTCTATACTTTACAATTGGTTGTTTCAATAATAAAAATCAAATCATTAATAATGTTAATAATAATAACAATAGCAAAAATGGCTAACATTTTATATAGAGATTGCTACATTCTAGGTACTGTATTAAATAATTTTAGAATGATTATATCTAGGGTATGAAATGATGGGTGTGAAATTGTTGTAACTGATTACTCAATTCTATAATGGAGATAACATTAAAAGAAACACACTACGAAGTACACATACTTAAAGTCTAAAATTCAAATGACTTTTAATATCTCTTATAAAGCTGTTAAAATACCTACACATATACATAGTTTGTATATATAGCAAAAAATTAAAGAGAAAAATACGAAATAGGCTTATAGTATTTTAGGACTATTAACTGACTGATATTCAATCAGTTTAAACTCTTTATGAAAATAGTACAGAAAGTCAAATTTTAAAAAAAAATAGATCAGTTGATCTATATATCTAAATATTTTCCCTTAGTATACTAGTTCCCAGGAGTTCTGAAATCCAATATTCACTATAACAATAAATACTTTAAATATACAGTATAGATATGATTTTTTTCTCCACAAATCATACAGGCAAATCCATACCTAACATATCATGCTATGATAAAAAGTGTATTAAATATCTGGAGTGCCATTACAAAATACCATAGACTGGGTGGCTTAGACAACAGGAGTTTATTTCTCATAGTGCTGAAGGCTGAGAAGTACAACATTTAAGGTATAGGCTGATTGGGTTCCCTGGTGAAGGCTCTATTCTTAACTGGCAGATGGCTATCTTCTCACTGTGTCCTCACATGGTAGTGGAAGAAAGGAAGCAGACTCTCCAGTGTCTCCTCTTATAAGGGCACTAATCTCATCATGAGGGGCCAACCATGATGACTTCACCTAAACCTAATTACCCCCAAAGTCCCCATCTCCAAATAACATCACATTTGCAGTAGGACTTCAACATTGAATTTTGGTTGATAGAACTCAGTCCATGGCAGAGAGGTTGTTAGAAAAATTCAAAAGAAAAACTTTTGTGGCATAAACTTCTAGCTCTTAACTAGAAAGAAAAGGGAAAAAATAGGGCAGCTGTGGAAGTGGATGCAAAAAGATAGATATGCCAGGAGCAATTAAGAAAAAAATCTTTTAAGCACTATTTAACATCCCGAGTATCAATATCTATATCTATATTGCCTATAAAATGTAAATAAAACTATAACAATAATAAAGTCCATTGTGTGATGTCATTTTTTACTTTGAGATTATTAAATATTATATGGTACATTGTGCCCCATGATAAAAATGTGCCAAAGATGCAAAACTAATTTTAAACTTTAAAAAGATTTTTAACACAACAACAGTAATTATTTTAACCTCTGACAAAACAGCTATATCTCTTTTATTTAAAAATTAAATTTCCTTACCATTGTGTAGCTGTGGGCCACTTTCATTAATTCAATACATCCTTGAGCATCTGCAAATGCTCGGATTCCTAAACAGTTAGATGGATGCAAGAGCTTCATGAGGAAATGGCAGCACACTTCTACTACTTGAGGAAGCTGAAGAAGAGAAGCTGCAGCAAGAAGGTTTTCAATGGTTTCTTCCTTTAATTCCAAGCAACCTAAACATTAAGTGAAAAGAATTATGAAACTGTTCAAAACATGAAATAACATGTACCATTCTATTACTCAAAACATTAGTCCAGTCTTCTAGAAATGATCTGAACCTAAATTGATAATCCAAATAAATATAACTCATGAAAAGCCAGCAATTGTTTTCAACATCTTGCATTTCTTAGTTTGTGTAATGTTCAGAATCATGTAGTACATACAAATGCAGCTTCAACTAAAATATCTGTATCCTATTGAACAGGAATTATGGTTGTTCCTTTGGTTGTGGATTAGGAAAGAAAAAAAATAGAAATATTTCACAACACATGACTACAAGCTTAGGAGAGCAAAGATGCACTAACATTTTCTGACAATATATGTGTATAAGAATATGAAATACCTATGTATGGATAATGAACATATGTATATGTATCTATAAATACCTGTGTTGTATGTTGCTAATATTGTATTTAACTCATTGTGCCTATGATTATAATTTCCTATATTTTTTCTTTCTTTTTGGTCAGTTAACTTCAAAAATTAAGCTCTTTAGCGTTTCCCCTTTTTTCTAACTATTGGAATAACTTATTAAATAATGGAGCTATTCCTGGACTGTTTATAAATCTCATCTGTGAAAACTTCTAGGCTGAACTATTTAGGTTATATTTCATTTAGCAATTCAACACATCTTTAATAGGTATAGTTCCATTCAGATTTTCTATCACTATTGGGTGAGGTTTTCTAGGTCATACATTCTCAGAAATGGTTGATTTCATCTTAATTTTTGTGACACAGATGGCTACTCTTCACTAGAAATATCTCCACTCATTTTTCCTGAACACAGGGTCAGGCCACATACTGCCATGACACATGTCAGTGGATGTGTGTTGCTACCACACTGAGGCATTTATGATGTGAGTGTGCTTCATCCCTACTCTTGCTCTTCTACCAGCTAACTGAAGACAGAAAAAAACCCTCGTGGATAGAGGCTACACGGGAGCAAGGAGCCTGAGCTCTGAATCCATGCCCAGTGCTATGAGCTTCAAACAGCAATATGCAATGTTTAAACTAATAATACTCCCAAAATAAACTCAAGTTTATACTTGTGTATGTACTTGAATGCAATCCCAAGTGTCTAAGTTTGAAACTCAAGTGCAAAACCATAGGGAAAAATAATTGATTAACCTTTATTATTAATATGTTGTCATCTAAATTAGAAGGATATTCTTGCCAGCTGAAATATATTTTCTAACTTTGTGATGCTACTGTAATTTTTTCTTAGATATCTCCTTTTTCCATCATTAGCATTTATTTTTATGACATGTAAGAGAAGTTGTCTACTTTCAAAAATTCAACTTTCAAGGACAGAATATTTATTAAGAAAAGTCTCATAAACAGAATGCCTTTATTTTTTCCCACACCAAAGTTTTTGTTCTGGATTTTTTAAAACTTACAATAATTTGCAAGAATAATACAATAAGCAGTTAAAAACCTCTCACTTAACTTCACCAAGTGTTAACATTTTGCTATATTTATCTATATGTGTGTGTGTTTATACTGTAGTTGCTGAATAATTTGATGGTACTTCTAATCAACCTGTATTTCACCCCTGAATACTTCAATGTGTCTCTAAGAACAGAGCTTTCTCCTACATAGCCACTCATGAATGTAATTCTTTACACTCACGAAATTGATACAATAGTATTTGCTATAATGCAAATTTCCCCAAATGTTCAAATAAGATGCTTTAAAGATTTTATTTTTAAATTCAGAATCTAATTAAGTCTCATTACATTAACTTGTTATGTCCCTTTAGTTTTCTTTAATCTAGAACAGTTTCCCAACTATTTTGTCATTCACATTTACATTACTGAAGGGTTCAGACTAAATGCTTTGTAGAATTCCTCAATTTAGGTTAGTCATATTTTTTCCCCATGATTAGATTTAACTGAAAACTTTTTGGCAGGAAGACTGTACAGGTGATGTTGTACCCTTTTCAGTGCTTATATATAGAGAGGTCCATAATGTCAGTATATCCCACTGTTGATGGTGTTAAATTTGGTACCTTGTTTAAAATACTGTCTGCCAGATATCTTCATTTTAAAGAAACTCTTCCATTTATACTTAATAAGTAATCTGTTGGGTGAGGGACAACTTTGCTTTCAAACATGACATTTTACCCATAACTTAACATGTTTAACAGATGAAGAGCATTATGTTTTATTTATGAGTTTCATTGAAAGAATAAGAGAGCAAGGAATCTAATGCATATTTCAAAGTATCACAAGGGATGTGATGAAGAAAAAAGAAAGGTAAAGTGGATGCAATAAATTGAAAGGAAATTAAAACTCTTTTTATTACATATAAATTTCCAATTAAATTAGCTATCTAAAGTTTAGTTTGGTATAAAAGAGAGACACTATCAATAATAAAAGTTATTAAACTTTCAAGATTCTAAAAAATGCACAAGGACCCTGTTCAGATATCAACTAGTAGAACATTGAGTATCATGATCAATTTGACAGAGGAGACATTTGCCAATAGTAATAAAATTATCTAAGGTGTTTATGTTTCACATTATCAATAACTTTTTCATTCAATAATAATGTCAAACAAAATCTTCATCTGCAGTTGAAGGATTCATACCAGTTTAAATGATTTTAAGACTAATTATATTAGTGCAATTATAGATATATATGTTAAAGTTTATAAATATTATAGTAAACATCAAAATAAAGTATTCTACAAATTATGGAAACCTATATTTTATATAAACTTTAGCTGATTTACAAAATGTATACCTATACTTATAAAAATAAAAAAATATAAAATATAGAGGAGCTAACATGAATACTATAAAATCTGTTATTATTTACAATTGATTATAAGCATAATAATTATATACATATATATATATATATATATATATATTTAAAATGTCATGATTTAAGACCTTTGGAGGAATTTTACCTAAAAGTTTTCAGTAAGATTATCAAGAAGATATTTGTATGCTTTTTAGCATAGATTATATGAAAATCAGCTTAAAAAGGATATGGTTTCAGTTGGCATGGTTTTTATAGATTCTATTTTTGTTGTGATTTCAGAACAGTGGGAGAGTGATTTTCTTTAATTTTAATTGATTAGTTATTCTCAATAACATCTGTTCAGAAAAGAATTAACACAGCAAGCCTGAACTGCTCTCCTTGAAAAGTCCTACTTGCAAGATTTGCCCTTGACTAGTGCCTGAAAACTTAGATTTCAAGAGGGTTCCCACCATTAAGTAATATAAATGGCTCACTGTGCCTAAACTGTTTGTGTAAGCATTATGGTTTATGCTTAACAACTGCTTTCCTTCTGGGAGTCTTGAATTTTGGTATATACTAAGCAGAGGTTGCCTATGTGATTAGCCCTCAACAAAAACCTGGGACTCCAAGTCTCTAATGAATCTCCCTGTTGGCAGCAACTGACAGGTTTCGTCATAACTCTTTGCAAAGGAAATTAAATGCCTCCTGTGCTATTCCACTTGGAATGCTGACCTTGGAAGTTTGCTCCTGGTTTCCCAAGGACTATGCCCTGTGTACCATTTCCCTTTCCTCATTATTCTTTGAACCCTTTTGATATAACAAATCAGAGCCATTGGTTTGTCTGTATGCTGAGACTTGTGAGCCACCCTCTCATGAATCATCCAACCTGGAGGGTTAGTCTTGGGGATGTCTCAACACAGCATTCTAATTAGAATAGTTGGGGTGGTGGGTGATGTTTGAGATATACTGTGCCCATGTGTTGGAAGATACAACATTGCTAAGATTTCAACTGACCCCAAATTAATCTATAGATTTATTATAATCATATTTAAAATCCCAGCAGACTTTTTGTAGAAATTGCAAAACTGATCTAAAGTTCCTATGTAAATGCAATGACCTAGAAAAACCAAAACAATTTTGAGAAAGAACAAAGTGGGAGTAATGTCACTACCAGATTTTAAGACTTTTTACAAAGATATGGTAATTAAAATTGATTGCTATTGGTCTAAGTATAGACAATAGATCAATGGAAAAGAATAGATTCTAGAAAGATTTTCAAAGGCTCAAAAAAATTCAACTGAGAAAGGATAGTCTTTGAATAATGGGTACAAGCAGGTAGGCATGTACAAAAACTTGTGTTTTAATCTGTACCCCACAAAATATATAAAATTTACTCAAAATTGATCATAGTCCTAAATTTAAAACTTAAAACTACATATCTTCTCTAAGAAAACATGGGAGAAATACTGTGACTTTAAGTTAGTTAATGATTTCTTAGTTAAACATCAAAAAGCATAATCCACAAGAAAACATGGTAAATTGGACTTTATAAAAATCACTACAAGTGACAATAGTAAAGGAACAAAAAGATGAACCATGAATGGGAAAAAATGTGTGCAAAATCATATATCTGATAAAGTACTTGTATCCAAAATACATAAAGAACACTCAAACTCAGTAATAAAAAAAAATTTAATGGGCAAGTGATCTAAACAGACATTCCACAAAAGAAGATACATGAATGTAAAGTGCTCAACAACATTACTGTTTAGGAGAATGCAAGATAAAAAGCACAATGATATACCACTACATATACATTAGAACAGCTGGTGGAAATGTGAAATGGTATAACCATTTTGGAAAACATTTTTACAATTTCATCTTTCAAATGACTCAGCCATTTCACTCCTAAGTATTTACCCAAGAGAAATAAAAGAATGTGTCAATATAAATCCTTCTACATGAATGCTTATAGCAGATTTATTTTGTAATGACCAAAACCCTGAAAACAACCCAGACATTCATCAGCAAGTGAATGGATGAAAAACTTGTAGCCTATCCATTTACTGGAATAAATTAGAAAGAACTATTGATATGTGCAACATCATGGTTACTTATGCTGAGTGTAAAATTATGCTGAATATAAGAAATCAGATGAAGATAACGCTACCATCCAATTTAATTAAAATTTTTAAACAGCCAAACTTATCTATTGTGAGTGACATAAATCAGATCATCAGTACCTGAGCATGGGTTAGGGGTGAGGCGAGGCAACAAGATGAATCATAAAAAGAGATGACAGATATATTAATTATCCTGACTATGGTAATGATTTTATGTATGTATAAACATGTCAAAACATCAAATTGTATATCTTATATATGTATAGCTCATCGAATGTAAATATTCATCAATGAAGCTTTTAAAAAATACTCAAATGTTAACAAAGATGATTTGAATTGACTAGTGCCTGTAAATATTTTCTGAGGGCTTTAATTCAAACTTTACTAACAAAATCACAAAGATAGAATATTATAATTTAGAGAAATTGTGGTTATGTGTACAATTTGTCTTAAGCTTACAATGTACAGGACACATTATTATAGTCATGGAAACTTCATATATACTATTACCAATTTAAAATACTTGACCGAAGTATTTTAAAAATAATCTTATAAGTGTAAACCTAACATGTAAAATGGTGTGTGTGTGTGTGTGTGTGTGTGTGTGCATGTTAGTATATTTACTTTCCCAATCAAAGTGATTCATAGATATTATGCAATGGCTCATAGATATTATGATTCATATATATTATGCAGTGAAATAAGCTATAGGATATATAAGAACAAATAATTATTCAGTCCAAATTCAAATACTGGATCTAATATTGTACTTTATAATAATTTAGGTAAAATGTCAGCAGGGCATCTCACCATCCTTTCCTGTTAAAAAAAAAAAAGAGAGAGAGAGAGAGAGAGAAAAACTAAATTTTCACAGGTTATCTATAGGCTAATTTTTAAAAGTTACTTAGTGGTAATTTTGGATGTGAATTTGGAGGATATGAGCATTGTTTGTGCTATTTTTTTCAACTTGGAATATATCCAATGAAAGGATCCATTTGTAGAAAATCAGAAGGCACAAATGGAATATTAGTTAGTGTTGAGCTTGAATACACACAAATTGAGCTACCTCATGCATGATATATTCTTTGTAACTATAACCTGGTTATTTCTCTGGCAGATTTAGATGGTAAAAAGGCAAAAATCTGTGAAGTATTTGACTTAAAATAATCCTAAAAAAATATATGACTACTGTTAATGGAAAAAAAAAAGTAATTCTATACATCCACTCAAAGTTAACTTTCAAGGCATTAATGTTCACAAATGGCTTTAGACTTACTGAGAGGGAAAATCTATGATTTTACTTTAGGTGACATTGAAAATTGGCTTTAAAATATCCAATGACATTTTAGATAACTAAGGAGCTATAAGTATAGTAAAAGAAAACCCTGAGAAATTTTTCTAAAATAATAAGAAAATATTTATAATGTTTCTTGACAAGTCCAGAGGATGAGGCTGGTTGTCCCCAGAACTGATTAATTGAAGGGCTCAACACATCTTTAGGAAACAGCCATCCTTTCAAGAGCCTTACTGTTTCCCTCATGGTTGCCATAGTTGCAAGCTTCAAATTCAGACAGGAAAACACCCATCAGAAGAGAGAGTATTCCTTAATGCATTGATACATTTCTGTTGCATCAGTGAAGAAATCTTTACTAAAAGTTCCCCAGAACTCTTTCTTTATGTTGCCTTGGCAAAAATATTTATGACATGACCATGCCTTAACCCAATAATTAGCAATGGGGTAAAACCCCAATAACTGATTTTGACCTTACACAAATTACATTGATAGAAATGAGTCACTCTCCCTTAAGTTAACTGGGGGAATAAGAAGAGACTGACTTTTGAATATGGGACCTCTAATGTGTGCTACATTATCTGCAGTCTCACCTTAAGTAAATGACAAAGCTACTGAGCATTCCAAACATGTATCAGTGGACTCAAACTCTGATTTCCTACAAGAGAATATAGTTAAATTTACACTATATTAGAATGAAAATATGTAAAATATAATTGGAAGAAAATCACAAAGATTATAGAGGAATATAAATCTGTGCTGTTCATGTTTTAATAGATAAGTTGTATTCTATTAAAAACTATGCTGTATAACCATATTTTATGTATAAATTCAGTTATATTGAAAAGATAATGCATTTTACCAGATAAGTGCAAGAACTGCCCATAAAACCCATAAAGTAAATTAAATACTCTCTCTATATATTTATGTGTCTACCTATATATCTATCTCTATCTTTAATGGAAATAAAGAGAAATAATATGATACATTAGAATTAAAACAAAGTAAAAAAATGATATTTTAGTAATTTGTAGGGGTTTAAAAATAAACTTTTTCTTAAAATATTTTATTTATTTATTTGTTGACATTGAGTTTATTGAAATGATATTAAATGTGTAAAATCTCCATTTTACAGAAAATGAGACCCTTGTAGAATTAAAGAGCTGGTAAATGATAGCATAGAACTCAAATCTAAAGCTAGCTTCAAAACCTGTATCTTACTACACTGCTTCTTACCATGAGCACTTGGAGAGCAGGTATTAAGTTTTGATCAACTCTAAATCCCTAGCACTTAGCTTAGTACTAGGTACAAGTATAAAAGAGAAATTAAATTACCTATAATGTCACCACCTAGTATAATCACTATTAAAATATTAGTATATTATATTGACAAGTACACACTGCTATATTTAAAATAAAATGCCTTTCTATGAAAAAAAATGTTTTCAAAGAATACTGACTCAAGTTGAAAAATGTTCACAGTGTATTAAAAAAGATAAAACATAGGTAATACGATCAAAATTTTATAAAATATTATTTATTTATACACGTTTTATATATATGCACATAAAAAGATTGAAATAAAATACTTTAGATTTACAGAAAACCTGCAAAGATAGCCGAGAGATTTTTCATATAGCACATACCTGTTTTTCCTAGTTAACAACGTATGATCCACATGTTAAATTAATGAACCAACATTGTTATATTATTATTAACCAAAGTTCAAACTTTACTCATATACCCTTACTTTTTTACCTATTATTCTTTTTTCTGTTCCAAGATCCCATGTAGAATACAACATTTCATTTAATCATTATATCTCCTTAGGCAACACTTGGCTGTGACATTTTCTCAGACTTTTCTTGTTTTTAACGACTTTGACAGTTTTGAAAGTATTAGTTAAGTATTTTGTAGACTGCCCCCAACTGGGATTTGTCTAATTATGATTACACTGGGAATAAGGGCTTTTGGTCTCATCACATCATATCAAGGGTGCAAATTATCAACATGACATCACTGTTTATGTCAATTTTGATTACTTGGTAAAAGTATTTTTTGTCAGGTTTCTGACTATAACATAACTCTTTCACCCACTTTCCCATACCATGCTCTCTGGAAGGAAGGCCCTATGAACAGCCACACTTAAGGAGCAGGGAGTTATGCTCTCTTTGAGAGCAGATTAATTACATAAATGATTTGGAATTTATTTATTTCCTCAATAATTTATTTATATAAATACATTCCTAGGGTTTTTTCAGTGCTTCACAAAAGGCAGGAGAGTTAAGGAAATTTTGGTTTACATCATTTTATTAAATTTAATAGATTTACATATCTTTCTAACAATTACCAAAAGAAATTGACTTTTACTGTAATTTAGACTTTTGCTGCTATCAAATTATTCCTTAATCTAATATGCACCACATTACTGGCACTTTGGTATACTCCCTCTCTCTCTCTCTGTCTGTCTCTCTCTTTTCTCTCTCACTCTCATCTGTAGGGAAATCCTGATTGTCATGTGAAAATTATAGCAAACCAATTTTAGAAAAAAATAATATATACTTGGGAAATTCTATAATCTTAGAGCTTATTAATTAATAAGCAATGTCTTACATGCATTCTAGCCACAAGAAAAGCAATGATTATGCTTTTTGAGTACTAAGCATACCTCAGAGTTCTTGGGCTCATTGTCAGAAAAGTTAAGGAAATATCTGTGGGTCAGTAAGAAAGTAGTTGTGAAAGCAACGATCATCATTTTCCCATTATATCTGTACCTCATTTTCTTTAGGAAAGTCCACTGGGAGTCAGACCAGAACCAAAAATGTCAATAGTTCTCATTTACTTAAATTGTTTTAAATCTACTGTCCTTACATATCCATCATTTGGAAGAACAAGGAATTGCTTGCTGAGTAAAAATCTTGACTTTTTCTGAATATTCCCTTGACCCACATCCATGCACAGGTGTTTAAATTCCTTGACTTTAAAGATAGAGTGTCACCCCTTATTTTCAGTGTATCATAGTTTGTAATTCCGTCCCTAATCAACTACATAGAATTTTTTCCCACTTCCAGTACTTGCTATAGAGTTTAATCTAAAGCAGACTGTCACTCAATACTCAAGCAAATTTTGGTTATGAGAAAAAAAAGTCAAAAAGAATCAACTCATAGTTATACAAGTTATCAAAACATCTACTCTAGGTAACATAATTTGGCAACCTGTATATCAGACCAATCACAAATATGTTCATTTGGCCACTACAGAATTTAATACTTTAGAACAACTTTACATGGAGCATGTACTCTTGAGTTCAGCATAGATAACAATCTCTTCAAATTAAATGTACGCTGAACCCAAAAGAGTTTGATCCAAGGATTTTATTATTCTATTGTTTAATACATGAAATTATTAATAATATGTTTTTGGACATTATCTTTTGAACTTGAACCAGCCAACAGAAGAAAGAGCTCTGTGGTTCATTATTATATCTACTTTTGGTACATTAGTGAGGATGTCTGAAGTACATCATTGTGTCTTACAAGTATTCAAATACTCAAAAATATTCCTCTCAAATGTTAATATCAGTAAACTGTGCTTAACTTGAGAAAATATTAGTTTCTATTTTATAGCATAACTGTTAGGCTTCTTTCTTTGCCTTGGTGACTGAGAAGCTAAAACAAAAGATTGATATATAATTTCTATGAATACAAAAATAAAAAACAGTTAGGATGCAAATTATACCTTGGTGTTGCATATTTGAGTTTGATTGCCTTTTGTTTTAAGGTCTTTTGTATTTGAACTTCAAAGTCTTATGCTCCATGGATACTTAGGAATGAAACTGTGATGAAAGTTATAATCCTGTGGCTTCTGTAAATGACTTTTGGATTGTTTTCTTCCTTTATTGCTCTACTTCAATCAAGAAAATAGAGGGGAGATTGAAAGGGATACATATAAGAGAATATAACTTCTCATTAGACAGATTTTGCAGCAACAGTACTTACAAGTTGCTACAGTATGTTCTCAAACAACAAGGTTGAATTGAAGTTAACTACAAAGTTGCTTCATCTTGGGTGAGTAAATATTTTAAGCACTCACATGGATGGCTGTGTAGTGGAAATTAAAAAGTCTGCAGTTTTGATATTTTATTCTCTGACCATCTGCCCAGATTGGGAGTTCTATCATCCTGTCTGTGCATGAGCCCATCCTACTCACTTCCTCTGCACTCCCGGGCTTCTGAGTTGCCAGATTGTTTCTGTTTGTTTGTTTAACATACAATTTTCTTTGGAGTTCTATCTTGGCTCTCAAAATATGCTTAATATGTTATTATGTAATTCCCTTTTTGTTATCAGTATAGATCAGTTTCAGATATTACTATTTTCATTTTCTGACTATAAGCATTCATGTTTTTCTTTAAATCATCACATCTAACAATCCATATTCATAATCAATATTTCTTAGCCCAATGAATGAGAAGTGCAAAGCTACAAAGTGTTCCTCAGCAAGTACACAGTTGATTCTCAAATAAGCATGAAATCCTTTCCCAAAGCATTACCATATATTACTAACATGTTAATTTCCCCCACTTATGTATTTTTTTTTAATTTTTGTTGAAGTACAGTTGATTTAACATGTTGTGTTAGTTTCAGGTGTACAACAAAGTGAATCAGTTATCCATATACATACATCCACTCTTTTTTACATTCTTTTCATGTATTGGTCATTACAGAGTATTGAGTAGAGTTCCTTTTGCTATACTGTAGGTCCTAATTAGTTATCTGTTTTATATATAGTAGTATGTATATGCCAATCCCAATCTCCCAATTTATCCCTCCCCCTATAATTCCCTGGTAACCTTAAGTTTGTTTTATACATCTGTGACTCTACTTCTGTTTTGTAAATAACTTCATTTCTACCCATTTTTAGATTCCACATATAAGTGATATCATATGATATTTGTCTTTGTGTGACTTACTTCACCCAATATGACAATGTAGAGGTTCATAGATGCTGCTGCAAATGGCATTATTTTATTCTTTTTTATGGTTGAGTAATATTCCATTGTATATATGTACCACATTTTTTTTATCCATTCCTCTGCTGATGGACACTTAGGTTGCTTCCAAGTCCTGGCTATTGTAAATAATGTTGCAATGAACATTTGGGCACATGTATCTTTTTGAATTATACTTTTCTCTGGGTATATGCCTAGGAGTGGGATTGCTGGGTCATATAATAGTTTTATTTTTAGCTTTTTAAGGAACCTCCATAGAGTTCTCTATAGTGGTTATGCCAAGTTACATTCCCACCAACAATGTAGGAGGGTTCCCTTTTCTCCACACCTTCTCCAGCATTTATCATTTGTAGATTTTTGATGATGGCCATTCTCACCGGTGTGAGGTGATATCTCATTGTACTTTGATTTGCATTTCTCTAATAATTAGTGATGTTGAGCATCTTTTCATCTTCTTTTTAGCCATCTGTATGTTTTCCTTATGAAAATGACTATACTACCCAAAGAAATCTACAGATTCAATGCAATCCTTATCAAATTACCAATGCCCTTTTTCACAGAATTAGAGCAAAAAATTTTACAATTTGTATAGAAATGGAAAAGACCCTGAATAGTAAAAGTAATCTTGAGAAAAAAAAATGGAGCTGGAGGAATCAGGCTCCCTGACTTCAGATTATACTACAAGGCTACAGTAATCAAAACACTATGGTACTGGCACTAAAACAGAAATATAGATCAATGGAACAGGATAGAAAGTCTAGAGAGAAACCCACGCACCTATGGTCACCTAATCCATAACAAAGGAGGCAAGAATATACAATGGAGAAAATACAGTCTCTTGAATTAGCTTAAGATGGCGGAGTAGAAGGACGTGCACCCACCCCTTCTTATGAGAACACCATAATCACAACTAACTGCTGAACAACCATTGACAAAAAACCTTGGAACCCAACAAAAAAGATATCCTACATCCAAAGACAAACGAGAAGCCAAAATGAGATGGTAGGAGGGGCACAATCACAATATGCCAGGTGGATGGCCCACAAACTGGAAAGCAATCGTAGAGTAAGTATCCTATATATGAACGTTCAGGGGGCAAACTTTCAAAGATGCAAACGTTCATTAACATGTCCAGTCACATAAGTTAGTTCACACGTCTGGATTACATTGTCATGTTCATGCATCCTCTGCAAGTGGTTGTGCTTTTGTGTACTTTGTTGCACAGTACTTCATAGAATACAGTAGTGCAGTATCTTTATTTCAAGGCCAGGATGTCCAGAAGCAAGCATAAAAGCAGCAGTGATGTAGCTGGTACTGATAAGAAGAGCCAGGAATTGGAGGCCCAGAGAAAGGATGAAGAGAGACAGAGGAAGAAGAAGTAACTGAAGAATGGAAGAGATTCACAATACAGGAAATGGCAAGGGAATTTTCTTTATTTGAGGAGGTACTGTTAGTTTTTGAGGCACGGGACCCGAATGTAGAATGGAACACAAAGGTTGCAGCAGACATTTAGAATGCAGTCCAGTGCTACCATGTCATCTATGACAAGAAAAAAAAGAGCTACTTCCCAGACATCACTGGATTGTTTTTTCAAGAGGGTAGATAGAATTGAATCCAGCAAAGAACCAGAACCTATGCCATCAGTGTAAGGCATGAGTGAAATTGCAGCTTGCCCTCCATTTCCTATTGCTTATGATCCTTCAGCTCTACCATCTCCCGGCTCCTCTCCCTCCTTCAGTCAATAACTCTTCTTGCCTGTTCACTCGATGCCAGCACCTGTATGCCAGTTGTTGTACTGTACTACTGTACTTTTCAAGGTACTGTACTATAAGATTAAAAATGTTTTCTTTATTTTTGTATTTGTTTTTTATGCATTATTTGTGTGAAAAGTATTATAAACCTATTATAGTACAGTACTATATAGCAAATTGTTAGTTGGGTACCTAGGCTAACTTTGCTGGATGTATGAATAAATTGAACTTATGGACACGGTCTCAGAACAGAACCCATTCGTATGTAGGGGACATACCGTATGACAGAAGTTCTCTCACTGGAGTGAAAGTTCTGAGCCCCACATCAGGCTTCCCAGCCTGTGGGTCCAGCAATGGGAGGAGGCATCCCCAGAGAATCTGGCTTTGAAGGTCAGCAGACTTGATTGCAGGACCTCCACAGGACTGAGAGAAACAGAAATTATGCCTTTGGGAGGTACACACAAGTCTTGTGCATACCAGGACCCAGGGGAAAAAAGCGGTGACCCCATAAGAGACTGGGCCAGACCTACCTGCTAGTATTGGAGGGTCTCCTGCAGAGGTGAGAGGCTGCTGTGGCTCACTGAGGGTACAAAGACATTGGCAGCAGCAGTTCTGGGAAGTACTTATTGGTGTGAGCCTTCCCAGAGACTGCCATTAGCCCCACCAAACAGACTGTAGACTCCAGTGCTAGGTCCCCTCAGGCCAAACAACCAGCAAGGAGAGAACATGGCACCACCCATCAGCAGACAAGTGGATAAAAGTTTTACTGAGGACTGACCTGCCCACCACCAGTCCCTCCCATCAGGAAGCATGCACAAGCCTCTTAGATAGCCTCATCCACCAGAGGGTAGACAGAAGCCGCATGAAGAACCAAAGTCCTGCAGTCTACAGAATGAAAACCACAATCACAGAAAGTTAGACAAAATGAAATGGCAGAGGATTATGCCCCAGGTGAAGGAACAAGATAAAACCCCAGAAAAACACCTAAGTGAAGTGGAGATAGGCAACATTCCAGAAAAAGAATTCAGAATAATGTTAGTGAAGATGATCTAGGTTGTCAGATAAATAATGGAGTTCGAGAAGATGAAAGAAATGTTTAACAAAACCTAGAAGAACTAAAGAAAAAGCAAGCTGAAATGAACCCTTGATAACTGAAATGAAAAATACACTAGAAGGAATCAATAGTGGAATAACTGAGGCAGAAGAACAGGTGAGTAATGTTAAAGAGTGAATGGTGGAAATCACCACCATGGAACAAAATAAAGAAAAAAGGAATGAAAAGAAATGAAGACAGTATTTTTGGACAACATTAAACCCACCAACAGTCACATTACAGGGGTCCGTGAAGGAGAAGAGAGAGAAAGCACCTGAGAAAATATTTGAAAAGATAATAGCTGAAAACTTCCCTAACATGGGAAAAGAAGCAGTCAACTTAGCCCCACTAGTCCAGGAAGTGCAGAGAGTCCCAGGTAGGATAAACCCAAGGAGGAACATGCTGAGACACATAGTAATCAAACTGACAAAATTTAAAGACAAAGAAAAATAATTTAAAGCACCAAGGGAAAACAACAAATAACATGCAAGGGAACTCCCATAAAGTTATCAGTTGATTTCTCAGCAGCAAATCTGCAGAACAGAAGGGATTGGCATGATATATTGCAAGGGATGAAAGAGAAGAACCTACAACCAAGAATACTCTACCCAGCAAGGCATTCATTCAGATTTGATAGAGAAATCAAGAGCTTTACAGACAAGCAAAAGCTAAGAATTCAGCACCACAAGACCAGGTTTTCAACAAATGCTTAAGAAACTTCTCTAGGTGGGAAAGAGACCAGAAACTTAAAACAAACTTGTACTTAAATAGATTGCTATATCAAAACCTTGCCAGACCAGCAAACCAAAAATCTACAATAGATACACACACAAAAAAAGAAAAAGCAACCCAAACACAAACACTAAAGATTGTCATCAAACCACAAGAGAAGAGAACAAAAGAAGAAGGGAAGAAAAAAGACCTATAGAAACAAAAACAAAACTATTAAGAAAAAGTCGATAAGAATGTACATATTGATAATTACCTTAAATTTACTGATAAATAGATTAAATGTTCCAACCAATAGACATAGATTGGCTGAATGGATACAAAAACAAGACACTGTATATCCTGTCTACAGGAGACCCACTTCAGACCTAGGGACACAAACAGACTGAAAGTGAGAGGATCAGAAAAGATATTCCATGCAAATAGAAATCAAAAGAAAGCTGGAGTAGCAATGCTCATATCAGACAAAATAGACATTAAAATAAAGACTCTTATAAGTGACAAAGAAGGATACTGCAAAATGATCAAGGGATCAATCCATGAAGAAGATATAATAATTGGAAATATATATGCACCCATCATAGGAGCACCTCAGTAATATAAGGCAAATACTAACAGCCATAAAGGGAGAAATCGACAATAACACAATAATAGTGGGGAACTTTAACAACCCATTTTCTTCAAAGGACAAATCATCCAGAGAGAAAATCAATAAGGAAAAACAGGCCTTAAATTAGTGCAGATGGACTTAATTGATATTTATAGAGCATGCCATCCAAAAGCAGCAATGTACACATTCTTCTCAAGTGCACACGGAACATTCTGCAGGAGCGACCAAAAGCTGGGCCAAAAAGCAAGACTCCATAAATTTAATAAATTTAATCTTTTAATTAAATTTAATCTTTTCTGTGAGATTAGAAATAAACTACAAGTAAAGAACTGTAAAAAACACAAACACATGGAGGTGAAACAATATGCTACTAAGCAAGCAATGGATCACTGAAGAAATCAAAGAGTAAATCAAAAATTACCTAGAGACAAATGATAATGAAAGCACAATGATCCAAAACCTATGGGATGCAGCAAAACAGTTCTAAGAGGGAAGTTTATAGCAATAAAATCTTACCTTGGGAAAAAAAAAATTTCAAATAAACAACCTAACCTTACACCTAAAACAACTAGAGAAAGAAGAACAAATAAAACCGAAAGTTAGTGGAAGGAAAGAAATCATAAAGATCAGAGCAGAAAATATATGAAATAGAGACAAAGAAAACAATAGCAAAGATCAATGAAACTAAAACCTGATTCTTCGGAAGGATAAACAAAATTGATAAATTTTTAGCCAGACTCATCAAGAAAAAAAAGGGAGAGGACTCAAAGCAATAAAATTAGAAATGAAAAAGGAGAAGTTACAACTTACACCATACAAATACAAAGGATCATAAGAGACTACTACAAGAAACTGTATGCCAACAAAATGGACAACCTGGAAGAAATGGACAAATTCTTAGAGAGATACAATCTCCCAAGACTGAACCAGGAAGAAACTGAAAGTATGAACAGACAAATCACAAGTAATGAAATTGAAATTGTGAATAAAAATCTTCCAAGAAACAAAAGTCCAGGACCAGATGGCTGCACAGGGGAATTTTATCAAACATTTAGAGAAAAGCTAACACCCATCATTCTGAAACTGATCCAAAAAATTGCAGAGGAAGGAAAACTCCCAAACTCATTTTATGAGGCCCCATTACCCTGATACCAAAACCGGACAAAGATACCACAAAAAAGAAAATTACAGGCCAATAACAACTGATGAGCATAGATGCAAAAATCTTCAACAAAACACTAGCAATCTGAACTCAATAATACATCAAAAAGATCATACACCATGATCAAGTGGGATTTATCCCAGGGATGCAAGGATTTTTCAATATCCAGAAATCAATCAGTGTGATACACCACATCAACAAATTGAAGAATAAAAACCATATGATCATCTTAATATATGCAGAAAAAGCTTTTGACAAAATTCAACACAGATTTATGAAAATAACTCTCTAGAAAGCGGACATAGAGGGAACATACCTCAACATAACAAAGGTCATATATAACAAACTTATAGCTAGCATCATACTCAACAGTGAAAAGCTGAAAGCATTTCCTCTAAGATTAGGAACAAGACAAGGATGCCCACTCTCTCCATTTTTATTCAACATAGTTTTGGAAGTCCTACTACAGCAATCAGAGAATAAAAATAAATAAAAGGAATCCAAATTGGAAAAGAAGAAATTAAATTGTCACTGTTTGCAGATGACATGATACTATACATAGAAAATCCTAAAAGATGCCACCAGAAAACTACTAGAGCTAATCGATGAATTTGGTAAAGTTGCAGGAGACAAAATTAATGCACAGAAATCTTCTGCATTTCTATACACTAACAATGAAAGATCAGAGAGAGAAATTAAAGAAACAATCCCATTTACCATTGCAACAAAAAGAATAAAATACCTAGGAATAAACCTACCTAAGCAGGCAAAAGCACTGTACTCAGAAAACTATAAGGTACTAATGAAAGAAATCAAAGACTACACAAACAAATGGAAAGATATACCATGTTCTTGGATTGGAAGAATCAATATTGTCAAAATGACTATACTACCCAATGCAATCTACAGATTCAGTGTAATCCCTATGAAATTACCAATGCATTTTTCATAGAATTAGAACAAAAAATTTCACAATTTGTATGGAAACACAGGAAACAACAAATAGCCAAAGGAACCTTAAGAAAGAAAAATGATGCTGGAGGAATCAGCCTCCCTAACTTCAGACTATACTACAAAGCTACAGTAATTAAGACAGTATGGTACTGGAACGAAAACAGAAATATAGATAAATGAAGCAGGATAGAAAGCCCAGAGATAAACCCATGCACCTGTGGTCAACTAATCTAAGACAAAGGAGGCAAGAATATACAATGGAGAAAAGATAGTCTCTTCAGTAAGTGGTGTTGAGAAAACTGGACAGCTACATGTAAAAGAATGAAATTACAGCACTCCCTAAGACCACACACAAAAATAAACTCAAAATGGATTAAAGACCTAAATGTAAGACCAGACACTATAAAACTCTTAGAGGAAAACATAGGCAGAACACTCTTTGCCACAAAGCACAGCAAGATCCTTTTTGACCCACCTCCTAAAGTAATGAAAATAAAAACAAAAATAAACAAATGAGACCTAATGAAACTCACAAGCTTTTGCACAGCAAAGGAAACCATAAACAAAACAAAAAGACAACCCGCAGATTGGGAGAAAGTATTTGCAACTGATGTGACCAACAAGGGAGTAGTCTCCAAAATTTACAAGCAGCACATGCAGCTTAATATGATCAAAACAAACAACCCAATCAAAAAATGAGTAGAATACCTAAATAGACATTTCTCCTAAGAAGACATACAGATTGCCAAGAGGCACAAGAAAAGTTGTTCAACCTTACTAATTATTAGAGAAATGCAAATCAAAACTACAATGAGATATCATCTCACACCAGCAAAATGGCTATCATCAGAAAATCCACAAACAATAAATGCTGGAGAGGGTGTGCAGAGAAGGGAACCCTTCTATACTGTTGGTGGGAATGTAAACTGGTACAGCCACTCTGGAGAACAGTATGGAGGTTCCTTAAAAAACTAAAAAAAAGAGCTACCATATGATCCTGCAATCCCACTCCTGGACATATATTCAGAGAAAATCATGGTCTGAAAGGATAAATGCACCCCAATGCTTATTGCAGTACTGTTTACAATAGCCAAGACATGGAAGCAACCTAAATGTCCATCAACAGAGGAATGGATAAAGAAGTTGTGGTACATTTATACAATAGAATATTATTCAGCCATTAAAAAGAAAGAAATAATGCCATTTGCAGCAACATGGATGGACTTAGAGACTGTCATACCGAATGAAGTAAGTCAGACAGAGAAAGATAAATATCATAAGATATCGCTTATATGCAGAATCTAAAAATAAATGATACAAATGCACTTATTTACAAAGCAGAAACAGACTCACAGACTTAGAGAATGAACTTATGGTAACCGGGGGGAAAGGTGAGGGAATGGGATAGTTAGGGAGTTTGGGGTTGACATGTACACACTGCTATATTTAAAATGGATAATAAACAAGGACCTACTGTATAGCACAGGGAACTCTGTGCAATATTATGTAACAACCTAAATGGAAAAGGAATTTGAAAAAGAATAGATAAATGTCTATGTATAACTAAATCACTTTGCTATACACCTGAAACTATCACAGCATTGTTAATCAACTATACTCCAATATAAAATAAAAAGTTAAAAAAAAAAAAAGACAGTCTCTTCAATAAGTGGTGCTGGGAAAACTGGACAGCTACATGTAAAAGAATGAGATTAGAACACTCCCTAACACCATACACAAAAATAAACTCAAAATGGGTTAAAGGCCTAAATGTAAGGCCAGACACCATAAAACTCTTAGAGGAAAACATAGGCAGAACACTCTTTGACATAAATCAAAGCAAGATCTTTTATGATCTACCTCATACAGTAATGAAAATAAAACAAAAATAAACAAATGGGATCTAATTAAACTTAAAAGCTTTTGCACAGCAAAGGAAACCATAAACAAACAAAAGACAACCTTCACAACAGGAGAAAATCTTTGCAAACAAAGCAACCAACAGGGGATTAATCTAAAATATACAAACAGCTTCTGCAGCTCAATATGAAAAAAACAAACAACCCAGTCAGATAATGGGTGGAAGATCTAAATAGACATTTCTCCAAAGAAGACATACAGATGGCCTCACTTATGTATTTTATTTTGAAGCCATTTTGTAAAATGGCAAATTTAAATTAAACAAATATGTAGAATGAAGTTTGTACTTCAGGTCTGTAACTTAATTTGATAAATAAAATAATCTGTCAAAAAATTTAAAACACATCATATTATATAAAAAATGCCCATTTGTCATAAAGTAGACTACATAACCCAGGAAAACTCTTGACAATAATTAATGACATATATTTCAAAGTATTGGTACATTTTGTAGACATGAATGTATCAGGAATAAAAATGTTATATATTAAATACATGTTAAGTGACTTTTACAATTCTTCTCACAGGAGTGAATTTCCATTACTAGTCTAGATTTTCTTTATTGATTTTTTTATTCTGCATTATCCCCTTCTCTACCTACTTATAAACATTTCTCCAAAGAAGAAAAGACGGGGTGGGAAACATGCATCAGACATCAGACTGGCATGAATGCCATTTGAGTAGAGTGTTTTCTCTGGTTGAGGAATATGAGGGGAGTGCAGTCATAGCTACAATGTTGCCTAAGCATCTTCAAGCACACAGTCTAAAGGGTCAGGGATAGGATATTCCTTTAAGATATCTTGAGCATGAAATCTACTTCTGGCTGAAACTTGCTTTCCTTGTTGGGTAGCCCTTATCATCTTTTATCTGAGGGAGAGAAAACATTTAAAATTAAAATGTTTGGGGTTCTCATTATAAATTCTTTTCTCAAACATGAAGAGGAAGTAACTCCTCACTAAAGATGGCAAACCAGGCAAAGGATAATTTATGGAAATCTTAAGAGGGGTGTAGTGACTGAGGTTGTTTTGTTTCCTTGTTTTTGTTTCTTTATTGTTTTTAGTTGTGTTTAGTTGAATTTAGATACAATCTACAAAAAGTATCAGCTCTATCAAATTTTAAATGAAAAGTATTGAGAAGTAGTTAAAATTCAACTAAAGGAGTATTTTAAAAGGTACATATTACTTAGAAACATATGAATTTGGTGCTTCAGTTTTCCTAATTGCAAGATAAAGCTGAATATTGTGAGGCATAACTGAGATGTGTGTGAAACGTGCTAAAATACAAATGTTAAACATGTGTAGTGTTTTCTTTTTATAACTTCTTATTTAGATTAAAATAATAAAACAAAATTGCAAAATTCTGAAATTGTGAATGTCCAAGACTGAGGACTTTTTAAATAATGCTATAAACAATCACAAACAATTCTCCATTTAGGTAACATCTACATAATTTCCTCAGATTATACAGGATTTTATGTAAAAGGAAATTAATTATAAAGAAAAATTATATTTGATGACAGTTGATACTAGGTCAATGTAAGGCCAAATTTGTCACACAGTGTGGCATAGCATAAGTACATATAAGCAGCATTCCCTTTCATATTAATTGGACAAAATGTTGAGTAACTTTACAGCTAGTAGAAAGAACCTTGATATGTCACTGGGAAAACTAGACTGTGGTTTCACATCTATGTTACTTTGCTGACCTCTGTGTTAGTGTGTTTTCATTTCTGTATCTGACAATAAGATTTAACTATCCATCTCAGAATGTTGCTGTGTGGATCAGCTGAGATAAGATAAGACAAAATAATAAAAGTAATACATGATAAAAATGCACCTCAAACATATAAGGTAGCAAAATTATAAGTCGGTGGTTTAAACAAAACATGTACCACTAAAAATGTACATGAATCATACATATGAATGTGAAATCATATTGTAATACTGAAGAATATAATAAATTGGATTCAAAAGTTATGTTTGTTGAACAAAGTGATTATTCCCTCCCCAGTTCTCAGTCTTTATATTCAGTTTTTATAACAGATTATACAAAGGACTTGAAAAGACTTATAAAAATACCTGTCATGAATAATCATTATAATTGAGTGCTTACAATATGCTAAGTATTATGCTAAACCCATTTAATTTTATTAGTTCATTTACTCCTTAAAAGAGTCCTCTCAGCCATTATTATTTTCCCTTTCTTATAGTTGAGTTATTTTAAGACTTCATAAAGCTAAGTAATTTAACTAATATCCCAAACTGTAAAAAGGGGGAGGCCAAGGGCTATAATCAAAATTCTTAATGAGAAGTAACAAATAGTAGCACTGATTAGAATAAATGCCCAACAATCAGAATGAACATAGGGCTGCCTACATCATGATGAATTCTAGTTGAATTACTTCTGGCCAAAGAAGCTCTCAGATATTTCCAATGTTAAATTCAACATTAACTAATAATTGACTAATTATTAAGTTTCACACAGCTATTTCATTTATCAGTCTGTCTATGGAATCCCATAGCAAAAAGCAAAACTGCAGTTCAATAATAACAACAAAAATTACACAATATTCACAAAATATACATCATTTTAAATTATTTTACAAAATAATATTCCCTCAATTAATTTTATATTATTCAGTGTTGTGCATGCACACACACACACACACACACACACACACACATACACACAAGGTTCCCTGGTAAAATAATGGCAATATACAACTGAGTTATTTTATTTTGTTTTATTATTTTTATTTTTTTCTTGTTCATTAATATAGGTTATTTCAACATCCTGTGAAAATTATTAAGTCAATATTTTTTAATTATTTGATAACAGTAATATGTAAAACCAATCTTTAAAGGCTCAATTTCTTAAATGGAGAACAGAATTTTCTCAACTAGTAAAAGCCCTAAGTTTAAAACTAATATTCTGCTAATGTGCTTGCATATTCATGCCACTTGAATTAAACCAGTAATAAAAATAAAACAATAATTTACTTTTAATTACAATAAAAATTATGAGGGAATTTAGAGTATTCAGTCCAGGCAGAACATATCGATGTATAATTTTCAATACTAAAGGAGAACATTAAATATCTCAGCTCCACGTGTGTGTGTATTTATTTTGTTCAAATGTTTGGCAGTAAGTAGAAAGTATTTTACCATTCCTTAGCATGTACTAAGACTTTAATTTACTTCAGTGACACATAAACCTTTTTTTTTTTTAAAGATGTTAACTCTTCAGTATGATTTTTTTGCCACTTGGCAGTTTAATTTTCTACCCCTCTTTTTAATACCACTGCTAGATGGACAGCCTCTTTTATTTAAACCTTGTCCTTATCAGTTCCCTACAGGACCTGACACTTTGCTACTAACCCTGCAATCCCATCTTCCATCTTTGTTCAAACTCTATTTCCTTATGCATCAGTGAACACAGTGTATTTTTAAGTATGTCAGGATAATAGGGACTATGTAAGAGATAAACTGGAAGGAAATTTCTATCAGCCTGAAGCAACTTTAAAATACAGTGAATCCCAGAGCATCCTTTTCAAATATATTAAACTTCCTGTTTCATTTTCACAATGTGATCATCAAGTTTTGGCTAGAATTGATATTCACACAATCAATATAGTAGCCTTCAAAATTGGCTTTACGACATTCTCTAATGAGGAAACACTAGGCTGTGTATATCTAAAAGGATGTTTATACCAAGAGAAGATAGCAAAAATTAATTATTTGAAACCCTGTATTGGAAAGTCCCTTAAAGGAAGAGAATGTGTATAATTCAGCATATTGTCTTCCAGAGCCCATCATAGGGCCCGGCACATAGTGGGCATGCAGTAAAACTTGAGAGGCATTCAGTGTAATCACGCAGCAAGAACTATCAGGCATTCATGTGCTGAGGTTGTCAGGTATCACTGGCTCCTGCAGAGAACCACTAGAAGCACTAGACTGGGAGGAAGTATGAATCAAATCTGCAGTGAGCCACTATCTAGCAATAGGGGAGTCGATTTAAGCTACCCAAAGTGTTATGAGGGCAAGATAGTCATAAGCCACTCCAAGGAACTCCATTGTAACTAATACTCTACAAAAGGACATTGATTCAGTAGAGATAATACCATTCAATTTGTGCTCTGACATTTTACTCTAGTAATAGATTACTCTAGTAATAGTAATAGATCTTACTACTGATCTTTGTCAGGTTACTTTAGCTCACTGAATGGGTTGCATCAAGAACTTCAGAGTCTCTTAAACATTGAAAAAAAAATCTGTCCCTTCATATTAATTCAAAGGAGACCAACAAAGTTCTGATTTATGCTATGATGATTTTGTCAATACTTATCTGAGATAGCAAATATGTA
The DNA here is from genome assembly GCF_951394435.1 of Stenella coeruleoalba. Lineage (NCBI taxonomy): Eukaryota > Metazoa > Chordata > Mammalia > Artiodactyla > Delphinidae > Stenella > Stenella coeruleoalba. Next base: position 35,078,753 of record NC_137164.1, on the reverse strand, counting down.
ATTCTCAATAAAAAGTAGTTTTGGTGCCTCTGCTTTGTGTCACATACTTAGCCATAGAAAAAATGTTCATTTGTAACATTTATAATGCTCAGGATAGAATTTCTAAAGTTCTATACATCTCTAACATTTTAAGTAATTTGGAAGTTGAATGATGAGAAAATGTAAACATATTTTTTTCTTTTCTTCTCTGATTCCATCCTTCTGAAGATGTTCTGTAGAATAATTCCAGAACAACCTTGACTTCATTATCCCAATCCACAGGCTTTATTGTAGATTAAACAAATAATACTCCAGATCTTTATTCTAGATGAGTACAATTACAGAATTGAAACACTGTTGCATGTAGGAAAATGTTTAAAAAGCTGTTTTTAAGTATGTTTGACTCTATACAGTTGAGAATGCCATTAAGTGGATATTGATACATAGATCTTACCAGTTTTGAAAACAAAAGTAAAGAGCCATTTCACTCCAATAAGTCTATTCATTACCAAATTTGTTTAAAGGTTTATGTCATTTTAATCTGTTTCAATTTATATTTTATTTTGTAATCCCTAGTGTAACCCCCAACAAGTGCTCACATATTTTTTAATTAAATTATGGTTTGATTTTGAAAGACTGATATACTATCTTATAATTACATATTCTCTGGATTAAAACTAAGTATTCAAACTTTAAATTTAAGACACCAATGGTAAAAGGACACTATTTTATAACATACACAGTTGCTAAATAGTCCTTTGTTCATATAAATGCCTAAGATCTCACTCAGATTTCCTAATAAATAAACTATAAAGAAAGCCCAATGGAAAGTTTTAAAAAGAAGAAATTAAAGTTAAAGAATTTAGAAAAGCGATATGAACTCTCCTGTTAGACATACAATTCTTTCTAACACCAGTGGAAATGTTCATTTCCTTTTCATTCCTGAGCTATTATAGTGTGTGAAAAAATTGACCTTATAGTACTTTTATTTTAAGTAGTTTTGATACTGTGATAATTAGTCATCATTTTTATAATTGTATCTTTAAACTCCATACTGTCAAGAATGTTTTCTTTAATGTTGTCAACACAAAGACCTTGTTGGTTTTCTTTATTCTACCTTACATGTTGCTAGTATTAACCTGTTTATTATTATATATATTTTCCTTTAGAAAAAAATCTAATTTTGTTTGAGCTATTACCCAGCAGTCATCCCTTTTTACCCAGGTCATTCTTCCCAATTACCAGAAAAAAAAATTTCTAAATATTTGCTTTGGTTCTTATTGAAGCTCAGCAAGGCCCCTGGTCCCATCCTTTCTCATTCTAATTTGATGGAGTAGGAAAAAAGAAAGGGAAATAGAGAGAATGTCTCCCACATCTTACATGTACAAATTTTACCTTATGAAGTCTTTAAAGAATGCTTCCTCTTTCTTCAAATCAAAGATTATTAAACTCTATAATCATTGAAGCTTACCTCTGTTAGCAAGTTATTCCAAGCTACTTTACCCATTCATTATTTTCTTTAATTTCTGAGATAAAAATTAGTTACATATGATTCTTTCAAACCTAAAAGACTTTCCAGATCTCATGGAAAATTTTATCTGTTTAAATCATTTCAAAGTCTCTTACCCATCTCTACGGGTGCAATACTTCTACAGCTAGTAGTTAACTGTCAATTCTTGACATAGTTAAGCCTCCTTAGTTTCTCCAAGGCCTCTCAAACTTCAGAATTCAAGAAAATATTCCCAACTGGATGACCCTTTAAGGAACTCACTGTTCATTCATTCTTTCCCTTTTCTGTGATGCATTTATTTTTAGCTTTCTACAAAGGAAAGCTTAGAGATCAGCTAGCAGGTGAGCTAAATAGACACATAGAGATACTTCCTATTTTTTCCTTGCTATACCATTGCTCACTTGATCTCTTCTATTGTTATAATTTCTTACATTGCATATAGCAAAAGACAAGGTACATACTTTATATTGTGGCTAGCCCCCCCCATATTAAGATGTAAATGATTTGCTCATCAAGCACATTTCTATAAACTAACAATTGGAAATTTATCAACTACCAGGGAGGAATGGTTATGGGAGCAAAGACCAGAGTGGCAGTGGTAACTTAACAGCAGCTTTGTATCTGGTCTGCCCTCTACAAAGCAGAGAAAAATCTGGGTCATTACATTCAGCAGGGAGCTTTGAAACACCTTCCAACTTTTTGCTACGCGATGATAAGTGTCTTTTGACCTAGTTTTGCACTTGAGAAATGCAAGGCTGCCAGGCCATGGAGGCTGTAAGTGTTGGATCTGTGCTTTTATGTTGCTAGAAGGATTCCTAAAGTGTTAGCTTTGTGATTCTTCTCTTTCCAGGAAACAGTAATGTGGTTATGTTTTCTCTCTCTTGCCTGGGAGGCCAATGATCTTTTATACTATTATTTCAGGTTGCATGCAAATTGAAATTGAACAAGGTGGTCTTAAAGTCCCCTCAGCTTTACTAAAATTTAGACAGTCTACTTCCTGACTATAGGCCTTTGATCTCCCTTTTCTTAGAGCATTTACTTTAGAAAACTTGTAATTATAAACCTTTCTCTACCTCTTTGAGATGTAAATTATTTAAAAAAATTAAAAAACAAAAACAAAAAACTGGCCTCTTGCCAGTTTTACAACCCAGGAATGTTTTCATCAAGGACCTGGAAGCCATCTGTTTGAAATGCCAGCCTCAAGGGAAATAGCACTCTTATCTCTCAGGGTTTTTTTTGGAGGGGGTGGTTGGGAGCATAATTTAAGTGGGCACTTTGCTTCAATTTGTAAAACTACCTTCTTTCAAAAAGATGGGACAAAGTTTACTTTTCCTTTAAGTAAAGCCAATCAGCAATGGCCTGTGTTCTCTCTTTTACCCCAGCACTTAAAAATCCCGCCCCCCCACCTTTGTTTCAGCATTATTAGGTAAAGACTGAGTTCTGGTCTCTCTCCCCTATTGCAACAGACTTGAAGAAAAACTTGCTTACCTGTTTAACTTTGTCCATACAATATTTGCTTTGACAAACTATAATTTAAAAATTACTGAGGCTGGAAAATGTCTAAGTCTTTCCATTACATTGCTGCTTTGTGATTCAAGCATCCAGAACATGTGCATTTTTCTTTCCAAAGAGGTTTCATTTACTAAGTGTAACATTAGTGTAACAAACTCCTCTCTGTGAGAAGCTAAATCCTCCAAGAGGACAGATAAACACTAGTTCCACAAATTTTGGTTCTAGTGGCTGATCTTCACAATGACATCTCTCGTTTCCCCATAACCAGAAATGCTGCAAAAACACATCTCCTTAAATTAGCGTTCTGCTAGTTTGGTAATCAGGCTCTAGCTTCTCTTTCTTTCCTCATTTCAGGCAAAATGAACTATATACCACTTCTAAAAAATATTACTTCAATCCATACTATTTGCCTTTGCTTCTGTCACAAGATTTTAGTATAATATGTCCCCTTCTGTTATTAATCTGGAAAGTTATTAAAATGTTTTAAATGAATGTGAGCCATAATAATGCTCTGAATAGCAGGTTTTATGCCCTCTAACTCCCTCTTAACATTTCGTATTCTATCATATTTATCCCTTGTCTAACTGTTTTCTCCACTTGGACTGTGAGCTTCTGGAGGGCAGACATGGTTTATTCACTAGTTTGTTCTCCAGAGATACAGCTAATACTTGCACATTGAGCAACATTCAACAAATGTTTGCTAAATTGGCAAAATTATTTGTGCTAATTTGTGCTAATATGGTGCAAAGACCAATAGAAAGAAGATCATAGTAGATCAGGAGAAAAAGCTTCCAAAATAGCCATTTTCACAACTCTAGTTATCTTCATTTTCCTTTTTAACTAAGTTTGCCAAGTCCATTTTGTGAAGGATTTAATATTGAAATAAACACATTACAAGAAAAAAAATAGTTATTTGAACCCATCATTTCCTTAAAGAAAGAAAATGAAAATTTTCTTTCTTAATGCTCTAAGTTTGACCATAAACAAATTCATAGTTAATAATTAATAACCTCTCTTCTCCTCTCCCAAGCTCATTCCATTGACTATTATTATAAACCAGTTTAAATTCTTTGTGGAAGAGTGTAGAGCATATGTATACATATGGACATTGATGATTTCAGTGATAAATGAAAAGGTAGTCTGATTTTTCTCAACTAAAAGAAATGAAAGATACATGCTCAACAGTTTTTTTTTAAGCTTTAAAACCTGTGTTCAAATTCTAACATTCACAAGACATTAACATGAAGCTATAATTCTTTTACTGTACCTGTATATGCAAATTGAACAAGGTCCCAGAGAGCATTTGGGTCTATGCCTTCCATCTTGATCTCCTCTTGCTTGGCTTCGCAAACATCACTTGTAAACATGGCAGCAAAATAGTCGGAGACTGAGCTCAGAACAAGCCTGAAAGAGTCACAGGATCTAATTTAGGCCACGAATGTAAGTGTCAACAAGAATGCAGTGCAGAGGACTCTATCTATCTATCTATCTGTCTATCAATCAATCTATCTATCATCTATCTATCTATCTATCTAGCTGCCTATCTATCTATCATCCATTATGTGTATATGTATCCTCTATCCATCTATCTGTTTATCGCCTTATGAATTGTACTTTTAAAATCTGATTTAGGAAATTCTGCTCCAACTTTTGGTCACAGAGCATTGTCTTACATTTTCTTCTATAATTTTTAATACATTTTTTTCTTTCACATCTAGATCTTTCATCCTTTTGCATAGGATTCCAATTTTATTTCTCTCTACATACTCATCCATATTTCATGAAACTACTAAAGAATTTGATTTGTCCCAGTGAATTAATAGAGCCAACTATATTGCAAATTTGTGTCCTGAATGTACAGTGATCTGTCACTGACTTTTTTCTTTTTTTGCTTATTTGCCTATTCTTGTGCCAGTACAATACTTTTGTAATACTATGATTCTAAATAGTCTATAACCAATTAAACAAATCCTCCCTTTTTATTTTTTTCATTTAATTATTAGTGGAGTTTTATTCTTCATATAAAATTTACAGTAAGCTCTTCAAATAAATTAAGTGGAATTTTAATTAAAAATACACTGAATTTCTGATTTAATTGAGGATAGTTGGTATATTTATTATATAAAGTCATCCAATACAAAAATATAAACTATCTCTCCACATATTCAGAATATCTTGTCTGCTTTTTATTCAAATTTTAACTTTTTGTTCTAAAATTGTCTTGTTTATTCTTTTTTGATTCTTATTTACTTTAGAATTTTGTTGGTATTATGTACAGTAATTTTTTAAAAAATTCTAAAAAATTCTTGTTGATTTTTGTTGGTTTAGAATTCATTAGCTGGAACTTTCATGTATCCATCTTTTATCTAGCACATGTACTGAATTATCTTATTAGTCCTTTTGATTCAACTGCTTTGTCCTCTAGGTAGATTATTATATCATCTGCAAACAATCTCATTTTGACCAATTCCTGTTAATTCTCTATAACTCCTTTTCTTTTGCTTTTCTTTAAACTTCATCCAGGACCTCAGTGTTATGTTAAATGGCAGCTGTGCCAGGGGAAAAAGTTTGTGTTATTCTCTACCCTAAACGAGTCACATCTAGGGTCTCCTTTCAGCAGTATGCTTGCTGAAAGTATTGGTGTATAAGCTTTACCAAGTCAGGAAGACTCCTTTAATTTTTAGCTTTGCTAAACAGATTAAAACATGTGGATGCTAAAATTCATAAAATGCCTTTCTTCTGAATCAAAATTATTTTTAGGATTTTTCTATTTAAATCATAAGAGAAATGAACCTGCTATTTTCTTTTCTTGTATTTTCTTAGTTGCCTCTTTAATCAAGATTATACTAGTCTCATAAAATGAGCTGGCAGCTTAAACTCTTTATAATTTTGTGTAACAACTTACAGAAGAAAGTAAATAATTTTTCCTTCAAGATGTTCTAGAGCTTACTTGAAGAAAATCTTAGTTGGGCTATTTTGGGAAAAGGTGACATATCAATCCAATTTCAATTTTTGAATAAGCCAAAAGGCTTGTTTATATACTCTTTTTCTTCATCAATTTTTACATTTCACATTTCTCAAGAATTAGCCCATTTGATCCATGTTCTGAAATTTTTAAATGTTTATTATTAATAAAATTATGTTTAGGTTTAATTCTATCATTCTACTCATTTATATATTTTTTATCTGCTCCATTTATTCTTTTGGTTTTATTGTCTTTATTTCATCTCATTCATTTATATTTTAACTACCTCTTTTTCTTACATGTATGTTTGTATTTTTTAAGGTGGTTGCTCTTACGTAGGGACCAGAATTTTTTCTATAAAGAGCCAGATATTAAGTATTTTAGGTATTAAAAGTCATACATATCCTCTCTATCACGTTTTCCTTTTAAGAAAATTCAGTCAATGGAAAATGTGAAAAGGAATTTTAGCTCATGGTCCCTACAAAACCTACCTGCATGCCAGATGTGGCCCCTGCACTGAAGCTTGCTAATTCTGTCTAGAGATTACAACATTAATTTTTTAACTAGTAACAGTCTACCATCAAGTAAAATTATCCTACTTTGTGAACACTGTAAGAACCTTACAGCAGCATAATTTCTTTTACTCCTTCTTGCTCAGTCAAGAATCTTTTTAATGAAGAATATACATGTGAAAGTAAAAAATTATTTTATATATACCCCTTTCTTCACCATTTATGAGGCTCTTTATTTATTTCTATAGAAGCAGGCATCAATCTAGTATCAATACCCTTCAAGAGGAAGAAACGTCTTTAGTATTTTTTGTAGTGCAGGTCTGATGGCAATAAACTCTCCCAGCTTTCATTTACCTGAAAATGTCTTTATTTAGCTACATTGATAATATAAAGTTAGTTTCACTTGATAGAGAATTTTAGATTGAGATAACTTTTTTCTTTTGGAACTAGAAAACTAATATTCTATTATGGTCAAGACTCCATTGTTTCTAATAGAAATCAGTTTTCATTCTTATAATTCTTTCCCTGATTTACTATGTCCTTTATCTCTAATTATTTTATTTTTTTCTCTTTATTTTAGGATTTTAGCAGTTAGACTATTACGCCTTAAGTTACATAAATGTGGTTACTTAGTATTTACTCTTCTTACCATTTTCTGAGCTTCCTGGAGAGGTGGATGGATTTTTTCATCAAATTAGAAAATTATCTGCCAATAATTCCTCATTTTTTCATCCAATTCACTCTCTAACTCTTTCTTGGACACTAAATACATATGTATTTCAATAATTGAGAGCGCCTTACAGGTTGTAGAGTGAGTTCAATTTATACTCAATTTTTCTTTTACTCTGTGTTTTATTGCAGATGATTTCTAGTGAGTTGAATTTTTCCAAATCTCTCTTAATTTTCCCTTGCTTTATTTATTATATTCATCTTTTTCTATAGAAATTTTAAATTATTTTTCATAGTTGCTTTAATGGCCTTGTTTCCAGGTTGATTTTCATTGACTGATTTTTCTCTTGACCATGGATTACACTCTTCTGCCTATCTCCCATGTGTTGTAAATTTCAGTTGTGAAATGGACATTGTGCCCACCCCTGCCCCCCAAAAAAGTAGAATCTAAGAAGGGAACATTACTCTAGTTTTTAGTTATTTTTATTTTTTATGCCACAGCTATTTGATAGCTTTAAAAAAGTGTACATATTTCAATTTTCTATGATTTATTGTTATTTCAATGACAATGAAGATTTTTATATACTTTAAAATCCTAGGTGGAAATATGCTTTAAAATGAATGAGTGAAATACTTGACAATATGTTCTTATTCTAAATACATAGAGAATTGTAAAAAAAAAAAAAAAAACAGAACTGAACTGTAGTTAAGAGGTGTGTTTTAAACAGTTGTTTGAATTAATCCTGAAACTTCTTTCTATTTAAAGTGGATTCAAATTAGAAGTATCAGTATAAGTTTATGATTCATAATATTTTTTAAAATAGAAATACTTGTGTTTTTTGTGCATATGCATATGTATGTACATGTGTATGTATATTTAAGGTTCCTTGGAAAAAGAACAAACCACAGATCTGTAACTGAGGAAGTATAAGATGAGCTTAGACCATCTTCTGTTCCAGAATTTAAGGAAATGTTCAAATAACAGAGACACATTAAAAGAAATAATGCGATGCTTACATCTGTAAGCTAAACAACTTAATAGTAAACTTTGGATGCACTTTTCTTTCTAAGAAAAATGTAAGGCAAAGAAGAGGAGGAAAGATCAATACAAGGCATGGTTTTCGTAATTTTCAAGTCAATATTTTTATATTTTATTCTGCAATTTTATCTGCTATATATTTTATTTCTACATAAGTAGAGGGCATGCTCAATGTTAACTTCAGCAAAGAGAGACAATCCTTTTTTAACTGGAAAAAAAAAACCCTCAGTATATACTTCATGAATTTAAGAATGGGATTCATGATTTTAACTATTAATGCCTAGGGTGGTAACATGTTAGAAATATTTAAAATTACTTGTTTGCTACACATTTAAATGGACAATTAGTACCTAAACATGTTAACTCTTTATATTCTCAAAGTTTGACAAAATAATTGATACAGGTATCTTTAAATATTTATTACATACTGACTAGATAAATCAATGTCAAATCAGTTTTATCAAAAGAACTAAATATAACATTGTATGATATGAAAGTAAACTATCATAAACCAGATATATATATATATATATATATACATACACATGTATCTTTTCTAGAGCATAAGAAATAATATATTGACATAAAGTTAACCAGTTTAATTTTAATCATATAAGGGCTTTATTTAGAACCAGGTTACATCCATGTAGAGGAAAGTATTATGAGACCTATAGAATTCAATCTTAAATAATTACATGAAATCTTCTCCATCGGCTATAAAATACAAAATACTGCTAACTCAATAAGAGAAGTACAGAAGAGTTTATACTGCTTTTAGATTTGGTGACACAACATTTGAATTAGATGTTAAAAGAGGGATGTAATGCATAACAGAAAGTAATATCTTTATAGGTACCTATATATAACTTCTATTAATGCAAGAGAAGCAGGAGTGAAAACTGCATAAGTGAATGCGTGCAACCTCTCTGGAAAAATATCTTATTAAAGTCACTACAAATTTATTTCCTTTCAAAGTTATTAAACTTTTCTAAGTCCTACTCCAGTTTGTTGTGGAGTTTGACCCTGTGGGCTTCCCACACCTTCTTTTTTTTTTTTTTTAGCGGTGCGCGGGCTTCATCACCGCTGTGCCTCTCCCATTGTGGAGCCCAGGGGCACGAACCCATGTCCTCTGCATTGGCAGGCGGACCCTCAACCACTGCACCACCAGGGAAGCCCCCCCACACCTTCTTTAAATCCCATTTTAGCTAAGGCAGTGCAGACTTTCTTATACCCAGGCTCTCCTCGGATTCGTTGACTCTCACAGTCTTACTTATTGACCCTTTCATTGCCTCCAGGTTTTTTTCTCAGCCTCTAAATTTTTGCCTTAACACTCACTATCAGAATCATCTTTGAGCATGGTCTTAATTATAATTTTATGGTGGTTTTAATCTAACATCTTATCTCAAATGCTCATAGAAACTGCTGACCAGATAGCTCAGGAGCATACCAGTATACCCTCAACTAAACTCAAAGTCTTCCCTGTGAGGTCTCTTTTATTTTTACTTCCTGATTCTAATTGATGCATCACCAACATATTGAATTTTCACAGGAGATATTGTCATCACTTATGTCTTCTGCTTTGTTGCCTATAATCAAATATGACAAAAAATCCATCTTTCCTTTTCTATTGGACTTTGTGGTTTTGGTGGCCAGACCCCTTTTATGAGGCACACCAATGCCCCCAGCACCAGTGATGTTGGCACCTAACTGCTCCCTGTTGCCCCTTCTCTGTAGAATTGTACTTGCTCCAACAAGAGCTCACTTCATGTGCTTCCTGATCCTCTTATCTCATCCCCCAACTTCCACAACCTCCCCCTACTCTCAACCTGTGGGTGGGCCCAATGATGATGACTAATAGAACCAAGGTATAAAATACTGTCCCTTTTCCTCAGGGTATGACTAACTCTGAAACAAGTCTTGCTCCAGAGCATCTCAGGAGTTCAAGATAAAACAAAGCTGCTGCTGAGACCACATCCTTGATTTGCTCCTTCCTCTGCCCTATCCTGCTCTTCTTCTGAAAACACTCTTTAAATAAATCCTGCATACCTGAACTCTGGTCTCCAGCTCTATGTCCAGGGATCCTGATTTATGTCACTGTTCAAAATATTTCTCAGTTCATCTCTTTTTCTATGTTTATATAGCTCTCATTTCATGCCTGGGTTAACTATAACAGCTTCTTAGATCATTAACTAGTTTTTGCTGTGCCCATCTTTTGTACATTTTAAAGCTGTACCATTTTTCAGAGCTGTCTTTGTAAATTATGACAAGCAGTCTATCATAGTTGTTAATGCATTACTTCTGTAGCCAGACTGCCTGGGTTTGAATTTATTTCCACCACTTATTAAATGTATAATTTGGGTGAATGTCTTAATTTCTCCATATTGTATTCTATAAGAAAAAAGTGGGGAAAACAATTTTATTCCTTTTCAGGGCAAAATGGATCAATATACACAAAACACTTCAGACATGGCTTGGCACATAGTCAACATAGTGAGTGTTAACTAGTATTATTAATTATTATTATTTTTATTATTACTATTGAATTGATTATGTTACTCCTCTCTCCAAGAACCTACATGAACTTTTAATTATACACATCATTTCAAATACAAACTTCTCTATGGGATTTCAACCACTATCTATCATAACCACTTTTGTCCTACTTTTATGGCTTAATTTCCTAGTATTTACAATACAAATTGCTCCACTTTCACTAAGCTGGTACCTTATAATTTCCACAGCCAAAAATTCTTTATTTCTCTCTTTCCCATACAATTCTTACTATCTAAAATAGTATACTTGTTCTTTTTCACTAGGTTGAACTCAAACACAATTTCTCTAAAAATATTTTCATAATACTCTGTCATATATTATTTGTTTCCTTGTTTGATTATCTCTTGCACTTGGAATCAAAACTATAAATTTCAGTTATAGTTACTTACAGTATAATAATTTCCATAATTGTCATATGGGTTCTTTTTTCCTCCTCAAGATAATTGGAAGCTTCATGAGGAAAATTATCATGCTTTATAATCCTCTTGCATCACCAATAGAGCATAGACCAATGCTACAATACGCTTTATAAACATTTATTTTAATTAATGCAAGGAAAGATGCTTCATGACTGCTGAATATTCATAGTGGGTATAAAGAGGATATTAAAATGATGTCGAATTGATGGGGAAAAAAGCAAAGCAAAATATTTCAGATTCTCTTTTCTCCTCCCCAGCCCAGTTTTATTGAGATATTATTAACACATAACATGTGAATTTGATACATATATATAGTGAAATGATTACAGCAATATTTTTATGATTGTTATATCCTATTGATGGATTGATTGTTTTATATTATATAATGACCATGTTTGTCTCTTGTTACCATTTTTGACTTAAAGTTTACTTTTTCTGAGATAACTATAGTTACCCCTGCTCTCTTTTTGTTTCCATTTGCTTGGAATAACTTTTTCCATCCCTCCACTTTGACATGATGTGCGTCCTTAAAGCCGAAGTGAGTCTCTTGTAGGCAGAATGTAGTTGGGTCTTATTTTTTAAGCTGTTCAGCCAACGCTATGTCTTTTGATTGAAGAATTTATTCCAATTACATTTAGAGTAGTTATCGATAGGTAAGGACTTGTGATGTCATCTTATTGTTTTCTGGCTGTTTTGCAGGTCCCTTGTTCCTTTCTTCCAGTTTTGCTATCTTTCTTTGGGAGCAGATAATTTTCTATAGTGTTATGCTTTCATTCCCCTCTTTTTTCCTTTTGTGGTTACCATGAGACTTACATAAAACATCCTATAAAAAAATAAATCTATTTTATGCTGATAACAATTTCAATTGCATACAAAAACTTTAACCTTTTACTTCCACTCCTCCCAGTATTTTGTTTTGATGTCACAATTTACCTATTGCTATACTGTGTATCCATTAACAAATTACTATTTTTATTTTTAACACTTTTGTCCTCTAACCTCTGTACTAAAGTGATTAACACACAACCACATTACAGTATTAGATTATTCTTGTGGCTGGCTTAGCACTAGGGTAAGCCTGGAGCAGAGACCACCAGAGTCAGCCTGTAAACTGGGAACTTGGGGGCCAGTCTGAGGGTTTGTTCTGACAAAGCAAGTCTGGTGCTGAGAAAGCAGAGAGTCTGGATCCATGGGAACCAACCAAGACTTTGTGTCCACAGGGGCAGGTCTGGAACTGGGGTGAACTGAGAAAGTGGAGATATGGGGCCTGGCCTGACACTAGAATGGATCAAACCCTGGGTCTCTAGTAGTTGGTTTGGTTGGGCCCAGCCAGAAGCCTAGGTTCAAGGAACCCCCTTGTAATCTGGGGTGAATGGCAGATTGGCATCCTGTGTCCATAGGAGCCCTTCTAGAGCCTAGTGCCATGGGTGATGCCTGGAGCTGTGGGAGTTGCCTGGAGTTACTGAAACCAACAGGCACTGGGACATGTTTTTTTTTTTTTTTCCTGAAGCTTGTACAGAACTGTTATAAACTACGAAGCTGATTGAGAGATTTAGGTGGATGTTGGATTTAATATAATGGAAAAATGAATTATTCCTCTCCCATCAAAGAATATCTATAAATAAACTTTCCACCAGTAGAGAGAAACACTACTACTTTCCTACTCCTGAGTATTAACATCTAAGTTACTTCTAAAGTAATTTCTTTTTACTCTATTAAATATGTTTCTAAATACATCAATTCCCACTTTTAGCCTCACCTATTTCCTTGATACTTGTGCTCAGTAAAGAACATTAAAATAATAAATGTATTTTGAAATAATTAAATTCATTGTCAAACATGCACAAAAATGAAAACGGAATATGATGCCTCCTGAAATGCCCAGTATTTTGGTCTAAAGAGAAAATCTGTTTTGTCCCCATCACATATCATTTTAATTTTCATTAAGTATTTATTTGATCATGAAATGTTCATAATAAGAAGTTCAAAGACTTTATATGTTTATACATTAAAAATAATTCCAACACCTCTTTTATCCTGCCCAGCAACACTGCTCCCAGGAAAAAAAAAAACTTTATTGACTGTAGGTTGTATATGCTTCTACACTGTTTCTATGCACATAAAATTATAAGTAACATTATTTCCAACTCAGAGGATGTTAGCTATTTGAGATTTTGTCATTTATTTCTATCCACTGCACTTACTCTTAATAATGGCTAAAGGGAGAAAAAACTTTCAATAGCTTAACCATGTTTCATTATATATCTGTGCATTATGAGAGAGTAAGCCATGAAAACTCCTTAATTTTTTACTATTGAAGATTTGACTGTCCAAATTATTAATATTGATCTTGCCAGTCTAATTTTCAGCATCTGACATCCTTTATTACAGGCAGCCTACCTATCAAAATTCCTGTATTTAGTATTCACGGTTTTATATTCAAGTGTTTTGGTTCACTTATTGCTAATCAGTTATTCTGGGCCATTTATGAGAAGTCTATATTTATTTTCGAATTTCTCTGAGAAACTGAAACACAGATAAAATCAAAAGTTTCATTATTTTTCATGGTGAAAATGTATTAATGTGTCATCTTAAGTATTGTTAGCCTTTCAGAATTAACCTACTTAAAAATATGCCTAATAATAACTTAAGGTACCTATACAGAAATGGCATTTCATAAATAAATTGATAGTTGTGACCTACATCACGTTAAAAATATATATACAATATAGTCATCACATAAACTAAAGGTTTTATGGAGAGCCCTTTAATGGTCATAATCTGTTAAATTAAATAAGAATTGATTTGAGAGTTTCAAATGACAAGATAATTAATATGAAAATAAATATACATGATCTTTATGAATGACTGTTTATGACATTAGCTTGCAGTGTATTTACTGGAAGAGCAGGAGATCTTAATGCAAATTATTTCTTTTTTCATTATTTGAACTTATTTTAACAGTCCTATATTTTTCACTGCTAATGAGTGCAACATCATATATATTTTGCCCAAGGACGATACTCAACTGTGTTAATCAAAATGTAACAGCATGACTTAAAAATCCATTCATTACTATTACTAAGATGATTATTTGTTTAAAACAAAGATCTAATTTTGCATTAATTACAGTTATTTCATTTTGCAAAAGTATAAATAAGGAGGTGCAACATATTTCCAATTATTGAAAACAGTGCTTGCTTTTTTCAGGTGTCCCATAAATATTTTCTCACATATTTGTTAAAATATGTTTAACTTAGAAATATAAGTATGTAATTTACTTGTTAAAAAGATAGTACTTAAGTTTTAAACCATGGGGTAAGAAAATATGAATCCTTATTTAAATAAATTTAGTGGAGAGTACAATTTTTCTTATATTAAGAAAAACATAATTAATATTTAATTGATGATATTTAATTTAATATCTGCTAAATATACAAAATATTTAAATGTTTAGAATAATATGTATATAAATAATACATTGCTCAGGTATTTTAGAGTAATCTAAACCAAGAAACAAATTTATGTCTTAGTCATATGGGTTATTGCAAAATAAATGCATAATTAAATACATTATTTACAAAATAATATTAACAATCTAGATAAGAGTAATAAACAATGTAGAATATAATTAATATGGGGGAATTCAAATGAGAAATACTAAGTTATTACCAATAAAGCCAATAAAATAAGATTATACAAATTATATAAAGTTTTGTTCTTTAAAAAAAAATTAATAAGCATTTGATGTGTTAACATACTTTTGAGTTGAGTCCCTCTATCTTCTTAAACAAATATATAATTATATATAAGTTAAATAAAATATAATTATTTAACTAATGTGCAATTTAAATGAAATAAACTTAACTACATTCTCAAATTAAAATATCTCTTACTATAGAATTTTTATCTAGATGCTATTTTGATGATAGCTCAGAATAATTTGCATATTTGCCATATATATTACAATATTGAATGTCTCCATAATAATGACAATGTAACTGCTCTCTTGCTAATGATAATGCAATTTCACAAAAGTGCTTGAAAAATAAGTGCAAATATTATATCATTAGAATTTTTGCCATAGTTAGCTGACAGATTGAACCCCATATGACTTACATGAGTTAGTTAATGTCAAATGTTCTTTCCTATGCATTTCTAGTGTATTGCTTTAAAGTTAATGTCCACATTTTAACATTGCTATCGTAATAAAAATATAGCCTTATTTTTCTGGAATCCTTATTTTCTAGAATCCACATTTAGGTCCATATATATTATCTAGATAATATAATTTAATTTAAAAAATATAGGGGAAATGGGTACATTGAAAACATTTGTTATACAATTTATTAAATGGCATACAACAAGGTAGTCTAAGGTAATTTGCCCATATGTTCAACTATTTAAAATAATAAGTATCAAAAAATTAAATTAAAATTTTTTTACCTAAAATTTCAAAAATTAAATAGAAAAGCTGAATAAAAAATCAACATCAAGCTTAATGAAGTTTCAGAAGTAAACTGATATCATATCAATATGATACAAAATAATCAGATATCTAGTTCATGTATCTTAGAATTATCAATCATAAATACATAAGGGATGTTTGAAAGTATATTAACCTTTAAATATATTGGGCCTTATGAATAATATTAGTATGTCACAAATTAAAGAATTTTTAATCAATGTAAAATAAAGATGTCACTATGAAATAGGTTGACTTTCCTGTTTGAAATAAATAATGTATGCCCAAGATAACCTGCCTTCCTTTCAATTTTGACAGAAAAGCATATCTCATTTCAGACTTTAGGTACATCCTCCTAAGTTAAAATTGATTTCCAATTAGTATGATTGTGAATCAATAAAATGAAGTATTTTTCAACCCTTATTAGAACTTTTATTTTTGAATTATTTATATTTGCTTTACTTCTTAAAAAGATGACTTAAAATGGCATTATAACTCTCCACAAAAGGAAATAAACAAGAGTAAAAGAAAAATACCCAAGCTTTCTTAGAAATGTGGATTCTTAATTTTCTAGTTGCAGAATATTTTGCAATCTACATAACAGACAATCATTCTAAACATATGAATGCATATTTCCAAAAAAGACAGATTACTATACCTATGTGCAGGTATCTTTCGGTTCCCAACAATCAGGATAACATCACAGAGTTGCTGTTGTTTCAAGTAACTTTCCATTTTTCTGAAGGTTTGCTCAGCATGATGCACAGCCTGATAGAATTCTTCAGAGCTACTGGAGTCCACATCACTTTGAGGTGTCAGAGAATGGCTAGTTGCTGAGAGCCTGAAAACCATACACAAAAAGAAGAGGTTTAGAAAGTGCCACCAACTGTCCAGAACTATATACAGAATTTTAGAATTTTATAGGAAAAATCAATACATCTCTCCTTATGTTCATTATTAATATATCAGAAAAATGCATTCGGTGTTAAATGATTTGTTCTAAGAAGCAGTAAATGAATTGTAATTTTTTTCTCATCCTAAAGAGATTTAAAAGATAAGTTATTTGTATTTATTAAGACAGTAAATTAGTAAACTTGAAAAACATCACAGAAATGGTAAATTACAAACATGCCTATTCTAAAATTTATTACTAATAAAATGTTAATTTAATCAATTTGACATTGAGGTAGACCATCTAATTATATTATTCTAAATTACTATTCTTGTGAGGTTGTAGTAAATGTTGCCTTACAGAAGTAGGCAATTTTCATTGTGAGGAATTATAAAACATGGTTTGTAAAAAAGATTGACAAAAATTTTAAAGTAAGTTGTTTCACATTCTATATCCAACTGATTAAACAAAAACATACAGAATGTATTAGCTCAGTATTAATATATACTTAATCATATATATATATATATATATATACATACATATGTATATATATGTAAAATACTTTAGGATTTCACAATGTCCATGATACTTAAGTTTGGCTACTACATATATTAATATCATAGACTGTTTCACAATGAAGACTTTAAGATACCATATTTCATATCAAGAAGACTCTCAATATACTTAAATGCATGATAGGCTCAGCAGACCCAATCAAGTGCTCTGATAATAAATCCTTAAAACAACTTACAAATGAAAATTTATTAAGTACATAACAATAATAATGAAGTAAATGACTTATTTCAAGATAAGTAGTAACATGGAGAATTTTGCTTCCAATTACAATGCAATAACATACTGCTGACTAAACCCCTCACCAAGGACACCAGAAAAAATTACATATAATATCAAAATAACTATTGGAATATACTTATAGTTACTAAGGACCTGAAAGAACAAGATCCCAGAAATAAGCTAAACTCATGGAAGTCAGCTCAAAATTCTACACAGCTTTTTCTTTCCTCCTCAAGGTTTCTACCAACTGTAAGCAGCATATTCTGAGAAGCTCAGAAGCTAATAATGTGGCAACTAAGAAGAACTTCTGGTGGTACCATGGGGCTTGGGGGAGGAATGGATATTGGAATTATAGGCCTCAAATATAGCCAGAACTTGAGGGCAAATGAGGGGACATAAAGAAGGAAAGTTCAAGTAAGGCCGCTATTTTGTGCCACTTTTCCCCTAGTGGTATTTGCTTATTCCTAAACATGCTAGACAAGCAGAAAATAGTTTAGGTGAAGTTGAGAAGTTAAACAGAGTTTGAAAGATAAAAATTTGAATTTAAGGACCAGCAAAGACAGGGGACTGTGGTATAAAAATGGGCTTTCAACTGAACTCCCTGAAGAACTATATCTTAGAGATCAGGGAAAGTGGAAATAGACAAGATAATACAAAGGGTGAAACCTAGATTTAAATCAATGAGATCTCTAATTGCATTAAATTGATCTAATGTAAATGCCAGCAGTCAAAATAAACCCTCTTTAGAAAGAGTTAACTTCATCCAGACTCTATTATTTCATTCATATATATATATAAATACTTGACATTAAAGAAAAAAATAGCAGGCCTATAGAGAAAGAAGACATAGGGAGAAAAACAGATATTAGAAACATGGTCCCAGGTGCTTCAGATATCTTTAAATGGATGGATCCATAGTTGGTTATTCAGTAGGTGTAAAAATAATTGTCATTAATATGTTTTAATATATATGACAAGCTGGAGGATTTCACAGCATATTAGTCTCTATAAAGATAAAATGGAAATAAATAAGGAAATTGAATTAATGATTTTGGTAAATGCACTGAGCTGGTAGATTGAATGCAAATGAAGAACATAGTGATTTGAAAAATAAGTAGAAAACATTTAAACTAAAATATTGAGATAAAAAGATAAAAAACAATAGTTTGGAAAACAAATGAAACATGGTAAGAAATTATAAGATTCATGCAATTGTAGTCTAAAAAGAAGGGGAGAGACATGATGGGGCAAAGGCCATCTGAAGAAATAATGGCCAAGAGTTTTTGAAAATGTGTTAAAGACATCAAGACACAGATTCAAGATTCACTATACACCCCATGATAAAACAAAGAAAACTACACACCACAGTAAAGTCAATGAAAAACTAAAAAGAAAATAAAAAGACTTCCACCAGAGAACAGAAAAAGTGATCATTCTCCCAATTCTTTTAATGAGGCAAATATAACATTGATACAAAACCTAAAAAGGATGTTACAAGGAAGGAAAATTAATGGCCATTGTGTCTCCTAAATATATTTATAAAAATCATAGGCAAAATATTAGTAACCAAATACCTTATTAAGAATGTTGTAGCTTGGGAAATTTTATTGGGAAAAAAATTTAGTATACTTTATTTTCAAGTCACTCAAGTTATGATGGGTGCAATATTAGAGCAAATAGTGAAAAATAGAATATCTTTCACTTTCAATTTTAGAGCTTGGTGAGACCAAGACATCAGATGAAACAGGGCATAGAATTTGACAGGATTTATTCAAAGTCAAAAAGCTAATTGCTGTCAAGATAGCCTTCTTTTACATAATCTAGGTACATTAACAAATCTTGATTATGACATAGACATGGTCTTTTTCTGAAGAATTTGAAAATAATTTGAGAATAAGTCTTAAAAGAACAGAGAGCTGGAAACTAGCCTCAAAAATAATTCTTTTTAGAGTTCATGCTCATGCCTAGATTTTGTACCTAAAATTTCTCATGTTTTGTTTCTTCATATTATATATGAAAACGATTCACTTCTCTTGAAAGTTAGTTAATCTGCCAGGGTAATAGTTTTGTTGGTTTGTCTCTATTTTCTCCTTATAAAGTCACTGTCACAGTGCTTACATGTTTCCTTATAAATAATTTCCTGATCTCAGAACTGAGTAGGGTTTGTTGCTCTTGAACTTTTGTTCAGGATCTAAAAAGATGTTTCAGGATGTGTATGATTTTAAAGTTAAAGTTCATTGTGTAATTAAGACTCATCATATATCTAGGCTTATTATTTTAACAAATGTTTAAAATTTTAGGAAATAGAGATCATATCTTTATAATGTTTCCTATAAGTATTAAGAAAGAACCTGACATTGGATTATTTCTGTTATTGTCTAACTTTTATTTCTTCAGCTTAAATAAACTTTATAGTCTCTTTCCAATATGAGAGTCTCTCAGATGTTTCGGTCTCACATTGTAACTTTTTTTTTTTTTTTTTTTTTTTTGCGGTATGCGGGCCTTTCACCATTGTGGCCTCTCCCGTTGTGGAGCACAGGCTCCAGACATGCAGGCTCAGCAACCATGACTCATGGGCCCAGCTGCTCCATGGCATGTGGGATCTTCCCAGACCGGGGCACAAACCTGTGTCCCCTGCATTGGCAGGTGGACTCTCAACCACTGCATCACCCAGGAAGCCCTGACATTGTAACTTTTATCCTTATTGTGACCCAACAATATAAAGCTTCTAGTTTTAATAAAGACAGTTTTAAAAGTCCAATATGACTTCTTCCCATCAGAATTTAAAGATACTAAAGATTTCCCCAACCTAAGATATGTAAAGCAGTAAAACGAAGAAAAATTTTTCTTGACCTTGTGAAAAGAAATATGTCAGGATGACTGAGATGTGACCTGAGAGCCTGCACATTTGCTGCTCATGTGAGGCTTCTGCTGAACCCTGTAAATTAAAGCTGATAAGTAATTGCTGAGAACTAGACTTTGTCTAGCCTAACAAAACATAACTTTCCCTAGTAACAAATGAGATGCATTCCATAAATCAATCATATGTAAAGAAAGATTTTCCCTCCAATCCAAATTCTTGGTGAACAACTTGTGTAAGCCTGCATTAACTTCCCACTTTTTCCTATTAAAAACCCTTGCCCATTTTCTTCTGATGGGACACCATTCTGATTTTCTCCAGAAACTTTGATCCTTGAATTGCAATTCTAAGACCCCCATATAAACTACCTCTTTGCCTTTTTATAGTTTGCGGTCATTTCAGCTGACATTTTTGGTGTCAGAAGTGGGATGCAAAATGCTCTTCCCCCCATCTCTGAAGCTGATGTAGATCTGAGCAAGGTACCTGTGTGAGTCCTTTGTGCTCTGTCACATCCTTTGCTGCTCTGGACCTGGGTCATAAGTCCCCTTGGTCCAGAACCTCCTTCCTTGGTTGAGGTTTAGATCATTATCCTTGGTGTCTTTTATTTGATCGATCACATGAGGGATTGCTCTCTTTTAGTGAGTGCACTATAATGGGACGTTTACAGTCTAAGACTGTTATGAGGGAGGATTATCTCCTATCTGGGACTCCTGCTGGGTACAGGTACAAAAAGTATGGGGCTGCCTCTTGTGCTTACCTAGGTAAATGGCAACGGTATAACAGAGATGACACAAAATTGAACTGGCTACAATAGGGAACATTTGAAATTCAAAAATTGGTCTTTTCTGTGTGTGTGCATAATTAGAGGCTAAAGGTCTGAAACTAAACAAATAGAGTGGGAAACCTATTACAATTGGAATACTGAAGTCTCCCAATGAACTCATGAAACCCAAAAGGTCTGTGAATCTACAATTGCTTCACTGCATTTGGCACCACCGGGGCTCCAGCGATCCAAGTAGTCATACCACCTCTGTGTCCTGTCCTCACTGGGGCAGACCCAAGAGCTCCAAGTCAGCCTCAGGAAAAGACTCCTATGGGTAGACCACACACAGAGGTGGGGATAAAACCAAAGCTGAACCTCAGGAATGGTGTGACTAAGGAAGAAGATCAAAAATCTTTACATCAGCTGTACAAGCTATGGATTAAATCCCCATGATCAGTTAGGTAGACTCTGCATCTATGGAATATCTGAGTAGACAATGAATGTTCCTACAAATGAAAATGGTCTAGGTCTGGCAGCTGTGGACTTTGGGGACAAGCACAGGCAGGAATTGGGCATGATTGGACTCTGAGTGGGGCCCACAGGGCCCTCAGCAGGTCCAGAGACCAGCCCAGAGGCAGAAGAGGGCCTCTTGCCAAGGTGGAGGTGGGCTGTGGCTCATGGCATGTGCAAGAACTCTTACAGCTGAGAACCCAGGGAAACATAATTATTACTATTAATTTGATTATGTTTTGTCTCATTCTGTTTTTGGTTCTGGCATTTTTTGTTTGTTGTTTTTGTTGTTTTAGTAGTTTTTCTTTTATTTAGTCTTTTGGGATCTTCATGTTTTATAACGTATTTATTTTTTAATTTATATTTTTACTTTGCTTTTCTGTTGTTCTGTGTTATTTTCCTTTATCTTTTTTCTTCTTCTTTTTCTTTAATATATTTTTAATTTTTAATATTTCTATTTCTACTTTACTTTTCTGTTGCTCTGTGTCTTTTCCCATTTTATTTTAGTCATTTTTATCAGTTTGTTCTGTTTCCTTGCTTTATTCTTCAGTTGGCACACTGCTTTGGTTTGTTTTTAGGTTTTCTGTTTTTCTTAGTTCTGATTCTAGTTGTCTGATTTCACTTTTGGGTTCTTCTGTTTGTCTGGTTGTTCTCTTGCTTTTTGTTTTATTTGGTTCTGTTTTTGTTTCTTTTGTATGTGCATGTTTCCTTGTTTCTTTTTTTGTTTGATTGATTTTTCTTTTCAAATCAAGTTTATTTATTTATTTTTCATTGTATTGGGTCTTCATTGCTGCATGCAAGCTCTCTAGTTGTGGCAAGTGGGGGCTACTCTTCATTGTGGTGTGCTTCTCATTAGGGTGGTTTCCCTTGTTGCAGAGCGCATGCTCTAGGCATGCAGGCTTCAGTTGTTGTGGCATGAGGGCTCAGTAGTTGTGGCTCATGGGCTCTAGAGCA
Source organism: Stenella coeruleoalba (assembly GCF_951394435.1). Lineage (NCBI taxonomy): Eukaryota > Metazoa > Chordata > Mammalia > Artiodactyla > Delphinidae > Stenella > Stenella coeruleoalba. Next base: position 35,056,353 of record NC_137164.1, on the reverse strand, counting down.
CAGGCTCAGTAGCTGTGGTGCATGGGCTTAATTGCTCTGAGACATGTGGGATCTTCCCAGACCAGGGCTCAAACATGTGTCCCCTGAATTGGCAGGAGGATACTTAACCACTGCGTCACCAGGGAAGTCCTTGTTTGTTTGATATTGTCTTTACCATTTCTCTGGGGTTTTGTTTGTCTTTTTTTTTCCTTCTTTAGTATATATATATATATATATTTATATATTTATATATTTATTCATTTATATTTATATTTCTACTTTCCTTTTATGTTGTTCTGTCTTTTTTTCCCTTTCTCCTTTTTCTTTTTTCTATCATTTTTGTCAATCTGTTTTGTTTCTTTGCTTCATTCTTCAGCTGGCACTCTACTTTGGTTTGTTTTTATGGGTTTTGGGTTTTTGTTAGTTTTCTTTTTAATTCTTTGATTTCGTTCTTGGGTTCTTTTGTTTATCTGTTGTTCTCTTGCTTTTTGTTTCATTTGCTTTTGTTTTTGTTTTTTGTGTGTGTGTGTTTCCCTGTTTCTGTTTTTGTGTGTTTGATTTTATTTTTACCATTTGTCTGCGGTTTCATTAGTTTTTTTTTTTTTTTTTAATTTCCTTTATTGCCAGGATGAGCAACTTGCAGGGCCTTGGTTCCTTGACAAGAAGTGGGACCTGAGGCTCTGGAGTGGGAGCGCAGAGTCCAGGACACTGTACCACTAGAGAATTCCTGGCCCCAGGGAAGATTAATCACCAAGAGCTCTCACAGAGTTTCTACTTGAATCTAAGACCCAGTTCCACCCAACTGCCTGCAACCCCCAGTGCTGGACGCCTCACACCAAACAACAAACAAGACAGGAACACAAACCCACCCATGAAGACACAGAGGGCATAAAGTCATACTAAGATCACAGACACCCCAAAACACACAACGTGACATGGCCCTGCTCATCAGAAGGAAATGACTCAGCTCCACCCATCAGAATGCAGAAACCAGTTCCTCCAATCAGGAAGCCTACACAAAACATTGGATAAACTGCACCACCAGGGGCAGAAAACAAAAGCAAGAGGAGCTATGACTCTGCAGCCTAGGGAAAAAAAGAACTAAAATACTGTACATAAGTCAAAATGAGTAGACAGAGAAATATCTTGCAGGCAAAAGAGCAAGAAAAAAATGCACAAGACCAAATAAATGAAGAGGAAATAGGCAAACTGCTTGAAAGATTTCAGAGTAATGATAGTAAAGGTGATCCAAAATCTTGAAAATAGAATAGAGAAAGTACAAGAAATGTTTAATGAGGAACTAGAAGAACAGAAAAACAGTAATGAACAACATAACAACTGAAATTAAAACTAGTCTAGAAGGAATCAATAGCAGAATAACGATACAGAAGAACGGATAAGTGAGCTGGACAATAGAATGGTGGAAATAACTGCTGCATAGCAGAATAAAGAAAAAAGAATGAAAAGAAGGGAGGACTGTCTCAAAGACCTCTGGGACAACATAAGTGCACCAACAATCAAATTATAGGCATCCCAAGGAGAAACACACAGAGACACATATTAATCAAACTAACAAAAATTAAACACAAAGAAAAAATATTAAAAGCAGCAAGGGAAAAGCAACAAATAACATACAAGGGTATCCCTATAAGGTTAAGAGCTCATATTTCAGCTGAAACACTACAGGACAGAAGAGAATGGCAGCATATATTTAAAGTGATGAAAGGGAAAAATCCACACCGAAGATTACTGTACCCAGCAAGGATCTCATTCAGATTTGATGGAGAAATCAAAAGCTTTACACACAAGCAAAAGTTAAGAGAATTCAACACCACCAAATCAGCTTTACAACAAATGATAAGGGAATTTCTCTAGGCAGGAAGCACAAGAGAAGTAAAAGATCTACAAAAACAAACCCAAAATAATTAAGAAAATGTTAATAGCGACATACATGCCAATAATTACCCTAAATGTAAATGCTCCAACCAAAAGACACAGACTGGTTGACACAGAAACAAGACCCAGATATATGCTGTTTTCAAGAAACCCACATCAGACTTAGGAACACATATAGACTGAAAGTGAGGGGATGGAAAAAGATATTCCAAGCAAATGGAAACCAAAAGAAAGCTGGAGTAGCAATACTCATATAAGACAAAATAGACTTTAAAATAAAGACTATTACAAAAGACAAGGAAGGACACTACATAACAATCAAGGGATCAATCCAAGAAGAATATATAACAATTATAAATAACTAGGCACCCAACATAGGAGTACCTCAATACATAAAGCAAATGCCAACAGCCATAAAAGTGGAAATCGACAGTAACACAAAAATAGTGGGGAATTTTAACACCCCATTTCTACCAAAGGACAGGTCTCCAAACTGAAAATATATAAAGAAACAAAAGCTTTAAATTAAACATTAGAACAGATGAACTTAATCGACATTTATAGGACATTCCATGCAAAAACAACAGAATACACTTTTCTCTCTAGTGCCCACGGAACATTCTCCAAAATAAATCACATCTTGGATCACAAATCAAGTTTTGGTAAGTTCAAGAAAACTGAAATGGTATCAAGAATTTTTTCTGACCACAATGCTATGAAACTACATATCAATTACAGGAAAAAAAAATTGTCAAAAATACAAACACATGGAGGCTAAACAAGGTGCTACTAAACAACCAAGAGATCCCTGAAGAAATCAAAGAGGAAATCAAAAAATACCTAGAAATAAGTGACAATGAAAACACAGTGACCCAAAATCTATGGGCTGCAGCAAAAGCAGTTCTAAGAGGGAAGTTTATAGCAATACAACACTACCTCAAAAAACAAGAAAAATCTCAAATAAACAGCCTAACTTTACACTTAAAGCAATTAGAGAAAGAAGAATTTAAAAAAATTAGCAGAAAGAAAGAAATCATAAAGATCAGACCAGAAATAAATGAAAAACAAATGAAGAAAACAATAGCAAAGATTAATAAAATTGAAAGCTCGTTCTTTAGAAGATAAAGAAAATTGAAAAACCATTTTCAAGATTTATCAAGAAAATAAGGAAGAATACTCAAATCTACAGAATTAGACATGAAAAAGGAGAAGTAACAATGGACACTGCAGAAATACAAAGGATCATGAGAGACTACTACAAGAAACTATATGCCAATTAAATGGACAACCTGGAGGAAATGGACAAATTCTTAGAAAAGTACAACCTTCCAAGACTGAACCAGGACACAATAGAAAATATGAACAGACCAACCACAAACACTGAAATTGAAACTGTGATTAAAAATCCTCCAACAAACAAAAGCCCAGGGTCAGATAGCATCACAGGTGAATTCTATCAAACACTTACAGAAGAGCTAACACCTATCGCTCTCAAACTCTTCCAAAATATAGCAGAGGGAGGAACATTCTCAAACTCATTCTATGAGGCCACCATCACACTGATACCAAAACCAGAAAAAGATGTCACAAAAAGAAAATTACAGGCCAATATCACTGATGAACATAGATGCAAAAATCCTCAACAAAATACAAGCAAACAGAATCCAAGAGCACATTAAAAGGATCATACACCATGATCAAGTGGGGTTTATCTCAGTAATGCAAGGATTCTTCAGTAGAGCAAATCAATCAATGTGATCCACCATATTAACAAATTGAAGGATAAAAATCATGTGATCATTTCAATAGATGCAGAAAAAAATTTTGACAAAATTCAACACACATTTATGATAAAAAACTCTCCAGAAAGTGGGCATAGAAGGAAGTTATTTCAAAATAATAAAAGCCATATATAACAAAACATAGCCAACATCATTCTCAATGGTGAAAAACTGAAAGCATTTCCTCTATGATCAGGAAGAAGACAAGGGTGCCCACTCTCACCTCTACTATTCAACATAGTTTTGGAATTTTTAGCAGTGGCACTCAGGGAAGAAAAAGAAATAACAGGAATATAAATTGGAAAAGAAGTTAAACTGTTACTGTTTGCAGATGACATGATACTGTACATAGAAAATCCTGAAGATGTCACCAGAAAACTATTAGGGCTAATCAATGAATTTGGTAAAGTAGCAAGTTACAAAATCAATGCACAGAAATCTCTTGCATTCCTATACACTAATGATGAAAAATCTGAAAGAGAAATTAAGGAAACATTCCCATGTATCACTGCAACAAAAAGAATAAAATACATAAGAATAAACCTACTTAAGGAGGCAAAATGCCTGTATACAGAAAACTATGAGACATTGAAGATGATAGAAATAGATGGAGAGATGTGCCATGTTCTTGGATTGGAAGAATCAACATTGTGAAAATAACTATACTACCCAAAGCAATCTACAGATTCATTGCAATCCCTATCAAACAACCAATGGCATTTTTCACAGAACTAGAACAAAAAATTTCACAATTTGTATGGAAACACAAAAGACCCCAAGTAGACAAAACAATCTTGAGAAAGAAAATTGGAGCTCAGGAATCAGGCTCCCTGACTTCAGACTATACTACAAAGCTACAGTAATCAAGGTAGTATGGTACTGGCACAAAAACAGAAATACAGATCAGTGGAACAGGGTAGAAAGTCCAGAGATAAACTGATGCACATATGGGTACCTTATCTTTGACAAAGGAGGCAAGAATATACAGTGGCGAAAAGACAGCCTCTTCAATAAGTGGTGCTGGGAAAACTGGACAACTACATGTAAAAGAATGAAATTAGAACACTTCCTAACACCACACACAAAAGTAAGCTCAAAATGCTCAAAATGCATTGAAGATGTAAATATAAGGACAGACACTGTAAATCTCTCACAGAAAAATATAGGCAGAACACTCTTTGACATAAATCACAGAAAGATCTTTTTTGACCTACCTCCTAGAGTAATGGAAATAAAAATAATCAAATGAAACAAAAGCTTTTGCACAGCAAAGGAAAACATAAACAAGATGAAAAGACAATGGGAGAAAATATTTGCAAATGAAGCAACTGACAAAGGATTAATCTCCAAAATATACAAGCAGGTCATGCAGCTCAATATCAAAAAAGGAAACAACTGAATCTAAAAATGGGTGGAAGACCTAAACAGACATTTCACCAAAGAAGACATACAGATTGCCAACAAACCCATGAAAAGATGCTCAACATCATTAATCATTAGAGATATGCAAATCAAAACCACAATGAGGTATCAGCTCACACCAGTTAAAATGGCCATCATGAAAAAATCTAGAAACAGTAAATGCTGGAGAGTGTTTGGAGAAAAGGGAACACTCCTGCACTGTTGGTGGGAATGCCACTATGGAGAACAGTATGGAGGTTCCTTAAAAAAGTAAAAACAGAGCTACCATATGACTGAGCAATCCCACTACTGGGCATATACCCTGAGAACACCGTAATTCAAAAAGATACATGTACCACAATGTTCATTGCAGCACTATTTACAATAGCCAGGACATGGAAGCAACCTAAATGTCCATTGACTGATGAATGAATAAAGAAGAGGTGGCACATATATACATGGAATATTACTCAGCCATAAAGAGTAACACAGTTGAGTTATTTATAGTGAGGTGGTTGGACCTAGAGTCTGTCATACATTGTGAAGTAAGTCAGAAAGAGAAAAACATATACCATATGCTAACGCATATATATGGAATCTAAAAAAAAAATGGTACTGATGAACCTAGTGGCCAGGCAGGAATAAAGACACAGATGTAGAGAACAGACTTGAGGGCACAGGGTGGGAAGGGGAAGCTTGAATGATGTGAGAGAGTAGCACTGACATATATACAGTACCAAATGTCAAATGGATGGCTTGTGTGAAGCTGCTGCATTGCACAGGGAGATCAGCTCTGTGCTTTGTGACCACCTAGAGGGGTGGCATAGGGAGGGTGGGAGGGAGGCTCAAGAGGGAGGAGATATGGGGATATACGTATACATATAGCTGATTCACTTTGTTGTACAGCAGAAAGTAACACAACATTGTAAAGCAATTATACTCCAATAAAGATGAGAAAAAAATAAGTTAAATACATAAAACTGCTTCACTTCAGGATACTGTTTCTAAGCTTATTACTGCAAATAACGATCTATGCTCTCATCTAGACACCATGGGAATGGGTCAAGAGGCCACTTCCTCCCTTCCTTCTCCTTGGGCCCCTACTTACCCAGAACTTGCTAAGCTACCATTTTATGTTTCTTTTATCCTTTTTCTTTTGACCGTGCCATTCGGCATGCGTGAACTTAGTTCACCAACCAGGGATCAAACCTGTGCCCCCTGCAGTGGAAACACAGAGTCTTAGCCACTGGACCACCAGGGAATTCCCAATGCCATTTTATCTTTCTTATTCTCCTCTTCCTCCTCCAAAATCTCCCTACTTTATAGTTTCCGGAAAAACCTTTCCCTTTTTCACTACTTAGAACCCTGATGGTACCGGCTATCTGGTAGAATATAGGCCTTGATCTCCTGCAGAATTATGGGCCATAGTTAAGGAATTTCCCAAGGCCACTGAGGACCCCTTCTGCTTTTCAGAAGGACTTAACCTTGTGATACAAACCTATGATCCAGGATTCTCTGACTTGTATCACCTACTGAGCATTTTAATCAGAGAAAACCAAGCCAGACACTGGCAAACTACTGCTGCCTGGTTTCACCCTTTAGATGATATCCATAGAAAGAACATCAGTGCAGTAAGACAAGCTTCTTAGTTAGCTTGAGCCCTTCATGAAGAAATTCCTTGGGCTTTTCTCGTCCCATTGACTGAGGAAAAATTCAGACTCTACACAAACACCTGAGGAAACTGTTCGTGCTTATCACTCATGCCTAGAGATAGTACTCTGGGAAAACTCTGCTATTTGCTAGAGAAAACAATGCTCAAATCCTCTTTAATTCAATCTTTGCTGGGGGATTAGATGAGAAATTTGGATTGCTGATGAAATGGGCACAATTAAATTGGAAAACAATGGCCTCTCCTGATCTGGGTAATCAGCTATCTATAACAATCAAATGTACAGAAAAACTTAAGACCACTAATATTGATTTACAGCTGCAGCAAATGGAAAGACTGAAATTCTCAAGGGCCCCTTCTGGGATCCAAGTCCCTGCCACTATTATAAGCTGCCAGGAAGAGGAATTAACCAAAGTTAAAAAGAAGGCCTTATCATCAGCCCAAAGCCCCTTGTTCTGACCCTTTTTAGGATATCTGAAAAGTGTCTGACACTGAAACACCGAAAAGTGTCTCCCTTTCATACATACTCATGAATAGGGATGCTCTGAGGAAAGTATTGGGGTCTTACCAATACTCCCACTAACACCATGGGGAGAATAGGACTTTTTTTATAGGACCCAATGCTATTACTGTTCTTGTAGACACAGGAGTAACTTTGTCTGTCTTGAACCCCACCAGCTTCAAGACCCCCCTTCCTCAGAGTATAGAAAAGGTAAAAATGGTGGGAGTTTCCAACACAGATATGAAGGTAAGAAAAGCTCCTTTGCTTTCTGAGATAGGGTCTTTTCAGGGAACTCACCAGTTTCTTCTTTTTCTTTCTGTACTTTTTGGGCTGAGACCTCCTGCAAATATTACAAGCTACTATTTCCTTTTCCCCAAAAGGGGAAATACACTTACAAGTCCTTGACCCCTCCAGGTCTACTTCTAAATCTAGTCCTAATATTGAGATCCTCATCCTAGCTGCTGTCTTGTCAATTCCCAATCACAAGGATTTCCTAGATTCAGTTCCTCCTAACTTATGGTTCACCTTTTCAAATGACATAGGACACATTTATTCAGCCCCACCAATTAAGATCCAGGTGGATCCTAATAAACCTTTGCCTCACTTCTCAGACCTGAGGCCCTAGAAGAAATTTGTCCTGTTGCCAAGGCACACCTCCAAAAGGGCCTCATAATTCCATGACCCAGTCCCTGTAACACATCAGTCCTTCCCATACACAAGCTTCATGATCGAGTTTGGAATTTTGTTCAAGATTTTTGAACCATAAACAATATGGTATAAACATAAACATAAACAATACCACCTCTCCCTGTGGTCCCCAACCATCATACCATTTTCAAGTTAATCCCTCGAAACACATAGTCCTTTACAGTCAAACATTTATGTAGTACTTTCTTCAGCATTTCTATACATCCATATAATCTGTATTTGCTTGTTTGCCTTTATGGGAGTAGGATGTCACTTTACTTTATGCCTCAGGGCTACATGGAAAGTCCCACTTATTTTTCACAGATATTGAAACAAGACTTGGCCAATGTAAATTTTGCCCACAGCTCTACTTTACTCCAATATATTGATAAACTTTTGTTATGCCTCAGGGATAGCCTATACCTCCTCACTTACTAGCACACAATAGACATAAAGTCTCAAGGGATAAGCTCCAATTGTTCAAACCAAGGTAAGATATTAGGTTTTCATAGGGACAAAAGAGCCATTCTGCTCTTTCTGCAGTCACTCAAGAAACCATATTGAGGGTACTGATAAAATGATAGCTGGGGAAAACAATACTTTTAGAAACCTTCTCCCACAGTAACAGCCAAAATATGTCAGAGTTGTCAGATCTGACCTAAGTATAACCCAGGAAAGCTTATTCATGCTCCTCAAGGCCACTTTCCTTGGCTTCCAGGTCCCTTTGCTATCTGGAAACTGGATTTTATCCAGCTGTCTTCCTTTCAAGGATACAAATATGTTCTGATGATGGTTTGCATGTATTCCCAGAATCCTTTCCTTGAAGATGAGCCACTGCCCTTGCAGTGACCAAAATATGGTTGGAAAGGATTATCCCTACTTGGGGAATTCCCTTGGAGTTACATAATGTTAAAGGTATCCATTTCACTGGACAAATTTCAAATGCTGTTTGTGAAATCTGGCCTATTCTACAATATTTCCACTGTGCCTATCAGCCTCAATCTTCTGGTCTAGTGGAAAGAACCAATGTCATTATCAAAACTCAATTAGCAAAACTCTCTGAGTCTTTCAGTCATTCTTGGCCTAAATTGCTACTCATAGTTCTATTAAGTTTAAGATCTACACATTTTGGAAAACAAACTGTCACCTTTAAAAAAATTACTAGAAACCCATGATTTTTGACTGAGGGTTAAATGAGCTCCTTTTAGTCAATGGAGATCTTTACTTTATTTTTAAAGTCTCATTAAGGCTGTAAAGAAAAATGAGCACTTGGCTGAAAAATCTTTCCACAGTGGGGTCCCAGGAGACCTTCGTATAAAACACCACAATTTACAACTGGGGGACTATGTGTATTGTAAACTATATCTTGTAAAGGACTACTTACAGCCCAGATGGAAGAGACCTTATCAGGTACTTTCAATGAACCTCTGTGCTGTTAAACATAAAAGAATTGCATCTTAGACATTTCCCATTAAAATAAAGGCTTCCCTACCTGAGTGGGCCTCTGAAACAGCTAGAGACTTAAAGCTGAATTTGAGCAAGAAGTGAAGCAGATGGCACCTGATGCAGACAGCTCTTCCAAGACTCTGGACCAGGCCAGTACTCTGCATGATCCCCACTGATTAAATCTCTCTCATAACCTTTGTTCTAATTGCTGTCATCATGGACTGCTATATCTTCTTCATTATATAATAACTGATGATACATCAACTTGCCACTCTCCTTCTTATACTCTTTTTCATAGACAAAATTTTCAAAGAGTGAAAATTTTTGTGAATGGATTTATGCCTGGAACGAAAGTTTAGAGGAAGTGACTCTGGTCTTTTAGCCCTTTGATTTTACCTATAAGAGACTGGATAATTGAAGTTTGGGGACTCCTCCTTGTAGCTACGGGTTTATTGACGCTCCTTGCCCTACGACATACAGTGGGTATCCACTTTTGGTGGTAATTCTATGAAAACCATTGATATTGCCTTAACTCTGCTGTGAATAAGTCCCTGGCTCCAATTCTTGGCCATTTAATTGATCTGCTCAGCTTGGAATTATTTCACTAACGAAGGGCAGGAGCCATCATTACTCCCCTTTATATTAAAATGGTTGAATTTCCTTAGGATAGTTCTTTCACTAGAGTTATGTTATTATTATCTCTCTTAGTATCCATCCAGACCCCATATACCTGGGAAAAATAATGCCTTTTTCTGCATTTCCTGAAGCCTAGTCACTGGAGGAAATCTAACAGATGGTTGGATACCCCATCAGTACCCAAGATCACTCACTGAATACTGGGATCCTTGGCTGCCTTCAATCTTGCTGGCATACCTCCACTATGGCTTATTCAGAATTCATCTGCTCTCCCAGCATACCCTGTTAATTTACTCAAATACACAGCCTCCTTTCCTTGTTTGATCAATAGAACCAGAAACACACCCATCCCCCACCCTTGCAACAATTCTCTAGAAATATTTGTTTCAAGTGACCCTGCAATTACCTGGAAACATTGGCTTCAGCTTCGAAACACCTACCTTTACCTCACTATGTAACAGCAAAACATATTCTTATGATAAGCCTTTTGTATTCCAACAAGGACGTCTTCTAGGTTACTCAAATAAAACAGACCCATGATTTAATTTCACCTTTGACACCTCCTTTCCCTATGCTCTACCTGGCTATGTCTTTATTTGTGGTTGGAATACTGCCCCCAGGTGATGTGCTCCGTGGTGGTACATTATTCTGGTTCCCTCCAGAATCTGTGATTCTCGATTTGCAATTCTAAGATCCCAAATAAATTGCCTTTTTACTTCTTTACAGTTTGTGGTCCTTTCAGTTAAAAACCTCATGAATTACTAAAGCCATAGCTATTCCTCTCTACTTCTTTTCACAACCATATGTCTTGAAGGTATTGTCTGAACTCATCTTAATCCCTGACCCCGAATGCTCCTCAATCCATTGCAGTTTTACTTCTCCAACCACCCATCTAAAGAAACTGCTTTTGCCAAGGCATTAGTGTCTTTTCTTGTGGCTTTATTTAGCTTGCATTTTCATTTTTTAACTGCAGAGAAGTGACCAACATGCATTCCTATCCCTGTGCTAAACAATTCTGGCCTAAACATCATTTACTTTCCCTGCTCCAAACAACCTGAAACAAAGCATATTTTCCTATTTTTGTGGTAAACAATATTGGGATTGGGCAGAAATAACAGCTCGTGGACTAGGACATAGTTACTTCTGGAAGATTAGACTGTGAATTAACTTTAAAAAACCTAAAACCCCCCAAGTTACCCATCTGTTTTCACTTTAAGATGCCTATCTATGTGCCAATCCAAAGCTATTACATCATAAATTCTACACATTGCCAACCAGCCCCCAGGCTTCACTGCCTCCCTGGTTCAAATAACATATCATGTGTTATAAGTTCCTATCTAATCTGATACTTTCTTCAACTTTTAATACCCTTCAACTCAATCTTTAATTCTAGGCATACCAATTAATTCCACATCCTACAATATATCACACTTCTTTCCTCTACACTTTCACATACATATTTTTTCTTTACCTGAAACTTTCACAACACATTGACATTCCCTTGAACAACTTTACTCCTTCAGAGATCAGTTTAAATATCACTTCTTTCAGAAATATGTCTTTTACTCTTCATAGCTTGGAGGGTTGTGGTTTACCCTGATATGTTAACTCCCTAGTATGATTTAAATGTATCTCTGGCATACAGAATATTTTAGGAGTCCAATAACTATTTGTGGAATAAATTAGTTATTTAATTTAATTTAATTTTTTTCACAGAACACAAGAATATATTTTTAGTAAAGGAATTTATATCTCAAAACCTAACAGAGTGCCTGGCACACAAAAGGTAGTTGGTAAATGTTTGTGATTTGCTATTGTTGAATTTTGAATAGCTTCCAGAGCTCAGAAGAAAAAAAGCATACATAATTACTATAACCAGAATAGATACTCTCAGGCATTCTCTCACAGTGCATTTATGTACATTGTGAAAATACTAAAGAGTAAACTAAATATACTGCAGTAAATACTTTAAAAATACTTTAAACAGATATTTTGATACATTTATTTCAATCAAGGGACGCTAAGACTAGATCCCAGCATTATTATTATTTCTTTAATGTCAGTGACTAAGAGTAGAACTAAAATGGCAAGATATATTTGCAAGAAATGTTTTGTTTCTCTTGAGAGATGAGTTAGTTTTTGTTTTGAGAGAATAATTTTAAAAACATTTCTACAATATCAAATGAAATAATTACCTATGCATAGTTCTTGGGCAAGACCTGAAAGTAGTGAAAGATGCTTTTATTTAAGTGAAAAAAAAAAACTGTTTTAGCCCTCCAAATTTAGTATACACTGCAGAAAATGTGTATCACTTTATATTATGTTTTCATTAGGGAAATATTTATTTTAACTTTTAAAAATATTTCTTAGTGAAAATTTAAAAATTTGTTATTTTCCTCCTTTTGCACATTGCTTAAGTATTTTATATGAAGCACATTTATTTCAATTTTAAAACCATAAATTCATTATTACAAACAATATCAAAGATCAAAAACTGACCAAAAATTCTCAGAAAATAAAATACAATACTACATATGTATTTAATCTCAAAAGTCCTCCACTCACAGTTAATGTTTTATTATTTAAAAAAAAAGAAAGAAAGAAAGAAAGAAAAGAAAAGGGAAAACATTTAAATAAATTAATTAATTTTAAAAATCAACTTTGTATTATTATAACACTAGAGAATGAAACATCATCATCATATATTGGTATGAAAGAATAAACTAGTGTTCAAAATAAATGTCTGGTTATTTTAAACACACTAATTTTCAAATCTTCCAATTATCCTCAAAAGAGAGGCTCAGATGCAGGAAACATAATGGATAAAGTTCAAGAACCATATGCTACTATTTAGAAACAAGAAAAATGAATATAGTTATTAATGTTGCTTCTGGGTACAATTTTCTTTTATAAGGTAACTGGAATTTTAAGTAAGGCTTTTTATCAGAAGTATTGAAACACACACACACACACACACACACACACACACACACACACACACACACATTGGTAAGACAGAACAATAAAAAAAGAGAAATAAATTATGAGCCAAGGGAAAAGTATATATATTCAAGACTCCATCCATCAGTGAATTCTGAATCTCAATTAATTTGCCTGTAAAACAGAATTACAATTAATAAAGTTTCTCATATTATGGTTTGTGGAAATAAATAAAACATACATTTAAATTTGCTTTGTCACTTAAACTCTTAAGTCAATTTCCAAAAAAATTACTAAATGTGGAAATGTAACCAATAGTATTTGTGAAATAAAAAGAGAACTTTTATGAACTAGATGCATATCAGTACAGTGCAACATGTTGCTTGAAAAAGTATACCTACTTTAAATAATAAATAGATATATAAAATATAAACAAAACAAATAATACATTTGTGGTTTTTCTGTTAAAATTTTAAATGCCTAATTCATACATATATCTATTTTAAATTAAAAGTATTTTTAAAATGTTTGAAATGACAAAAGTAAAATATTTTAAAAAACATTAAATTCAGAATAAGAAAAATTGTGTTTGAGGTCTTGATGATAATGGTTGACAAATAAACCACATTTAGATCCTGAAAATCCTCAACACAAAAAAAAGGGAAAATCTAGGAAGAAAGGCAACTTAGAGAGAAAGATTCATGCAGTATGAAATGCTATAAAATTCTGAAAGTGCTTCTAATATGAAATTCAGTTGGAAATTGACATATTAATGATTAAATAATGCAAGTTCTGCTTTGAGAAGATATACCACACACCAAAAATATTACAATAATGTGCTAATTTTTATAGACAGGTACTGGGAAATAAAACAGTAGCAAAAGATTCAGAAGGTATCAGATTAAGGTTGACCTGGGTAAAATGAATTTATGTGGTTTCAGAGGATTCAAAGGAGTGGCTGTAACATCTGTTATGGGCTAATGGAAGTCTGAATTAATAGAAATCCTAGAATCTGTAATGCCAACATTTCCCAGTCATATTGTAGAAGAAAGAAAATTGCTTATGAATATATCTTTCCATATTATTTATATCATTTCATATAAATGCTTATATGGAATGATACAGCCCATCTATCATGGCCAACCTGTTTAACCATAACTATTGGATGGCCTAGGGAACATTCTTTTCACCATCAAGAAATTTACTGACAAGGAGACAAATAGCATACTTTTAAAATTCTCTGGTAAGTAAACTATAGGTTCTGATGACAAAAATTGAGCTCTTTGAAGTCAATGGCAATAGTGTACTAGATGATGGTACCTAAGAATCCAAGACAATATGGTTCTATTGTCATATACCACTGACAGTTGTCCAATCAAGCTTGCCACTTGTTTTGGTAAGTAAGGTTTTATTGGAACACAGCCACACCTGTTAGATTATGTATGTCTATGGCTACTTTCTTGCCACCACAACAAAGTCAAGTATTTTGCCTCCTGGAGCCAAAAAAATGTTTACTATCTTGCCCTTTATACAAAAAATTTGCTGGTCCCTATTATGATCATGGGAATGGAGGAGTGATCAGTAGATTTTAGTTACCTAAAAACATCTCTGGAAGAAACAAGTTTATTATAAGGTGTGAATTAGATAGTCCACTAAGTTATTATTTGGTCTATTTAATCAGAAAGAGTGATTTCTTTTGTGAGCAATTTGAGTTTAATCATCATGGTGGGATTTTTATGCTCTCTCCTGAAGTTACTTTATTTAAGTTATTTCACATTCAGAGCTTTTTCACAGATTATAAGACTGTTTTTTTAGAAATGACTCTGAAAAACTGCTACAAATCTGAAATGGAAATTTTTATCCATGTTTTCCCCAGACATTAGGCCCTAGACACTAGAAAATGAAAAATATCAAAATATTTAAGTAGTTTTTAAATGTTCTCCCTGAATTTAAGCAAGCACCTCACAACACTTAAAAACTACCATATCCACGAGAAAGAAAGGAAGCCTCTGAAAACCAGATAATAAATTGTGTACTTGCCAAAGTCCATATCCTGGTGTGTTTAATGGGCTGATGGATTCAACCTGCAGTTTTTTCCTCAGTCCCAGAAAGAATAGTTGAAAAAGCTGTATTCAGAAACTGTCCCAATTCACAAATTTCCTACTGGTTTCCTGACCCACAAAGTCAGGTCTATAAGGAAGAATGTGTCAACTGGACTACCATCACACACCTGCCATTTTAGTAAAGCTAAGGCTGTACTGTATTGAGAAAGAATTTGCAGATATTAATGCCATATTAAAAACTTAAAATATGAAAGAATAAAGATTCTATTATATTCCAAATTAATTAATTCATTTGATAGGTACAAATTCCAGATGGATCTTGAATAATAACTAGATGACCACCAACACAATCAGGTAATGATGATAATTGTACCTGACATTCCAGGTGTGATATTTTTACAGAAGGAGAACCAACAAAGCTCCTGACACTTAGTATGCAGCTATCAATATGGCATAACATTTTTTCTCAATGAACATTATTAGGGAAAGCGGAACTTGTTTACCTTCTCCTAACAGAAGCATCAACATCACCTCAATGTCTTACCACAGACAAATGACAATTCTCTTCCCTTTAGTTTGTAAGAACTTTGATCACCTTGATATCCCATAAAACATTGCATATTTCCACAACATCTGTGATATTATGGTCATTGGATCGGGTGGGTAGATAATAGTAAGTGTGCTAGATGTCTTTCTTGCCAGAGGATAGGAGAAAAATCCTGCAAAATTTAAGGGGTATGTCACATTGATGAAATTCTACGGGGGTACAGTAGTTGGAGCATGTTAAGAAATTACCTTTAAAGTGAAAGACCTTAAATAATTTACCTTGTACCACCTGTCACTAAGAAAAAGGCACAAAGTTTGATTTTCCCTTTTGTTGGAGAGATAACACAAAATTTAAGTGCTCTTTACCCATGAATTTGCTAATAATCTCACAAGTTTACCAGCTTTGGCTGAAACCCAGGGCAAGAGAGAGGTCTGCTGCTGGTTCAAGCTGTTGAACAAGCTGTTCTGCTCTGAGAATCATATTACTCAGAAGATCCAATAGTGGTAGAAGTGTCTGTGGCTGATAGGAATACTACAGGGAGCCTGTGGCCAGCACAATCAGAGAATTATAGCCCAGAAATACTTTGTGAGCAAAAACATAATTCTTCTTTCAAGAAACATTCTCTATTTGAGAATCATCACTTGGTTTACTATTGGGTCATAGAAGAGACTGAATGCTGACTAGGAGACAACTATGATCTTACTAGCCCATTATGATTTACAAAATCATAATAGGTGGTGTGTTTATTAACATTCTATTATTATATAGAAATGGTATATATGAGAATGGGCCTCAGTAGTTTCAGAAGGAAATTGCATACACATGTGGCTCACACTCCCTGGTAACTATTTCTACTGTTTTATCACTTCTACCTCAACTAGTACCTAGGAACTTATATTAATTTTCTTTTGCTAGTAACAACCACAAATGTATAAGCTTTAAACAATCCAATTCCCACATATCAAGAGTCAAGATATGGCTTGGGTCCTCTGATCAGGGTCTTAGAAAATTGCAGTCAAGGTGTTGGTTAGGCTGCCTTATTGTCTCAAGGCTCAACTAGGGAAGAATCTGCATTCAAGTCCACTCAGGGTGTTGCCAAAATTCACTTCCATGTGTTTGTAGAACTGTGGCTTCTTGGTAAATTTCATCTGGATGATGCCCTCATCTCCCAGGTCCTCAAGTCTTAGAGAACACCATCAACTCTTAAAGGCCACCCACAAGTTTTATAGGTCATTTCAGTTCTTTCCCACATGGGCCTCCTCACTATGGCTGCTTTCTTCATCAAGTCACCACAGAAGAATTCTAAATTTGAATTGGAAGATGACATCTTATATAACATAACATAAATACTGGCGTGTTAATGCATAATCTTTGCTATATTGTATTGGTTAGAATCAAGTCATAAGTCATTTCCATACTCAAGGGGAGGATGATATACAAGAGTATAGTTATCAGAAGGCAGGGATCATTGATGATTGTCTCAGTCTATATGTGCCACAGACCTCATGAGGAGGAGCCTATGGCCAGGAAAGGTAAAATCATAGATCTGTTTTATGGATGAGCTTGACATGTGTGGTCGCTGCATTTATTACGCTAATAATACGTGGAATTTTTGCTTACAATTATTAAAACTTTGGACAATAAAAGTTTGGAAATCTTATTTTCAAATGTAAATTTTCCCCTGACCAATTAAGGCTTCTAATGCCACTGAATCAAAAGGCAAGAGGTTACTCTATTGGTCAGGATGGTTAGTCCCAGTTATTAAGGAAAAACTGGGTTGCTTGTAAAATGTGGCTAACGAGAACTATTTCTGGAAACAAGGAGACTGACTGAGGTGCCACTTAGCAATCTCATATCCAGGAATAAAGATCAGTGGAGAATTGTGACAACCCATTCAATACAGGAGCATTAAGGACTCAAAACCTTCAGCAACAAAGCTTTGGCTTACACCACGAGGTAAATAACTCTGACAAAATTGGTATTCAGAAGATAAGATGTATATGGAACAGATGGGGAGACACAAGAAGTTAGGATCAATAACCTAGGTCATTTACCAGCTACAGAATTCACCTTCTTTCACTTTCCTTGTAAGGACATTGTGAAGATACAATGGTTAGGTATGTCACAGGTTTGGTAGGACATTGATCACATTGAAGATATTCACACGTTATCATTAATGATTGGAAACAAATTCTGTTTTGGCCCTTATCAAACATCAAAATGCATATATAACTAAGCTAAATATAATCGTATTGATCAATGTTATTTATGATGGTATAAAATTCCAAAGTGAAACTTCTTCTAGAAAAAAGAAATTTATGTTTAAATAACAGTTAAATCTTTAGTGGTAATTCAGTATGCTTTAAATATTCAGGTTTTAGGAAAAATTATTCCTAAAATATAAAATCCATTGAAAATATTTCAGCCCAGAATATATATTTTTTCTTTTTCTAAATGGTAAATGTTTCCAAACAAAATTTTCCTCCAGTTATCAGGCTCTGACTATATTTGTAATAATCATTAAAATCTTAAAATAGTAATGATAATAACAGCTAACCTATATTAAGCATGTATAATGTACCAGGTATTTTTTAAAGTGATCTACATATTTGATCTACAACTGTTTTATTCCCATCTTATAGGTTTGAAAACTACTACAAAGAGAACTAAAGTATCTTATACAAGGAGTTAGACATGAAAGCTTTCAAAAACTATATGAGAGACCCATTCTGAAAGAATTTCTCTAGGATGTACTCAAGTAGAAGCTTAAATAACCTAGATTACAAAAGATTATACAAAATGATCATCAAAATACCAGTAAAAATGATAAATTGGGGCTTCCCTGGTGGCGCAGTGGTTGAGAGTCTGCCTGCCAATGCAGGGGACACGGGTTCGTGCCCCGGTCTGAGAAGATCCCACATGCCGTGGAGCGGCTGGGCCCGTGAGCCATGGCCGCTGAGCCTGCGCGTCCGGAGCCTGTGCTCCGCAACGGGAGAGGCCACAACAGTGAGAGGCCCGCGTACCGCAAAAAAAAAAAAAAAAAAAAAAAGATAAATTGTGACAACATAAATAATTATTAAATAATAGTATACCTTTTACAATAAATAATAGCACATAAAATCCCTTGGAAGACTTAGAAATTGAATTTGGGCAATAAAAATGAAATTACGCAAATATTGTTATCATATCTTGGTAGAAAATATAAAAAATTATAAATGCATACAATGATATAAAAAGTTAAAGATATGTGGTGAAATGCTAAAATTAAATCTAAAATCACTAGAATAGATATATATAGCTTCCTAACAAGTAAAGAACTTAGCCTTCTCCCATTCCACACCAAAAAAAAAAAAAAAACAAAGGAATTTGATCCATTCAACAGAAGGAAGGAAAATTTTTATTGTTAATTACAAAAGTCATGGTAAATAAAAAACACAAAATAGAACATCAAGAATAATTAAAAATATTATATTCAACAGAGTAAATTAGAACAAATATGGGTATAGACATAGACCTAAAAATAGAACTAGACATGCACTTGCAACTACACCCAAAACTTAACCTACATCTATACCTAGACCAATATCTACACATACACAAACACATGGCTATGCCAATTGTTGATTAATGTAGTTACTGAGATACATGTAAAGCAAAAGGACATTAAAAAGTTGAAGTTACAGAAATGGAAAAGCATTTATGAGGCAAATAGTAACAAAATAAAGAGATGCTAGTATCTCTACTATCAGACGCACAGAATTTATGGCAAGAACCATTAATGAAGAAAAAGAGGAATAAAAACAATCTCTCCAGGAAAATCATAAACATGAAAGCAGCTAAAATAATTTAAAACAGATAACACCAAAATTTCTAGAATTTTAAAAACATTAAGACCACAAAGTGGGATGTTTAAAAATATTTCTCCCAAAACTAATAAAATAAGAAGAAAAAAGAATATATAGACAAGTTGCATCATATATTTAGTGAGATTGATTTAATAAATATATAAAGAACTTTGAGCCAACCAAAATTATGTCTTCTCACTCAAGTTTACAATTTCATTAAGAACTGCTTTGTATTACATAACAAATAAATGACACTAAACACATTCTCTTATCACAGTGTGAAAACACTAGAAATTAAGAAGAAAATATAGCTAAAATGTTCATCCCCTAAAAAATTTAAATGTATAGTTTAAATAATTATTGAACTAAGAAGAAATCAAAGATGACAGTAAAAATTATTTAAAAATAAATACAAGTAAATTGCATTTAGAATGCTTATATATGGAATTTAAAATCTCATACATTTTAAAGGTAAATGTAAATGTACCTTTAAAATTTGAGGTAAATGTAGTCTTGCATATATTTATTAAAAATAAGATAATGATAATTGCAATATTAACAAATTTTAAGTTCTAATATTAAATAATTGGAAAAAGAATGAGAAAATAAAACAAAATAAAATTGAAAAAAAATAATCAGTAAAGATAAAAACAGCTTACAGAAACAAATTTTAAAAATCAGTAGGGCTTCCCTGGTGGCATAGTTGTTGAGAGTCTGCTTGCTGATGCAGGGGACACAGGTTTGCACCCCTGTCCAGGTGGATTCCACATGCCGCGGGGCGGCTGGGTCCGTGAGCCATGGCTGCTAAGCCTGCACATCTGGAGCCTGTGCTCCGCAACAGGAGGTCACAACAGTGAGAGGCCCGCATAGTGCAAAAAAAAAAAAAAAAAAAATCAATAAAAAATAGAAGCCAGTATCTTAATAAGATGGATAAAAACAGAAAAACAATTGGCAAGTGTGGTGAAGAAAAAAAATATGTTATCAGAGAAGATAGAAATAGAAAACATAAAAGAGAAAAAAGAATAAATGTTACATGAAGACCAGTGGGAAGAGGCACATTTAATCATTTGTTTAGCCATTTATTTTGGAGAAAGTTACAAAATAATTCAGATAAATTTTAAAGTTTAATAGAAATGGCTAATAATCTAAGAAATTAGTATGCAGGAAGTATTACTTAAAAGAACACCCAATTAATCAAAAAATAATTGAATAAAAGAAAAAATTTTCTTAAATATTTACCTTATATGAACATACCAATCCTAGGTAATTTAACTTATGAATTCTGCAACCATTTAAGGACCATAGAGGTCAAACGTTATACAAATTTTTCTCTTTCAGGAAAAACAAACATGGAAAACCTTGTATTTCATTTTGAGTTTAATATAATTGGATTCCAACTACAAAGGGCAGAACAAGAGAAGGCAAGTATAAGCTAAATCTCATTTATGCAACTTTGTATTTGGAAAAGAATATATCATGCTAAGTTTGGATTATAACAAGATTGCATGAATGTTTAATCATTAGGAAGTCCGTATATGTAACAGATCACATTGGTAGATTTTAAAACAAACGTATCACAAAACCACCTAAGTAGATCCTGAAAACAAAAACTATTTGATAAAATGTACTACTCATTAAATTTGTTTAATTAATATCTACCAGAAAACTAGAGCATGCTTTATACTTAAGTTTTAAAAACATCTGAAAATACAGTTAAAGTCAGCAACAAAGGAAAGGCGTGTGCTATCTGAGAGAAATAACAAGCCAGAAATAACAGCAGAATCACAGAAAATCAAAATACTCATAAATTAAAATTTTAACCAACTCTAGGTAAATATATCTGATAACTTGGATGAAAATAACAATTTTCAAGGATGATATAATTTGATAATGCTAATCCTAGAAAACCAATTTACATAGTAGGTATAGAGATATTTTCTCCAAAACTATTTCCAACAAATGTTCCTGGTCTAGACAACGTTATGGACAATTCAAAACATCCAAAAATTAAATTCTTAAGATAAAATAAAATATATTTAATATGGTCTTAAAATACTACAAATATATAAAATAATTAGGAATTAGCCTACTTAAAAAATATAAAAATGTATATTTAAATACACACACATACAACACACACAATTATGAGAATAACTGAATATAAAGAGAATTACACCATTTTCCTGAATAAAAAGTTTAATAGTATACTGATGTCAATTTCAGTATGCCACCATACTTTATTATAGAGTTAAGCTGATTTTCCAGTTCATCTGAAGTTAGCCAAAGTAATTTTGAAAAAGAATAAAGTGATACATACACCAATATATATATATAAAATGCTGTGAGAGTAAAGTAATTAAAATAGTCCCAGGCATAGTCAGACAAGAAGCTAGAATAGAAAGAAAATGATGGAGTTATGTATACAAGTGAACCCAATCATAATAAGTTGGCTGTTCAAATCAGTGACAGTCTGTAGTCAGGGCAAAGGAGATGTTATCAGACTTGACCTCTTAAACAGGTATAAAATCAGACCAAATGCTCAAAGTAACAATTTTCAGATGTGGAGAACAGACAGTGCTGGACTGCAATCTCTTTTGGAAGGAAAACATACAAGATGAACTGTGCTCTAGCTCTCTACCTAAAGGTAATTTTTCAACTGTGAAGTTTAAGGTGGAGCTTAAGCACTTTGGCCCCATTAAGCTGAGGGGATATAAACTGGAGTTTGGGCTAGTAAAACAGTAAAATTTATGGGCTAGGGCACTGGAAAGGAGGGCTTAATCCAGAGGTTTAGGTGGGAAGTGTTGCGTTGAGAAGTATGTGGGATGATTCTCTATAGACCCTTGGCTCAAATTTGGGCTGCACATGAGCAGGGTGAGACTTCAGGAGGCCTAGCAGAGAATGGCTGTCTCAGGGCTAAGAGCAGAGATTCTTGTGGTCACATAGGACTGGGAGCACTGCCACTGGAGTTTTGGTTCAACCAGAGCAGGATTGATTGTAGTACCTGGCATTCCTCTGAGGCACCAGAAAGATCACATCTTAGGAGTAAGAACCACAATAGAGTAAGAGATACTCTACACCCAATGATATAAAGACAGGCTACCAGTAAAATAACTGATTGACAGAACACTCTTTAAAAGAAGGCAACATAATGTATACTCCTTGTTATACAAATACAATGTCCATCATACATTTAAATATTTGTAAATATGCAAAGAAGAAAAATATGCCAAGAAGTCATGAAAAAAAGCAGTCAGTAGAAAAGGGCTATAAAGTGACCCAGATGTTTGAATAGGAGAGAATGGCTTTAAATAAGCTATTATAATATGTTTAGGGAATTAAAGTAAATTATAATCTCAATGCATGAAGAGATTTGAGAAATGTAATCTAACAGAAAAAAAAATTCTAGAAATAAAAAGCACAATATCTAAAATAAGTGAGGCAGGTGATTGGAGTTGGCAAAAGAAAGCATCAGTGACAATCAGAAAGGAAAATAATTTTGAAAAATTAAAGAGAGCTCAATAACATGTAGGAAAATATCAAGTAATCTACCTTACTGAAATTGGAATCTCAGAAGACAATGTGAGAGAGAATGAGACAGAGAAACTAATTAAAGAAACAGTGGTTAAAATGTTCCCAAATTTGACAAATACTTAATCTAGAGATCCAAATTATCTCAATGAACCCCAAGAAGGATAAATATAAAATAAATCCCAAGTAGCCACATCAAATCAGTGACAAAAGTTCAGATTATTCAACAAATAATCTTGGAACAACTTGCTTTACATTAAAAATAACTCAGTATATTGTATAGTACATGATTTATATCTTTTAATGGAGTATAATCTGTAAAAATACTGATTACTATGCTATACATCTGAAACTAATGTAATATTGTAAATAAACTATACTTCAATAATTTTTTTTTAATTTTAAAAAAGTATTGAAAAATTAAAAAATAAAACAAAATAAAATAACTCAGGTCACTACCTGATGTCATAAAATTCAGATACGTTAAAATGCTAAGCATGAAAAGCAAAACTATTAACAAGAAAAATTAGTGGAGGACTTCTATATATGTACTTATATATTAACTTTTATATGGTTTGAGGGGTTGCATTCTTAAGCAAGCCATGAGTTCCAGATGTCTTAAAGGGAAAAGAACAACAGAAATATTTTAATGATCTTTATGAGGGAAAATTCCATAAACATATTTAAGTACTAGCCACACACTTGGAGAAATTATTTAACTTGTATAACATACAAAGGAATTATTTAACTTGTATAACATACAAAGGAATGATAACCAATTTTCAAAGCACTTCTTAAAAAGAACAATAAAAAAGAAAAATAGACAAAACATATTTTTATTCAATTCAAGAGAGAAAAAAATCACAAATAGAAAATATATGTGAAAATAAACTCAAAGAGAAATAGCAATTATCAACACCAAAATTCTAATAAAATGTTTTATACATAGTACTGGAAACATTTTATGACAATCAAGTAATATGTAAGCTTTGCCTGGAAGCATGATAAGAGCATTTTTTGATGAATAAGGGGACTAATAAAATTTCAAGGGGAAAAAATGAAAGAGTCAGAGAAAAGTGGATGCTATGTTCAGATAGAAGGAAGCGATCCAGTGCACTTAGATGTCCATGGAAGTATGTTGAGAGTAGAGGTTGAAAATCTTTCAAATGACATATTAAAGAGATTAGAAACTATCTTTTAAGCTGCATCTAATGAGATGTGTTTCATGAAATACTTTATCATGAGATCAAAATAAAGGTGATCAATTTGAAGACAATGCTGCATTCACTGCCTCCATTTAGAGATTCATATTACACTTAAAAATAAGAAAGGATATGAAAAGAAATAAAATGAGCTTATTTTTTTTAGCTCTATTCTCCCAAATACATTTATCTTTGAGATAATATTTAATTTCTGTTATATTTGTTTATTTTTCAAGAAGGAGAGTGGCACAAAGTTTAAGCCATATTAATATTTCATGAAACTTGAGCACCACAGAACATTTTGAAAAGAGCTATTTCAAGTAATTAGCCATTTAAAATCTGGGGAGTGAGATAATTGTATATATAGATTAGAAAGAGGGGGGATTGCAGACAGGGAGACTATTGTAGTAATCAAGGGGAAAAGTTATGCAGACCTGAACTAGATAAGATTTAATACAGAGAGTGTTAAGAGAAAGGACATGGACTGAGGAGATATAATGGAGGTAAAATCCTACAAAACCTGAAGGTCAATACATGCATTTGGGAAAACCCATTTTTAGGTATTAAATAATATTCAATAGCTTTTATACATGGATACTAGTTCATATATACTTATTATAACTTTGACCTGGGATCCACCTTTAAGGTCGAATAATGGCCAATATGTGGTGTATGTTATAAGTTTTAAACCATTATTCTAAATAGAAATTTATTACCCAATGATAGCCAAAGTACAGGAATGGTGAAACTATTACTGTGTAGAGCTGACAGATAGGAAAATGTAGGACCAGAAAATAAAGACTCACAGACAAATGGTAACATGAAAACTTTTGACTAACCCATGAAATGGTAGACATCCAAAATTATGTTGCTTTAAGTTTTGTCCTGGACCTCTCTTTGGTCATAGAAAAGCTTTTAGAGGGTTACATCTTGACTGTATGTAATTGTGTCCTCATTTGAGGATATTAAAATTACTAGTTTTTAGCTTTTCAACCTTCTTGTCAAGTTCATGTTTTCTTTGTTTTATTATTCTCTTTTCTGGTGATTTAATGTAATTAATAACTTTAATATTATCTATCTATTTCAGCATAACATTTCTATGTGCACCAAGATGTTACAAGGCATATTCAAAACTATCCAATTGTTCTTAAAGAAAAAAAAATCATAGTGATAATGTCTCTATTCAAATGTTATAATTGTTTTCCACTTTTCATTTCTCAAATAATTTTATTATATGAAATAAAATGATATGCTGGGGTAAACAAAATCAAAGTTAGTATATTAGCTAAAAATACTGTTAACTAAGAAACACTAAATTTGATAATCACTTTGATACTTACATTTATAATTAAAATTGCTGCAAATACATTTTATTTCATTACTTTTGCATCAATACATATTCCAAATATTTTCAAGTGGGAAGAAAGGACAGTTAATGTAATGTCTTACTTAGAAAATAATTTCCTGTTATGCAGGTTTTTAGAATGATAATGTGATTGCAAAAGGCTTTGAAATTAAGAGGCATATCTATGCCTTAATGTATCTGCAATATCTCTTCCTTAAGAAGTCATAAAATTAATTACTAAATCAATATATCATATGGTGTCCTATGTATATTTTCAATGTTTTTGAGAAAATAAATCCAGAGAAATATTCTACATACAAATTTACTAGGTAACTGAAGCTAGAAATTCAACTGAGCTCATTTTTTTTCAGACATGGCAAATAAAATTGTTAATGTCTATATTATTAAAAAATGTATGTGTCTATTCTCCAGATAGTGCAAAATAAACGAATACTCTCTATATCTATATCTACATATGTATATAAATTTAAATTAGATGGTTCCTAAACAGACTTAGGGCAAAGTAAATATTTATTTCCAAAATAAATAACCAAAATGATTTGGTCAATTTTATTTTATTATTTAAAAAATTTTTTTTGCGGTATGTGGGCCTCTCACTGTTGTGGTCTCTTCCGTTGCAGAGCAGAGGCTCTGGACGCGCAGGCTCAATGGCCATGGCTCACGGGCCCAGCCGCTCCGTGACATGTGGGATCTTCCCAGACCGGGGCACAAACCCGTGTCCCCTGCATCGGCAGGTGGACTCTCAACCACTGCACCACCAGGGAAGCCCGATTTGGTTTATTTTAGAAGTACAAATTCTAAAGAGAATTTGAGAATTAGAGACTTTGCATGAGCAGTAATAAAAAGTACAGAGATTGTTTTACTAAAGTTAAATTTATTAAAATTAACATATTTTTAAAATATTTAGATAAAAGTTTATTAGTCTACTATTAATCATATGTAAAATTTAAACAAATTATATGTTTTAGTGATTAAAAACAAATGTTTTGCTTATTATAATTTGATTAAAATATTTTACATTTTATATGAAAAAATACCTGAGAGTAGCAAGGAAATTTATACAAAAGAATAATAATTAAAGGGGTATTGCTTTATTGGTATCAGAATAGTCTCTCAATACTATGAAATCAACATAGTATTGACATATGTTAGTAAGAAATAATAGAAATCCATAAATATATGCCAGTATTTACTAATATATTAGAAAATTGGGAAATAAAAGGATTACACATTAATTACTCAGGCACTAATGACTGTAACTGGAAGACCTAAAGAAAGGTACTCATAGTGTCTTGATGAGTTAAATTTAAAGAAAAAAAAATTACTTAAAAAATTGATAAAACAATATCAACAATTTAGGATTTGGGAAATCTTCATCAAGACTGAAAGCACAAAAGAGGAAGATCATTTCTATGCATTGTTTTTAATCAATTTCAGAACATTAATGGTTCTGTTTTCAAAGCAGAAGGACTGAATTGCTGTCTTTGAGAATACCATAACTTAAGAAAGAAATTTTAACATCTAACATAATACAGAAAATGTATTCAAAGACATAAATTTTTGCTGTTTTTTGTTTGTTTTTGTTCTAGTGATTCAGTTATATATATATATATATATATATTATTTTCCATTATAGATTAATATATAATATTGAGTATAGTTCCCTGTGCTAAAAAAAAAAAAGAATTGTGACAGATGTGTGTTAGCTGTTCTTTCTTTGAAACATGTGTTATATTTGAATGTTAGAACAGCAAGTTTAAAATCAAACATTCTATGACTGACAGGAAAAAAAAAGTTATGAAGATAATTTTAATAGTTCCCATATATCCCACACCCAGTTTTCCCTTTTGTTAATCTCTCAATATTTTGGTTTATTAGTTACAATCAATGAACCAGTAGTAATACATTATACCAATAAGTCCATACTTTATTCAGATATACTTAGTTTTTTACTAATGTTCTTCTTCTGCTCCAGGATCCTATCCATGATACCCCATCACATTTAGTCAATGCTTCTTTTTAGGCTACTTCTGGTTGACAGTGTTTCAGACTTTCCTTGTTTTGGATAGCTTGACAGTTTTGAGGAGTGCTCCTCAAGTATTTTGTAAGATGCCATATATTGGAATTTGATTATTTTCTCATGGATAGACTAGGATTATCAGTTTGGGGAGAAAGATCACAGAGGTAAAGTTACATAAAATCAAAGGTAAATACCAAAAACATGGCATTACTCTTGATATCAACCAGGACCAGCTGGCTGAGGAAGTGTTTCTTTATTGTAAAGTTATGCTTTATTCCTCCCTGATGATTTAATTTTAACTTTGATTGGCAGCTGTGCTTATTTTCACCAGTCCAGGTAGATACCAAAATTCCACCATTATGATACATAGAGTCTGTTTCTCCTCTTGTTGGAAAAGAGAAAGCTTGGAAAGCCTATCAACTTTATTATTCCCTTAGCTTGACTATCGTCTTCAGGTGGATGACGTTCAAGTAATGCTTATATGACTGGACAATATTATCTGTCATCGGTGGGTGAATAAGGCACTACTATTCTATGTGTATGCTCATTACCACTTTGAGCAGCCCAAACAAAACATTAATATGCAAAACCATTGAGGATCATGTGGTAGTTTCAATCTCTTCTCTAGAGAATTAATTTAATAAATCCAAATTTATTTTACAAAGGGGAGAAGTTTTAAAGACTTTAACATAGTTGGACTTTTAGTAAGCAAACAAGTTGCATTATATTAAAAAGTAAATACATAAAAGATGGAACTTCACAATCTAACCTTTAAGACAAGATTTAACCTATCCACTTATAGACATTTTTTAATCTTTGAGAATGGTCTCACTTGAATTTTTTTTTTAATCTTTAATATACTGAACATTCTCACTTCTTCCAGACACATCCTTTTAACTCCCTGACCTCCAGTCACCAAGATCTACCTTCAGCATTTTTTCTAGAATCTTTACTCCTCTTTTTAAACAATAGAATCTCAGTTTTCCCATTATGAATAATGCATTTGTGCTGGCTAAAGGCAGCAGAAGATTTTTGTTCAAAACTGGAAGTGAGGCAGAAAACATAGGGTGACTGTCAAATTCAGAATATAGTTATCCTTTTTCTCCTTTTGTCTTCAGTTATATAAAGAAATAACAGACTTAGGGACAGAAGAAGGAAGACAAAAAACAATAGTAATAAACCTAACCCGCCCTCCCTAAATAGGGATTCCGATTCCCCCTGTACTTCAATCAAAGAAAGAAATCTTCAGTTCTTCTCTTCTCAGAAGCAGAGAAAGCAGGAGAGGAATATCTTTACTCATAAGTGACAATAAAGGCAATAATAATGGTAAGATACAGGAAGAGACTTGCACTTGCTAAATTTTGAAAGGAGGATAAGGGGACAAGAAAACAACATGGATTGGGACTTCAGGAGAAAAAAACGTTTTTGAAAAGACAGAGGGTCCTTTGTGGGGTCGTTGTGAGAAAAGGGAAGAAGAAGAAGAAAGGAGAGGGCACTCACTTGAGACGCTGTTATCCGGCCTATTAAACTTGAACGGGTTGAAAACCTGATTCTTTGGCATTAAGGTTCATATACTCATAAAGTGTAAGTTAAAACAAAAACAACTAAATCAAACCTTCTCATTCCATATATATTGTTTAGATTCACTACTACAAACCTTCAATAGAATTATTCTTTTTTTAGAATTACTTGCACATATTCAGCTCAGCCTCCAGGAAAATAATTGACCTAGGGAGGGAAAGAGTCCCTTTCCCCAACAACAGCAGGCAATGAGGGCTTATTTAGGGTGAGATAAGGGACAAGAAAGCGTCTACCTCAAGAAACAGATGTAGATGGAGAGATTGACTAAAGTCACTATCTCCAGAGGAGAGTTACAAATATAGAAGTATTAAAAGGTAAAGCAATAAAGGTATTCATTGAAACTAATGAATGTAGTTAGGGTCAGTGTCCCCTGATTAAGTAGAGCAAACTTGTGACATTCTTCAGGTTGGGTTAATTCAAACATTTCTGGAGTTCTTACAGACTTCAGGACATTGGGCTAAATACCTGGTATACTAATCTAAACACACGTTATCCACTTCTCTCCACCTCATTTAAGACACAGCAGAGTATGAAATTATTATTGTTCATTAAAAAAATCTTATCAGTCATTTAATCAATTTTTATTTATTCAAATTACATTAAAATGTTCTGTGGTTATAGAAGAACATACATTCTTAGAACTTACAGTGTGGTGAAGGCAACAGACACTAAACAAATATATTCATAGTATTGGGGTGTGGATATGGGCCAAGAAATAAGATAGAGGGAGAAGGGGTATGTGAAACGTCTGAAGAGAAGGATGTCACAATTTCAGTATCAGATATTTTATTGATAAATATTTCCTCAATGATTAAATGTAATTTTCTTGGTTAAAATGAATTAATCATTGGTCATAACAAAAAAGTGTGCATTTTTTAAATTTCTCAATAAAACATTTTCTATGGGTACTAGTTATAAAATAAATATTTTAAATGTATTGATGAATTCAATGTGTCAGTTAACATGAAGTAAAATAAACATATTTGTAATATTTTGTGGGCATTTATCTTATTTGAAGAAAATTTATGAGAACAAAAATGGAAAACTGGTAACATGGATAAGGATTAAATTTAAGTACATTAGAATAAATTATTTTTTATCACGTATTCCTAAAACATCTTTGATTTTATGGCTATAATAAATTTTTTTTCAGTTACTTAACAGGCATAAATATTCCTTCAAGCATTATGTATCTACAAGATGTCCATTTCTTTCATTATACTTTAAACGCAGTATTAACCTGACTAAATAAAAATTTATTTATGCATTAGTATTCTCCAAGGTTAAACATTAAATCAAATTAAATCAATTACATCCACATGTAATAACTTTCTTAGTGGCTTCTTCCACTCACTCTTGTGAATTATCAAGACTTATTGGTCTCCACTGAATTTTCTATATTAAAATTCTGTGGCAATGTAAAAATTAGTGTGGATAATTTCCGATCTCAAATGTAATTCTAATTGTG
Organism: Stenella coeruleoalba; assembly: GCF_951394435.1. Classification (NCBI taxonomy): domain Eukaryota; kingdom Metazoa; phylum Chordata; class Mammalia; order Artiodactyla; family Delphinidae; genus Stenella; species Stenella coeruleoalba. Next base: position 35,025,796 of record NC_137164.1, on the reverse strand, counting down.
AAACCTCACATCTCTATAAAACTATCAGCCGTTAGATATTAAGACAAACATATTGTTTACATTAAAAGTTAGAAAAACAGAATAGTTTGCTATAATAACATAACATTTGAGAGTCAGCTTTGATTTAACATCATTTATACCAGAATTAGATCAGTGTTAAACATATGAAAACTTATATTTTCTTAAAATGTGTGAACAAAATAACTGAAGTTCAATATTAGATGTTTGTACATAATCTAGGGGAAACACCTAAGACATAGTCTACAATGTTTTGGAGATTCAGGAGAGTCTTCAAGAAAATGATTAGCCTTGAACTAAGGCTCAAAAGATATGCAAATGTATATGATAGAAGGGATGGGAAGATGGGCTATTTCAGGGAAAGGAATACCCATAAGCAGGAGTAAGGAAGTATTAATACCATGAAATTCTGCAGGAGAAATTGTAATTAACTGATGGGAAACAGAAGCAAATGGTAAGTTCTGAGAGATAAGCAGGGTTCAAATCATGAAAATTTTTAGTTTGCTTCTGTATTTATTCTGTGGATGAACCTGAGCCATTCAGAATTTAACTCTTTCAACTTTCATTTTAAAACCATCCTAAATATCTGAAAACTCTGTGACAATGAGTGGATTCTGAGTCCTGGATCTGTTGCCCATTCTGCAGTGCGTGTAGCTCAAGAGCCATAAGTGTAGAAAACAGAAACTGCAAAATACTTTGAGTTTTGTTTTTGCATTCACTTTCTGTTGTTCCATTTACATGGTTCTACTTCATATTCTCAATTTATTGATATAAATAATACCATGTAACATTTTATTTTACTTAGTTGTTTTAGATCTGACTTTTTCAACTTTGAGAGTCAAGGTTTGTCTTTTACTCATCATAGTACACTGAGCAATTAGTTATTCAAAGAAAACAATATGTAGCTTGTGCTTAATATTTTGAATAAATCAATATTTTTACTGGCAACATTTTAATTGAATAATGTATATGTAGGAACTTCTGTTTCAATTAATTTATTTCATTCCACTTAATATTTATTTTATTAAATTGAATTTTAAGTTTACAGTATTAGTTTTTACTAAGAGATAATCTAAATGGCAGTATTTTGGAAAATGATTGTACTATTTCTATAGCAATACTCTAGAGGATGTTAATTATTTTTGATGTATCCTACACAAAACCCCATTTCTTTTACACTACATACCAGGGAAAATTTTGCTTTCTTACAGTTTGTTAGAGTTGAGACACTGACAAGCTCATATTTAAAATGTAATTAGAGCAAAAAATTATTTTCAAATAATTTAGATATGAAAAATCTAGATTCCATGCCTAAGAAATGTTTCTTATTCTATGTTTCATTAATTATTTACATTAATAATTAGATTAATAACCAGTAATAAACTATAGTTATTATTTACTAATTTGATACTTTTATAGCTTAATAGTGTGAACTCAAAATGCATAAATATCTAGTTTCAAATAGTGTATCACTTGGGTTTTAGAAGATCCTGGCTGTTTAGGCCTAGAATGTGTTAATTACAATTTAGTGTTTCTTATAAAATTATACATTTATTTTAAAGAAAAATAATAGGTGTTCCATGAAAGGGTCACCATACTTAAATTTTTTAAAGCATAATTTGTACCCTTTTTTTATTTTGATATACATTTATGTTTATAACAAAAGAACAGTAATTATTAAATAAAGTAGCTTAAATTACAAATTTTTCTGCAAATATAATAAAGTTGACATGTAGTCACATGTTAATATTTATAATATGTTGCCAAATTTCACAGTTTATTGTATAAAAGTCTCATATTATAGGATTCTGCAATAATTTGAATCATCATATTTCTTATTAGAAGAAAAATAAGAAATTCTGACAGAAAATCTGAATGGAAAATAATAAATTATTCTCTTAAAAGATTTGTTAGAAGAAAATATCTTTTATAATCATGAAATTTAGAACTATAAGAAGTGATTGAAGATAAATTGTATTTATTTTCTTAATTAGAATGATCTGAACAATCATAAGATATTTCCAAGTTAATCTTACATATGCCCAAATTCCTCTTCTTATTACTTTTAAATCAGAATACATTACCATATTTGATTATGGTTAATAAAAATTGATACCATTATGAATGATAAGCATAAGAGCTATGACACTATTGTTAAAATGTAGTTTTAGGAAAATTACCTGATTGCAATTAAGAATCCAGTGTTTTCTCAGATTTCACAGGTGTTGCTGATGATAATTTAATCTATAAATAATATAAGCATCTATCAACAAACCCTGATATTAATTAGAATGGGAAAAAATATATTTGAAACTTGTCATATTGTGGTAAATAAGCATGTGCATTAGATTTGAAAAATATCTACTTCTAAGATTCACAATAAACTTATAGAAGTTAGACTTCATTATGTTTCTTCTAATACTATTCTGCTCAAAAAATAACTTTTCCTGGAAATCACACACAGAGGCACATATATATCTATGTAAGTACACATTATTTAAGTGAATCCTACATTCTGAGTTTCTGACATATATATGGGAAATATCTACTTTAAAAACAGTATAACCTAGAATAGATGATGATGGGACTTAAGTTGATGTATTTTTGAGTAATATGAAGGGAAATACCAAAAATAGGCACTTGCATCTTTTTATAATTCATCTAGGAGTGTGGATATGGGATCGACTTTTGCCTGTAATTTATTTAAACTTTGTTGATGAGCCATTAAATAGCAAAGAATCTCAACTTGTCTAGTACTTCCTAACTTTACACATTAAAGTAATTTTAAAAAATAATATTTACAGATCATAATCATTTATTAGAACACAGAACAAGAAAAAAAACACAGATACAGATGTATCCACTCATCACGAGGACAGTGAAGAGATCTTTGCTTCCCTTAAAAATTTTATTTTTATTATTGTATATAGTGCAACATCTTATTAGTTTATTCAGCTGCTTATAAACTATAAGAATGTATTTCTAGCTATGAAAAAGAAAGCTTATACTCTGAACATGTGGCAATTCAAATAATGAGCTGAATAAGAGAAAAGACAGTGTGAAAGATGGAAAAATAAATAAAATTTGAATTTTATTCATTTGAATAAAGTTGAATAAAACAAGCAAGTGTAGATTTCCACTCAGAGAGTGCATGCTCAAGCTCTGAGCAGGAGTTGGCAGGAATAAACATCCTGGTCCCTCTGATGGTCTTAGTTCCACATGTTTCTCTCAGGGAGAGAATATTTTACATAAGCTAAGATACATATTTTTGTGCCACCTGACTCCTAACTACAGACTAGGTAAGAAATCTGATGTTGAAAAAAACAGCCTCAACAACAAAGGTAAGTTTTCTTTTTGAAGAAAAATCAGATAGTTTCAGACTCATTGAGAAAAGTGTGATGCTTTCTTAGGAGGTGTTGAAACATATTTTTAATGGTACAGTTTTTAATGTTTACATTACTAGTTACATTTAAAACCTATCCCTATACAAGTTGCAACTTTCTTCACTCATTAAAACAAAATGTTAAGGAACCATAAAATTTTTTTAATGAGGCATGATGTCTAATTCTTGTATTTCTTGTCACATTTCCAACTTCAAAATCTTCAGAAGTATTTATTTTAGAGTATCATTTTCTGAAGTGTCAGATGACATATAAAATGTATGATGTTTATGACTCCATGTTGAAAATGAATGTAGTGTGGCATTAATAGATATTGGTTTATTCTGATATGGGGGCTTTGTTATTCTGTTTTCCTGAGTATCATGGTGTACTCTTCTTGTAAGAGTTCTAGCTTTAAATTTTCCAACTTCAAAGTCTTCAGAAGTATTTATTTTAGGTATCATTTTCTGAAGTGCCTATTACACAGCTTAATCATATTCTCAATTTATTGCATTGAAAGGCAGGTAGTCATGATTGTTTCATAGGTTTCATTTTGAATGTTTATTCAAAAGTAAATATTTTGGGGCTTCTTTGACTCATAGAGGGAATCCTCATCCTTTTAGGAATAAAGGTTATGAGAAACGTCAAGATGTTTAATTCACTTGAGAACATGCACTTGTGTCTCATAGTTAGCTTTCACACCTAGGGTCCTATATTTACAACGTCTTAAAGATTTTTGTAATTTTTGTGGACATATAAATATGTGTATATTTTCTGTGTCTGATGATATGGCTCCCATATTTGGGTACACTCATGTGCACAGCTGGCTATTCACTCAAATAAGCATGTACATAACCATATACATTAAAAATCTACTGAGGACAGAAAAATTGATCATTTATCCTAATACCTCCCCAGTATCTTCCAGAGTTCTCTCACCCATAATTGTATGGCTCTCATTTACATTGACAATTATTCTCCTCACACTACTTTCCTCTTTTCTCTTACACAGATGTTGATAATAACGATTGATTATTTATCGTTTTAGTGACTTGAAGAAAAAACTCTATCAAGTATTTGAATTGCACTAAATATATATGCCAAAAGAGATAGAAATTTAATTTTTCATTAGTATGTCTGCCATTTTGATGTAATCAAATTAATTAGTTCTTATTGATTTAAAAAAATGTATACCTACAATAGAAAGCAGCCTCAAAAGTGGATCAATGTTATAACAATCACTCTCACAGTACAATGTACTTCATTCACTCTCTTAGATTTTTAATTTGTCGTTAATTTTCATGATTATATGATGCTTTATCTAAAAAAACTGAGATAACATTCACTGTCTTTCTTAAAATAACCCTATTTTCAGGATTTTGAAAAATCCTATCTATTTATTCCATAAGCATGTGAAATTTTAGATACTGAAAATAAAAACATTAAAAAATATATGCAAGATACAGCTTCTACCATTAAGAAGTTGGTGGGAAGACAAATAATCCAAGGCAACAGTGCTTTTAATGACAAATATACAATGTGCCATGACATCAGAAGTGTGGAATTTAATTTGATTCAGTCTCTGGGGGTGAGGATTAGGGAATATCAATCAAGTGTTCATGGAAGAGAAAATTCATAAATCGTGTTTTAAGAAATCACTAAGAGTTGCATAAGTAAAGGGTAAGGAAGTGATGTGATAGGCTTCTCAACAAGAAGAGCACATTTAAAAGCTCAGAAGTTAGATGAAATATTGGGGGAACCTGAATTATTTTCCTTTGACTTAAGAAAGTGGCTTTTGTGATAGAAAGGCAGGAGATGAAGGGCTCACAATACTGAAATAATGACCGAAATTCTACTACCTTCCAACAACTTGGCTATGGGCTGCCTCTAGCTCTTGAGTAGTGAGGCAGCATTGGAGAAGAGTAACTAAGGTGAGACAGGGTTGCTGCATCTTACTACAATGTAATTGTCATCTATTAAACCTCTCTTCATCTGAACTTCAATTTTCTCATCTGTAATGTGAAATCAATATGCATATTTTGTTGCTGTTTATTTTTTCAGATACTCATTTATTTATTCAGAAAATGCACATTATGTGATTTTATGTATTTACAGCAGTAAACAAAAGAAGTAAAGTTCCTGTTCTCATGTTGCTTACCTTTGAGATGAAAGGAAGACAAGCCAAGTTGGGAAAAATATCAAGTAGAAGAATAAAGCTGGAAAAGAGAAAGAAAGTTACCATTTTCTGGTAAACTGATGATTTAAGAGTAACTTAAGGAAGAGAGTAAGCAGAATATGTATATATCTGGGAAGAGTGGTTGCCCAGAAGAGAAAAAAATGAGTCAGGAGAATGCTTGATGGTTTAGAAATAACAAGGAAGCCTGTGTAGCTGGAGTGGAAGAACAAGGGAGATTGTTGTGGGAGATGAAATCAGAAAGATAGCAAGAATCTTGATTCCATAAGTTCTGTAGGCCTAGTAAGATTTTTGGTAAGATGGAAAGCTATTACAAGTCCATGCTTTAGAAAGTTCACTAGCTGCTATGTATAGAAGAGATTCCTTGGACAAAGGTGGAATCAAGGTGACCAATTAGAAGCCTGTTACAAGAGACCACTACAAGTAAGAATAGCAGTTTGAATTTGGGTGGTATCAAAGAAGATAAGTGTTTGGGATATTTTCCAAAGGTACTACTGAGAGAGTATGTGGTTAGATTGGATGTGAAGTATGAGGGTAAAAAAAGAAATACAGGATTATTTAAAGGTTTTTGACCTTAGCAACTTGTGGAATGATTTTGAACCATACCTAGTTGAAAAAAAGACAGGAGAAATGAATATAAACAAGAGTTCAGTGTCAGAATATAGCCAAGTGGCAATGTCAATTAGGCTATTGGATATACATTGTTGAGTTCTGGGGGAGTTAAGAGTTTGAGTAATATACTTGGGTACCATAATTTTTATTGACAGTATTTAAAACCATGCCACTGGGGCAGATCACATAGATAGAGAACACATGTAGCAAAGGTAAAATGTCCAAGAACGGAGTCCTGAGAAGAACCAGCAAATGAAGCTAAGAAGAACTTGCCAGAGAAAAGTTAAAGACAGAAACAAAACAAACAAAAACAACTGTGAGATATTGGTGTCTCAAAGGGCCAAAGAAAGAAAGTTTGATAAGATGAAGTTCATTAAATATTTTGATAGATCCATTAAGATAAGGATGGAGACATCACCATGGAATCTGGCAATATTTTGGATTGTATGCACCAAATAAACAAATAAATAAAATGAACTCCTTCAGGCAAATGCCCAATGGTGAGTTCCAGTCAAACTTTTCCTTTCACTGTCTCTATTATTTTTTTCACTGACTTCCCAGAGACATCTTCATTGACAAAAAAAAAAAAATAGGTAATTTCTAATGTTAAAAGCTTGTTTCTCAAAATTTCTAAATTATTCTTTTTATGTTTCCCTTTTAAATACTTCTCTTAATCATAATATTTATATTATTAATTTATAGTCCTTTCAGCAACAGGTATGAAAACTAAACAATGTGTCTTAAATATTCATTAATTTGTAATTTTTTCAGCAATGTGTCTATGAGTCTGAGTGTCAAAAGATATTCTGCCGTAACCCCTTCACTGGCTAGTCTGCATGCCATAATGTGAAAACAAAAGTACAACTGAAATCCTCGTAATGGAATTACAGACACAGAGTTGCAAAGCAGTCCTTACAAAAGAAAATGAAGACTTACAGATTATTTATGCTAAGCATGCAGAAAAATTCAAAGTTAAAGACAGAAATTAACCCAATTGTAGACCTTGTAATATCATTAATTTCTAGGCTCTTAAAATATTTATGAACCAAAATATTTGAAATTCATTTTGGAAATAAATAAAATTTTTAAAAATTCTTCACTTTTTGTTAATTTTCCATGTCCTATTTATTTCCTTCCAAAAAATTAAGACTATCTTATTTTCCTGTAGTATCCAGCTGAAATATACAGCATATGAATGTAAAATCAACAAGTTTTCTAATCCTAGAGTTATTTCTATTTTTTCAAATTTGATGTACTCATTGAAGAAAATGGGGAGGGATAATTGGAAAATAGAGTTCATTTTTGTTTCCGTCACTCTATACTGATGATTTAATTGAACAATTTAGTGTAAAATTAAACCAAAACATTTATTTTAGGCTATCATTTTCTATATGCATAGAAAGTACAAATAAGTCAAATGTTACCTAGAATATAGCTTAACTTAAAAGTTAATTTTGTATAAATCTTTTAAGTCAAAATGTGTTTGGAGTGCCAAATAATTTATCTTTTTTTTATTAAACTAGTAGAAATGGTATCTTAGATGATGCTTACATGCAGTGAAAATATAGGTGATTTGTGAAAATTCTTTTCTATTGAGAGTCAAATGATTTTTCTTAGCTTTGCATATGACATATCTCAACGATAGCATTGAACTAGGCAATACACTTTGAGGTCATGTTTTTCTTTGTTTTTCCATTAATAGATAAGTACTAATTGATTAATTGTTATCTTGGCTATACCATCTTTAACTGTAGTCCTCATAGAATGAATTAATGTTTGTCTATTTTTCATACTAAAGTCATAGGCCCACAACTAAATCTGGATAATGACAGTAAAAAAAGAGGGCAGGACTGCCACTGTCAACTGAAACCCTGAATTATGCACAACATACAGCCCTACGAAGACACCACTCATGTATTTTTCATTCATTTATTTTTGGAGCCAGTGCAGAGTTTACATGTTTACTAAACATCCCCTTGATCAATACAGCCTGCCAGCATTCTTTTGGATTATGTCACATAAAATTTTGCAATATTTTCCAGTTTGCAATTACACAAACTTGATGAGTGTGATTTCTAAACTTTGGCAGACTAATAGATAAAACTATTGAATAATCAAACCCAAGGAAAGAACAGTTTAAAACCTCCTATCATTCTCTTCTTCAACAGTTTTTTATAAAATTATTCAACTAATAACAAATATTCTTTCATATGCACTTATTGTTTTACTTTATCTCTGTGGAAAAATAAAATATCTTCATGAAATAAAGATACATGCTCTATCACATTTATTTGGTTGTTCAAATTAATCTAGCAAATCATGAATAATGACCACTGATTCTTAGAGTTCACAAAACCTTAAAATTCTTTATTCCATTTTTCCATCTTAATGTCAAGCTTATTGTAATATAGTCTGAAAACATTTTCCTCCCTTTTGGAAAGCAGCATACTTGTTTTTCTTTAGCCTTATGGATTCTTTCCTGATTGTTAATATGCTTCAAAAAATACGGAGACAACCTCATTTGAAGGCTTAGAATTTTAGTATAAAATGTCTAGACCAGATACTAAACATATTTTGAGTATTTATACACTTTCCTTCCTTGCTGATATTTTATTTGCTCTAGCCAATGGCTTTTCTACCTTTTCCATCTTGAAAAGCATCTTTTCTGACAGTGAAGAAGGAAAAAAAAAAAAAAAGAGGAAACGAGGAGTTAGGTTTCTGCCATCAGTCATTAACATTGGCTGGTGGTTCCAAGAGATGGGTCAAGCCCTATCTTGAGAGTTTTGCTGTAAATGTTACTGTTCTGATTATTATTTTTACAAGTGCAGATCCCCACTTGAAAGAGAAGACCAGATAAATAATGTTGCATAAATCTTTTTAGGTAAGATAATCCAGCTCTTGAAAAAGTTCAGGCTTAGAACTCACTTTCCCCTTCAAATATTTGTTACTCTATTCAGGCAAAATTTAATTAAATTTTGTTACTTTTTATTATTCAAATTGTCTATAGCGTTCTTTGAAGGCTGTCTATATTCTTCCAAATGTAGAGAGCAAATATTTGTTCTCAATAATCATATACTATGTGTAATAGTGGTAGAGTCACTATGAATTTATTAATACTGGGTCTAGAATTATATTTTAAAAATTCTATTAAACTTGAAAATTTCATAAATAGCCCATTTTTCCAGAAAAATTTAATGGTTATGAAGCCTTCCACATTTTGTTTTATTTTGTGTTTAGTTGTCCTATTTTGTATAATTCCCCACATTTTCCTTTGCCATTTAGGAGCAAAAGGTTTGTTTCTGTTTAGCATTTGTCTTCTTTCCCAACAGTTTGTATTTTCATTATTTTCCATGTTTATTGCTTTAAGTTCATATTCTCTTAGCTATTTTCACCCTCTAATATCTACCTTTTAAAGTGGAGTCTTGAACTTGTAGTTACCTACATCTTTCACTCTCCATTTTATTAACATATTGATGGATTTCTACTTTAATTTATTGACAGAAATTTAAGTTTGTTGGTTCTCAAGGCAGATTTTGCTTAAGAACATTCTCCTGCCCATAAATTCCAGGAATGTCATTTCAGAGGGCTGGTTTGGTGGCCTTTGGAAGGAGGAATGTAGGCACAAAGATATAATTTGTATGGTAGTAGGTATTATGAAACCTGTGATTGTGCTAGAAACTCCTAGAGATTTTAAAAACTCCTCTCTATACCATACTTTTTATATTTTTGACATATGACAACTTACCATTTGCCTTTTTATTCCTCATTTAAATATTATTTGCACGTAAATTCTGGTATATTGTTTATAATTCACTTCTATGATGATTCTTAGACTAGATATGGAAACATAACACTTAAAAATATTAGGAAATGAAGATCAAGAACACCAAATTCTGGTGTCCTATTAATTTGTAAGTAAATGAAGAATAAATATAAATAGTCAAAAACATCCTTAAAGACAAAATACCACTTCAATGTACAACACTGAAAAGAATTCTAAACATTTTAAAAATATTTTTTGACAAAAAGAGAAGAAAGGAAGTTGGAGAACCCATCAAAAATGCCACTTGTGATTACACGTTAGATTGTTACTCTGCTTGACTGTAGAGGGGTTTCTCACAAGTCTTTTAATTAGTCTGGGGCATAATAAAGCTTTGGTCTCCCACCACAAGGTTTTCCTTGTTGGTAACTTGGGGGAAGGGCCAGATGGTAGTGTAACAATAGCGCAGTATTCTTATCTTTATTTTATCAGAATGGAAGTTACCTCACCGATTTGAAGCATTGCTCTCTGCATTTGAAAAGCTTATAACTGTTTTCTCATCTCTAATAATTTGGGTTTTCTTCCAAATTGGTGTACAAAATGAATCATGTTACATAGTTTCCTATAGGAATTCAGTATCATATTTGCATTATAATATTATAAAATATTTGAAAACTGGTAAATAACAAATTTCTAGGATGTATTAATTTTGCACTAGTAGGGTAGAAGCTTGCTATATCACAGATGCCTATAATGAAGTTTGAACTATAAATATAAAATAGATTCCATACCTGTAAAATATAGGCTTCTGCATGTGGTAAATTCCAGATTTAATAAAACAAGCCATTTTATCTCTACTTGTTATAGACACCAAAAGCTGTGATTTACAATTAGTTTATGGTATATAACCTAAGGTTTATAACTGCAACAAAACAATTCTCTGCATAATAGCTTGCATTTACTTGGTGGCTAATATATGGAGAGCTAGAAATCAAATTTGAGGAGAGAAAATATATTAAATATTAGGTTGTCTCTAGGGATATATATTCCAAAAGTAAAATGCTAATAAAAAGTATTGGTAAAGAATATCAAATAATAAAATATGCCTCCATTTTTCAGATGCTTATGTGAATCCATATGTTTGAATGAGAAAAATTAATGATTTTATCCTGAAGAACTGAGACAAAAAATGAGCTGAAAAGGATTGATATTTCTAGTGTTAATATTAATTTTCTGTTTAAATAATAAGATATAATCCAGTTTCATAATAATCAAAGTTAATTAAAAAAACTCTATGAGGAAAAAGGAGAGTGAATACTGAAGTTAAAATGAATGAGCAACTTTATAAAAAATCGATCATTGTATGTTGCTGTAATATTCATTGTCTTTTTTTAAAATAAATTTATTTATTTATTTATTTTTGGCTGTGTTGGGTCTTCGTTACTGCACACGGGCTTTCTCTAGTTGTGGTGAGCAGGGGCTACTCTTCCTTGTGGTGTGCAGGCTTCTCATTTCTGTGGTTTGTCTTTCTTGGGGAGCATGGGCTCTAGGCACACAGGCTTCAGTAGTTGTAGCACGTTGGCTCATTAGTTGTAGCCTACAGGCTCTAGAGTGCAAGGTCAGTAGTTGTGGTGCACAGGCTTAGTTGCTCTGCAACATGTGGGATCTTCGCGGACCAGGGATCGAACCTGTGTTCCCTGCATTGGCAGGCAGATTCTTAACCACTGCGCCACCAGGGAAGTCCTAATATTCATTGTTTTTTGTTTGAAGAATGTCAGAATACTCTGGTGCAGTCCTAATAAGAATTCTAATAACATTTATTAGATGATAAAGGGTTAAGAGGAGGGCTTCCCTGGTGGCGCAGTGGTTGAGATTCCGCCTACCGATGCAGGGGACACGGGTTCGTGCCCCACTCTGGGAAGATCCCACATGCCGCGGAGCGGCTGGGCCCGTGAGCCGTGGCCACTGAGCCTGTGTGTCCGGAGCCTGTGCTCCACAACGGGAGAGGCCACAACAGTGAGAGGCCTGCGTACCGCAAAAAAAAAAAAAAAAAAAAAAAAAAAAAGGTTAAGAGGAAAAGTATAGAAATGTTATATTCTGAGAATGACAGCTAAGAAAATCATCGCTGGTTCTGTCAAATGGAAAGCTAGTGAAAGAGAAGAAAATGTAAAGTAAAGTCAGAGAAGGAAATGTAAAGTAAAGTCTAGGTGTTTTTCATACTTTTTATAGCATCATTCATGCATTTATAATGAGAATCTCTACGATTCAAAATGTTATTCCAATTACTATGGAAACTTTATAAAAAACAGTGTGTTTAAAACATTATGAAGACATACAAAAATGTAGTATGAATAATGATAATGATAATGTTGGGTATTTATAAATTTTCAGTTAGCTTGCAGGGCTAAAATATAGAAGAGCTAAAGAAAATGAACAGATAGTCAAAACATTCATTTTCATGGGAAACAATATGCTGGTAAACATGACATTTTAGCTTATTTTCCCCTTTATTTGGAGTAGTTTCTAGAAGTATGTATTGTTGTTTCACAGTATTTTAAACAATTTTAGAGCAATATACATAGGATTATAATACATACTGAATTACTCATAAAAAATTAAGAAAAACAAAAAATATTTTTAAAAATTTAGTTTAAAGTAATTTATACTAATTACACTAATAAGAAGTGATTCACAAACATGATCTGAATTCATCATTGAACTGGAAGCAGTAGGATATATACATACACATACATACATATACATATATTATATATTTATTATAGAATTGAAATATAATATTACCATAATCTTCTTGAAAATATTTTTATTCCTTGAAAAAACACTATCTCATACATGGCATCATTTCACTTTTATGTCACCCCTGTTTGGTAGACCCTTAAGTGTTAAATGCTTTAATTTTAGAGATGAATAAAAATATGGTACAGAAATGTTAAATGATTTCTTGCATGTTTTGATGAAGATATTAGTTTCAGAACTCAGAAATTTTCTAAGGAAATGCACTGACCTTTATACAAGTAAGAGCACCCTAAAAAATGCAGGTCAGTACTGACACTTCTCTGTCTTCTAAAAGTGCTGTACAACTTCACCCCAGAAAAATCTCTTACAGTCCTCTGAAATTACTCTAGCCATCTATGACAACACACACACACACACACACACACACACACACCCCTATGACTACTAAATCCTAATGTTAAAAAAGCAAAGTAAACAGGATTAAAGGTATGGAAATAAAAAACAACATTATGTAAGGCTGAAGTATAACATTGTGGCTGAATCTCAGAGTGCTTTCTGGGTAGGGGCAAGAGATAACTGTAATAAATTAAAGATGGGGCTGAAATCATAAAGTTATTTATGTGCAAAGTTTTTTAAACGTTTAAAATTTGTCTTGAAAGCTATGAGTAAACATTTTATGGGGAGCTAACATAGCAACTAACCCTGATACAGCATTTACTTTATGTCATGTTTGCACATGTTAATATAATTATCACAATAACCCCAGGGTATAGATGTTATGACTATCCCCACTTTATAAATTCAGAGGTTGAGGAATAGGAGATAAATAAATTGCCAATGTCACACAGCTATAAAGTGGAAGAGGCAAGAGTTGAACTCAGACGGTGGGGTTGTAGAGACTGCGACATGTCCTATTTCTCAAGACTAATTAAGTAGCTGCTGCAGCAGTACAAACCAAAAGTAATGAAGACTTCATCTAAGCAGATGGAGAAGTGAACTCCATGGGGATTGGTGTCAAGTTTTAGAGAGTGACAGAGTATTTTCAAGTGATTTTGAAGTTTAGAGCTTAGGTGACTTGTGGGATGACTGTGCCATTTCATGAAACTGGAAGAAAGGAAAAAGAAGCAGATTGGAAAAATATACTTAGTTCAGTTGTTGAATTGTGGAGTTGGAGGTACATATAGGTAATTCAAACAGAATAAAGTTTCTGATGATTTAAAGGGAGGTCTGAATAGAAAAATAGATACTTAAGACTCAGTAGTACACAGTTAGGAGTTGAAATGAATAGTTAGAATATGGTCATGTCAGGATATATTGTAAAGTGAAAAAAAAGGAAGGACTTTGGGGTTACCAATAATAAAAGGATGAGAAAGCATTGAAGCCAGAAAGACAGGAGAGAAACAGAAGAGATTGGTGCCACTAAAGCAAACGGATGAGAGAATTTCAAACAATAAAAAAATGAAGATAACAGTTGGTTAAATGCTATAAATTTGATGGAACACTTGAAAATAAAATATTCACTAGAATGTTTTATGTCATTAATAGATTAAAGGCAATTTTTCAATGGAATGTGATGACCTGAAGTCCGATTCCATAAAATGATATTTGAGAATGAAAAATTCCTGCTTAACTTAAACCATGAAGAAATGCCCTGAGGGCTAGCCAGAGAGAAGCATCAAATCCAGGGAAGGTTATTCGTTTTAGTGTTTTGAGACAGAAGAAACAAGAGGTGTTTAAAAGTCCATAGAATAGAACCAGTAGGAAAGGAACATGTTGAAAATCTAAAAAGAAAAAAATGGAGTAAGGTTGGAGACAGGAACACAAAGGAAGACATGGTATCCAGAACCCTGGAGGAAAGAGGTTCACAGAATTGAGGATGCCATTGAGAGTTAAAGAAGGATCCAAACTCAGGCATTTAGCACCTAGGACATAAGAAGAGAATTTCCTTACCTGCTGGCTTCACTTATCTCAGTGAAGTAACAGGTACTGTTATGTTCAAGGAGCAGGGACTAGTGGAGGGGCATTGGATTTGGTGAAAGAACAATAATAAACTAATACATTGACTACTAACTCCATGTTAGATGATGTGCTAAATATTTTACAAATATTATGTTTTTAAATTTCACAACTATTTTCAGAAGAAGGTGCTATTATTACTTCTGTTTTACAAATGATGGAATTGAGACAGAGAGATAAATAACTTGCCCAAAGATAAACAGTTTTTATATGATGCTGGAGTGAATCTGGGCAATTTGACCTCCTGCCTTCAACTATTATATTATACTGTCTATTGAATATTAAAATTCTTTAATAATTTAAATGGAGAAAAAGATCTGTTTAAGGAAAACAAATTATTTCTCAGCACCATCAGTAGCTAAACTAAGGTATAAGACAAATAACTGTAATGGCACCAATATGCAAAATGGTGTGACTTCTCCAGAATGCTTCACTAGCTGAGGTGGCTTAAAGGAACACTAGTTTTTTCTGCCCTTCTTCCTCTACTTCAGTGTTTTCACTTTAGTCCTTCAAAACTCACATAACCACTCTGCTTTTTTTGTGATCCCCCTTGCCTTGCCCTTAAATTAAAGATTAAGCATTTTTCTTAGTGTGTAGAACCATGGATGTATTTATCATACTTACCTGTGTTCTCATCTTTGGCTAACTTAACTCTTTCCACTCTATCCTGAGACTACCTGGAGAGCAGGAACTGTACCTTTTATCTCTGGATTCTAGTGCAGAAGTAATCAAGTTACAAAATGGCACTCAACACAAGACACAAGTCTGCTGAATGCATTAAATGGGAGTATATATATATATATATATATATATATATATATATATATATATATATATATATATATTATATATATATATATACTAAAATGATGTTATTGATACATCAACAGACTATTAGTTAAAAGCATTTATTTGTATATTTTGTTATTGTTTTATCATGATAATGGATTAAGGTGATTCATCTCTCTCTATCTCTATCATCTATCTATCTATCTATCATCTATTTATCTATCATCTGTCTACATATCTACTGTCATCTATATCTATCTACCTATCTATCACCTATTTATCTATCATGTATATACCATCTATTTATCTATCTATCATCTATCTACCTATCTATCTACTGTCTATCATCTATATCTGTCTATCATCTATATCTATCATCTATTTCTCTATCATCTATCTACCTATCTATCATCTCTATCTATCTGTGCATCTATCTATGTATGTATATTAATTGACTTTGTTTTTACAACAGTTTTAGGTTCACAGCAAAATTGAACTGAAGGTACAAAGATTTCCTGTATACCCCTGCCCCCATACATACATAGTCTCCTCCATTATCAACATCCCCCACCAAGAGTGGTACATTTGTTACAACTGATAAATCTACATTGATACATCATCATCACTCAAATTCCATCCTTTACATTAGGGTTCACTCTTGCTGGTGTACATTCTGTGTGTTTGGATAAATGCATAATGACATATATCTGCCACTACAGTAACATGCAGAGTAGTTTCACTGACCTAAAAAACACCTCTGTGCTCTGCCTATTCATTCCTTCCTCTCCCCAGTTCCTGGCAACCACTGATCTTTTTACTCTTTCCATAGTTTGGTCTTTTTCAGGATGTCATATATTTGGAATCATATAAGTACATAGCCTTTTCATATTGGCTTCTTTCACTTAGTAATATGCACTTAAGTATCCTCCAGGTCTCTTATTGGCTTGAAAGCTCATTTCTTTTTAATACTGAATAATATTCCATTGTCTGGATGTACCACAGTTTATCTATTCACCTACTGAATAACATCACCTCCTAAGAATTCTTAGTTGCTTCCAAGTTTTGGCAATTATGAATAAAACTGCTATAAACATCTGTGTGCAGTTTTTTGAGCAGGCATCCATTTTGAAATCCTTTGGGTAAATACCAAGTAGCATAATTGCTGGATCATATCTAAGAATATGTTTAGTTTTGTAAGAAACTGCCAACTGTTTTCCAAAGTGACTGTATCATCTTTCACGCCTATCAACAATGAATCAGAGTTCCTGATGCTCCATATTCCCAACAGCATGTGGTGTTGTCAATGTTCCTATTTTCGACCATTCTAATAGATGTGTAGTGGTATCTTACTGTTTTAATTTCCATTTATTCTCTATTTTTTTCTTTTTATACACCCTTCACCACTTCTCCCACCCCCTACACCCTGTCTCTGGCAACCACGAATCTGTTCTCTGTATGTATGGGCTTGGTTTTGTTTCTGTTTTTGTTTAATTTTTAGATTCCAAATATAAGAGAGATCATATGGTATTTGTCTTTCTCTGACTTATTTCACTTAACATAATACCATCAAGATCCACACATGTTGCTGTAAATAGCAAGATTTCATTCTTTTTGTGTGGGCGAATAATATTCCGTTTTATATGTATGTATATATATATATATATATATATATATATATATATATATATATATGTATATATATACCACTTCTTTATCTACTCATCCTTCCATGGACACGTGTAGTTTCATATCTTGGCTATTGTAAATAATGCAGCAACAAACATAGGGGTGCATATATCTTTTCAAGTTAGTGTTTTTATTTTCTTCAGTTAAATTTCCAAAAGTGGAATAGCTGGATCATGTGGTAGTTCTATATGTAACTTTTTAAGAACCTCCATACTCTTTTTTCACAGAGGCTGCAACCAATTTATATTTCTGCCAACAGTGTACTAGGTATTCCCTTTCTCTGCATCCTCACTGACACATTATTTCTTGTCTCTTTGATACCAGCTATTCTCACAGGTGTGAGGTGGTATCTCACTGTGGTTTTGAATTGTATTTCTTGCTGATTAGTGATGTTGAGAATCTTTTCATGTACCTATTGGCCATGTCTTTTTTGGGACAATCTCTATTCAGATCTCCTGCCCACTTTTTAATATATTTTTTTTTGCTGTTGAGTTGTATGAGCTCTTTATATATTTTGGATATGAACCCCTTATCCAATAAGTGATATGCAAATATTTTCTCCCACTTGGTAGGTAGCTTTTTTATTTTGTTGATAGTTTTCTTTGCTGTGCAGAAGCTTTTTAGTATAATGTAGTTTCACTTATTTATTTTTGGTTTTATTGTTTGTGCTTTTGGTGTCATATTAAAAAAAAATCATTACCAACACCAATGTCAAGGATCTTCTTTCCTTGGTTTTCCTCTAGGAGTTTTATGTTTTCAGGTTTATGATCAAGTTTTTAGCCCATTTTGAGTTAATTTTTGTCTGTGGTAAAAGACAGTGGTCAAGTTTCATTCTTTTGCATGTGACTGCCTAGTTTTCCCAACATCATTTATTGAAGAGACTGAGTTTTCTTCATTAGCCTCTTTGTCATAAGTGAATTGACCATATAGGTGTGTTTTGGTGGGGAAGGGTTCTGTTTTTTTGATCAATGTGTTCAGTGTCAATGCCACACTGTTTTAATTATTATAGTTTTGTAATATAGCTTGAAACCAGGGAATGTGATGCCTCCAGCTTTGTTCTTCTTTCTTAAGATTGTTTTGGCTATTTTGTGTGTATGTGTGGTTCC
Organism: Stenella coeruleoalba; assembly: GCF_951394435.1. Lineage (NCBI taxonomy): Eukaryota > Metazoa > Chordata > Mammalia > Artiodactyla > Delphinidae > Stenella > Stenella coeruleoalba. The sequence goes on along the minus strand of NC_137164.1, from coordinate 35,007,478 downwards.
AAACAAATTTTAGGATTTTTTGTTCTATTTCTTTGAAAAATGTGACAGAAGTTTGATAGGAATTGTATTGAATCTATATATTGCTTTAGGTAGTATGAACACTTTAACAGTATTCATTCTTCCAATCCATGAAAACCAAATATCTTTCCATTTAATTATGTCTGCTTCAATTTCTTTCACTAATGTCTTGTAGGTTTTGATACACAGATCTTTCACCACTTTGGTTAAATTTATTTCTAGATATTTTATTATTTTAGATGCAATTTTAAATGAATATTTTTATTAATTTATCTTCTTTTACTTTGTTCTTGTAACATATCTCTGTGTATTGATTTTGTATTCTGCAACTCTACTGAATTTATTTATTAGTTATAGCAGTTTTCACTGGAGTCTTAAGGATTTTCTATATAATATATCATTTCACCTGCAAATAGTGACAGTTTTACTTCTCCCTTTCCAGTTTAGATTCCTTTTGTTTCTATTTGTTGCCTAACTGCTCTGACTAGGAATTCTAATATTATTTTGAATAGAAGTGGCAAGTGGCCATTCTTTTTTTGTTACTGATCTTAGAGGAAAGGCTTTCAGTTTTTCACATTGAGTATAATGTTAGCAGTGGGTTTATCATATATGGCTTATATTAATTTGAGGTACATTTTCTCTATATGCACTTTGTTGAGGGTTTTTATCCCAAATAGATTTTAAATTTTATCAAATGCTTTTTCTGTACCTATCAAGATGATCATATAATTTTTGCTGTTCAATTTGTTAATGTGGTGTATCACATTGACAAAATTGTGGATGTTGAACCAGCCTGGTATCCCTGGAATAAATTCCACTTGATCATGGTGTATTATTCTTTTGATGTATTTTTGCATTCTGCTTGGTAATATTTTATTGAGGATTTTTGCATATTTATTTATTAGAGATATTGGCCTGTAATTTTCTTTTCTTTTGGCATCTTTGTCTGGTTTTCATATCAGGATAATTTTGGCAACATAAAATGAGTTCTGAAGGTACCTTCCCTATTTTCTTGGAAGAGTTTGAAAAGGATTGGTATTAATTCTTCCTTGAATGTTTGGTAGAATTTATCAGTGAATCTGTCTGGTCCTGGCCTTTTATTTGTTGGAAGTTTTTGACTACTGATTCAATCTCCTTACTAGTAATCATTCTGTTGATATTTTCTATTTCATCATGATTTAATCTTGGTAGGTTGTATGTTTCTAGGAATTTATCCATTTCTTCTAGCTTGTCCAATTTTTTGGTGTGTAATTGTTCAGAGTAGTCATTTATGATCCTTTTAATTTCTGTGGGTACAATTGTAAGATCTCCTTTTTTATTTCTAATTTTATTATTTGAGACCTCACTCTTTTTTTTTTCTTGGTGAGTATAACTAAAGTCTTATTAATTTTGTTTATCTTTTCAAAAACAATCACTTAATTTCATTGATCTTCTCTATTGTCTTTTTAATCTCTTTTTCATTCATTTCTCCTCTAATCTTTGCTATTTCCTTCCTTCTACTAATTTTGGGCTTTGTGCATTCTTTTTTTGTTCCTCGAGGTGTAAAGTTAGGTTATTTATTTGAGACTTTTCTTGTTTGTTGAGGTAGATATTTTGGCTATGAACTTCCCTCTTATAACTGATTTTGCTGCATCCCACAAATTTTGCTATGTTACATTTCCATTTTCATTTGTTTTGATGTAATTTTTAATTTCTCTTTTGATTTCTTCTTTGACCCATTGGTTGTTTCATAGCATGTGGTTTAATCTCCAGTATTTGTGAATTTTCCAGTTTACTTCATGTAATTAATTTCTAGTTTTATACCATTGTGGTCAAAAAAGATGCTTGATATAATTTCTGTCCTCTTAAATTCATTGTGACTTGTTTTGTGGCCTAACATGGTCTAGCCTCAAAAATGTTGCATGTGCATTTGAGGACAGGAATGTGTATTCTTTTGTTTGTATTATTCTGTATATATCTCTTAAGTTCATTTGATCTAATTGATATTTAAGGCCAATGTGTCCTTTTTGATTTTTCTGTCTAGATGCTCTATCCATTGATGTAGATGGGGTATTAAAATCCCCTACTAATACTGTATTTCTGTCTATTTCTCCCTTTACATTTGTTAGCATTTGCTTTATATAATTAAGTGGTCCTATGTTGGGTGCATAAATAATTACAATGTTACATCCTCTCCTTGGATTGGCCTATTTTTATTTATGTAAAACCCATCTTTGTCTCATATTACAGTCTTTGTCTTAAAGTCTATTTTGTCAGATGTAAGTATAGCTACTCCAGCTTTCTTTTGCTTTTCATTTGCATGGAATATCCTTTTTCCATTTTTTCACTTGTAGCTGGCATGTATCCCTACATCTAAAGTGAATCTTTTGTAGGCAGCAGATAGATGTCTTTTTTTTTTTAATCCATTCAGCTACTCTGTGTCTTTTGATTGGAGACTTAGCTCATTTACATTTAAATTATGATAGGTATGTACTTGTTCCATTTTGTTAATTGTTTTTTGGCTGTTTTGTAGTTCTTCAATTAGAATCCTTTATCTTTCATATATTTACTATAGGTTTTTGCTTTTTGATTTCAGTGAGGTTTATATATAACAACTTATATCTATAAGAGTGTATTTTAAGTTGATAACTTAAGCGATCATATTCTAAAGTTTAACACTTCTACTCTTCCCCCTTCACATTTTATTTTTGATGTCACACTTCACTTGTGTGTCCCTTAACTAAATATTGCAATCACGGTTATTTTTACTAACTTTTGTCTTTTAACATTCATACTAGCTTTATAACTGATTAATCCAATACTTTTACTATATATTTACCTTTCCAGTGAGATGTATTCTCTCATGTTTTCTTGTTTCTAATTAGCACCCTTTCTTTTCAGCTTAAAGAAATCCCTTTAACATTTCTTTATAAGGCTAGTTTAGTGGTGATGAACTCTTTTAGCTTTTCTTTGTCTGGAAACCTCTTTAAACTCTTCTTCAATTCTAAGTGATAACTTTGCCAGGTAGAATATTCTTGGTTTGAATTTTTTGCTTTCAGCACTTTGACCATATTGTGCCACTCCTTTCAGGCCTGCAAATTTCCTGCTGGAAAATCTGCTGATAGTCATATGCTGATAGTTCCCTTGTCCATAACAACTTGTTTTTCTCTTGTTGCTCCTTGTCTTTAAATTTTGACATTTTAATTACAATGTATCTTAGTGTGAGTTGCTTTGTGTTCATCTTATTTGCCACTCTCTGGGCTTTCTGTATCTGGGTGTCTGTTTCTTTCCCCAGGTTAAAGACATTTTCAGCCATTACTTCAAACAGTATTTCTTCCCCCTTTTCTCTCTCTTCTCCTTCTGCAATCCCTATAAATAAATGTTACTTCATTTGATGTTGTCTTATGTGCCCCTTAAGCTTTCTTTCACTTTTTTTCATTCATTTTTCTTTTTGCTGCTCTGATAGGGTGAGTTCCACTGCCTTGCCTTTGAATTGATGAATCCTTTCCTTGCTTCACCTAGTACATTTTTGAACCCCTCTCATGTATTTTTTTCAGTTCAGTTATTAAATTCTTCAGCTTTGTGATGTTTATTTGGTACTTTCTTATATTTTCTATTATTTGTTAAAGTTCTCACTGTGTTCATCCCAGCTTGATGAGCATGATTATGACCATTACTTTGGACTCTTTATCAGGTAAATTACATCTCTCCATTTCATTAAGGTTTTTCTCTAAGGTTTTACTTTGTTCTTTCATTTGTAATGTATTCCTCTGTTTGTTTGTTTTTTTTTATTTTGCTTGACTCTCTGTGTTGATTTATCTATACAGTAGATAAAACAACCACCTCTCCCAGTCTTGAAGGAGTGGCCTTGTGTAAGAGATAAAACTTGTAGTCCAACCCTGCCCCAACTCTCTGGTATCTCTCAAATATTTTTGCTTTCCAAGCAACCTATTATACTTTTGGCAGATTCCCAATAATTGAGGATGTGCCAAGACTAGTCAGTGTCACTCGTGGGAGTATCTCAGCACCTAAATTCAAACTGTTTGGAAGCCAGACCCTCAGGCAGTAGCTTTTAAAAGTATGCAAATATCATATATTAATGCATATATGTGGAATCTAGAAAAATGGTACAGATGAACCTGTTTGCAAGGCAGAAATAGAGACACAGATGCAGAGAACAGATGTATGGACACCAAGGGGGGAAAGTCAGGGGTGGGGAGTGATGATGGTGGGATGAATTGGGAGATTGGGATTGACATATATACACCAGTATGTATAAAATAGATAACTAATAAGAACCTGTTGTATAAAAATAAATAAATAAAATAAAATTCAAGAAATTGTATGCAAATATATACTGACCCTTGGGACTACAGGCATACCACCACCCCTCCAGGCAATCTGGTAGTGTTCCCTGTGTGGTAATCATAAAAATGAAAGCTCCAAACAAGTGTATAAGCTCTTGTATGGGAGATACTGGCAAGCTGGAACAAGACAGAGGGATGGAGTCCCAAGATGGTGTCTACAGCCTACCTTTTTGAGAACAGCTTCATAGTCCACTCAATGTGTGCCGAACCTGAAGCCTATCCCTTAGTCTGTAGCTCCAGAATAAGGCAAGAGGCTTCCTTTACAGGAAGACTGGGAGTGTACCTCAGTCTTCTGTCTGGACAGTGCCCTGTTGGTGGCAGCCTACCAAGAATGGTCTCCCTGATTGCTGCTGTGCTATGGGACCCAGGAATGTAAGCCTTCCACACCACAAGAGTCAGGTAATCAATGGTATCATCTGGGTGGCAGCTTCAAAAACTGCAACACCAGTTATAAAAACCAAGGTACCAGCCACCTGTAATGCTCCCCTCCAGAAGGCACTCATGTTCTGGAGCACAGGAGAAGAAGAATGCCCCAGATGTCTCTGGAAAGAATTACAGTCAGCCTTTAGATGCATGTTTAATTAGAAGCCTGCCTCTCAGGCTGCAATCATGATGATTAGCTAATAGGCCTCCTTCACAGAAAGTCCTAGCTCCTGGGTCTTATGCCTCTTGCTGTGCCCTGGGGAAATTTGCATTTCTATGATGACATGTGTTGTAGAGCATCTTTTCATAGGCTTATTTGCCATCTGTGTATTCTCTTTGGTGAGGTATCTGTTAAGATATCTGTTAAGGTATCTTTGGCCCTTTTTTTTTTTTTAAGCTCGTGTTGTTTGTTTCCTTACTATTGAGTTTTAAAAGTTCTCTATATATTTTAGATAATAGTCCTTTACTGGATATGTCATTTGCAAGTATATACTTCCAACGTGTGGCTTGTCTTTTCATTTTCTTGGCAGTATCATAAGCAGAACAGGAATGTTTGGTTTTAATGAAGTCCAGCTTATCAATTCTTTCTTTTAAGGCCATGCCTATAGTGTTGTATCTAAAAAGTCATCTCCATACCAAAGGTCACCTAGATTTTTCTCCTATGTTTTCTTCTAGGAGTTTTATAGTTTTGCATTTTACATTTAGGTTTGTGATCCAATCTGAGTTAATTTTCATGAAAGGTAAGGTTGTGTCTTGATTGATTTTTTGCCATGTGGTTGTCTAGTTGTTCCAGCATCATTTGTTGAAATATTATCTTTTTCCCATTGGACTGTCTTTGCTGCTTTCTCAAAGATCAGCTGACTATATTTATGTAGGTTTATTTTGGGGGCCTCTATTCTGTTCTATTGATCTTATTCATATATATATATATATATATATATATATATATATATATATATATATATATTTTTTTTTTTTTTTTTTCTTGTCACCACTATGACTAATGACACCTGCTTATTGGGATGGGGTCAAAAATGTAGCTTCATACACAGAACACATCAAAATATTCTGTGTCATTGTCTTTATTGCACCCCCAATATTACTCAAGTTAAAAAAATGAAAGGGGGCTTCCTTGGTGGCGCAGTGGTTGAGAGTCCGCCTGCCAATGCAGGGGACATGGGCTCATGCCCTAGTCCGGGAAGATCCCACATGCCGCGGAGCGGCTGGACCCGTGAGCCATGGCTGCTGAGCCTGCGCGTCCGGAGCCTGTGCTCCGCAAAGGGAGAGGCCACAACAGTGAGAGGCCCACACACACAAAAAAAAAAAAAAAGAAAAGGAATTTATCTCTAATAAAATATCATGGAAAAGCAGACATATTATGAAAAAATTCATATAAAAACTATAAGATAGTTATTATTTATATTTATCTTAAAATTAGTATTTACCTGATTTTAAGGTATAATACAGCAAATAGAAGAATAGAATAGAATAGAAGCAAAAATCCTTCATTTTTATGTATGCAAATTAGCAGACTTGACAGTGAGGTTAGATGAATTTAGAAAAACACAGATCTAGTTATTTTATATGGTACCATCTGAAGTGGACAGATGTGAAGTTATTCTCTGAGCATATGTTGAAGCTTAAGCCTTTTTATGCTTTACTTTCATGCTTTCCTTGATGCATAGTTTACAAAGCAAGCAATCTGGCAAACTGTAACTGTATTGAGTTCTCAAGTAAGATAAAATCTATACTGAATAAAAGTACATCACAAAGCCCAGAACTACATGATGGTTTATTTATGTTGAAGCTTGGATTATGTTTTCCATATGGATAATACATCTACATCTTCTTAAAGGGTTCCTTTGTTTAAAGAGTGCTCATCAATGATTTTTGTTTACATATCTTTGTTCACTATACCTTTAGAATGTTAGAAGGGTTACATATAACATTTTAGCCACCTTTTTATTTAGGAAATGGTCAAACCTATCAGATCTATCAAGCCTATCAAAAAGTTGAAAAGCTATACTCATATACCCTTCATCAGATTTATTGTTAAAATTCTTTCACATAGGCTATCACTCTACAGCTCTCCTATACACATGTGCTGTGTGCCCTCACCCTCAGTGCGCACGCACACACACACACACACACACACACACACACACTTGTAATTCCCCGAAACATTTGATAGTGTATCGAGGACATCAATACACTTCACCCCAAAATAATTATGAATTTCATAAGAATAAAGGCATTCTGTAACAAATTTAATACCATGTCATGACCTAGAAAATTAGCAATAATTCCATAACATCATTTTAGTTTATATTCATATTTCCTTAATTACCCTAAATATCTTTTACTGTGTTATTATTTTAATCTAGGATCCAGTCAAGTCCACAGATTGCATTTGTTGTGTTTGTTTGCAAACATTTAACCTAGAGCTACTTTATATCTTTCAAAATTTCTTTCTTTCTTTTTTTTCTTTTCATGACATTAACTTTGTTGAAGCAACCAGGACAATTCTCCATAGAAAAACTCACAATATGACTGTTTAATTGCTTTCTCATAGTGTTGTCCAACTTATTTATGTACCCTTTATGTTGCCAGTAAATGGAAATTTAGGTCTAAAAGTTAAACATTTGTGGCAAGTATAGGTGTTGCCTTGTCTCAATAAGATACCACAATATGTCACATTGTCTGTTCTTTGTTACAGTAAGTTTTTGATAACTGCTTAGAATGTGATTACCAGATGCCACCATTATAAAAGTACATATTTTCCCTTTGGAGTTAACCTGCCACACATTTTTATTTTGATAATCAAAAATGTTTTTCATAAGTTTAATTAGTTGCAAAGAATACATGACCTAACTCTTTAGACATTGTTGAAATCTTTCAAAATATTTAATTTGTTTGTTTGTTTGTTTAAACTTGACTGACCATCGAGTGCCAAGATTAGGCATTATTTCTAAGTGTTGTGAGGGTGTTTCTGGATGGGATTAGCATTTGAACTGTTAGATGAAGAAAAGTAAATTTATCTCGCCATCGTGGGTAAGCATTATCCAATCAGATGAAGAGCTGAATAGAACAAATGACTGAAGTTGCCTCTTTTCTCTGCCTCACAGCTGAATTGGGACATATCATCTCAGACAGGGATTTACACCATTGGCTGTTCCAGTTCTCTTATAAGGATAGAGTTTAGGAAGGGGTGCTTATAAAAGTTGAGGATATGCAAGTTGATTTCCTTAACCATAGTCTAACCCTTTTAGTTCTGAAAGAGTCTTTGTGTGCCCCTAAAAGTATGTATATTACAGTGTGAAAACCTCTAGTCTAAAGGACAATCACAGGGATAATATTATAGTAGGTAATAGTTTATAAGTTCCTAATATTGGCCAGACCCTTACAATATTTTATTTATAAACCTCACGACAGTCCCATGAAGAAAGCTACATATTCTAATGTAGCATTTGATATTTGCATACACCTGAATTTCATGTGACCCTGCAGGAAACTAACCAGGCCAGGTGGCACCAAAGTTTCCATATCTCCACTATTTAAGCTGCCGCTCACATAAATCATAGTCAAGATCTTTTGACTATTTTCCTAAACAATGCCCAGAATATTATACAATGGTAAACAAGGATGTTTTCATTGATATTTTAAATATAATCTATGAGTATGATGTGCTAATGAGGATATAGACCACTATTTACTTATTCAAAGCATGTATCATGACTCTAAGTGGTTACCTTCTTTAGTTTATTGTGAGGTGGAATTATTTTATGCATCAATATATATGCTCAAGTTGATATATCATTTATTTCTTATCTTTAAGAATTCTAGTACATGCTGTGTAGTGGACTTTAGTCTTCTTTTGTTTCTTATTTTTTAATGATCTTACTACTGAACAGAACATCTGGAAAAGAACATGCATGGGATATTTAAGTAGTAGGCTCTGGAGTAAATGATTATGTATCTTGAGAAAGTTACTCACACTATATCTGAACAGCCAACTCCTGTATATGTATAAGTTAAGAAAACATGGACTGGAAAGATGCCATTGAATTCAGATCAACAACCCCATTATAAACATGTGAACTTCCCAAACCATTTTAAAGACTTTTTTTAATCAAAAGTATTTTAGAGTGCTTAAATGCCTTACATATGTAAACTGTCTCTGATCGTCTTCATGCTACCCACAGACTGCCAGGTATATTAAAATAACAGAGACAGAACATTCTCAGCAGAAGCTCTAAAGCTAATAAAGCATCAGTCTCAAAAGCACTGACTCAGGTAAAACATTTTGGAAGTTCAGCAAAGAGAGAAAGTCAGCGAAGTCTCCTCACATTGACCTTCCTCTTGAAGTCATCCAAAAAGGACCTGCTCACTGCAGGAACATCCTGAAGTTAGAGGAAAAAGGATATCCTTTTGGCTGTTATTTTTATGTTAAAAGAACTCCTCTGTTAAAGCACAACAGGATCAGAAATAAATAAACAATCTAGATAAATGAATATTTGATAGTCACAAAAAGAATTTACACATAATTTAAGATAGCCACAAATCATTATTGTTTGAACATGTTATGAGATACATGTATAACTGAAACTAAAACAACAACAACAAAAAACCTCCTTGGATGATGTAAAGTTGACAGAATTGTATAGATTGTTTCTAGACATGACTATTTGAACAATAAAATTGTACTACATATAGCTAAGTTTTAAAAGGTAGGGCATTTTTTTTCAGAAATTCAGTTTTAGGGATCCAGAAATACAGAGTTTACAATGTTCTAATTTATATAATATGTACTATAGTTATTCATGTATATTACATTTAAAGGAACATTAAATTGAGAGTTAGTGTATTTGGATTCTTATCCTACTATTGCTGATTGTTGACTATCATATTGAATAAGTCACTTAGCCAGGTTGAGTGCCTTTTTTTCCATGGGTAAAAATAATACAACACATATATATAAGGCACCTAATACAGCCCAAGAATTGTGCAGTTGATAGAAATTTAAAGATGATTTTAAAAGAGTTGCTATCATTTAAGAACTTAGAGTGTGTGTGTGTGTGTGTGTGTGTGTGTGTGTGTGAGAGAGAGAGAGAGAGACAGAGACAGAGAGAGACAGAGAGAGAGAGAGAAAGAGAGAGAGCACAAATGATGAGAATGAAACACCATGTGAGTTGTGCATTGAGGGATTAGTTATTAAAAAGAAGGAAGTAAACTACAAATTTAAAAAGGAAACATAAAGATATGGGAGAATTAGAATGTGGCGTTGTTGGAAAATCATGTACTTGGACTAGATTTGTCAATATTGTGAAATGTGTTATCTAAATAAAAGAGATCTAAAT